>NC_138088.1:2957700-4322700 GCF_964212035.1 Myotis nattereri
GGAGCCCCTCCCTCGGCCTCTTCACCCCCTGCAGACCCCATGGACCCCCAGCTGTCCTCTCCCGTGGGCAAAGCACCGCCTGCCACAGGAACAAACCGGAGCTGTAACACTGGGCCAGGAGCCTCCAGGGCCCATCTATGCAGTGGCCGCGGCCACGGCTCCCTCAGAGGGCTCCCTGAGATCACCTGGAGGAAGGAGGTCTCGGTGTCTGCAGAAGCGGCTCATGAGGACGGTGACAGAGGCAAAGACAGTGCTGGTGGCTTTCAGGAGGACTTGCTGGGTTTGAGTCCCACGGCACTGAGGTGTTACCCTCGCCCCTTTGAACTCCATCAAATTCCCTCCCAGGGTCAGAGAGTCCAGTGTGGGCTGCAGTGAAAAGCAGCTGCCCCTGGAGCCGGCCCTCCCTCCAAGACGGCAATGAAGTAACGAAAATGCAATCACATACTCAAACGGCACCCCCTCGCCACCACCCCCACGACCCTTAGGCACAGAGGTCCTGGCCGGCCTCATGCCTGGGCCCCGCAGCCCACTTGGCAACGCACATGGCAGACGCAGGATGAACAGCAGGCAGAACGAGAACTCAGGGCACAGACTCCCGCCGCGAGGCTGCGGGCACACTGCGGCCAGCCGGCCCAAATGAAGGTCCCTATCCGGCTCTGGCTCCGAGATGAGGCACTAGCCACCGGGCCTGCAGTCCGGAAAGGCTGCACGCGGTGAGCAGGGCCCTGGCCGCCTCCCAGAGCAGCTGACTCCCAACCGTGGGGGCGCTGTCAGGGCGGAAGGGGGCAGATGGGCTTTTAGAGCACACTGACCGCATGGGCAAACCCTGAAGACACTGTGCCAGGTGAAGCCAGTCACAGAAGGGCAACGCCGCATGATTTCAGGTGGGATGCCCAGGGCGGGCCTGCTCACCCAGCCATGCAGTGGGCGGCAGGCGCGGGCGCACTTGCTCGCGGGGTCCGCAGTCCCGGTTTGTGGCCCGACCGCCTCCGGAGGCCCACGGGGACGCTGCCCAGCTCCGCTCACCTCGGGGCCACTGGGCTGCACACTCACACACGGTTAAAGTGGTCAGTTCAGTGATGCGTATTTCACCACAACAAACACACACGCCCACTGAGGACTCTACCTCGGAAAAGTGCCCCAAAGGAGGTCAAGCTGTAGTCCCACGGCGTTCGTGGCAGCACCTTTATCAGAGCAACGTGTTGGGCAGAGAAGGGAAGTGACTGCGTCAATTAAGGTCTAGTCCAGCCGTGGGCAAACTACGGCCCGCGGGCCGGATCCGGCCCGTTTGAAATGAATAAAACTATTGAAAAAAAAGACCGTACCCTTTTATGTAATGATGTTTACTTTGAATTTATATTAGTTCACACAAACACTCCATCCATGCTTTTGTTACGGCCCTCGGGTCCAGTTTAAGAACCCACTGTGGCCCTCGAGTCAAAAGTTTGCCCACCCCTGGGCCAGTCACTAGAGAAATGCCAGGTGTCATTAGAGCAGTAACTACGAAGGCCCTGCCGTGACGCAGGAGCGGGGCCACAGCACGCACCACGTGGGAGCAAGGCCGTCCATCCAAACCAGCGGCACTGGATCAGATGTGGTCTCAGGACGTGCTCAGCCCCTGCTTCCCAACACAAAGCTGTAAGTGACACAACAGGTAAGTCATTCTTAAAGGCCTGTGACGGCGCTGAAAACATCATGGTTCTTAATGGGACAGAAATCACAAGGAATCCTGAAGGGGGAACGCTGATGGGTTCCGAGTGGAATGGCAGCACCGCCTAAAGCACGCCCAGGAGGGCGGCAGCCAAGCTGGAAGCCCAGGACATGGGGACACAGGAGGCCTGGGGGGCGGCTGAGGCGAGGTCTGTGGAGGTGTCCCTTCCCACAAGGCCAAGCAGTGACTGCAAAAGTGACAGCCCACAGGAGCAAGGAGCAGGAGTACTTGATTCCCAGGAGTCAGGCAGCCTCACAGGCACCAACACGCAGGAGGTAAGTGGAACCCCACACCCCAGCACCAGGATCTGGTGCCCCAGGTACCCAACCCAACCACGGCTGGGGACAGGCTCAGCCTCCCAGGCCAACAGGAAGTGTCAAAGACAAGTACACAACCCAGAATCACCGCCTGCATTTAAGAGGCATGTCAAACGCATCCAGCACAGCCATAGCCCTGAGGACACAGCGGGCCTGAAACAGAACCCCACCCAGGACCAGGGCTCAGCCCGGGAGGAAGGGCAACTAGTCTGGGAAGCACCCACTTCAGGGCTGAAGCAGGAAGGGGCTGAAGCAGGAAGGGGCTGAAGCAGGAAAGGGCTGAAGCAGGAAGGGGCTGAAGCAGGAAAGGGCTGAAGCAGGAAAGGGGCTGAAGCAGGAAGGGGCTGAAGCAGGAAGGGGCTGAAGCAGGAAAAGGCTGAAGCAGGAAGGGGCTGAAGCAGGAAGGGGCTGAAGCAGGAAGGGGCTGAAGCAGGAAAGGGCTGAAGCAGGAAGGGGCTGAAGCAGGAAGGGGCTGAAGCAGGAAAGGGCTGAAGCAGGAAAGGGCTGAAGCAGGAAAGGGCTGAAGCAGGAAGGGGCTGAAGCAGGAAAGGGCTGAAGCAGGAAAGGGCTGAAGCAGGAAGGGGCTGAAGCAGGAAGGGGCTGAAGCAGGAAAGGGCTGAAGCAGGAAAGGGCTGAAGCAGGAAAGGGCTGAAGCAGGAAGGGGCTGCAGAGCAGCACGGAGCAAATGAAGGGCAGGTCAGGGGCCTGGAGACGGAGACAGGAATGCTCCCAGATGGTGGCACAAAAGCCCAGATGAAAGGAATGAAGGTCAGGTAGAGGGCAATGGGGACTAGGAAGTCAGTGTCATCTAAAGGGAGCTCCAGAGAGAGGGCCGAGCGTGCAGGAAGCCAAAGTACATAAACCCAGAGGGCACCAGTCCTCAGACGGAAAGAACTCGCCACATGCAAAGTAGAGTTACGTAAAAGATACTATTTAGACACAGAACAGTGAAATGTAAGAACCCAGGGAAAAAAGACACAGGCCGCGGGCTGGCGAGCCAGGTGCCTGGCTGTGACCCGTAACCCCTCTGCCAGCCCTGCGCCTCACCCTGCCTCCTGTCCCTGCCCCCCTGTCCGCTGCGGGGGCGGTGCCTGCCCTGTGTGTGCCCTGGCACAGAGTCCGCCGCGTGCGACAGCGCCTGTGCAGTGAAACAGGGTCTCGGTGCTGACGGCAAAGGTGTGAACCTTGAATTCTCTACTCAGCCCTTAGGAAAGGAACAGGCATTTCCAGATCCGGAGGACACAAGTTCATGGCCCTCTTGGAAAGAAGCACCAAGTGGTGGGCTCTGGCCACCACGAAAAATGAATGGAACAGGGTTTCTGCAGGGCGATGAAGATGTTCTGGAGTTAATTCACTGGAAGTCACCGAATTGTACAACTTCAAAATGGCTAAAATCATGAATTTTATGTTATGCAAATTTTACCTCAATGACAACAAAAAATGAATCCAAGAACAAGATGTGGAAAACAAAAGCAGCAGTGAGAAAAATTGTAAACTCACTATTATTACCATCTATTGGGTATAAGTGTTAACATTGGAACTAAAACCCTGGTTGGTCTCTTCTGAACCTGTGGTATGGGTCGGGTGTGCGAGCTGTTCAGACATATTAAAGCTCTTGATTTGTTCAAGGAGACATCCAAGCCCATCAGTCATCCCATTAAATGTAAATGGATTAACTTCCCCTAACAAATACAACAATAACAAAATGTTTTTTACAAAAGATATAAAAATAAGCACACAGGAAGGTTAAAAATAATAGGATGAGAAAGGCAATACCAAATAAAAGATAAGCCAGAAAAAGGATGTTTATCAGACAAAACAGAATTCAAGATGGAAAGCACTCAAAATAAACAGGGAAATTTCATATTGATAAAAGGTAAAGCTCACCCCAAAAATATAACAGGTGTGGCATGTTATGAACTCACAACACAACTTAACACAATTTCAAAATAGATAAAGCAAAGCTGACACTAATTAAAGAGGAAACCAACAAATCCACAATCACAAAGGTGACATCAACATTTTTATTTCAGATTCAGTAGGAAAAAAATAATAATATGAAAGATTTCTCTATCTCACCTATAGGTTTATCTAATAACTAGAGGCCCTGTGCATGAATTCGTGCACAGGTAGAGTCCTTCGGCCTGGCCGGCCATCAGATGGATCGGGCCAATCAGGGCTGGCTGGCTGGGAGGGGGAGCGGGGCACAGGAGGTTGGCTGTGGGAGGGCACTGACGGTCAGGGGGTAGCTCCTGCATTGAGTGTCTGCCCCCTGGTGGTCAGTGTGCATCATAGCTACCTGCCTGTCATCTGGTTGTCTGGTCATAACAGTGGCATAGGCTTTTATATATATAGATATTAATTTTATTCAATACCTGAACTTGTATTCCAGGTTCTGTGTTAAAGTTTTGCATATATTAAGTAATTTCATGTTTACATAACACTATAAAGTAGGCACTCTTATGCTGCCCAATTTACACAGGTGAATCTGATGCCCAGGCACTTGCCCCCACCCTGCAGCCAGCAGGCTGGGACCCACACACAGCACTGGCCCGAGGCTACTCTCGCCCCACTTCTGCTCTCTCAGCCCCAGAGACAGCACCGACTTTCCCACAAACACCCACTCTCCACAGGGAAGTCTCAGTGAGGCCCTAAAGGGAAATCACTCAGATGCTTATTGTTCGTGAGCTGAGTCCAGTGAAATAAGATGGGGAATTACCAATGAAAAGGAACAACCTCCAACCCATACACCCAGAAAACTTAAAGCATGCTTTCATAACTGCTGCCTTAAGAGAACACGACAACAGAAATCCCAAACTACTTAGAAATAAATTGAATGGGGCATCTGCTGGGTTTGACCAAAATAGTACTTAGTACCACCTTTCATACCGCTAGGTAAAGTAGGGACCAGAAAGGCCACCCTAGCCTGACAGGGTATATCTGTTTCCTTGAAGCCACAGCAAGCATCGTGCTTAAAGGTGAAACTCTGAAATAGTAGTAGTTTACCACTATCAGTACCTAGCATTGTCCTAGGTGATATGATAACACCTGAAAAAGAAATCAGGACGAGATAAAAATTGGTATGTTTTGTAGAAAACGGGAATAAGCCCCAAGAGAATCAACTAATAAATTATTAGAGCTCATAAGGAAGCTGAGCAAAACTCGTGGATATGAAATCAATATGCAAAATGAATAGCTTTCGCATATGCCAGCACTCCCAATTAGAAAATGTAATCCAGAAGAAAACTCATTCATATTGGGGGAGGAAAATCTATAAAATCCCCAGGGATAAGCCTAATAAGAAATGTGCAAGATCTATATGAAGAAAAATGTAAAACTCTACTAAAAGCATCGAAAGGCTCCAAATAAGTTGGTTGGTTCTTGAATGTGCCCTAGCCAGGGATCAAACCCACAACCTTGGAGTATCGGGCCAACGCTCTAACCAACTGAGCTACCGGCCAGGGCTGGCGCTGTTCTTATTTTGAATTAGATGTAGCAGTAGGGCAGCCTCAAGTCCCAGTGCTTACAGATTCCAAGGCTCACTGTGCCCTGGTTAGACACTAGCTATGTACACCCAGAGCACTAGCCAGCGGCTGCGCATGGCAGAGCCCTCCCCTCCAGCCACGGCATGGGGCAGAAGCTGCAAAAGCAAGTCCAGCCGAGAACAAAGCACGCACACGCTGGGCACCAGGCAGCCTTCGCTCGCGGCTGTGAGTCCCGATGGCCTCGCTGAGGAGAGTGCCTTCATTAATTATGTTTACAAGGAACTATGTGGATAAATAAATTTAAATGATAATATTCTTATTAACAATTAAGATCTGCTAGAATGGCATATGTCATGTAGCTAGTATGAAAAGACTCAGTAATTAGGGAAACGCAAATTAAATAACAGCAAAGTACCACCTATTAGCCATCAGATTGGCAAAACGCAAAGACTGGCGATGCCGTGTTGCCAAGAACCTGAGAAAGCAGACGCTCCTCCCTGTCAGGTGAGCCGCAAACTGACAGCTTTCTAGGAGGGGCTGGGCAGAGCTACTGAGAGATGCACCTGCATGCCTCGCCCCCGCAGGCCCACGTCGTGGAACGCACAGGCGTGTGTAAGAATGTCAATCACAACTGGTCTGTAATCGCACAACATCAGAAAGGGCCTAAATATCTACCCAGAGGGAAGTATGGCCTAAGAATCTCTTTAAAATGCAGTGGGTTTATGTGCACCAGCACAGCGACGTGCAAGACACACTGGTGAGTGGAAACGAGCCAGGCCCAGGACAGCAGGTGCAGTGGGCATTGTTTATGTGGTTAAAACACAACGCAACGCTCTGCCTTCCATTTGTGTGTACATAACGTAAACACACAGAGAAGGTTCTGGAAGGATACAGAGCAACCGGACTTCAGTGGTCCTCCTGAGGAGGGAACTGGGACTTTGATTTCTCTTCATTATGCCTTAAATCTGTTATATCGTGGCGTTTAAAGAAACTGAATGTTAAGGTTGAAGTCAAAACCAAGCCAGCAGCCTGGGCTCAGCCGGTGCAGAGGAGCCCGCAGGAAGGCGGCTGGAGCGGGCGGAGGCCCTGCCTGGCTGCTCCCTGGCAACGTTTATCCACCTCCTCGGCTCGGCAGCCCGGTCTAATTTTCCTGCAGTAACTAGGGTCGCTTTCACAGTCAGAAAGTCTCAACAAACATCTTCACGTGCAGACGGCTAGAGCCCCGCAGCTCCCACGGGGGGCGTCCTCTCACCCTGGGGACTCGCTCTGTTTACGGCCCCTCCAGGACTCCAGGTGGCCCCTGCCCGTCACTGGGCCCAGAACTCCCGATGCTGCCAAGCACTCACAGGGAACGAGGGCCTGGGATTGGCCAGAGGACCGAGCACCGCCGCTCGGCACCTGCCCCCCAGGGGTGCAGGACAAGTCCAAGGCGCCCCAGTGAGGGACTGAAGCAGAGGGGCAGGGTCCTCGGCAAATCTTCCACAGGAGGGGAGAGAGGCAGGTCATCCCTTCCCGCCCGCAGAAGGAAGTTATCCGCTGGCTGCCTGGCTCACCTGCCCTCGTCACTCCTGCCAGCGGCCTGCCACTGCAGCGCCCCATGTCCCTGAGCACCCCAACCATGTCAGAACCTCGGGGCCTCTGTGGTTACCAAGGGCCACCAGCCCCTAACGAGCCAGGCATCGTGGTCCACGTGGCCACAGGGCAAGCACCCCCACATGCACCCTGAAACCAGGAGCTGGGACTCAGGCTGCCGTCTAAGCCCCTGGCGCCCTACCTGGGAAGGGCGTTGGACAAGGACCTGCCTTTGGGTCAGGGATGGAGCAGGCGGGGGAGCGACTCCGCTGTGGCAATAACAGACGGCCCGGAAGACTCAGTATATTTATGCCACTTTCTGTGCCCGTCCCTACGCTATGCAGCCACCTCCTCACCAGCCAACCCAAACATCCCAGCCAACTCTGTGCCAGGGCTGTGCTGGGTCTCCCTGCTCCACCCAGCACAAAAATCTCCTCCCCACCACACTCTGGACAACTCAGATGCAACCCCAAGAAACCAGGGTCTTGATCTTCCTGGAGAAGGTGAAGGGGGCCTCCCAGGGTGCACACCAGGCCGCCTCAGGACTCAGCGGCCGCACCGGGGCTTTCTCACTGCCCTCCTGCTCAGCTTAGCCTCTGGGAGGGAGCCCCACAGCCGGGCCACTTGGCTCCCCGTCGGCTCCTGTCCAGCCCCACGGTCCTGCCCCCACAGCTCAGCTGCCAGCAGCCCTGCCCTCCCGCCCACTCTGGCCCTGAAGGCCCTCCCCCGTCCCAGCGGCAGGCACCTGGGCCTGTGTCAGGGATGCGACTGGCAGCTCCCCCAGGGCAGGACCACGTCTCTGTTCCTTCCGAGTCCCCAGCCCATGGAGAGGCTCAGAAACATTGCTGAGTGAACCAGGCACCCAGCCTGCCCTCCGACCCCAGGCTCACCATTCCCTCCACAGGGAGAAGCGCACACCCTCCCCGCTGGAGGGCACAGATCCCCCCCCCCAACTCCATCCACCCCAGGAAGCTTAAGGGGCCCTCCCCTGGGAGTCTCCCCACTGCCAGCACCCTCTCCACAAGCTCACCCACAGCCGAGGGCTCGAGAGGCCACCAGAGCCGACAGGGAGACTGCACTGCATGGCTGCACTGGCGCCCGGCGCAGCCCTGCCCGCACACCAGGCCCCTCATCCAGGCAGCCCACGGCCTCACCGAGTGAGATGGTCGCTGTCAGAGTCCCCCAGGCCAAGCAGCAAGGAGAGGCCCAGACCGTGGCCGTGGCGTGTGTGAGGCCACAACAGGAAGAGAGGCTGGGAATTAATCTGTGTGGCTCACGGCAAAGCCCAGGGAGGCCAGGTGCCAGGGTGGGGGAGGAAGCGGGGAGACAGACCAACAGGCACAGGCAGGCCCGCAAAGCCCTCGGCTGGTTCCTGCCCCCAGGCTCCGCAGGCTGAGGACAGGGCAAGGTCTCCAGCAAGGGGACCCGCCGACAGTCCACCACCCTGCTGAGCAGGAGGGAAGGAGAAGAGCAGGGTGACAGGGGGGTGACAGGCTGCATGTGCCAGGCCAGGCTCGAACCCAGGCCTCCTCTAAGGACACCCATCTCCGAAGTGGCAAGGGCCTTCTGGGCAGGTGGGTCGGGCAGGTGACCAGTCGCCACTGCAGGGCACAGGCTTGGCTTGTTCTTTGGAATGTGCGACAAACTCATCTCCCCCCACCCCGCCTGAGTCCTGCGGCCTCGGCAAGCACCTGCCCAAGTTCCCAGGGGCTCCTGGCCACGCTGCGCCCGGCAGGAAGCACACCCAGAGCCCCTGAGAGGGCCGCCCTGGGGTGAGTGCCCGGCTGAGGCCCCGAGCGGGCTCAGGAGCTCGCTGTCACCGGGCACCACCCACCACATGGAAACCAGCGGGCAGGGTGGGCACAAGGCGGGGCCTTCCCAGCGCGGCCTGGCCGGGGGCAGTCTCCCCGCAGGGGCACCTCAGGACCCGGAGGAGGTAGAACAGAAGGAGCCCAGACAGGCTCCCAGCTCCCTCCGCTCCCTGGGGCCGCGACGGAGAATCTGCCTCAGTTTCCTCATCGCAGACGGTGTGTCTTGCGGATAAACACTAGTGCTCATAACACCCCTCCCCCCCCCCGCCAGAACCGGGGAGCAGGCCTCCGGAACCTCTTCTCCACGCCCCCCGCACGCACGTCAGACACTGGCCTCAGACATGGAAACACCGCAGGCCAGGAGGGAGCAGGGGGGCGTGAGTTGGCTGCCCGGCCTCCACCCCCTCGAGGCTGGCCTGGCTCCTTCACTGCCCACCGCCACCCTCGGAATCAAGTGGACTTCCTGCCGAGGACGGGAGGCCACCCAGAGGAAGGACAGGCACAAGGAGCCCGTGCGAGGAGAGGGAAGGCTCCAGAGGGGAGAACTAGCTGAGCGAAAAGCCGGGGGAGGTGGGGAAGGCGGGGGAGGTGGGGAAGAGGGCTGGCAGCTGGCTGAGAGCTCTTCTGGTCCCTCAGCCACATGCGTGCGGTGGCCAGGGCATGTGCCCGGCCCTCTTCAGGGGGAAGGACTCGGAGATGCTGCTTTCAGATGCTCTTTGCTGTCAGCCCCAAAGGGGTCTCCCAGCTGATGAGAAGCCCTGTGCCCAAGCCTCGCCCCCTTCCTGGGCAGCCACTCCTCAAGGCTGAGGAGCAGGGGTATGCAGGGCCATCTGCTCAGCTCCGGAGCCCCTGGGGTGATGCTAGGCCTGCCCCTGAGATGGCCTCCCTGCTTGTCTTGGCCCCTGCCCAGGCCTGACTCTGTCCCTCTCTCCCTTCCCCAGGCGTGGATCCCAAGAGCACCCATGAGAAGCCTCCGAAAAGCCAAACTCCGTATACATTTTGGGAATTACCCCCTCGTCTGATACATGATTTGCATTCCAGAGGTTACCTTTTCACTGTTAATTATTTCCTTTGCTGTGCATGAGACTGTTAGTTTCATGTAGTCCCACTTGTCTATTTTTACTGTTGCTGCCCGTGCTTTTGATATCAAATCTATGAAATCATTGTCAAGACCAATGTCATGAAGATTTCCCCATTTTCTCTAGTTTTCAGGATCGGTTCTGACGTGTAAGTCTTCGATCCATTTGGAGCTGACGGGAGTGTCTGTGTAGCACCCGGCGGCCATCCCATTCTTCCCCTTCCCACGAGTAGTCGGCACCGCGTCCAAGGTCAGCTGACCACACGTGTGGATTACTAGTATTTCTGGCATCTCTACTCTGTTCAATTGGCCTATGTGTCTCAATAGAAAAAAAATACTAATAAGCCACTTAAAAATGGGCTAAGAACTTGAATAGACATTTCTCCAAAGACAAACGAATGGCCAAAGAGATATAAAAAAACGCTCAACATCATCAATCACAGGGAAATGCAAATCAAAGTCACAATGAGCTCTCACCTCACACCTATTAGGGTGGCTATTACCAAAGAAAAAGAAAAGTGCTGGTGAGGACATGGAGAAGAGGGAGCCCTTGAACAGTTAGCAGGAATGAAAAAACGTGCAGCCACCGTGGAAAACAATATGGAGATTCCTCAAAAAATTAAAAACAGTTACCATATGATCCCACAATCCCACTTCTGGATATACTAGAGGCCCAGTGCACAGCGGCGGCCGGCTGCTGGCCGGGTAATCCCTCCCTTCCCCCGCCGCCTGCTGCCACGAGGCCTCCCTCCCCAGGACAGCCCCAGCCCCTGGTCAAACTCCTGGATGAGCTCCCCGCAGAGGAGACAATTTGCATATTATGCTTTTATTATATAGGAGGATCCAAAAGGATTGACATCCGGAAGGTAAAGAAATGTTAGCACTCCGACATTCGTTGCAGCATTATGCACAACAGCCAAGACGTAGAAGCAACCTAACTGCCCGCCAAAGGGTGGATAAAGAAAATGTGGCATCGGGGAAACCAAGATGGCGGCATAGGTAAACCCCGGAGTTTGCTGCCTCGCAACCACTTCAAAAATACAACTAAAAGACGGAACGGACATCATCCAGAACCACAGGAAGGCTGGCTGAGTGGAAACTCTACTACTACAAGGAAAGAGAAAAGCACTGAGACTCAGAGGAGCTGCGGTGCGGAAGTAAAATACTAAGGTACAGAGGCGCACGCGGAACAGGCTGGCGGCTGAGGGCGCGGTTGTCTTTTTCAATCGGGAGGGAGTCTCAGGCTCTGAGCTCCAGTTCCAGGCGAGTCTCTGGGGACCCAGACTCATATGGGAGAAGTGGGACTGTCTGGCATCGGTTGGAACTCGAGGGCAGCTTTCTCTCGGAGGCGCTCACAGCGATTGCAGGGGCCTCTGAGGGCAGGACTGAAAGCAGCCACACTGCTCGCTCTGCCTGCCCTGTTGATCCCCTGGGACCCCGCCCTGCCCAAGCTGTGCATGAGGCTTCTGCATATGAAAGGCCCGGCCCTTTGTAATCTGAAAATTACTTAACAAACTGCAGCTGCCCCAAGGCCCCAGGGCAACTTGCATTGCTTCACAGCTGGCTTCTGCTGGGTAGCCTCAGGCAGAGGCTAAATTAGCACCTCCTTAGATCCAAGAGCCAGTGTACCCAGTGGTCAGAGTAGGACCATTCAATTACAACTCAGATCCATAAGGGACACACTCAGGGGGCAGACTCAGTGAGCACCAAAGCCCCACTGAAGCAAGTCTTGCCCCAGAAGGGTGTCTCCAGCACAGTTCTCCCACTGTAGATACAGCTGATTCTCACAGCCAATTGGCCTGGAGGTCAAATCCTCCCAGTGTTACCTACAATCAAGGCTTAACTACAACAAGACTGTGCACAAAGCCCACAAGGGGGTGCACCAAGAGTGTCTACCTCAGGTAATTGGGGAGGCTGAGCCACTGGGCCCTATAGGACACCTAGCACAGAAAGCCACTCTATCGACACAGGGAAGCAGCCAAAATGCGGAGGCAAAGAAACAGGACACGAATGACAGAAATGGAGGAAAGCAAACTACTGGGTATAGAATTCAAAACCACACTTTTAAGGTTTTTCAAGAATTTTCTAGAAACTGCCAATAAACTCAATGAGACCCTCAAGAAATCTAGTGAGACCCTCAATGTTGTGATAAAGGACCAAATAGAAATTGTGCATACACTGACTGAAATAAAGAATATTATACAGACTCCCAACAGCAGACCAGAGGATCGCAAGACTCAAGTCAAAGATTTTAAATGCAAAGAAGCAAAAAACACCCAACCAGAAAAGCAAAATGAAAAAAGAATCCAAAAATACGAAGATAGTGTAAGGAGCCTCTGGGACAGCTTCAAGCGTACCAACATCCGAATTATAGGGGTGCCAGAAGAAGAGAGAGAGCAAGATATTGAAAACCTATTTGAAGAAATAATGACAGAAAACTTCCCCTACCTGCTGAAAGAAATAGACTTACAAGTCCAGGAAGCACAGAGAACCCCAAACAAAAGGAATCCAAAGAGGACCACACCAAGACACATCCTAATTAAAATGCCAAGAGCAAAAGACAAAGAGAGAATCTTAAAAGCAGCAAGAGAAAGAAAGTCAGTTACCTACAAGGGACTACCCATATGACTGTCAGCTGATTTCTCAACAGAAACTATGCAGGCCAGAAGGGAGGGGCAAGAAATATTCAAAGTGATGAATACCAAGAACCTACAACCAAGATTACTTTATCCAGCAAAGCTATCATTCAGAACTGAAGGTCAGATAAAGAGCTTCACAGATAAGAAAAAGCTAAAGGAGTTCATCACCACCAAACCAGTATTATATGAAATGCTGAAAGGTATCCTTTAAGAAGAGGAAGAAGAAGAAAAAGGTAAAGATACAAATATGAACAACAAATACACATCTATCAACAAGTGAACCTGAAAATCAAGTGAATAAATAATCTGATGTACAGAATGAACTGGTGAATATGATAGAATCAGGGGCATAGAAAGGGAGTGGACTGACTATTCTTGTGGGGGGGGGGGGGCGGAGGTGCGGGAAGAGACTGGACAAAAATCGTGCACCTATGGATGAGGACAGTGGGTGGGGAGTGAGGGCGGAGGGTGGGTTGGGAACTGGGTGGAGGGGAGTTAAGGGGGGAAAAAGAGGAACAAATGTAATATTCTGAACAATAAAGATTTAATTTTAAAAAAAGAAAAGAAAAAGAAAATGTGGTGTCCCTACAATTCAACCTTACAAAGAAAGAACCCTGTAATACGTGACATGGGTGACCCTGAGGACATGGTGCTCAGTGAGATCAGCCCGTCACAGCAGGACAAACACTGCGCGATCCCCTCCCAGAAAGTATCTGCAGTCAGAGTGCTCTCTGCCCAGAATGCCTTGCATCTACTGTATGCATAAGAAGCTCCTATTCATAAGGCACAGAGGGCACAAGGGGGTGGCCAGGGGCTGGGAGGGAGGGGACACGGGAGTCTCTGCTGAGGGGCAGAAAGCTCGTCGTGCGAGACGTTCGCGGTCGGAGATCTGCGACAACAGGGGCCCCTCCGGAAGGCTGCCCTGTACTGACAAACCGATTAAGAGCACAGTCACATTAAGTGTTCTTACCACAATAAAATAAAGATTAAAATCAGCCTTGCAATGCTAAAGTTGTTTCTCAGGCACCCACCTCATCTCTCCAGGGGCGTCCCGACCCCCTCCTTCCAACAGTGAGTCCCACAGAGCTGCCTCCTGCAGAGCCTGCTCCTCCTGGACATCTGCCCCAGGAAGTCCCACAGCCCCTCAAGCTCCGCCATCGAGATTAGCCTCACTGCCTTCCCCTGCTCCTCCCAGCTTCCCATCTCCCCGAGACCTGAGCCGACTCGGCCTTCACCCTGACCCTCTCCTTCCCTCCCGGCAATATCCAGAGCCCCCCTCCAAGCTCCTGCCTGGGCTCACAGAGCCCCTCCTCCTTTCTCCCTGGCTGTATCATCAGCCTCTCCACCCACCTTCCTCCAGAATGACCTCCCAGAAACACAAGCCTCTTCACATCACCCAGCTTCAAATCCCCCAGCTCTTCTCAGCCGACAGATTAAGGTCCAGCTCCTGTCCGGGGAGACCTTCTCACCACTCAAATGTCCAGCCCCTTCTCCCACCAGATCTTTCCTCGTACCAGGGATCCAGCAAACCACGAGGATCCCATACAGCTTCCCTCCTCTGCCTAAAGTGCCATCTCCCACCCTATCCTATCCTTAACCTTAGACAACCTGGTCAACTCCTAATTACACTTCAAAACCCCAATGCAAGTGTCCTCCAGGAAGCCTTCCCTGAATTCACTAGAAAACAAAGCTTCCCATAGTCTATGCTCCTTCTGTGATAACTTCCCATTTATTCCAGAGGCTGTAATTACTGGTTTCCACACACATCCTCCCTCCCCCTCCAGAGTGGGAGAGCGTTGAGGGAAGGATATACTGAAGCCATTCTGCAGTCCCCTGCATTTCGCACAGTGTACCTTGCCATAGCTCTCAATAAATGTTTGTTGAGATTAAATAAAATAAATCCACTCTGCTTTGGATGCCAGCCACCTCCCCCTCTCCTCCCTTCCCGCCCTCCCCGGTTCCCCTCCGTTCCTCTTTGCTCAGGTGGTGCTCAACCCCCCAAGGCAAGACCTCCCCTCCTGCGCCACTCAGGGCAAAGCTGCTTCCCTCCCTTCGACCCCTGGCCCCGCCCAGCCTTCCAGCCCCTCCACCTGCTTGACTAAGGACTGACACAACCTGTGCTCCTACTGCACTGCCTTGAACTGTTTTGAAGAGCATGGCACCTGCTCACACATCAATTAAAATTATAATTAGGTGGTGAGTGTATAATTAAAATGACACGTTCCATCTCCCTCAGTTACCACTGCTGCTGGCTGTCGGGATGAAGGAAACCAGTCCCCTGGAGGGAGGTGGGGCAGGGACTACTCTGGTCTCTGAACACTCGGTGCTTCTGCCCTGGTGTCTCCCTGGCACCGGAAGCAGCTTCCCAAGGCAGCCCTGGCCAGCCTGCGTGAGAGGGTCCCCTGCGCCTGCGCAGTCGTACACACTCCCTGCCTCGTTACGTCCAATTCCTTTCACGCGTCAGACTTCTCCAGGCCTCCATGCCTTTGTTCCTGGAGTGCCTTCTGCTGGAATGCCTTTCATCTACTGTACGCGTAAGAAGCTCCTGCTCATCCTTCAGGTCCCAACTCGGACTTCCACCTGTGCTGGGTCGAAGGACACAGGGAAAGATGCAGTCCCTGCTTCAAGGCACAACAGTGCTGGGCAGGATGGTCCCCATGCTCCAGGGAAGTAACTGAGGTCCTGGTGCCGCACCGTGGGCGGGAGGCTGGAGAGGGGACGAGGCCTGCAGAGCCGCCCTGTCCTCCATCCCTCCCACTGCAGCGGCTGCAGGGACACTCTTCCAAAACACAGACCTGTGGGTCCGCTGCCATCCGCAGCCAGCCCGTGGCACCGCAGGTCCATGAGTCCGGTGCTTGTCCCGCTAACGAGCAGAGTGCAGCTTGCCGGAGACATGGGCTATCGGAGGGCGCGCTGCAGAGGTTTCCCCGCCGGGAGCTGTGCCAGCACCCAGCACCCAGCACCCAGCACCCAGCACCACTGCTGCAGATGAGGTCTGGGCGGGGCACAGGGGAAATCACTCCTTGCCTTTCTTAAACTAACTCACTCTGTCGCTGCTGTAAGCGTTAAAACCTGCGTGTGTTAACGCCTGTGAGCTCACCACGCTGACCCGTGGGCAGCCAGGGCCTGCTCTGTCCCTAGACCGCCTTCGAGACACCGAGGCAGGGAGACAGGTACGAAGTACCGCCTAGGCGCAGTGCGTTCCCCAGGGTATTTTGTAGAGGCTGCCTTGGATTTCCAAAATGGGTTTTGGGAAGCGGTAGCTACATATGTGAGCCCCGAGGAAAAGAAGACGCCTACTGAGAAGGGCTCCTTGGAGGCTACCTGGGCTCAATTTTTTTAAACAGAGCCCAGGAGCCATTTCTGCTCAGGAACGTCTCACACAAACTGCCGGCCTGCACTGTGTTGCTGCCATCTAAGCCAGCCCTGATAAAGGTTTCCTGGAACCCTATTTCAACCAATAGCATCCAGGCTTTCCTCATCCAACCGGAGCTGCACAGCTTGGACCAATCAGAGTGGCTCTTTTGTGCCCAATCAGAACAGTGCCTTTTGGCCCAATCAAACTGTGAGGATTCGGAGCCCTCGTTTGCATGAGGTTGGACCAATCAGGGACCAGGGGTGGGGATTTCTGTCAATGTAAGCCAGCTCCCCCCAGCTCCCTGAGTGCACTGTCCCTTCCCACCAAAGACAGAAGGCTATGTCTCCCTGGCTGGGCGTAACTGCAGAGGATGTCTTAGCAGAGCTGTCTAGCTGGAGAGGGACCCGGCCCAGGGCCACCTGGCCCAGGGCTATTCCCCAGCCATGGGGGTGCTGTAGTGCTGTTTCACGGCCGTGGTGCTGTATCACTGTTTGCACGGAACTAAGTTTCTTTCTTCACCCAAATTGGGGATTCCTGCTGGCAAATGAATTGGCGCCAACAACCTTGGGTTGACACCTCGAATGTTACTAAGTGCTCTGCCAAAGAAAGTTTCATGTTCAACTGAGCCTGAAATGCTGAGCTCACAAAAGTTACTGGCCTTCTTGACTGCAGGACCTCTCAGAGCCTGAAATACGCCAGTGTGCAGGTGATGTCTCCAAGAGAGGCATCCAGCTCAGTCACATTGTACAACCACGGAGTCTGTTTCTGCCACAACACTTTGTAGAACTAGTTGTAGGAACTCAGGTGGAGACGTGCTGTTACTTCCTTTCATGTCTCACCAGCCTGGAAAGTGGCTATGGCTGTCCCCACCTTAGAAATGCTGACACAGGCGCATGAGGCCCTCCCATTCACTGCTATACTCCCAGCACCCAGCACAGGGACAGCAGGCGGCGGGCCCTCAACACCCAGTTGGGAGCTGCATTAAGAGATGCCAAGCCTTGACTATGGCCCAGTCCTGGCCCAGAGCAAACCCTCAAGGGACCTCCCCTAGGTCCAGCTGAGCCTGGTTTCCTCTCCAGCCAGGGAGGGTAGGAAGCCGGGGCCCTGAGTGGACAGGAAGGGGCAGCAGCCGCTCACCTTTCTGAAGCCTGTGTTGGCCATAGACAGCTCTGCGTTGTCCTCCTAGGCGCCTGATCATTGGACTGAGAGTCCAGTGCTGTCTAAGGAGAGTGTCGCTGTGTTTACGACAGAACGCACACATGCGCATTGAGGAACACTAACAGGGCTCCCAGTGGCAGGCGCAGATGCTAAAGCTAGTGCCCACCATGATCTCCAGCCCCAGCCCCGGGCCAAGCACACGTTTAGCATCGGAAAGGGTTTGGAGAGAAAGAATATGACACCTCAGAGACAGGAGGGCAGGGCGCGAGGGCTCCGAGAACGTCCGAGTTGCTGAAACACGGTCACAGCCCATGCAGCCTGCTGGCTCAGGGGCTTAGAGCCCAAGCAGGCAGTTGAACATGAAGCCCAGTGTGCACCCTGGCCGAGAAGTTCAGTTGGTTAGAGCCGTGGTCGGCAAACTGCGGCTCGTGAGCCACATGCGGCTCTTTGGCCCCTTGAGTGTGGCTCTTCCTAAGCCTTAGGAGTCCCCTAATTAAGTTAATAACAACGTACCTACCTATATAGTTTAAGTTTTAAAAAGTTGGCCGAAACCGGTTTGGCTCAGTGGATAGAGCGTCGGCCTGCGGACTGAAAAGTCCCAGGTTCGATTCCGGTCAAGGGCATGTACCTGGGTTGCGGGCACATCCCCAGTAGGAGATGTGCAGGAGGCAGCTGATCCATGTTTCTCTCTCATCGATGTTTCTAACTATCTCTATCTCTCTCCCTTCCTCTCTGTAAAAAATCAATAAAATATATATTTTTTAAAAAGTTGGCTCTCAAAAGAAATTTCAATCATACTGTTGATATTGGGCTCTGTTGACTAATGAGTTTGCCGACCACTGGGTTAGAGCATCCTCCCAATATGCGAAGGTTGCGGTTTGATCCTCAGTCAGAGCACACACAAGCATAAATAACAAATACTTTTTTCTCTCCCTCTCCCTTCCCCTCTCCCTAAGAAAAAAAGAAAAAAATCCAGTGTGTGTCCACAGCCCGGCCTCTCCACTGTAACCACTAGGCCTGCTTCCCACCTACACCAGACCCACACCTCCCCAGGCCCAAGCGGGCTCTGCCCACCCCTTAGGAGCTGGAGCCGGGGTGCCCCTGCCCAGTCCAGCTGCAGGGCTGGCTTTCATAGATACTAAAGTCCAATGACTGGGTGACAGACCTCATGTGCCAGGAGGCAACAGGCACAGTCAGACCAGGCCTGGCTCCAGGGAACATGGCCATTGTTTTATTTCATGCAAGTGTCACCCATTCAACTGTACACATTCTAGAAAGACCCTGTCACACAGCCCAGCTGCCTGCCTGGCCCACCTATCTGACTGCCTGATGGATCAACCATGGCTGGCCACAAGCCCGCCCAGCAAGAACAGCCATGAGAGAGGACCCCAGCACGCCAGCCACCCTCCAAACTGAGCGAGGGCAGGACAGGACTGGGGACTGCTTTGGGATGTGCCAGGCTGGGAGCCTCTCATCCTTGACCCATGTGCCAAGGAGGCTGTGGCCTCCCCTCCACCCCTCAGGACGCTGTCCTGTAAGACAGGCCCCAGCTGCACCACAGAAGCCTCTGTCTGGGGAGATGTTGGCCCAACTCTGAGACTCTCCCCAGGACTGGGAAGGAGACGGTGCCATCCTGAATGAGGAGACTCCCCACCAAAAGGGGAGGCCCGGGCCTGCTGTGAGGACAGCTCGGTGAGGCGTGAGGACGGCAGAGACCGGAGGGAGCTGCGGGGGCGGAACTGCCCGTGGGGCAGCCATGGCAGTGACAGAGAGAGTGACCAGCACATTTACCCTTCACCTTGTTCTAAGGCAGCGGTTCTCAACCTGTGGGTCGCGGCCCCTTTGGGGGTTGAAGAGCCCTTTCACAGGGGTCGCCTAAGACCATCGGAAAACACATATATAATTACATATTGTTTTGTGATTCATCACTATGCTTTAATTATGTTCAATTTGTAACAATAAAAATACCTCCTGCATATCAGATATTTACATTATGATTCATAACAGTAGCAACATTACAGTTATGAAGTAGCCACGAAAATAATGTTATGGTTGGGGGTCGCCACAACATGAGGAGCTGTAGTAAAGGGTCGCGGCATCAGGAAGGTTGGGAACCGCTGCTCTAAGGTCTTTCCTTTCCCTTTGGGAGCTTTTTAGTCCAATTCCACGCAGCCTTGGCGAGGGGTGACGCACATGCAGCCCCGTGAGGACGCCCCATCCTGTGGCACTGATGGCTCCTGGACGGGCACAGGACCCGAAGGGGCCAGCAGAGGCCTCGGAGGCCTGCTCCCTGCGAGCAGACAGGGAACTGGCCGCTGCCTGACGGTTTGCTCAGAAGGAAGGGCGCTGACTCGGGGTGGGGGCGGGGGGGGCTGGCAAAAGAACAGAGGCCCACACAGCCAAGTTCACTCCGCAGCTCAGGGCCCAGCCTCTCCTGAATCCCCTTTCAGCAAAAGCCCGGGTGAGCTGAGTCCCTGCCCCACAGGCTGGATTCGTGCAGGAAGCTTGCTGCTCCCTCCCAGGTGGGGCCCAGCTGCCACAGGATCCCCATGATGATGCCATCCCAACAGCCACGGGTGCCCTCCCTGCCCTGCTTCACCAAGCTCAGCTCAACCCTGAAGTCCAGCAGGAAGGGCCTCTGCCCAGGCCCTCTGGCCCCGCTGGCCCCGGGGCCCTTCCTGGGCGAACGCAGCTCCGTCCTCTGCTGCCCTGCGAGTCCTCCCTTATCCTGCCCCGGCCGCCGCCCCGCACGACCAGTCCCGGGCCCTCAGAGTCCCGCACACGACAGGGGCTTGGCAGGTGCTGCCGCCGACGCGTGCTGGAGAGGGGGATAGTGAGCGCCACCCAGCACCCCGGGCCCGCTTTAATTCGCACAAACACCTAGGTAGCAGGTGCTGTGCTTATCCCCATTTTGTGAGTGAGAAAGTGAAGCTCAGGGGGCTTAGGCAAGTTACTCAGGTCAAAAGCTCTCCCGCCAAGGTCTCTCAACCACCCCCCCGCCACCGCCCCATTAGACAGGGAGCTGCACACACTGCCACATCCACCACCCACCCAGCACCACCAGCACTGGCCCCGACGGGACACCAGTGACCACCCGTGGAAGGGACACATGTGCTCAGTGGCACCACGCCTGGGCATCTCCTGGGAGCTTTCCAGAAATGCCGCCCTCCAGAAAAGCCTGGAGGAGCTGCAGGGGAGGGCGGGGGTAGAAGGCACGAGGCTGGCAGAGCTGGGCCTGGCACCGCAGAGCCCCACGCGGGGGACGGTGCCTGCCTGGGGTGGATTCAGTGCTCACCCAGGGCTGGCTCCAGCCCACTAAGTAGCCTGAGGCTCCCAGGGCTCGGGCGGTCCCGCTGCACCTGGAGGCTGGGCCAGGCGGGCAGAGCTGCGCTGCAGAGGGCACACTGGGGTGTTCTCCCCCGGGGAGGAAGGCGGGAGCTGGCCCTCAGGATGGCCCCACTGAGCACCCGATGGGCAGTGCTGAGGCCAGCCACCCCTCGCTGAGGAGCCCAGGGCAACAAAAGAGGAAAGAAGGCCACTCCAGAGGTGGCCTCAGGAGGGAGGAGGGACTCTTGGGAGAGCACCGGCTAGCGCCCTGCGCCAGAGCCTGGTGGCCAGCTCAGAGGCATCCCGTCGCTCATGCAAGCAGCACTGACTGGGCATCAGCCCTGTGCCAGACCCTGTGCCAGGGATGGGGACCCAAAGGACTGCAATCCCCGCCCTCCTGAAGCTTCCCCTCGGGCTACGAGTGGACAAGTATCGAACATGCAGACAAATGGCAACCGGGACCGCGATGAGTCCGGCGGCGAGAAGCAGGGCCTGAGCTCCAGGGGGTGGCAGGGAGCAGGGTGGCCGTGGTGCCATTCTGAGCAGAGCCGGGGGAGGAACTGAGGGAGTGCCTGCAGCAGGGGCGGCTCAGGACGCGGGTCATGCGGTGAATGAAACCACAGCCAACGGGAAGCAGCTAAGCAAGACGGAGTGCAGACGAGTGGCTCCCAGCATGGGGATAAATTAGTGAGAAACGCATGGAAAACGAAGCACCAAACCACCAAAGAGTCAGTCACTGCCATCGGGGGAAATAAAATGTGGAACAAGAAGGCAACGAGTACAGGGAAACGTGCCCGACCGGACTCCCGAGGGGGGAGGTCCGGGTGCGGGACGCTGGGGGGTCGGCTGGAGGCTCCCACATGCACACTTGAGGCTGAGCTCTTATTCTGAGAGATCCCCTTAGAGGTGGGCCCTGGGGTTTGCCAAGGGATTCTGAGCCTGGGGTGTTCCGCCAGGCTTTCCAAGCCTGAGGGTCCACATTTAAGAGCATTAATTCTCGAAGTTCCCTAGGGGGTGGGAGGTCCTGAGCTGAGGTCTGTGCTGGGACAGCTTGTGGAGGGGTCGCTCCGGGCCTTCCAGCGGAGACATGGTGTGGGCGAGGCGCAGCTGGGGCTCAGCCTGCCCACCTGCTCACCTCTGACCCTTTAGGAGACTCTGGCCTCTTCCCAAGCCACTGTTACAAGACCCTTAGCCAAAGGGGCTCCAAATACAGTGCCCATGTGCTCCAGAAGCCGGGACAAGAAGCAGGCACTGGACAAGGCCGCATCCCATGCTCTCACACTGCCGTCCCGTATCCTGGCACCTGCTGCCACGGGAACAGAGAGGGCTGCGAACCACCAAGGCCACACAGCACTTCCGGTCAGCAGGCCCGATCCTGGGTACCGCGGCCTCGGCCAAGGGAACCAAGGAGGCTGAGTCCCCCCTGCCCCCAACACACACCACAGCACTCAAGTCAGCGCCAATGGCCTGGGGACCCGGAATCCTTTCTGATTGAGGCAGCCTCACCCAGTTCAGAGGTCTATTGACCAAGCCGGGCCCCCATAGATACCCAAGGGGGTGCTGAGACAGGGCCAGGCCCTGCGCAGAACAGGGAAGCAGCTGAGAGGCACTGTGGGCCTGGAGGGCAGGAAGCCCGGGCAGCCCGCCTGCTCCCTGGCTGGGCACACCCCTCGGTGCGAGTGCATCGGCAGAGGGCCAGCGCCCAGCAAGCAGCGCAGCCTGCAGAGCACCGTCCACTCCACAGGGCTCCCTTGGGAACATGAAGATAAAGATCAGGGCTTCCTGCACATCCCCAAGTTGAGGGCCAAGCCCATAGTAGGTGCTCAGGAAATGGGTGAATGGATGGATGATTTCCTTTCTCACATCATCACTGAGAGATCAACAGAGAAACTCACACAGCAAACAAACGTTCTCCCCGCTGCAGCCAAAGGGCCCAGGCACTTGGGCCAGTAAACCACAGCCGGAAACGCAGCTGCCCGAATCCCACCCAGGAACCGGCTGGGCTTTCCGCAGGCATTGCCCTGCCTTCTTCTAACGTAACAGAACCTCCCAATTCTCATCTGACGCTACCTCAGAGCTAATTTTCTGAATCTCTATATACAATAAGTCATTTAACAAAAAAAAAACCCTGTATCTACAGGGTATGCAACAAAGGGAGATTTCAAAGCCCATTAACTCGCAGAGATGGTATGTTACTGGGAGAATGTGGGCTGTATAATTAAAACGATTTAAATCTGATTATAAAAAGGCAGTGGGCTTCACCGCCTGCCGCCATCTCACTAATGGAAAGAAAACCAGTTTCTTGAGTTTTTAAAATTCCTGTAAAGTTATGGGTGAGAGCACGCATGGAGCGCGCCGCTCACGTCACTCTGAGATAAGACGGCGCCCCTTTCAGAGGAACGCTCCTCCCGGACTGCCCCGCGGAGCTCTGCGCGGTGTAGCAGCTTCTGGTGGCGGAGGGGTTCTTCTGGAAACCCGTCTCCGAGTGAGTGATGCCTGGCTGTCCCTGTCCCCTGCCTACTGAACTCCAGAACCCAGAGTCTGGGAGGGAGAAGCAGGAGCCTGGGCCTGGGCCTGGGCCTGGGCCTGGGCCAGGGGGGGGCACCAAAGGACAGTTCATGCCCAGCCAGGAGCCCCCCCTGTGGAGCAGAAGCCTGCATTTCAGCCTGACCTCGAGGAGTGGGGCGGACTGATGAGAGAAATCGACAGTTACGAGCTCACCCACTGAGGCAGGGCCTGCGGGGCAGGCAGTGGGTTGAGCTGACTGTCCCCTTGGTTTCCACATCCCCATGGGCCTCCCCTCACAGTTGAAAGCCTAGACCCAGGTGTATGGTTCTCGGCCCTGATGCCCTCTCGATGGTCTACAGCCTGCACCCCTTACTGCCTAGAGGCTCATTCCCTAGAGACTGAGCCACTTCTGCCAGGACCACAGAGAGGCAGCCCTAAGACCCACAGGTCTCACCAGCTATCGGCACCCTCCACTATGCCCAGCAGCCCCGGACAGCTCATGCATCCTGCCAGTTCACACCTCGGAGCCCTTGCTCAAGCTGTGCCCCCGCCTGGAGGTCCTCTGGCCTTTCTCCCCCTGACCCACCCCCATTTCCCGCTTCAGACTCAGCTTGGGCGTCACCTCCTCCAGGAAGCCTTCTTGGTGCTCCAAGCCAGGGTAGGTCAGGCACCCACTGTGCTCCATAGCCTGAGCTGACTTCATTCTCTTGTAACACGGACCACATTTAGCCCACGTGACTGCCCCTGGCACCCCAGCTCTGTTGCCACAGCACACAGTGGGGGGGGGGGGGGGAAGGTGCTCACTGCTCCACATGGCCTGCCAGGGTTTCCCCAGAGAATGGTTTTGATCAGCTGGAAACATCCTCTGAGCCCCGGCCCACCTCACGCCCCGTAAGGAGGCTCAACTTTCTTCCTGACCCCGTGCCGGCTTTCTCCAGCGTAGTTAGTAATTTTAAAACAATCAAGTCCAGCAAACCGTAGCCGATTAAGTGAGGACTGGTAGCTGGTGAGCCTCCCGCAGCATCGCCTCTGCCCGGGCCTGTGTTTAGACAGGGTGACTGGGGGGCTAACCAGCCCCTGGCAGAGATAACCTTCTCGGAGCAGCCAGCCGCCTAATGAGGCTTCAGGGGACTCCTTAACGAGATCAGGGAGGGCCAGAGCTCTGCCTCCTGGTGCGGAAGATTTCTATTCAATTAGTCCTTCCACAGGGCAGGCGCTGCCCAGGAGGCTGCCGGAGCCTCGATAAGGCCGCCCCTCCCAGCATTCCTGTGACTGCCCTGGGGCAGGGTCTCCACCAATGGAAGGGTGAGCAGAGCTGGCATTCCGGGCCCTCCCTTCCCTTGCATCTTGGACGGAGCTCTCAGGGGCCACCATTGGGCATCTGGAGGAAGGGAGCAAGAGCCCTGCCCACAGTGGGTGTGGGGACAGGGAAGACCGCCCACGTGGAAGAGGCCAAGGGCATGGGTTGTAGCTACATATAAAGTGGGGCTGTGGTTCAGACACCCTGCAGCCTCATAACACACCCCATCAGGCCACCTGACAGGGAGGGGCTCTCGGGGGAGAGGACCCCTCCGGGCCCACCCACCACTGGGTCTCCGCCCACCTGCAGGTGTGTATCCTCGAGCTCCCGTGAGTGCAGGCCCCATGGGTACAGCCTTTAACCAACACTCCGCTGTGCTTCCCGAGACGCAGAGCCAGGGAGGCAGACACACCGGACAAGGCAGAAGGAGGCGGCACCTCGGGGAGGGAGCTGAGCAGAGGGAGGGCCTCCTGAAGAGATGTCACGCTGAGGCTGGGAGGCGACGGGGACACTGGGTCCAGGAGCCAGTGGTGAGCCGTTAGGGAGAGCAAGGCCTTCTTGGCACAAGGCCAGGGACAAGGCCAGACACCCGCCAGGGCCAGACCGAGAGGCCGCCAGGGCTGAGCACAGACATCAGCCTGCAGCCAGGGCGGCCAGGCCTGGGGTCAGGAAGTAAGTGGGGGCCACCCGCGGAGCAGGTTCCTGCTGGCGGCACAGGCAGGTTCACCTCCCAGAGGCGGCCGGGCAGAGCTCCGCCAGCACTGACCAGCTCCCAGCGCGGGGCTGACACTCCGCGGACACCTGCTGTGGGCCCTTCAGCAGGCCGCCTCTCTTGGCCGGAGCCACACAGCGGACAGGTGGGCCTCGCGCTCAGGGCTTCTCCTGACCAGGTTGTGATCAACAACGACAGAGCATCGAGGACCCGCAGCCCTGCTCCCCAGAGGTGCTCATTCTTGCTTCCTCAGATGCCAGCGTGGCAGGGGTGCCGGCTACATCCTTGCCCTGGCCCAGCGGGCCAGCTCCTAGCACCTGCCAGGGGGCTGAGGAGTATAGGCAGAGCCCCTCCGCCAAGCGCACAGCAGCCAGGCTCCCTGGCTCCAGACCTGTGGCTGCTCCTCCCTCCCCCAGCCCCCTTTCTGCCCAAGTCACCCCATTTCACAGGCGGAAACAGGCTCCCAAGCCCACCAGAGGACTCTGGGGAGACGAGACAGAAGTGCAGGTCCTGGCTCACGCCCAGGACCCAGCAGCCACAGCCCCCGAGCCTCCAACAGCCGCACCTGGACCCAGGGCAGCTTCTGCTTCCCGGCAGCCCCGCCCCAAGGCCCACGCCCCGCCACAGCACGGCAGGCGCGCCTAGAGCCTGTGGACGGTGTGGACAGGCCACGGGGGCTGAGCCCTGACAGCAGCTCAGGCGGAGAAACGCCTTCTGAAATGGGCCACAAACCCAGGCCTGTGTCTGCCCCACAGAAGGGCCAGGGGAGACCTTCAAACCCCGAAGTGACCAGGAGGGCCGGGCCGGCTCAGCAGGCTGCAGGCGGCTGGACGGGGCTGTGTAAACGCCACCAGCCTCCCGGCCCCGCGTGCCCCAGGACCCCGGGGGCGACCGTGAAGGCAGGACCACAGTGGGCGGCAGGCCTCTCAAGAGTGGAGGTCCGTGTGTCCGTCCATCCTGTCATCCATCCGGGACTTTTCCTGAGCACCCGTGACCAGCCCTGGGCACCAGGTGTCGACAGACACCTCTGCTTTCTCACGGCTTCACCAGGAGCCGGCGGCAGAGCCCAGGGCCTGGCCACGAAGCTCCTGCAACGGCGGAGGATGAACCGAAAGGCTCAGCCCCGGAGGACTCCAGCGCGGCGATTCCGTGACACCGCACGGCAGGCAGTGCCGGGTGGGAATGGCGCGTCCGGGCATGGCAGGTGCAGTAATGCGGCCAGCAAGTGGCCAGCAGCGGGTCACTGCTGCCACTCTGTGTCCAGGGGCGGGGCGCAGGGGGGGAGGGGCGCGGGCAGTGGCAGGGGGCTGGGCCCGCAGGCGGAGCATGTCTGGAGTCAGTGCAGACCGCACGGCCTCAGCAGGCTCTGCTGGGAGGAGCGCCAGCCCGGAGGCGAGAGTGCAAGTCCCCAAGCTCCGAGTGACTGGCCGTGAGGCGCTGGGGAAGCTGCACATGAGCCGAGCAGCATGCCGGGTCAGCATCTGACGCTTCAGCCTTTCTTGGACCAATGGCTCCCCCAGAGCCCTGGGTGGCGCTCCGTGAGGACAGCCGTGCCTCCTGCTCCTTGCGCACCTGCTCGTGCCAGGCCCCGCTACGTCCTCCTTAGCCATTACCTCATCTGGTCCTTAAGACAGCCGACTGGAGAGGTGCCACTGTCCCCACTTGACGGGCGGGAAGCTGAGGCCACAGTCCCGTGCTCAGGCACGCAGGCGCTGTGTAGGCGGGGCAGTGACAAATGGATGGATCCAAAAGAGAATCAGGTGAAAAGTCACCAGGCTCCGGGCTGTGCAGCCTGAAAGTCCCTGAGGGGCACGGTGCTGCCTATAGCATCTAAAGGGCTGTGGTGGAGGCAGCCTGGCTGGGTATAAGGCTGCGTTAGAGACGAGAATCTTCAGTCCTCAGAGGCACCTGGATCTCATGTGACGTGTGTGATCCCCAAGCCTGGGAGGGACAGGGCTGGTCCACCCCCTCAGTAAGTTCACCACAGGGTTTGGCCCGGGCCGGCTGTGCCCACAGCCCCCCTACCCCTACCCCACCCCCACCCCGTCTCAGCTCAGGCTGCCATAACAAAATACCATACATTGGGTGGTTCCAACAGCAGACATTTCTTTCTCACAGTCTGGATGCTGGCAAATCCAAGACCAAGGTGCTGGCTGGTTCAGTCCCTGTAAGAGATCTCTCCTTGGCTTGTGACCGCCACCTTCCCACACGGTAGGAAGAGAGCAGCTCTCTGTCTGTTCTTATCACTATCCCACCATGGAGGCCCCACTGTAAGACCTCATCCAAGCCTAATCACCCCCAAAGGCCCCACTTCCAAATGCCACCCCACTGGGGGCTGAGGCTCCAACATATGAATTTGGGGGTGACCACCATATCACCTCCAGCTCTGGACACCAGTACCCGGTGATTCTGCTAACCCACATGGCTGGGACCCCAAGAAAACCACTCCCTGGGGTGGACAGGCAAACTGGCTCCCACCCTCACCCCACAGACATGATGCCAGGGTGCCAAAGGGGATGCCAACAGTAAGGGCCAGGCCACTGCCCACAGCCTCCTCCTGACCTTGGACAAGTTGAATGGCCGCCACCACAATGACCATTCCACTGGGATGACCTCAGAGGGGCCCAGAGTCAGGCCCACACGTCTGGGCCCCGGGATGGCCCTGGAGTGAGGGGAAATGGTATTCGGTGCCCCGTGAACTTCCTTGTCTTAGAGCCAAGGGTACCACAGGGCACAAAGGAGACCAAGTCCCTCTCTTTCTTCAGCCCCGTCACCAGGGGACGGCACCAAGCACGCGCAACGGGAAGCACTGACCAGGGCCCTCCTCCTCTGGGCACAGGGGCATCCTGGAATGTCACCTCTGAACTGAGGCCTGGAGGACATCCAGAGGGAGGACGAAAAGGGAAGGGACCAGAGGGGCTCCAAGCAGCAGCCAGGTGCCCAGGCAGCCCAGGTTTCTGCACCCCATGCACATACATACACACACTCACAGATGCACACATACTCATACACACACTCACAGGCACACTCGCACACGCACATGCATACGCAGGGCAAGGGGTCTCTGCCTAGATTCCGTGGAATGTCAAGGACCTGACCCAGCCTCCGAGACAGCTCTCCCTCGGCACTGCCGCCCTCCCCACCACCACCACCGTGCTCCCCAGAGGCATGGCCACCCTGCCTCCTGTCCCTGGAGGCACAATGGCTCCAGGCACCCCTGCAGCCCAGCTCAGCGCTGCGAGCTGCAGTGTCACGCTGCGCTCCCATGGCCTTTAGCAGGTGCGTGGGGGAAGCCCACGCCAGCCCTGAGCTGAGGCTCCAGCCTGGGGAGAGACTGACAGGGAGAGGCCCTCCAGGGCTCCAGGCCCAGAGCGGGAGCTACAGGAGTCGGGACGATCCACCAGACACGTGGGCTGTGCGGAGCTCTGGGTGGAGTCCTGAGAGTCACCTAGGTGAGCAGCAGCATTTGATGTCTGCAGCCATGGCAGGAAGGTAGCAAGGACCCGAGGTGCCAAAGCAGGGCCACCTAAGTGCCTGAGACAAGCCCAGGGAGCCAGCCCAGGGCCCGAGTGTGGTCCCTCCTTCCTCCTCCCCCTGCCTCTGGGTGCTCAGATGAGAACAGAAGCCCCCAGGCCAGGCCGGAGCAGAGCCAAAGCTACACTCTGCGCAGAGCAGGAGCGCGGGAGGGGCAGAGCTGGCCAGGCAGCAGGCCGAGTGTGCAGGCCAACACAGAGGGGCTGAGCCAAGAGCTGCCGCTGGACGTGGTGGAGGAGGGGGCTGGGTGTCCAGCCAGTGGGGTCCATGTCTCTGCCCTTACCTGGAAGTTGGCAGCAGCAAGGAGTGTCATGTACCCGTGGCAGGGGCCCAGGAAGACAAAAGAGAAGGTGGCCAGGACACAGGGAGGACGATGCTGACCACACCCACTCTGAGCCACTCCACCCTGCTCCCCGGCAGGGGCTGCTGGCCGACACCCTCTTCCTGCCCAGCACGCATCCCTCTCTGCCCATCACTTCACAGAAACTGAGGTTTGGAGGACAGGGCGAGTGACCTCTCAGCCAATCTGTCACTGAGCTGAGATGTGAACCTAGACCTGCCTGACCCCTTCCACCAAATAGAACAAGTTATGCTGCCCCGGGGCAGGCTCTGGGGGCTGGGCCATGCTGGCCAGATTCCAGCCACTCTGTGCATTCAGAACAGCAAGACGGCAGTGCTGTGCAGCGCCAGGCCCAGGCTCCAGAGCCCCAGCCCGCAGGTGGCTCTAGACCAGCGACCGCCAACCGGTGACCCACGGACCAGGTCCGAAAGGTCGGCGACCGCTGCTCTAGACGGCCTCCACGGGTCAGGCCCAGCCTCCTTCCCTGCCCTCCCGGGACTTCCAAAGGTGAACTCAACTCCCAGCTGCCCTGAACGGTGCAGGGGCTGGAGGAGCCTGCCAGCCCAGCCAGGAAGAGCAGACCAAGAGCCCCTTGGGACAACGCGGGCTGGTCATGTGACCACCATCCCTACCCTCTGCTGGCCCTCAACTGGGCATCTCAGCCAGTTTCCTCAGCTGACCTTCATGCTGTCCTGTGTGTTGTCACGTCTTCCAGTCGAGGAAACCGAGGTAAGTGCCCAGAGGCCGAGCAGAGCCGGGAGGGAGCCCAGTCTGTAAGCGAGAGCAGCAGCGCCCCTGCCCAGCCCTGAGCACCTCATCTGTGCCCGTGTGGAGGCGGAGGCCCAAGCTGAGCACGGGCAGGGACGGCCCAGGTGTCACTGAGGGAGCCTGGCATCGGGCTGCCTCTGCCCAGGGCTGGCAGAGGACTGATGGGAGGGAAGCAAGCTGAGTAGGCCAGCCAGGGCCACATGTCCCAGGTCTGGCTGGAAGAGGAGGCCTAGCCTGAGTGAGGACCCCCCTGGGCCCTCGCCCCCTGGCCTGCCCCACCCACGGCTTCAGCCCAGACACATGTAGAAGGACCATCTAATCACCTTGCAGCTACCCTGCTGGCGCTGCAGGCCGGGGAGAACCCTGGGTCTTTCTCTTTCCAGTCCATGGCCGTCAGCCAGAAAACTGGCTGTTGATAGGCTTCAAGAGCCCAGCTGCTGGGGAACTGAGCACGGACCCAGTGCCTTGTGAGGCTCCATGCCCGTCAGAGAGGCCAGACACCCCCCCCCCAACCCCCCGAGAAAGGGGCTGTCCCAGGCCAGCCCATGGCAGCGAGATGAGTCTCTGCCCAGCCCGACACTGTAACAGAAGAGAGAGGAGCTGCTGTGCAGGAAGGCGGGGAGAGCAGGGCACCGGGAGGGGTGGGGGAAGCAGGGGAAGTCGGCATGAGGCACAGGCCACAGGAAGGGCTGATTTGCTGCACCCCAGCTGAGGGGGCTCATTGGTGCTGGCGCTGGCAATGGGCAGGCCTGGATGTCGATCTTTGCCTCATTACTTAGGAAGCATTTAGCCCAAGCCTTCTGGGAGCTGGGCCTGTCAAGAAGACAAGATTGGTGAGCTCTGAGAAAGCACAGGAGACAGCCCAGGCCTCCTGACTTCCCACCAAAAGGCTGCCCGCGCTTCCGGGGGCAGAGGGACAGGTAAGTGAGGGGCAAAGGGAAAGTGACAGGAAGCGCAGATTGGACGCAACAGGATCCAATCACCTACACCTGCTCATGGTTTGTGTGCCTTTGTTGTTGTTCTCATGAGTCACCAAGGAAATGGGAGGACTGTTTTGCAGGCGCAGGGTAGCAGGTATTTGTCATTCACCAAATACTGCTAGTTCTCCCCTTTCCAGGCACATGGTACGCCTATGCTTCCTGGATCCCGCATGCCTGGCTGGGACCACGTGACTAGTTTCGGCCCATGAGTGTTTACAGATGTGGCAGGGACGTGTCGTGTCCAGATTGAGTCTCCCAGAGCTGTCTCTGCCTTTGGCACAGCCACTGGCAATACTCAAGCTGAGTGACCGTGAGGAGCCAAGGTCTACGCTGACCAACGACGAACACGTAATACAGACAAGAGACAACTTTTGGTTACGTTATGCCACTGAGTTTGGGATTGTTTGTTATACAGCAGAGCTTAGTCTATCCTGGCTGATACAAAGGGAACCACAGAACAAAACCAAAGGACGGGACAAATAGGCACTTCCCTGGGTAGCCACGTCTAAAAAGCCTCACACCAGGGGTCAGACTGGGTTAGCAATGGTTTGGGAACAAGAAGTGCAGACTGAATGTTTCAAGTGTTTAGGACAGGGGTCCTCAAACTACAGCCCGCGGGCCATATGCAAATACAAATATTGTATTTGTTCCCGTTTTGTTTTTTTACTTCAAAATAAGATATGTGCAGTGTGCATAGGAATTTGTTCATAGTTTTTTTTTAAACCTAGTCCAGCCTCCAACCGTCTGAGGGACAGTGAACTGGCCCCGTTTAAAAAGTTTGAGGACCCCTGGTCTAGGAGATGGCATCTTCTGGGTCATGAGAAGGCCATGTAAGGAAGAAGACGGCGGGAGGGGGCTTGGCATCTATAAGAACGCAGAAAGAGCCTGTCTGCCGTCCGAAGGTGCAGCTCCGAGTGCCATGCAGCACCCTTCGCTTCCTCCAGGAGAAACCTGAAGCGGCCCAACCCGTGCTCTGACAGGACGGCTGCTGAAGTTCCTGGGAACAGCAGCACCAGGACACACAGGTCTCACTAGACCCACAGCCTCCTGCCCACACGCCTGGCCCGAGGGGTCCACCTGTTCACCGCCAGTGAAGCCCAACCTCCCGCTCTGGGAGCAAGGTCACGGCAACAGGAATACTGAACGGGAGCCTCTAGGACCAAGTAAGAGGACATGGTGGGACAGGAGTATAGTCTATAAGATGACAGTGTGCGTGCATGTGTGTGCGTGTGTATGTGCATGTGTGCATGTGTGTGCACACACAGGGGGGGCCTAGAATGAAAGAGACCTCTGAAGCCGGGAGTTCAGTTCAGGGAAATGGCAGTCATTCCTTTGCGCAGCCACAGGCTTGTGAGAGATCCAGCGTGAGAACTAGATGGTCCCCCGGCCCCAGCCCAACCCCCGTGAGGGGCCACCAGTGCCCGCAGCCACAGCACAGCCATCTTCAGGCTTAAAGCATCACTGCAGCAGCCCCTGCGGGGCCAGGAAGAGCAACTGCGTGTGGCACTCACGTGAGACTGGCCTCTGCGAGCGCCACCGTGGACCCTGGTGGGTGGTGAGGTAGCAGGTGGTGAGAGAGGGCAGGGGAAGAGAGAGGGGTCTGAGAAAAACCTATCCAGGTAGGAAAGGAGGTCAGTGGCCTAAAGCAGATTCTTTAGGAACTTCTTTAGGCACAAGAGCTTCCAGGCGCAGGGCATGGGTGTCATGGAGAGCGAGCACGGGTGAGTCTGCAGAGGCCCACGGGCTCAGGGTGCGTGTCTCCAGAGCGAGTGGAAGACATGGACACATGGCTATCGTTCCCAAGTGAAGAGAATGCCACCCAGTAAGCCAACTGTGAGAAAGGGAAGGGCGCTCAGCATGCACTGGCTACGCTGGGCACCGACAGGTGTGCCAACATGGAAGCAGCGAACAGCCCACAAAGTTCCGAGGTCCTACCCCCGGAACTGTGGCTGTGTGCGGCCGCGTGGCAAAGGGGAATAAGGCTGCAGGTGCAGTTCAGGCTGCTGATCTGCTGACTTTCATCCTGGGTTATCCAGGTGGGCCCACGAGTTCCAGGAAGAAGGAGGCGGAGAAGCAGAGGTGGAGAGGGGGCTGTGATGACAGAGCAAGGCCAGAGTGACAGGCTGTGCGGCCCCCACCCACCAGAGCTGGCTGGACGATGGAGAAAGGGGCCAGGGGCTAAGCAAGGCGGGCGGCCTCCAGGGGCTGGGAAGAGGGAGGTAGACCCTCTCCTGCAGAACATCTACACACCAGCCTGGTGTCAGAGGGCAAGGGGCGACCTAGACGTGACCAACACAAAATGAACAAGACCATCAGATGGCCATCAAAAGCTCAGTTCTATTTTCATTTTAGTTCATTGTTTCTTCGTTTTATTCTGTGAACACCAAGCTATACTTTGGTGAATTTTACCTTATCTTCCTAAAATACTTTTGCGCTTATTGTAACTAAAAGGAATATTGCCTCATATATGTTCCTTTTTCCTTCTTCTTCCCTAAATTGTTACCTTTCCACTCAATGACATATCTCTACAGCATAACCCATAACTTGAGTCTTTCACTCACAGTAAAATACTGTGAATAGAGGAGGCCAGGACTCAGCCACTTCTTTTACACACTCATGCATTTATATAATCTCCTTGAGCTGGCACTTTAAAACAATACGAAATTTTTTTATTTAACAAACTAGAGGCCCGGAGCATGAAATTCGCGCACTGGGAGGGGGGGATCCTCTCAGCCCAGCCTGTGCCCTCTCACAGTCCAGGAGCCCTTGGGGGATGTCCAACTGATAGGGAGCAGGCCTAAGCCGTCAGTTGGACATCCTTAGCGCTGCCGCAGAGGCGGAAGAGGCTCCCAACACTACCACTGTGCTCACCAGCCGTGAACCCGGCTTCTGGCTGAGCGGTGCTCCCCCTGTGGGAGCGCACTGACCACCAGGGGGCAGCTCCTGTGTTGAACATCTGCCCCTGGTGGTCAGTGCACATCATAGTAACCAGTCATTCCAACGTTTGGTCTATTTGCATATTAGCTTTTTATTATATAGGATTAGCATCTCTTCTAGTATCTAGAAGACAAGTCTTCACACTTTTGTTATATGGACTTTGGTAAGTTTAAGATACATTTTTTATCTTTATTATTGAAAGTATTACAGATGTCCCCTTTTCCTCACATTTACCCCCTCTAAGATATAACATTTTAAAGACTTAAGTATCACTTCTGTTACTTGCTTACTTTAAATCCTCATCAAATGCATTTTTCACTAAATGCAACCCGTTCTTTTACATCAATGTGAAAGAACTGGCTGACCAACTACCTCAGGAGGTAGTTTGTACGGAGCTTATACAAACTCAGCCTACAGAAACGTAAGTATAAACCACAGGACCAAATTCAAAGTACTTCTGATTTTCTCCAGGAATACTTCAGCATATCTCAGCATAAATGGTTCCACTCTTTAAACAATAACTTGTTTTGAATATTGAAAAAACATATGCAGCCGCTAAAAGTAATGTTTACAAACACTTCACGGTGATTTCAGAAGTCCCGGAGCTGGTAAATGGGAGCAGGGTCTAGACCTGAACAGGGTGGCGCTCTCGGCGTTTGTAAAATATGGGGGGGAACAAGAGGGGCGCAACAGACGGAGAATTCAGAATGATGCTGTCCTGTCTCGCTTTTTCTTTTTTAACTTAATAGCACTTTATTGTATTTTTAAAAACAAAATATTTTTAGTCTGAAAGGAGTTATTTCCGGTTTTCATCATTTTAACTATGAGTCTGACAGAGAATCAAGCGAGACCTGGAAGGAAGGAAGGGTTGGGTGAACTGCATGGTCATAACCCTAATTTCTCCCAAATGTAAACTGTCCTGCTGCTTCCTGTGCATTCCACATTTTCCGGAATGGACACGCACTGTCCTTCCTCCCACATTATTAAGTTAATTCATGCTCATTGCAGCAATGTATTTTTTTAAATAATTGGGGGTGGAAGCTAAGTAAAAAGCTGAAAGTAAAACGGGTCCACTCTCAAGATATCCACTAGCTGAAGAAGTGATGCAGCTGAAGCTATCAACGCCTCCAAGCAGTGAGATGGATTCACAGCTGGGCACGGAGAGGGAAAGGCGCTCGCCGCACTCTCACCACAGGCCTTCCTCAGACAGGTCCGCACACCCGCTCAGTGCATCCTCACAACAAGCCCCTGAGGCAGGTTCCATCACTGGCCCCGTTAACAGATGTGGCAACGGCAGCTCAGAGCAGGGCCGGGACTCCCCCCGTCCCACTGCAAGGGAGGCGGGCAGGGTCTGAAGAGAGTTCCAGCAACCAAGCTCCTTATCCACATGGTGCTATCTCTTGGACTAAAATGGGGGCAGAACCAGCTCAATCCCCAATCCACAGGGGGTCACTGATGCTCCCCAGTCCATGATGGAGACTAAACCCCAGTCCACCTTTGCCCCTTCACCCTTGGCCTCTTCCCCCACCAAGAAGTCCTTTCCTGTCCCACCCAAACTGTGTCTGCCACCCACGTCCTGCTGCAATGAGCATCCAGGCCAAAGAGATAAGATAGCCAGCAAGGAGGGCCAAGCCACGACGGAGAGCACCCCACAGGGCACAGAGGAAGGACACCCAGCAAGCGGAGAGCCTGCCCCAGAGCCCAGGTGAAAGGAGCCTCTGAGCGCCGCTCTGCAGTCCCAGGCCCAGGAGGGGCTGGCTCCTCCCACCCCTCACCGACAAGGTTCTTCGCAAGGGCACAGGATGACACGGACGGCTGCCCACACAGCTCAGACACTGAAAGCACCTGCCCGCTTTAACCAGCGCACTCTCCGGGCAGCAGCAGCTCAGCACCACCTGGTCAGTGCCCCTGCACCGGGTCCCACGGCCGCAGCGGCTGTGCACACACTCCCTCCCACACCACTAGGAGACCGCGTCAGCCACCGTCGTGGGGCTGAGGTGTTGTCCCAGTTACACAATTAGAGAAGCTGCCTCAAGAAAGCAAGGTCTCTGACAGAACAAGCCCCTGGTGGAGCCCTGTGTCTCCAGGACCGAGTCACACTGGGCGTGAGGCTGAACGGCCCGCAGCTAATTGTGTGTGGCCTGTACTCTGTTGGTAAATTGTTGATTAGTTGACAGCAGTTAAAAATCAAATTTTACATTCAGATCCAGATCCGGGACTCCTCAGCACATCCACACACTAGGACTTTCATTTCCAAACGGCAAACCTGGTGAACGCTGGGAACATAGGCAGGGCCCGCAGCACGGCGAGCTCCCGGGAGAGGGACAGGTGCGGCCCTCTCTGAACTCAGCTCCCACACAAAGCACGAACGTCCGCAGAGACAGGCGTGGGGGACAGTATCAAGGTAGCAGGAGGCACTGGGAAAAGCTTGTGTCACCCCAGATCCCCACTCCAGCTGGGTGGGCGCTGCCTGAGCAAGCACACCCGCCCTGGATGGAGCCCACGTTCACGAGGCACACAAAAGAAATCCAGGAGCGGGGAAAGTGGAGGCAGGCACTGCTGGGGGGACCAAACGCCAAGGACAGGGGATCCCCCTCCCGCACCGCAGTCGACATCTGGCCATGGGGGTCAGCCACGGCTGGAGGCACAGCACCCGTAACAGGCAACAGCAGCCTCACCCACTCACTGCCACCCCAAAACTCAGAGCGCTGGCTCTGTATCACCCCTCACGACCTCCTTGGACCTTCAGGCCCAGGTGGGCTCTCCCTCTCTGCCGACTCCCGGAAGACCTCCTACAGCCAAAGTTCTTCCCACGCAAGCTCCCTCCTTCTGGACCAGGACCAGAGCCTCCGTGGAGTCCCCTACCTGCGGCACCTCAGAAACCACAGCCAAACTGAGCCATGGCACCCGGAGGACCCTGGGCCTAGGGGGCTGGGGGAGGGGGAAGCTGCCTGCGCCCATCACCCCACCTTCTCCTTACACCCTGTGCTCCAGCTGCTCCTGGGAGGAGCCCCCACATTCTGCGCCCACCGCTGTGCTCTCTGCCTTCAGCACTCAGAGTCTAGGTGCAGGAGGGAGGCAGAGGAGAGGAAAGGGGCCAGGGCTGGGCAGATGTCAGGGGCGGGGAGCCTCAGGCGCTGGCCAGGAAGTGGGTGACAGGGGAGGAAGCCGGGTTCCAGAGCCAAACCTAGAGCCAGCTGGGAGAGAAAGAAGGGGTCCAGAAGGAGGAGGGAAGGGCAAAGGCTGCCCCGCCCCAGGCCCTGTCTGAGGCAGAGGCTGTGGCCCACGACCCCAGGCGCAGGCAAGGGTTTACCTGCAGCCAGGCCTGGCCCAACTCCTCCTCTCCTTTACTGGTCAAACAGCGCCCACCCCCGGCCCAGGCGGAGACAGCGGGAGCTGAGAAACCGGCTCCTCCAAACCAGGCCGATAAGCAAGGCCAAAACGAAACGTGGCGCCAAGACACCGAGGGGGCGCTGGGCACGCACCGAGTGTGAGGGGAGAGGGGAGACGACAGGTTCACTCACTCGCCAGGCCGCAGTGAGGAAGACACCAGCCATCTAGGTCAGGGGTGCATGGAATCAAGCACACCCACCCACACACACTCAGAAACAAAGACCCTGAGCCAGTCACTCCTGCGCGCCAGCGCGGGGCCACACGCTCTGACCCAACCGGACGTGGCCGCACAACTCGCCACACGCTCCTAGGAGCCCAGCTCCCGCTTGCAAACTCCCAGCCAGCCCAGTGCAGGGCACTTCCAGCTGCCCAGCGCCCGGGCTCCATGGCCAGGCCCTTCGCAACCCGCAGGGGCCCTCTCTGCGCAGCCTCGAGGCCGCGGCCCGTGGAGCCTGGGCACCGCGGCCACTCACCTTCCTGCACGGCCTGGAACGGGTTGTCGGCCTCGATGACCTTGATGGAGTAGGTGATCTTCTCGCTCTGCAGGATGTCATCATTGAGGCTCAGGTCAGATATGGCCAGCTGGAACACCCTGTCGTCCTTGGCCGCATTCTCCTCGAAGATGGCACCTGGCGGGGAGAAGGGGTCAGGACAGGCCTGAGGACCCCCCTCCCCCGCGGCTGGCAGGCCCCTGGTGGGTTCGGACTGGCCTTTCAGGACAGTGAAGACTTTCCTAAGACAGCCAGCAAGGACGGCCCACACAGCGCCCATGGGCACACCGCTGGCAGGAGTTCCACATGCACATGGCACACGCTGCCACCCAGGCCACACAGGTAGGCGTCTCACAGCCAAGCCACTCCTGACCCAGCCGTGCCCCACACAACTGACTGCTCCAAGCTGGAGTGGCCCCCGGCAGAACACACGGCCCTGACAGCCACAGAGCTCCCCACAGGCAGTGTCCCCTGACCAGTGCCAAGAGGGAACGATGCCTTCTCCCGCCCTGCAGTCCCCTTTGTGTGGAGGCGAGCACGCAGGTCCCCGTCTCTCCCACCCAAGGGCCCTGGGTACCAGCATTTCAGTCCCAGTCCCACTCCGGCAACTCTGCCCAGTGGGCCTGCTCCCCCTCCCTCCCAGCGTCCTCCTGCGTAAAAGTTGAGGGGAGGGGACTGCCCCCTTCTCAGCAGGGCTGGGAAGCCAAAGGGCGCAGGCGGGCCTTGACAGGGCCTCCTCGAACCACCAAGCTCTCCTCCGGGTGGCCTCTGGCTGGCCTTTTCCAAGCTTAGCGCCCCTTGGCCCACTCTGACTTCCCTTGCCCTGGTCTGGCCCTGCAGCCTGGGCAACGCCGGGTCATCCCACCCTGGCCAGGCCCCCAGGGTCCCCACGGCCCCAGAGCTGAGCCTGATGACCCTCCTGGCGGGGGCAGGGGAGGGAGGCCCCAGCTCCACAAACACCCAGAGCCGCAATGCTGACCGCGAGCCCCGAGCCCCCCTCCCCCGCGGGAAGCTGGTTTGACACCCTCTCCCCCCAACCCCGCCCCGGCTGGGGGTGGGGTGATGCAGCTCACCAAACCCAGGCCTGGTCCCCCCCATCCCCATCACCCCCTCCCCACCCCGCCTGTCCCACCTTCTCCCCCACCTCCGAACCCCCCAGTGGTGCTCGCTGGTCTTCCCCAACTTCCGGAAAGGCAACTGCAGGACGGCTCACGCAATAGCCCGCGGTCAGCCCGCGACCAGCCGAAGTCCTGGAATCCTTTCCGGCTGCTCCCAACTCCCACACTCCCCTCCGTCGGCCCCTCCTCCCCTCGCTCTCCACCTTCCCCACGGGCTCCCCCATCCACCTCCTCCCGCTCAGTGCACTCCCCGCGCCGCCTCCGCTCTGCTTCCCCAGCTCCCACCCCCGGACGGCGGGCGGCCCAAGGTGGACCGGGCAAGTCCGACTGCCCAGGGGCTGCAGTCCCCACAACCAGACATCCACACCCCCACACACTGACACGCGGAGAAACAGGCAGATGCCGTCCACTCCAACAGGCTGGCGGCCAGGCTGGCACGCACCACACAGGCTCGGACGGCCCCGCACCCAACGCCCTCTCGCAGCGACACCAGCGCGGTGCCAGGGGCGCACACAGCGAGCCCGCGGGCAGCACCCACCCACCCGCACACAGGAGCCGCTGGGGCCTCTTCCGATCCTGCCGGCAACTTGGCGAGCCCTGGGCCGCGCCCGCCCCCGGCTCCCGCGGCTCGAGCTGCGCCGAGGGCTGGCCGGACCGCCGACGGCTCCTCTGGGGGCGCGGGTCTGGGCGCAGGTCCAGCGCCGGTTCCCGCAGCCGCGGCCTCGGTGTTGGCAGAGGCCGCGGGCCCCGCGCGGGGACTGGAGCCGGGGGAGCGGGGCCCGCGGGAGCGCGGCGCGGCCCTTCGGTGGAGCAGCGCCCGCCGGGCCCTCGGACCCGGGAACCACCAAGTTTGGACGCCGCGTACCCCCTGCGCCGCCGAGGCCCCCGCCCAGCCTCTGCCCGCCGCTCACCGATGTGGATGATGGAGTCGGCCCGCACCGACACGCACTGGCAGATCCAGGGGAGCAGCCACAGCGCCAGCGTTTCCATGTCCCCCGGGCGCGCGGCTCATCCGCCCGGGCCCGGGGCGAGGCCGAGGGCAGCGCGGAGCGGGAGGCGCCGTCCGGGTGCAGTCCCGGCCGCCCCCGGGAGAGCCGGCCCGCCCGCGTCTTCCCCGCCGCCCGCCCCTGCGCCCGGCACCCCGAGCCCAGCCCAGCCCCGCGCACTCGGGCTCCCGCTCCGGCTCCGGCTCCGGCTCCGGCGGTGGCTGCGGCGGCGGCGGCAGCCCGAGCGCAGGCCGGCGCGGCGGGGGCGGCGGCTCCCGCGGCTCGGGCGGCTTCGGAGGCGGCGGGGCGGCGGGCGCGGCGGCTCCGGGACCGCGGTGTGTCTGACCGGCCGGGAGCGAACTGCGGAGGACGCCCCCTCCCCTCCCCGCCCCTCGGCTCCCCCCGCGCTCCCGCCCTCCGCCCCCCGCCCTCCCCGCGGCCACGTGACTGCGGAGCCTCCGCCTCGCGCGCGGCGCTGCCCGCTGGCGGCTCGGAGGGGCGCCGGGTGCTCCGCTCGCGGCTGGGGACGCTCGGAGGCCCGCACCGCGGCGCGCCGTGACCCGGCGGCCTTGGCCGCGCGCCCCATGCGCCGGGGGCGAGGGGATGGAGAAGGGTCGGCACCCGACCGCTCTCGGAGGCCCCACCGCAGCCTGGAGCGTCTCGGGCATCCCCCCAGCTTGGGGCCGAGAGCCCCGCGAACCGGATCCAGGGAGCCGGCGGAGACGGGTGGGGCGCCGAGAGGGCACGGGGTGCCCGGCGAGTCAAAGGGACCGGCCTCGGGCGCGCGTCGCCGAGCCGGGCGGGGACCGCGAGCTCGAACCCTAGCCTGTCGCCGGGTCCTGCGGGCGCCCCGCCCCCGCCCTGGGGCCCGCGCTCAGCCGGGAGTCCGCGGGAGGTTCGGACTCTGAAGCTCAATTCATGGCCGGAAACCGGCGCGGCCGTGACCGCGGCGCCTGGACGTGAGGAGCCTTCCAAGCGGCGAGGCTCGGGCTCCATGGATCCTTCGCGCGCGAACCTGGGCGGAGGCCGGCTCCACGCGGCGCGCCGGGCCGATGGGCCCTCTCCGCCGCCGGGCGAATGCCCCATCTGCCGCCAGCCCCGCGTTCAGCTGTTTGGGCTCGAGCCTGGGAAGAGGCGGCGAGGGGGACGCGCAGCTTCACACCCGCCCCCGCCCGGAGCGAGCCGGGCTCCACGTGGCACACCCAAGGCTTCGGGGAGGCAGCTGAGCCACCCAGACCCGGATTCCACGGAAGCTCGGCCCGGGCGCCCGAGGCAGAGCCTCCTGCAAGCCGCCGCTCCTGCGAGCCCTGGAGCCCCTTGGCCCCTGCCCTGCTCCAAGCCATGCGTGCAACAACCCTTACCTGGAACTCCCCGCGCAGTGGGAAAGGCGAACACAAAAAAAAAACAGATCATTAAAAGATGGGCAAGGACCTCGAATGAGCTGCGTATGCACAAGCATCCTGGGCTCTCAGACCGCTTGGGAGGGAGAGTCTGGGAGGGCGTCCTGGAGAAGGTGACATTCTAAAGGTTGAGTGGGAGCTACCCTGGGAGAGGAAGGGAGGCTTCCAGGCATGAACGCTAATTAGCCAGCCAAGGCAGGAAGAAAAGGGTGTGTGTGTGTGTGTGTGTGTGTGTGTGTGTGTGTCCCAAGCTGTGCGCAAATTTTACTTTGGAAAGGTGGGGAGGAGCCTGTGCAGGTGGGAGCAGGCTCGGAGAGCAGTGAGGCCGCCTCTGCAGCGGGCTGATGGGCTGACTCGCTGGGCAGGGGCAGCCTGGTGAAGAGAAGCTGGCTGGGAGAACCCGCAAGGAGCCACAAGGCAGGCAAGGTGAGCTCCGGGATGTGGAGGCTGGTGGGTGAGGAGAGGAATGCCTGTGCCTGCTGAGGCTAGGCTACCAGGCTGAGGGGGGCACCCCCACAAAAGCACTTCCTCAAGAAACCTGCCTTAGGGGCCTGAACTGTGCAACATGCCGCCAGCCTCTCCAACCCGCAAGCTTCCATGCTCATCCCCTCCCAGTCCCACCATTCGCTGGTTGTAGGGAGCAGGGAAGTCGGGGGTTTATTATATAACAGTTTGGTTCCTGTGGTGACTGTTTCCACTTTGGGAGGATGGTGGGTGTGGTCGGGGGCTCAAACCTGAGGTCAAGAGCCACAGTATCAAGGGCCCCCCACTTGCTGTGTGAGCCCCTGCAGGTGTTAGCAGGGTCGGCGTGTAGAAGTTTCTCTTGATGTGTGTTATGCCAGGTGGGGGAAGCATGATTGCAGCGAGACAAGCCTCAGACCCTTCCAATATTAAGAAGTCAACCCACCAACACACGCAGTTTTGGGAAGACTTCTGGCCGTTTCTGGTTTGGATGATGAGGTCCCTCTGGTTGGGACCTGAGGCTAGGACTCAGGTTGGAATCCCCTGGAAGCTGTGGCCTCGGCAGCCTCACCTCCTGTCCCGGGTACCCCCTCCCCTCCATTTCCCACAGTGTGGGGTCCTTTGCCATCCCCAGATGCTCATCTCTGCTCCCAGGCCAGGCCAGTGTCCTCTGCCAGACCAGAACGCCCTGGGCACCCCTCGCCTGGCCGCGAGGGCCCTCTGCACACCCATCTCAAGCAAGACGATTTGAATCCTCGCTGCAAACTGAAGTCGGGATTGCTAGATTCAGAGACTTTATTGGGGCTCTATCAGGCTCATCAAGCCCCTAATTACTTATTGATCCTGGCCAGCCCAGTCCCTTTAAGCCCTGATAACCTCTGGGACTGCAAAAGCTGTCTGCCAAAATCAAGCTTCTGGGGAAGCAGCTCTACCCAATGAACAAATTCACCCCTACTGTAACCACCTGGCTAGGGAAGCCAGATTCGCAAGCTCTGTGTCACACGATGCATACCCATTTCACAGAGGGGACGCCTGAGGCTCAGAGAAAGAAGGGGCTGGCCCAAGGCAGCAGGTGAGTTGCTGGCAGACCCAGGACTCGGTCCTATTGGTTTTGCTCCTCGCTACACAACGGTGTGCCCACGGAAATTGAAACTCAGTCAGTAAATCCTTTTGCACAGAGTTCAGCCAACACAAATGATTGCTTTTTCTAAAGAGATCTTCAGAGTGACTCTACACAAGGAAACTGAAAGGGGTGCAAAAAATGCACTGGGCCCACCGGGATTCTCAGCTGGAACACCTGGAGGCCAGGAGCTTGCTGCCAGAGCTGCAGGTGAACTGTTGAGGCAGGGAGAGAGGCCGCGGTGGGCCACTGGAAGCCACAACCACTGCAACTTAAAGCTTTGTCATTGCACACTTCCAAGGTGGAGCTGGCAGGACCTGCTGCTGCTGGGCTTGGTCCAGAGAATGAAGACATGTCAGTGTGAACAACGGGACGAGTGATGGCGCTGTTTACTGAGGTGGGGAAGGAACATTGGGAGGAAGTGGAGCGTTCTGGTTGGGTGTGTTATATATGAGATGCCATTACCCATCCAAGTGATAGCAGCAGGAATGAGGGTGAGAGGTGAATACGATGAGATTGGAGAATAGCAAAAGCGCTGACATCCAGGACCTCATTGGCCATAGTAAAGAATATGGACATTATTTTAAAGTTACAAAATATCAAGAAAGTTTTTTTAAAATGAGTTGCACACCTCTCCTTTCTCTCTCACCTTGCTTTCACTCCACCAATAACTGGACTAAGGAAGGGCCGACTGGAGTCCTGACCCTCCCAGGGGACTGCTGCCCTGGCACAGCCCCTGCAGGAGTGCCCCCTCCCCAGTCATTTCCTCCTGGAGAGCCTCCGACTAGACATGTACTGTACCCGACTCCCCTCTCCCCAGCGTGGAGCCAACCCAGGATTCCTAGGACAATTCAGCCCAGGCCCAGGAGGAGCCAGCCAGCATCTTAGAAGGAGTCAGGCTTGGAGCCCTGCAGCCAGAGCCCCAGGCTGGGCCTGCCCCTGGGCTCCAGGGACCCACCCTCGCCAGGACTGAGCTCAGGAAATCCCTCTGACCCCACCAGGATTTTCTTTAAAAAGCAGAGCAGCCTCTGTGTTGCTTCCTTCACCTCTGCTTTCGTTGCGTTCGCTGCTCACCTCTACTTGGTCTTCCTTCCCCATCTTGTTAAACGCTTTCATCTCACTTTTACTGTTTCTCAGCTTGTATTTACTTCATTTGACCTTCTTTTATTTTTTATTTTATTTTTACTTGGTTTGCCTCACAGTTTTTATTTTCAGTTTCCCGGGCTGACAATCTTTTGCATCACTCATTCTATTATTCCTTCTATTCATTCGGCCTTCGCTTTTCCCAAGGTTAGGGGCAGGGGGCGATGGCCTGAGGGTGGCCTCCCTGTACCCACCTAGCAGGAGCCACCAGGGCAGGACCCATGGATGTGCCCGCCCCCTCTGCCCACAGCCGGCCTTTGTGCCTTTCTTTCCACTGCACTGCCCATGGCACAGGCCAGCACCACCTGCCACACCCCACAGCCAATGAGGAGGAAGGAAGCCACACAGGGATCTCTGGACATACAGTCCAGAGCAGGCCCGGGATGGGGCACTCCGTCTGCTCAGGACAAAGATCGTCCCAAAAGCTACCTGGGTGACAGTGCTGCCTTCACAAAAACAAGCTGGAGCTGCAGAGGTTCTCCCTGGACCCATGTCTCCAGGCAGGGGGGTGGTAGGACCAGACACCAACCCAGGCCCACGGGGGTCCTCATGTTGACCCCCAGGGCTCCCCTGGCCCAGTGAGTCCAGCAAAGCTGAGACCTTCCTCAGGCCCCTCTGAAGGCCAGAGAGGCAGGTTGAGTTGGCACAAAGGTTTTACACATACAAAGGAAAGCAAAAGGTGAGCTCCCAGGAGGGACCCCAGGAGCAGGGACCCTCCAGGTGTGCGTCCCCCACCTGGGTCTGAGCAGTTCTTGGAGGAGCAGGCCTTCTGGGACTCTCAACCTCCCCCACGCCCATCACTGCACACGGATGTCCTGTGCCCATCGTACGTGAAGAAAGGGTTCCGCTACTGAGAGTCTAAAGCAGCAGTTCTCAATGTTCTGGCCCTTTAAATACAGTTCCTCATGTTGTGACCCAACCATAAAACTATTTTCGTTGCTACTTCAGAACTGTAATGTTGCTACTGTTATGAATCGTAATGTAAATATCTGATATGCAGGATGGTCTTAGGCGACCCCTGTGAATGGGTCGTTCGACCGGCAAAGGGGTCGCGACCCACAGGTTGAGAACCGCTGGGTGAGCCCCTGGGCTGCTTTCTAGGGTCCCTGTTCCCAGCTACAAGGCCTGAGGAGGCTCCTCCCTCTGTCCCCAGCCCTGAGCTCTGTAACTCTTCTCTTTTGCATGTGGGGAGCTCCCAACTCCTCAGGTAGGACCAAGTGGCAAGAAACCAAATCCTGGCCCATCTATCCCCAGAGCTAAAGGCAAGCCCCCTCACCCTCATCAGTCACAGCCCTGCAGACCCAGGACACGGAGCACCACAGAGGCCCCGGCCCCTCTCACCTGCCCCAGGCTCCTCCTGCCCCTGCCACCTGCTGCAGTGGGTCCCTGAGGTGCACTCCACGCAAGCTGAACCATGGCCATGGCCAAGTTAAGAACCACAGTCCACGCAGAGAACCGCAGGAGAAAAGGCATGTAGGTAGAAGCACACACTAGTAAAGGAACGCGGAGGTTAGGGCGGCAAGATGTGAAGAGGAGTCAGTGAGGGGCCAGGATGGAAGTTGCCCGAATGGTCCTGGGGCCAGACTCTCTCCTTGCCAGGCAGGTCGGTACAGAGCAGCCAGAGCCCCGTCACCCACGTGTCCCCAGAGGCATCCTGGGGAAGCCCTCAGGCTGCTGCACAGCAGCCTCAGACAGAAGGGTCAGGCCACCAGGATGCCCACAGGAGACTGGCCCATCCTGGTTCTGAACAGGGCATCTGTGCCAGCCATAGGCCCTCACCCTCAGCAGGGAGGGGCTGCAGGTGCCCACAGGTGAGGTGGGCCTTGGGGCTCACTCCAGCCTGCTCCATGCCTGTGATGGGGCACCAAGTGTCAGCTGCACACCAGGCTCGGAGCTGCGCCGTGGAGACCCCAGACACTTGGTTACATGAATGTGAGAGGCCCATCCATCCCACCTCTTCCCATCCTAAGTCAAGCACAGCCCAGCAGCTCCCACAGCCTGGGCCTGCACCCCTCAGAGCTGAGCCCCCACTTTCCCAGGGGCGGGCAGAGAAAGGGGGAGCTACATCTGCTTGGAGCCCTGGCTCATCTGGCAAAAAGCCCCTTCCCCAGACACAGCCCTCCTGCTTTGCAGCCCCTAGCAGGTCTGGGCACCCTGCTCATGGACACACCCACGGCCAAGAGCAGGATTGCTGGCCTGGAAACCTCTTCCTCCATCGGGCAATGAAGCAAGGTTGTGAGTGATCTTCTCTGAGTGTCGCGGTGCATTTAGCACCCAGCGGTGACAGTGCTACCTCCAGGGGTGCTCCTGGGTCTCAACTTGGAGCAGGGCCTTCCCAGTTCCTCCAGAAGAGGCGGGGAGGTGGCCCAGGCCCTGGGCCTGTGGCTGACATGCTGGGCAGCCTCGGGCAAGGTCCCTAACTTTCGGGACATTTACCTGGAAAACGGAAAGACCAGGTTTGGTGTGGGAGAACACGTGGGCGTGGGAGGGAGCAGAAGCTCCAAGAAGAAGCCGCAGAGGAGGAGGGGAGCCTGCACGTGTCTAACCCTTGCCAAGGGCCAAGCCTGGGCACCGCGGCACCGCACCCACCTTGATGCTGGGAGCTGGCTGGCAAGGAAGAGCAATGGGTGGAGATGAGGACGGGGTCTCAGAAGAGAGGTCCTGAGGACACAGGCCTCCCAGGTCCTCTTGAACTGTCTCCAGAACCAGGACAGGCCAGTGGTCAATGGGGAGGCAGGAAGAAGCTGCCCCAGGAGATACGAACAGCCCTCAGAGGCCGGAGGGAAGGGGCAAGGCTCAACCACAGAGAGGCTGGGTCCTACTGTCACCTGCTCATATGGTTGGTGATTATACAAGACCCTGTGAAAACACAGTTTTCATCCCCAATCTACAGATGAAATCACTGAGGCTCAGAGCAGTAAGGTCACTGGACAGCTCATGGGTGTGACAGACTGAAACGTATATACCAAAGGACATCCAGGTCCTGATCCCTGGAACCTGTAAGTGTGGCCTTGTTTGGAAAAAGCGTCTTCGCAGATGCGATTGAGATGAGGGATCGTCCTGGATTGTCTGGGTGAGCCCTAGATGCCATCACAAGTGTCCCTAGAAGAGAGGCAGAGGTAGATGCAGACAGAAGCAATGTGGCCATGAAGGCAGGGACTGGGTGATGCAGCCACAAGCCAAGGAACGCTGGCAGCCACCAGAGCCAGAAGAGGCAAGGCATGGGTCCTCCCCAAGAGCCTCTGCCAGGCTTCAGACTCTGGCCCCCAGAACTATGACAGAACACATTCCTGTTGTTTTAAGGCACCCAATTTGTGGTGATTTGATGCAGCTGCCACAGGAAATGAACACAGTGAGGAAGCCAGGATGCAAACCCAGGTGGGTCTGGCGTGGGCCACCCGGCCTGTGCGTGGGAACAAACTTCAGCTGGTTTCAAGAAAAAGGCCCCAGGGCAGTGGGCCAGCCCTGCCCCCACCCAGGCTGCTGCAATGGAGAGCGAAGGCAGCCGGAAGGGAGCAGCCCTCCCTGGGCAGCCAGGGGTCTGCACTTCACCCCATTCTCAGAGCTGTGCTGGCCTGTGGGAGGGATGGGGGAGAGGGGGGCACAAGACTGCCGGGGACAGGAATCGATGGGAGAGGCCTAGGCACCTCTCCGTGTGTCTGGGTCCACCTGCAGCTGCCTTCACTCTGCTCTGGCTTCCCCTGTGGCAAGCCACACCCACCCCGCGTCTTAAAACATAGCAAGTCCTTTGTTCCTCTGGGCCAGTGGTCGGCAAACTCATTAGTCAACAGAGCCAAATATCAACAGCACAACAATTGAAATTTCTTCTGAGAGCCAAATTTTTTAAACTTAAACTATATAGGCAGGTACATTGTTATTAACTTAATTAGGGCACTCCTAAGGCTTAGGAAGAGCCACACTCAAGGGGCCAAAGAGCTGCATGTGGCTCGCGAGCCGCAGTTTGCCGACCACGGGCTAGGCCAGCCGTGGGCAAACTACAGCCCGTTTGAAATGAATAAAACTATTGAAAAAAAAGACCGTACCCTTTTATGTAATGATGTTTACTTTGAATTTATATTAGTTCACACAAACACTCCATCCATGCTTTTGTTCCGGCCCTCCGGTCCAGTTTAAGAACCCATTGTGGCCCTCGAGTCAAAAAGTTTGCCCACCCCTGGGCTAGGCAAACGCTTGTTTTATTATCTAGTTTGATAGAAAATGCCAGAAAAGATGAAGGAAGAAACTGCAATCTCTCACAATACCAGGCCATGCTCTTCCTGGCCTTCCTCCAGCGAGGAGAGGCCTGGCCTTTCTGGCCAGGGAAGGGGCCAGAGCACCGCTCCTCAGGACAAGAAGGCAGCACCTCGGGGGCAAGCCGCGGCTCCCAGTCCCCTCAATCGCCTGGATGTGGAGAAGAGAGTCAGGAGAGGCTGCCATCTGCGGAGCCTGAGAGGCCAAGAGGCGGCGGGAGCACAGGCAGCAGGGGCACAGGCGGCAGGGGAACAGGTGCCAGGGGCACAGGGGGCACAGGCGGAAGAGGCACAGGAGTCAGGGGCACAGGCAGCAAGGGCACAGGCAGCAGGGGCACAGGCGGCAGGGGAACAGGTGCCAGGGGCACAGGGGGCACAGGCGGAAGAGGCACAGGAGTCAGGGGCACAGGCAGCAAGGGCACAGGCAGCAGGGGCACAGGCAGCAGGGGCACAGGCGGCAGGGGCACAGGTGGCAGGGGCACAGGTGGCAGGGGTGCAGGTGACAGGGGCGCAGGCTACGGGCACAGGTGTCAGGGATACAGGAGGTAGGGGTACAGGGGGCACAGGTGGCAGGGGTACAGGGGGCAGGGGCACAGGAGGTAGGGGTACAGGGGGCACAGGCGGCAGGGGCACAGGTTGCAGGGGCACAAGCGGCAGGGGCACAGGCAGCAGGGGCACAGGGGGCAGAGGTACAGGCGGCAGGGGCACAGGCGGCAGAGGTGGGCTTTCTCAGTCCTGGACACATGAGACAGCTAAGACCTGTTTGAAAGTTTTCAGTTTCAAGTCCTAACTGATACCACCCAGAAATAACCACTTTGACATTATGATGTTTTTCTTCCTGTCCTTTTTTCTACTCAGGTATAATTTTTCTTTTCTTTTTTAAATATATTTTTATTGATTTCAGAGTGGAAGGGTGAGGGGGAGAGAGATAGAAACATCAATGATGAGAGAGATTTATTGATCAGCTGCCTCCTGCCTGCCCCACACTGGGGATGGAGCCCACAACCTGGGCATGTGCCCTGACCAGGAATCAAACTATGACCTCCTGGTTCATAAGTTGACGCTCAACCACTGAGCCACACTGGCCAGGTATCTCAGGTATATTTTCAATCAAAGTGGAAAAAAGTGTCACTACCTAAATTAATTTATTTTCACTTGCTTATTGTCTGTTTCTATAGAAGGTAAGCCTCATGAGAAGAAGGATATTATCTATCTCCTTCAAAATTGTATTCCCTTATCTAGAACAGTGCCTGGCATGTCTATATGTTCAATAAATGTCAGTTAAATCAATGAATTAATTCATTAGTAAATGAACATTTTAATGTACTTCCCCCTGCCAAGAAATTGTTTCCTGAAAACATTATTTTTAACAGCCAATTACATTTCTATCTCATGAATCTATCAAACTTTATTTAACCAGTCATTGGCTATGGGACATTTTTCTTCCAATTTTCACCATTATAAACAATGTCACTGTAAAAATTCTCATACAGGCATTTTCAGCTCTTATGCAATTATTTCCTTAGGATAGATGCCTAGAATAGTTATGCATAATTTAAACCTCTTAATGCATATTTTCAAAATTGCTCTCCATCGCTGCTTTTTAAGCCACTTTGCATTTTCATGAGCAATTCGTGGAAGTGTTTGTTTCTCTGCACCTCCACCAACACTGGGCATTCCTGATTTCTAATTTTTTTATTTCGAAAAGCTGTGCCTCCCAGTGGCTTTCATGTGCATTTCCGGGTGGTTGCTTGGTGCTCTACTGTCGGTGTGTGGCTTTGGGCAGGTCTTTGGGGCCCGGGGGTTGGCCTGCATCTGCCATCATCCACTGGCGCTGCGTGACCCCACGTGGTGGAGATGGGGTCCCCTTGGCCAGGGTTCAAGCTCCTCCATGAAGTGTCGGGAGAACAGCCAAGAGCTAGACCCTTGGGGTCCCTGAGGTTCCAGGACGGGAGTCACTGAGGCGGGACCTTCCTTGACACGAAGCTGACGCCAGGCGCTGAGCAGTTAAGGACTCTGAAGGGCTGAGCTTGGGGGGGCGGGGGGGGGGGGTCAGGAAATAGCACAAGCAAAGACACTGATCAGGTTCGAAATGGGGCGCTGCACGCCCAGACCAGCCCTCACATGGGGACCACACAGCCAGCCGCAGCCGCAGCCGGGAGCACCCGCGCCCTGCGGGTCGCACACGCCCGGAGGCTCCCCAGGCCGAGGCCGCCCGCCCGCGCTCCTGCTCCCCGCACCGGCCCGCCCGAGCCCGGCGGCACCGCACCGGCACCCCCAGCTCTCAGAGGGGTGGCGGGAAGGCGGTGGGGCGCCCAGGCCCCGAGGACCCGCGGCGGGCAGAGACGGCCACCGGTCACCGGCTCCCCGCTGCCCGCCAGCCCCGCCGGCCAGGGGACCGCGCACCGGACGCGGCCCCCACCCCGACCCCCGACCCCCGCCCCCGCCCCCGCCCCCGCTGCCGAGGCGGGGCCGCTCGCGCCCGAGGGCAGCCGTGGTGCGACGCTGCCCCCGTCTGGCGGCCTGGGGAGCAGGCCCGGCTGCGGCCGCCTCGAGCGCACGGAGGGAGGACTGGGCTGGGCACACAGGCGTCTTGACCTGGAAGGGGGAGAGCTCGGCTGAAGTGCAGACCGGCCTGATCGCCAGGAAAATCGCAGCAACAATGCGCCAAGCGCCGGCCGAATGCTCCACATCATTAGCTCCTTTAATCCTCACTCGCCTTAATGAGGAGGCCTGCTAACCATTCCCATATACCAGAGGGGAGACAGTGCAAAGGCTCTGTAACTTGCCCAGCCAGTAAGTGGCAGAGTAGGGTTTGAACCCAGACAGTCTGGCTGCAGAGTCCGAAAGGGAGAGGGAACCTTTGCCTTGTGTCCCCACACAGCCACTCTACAGCAAGCGTGTCAAACTCGCGCCCCGCGGGCCGCATGTGGCCCACAACGGATATTTTTGTGGCCCAGCCAATATAACAGTATGTAAGAAACGTTTTAATAAAAATTTCCTAACTTAATTTTTACGACATCCTGTTAAACATAATTATTAATAACGAACTACAACATTCGCTAATGACTGATGACTATAATCGTGCTGCATTCATTTCCCTTGCGCGCCTTACACGCAGGCGCACCATTTCTCTCCACTAATACCGGCAGTGAATATTTTAGCAGCCAATGGCCACGTCATTAGTCTTGGACTGACTTGTTTGGTGTGGGCAACAGGAAATATTTCTCTTTCGGAGAACAAGAAAAGTAGGTTTATTTGCGTTATGCTTATTAATTTGTGCAGTTATTCAGTGTCTGGTAAGTTAATGTTCAATAACAAATATTAATTTTATTAAAATGTTCTATTATTTTATGTAAACAATTACTCGTTTATTTCAGCCCTTTGTATTCAGCATGTCTCTATTGAAATAAAACTGTTTCTATGAAAATTGAAGCTTTTGTTTTTTGCGGCCACATACACTTGAACCTTGTTTATTTGGCCCGTGTTAGCCTTTGAGTTTGACATGCTTGCTCTGCAGTATCTAGAGCTGGGCCCTTATGGCTGGGCCACTGCTGCCGAAGAGCAGACAAGTGTCCTCCACCCGTTATGAACCATGCTCTGTGTGGGCCTAATGGGGGCTGCCCTGAGCCTTCCCTGTGTCCACGCAGACCCCAGGACCCAAGGAAATGACCTGGGTGCCTTTGTCATAGCCCACCAAGACCCCAAGCAGGAAGAGGGCCGGGCCTAGTGAGGCCTCCATGCACAGCGTCGGTGCTGCCCCAGCACCTCCTCTCCTCTCCCCATGTCGCTGCAGACGTCTCAGGCTCCGTGTTCTCCAAACCAGATGTCCAAGTCTGACACCCTGTCAACAGCAAGATTTTAAAATGGGCAAAAGACTTAAATAAACATTTCTCTAAAGAAGATATGCAAATGGCCAATAAGCACATGAAAAGGTGTTTAAAAATCACTGATCATTACGGAAATGCAAGTCAAAACCGTAATGAGATACTACCTCCACCCACAAGGAGAAAAAAATACCAAAACGATACAAAATAACAAGGGTGGGTGAAAATGTGGAGAATTTGGAAACCCGTGTATTGTTGGTGGGAATGAACAATGATGCAGCCCCCTTGAAAATAGTATGGAAGTTACTCAAAAGATTAAAAATAGAATTACCACATGATCCAGCAACTCCACTTCTGGGTATATACCCAAAAGAACTGGAAGCAGGACCTCAAGGAGATATTTATATACCATGTCTGTGGCATTCGAATAGTCAAAAGGTGGGAGCAACCCAAGTGTCCACCGACAGATAGTTCTTTAAAGGTGGTCTGTCCATGCAATGAATATTATTCAGCTCTAAAAAGGAAATTCTAGCACATGCTACAGCATGGATGAGCCCTGAGGACATTATGCTAAGTGCATAAGCCAGTCACAAAAAGACAAAGACCCCTTGTTTCCCTCATGCAGTATCTAGAGAAGTCAAATTCGTAGACAGAAGGTGGCGTGGTGAGTGCCAGGGGTCGAGGAACGGGGGGAGGGCAGTGGACATTTAATGGAAGTGGAGTTTCCATTTGGAAAGATCAACAAGTTCTGGGGATAGTTGCACAACAATATGAATGCACTTAATGCCACTGAACTATACTCTTAAAAACGGTTAAGATGGAAAACGGTATGTTATGTGTATTTGTCACAATAAAAGTAAAAGTAAATTAGGGACGGGTTTGGGGGGCTGGGTGAAAAAGGTGAAGGGATTAAGAAGTACGAATTGTTAGTTACAAACTAGTCAGGGGAAGTCAAGGACAGCTCAGGGAACACAGTCACTAGTATCGTAATGACTGTGCCAGTGGGAACTGGAAATGTCAAGGGGACCACTTGTAAAGTATAGGATTGTCTAACACACCGGAAACTAATGCAAAATAATGTTGAATATAAAGTGTAACTGAAAACAAATTTAAAGTAAATGAGCTTTATGGAGCCCCTGTCCTGCAGAAGGCAAGGCCCGGTTCCTCCCTGTGTGAGCAGCGCAGGCCTGACTCCCAGGGAGACCCCTCCCCTGGGCACTGGGCCAGCACTAGGGCTGCAGCCAAGTTTTTAGGAGCCCCTGGCCCAGGCTACACCCCTGGGTCTAGGAATGGCTGCTCATCTAAACCAGGCAGTCGCCATCCTTTCCGGGTGTTTTTACCTGGAAGAGAAAGAATTGGTCTCACAGTCCCCCACTCCTAACAGCTGTCCGCTGTGCCCTTGAAGGAAGTCCCAGTCAGTCACATAATCAATAAGAAACCTACACCTTATACTTACCTGGCAGGGGAGATACCATGGTCACGAAGAAACCTACACCTGGATACCTCATCGCAAAACAACAGAAACCAAAGACACAGAAAAATCTTAAAAGCAGCTGGGAAAAAACAGCAGATTCTTCCGGGAGCCAATCCCAGCATGACAGCAGGGCTGAGTCTGGAGTGGCCAGGGCATTTTCCCAAACCTGAAAAGGATGCATTAAAATCATTGCTGGCTGCCAGACAGCTCAGGGCATCTTAATCTACATGTTATTGCCTCCTACTGGCCAAACACCTGAACAGCCCTAATTCTTCCGTTCTGACAATGGACTCTGTACAAAACCCTGACCCTTTGAAGTGTATATCTACCTCACCTAAGGACAATTGTGTTAATAAAAAGCATGGAGTCCTGAGATGAGGAGAACTTAGTTTCTTTAGCTAGACTCCTCTGACCCCCAAATGCCTTTCAAAATTATATTTCGTCTCTGGACTCTTTTTTTAAAAAATAAATCTTTATTGTTCAGATTATTACAGTTGTTACTCTTTTTTCCCCCCATAGCTCCCCTCCACCCGGTTCCCACCCCACCCACTGTCCTCATCCATAGGTGTATGATTTATATATATATATATTTTTATTTTTATTTTTTTTTACAGAGAGGAAAGGAGAGAGACAGAGAGTCAGAAACATCGATGAGAGAGAAACATCGATCAGCTGCCTCCTGCACATCTCCTACTGGGGATGTGCCTGCAACCTAGGTACATGCCCCCGACTGGAATCGAACCCGGGATCCTCCAGTCCGCAGGCCGACGCTCTATTCACTGAGCCAAACCGGTTTCGGCAGGTGTATGATTTTTGTCCAGTCTCTTCCCACACCCCCCACACCTCTTTCCCCTCTGAGAATTGTCAGTCCACTCCCTTTCTATGCCCCTGATTCTATTATATTCACTAGTTTACTCTGATCATCAGATTTTTTATTCACTTGATTTTTAGATTCACTTGTTGATAGATATGTATTTGTTGTTCATAATTTGTATCTTTACCTTTCCTTCTTCTTTCTCTTCTTAAAGGATACCTTTCAGCATTTCATATAATACTGGTTTGGTGGTGATGAACTCCTTTAGCTTTTTCTTATCAGTGAAGCTCTTTATCTGATCTTCAATTCTGAATGATAGCTTTGCTGGATAAAGTAATCTTGGTTGTAGGTTCTTGCTATTCATCACTTTGAAAATTTCTTGCCACTCCCTTCTGGCCTGCATAGTTTCTGTTGAGAAATCAGCTGACAGTCGTATGGGTACTCCCTTGTAAGTAACTGACTTTCTTTCTCTTGCTGCTTTTAAGATTTTCTCTTTATCTTTTGCTCTTGGCATTTTAATTATGATGTGTCTTGATGTGGTCCTCTTTGGATTCCTTTTGTTTGGGGTTCTCTGCACTTCCTGGACTTGTAAGTCTATTTCTTTCATCAGGAAGGGGAAGTTTTCTGTCATTATTTCTTCAAATAGGTTTTCAATATCTTGCTCTCTCTCTTCTTCTGGCATCCCTATAATTCGGATGTTGGTACGCTTGAAGCTGTCCCAGAGGCTCCTTACACTATCTTCACATTTTGGATTCTTTTTTCTTTTTGCTTTTCCGGTTGGGCATTTTTTGCTTCTTCATATTTCAAATCTTTGACTTGATTCCTGGGATCCTCTTGTCTGCTCTTGGATCTCTGTATATTATTCTTTATTTTAGTCAGTGTATGCTTAATTTCTAGTTGGTCCTTTCTCATATCCTCGAGGATCTCACTAAATTTATTGGCAGTTTCTAGAAAATTCTTGAAAAACCTTATAACTGTGGTTTTGAACTCTATATCCAGTACTTTGCTTTCTTCCGTTTCTGTCATTTGTGACCTGTTTCTTTGTCTCTGCATTTTGGCTGCTTCCCTGTGTTGATAGAGTGGCTTTGTGTGCTAGGTGTCCTATAGGGCCCAGTGGCTCAGCCTCCCCAATTACCTAAGGTAGACACTCTTGGTGCACCCCCTTGTGGGCTTTGTGCACAGTCTTGTTGTAGTTAAGCCTTGATTGTTGTAGTTATCACTGGGAGGAATTGACCTCCAGGCCAATTGGCTGTGAGAATCAGCTGTGTCTACAGTGGGAGAACTTCTGTGCTGGAGACACCCTTCTGGGGCAAGACTTGCTTCAGTGGGGCTTTGGTGCTCACTGAGTCTGCCCCCTGAGTGTGTCCCTTATGGATCTGAGGAGTTGTAATCTGGATTGTCCCAATCTGCCCACTGGGTACACGGGCTCTTGGATCTCTAAGGAGGTGCTAATTTAGCCTCTGCCTGAGGCTACCCAGCAGGAGATACAGAGAGATCTGCAGATTCCTCTCCCTTGTTTGGGGTTTGGAGGTGCCCAGATGAGGCCCAGCTGTGAAGCAATGTAAGCTGCTGTGGAGCCTTGGGCCTTCTTTTGGATGTTCTGGGTCTCTCTGATCCAGCTTCAGTTTGTTAGGTAATTTTAGATCTCAAAGGGCCAGGGTATTCATATGCAAAAGCCTCTGCTAGCAGCTTGGGTGGGGCGGGGTCTCAGGGAATCAACAGGACGAAGCAAACAGCTATGGCAGATCCTCAGTCCTACCCTAAGAGGCCCCTGGACTCAGTGTCCGGCAGTAATAGCTGCAAGCACCTCTGAGGGAAAGCCGCCCTCAAGTTCTGCCTGAAGTCAGACAGTCCAGTTTCTCCCCGTATGAGTTTGGGTCCCCAGAGACTCGCCCAGAACTGGAGTTCAGAGCAGTCGGGACTTTGAGACTCCCTCCCGATTGAAAAAGACAGCTATGTCCTCAGTTGCCAGCCCTTTCTGCATGCACCTCCGTACCTCTGCACTTTACTTCTGCACCTCCTCTGAGTCTCAGTGTGCTTTTCTCTTTCCTTCTAGTTGTAGAATTTCCACTCAGCCAGTCTTCCTGTGGTTCTGGATGATGTCCGTTTTATCTTTTAGTTGTATTTTTGAAGTGGTTGTGCAAAGCAGCAATTTCAGGTGTTTACCTATGCCGCCATCTTGGTTTCTCCTCTCTTCTACTTTAATCTCTCTCAGGTTAGAAGGCCTCCTGGCCCAAGACCCTCTTGAGTTTCCGGTTCATCACCATTGACCGGGAGACTATGTTTGTTCTAATCAAGACTTGGAAGGGAAACAAGTTAGAACCCTCCTGGGAAGGGCCCTACCTGTCTTGCTTACCACAGAGACTGCTGTTTGGACTGCAGAGCGAGGTTGGACTCACCACATACAGGTTAAGGGCAGACACACCTCAACTTGAACAGCCATACCAGGACATATCCCCTTGAAATTGATGCTAAAAACTGTGAGCTGCCTTAATAATCATCATGTACTGAGCTCTATTTGTTTTAGGGATCTGACAAATTGCAGGGGCTTGCAATGTGGGCTGGAGAAAAGTGTTCAATCTGGATCATGCTTACCCAGTTAAGTTATTAGTTATAGGTAACTTAATGACTTGGATATTTCAGCCTTTTGGTCAAAAGATTGGCTAGGACTAGATTTAGGAGTAGATGTGACAGGACAAGATCCCCTAGGCCACTGCCACCACCATGCAAACAGAAGTAGGATATAAGGGAACGAATGCCTGGGTGGAATGGATTAGCTATCCTGTACATGCCCTGAATAAAAGTGGCTGCTGTGCTTGTGTGGCAGGAAGGCTAAAGTCCCAAATGATCCCATTCCCATTCGGATGGACCTCAGATAGTAACGGGATGGAATGTGTGCTTGCCTTGTCCCAGGAGGAAACTGCCTGGGGAAATGCTTCCTGTAAGACTCTCACCCTGTTGTTCCCATTCAACAGGGGTAAAGAGCTAGAACCCGCCCCGCCCCCCCAAAAAAAAAATGATCCGGCCCATCCTCCGATGTAAACTATACCGCCTGCCTCTCAAGGGGGCGGAGGGGGGGAACAGTACTTGGAGTTTATGAGAAATGTATTCAGATGCATAAATGGCCAAGCATCCTCAGAAGCCCATCATGCTGCACTGTCAGTACCCCATGCTGATGTCATGGGGGACCCTTACTTGGGCCTTGCCCAGCAAATGGAGTGGAACTTGCTCTCTGATACAATTGGCTATCCCTTTCATGTTGGCATATCATAAACCTTTTTCTTTTTCTTTTCTTTTTTTTAATATATTTTATTGATTTTTCACAGAGAGGAAGGGAGAGAGATAGAGAGAGTTAGAAACATCGATGAGAGAGAAACATCGATCAGCTGCCTCCTACACATCCCCCACCGGGGATGTGCCCGCAACCCAGGTACATGCCCTTGACCGGAATCAAACCCGGGACCTCTCAGTCCGCAGGCTGATGCTCTATCCACTGAGCCAAACTGGTTTCGGCTCGTAAACCTTTTTCAATGGACAGACAGACTAGGAAAAGGAGAGAGAGTCCAGGGGGCTCCTTTGATCCCCATATTTACACAAATTCCACTGGGGTTCCAAGAGGGGTGCAAAAGGAGTTTAAAGCTAGAAATCAGATTGCTGCAGGATTTGAATCTTTCCAGTTCTGGTGGCCACTGTGAACAAGAATGTGGTTGGATTAATTATCTATAGATATAAAAGCCAAGCGGCCAGAATGCCAGAACAACCAGAACAACTGGAATGACTGGTCGCTATGAAGCACACTGCGGCTGGTCAACCAGCCCTGATCAGCCCACCCCACCCCGATAGGGGGCAGGGCTGGCCAGCCAACCACCTGTGGCCCTCCCCCGAGCCGGTCCCGTCTCGGATCAGCCCCCATTGGGGTGGGCCAGCCGGACCCCACCTGTGCACAAATTCATGCACTGGGCCTCTAGTATCCTATATAATAAAAGTCCAGCAACCAAACGGTGGAACAACCAGAACGACCGGTCGACCAGTTGCTAGGATGCGCACTGACTACCAGGGGGCAAGATGCTCAACACAGGAGCTGTCCCCTGGTGGTCAGTGTGCTCCCACAGTGGGAACACTGCTCAGCTGACTGGGATGAGTGGCTGCTCCCTGCAGGCCATGCCCCCAACCAATGCACAAATCCCGTGCACCAGGCCTCTAGTATTTACTATAACCAGCAAAAGTTTGTTAACTATACTCAAGACACAGCTAAAGGGATAGTGAACATCTAGATGCCACCAGCAGGATGACCCGGGAGAACAGGTTGGCCTTGGATCTGATTCTGGCAGAAAAAGGAGGAAGATGTGTCATGTTGGGGACAGTGCTGCACATTCGTCCCTGACAACGCAGCAGACAGACTGTCGCTGAGGCCCGAAGGCATCGGCAGCTTTAGTGACGAGTGAGCGGGAGCCTGGGATCGAGGCTCCTTTTTTGATTCACTAGAGTGATGGTTTGAAAGTGGAAGAAGCGATGGTGTCCACTTCACCCCTTTGATTGGGAGTTACAGTGATGGATGTCACACCATCCCATGTCTTACCCAAAGGCTAACTGAAACCGCATTGACCAAACAGCAAAAACAGTCTTCTCCTAGACCAGCCGTGGGCAAACTACGGCCCGCGGGCCGGATCCGGCCTGTTTGAAATGAATAAAACTATTGAAAAAAAAGACCGTACCCTTTTATGTAATGATGTTTACTTTGAATTTATATTAGTTCACACAAACACTTCATCCATGCTTTTGTTCCGGCCCTCTGGTCCAGTTTAAGAACCCATTGTGGCCCTCGAGTCAAAAAGTTTGCCCACCCCTGTCCTAGACACTGTAGAGCATGAAAGTCAATGAATGTCAGCCGAGTTTGAAGAAAAGAGTATAAATAAAGAAAAGAGGGAGAATTGTGAGAATAAACAGTCATCTTTTCTGCCGAAACCGGTTTGGCTCAGTGGATAGAGCTTCGGCCTGCGGACTGAAAGGTCCCAGGTTCGATTCGGGTCAAGGGCATGTACCTGGGTTGCGGGCACATCCCCAGTAGGAGGTGTGCAGGAGGCAGCTGATCGATGTTTCTCTCTCATTGATGTTTCTAACTCTCTACCTCTCTCCCTTCCTCTCTGTAAAGAATCAATAAAATATATTTTTTTAAAAATAAATAAATAAGCAGTCATCTTTTCTATTTCTTTTTTTTAATTTAATTTTGTTTTATTTCTTAAAATATTACAAAGAGTATTACACATGTCTCCTTCCCCCCCCCCCTTGATAGTCCCCCGGCCTCCCCTACCCCCCAGTGTCCTGGGTCCATTGGTTAGTCTTATATGCATGCATACAAGTCCTTTGGTTGATCTCAGGGGCCGTCTCAGCCTCACAGGGGCCTCTCAACCTCACCGAGGCCATCTCGGCCTCACAGGGGCTGCCTCAGCCTCACGGGGGCTGGCTCAGCCTCACGGGGGCCAGCTCAGCAACACGAAGTTTGGCATTCTGCTTCTTGAGTGTGTCCCTTATGGGTGGGAGGAATTGACATCTGCAGTTTGTTGGGTTAAGCTGCAAAAGCACATGTGGTTCCTTCTGTGCCACTGGCACAGCTTGGGCGGGGATGTAATTGAGTAGGGCAGGGTCTCAGGGAATCACCAGGGCGGAGCAAACAGCACTGGCGTCTCCATGACTCCCTGCCTCTCTGTGACTCCGCGTCTCCGCGTCCCCGAGTGCCGGGGCGAGCAGCTCCGCGAGAAAGCCACCCTCGCTTTCCGACCCACTGCAAGGCCGTCCCACCTCTCCCCGTAGGGGTCTGGGACCTCAGAATCCCGCCCCAAACAAGCTCAGTGGATTCGAGAGTTTGTAACCCCTTTTGATTGAAAAAAACCGCACATCCAGTTGCAGCCTGCCTGACGCGCGACTCCGTACCTCTGTTCTTGACGCCTCTGCACATCCTACTCAGTCTCAATGCTCTTCTTTCTTTCCTTCCAGTTGTAGAGCTTCCACTGGGCCAGCTTTCCCATGGTTCTGGATGATGGCTGTTTGTCTTATAGTTGATAGTCTCGATGTTGTTGTGGGAGGCAGCACACACAGGTCCCGACCGTACGCCGCCATCTTGGTTCTCTCACCTTATTTCTTACAGGTCCACCCCCAGCCCCAGTCGGGGCGCATGTGGGAGGCAACCCTCACACTGATGTTTCTCCCTCTATCTCTCTCCCTCCTTTCCACTCCCTCTAAAAATCAATGGAAAACCATCCTTGGGAGTATTGACAATACATATACAGAATAATAACAAAAATGCTACATATCAAGAACTATAACTCTCATCCTTAGAGTACTTAGGATGAGAGTTATAGTTTTGAAGGAAGAAAGGCAGAAAATTAATGAGAAAGCATCTATTTTAAGCATTAGAAAAAGGAAAGTAAAATAACTCAAAAAGGTAGAATAAAGAAAATTATCTAGAGTAGAAATTGATGATATATAAAAGAAGCACAAAAAATACAATGGAGAGATCAAAACAAAAGGCCAAAAAGGGCTCTCTAAAACCTCTAATGACGCTGAGACCACTGGTGAAAATAAGCACAAAGGGGCTAATTTTTTCCATTGACTTTTAGAGAGAGGGCAAGGGAGGGAGGGAGGGGAAAGAAAGAGAGAGAGAAACGTCTTGCTTGCCTCCCTGCCTGGTCAGTCTGGACCAGGGACCAAGCCTGCAACCCAGGTGCGTGCCCTCGACCATGCCCTTAGGTGCACCGGGCCAAAGCTCAAACCACTGAGCACACCAGCTGGGCTGACATACTATGCTTTTTTTTTAATTTAAATTCTTTATTGTTTAAAGTATTACCTATGTCTCCTTTCTCCCCCATTGACCTCTTCCCGGCTGTTCCCACCCCCCATACTATGCTTTTTTTAACCCATTTATGTCGCTTATTAGCAGTCTCCCATACTAGATTGTGGGCACCCAACAATAGGGTTGTGGGTTTCTTTTTCTTTTTTTAATATATTTTATTAATTTCTTACAGTGAGGAATGGAGAGGGATAGAGAGTCAGAAACATCGATGAGAGAAACATCGATCAGCTGCCTCCTGCTCGTCCCCCACTGGGGATGTGCCCGCAACCAAGGTACATGCCCTTGACTGGAATCGAACCTGGGACTCTTCAGTCCACAGGCCAATGCTCTATCCACTGAGCCAAACCAGTTAGGGAGGTTGTGGGTTTCTTCAACACGGTACCCCCAGGGCCTGGAGTATTGCCTGGCACGTAGAGGAGTGGACCACCGTTTATTAAGGGTAAAGACTTGCACACGCGGTAGTAAGGCCACCGAACTCAGGTTTGCACCCAGGTTGGCACCCAGGTGTCTCCATGAAGCCACTGGTACCATCAAGGGCACGCAGAGAGAGGGGCGGGGCCTGTGGCAGGGCGGGGTTAGATCGGAAGCCCCGCCCCCACCTGGAGGATGGTTCTACGGCTCAGCTCAGTGGGATTCCACGTGTTAAGCTAGGACAGTGGTTCTCAACCTTCCTAATGCCTCGACCCTTTAATACAGTTCCTCATGTTGTGGTGACCCCCAACCATAAAATTATTTTCATTGCTACTTCATAACTGTAATTGCTACTGTAAACAATATGTAATTATATATGTGTTTTCTGATGGTCTTAGGCAACCCCTGTGAAAGGGTCGTTCAACCCCCAAAGGGGTCGCGACCCACAGGTTGAGAACCGCTGAGCTAGAAGGTGGCGGGACCTCTTCTCATCACCAGAGGACCAGGTTCACCGCTGCTTCCAGAGGCGACAGAGCCTCAGGTCCCAGCCTCCTGCCCCTACCTCGTCCAACCACTGGTGCTGAGCAGCAGGGACTGACAGCGCTCGGACCCTGGGCCGAGGCAGAGGAACCGCGGGCCCAGGAGAGAGGGACCTCTAGTGTCTGAGCTAAAACCTAAAGATGAGTCAGTATCCAGGTGAGAAGCAAAACAGTGTAGGAACCTGGGCCCTTAGCGACTGGGGCAGGGACGTCCCCTGGAAGAGCCGGTGGGAGGCCAGAGTGGCTGGAAGAGAGCAAGGCTCAGAGGGCTGCTGAGAGGAGGAGGGCTGGAGGGCTGGCTACGGTTGGGCTTTGCCCAAAGTGCCACTGATAGTTTGTTAGGGAGACGGGCTAAGGTGCTTTGATAGGAAGGAGTGAGGAATGGAGAGCAGAGTGTGGCTCAGGGACAGTGCAGTGGTGGCCTGGACTAGAGCATTGGAGAGGTGGAAAAGTGATCGACTTATTTTCAAGTTCGATGGGACATGGGGATGAGTTGATTGCATGTGGGGTGAGGAAGAAAGAGGGACCTAGCAAACACCCCCCACCCCCCAGGGTTTTGGTTTGAGCAGCTGGGGAGATGGAGCTGATACATGATCAAGGGGGTGAGGGGTGGAAAGAGAGTTCCAGAAAGCAATTTGGGGCTAATTAAACCTAGACACTTATGAGAGTAGTTCAAACTGACCCACTTCCTATGAAGTCATGAGAGAAACTGCTTACCAGGAGGTCTCCAGCGAAGCTCAGGTCCTTTGCTCCCTCCAACTGAAACTCTGCCTGCTGAGGTGGGGCCTGGGTAAATGGCATAGCCAGCCTCCTGTCTGGGCAAGGCATTTAAGGACAGGAAGATAAAGCAGCAGCAAACGAGATTGTCAAGTGTATCTGGTGATGGCAGCCTCATCGGCCTGCCTGTGCCCAGCTATGCCCAGCCCCCGAGGCCCTGCAGCCCCTGAGCCAGGGAGGGCGCGGCCGGTGCTGTGGTTATGAGTGGGGACAGTCAAGCCAGACTGTCTGGTTTGTGGTCCCAGCTGCAGTTCTGCTACCTGCATAGCCCTGAGCAGTTTTTGTGCCAGCTTCCTCATCTGTAAAATGGGAATAATATCTCTGTCATATGATTGTGGTGATGCACTTAAAAGAGTAGCAGCACATTATAAAGAATTCTGTATTCTATTAGGAGACCATGATGATGTGGGAGCAATGAGAGCCCTGGGCCAGGTCAAGCTGCAGCCACAGGTTTCTTTAACATCCCAATTTTTCAAGTTCCTTTCCACCACATCTAATGTTCCGAGGAAGCCACCAGATGGCGCTGTCACACTGGTGCTCAGCAGAGGGGTCAGGCTGGGAGGCAAACTGGGCAACAGAATCACCGGGAGCTTTGAAAAAATACCAGTGGCCCGCCCCTCCCCTTGGGGCTCAGGCTCAGTGGGCCTGGCCACCCGCCTGGGCAGAGCTCCCAACGTGGTTCCGGTGCACAGCCAGGGCCCAGGAGCTCTGGTCCAGGGAGGGCAGGCAGAGAGGTTCTGCGAGGGGGGGTGGGGGGGGTCGCAATTTTAAAGGCCAGCTGAAGAGGACACTGGGACCATCTGGCCATGGAGTGGGAGCACCCGCATCACCCAGAGGCACCGATGAAGATGGGAAGGGGAGGCTGGTGCAAGGCACGTGTAGACAGCTGGGCGTGGAAGCCTGCTGGAAGGGGAAGGCTGCAGGGCCATGGGCGGGAGATGTGGAGCCAAGAGAAGTTTAGGGTGGGGCCTACTGGGCATGGGGTGCTGAGGGAAAGCCTCCAGGAGAAAGGGGGGGGGGGAGCAGGGCCCTGAGAGTTGAGACAACACAGCCCAGCCCTCTAGCCCTGAGGACCCACCTCAGAGTGAGGAGAGGAGGGAGGTGCTGGGCAAGAGGGTGAGAGGAGCCAGGAGATGGGGTGCAGGGTCAGGGCTTACTTAAAGAGAAGGGAAGCCTGGAAGGAGAGGACAGACACCCCAAAGCAGCAGGAGGACATGGACTCCAGAGTCTCCCAGTGCTGGGGTCCAACCCCAGCAGGTCCAGGGGTCCCCAAAGGTGTGGACAAAGTCGGCGAAGAAGGAATGACACGGAGACAGCGTTCAGTTGATCAGCAGTCTAGCCAGGATCTCCAGCTAGGAACTCCAGCCAAGTTCTGTCTAGGTTCTCTCACTAGGTTCTCCAGCCAGGTTCTGTAGCCATGTTCCCTCGCTAGGTTCTCCAGCCAGGTTCAGTCACCAGGTTCTAGTCAGGTTCTCTTGCCATGCTCTATCCAGGTTCTGTTTCTAGGTTCTGTAGCCAGTTTCTCCAGCCAAGTTCTGTCTAGGATCTCCAGCCAATTCCTGTAGCCGGGTTCTGTCCAGGATCTTTTGCCATGTTCTCTCACTAGGTTCTGTCTCTAGGTTCTGTGTCCTGTTGTCTTGTTACATCTGTATTTATACCAGTTGATTCCAATCCTATCAATCTCTATTCCAAAGGTTAGGGAGTTTCTTATCTCCATTCCAGGGAGTAAAGATTATGTAGCTTAAGCATGTAACTTCAGGGGAAAATCACTACCTGGGGAAACAACCTTTCTCGGAGAGGTGACCTTGGTTAAAACACATAGCGCCAAGAAGATGAGCAAACATATTAAGAACAGTATGCCATATACGCCAGGTCCCTTGAAACATATACTGTGCAGATGTTTCTTCCCTGCAGCGACTGTGTCAAACAGCAAGGATGGACCGGCTCCTCCCGGCATCCCAGGCCCAGGGGGCAATGGGAGAACACTCTGCACCCCACCTGCTGTCCAGAGGTGTGGGGCCCAGGGTCTGCAGCCTGGAGAGTGCTGGGGGAAGGGGGTGGGGAGAGTGGAGGTGGGGCCATTGGAAGGGCTACAAGGGGCAAGAAGGGACCAGGGGGAAGCTTGGTCACTGAGGCTGGGCCCTCACGCCTTCAGCCCCAGCCCCTCCCTGCTAGGCCCGGCCAGGCCTCCTCCTGCTAGAAGTCTTCCCAACCTCAGAGGAGCGAGGTCTGCTCCCCTTTGCCCAGAACAAAGCTGCACCCTGCAGGACCTGCGGGGAGCCCCTCCTGGGGTCTGTGCCCCTGCAGCCCAGGGCAGACTGCTCCTCGGGCCGGGATGGATGGACAAACATAAGTGAATGGGGCTTGAAAGGTAATATTTGGGTGTCCCAGGGAATGCACTGAGCAGCATGGATGAAAGTCCCAAAAACTTCCAAGTCAAATGAAATGGGAAGACCAAGTCGGAACTCCTGCCAGCCTCTGCCCCCTCCTTCCCTGAGCGGGGCCGCACTACTCCCCCCAGAGGGACTGAAGCTGCAGAAAAGTGTGCAAGGGACACGATGGTCAGGGAGTGACCCAGCCCCCCAAGCGCTGAGGTGGGGACCAGGAATACGGACACACCAGAGGAACGCAGCTACGGGGGACGGGTAGTTCTCATACTCGGACGGTGAGACTCACTGTTAGGTAAGGAAGGGGAAGTGGGTGGGAGGGCTGGGGGCGCTGTAGACAGCGGGGAGGACACTGCCTCTGGCAGCATTCCGGCTGGATTTGGGGCAGCCGGGCCGTGGAGAATGAGGCCAGCAGCCAGAGGAGCAGCCAGGGAGCAAACTCCCGCTGGGCCCTCTCCCGGGGGCTGGTAGGCTGGGGGCCGGTTTTTAGGACATTGCTGCCCAATCAAGCACTGGTGGATTGTTCAGGTCAGCAGGGACACAGCACTGAACCACAGTGAAAACGTTCTGTTTCTTAGTTCTTTTCCACTCTTCTGATTGCTTCACTGGGGCGGGGCCAGGCGCACTACCAATGCAAAGCTAATCTATTTTTTCTAATATATATATACTAGAAGCCCCCTGCACAAAAATTTGTGCACTGGCAGGGGGGGGTCCCTCAGCCCAGCCTGTGCCCTCTCACAGTCTGGGACCCCTCGGGAGATAACCACCTGCTGGCTCACCGCTCCCGGGGGGCAGAGGGCACGCCCAGTGCGGCAGCGTCTGCCCGTCTCCGTCGCAGATGGCAGGCCTGGAACCCGCGCTGGGCGGGCGGCGGCTCCGGGTCGCGCTGAGGTCCCTGTGGATGTTCAGGCTCCGAAAGCGTAGTTTTTCTTTCTTGGTTTTGTTTTTACTTCTTAAAATTGAAATGTGTTAAAAATATTTTTTTAAAGAATAGCTCAAGCACCCAGTGAGGCCTTTCAGCCTGGGGTGCTTCCTTGTGTCGTCCGAGTCTAAGCTCGCGGGGCTGGAGCGCCCCCGGGAGACGGGACCGGCGCGGCTGCCTCCCTCCGCAAACCGCGCGCACAGCTGCTGCGGGTGCCGCTGTCCGTCACTTTCCTCCCGGACTTGCCGGTCGCTCCTGGCCTGTGTCCGCCTCTGGCCGATGGGGGCGGGGGGGGGGGCGTGTTTCTTCCCGAGGAGCCGTCCTGGTCCTGGCCCTGGGCCTCCAGGTCCTCAGACCCCCCCACCCCCACCCCCACCTCCCCACCCCCCATCCCCCCACCCCCCACCCCCCACCTCCCCACCCCCCCTCCACCCCCCTCACCCCCCCACCCCCTCCACCACCCCCCACCCCCCCACCTCCCCATCCCCCACCCCCCCACCCCCCCACCCCCCCACCCCCCCACCCCCCCACCTCCCCACCCCCTCCCCCCTTCACCCCCCACCCCCTCCACTATCCCCCACCCCCCTCCACCCCCCACCCCCCTCCACCCCCCCACCCCCCCACCCCCTCCACCACCCCCACCCCCCCACCCCCCCACCCCCCCCACCCCCTCCACCACCCCCCACCCCCCACCCCGCCGGCCGCCTCACAGCAGTCTCCGGCCTCCCCTGTGCTCCGCTTTCCGGACGCTCCTTTCGCTTCCAGCGCCCCCGCCTTGCGGTGTCCGCGCCCTTCGCTCTTCGGTGGAGACGCCAGACCTTTCTTTCCTTTGGGTACCCCCGGGGCTTTCTTCAGGTTTCCTTTCTGAGCTGTTTTTCTGATTTTGGACCTGGGAGCCAGGCCTCCTGCACCCGCAAGCGGCTGCGCTTCCTCTGAAATCATTTCTCCCTTAGGCCCCAGCCCCTCAAACCTCCCGGAAAGCACTGGTCGCTTCCTGGCCCGTGCGCTTCCCGCTCCCGGCATGGCAGGTAAGTGGAGTCAGACCGCGCTTCCCGCTCCCGGCATGGCAGGTAAGTGGAGTCAGACCGCGCTTCCCGCTCCCGGCATGGCAGGTAAGTGGAGTCAGACCGCGCTTCCCGCTCCCGGCATGGCAGGTAAGTGGAGTCAGACCGCGCTTCCCGCTCCCGGCATGGCAGGTAAATGGAGTCAGACCGCGCTTCCCGCTCCCGGCATGGCAGGTAAGTGGAGTCAGACCGCGCTTCCCGCTCCCGGCATGGCAGGTAAGTGGAGTCAGACCGCGCTTCCCGCTCCCGGCATGGCAGGTAAGTGGAGTCAGACCGCGCTTCCCGCTCCCGGCATGGCAGGTAAGTGGAGTCAGACCGCCGGGCCTTTGCACCGCCGCTTCCCTCAGCTCCGTGCGTCCTCGCCGCCGCAGCGTGTCAGCCTGCGCTCCTCTTCCCTGTCGCCCACTCCCTGCGCGGACATAGTTCTGGGGTCGACACCTATTTTCTTCTTTGTTGTTTGTTCTAAAATAACTTCTCTAATGTTCTGGTGCCTAGTTCCAATAAGCAGAAGCCTGATGCTCGAGGAGGCAGGTTCGGTCTCCTGGCTGTGCACCTGGGGCTGCAGCTCTGGTGTCACTTCTGAGGAGCTGCCTGCGTCCGGGGCTCCTACCCCCGTGGGGGGGGCGGAGGCTGCCAGCCTCTCCCTGTCATGGGGTGGGTGGTGGCTCCGATCGAGCTGCCGCCTGCCCCACCCACCCCACCCCACACACGGCAGGCCAGGATCTCATGCTGGGGGGCCAGCGCTGGGGATTGCGCTGCCACCAGCCCCAGGCGGGGTGGTGCAGCGGGATCTGCCTGCAGTATGCAAATTAGCCGCCATCTTTGTTAGCAGTTAATTTGCATATCACACTCATTAGCCTATGGGAGGCATAGCAAGGTATGGTCAATTACCATGTTTGTCTATTATTAGATAGGATTATAAATCTTTATTGTTGAAAGTATGACATATATCCCTTTTTTCCCTCCCATTGCCCTCTCCCACCCCTATCCCCCCCCAAGCCTTCACCACCCTATTGTCTATGGGTTATGCATATACGCATATGAGTTCCCTGGTTGACCTCTTTCCCCGTCTCCTGCCTTCCCTTTAAGGTTTTACAGTCTGTTCAATGTTTCCATGTCTCTGGGTCTATTTTTGTTCATCAGTTTATGGTGTTCATTAGATTCCACAAATGAGTGAGATCATGTGGCACCTATCTTTCTCTGACTGGCTTATTTTGCTTAGAATGATGCTCTCTATGTCCATCATGCAGTTGCAAATGGTAAGAGTTCTTTCTTTTTTAGAGCTGCATAGTATTCCATTGTGTATATGTACCACTGTTTTTTTTCATCAACTCATCTGCTGATGGGCACTTAGGCTGTCTCCAAATCTTAGCTATTGTAAATTGTGCTGCTATGAACATAGGGGTGCATATAGTCTTCCTGATTGGTGCTTCTGAGTTCTTGGGATATATTCCTAGAAGTAGGATCACTGGGTCAAATGATAGTTTCTTTTTTTTTTTTTTAGATATATTTACAGAGAGGAAGGGAGAGGGATAGAGAGTTAGAAACATTGATGAGAGAGAAACATCGATCAGCTGCCTCCTGCACACTCCCTACTGGGGATGTGCCCACAACCAAGGTACATGTCCTTGACCAGAATCGAACCTGGGACCCTTCAGTCAGTAGGCCGATGCTCTATCCACTGAGCCAAACCGGTTAGGGCATGATAGTTTCATTTTATATTTTTTTAGGAAACTCCATACTGTTTTCCACAGTGGCTGCACTAGTTTGCATTCCCATCAGCAGCGCACGAGGGTTCCCTTTTCTCCACATCCTTGCCAGCATTTGTCATTTGCTGATTTGTTGATGGCAGACATTCTGACAGGTGTGAGGTGGTACCTCATCGTCGTTTTGATTTGCATCTCTCCATGACCAGTGACTTTGAGCACTTTTTCATAGGCCTTTGGCCTTCTGTATGTCCATTTTGGAGAAGTGCCTATTTAGGTCCTTTGCCCATCTTTTAATTGGATTGTTTGTCTTCTTTTGTTCAGTTGTATGAGCTCCCTATAGATTTTGGAGGTTAACCCCTTATCAGATGTATCATTGCCAAATGTGTTCTCCCATGCAGTGGGCTTTCTTGTTGTTTTGTTGATGGTTTCTTTTGTTGTGCAGAAGCTCTTTATTTTGATGTGGTCCCATTTGTTTATTTTTCTCCTTAGTTTCCATTGTCCTAGGAGATGAATCCGTAAACATACTGCTATGAGAGCTGCCTGAGATTTTGCTGCCAATGATTTCTCCTAGGATTTTTATGGTTTCACGTCATACATTTAAGGTTTTTTATCCATTTTGAGTTTATTTTTGTGTATGGTGTAAGTTGGTAGTCTAATTTTATTTTCATTTTTTTGCAAGTATCTGTCCAATTTTCCCAATACTATTTGTTGAAGAGACTCTCTTGACTCCATTGCATGCTCTTGCCTCCTTTGTCAGATATTAACTGAGCGTAATGCATTCGGTCGATTTCTGGGCCTCTGTTCTGTTCCATTGGTCTATATGCCTGTTCTTGTGCCAGTACCAGGCTGTTTTGAGGGCAGTGGCTTTGTAGTATAACTTCAAATCTGGTATTGTGATTCCTACAACTTTTTTTTTCCTTCTCAAGATTGCTGCAGCTATGCAGGGTCTTTTTTCATTACATATCAATTTTTGAAGTATTTGTTCTAGGTCTGTGAAATATGCTGTTGTTACTTTAACAGGGATTGCTTTAAATCTGGAGATTGCCTTGGGTAGTATGGACATGTTTTAAAAATATATATTTTTATTAATTTCAGAGATAGAAAGAGAGAGGAAGAGAGAGAAACATTTGATCAGCTGCCTCCTGCTCGCCCCTACTGGGGATTGAGCCCATCACCTGGGCAAGTGCCCTTGACCGGAATCAAACCCAGGACCCTTCAGTCCACAGGCCAATGCTCTATCCACTGAGCCAAACTGGCTAGGGTATATGGACATTTTAATGATGTTGATTCTACCAATCCATGAACGTGGTGTATTCTTCCACTTGTGTATATCTTCTTCTATCTCTTTTTTCAATGTCCTGTAGTTTTCTGAGTACAGGTCTTTTACCTCCTTAGTTAAGTTTATTCCTATGTATCTTAATTTTTTTTGTTGCAATGGCAAATGGAATTGTTTATTTAGTTTCTCTTTTTGTGAGTTCATTCTTGGTGTATAAAAATGCCATAGATTTCTGGGTGTTAATTTGGTATCCGGCTACAATGCCAGAATCATATATTAAATCTAATAGTTTTTTGATGGAGTCTTTAGGGTTTTTTATGTATAATATCATGTCATCTGTGAATAATGACAGTTTTACTTCTTCTTTTTCAATTTGGATACTTTTTATACCTTCTTGTCTGATCACTGTGGCTAGCACTCCCAATACTATGTCAAACAGGAGTGGTGAAAGAGGGCATCCCTGTCTTGTTCCCGTTCTTAGGGGAAATGGTTTTAGTTTTTACCCATTGAGTCTGATGTTGGCTATAGGTTTGTCATATAGGGCTTTTATTATGTTGAGGTATGATCCCTCTATTCCCACTTTGCTGAGAGCTTTTATCAAGGAGGGTGTTGGATTTTGTCAAATGTGTTTTCTACATCAATTGATATGATCATGTGGTTTTTGTCTTTCAGTTTGTTTATGTGATGTACCACGTTTATGGATTTGCAGATGTTATACCAGCCTTACACCCGCGGAATAAACCCCACTGGGTCATGGTGTATGATCTTTTTAATGTATTGCTGGATACGATTTGCTAATTTTTTGTTGAGGATTTTAGCATCTGTGTTCATCAGGGATATTGGCCTGTAATTCTCTTTCTTTGTAGTGTCTTTATCTGGTTTTGGGATTAGGGTAATGCTGGCTTCATAGAAAGAGCTTGGAAATGTTCCTTCCTCTTGAATTTTTTGGAATAGTCTGATGAGGATCAGTGTTAGTTTTTTGAATGTTTGGTAAAACTCCCCTGTGAAGCCATCTGGTCCAGAGCTTTAGTTTGCTGGAAGTTTCTTTTTATTACTGCTTCAATTTCATCGGTAGTTATAGGCCTATTCAGGTTTTCTGCTTCTTCCTGATTGAGTTTTGGAAGATTGTATTTTTCTAGGACTATGTCCATTTCGTCTAGGTTGTCCAGTTTGTTGGAATAGAGTTGTTCATAGTATTTTTTTTACAATCCTTTGTATGTCTATGGAGTCGGTTGTTACTTCTCCTCTTTCATTTCTGATTTTGTTTATTTGAGTCCTCTCTGTTTCTTGATGAGCCTGGCTAGAGGTTCATCAATCTTGTTTATCCTTTCAAAGAACCAGCTCTTGGTTCTATTGATCTTTTGTATTGTTTTGTTTTTGTTTTTGGTCTCTATGTCATTTATTTCCACTCTGATCCTTATTAGTTCCATCCTTCTTCTTACTCTGGGCTTTTCTTGTTGCTCTCTTTCTAGTTCTTTAAGTTGTAAGGTTAGATATCTTATTACCAGTTTTTGTTGTTTGTGGAGGTAGGCCTGTAGTGCTATAAACTTCCCTCTCAGGACTGCTTTCATTGTGTCCCATAGATTTTGGATTGTTGTTTTTCATTTTGTTTTTTATTCCAGAATGTTTTTTCATTTCTTCTTTGATCTCTTTGGTAAGCCATTCATTGTTTAATAGCATGCTATTTAGTCTCCATATGTTTGATTGTTTTTTATTGTTTTTATTGTAGTTGATTTCTAAATTTATGCCATTGTGATCTGAGAAGATGCTTGATATGATTTAAATCTCCTTGAATTTGTAGAGACTTAACCAGTGTCCTAATATGTGGTCTGTCTTTGAAAATGTCCCATGTGCACTTGAGAAGAATGCATATGCCATAGCTTTGGGGTGGAATGTTCTGAAGATGCCAATTAATTCCATCTGATCTAGTGAGTCATTTAGGATTGCTGTTTCTTTGCTGATTTTTTGTCTAGAGGATTTATCCAGTGGTGTTAATTGAGTATTAAAGTCCCCTACTATGATTATATTGCTGTCAATCTCCCCCTTGATATCTTCCAGAAGTTTTTTTTTATGTATTTGGGTGCTCCTGTATTGGATGCATATATGTTTACAAGAGTTATAACTCTTGTTGAATTGATCCCTTTAATATTATGAAATGGCCTTTCTTACCTCTAATTATGGCCTTCACTTTGAGGTTGATTTTGTCAGACATAAGTATTGCTATTCCAGCTTTTTTTCATTTCCATTTGCCTGAATTTTTTTTCATCCCTTTACTTTCAGTCTGTGTGAGTCCTTTGTTCTAAGGTGGGTCTCTTGTAGACAGCATATAAATGGGTCATGTTTTCTTTTCCATTCAGCTACCCTATGTCTTTTGATTGGAGCATTTAATCCACTTACGTTTGAGGTTATTATTGATAGGTACTTGTTTGTTGCCAGTTTTATTCTTTATGCCTATGTTCCTTCTTCCCTTTCTATTTCTTCTTTTTACATCAGTCCCTTTAACATTTCTTGCATTACTGGCTTGGTGGTAATCAACTCCCTTAGCCTTTTTTGTCTGCAAAGCTCCTGATTTCCCCTTCAATTTTGAATGGCAGCCTTGCTGGATAGAGTATTCTTGGATTCAGTCCCTTTCTTTGTATCACTTTGTATATTTCATTCCATTCCCTTCTGGCCTGATGTGTTTCTGTTGAGAAATCAGTTGAGAGTCTAATGTGCCGGGAGCCGCTCCATCCTTGCTGTTTCAAGGGACCTGGCATATATGGCATACTGTTCTTAATATGTTTGCTCACTTTCTTGGCACTAGGTGTTTTAACCAAGGTCACCTCTCTGAGAAAGGTTGTTTCCCCAGGTAGGGATTTTCCCCTGAAGTTAGGGAGGGAATAAAACCTCTTAACTAAGTGCCAGGCGGGTAATTAATCACTTTAACTACGAACAATCATGCTTAAGCTACATAATCTTTACTCCCTGGAATGGAGATAAGAAACGCCCTAACCTTTGGAATAGAGATTGATAGGATTGGAATCAACTGGTATAAATACAGATGTAACAAGACAACAGGACACAGAACCTACACAGAACCTAGAGACAGAACCTAGTGAGAGAACATGGCAAAATATCCTGGACAGAAACTGGCCACAGAACCTAGAGAAAGAACCTAGCGAGAGAACATGGCAAAAGATCCTGGACAGAAACTGGCCACAGAACCTAGAGACAGAACCTAGTGACAGAACCTAGCGAGAGAACCTGGCTGAAGATCCTAGAGACAGAACCTGGCTACAGAACCTGGATAGAACATGGCAAGAGAACCTGACTAGAACCTGGTGACAGAACCTGGCTGGAGAACCTAGCAAGAGAACATGGACACAGAACCTGGCTGGAGATCCTAACCAGAACTTCACTGGAGATTCTGACCAGAACTTGGCTAGAGATCCTGGCTAGGCTGCGGATCAACTGAACGCTGTGTCTGTGTCATTCCTTCTTCGCTGACTCCATCCACAACTTTGGGGACCCCGGACCTGCTGGGGTTAGACCCCAGCACTAATGGGAGATCCCTTGTAGGCAACTTCCTTTTTCTCTCTGGCAGCCTTTAAGATTCTTACTTTGTCATTGATGTTTGCCAGTTTAATTATGATGTGTCTTAGTGTAGGTCTTTTTGGGTTCATCTTATTTTGGACTCTGTGTGCTTCTTGGACTTCTGTGACTTTTTTCTTCCCAAAGTCAGAGAAGTTTTCTGTCCTTATTTCTTCAAATAGGTTTTCTATTCCTTGCTCAGCTTCCTCTCCTTCTGGCACCCCTATTATGCAGATGTTGTTTCATTTTGTGTTTTCCCAAAGTTCCCTTAGACTCTCCTCTTGCTTTTTAAGTTTGTTTTCCAGTTGCTGCTCTGCTTGAGTGTCTTTTTCTACCTTGTCTTCTAACTCGCTGATTCAGTCCTCAGCTGCTTCTAGTCTAGTGTTGAAACCTTCCATTGTGTTCTTTATTGCAGCTTTGTCATTCTTCATTTCCTCATATGGTGAATTTCTCATCCAGCCTTTTGAGCATCCATATAACCATTACTCTGAATTTTTTTCTCTAATTGCTTGCCTCCATTTCATTTATTTCCTTTTCTGGTTATTCCTCCTTTTCTTTCATGTGGGGGTTGTCTCCCTATTTTTGCTATTCCTTTGTGATTATTCCTATGTATTAGATCACACTGCTATGCCACTGAGATCTTTTGGATTTGTCTTATGTAGTAGATGTTTTGTGGAACCCAGTGGTATAGTCTCTCAGATCTTCTGGGTTGGGTATTCGAGGGATGCACCCTACTTGAGATATTTGGGTTCTCTTGATGTAGTTGGGTCTTGAATGTTATTGTCTCATTCATAGATGCAGTCTCCTCCTAGGGTGTCTGGTTATGCAGAGAATTTGGAAAGAGAAAAGAGAGCAAAAATGATAGAGAGAAAATATAACAAGAAAATAAAATAAAAAATATGGGAAGAAAACACAACAAAACAAACAATTAAACCAAAAAGTGCAAACAAAAGACCCCAAAAAAAGGGAGCAGGAGAGAAGCTGTAGAGCTTAAATACAGAAAATAAGGTTAAGAAATTGAATGAATAAGGGAAGGACCACGGTTTAGTATAGAGGAGGGAGAAAAAGAATGAATGGATAAGAAGAAAAATTAAGACAACAAGATGGCAGCATAGGTAAACACCTGTACTCATCACCTCTCACAACCACATCAAAATTACAACTAAAATACAGAACAACCATCATCCAGAACCACTGGAAAGCTGGCTGAATGGAAGTCCTACAACTAGAGAAGTAAAGAACTCACATTGAGACTGGTAGGAGGTGCAGAGGCACAGAATGGGATGGTCTGGCACCCACATGTACTGCTTTTTTCATTGGGATGGAGATCATCTCTGCAGAGACCACCCAGAGGAGCAAGGGGTCCCAGCCCAGGGTCCCAGAGCAGGGAAAAGAAATCCCTATGGGTAGTAAGAACTACAGTTTGTGAAAACCAGTATGGACTGGGGCTCAGTGACAGAGAGGCTGCTGGAGACCCAGCTTTTCCCCTGAAAAGGCCAGCATCAAAAACTGAACTTACAAGGTCCTGCTTCCTCTGAGCTCCAGCACCAGAGCAAGGCTTTGGGGAGCACAGACACGTACGAGGAGGAACTGGATTTTCTAGCATCAGGGCAGGAACTCAGGGGCGGCTTTCTCCCAGATGGAGGTGCCCGCAGGGAGAGCACTGTTCCTATGCTGGGACCTCCCCAGTTGCAGGGCTGACTGGCAGCCATTTCTGTTTGCTCTGTCCTGGTGATTCCCTAAGACCCCCACCTCATCCAATTTACAACCCCACCCAAGCTGTGTGCAGCAGCTTTTGCATATGAATGGCCTGTCCTTGCTCAGGCTGAAACCTCTCAAGTTGTAGCTGGGTCAGGGAGCCCCAAACCTATCAATAAAAGGCCCAAGACCTGACACCAGCACCAACCTGCCTTGCTTCATATCTGGGCCTCATCTCGGCACTTCTAAACACAAAACAAAGAGGAGGAATCTGAAGATCTCTCTGTAGCTCCTGCTGGGTGGCCCCAGGCAGTGACTGGCTCTGCACCTCCTTAGATACCCAAGAGCCAGTATACCCAGTGGTCAGTGTCAGACCATACCAGATTACAATTCTACACATCCATAAGCGACACACTCAAGGGGCAGACTCAGTGAGCACCAAAGCCCCACTGAATCAAGTCCTGCTCCATAGGGGTGTCTCCTGCACAGCAGCTCTCCCACTGTAGTTGCACCTGGTCCTCATAGCCAATTGGCTGGAGGTCAATTCCTCCCTATGACACCAACAGCAATCAAAACTCAACTACAACAAGACTGCTCACAGCCCACAAAGGGATGCACCTAGAGCTCCCAGCTCAGGTGACTGTGAAGGCTGAACCACTGGGCCCTGTAGAATACCTACTACACAAAGCCACTCAACCAACTCTAGAAAACAACAGCTCTATCCAATACATAGAAACAAACACAGGAAAGCAGCCAAAATGTGGAGACAAAGAAACATGTCACAAATTAAAGAAATAGAAGAAAGCAAACCTCTGATAGAGTTCAAAACCACGATAATAAGATTACTCAAGAAACTTCTAGAAACCTCCCAAAAATGGAAAAGAACCAGTCAGAAAATTAAGCACACACTGACTGAAATAAAGAATAATATACAGGGGAGAGAAACCAAGATGGCGGCATAGATAAACACCGGGAAATAGTCGCCCCACACAACAATTGAAAATTATCCCAAAGGACGGAGCAAACATCGTCCAGAACAACAGGAAGGCTGGCTGAGTGTAATTTCTACAACTAGAAGAAAAGAAAAGCACGCTGAGAGCCAGAGGAGCTGCGGAGGCTGAGTGCAGAGGTACGGCGGCAGAGGTGGTGGTGGTGGTGGTGGCGGTGGTGGCGGCGGCGGCGGCGGCGGCGACGGTGGCGGTGGCGGCGGCGGCTGCTCGCGCGCGCGGAAAGGGGGTGGCACCTGAGGTCGCGGCTGTCTTTTTGAATCACAAGCTCCCGATTGCTCTGAACTCCGGTTCCGGGAAGTCTCTGGGGACCCAGGTCTCATACGGGGAGAGGCGACTCTGTCAGGCGACAGCGGGCGAACTTGAGGGCGGATTTCCCTCAGAGGTGCTTGCAGCCGTTACCGGGACACTGAGAAGTGCGAGTCCGGGCGCGGAGAATCAGCCATAGCGTCTTTCTCCGCCCCTTTGACTCCCTGAGACTCCACCCCACCCAGGCGGCGGCAGAGGCTTTTGCATGTGAATGTACCTAACTATAGCCCAGCCAAGAAGACCCGGAACTTCCAAGAGAAGGCCCAAGGCCCCGCAGCGGCTTGCATTGCTTCACAGCTGAGCCTCTTCGTGGTTCCTGCTCTGTGGCCTCAGGCAGGGGCTTAATTAGCACCTCCTTAGAACCAGGAGCCACTGTACCCAGTGGTCAGAGGGGGACCATTCTCCCACTTCAGACACAGCTGATTCTCACAGCCAATTGGCCTGGAGGTCAATTCCTCCCAGTGATCCTACAACAACCAAGGCACCAAGAGTGCACCAAGAGTGTCCACCCCTGGTAACTGGGGAGGCTGAGCCACTGGGCCCTACAGGACACCTGGCACGCAGGCCACTCTATCAACACAGGGAAGCAGCCAAAATGCGGAGACAAAGAAACAGGTCACAATTGGCAGAAACGGAGGAGGCCAGACGACTGGATATAGAGTTCAAGGCCACGTTTATAAGGTTTTTCAAGAATTTTATGGAAACCGCCGATAAATTTAATGAATCCCTCAAGGAGTATAGTGAGACCATGGAGGTCATGAAAAAGGACCAACTAGAAATTAAGCATACACTGACTGAAATAAAGAATAATTTACAGAGATCCAACAGCAGACAAGAGGATCCCAAGAATCAAGTCAAAGATTTGAAATGCAAAGAAACAAAAAATACCCAACCGAAAAAGAAAAAAGAAAAGAGATTCAAAAAATACGAAGATAGTGTAAGGAACCTCTGGGACAACTTCAAGCGTACCAACATCAGAATTATAGGGGTACCAGAAGGAGAGAGAGGGCAAGATATTGAAAACCTTTTCGAAGAAATAATGACAGAAAACTTCCCCCACCTGGTGAAAGAAATGGACTTACAAGTCCAGGAAGCGCAGAGAACCCCAAACAAAAGGAATCCAAAGAGGACCACATCAAGACACATCATAATTAAAATGCCAAGAGCAAAAGATAAAGAGAAAATCTTAAAAGCAGCAAGAGAAAGACAGTCAGTTACCTACAAGGGAGTACCCATACGACTGTCAGCTGATTTCTCAACAGAAACCATGCAGGCCAGAAGAGAGTGGCAAGAAATATTCAAAGAGATGAATAGCAAGAACCTGCAACCAAGATTACTTTATCCAGCAAAGCTATCATTCAGAATGGAAGGTCAGATAAAGAGCTTCACGGATAAGAAAAAGCTAAAGGAGTTCATCACCACCAAACCAGCATTATATGAAATGCTGAAAGGTATTCTTTAAGAAGAGGAAGAAGAAAAAGGAACTCTTACCATTTGCCACAGCATGGATGGAACTGGAGAGCGGATAAATACCACAAGATCTCACTTATTTGTGGAATATAATGAACAACATAAACTGATGAACAAGGACTGATCCAGAGACGGAGAGGCTTTGATTGGACTGTCGGGCCTTGGAGGGAAGGTAGGGGAGGGTGGGGGCAAGGGGGAAAGATCAACCAAAGGACTTATATGCAAGCATATAGGCCTAACCAATGGACACGGACAACGGGGAGGTGAGGGGATGAGCGGGGGGAGGGGGGATAGAGGGTACACATATGTAATATCTTAATCAATAAAAAATATTTTTAAAAAAAAGAATAATATACAGGGATTCAAAGTAGAGTAAAGGATTCTGAGAATCAAATCAACAATTTGAATATGAGGAAGCAAAAAATACCCAAATAGAAGAGAAAAAAGAATCCAAAATATGAAGATAGTGTAAGGAGCCTCTGGGACAATTTCAAGCATACCAACATATGCATTATGGGGGTTCCAGAAGAAGAAGAGAGAGAGCAAGATCTTGAAAACCTATTTGAAGAAATAATGACAAAAATTCCCCTACCTGGTGAAAGAAATAGACTTATAAGTCCAGGAAGCACAGAGAGTTCCAAACAAGAGGAACCCAAAGCAGAACACACCAAGACACATAATTAAAATGCCAAGGGCTAAAGACAAAGAGAGAATCTTAAAAGCAGCAAGAAAAAAGCAGTTAGTTACCTACAAGGGAGTACCCATACGTTGTCAGCTGATTTCTCAACAGGAACTATGCAGGCCAGAGGAAGTGGCAAGAAATATTCAAAGTGATGAATAGCAAGAACCTACAACCAAGGTCACTCTACCCAGCAAGCTCTCATTTAGAATTGAAGGTCAGATAAAGAGCTTCACAGACAAGAAAAAGCTAAAGGAGTTCACCACCACCAAGCCAGTATTATATGAAACGTTGAAGGGTATCCTTAAAAAGAGGAAGAATAAGAAAAAGAAAAAGATTTTAAAAAATATGAACAACAAGCCCTAGCCAGTTTGGCTCAGTGGATAGAGCATTGGCCTGCAGACTGAAGGGTCCCGGGTTAAATTCCAGTCAAGGGCACATGCCCAGGTTTCGGGCTCAATCCTCAGTAGAGAGCTTGCAGGAGGCAGCCAATCGATGATTCTCTCTGATCGTTGATGTTTCTCTCTCCCTCTCCCTCTCCCTCTCCCTTCCTCTCTGAAATCAATAAAAATATGTTAAAAAATATATGAACAACAAAATGTCAACAAACACATACATATCAACAATTGAATCTAAAAATCTAAATAAATGAATAAGAAATCTAATGACCAACATAAACTGGTGAATAAAATAGAATCAGAGGCATGGAAATGGAACAGACTGATGATTCTCAGAGGGAAGGGAGTGGGAGTGGGAAGAGATTAAACAAAGATCTTATATGCAAATATGCATTACCTATGGACACAGACAATAGGGTGATGAAGGCTTGGGACAGGGAAGGAACCAGATGGATGAGGGAAATGGGGGAAAAAAGAGGGACATCTGTAATAATCTCGACAATAGTAGGTGTACTGGTTAATAATGCAGATTTTGTAATCAAAGAAAACACAATAATTTCAAGAGAAACATCAAAAGTGCTTTATTCAAAGTAATGTCCATCGCTAGCTACACATTTCTCCCGTCTTTCAGGTAATTTGTGGATACCGTCCCAATAGAACTTTTTTTGTTTTGAGGCAAACCATTCAGAGACCCAATTTTCCACTTCTTCGTACGTTTTGAAGTGCTGCTCAGAAAGTGCGTGTGCCATCGGTCGGAACAAGTGGTAATCTGAAGGAGCAAGGTTTGGTGAATACAACGGGTGGGTTAATACTTCCCAGGCAAGATCTTTTAACGTGTCTTTAACTGGTTTTGAAGTGTATAATGGTGCGTTATCATGAAGCAAAATTACTTTGCTGTGTCTTCTGGCACATTCTGGTTATTTCACGATTAAAGCATCTCTCAAATTGATTATTTGTTGTCGGTAGCAATCAGTACTAACGGTTTCACCTGGTTTTAGAAGCTCATAATACACCACACCTTCCTGATCCCACCAAATGCAGAGCATTGTCTTCTTTCCAAAGCGATTTGGCCTTGCAGTCGATGTTGATGGTTGACCTGGATCAACCCATGTTTTGTGCATTTGGGGTTCTCAAAATAAATCCGCTTTTCATCGCCAGTCACAATTAGATGCAAAAAAGACTTTCTTTCATGCCGTGAAGCAACATTTTACTGATAACTTTTTGGTTTTCCATTTGTCTTCTCATTCAGTTGATGTGGCACCCACTTTCCTTCCTTTAAAATCTTTCCCATAAATGATCGGAAATTGTTTGCTGAGCAACGTTTACTCTTTTTGCAAGTTGTTTCTGAGTCTGACACGCATCTTCCTCCAATGATGCTTGTCACTGTTGGGCTTCAAACTTTTTCGGTTGACCTGGACGTTCTTTGTCTTTCACATCGAAATCATCACTTTTAAAGTGTTTAAACCAGCGTCACAAGCATCTTGAGATGGAGCATGTTCACCATAAGCTTCCTGAAGTACACAATAACTTTTTCTTCAAAATAAGTAATGAATTAAAACTTCCCACAAATGCTCTTTTTTTGGCACGAAATTTGACATTTTTAAGTGCAGAAATATCTATGATGTTAACACCTTCAGCAAATTTGACATATGAAGTTTTGAAGCTTGCTGTCAATACAACAAAATAGCATATATATCAAATCGCATATATATCAACATATGTGTAACTCCATCTATTGAAAAAATCCACGTTATTAACTGGTACACCTAATAAAGATTTTTTAAAAGAAAAAAAATCAAAATAAAGAATGAATTTATTTATTTATTTATTTATTTATTTATTTATTGAAAAGGAGAATAGAGGAGAGAGCAGATAGGCCTGAATTTAGGAAGTGAAACTAATTAAAAAATTAGAAAAAAAACTTTTTGACTCAAGGGACACAATGGGTTCTTAAACTGGACCGGAGGGCCGGAACAAAAGCATGGATGGAGTGTTTGTGTGAACTAATATAAATTCAAAGTAAACATCATTACATAAAAGGGTACAGTCTTTTTTTTTATTTTTTAGTTTTATTCATTTCAAACGGGCCAGATCCGGCCCACGGGCCGTAGTTTGCCCACGGCTGGGTTAGGGGCAATCAGGCAGGCAGGCAGGTGAGCAGTTAGGAGCCAGCAGTCCCGGATTGCAAGGGATCAGGCCTAAACCAGCAGTCGGACATCCCCCGAGGAGTCCCAGATTGGAGAGAGTGCAGGCCGGTCTGAGGGACCCCGCCGCCCACCCCCCCCCCCGCCCCCCCACACACATCCATGCACGAATTTTGTGCAACGGGCCCCTAGTTATACTATATTACTAAAAAGACATAATCACAGAAAGTAAAAGGACAAACCTTCCCATTTATACAAAAAAAAAAAGGTTCAGAGTTTTGTGTGTGTTATTTTAGCCCCCTGCCCACCCGCCCAGTGGAAAGGAGACAGGAGCTGCGGGGGCTCCTCACAGTAGGAGTCTGTCCTCTCTCCTCACGCAGAGGCGGTCCCTGCAGATGTGTGTTTCTCTGTGCTCCTCGCTGATTTCACCTCTACTTGGAATCACAGCAGATCCAGGAAAGCTCTCACCCATAATCTGGGTTCCTTGTTCCTTTGCAAGAGTTTTTTATTCTAAACCTCAGAGCATGCTTTTTGTCTTTCAGCCATTTGCTCTACCAGCTCCATGGTCCCTGCACGCTTATTTCCACTTCTTCTTTGTAGTGAATCCCCACGTCCTCTGCCACCTCCCTACCTCATTCTGCAGTTCAGACTTTAAGCTGCTCCTTAGTCTATCAGGGGTGGGGAACCTTTTTCCTATCAAGAGCCATTTGGATATTTATAACATCATTCAAGGGCCATACAAAATTACCAACTAAAAATGAGCTGCTCTATTTGGTCAAACATGTAATTAACTCACCCCTCATGCCCCGGAGGGCCAGCCTGACGACCCGGACGGAAAGACCGCCAGTGTTTCTGTTTCTGGTTCACTTGTTGCTCTGAGGAGACTTCGGAGGTGGGGCAGCGGCCTTAGTCCATCCCGAGGACTTCTCGCACGTTGCCAGCCTCCCCCCCCCCGTCCCCCGTCCCCCCAACCCCGCACTGAGTCTGTGGGTCCAAGGCACCTGCCAAGGCCAGGAGCTCTGGCGAGGGTTTATGTTTGCTTCTTCCAGAGGCTGCAGAAACATCACCAGAATGACCGGAATTTATGCTAATTTCTTAGATGTTTTGAAAACCAAATTTTAATCCCAAACCTTCTCAAATCATAAACTGTCTTATGCTAAGCAAAATAAGCCAGTCGGAGAAAGATAAATATCACATGATCTCACTCATATGTGGGATATAATGATCACTCATATGTGGGATATAATGATCAACATAATTTGATGAACAAGAATAGATCCAGAGACAAATGGCAGGGGAGGTGAGGGGTTAGAGAGCAACCGAAGAACTTGTATGCATGCATATTCGCATAACCAATGGACACAGACACTGGGGTGGTGGGGGCTTCCCCGGGGTGGGAATGGCTGGGGCGGGGGGGGGGGGCATGTCAACTGGGGGAAAATGAGACAGATGTAAAACTGTAGACAAAAAAAAAAAAAAAGGAGCTGTCGTAGTCCATCTGGGTTGCTACGAAAGAGAAATGCCGTGGCCTGGTGTCATATCAACAAGAGAAGTGTGTTCCTCGCAGCCTGGGGGCTGGGAGTCTAGGATTAGGAGGCCTACACATCCAGGGACTGGAGGGCCGCTTTCTGGTTCATAGCCGGCATCTGTCACCATCCTCAGAGGTTTGGGGGGCAAGGGTCCTCTCATAGGGGCACTAATCCCACTCCCAAAGGCCCCACCTCCTAATACCATCACCTTGGGGGTTAAGTTTCAACATGAGTTGGGGGAGGGGAACATAAATATTTAGTCCATAGCAGAGGCCTGGGGACTTTTTCACCTGGGGGAGCCTTTTTCTTCCTCACTCAGAGCCTGCGGTGAAGCTCCCTCAGGGAGGAGAGCATTGTCTAGTAAGCCTTCTATTAGGGGCACAGTCCACCAGGCCCGGCTCAGTGTGTCTGTCCCTATTCCCCGCCTCACTTCCTGTCACAAGTCAGTGAAACTCCGCAACCTTGCTCCATGGACCAATAGTAGGACCCGCCCTGGTGACTAAAGCACTAGATCTGGAGCCCCCTTACCCCCCCACCCCCCGCCCCGGTCCCTTCACTCAGGGCCTTTGCATTTATCTCTTCTGGCCGTGGCCAGGCTGCCACAGGTCTGTGCATGCAGCGCAGGTGCTGGGCCTGCCGCCTAGCCTGGCCCGGAGCTGCTACATCGCTGGCAGCCGATGAACGGACATGAGCAGAGAAGGAGAGCCGACTGCCTGGTGCCTGTGTACTTATCCAACAGATACTTTTGAACTTCTGTCCTGTGCAGACATGGTGCAAAGTTCCCCTGGAGCGGTCAGGCATCCTCTACGCCGGAACTGGCTTGATCCTCCCCTTCGCAGTGATCCTGTTTCCCTCTGCACCTGCCGCACTTGCTCACCTCTCACCCTTTTCTCTGTGGACCTGGGGTCTCATGAGTTTAACTTACTTGGATTCAATCTCGGTTCTTCCTAATAAACATCTGTGTTTGTCAGCTATAGCTGTGTATCAAAGTGCACCAAAACTTAGTGTTTTAAAGCAACACTCATTTTGTCACCGTGATTCTGTGGACGGGGAACTTGAGCAGGGCCAGGCCCTGCCGCATGGTGTCACCTGGGCAGCTCACTAGGGTGAGCTACTGAGCAGGGTTAGGAATGACTATTTCTCTTGAAGCTCTTGTAACACTGTCGAATGGCTGCCACAGTCCCTAAAACAAACACAAACATGCTAACCCTGGCCGTCCTCTGTGTTTGGGGAAAAAAAAATGCTTAAGGAAATGCAAAGATATTGTCCATTCGACGATGAGGAGACTAAGGCTGGTCCAAAACATTTCCTTTCTTTAAGAAAGAAAAGAAAACGGTATTTTAGGTAGCCTCTAGATTGGCCACTGAGCTAGTCCCTTCTCTTGACCCTGCCCCACCACACCCAGCTGCTGCCTGGAGTTCTCATTCAGGCTGGGTCTTTGTAAAACCAAAGCATCAGCACAGATGTGGGTGCCACAACACAGAACCCAGTGTCAAAGGCTGCACAGCCCTCCCGGCTCAGCCCTGGCCCAGCAGGTTGTTTCAGGAGACGCCTGGAGCTCAGACAGGAGGTTCCTGTGTCGCTGGGGCTGCGAGGCGCAGCTCCGAGTTAGCCCTTCTCTGCTCGCTGTAGCCTGGCCTGCTCGCGGCCACAGTCCGGGTGCTGGTGGGATGATGCATGAGACAGTGCACAAAGCCCCTGGCGCCATCGCTGCACCTGGTAGGTGTTGGGGGCAGCCCCGCCTGCAGACAGCTGGCGTGTCCACTCATGTACCCACCAGCGCGGAGCAGGGAACGAGGCCCAGGAGGCTGTCCCCACCCGGCACTGCCCCTGCGAGGGCTGCCCCTCCTCCTGCCCGGGGGGCTGTGCAGCCAGGGGTCGGCCCTGTATGTACATCCCGGCCAAGTCCTCCCACAGGTCGGGGTTCGGCTGCAATGCGCTGCCCCATGTGATGTGTAGAAGCGACCCACGTGCCACACGGTGTGCCGCTCACTGCGGGGAGGCTCGAGGTAAACCTGTTTTACTTCTTTTTCACTTCGCGCTGCCTTGACCGAGCCAGGAGCCAGCTGTTCACGCGAACGAGCCTTCTGGACCAGACCCGGCCCCAGAGCCGAGCATCAGCTCCCGGGGAACCCAGCGCCGCGCGGCGGGCACGTGGCGCGCCGAGGGTGGTGCGGCGCTGGGGCTCCCCGCAGGCGTCCGCGGGCGGGAGGCGCCGGAGGAAGCTGCTGCCGACCGCCGTGCCGCTTCCCGGTGCCATTTCGCTATGTCGCTGGCTCCTAAAGCCTCAGAACGGATGCATCAGGACCCGCGCTTGGACGGCGCGGTGGGCGCTCCCAGCTGCCGGGAGGGCGCTGCGCGCTCAGGGCCCGGCGTCCGCCCCCGCGATGGCTGAGCCTGAGCCCCGGCGACCCGAGGCTGCAGCCCGGGCTCTGTCTTCTGCAGTTTAGTCGCCAGCGTGACTGGCCGCTCCTCCCCGCGCGGCCTGGTCGGGTGCTGGTCGGGGGGCTGGTCGGGGGGCTGGTCGGGGTGCTGGTCGGGGAGCTGATTGGGGTGCTGGTCGGGGGGCTGGTCGGGGTGCTGGTCGGGTGTTGGTCGGGGTGCTGGTCGGGGGGCTGGTCGGGGAGCTGATTGGGGTGCTGGTCGGGGTGTTGGTCGGGGTGCTGGTCGGGGAGCTGATTGGGGTGCTGGTCGGGGGGTTGGTCGGGGTGCTGGTCGGGGTGCTGGTCGGGGGGCTGGTCGGGGGGTTGGTCGGGGTGCTGGTCGGGGGGCTGGTCGGGGTGCTGGTCGGGGGGCTGGTCGGGGGGCTGGTCGGGGTGCTGGTCGGGGGGTTGGTCGGGGTGCTGGTCGGGGTGCTGGTCGGGGGGTTGGTCGGGGTGCTGGTCGGGGTGCTGATCGGGGTGCTGGTCTGGGGGCTGGTCGGGGGGCTGGTCGGGGTGCTGGTCGGGGGGTTGGTCGGGGTGCTGGTCGGGGTGCTGATCGGGGTGCTGGTCGGGGTGCTGGTCTGGGGGTTGGTCGGGGTGCTGGTCGGGGTGCTGATCGGGGTGCTGGTCGGGGGGCTGGTCGGGGTGCTGGTCGGGGGGCTGGCCGGGGGGTTGGTCGGGGTGCTGATCGGGGGGCTGGTCGGGGGGTTGGTCGGGGTGCTGGTCGGGGTGCTGATCGGGGTGCTGCTCGGGGGGCTGGTCGGAGTGCTGGTCGGGGTGCTGGTCGGGGTGCTGGTCGGGGTGTTGGTCGGGGTGCTGGTCGGGGTGCTGATCGGGGTGCTGGTCGGGGTGCTGGTCGGGTTGCTGATCGGGGTTCTGGTCGGGGTGCTGGTCGGGGTGCTGGTCGGGTGCTGGTCTGGGTGCTGGTCGGGGTGCTGGTCGGGGGGTTGGTCGGGGTGCTGGTCTGGGTGCTGGTCTGGGTGCTGGTCGGGGGGCTGGTCGGGGTGCTGGTCGGGTGTTGGTCGGGGTGCTGGTCGGGGTGCTGGTCAGGGTGCTGGTCGGGGTGCTGGTCGGGGTGCTGGTCGGGTGCTGGTCGGGGTGCTGGTCGGGTGCTGGTCGGGGTGCTGGTCGGGGTGCTGGTCGGGTGCTGGTCGGGGTGCTGGTCGGGGTGCGTGCAGGGGCAGCCAGTCCCTGCGTTGCTGTCTCTCTCCCACGCTCCCTCAGAACCTATGGGACATGCCCTCCCGTGAGGATAGAGTCAAAAGCTTTACAGTGAAGCGGTTTAGTGAACAATAATGGTTCCCTCGGCCTCCCCGCTGCCCTTGGGCCGGCCCCAGAGGCGCCCGCCAGCGCCCCGCCGCTCCTGGTTTTCCGGGAGCCTGTCTCCGGCTGCTCGGACCCGGTGTCGTCCCTGCCGCTCGGACCCGGTGCCCGCGAGGTGCCGATCCGCCCCGCGCGTCCCTGCTGGCGCCCTGCTCCCAACCGCGCTCTTCCTTAGAACTTCAAACGGCTTCTTCCTCGCGGTACGAAGTCAGTATTTTAGAAACTGGTTTAAATAAAAATAAAAAGTTATTTTAAAGCACTTCCATCAAACCTGAGCGAGGCCGCCTCCTGCCCTCAGCCCAGCCTGGGCGGGGCGGGCGGCGGGAGGACGGGCGGACGCTCCCAGCTGCCGGCGACCCTCCCCGGCGGCCTGCGGGCCCTGCTGCGCGGAAGTCAGACAGACCCGGCTCTCCGGGGTTCCTTGCGGGGCGTGGAGCGGGGGGCGCGGAGGGGCGGGGCGGGGGTGCGGCGGGACGGGACAGGGCGCATTGCTCAGGAAGAGGCAGGCATCCCTCCCTCCCTGACGCCGAGGCAGGGGAGCGGCGGGCGGACGACCTCGGCGGTGCCCTCCAGCCTCCGTGAAGTCACCCACCGCTTTCCAAATAGCACCCGAGGGCACCGACCTCAGACTTGTGCCAACATGAGTTTCATGCTGCAATCATCCTCCCAAAAAGCATGATGCATTTTTTGGAACTGTTACAGTTTTGTAACAAGGGGAGTAAAAAGCGATTTTTCTGGAAAGTCATAATTTCATTCAGCTCATGCCCATTTCAGAGCTCAACTCGTTTCTCATGTCAGAATTCTTTGCAGGGGTTGTGAGAGACCGCCCCCTCCCGCCCCCCAGTGAAAATTCGGGTGCTTCAGTTCTCAGAAAAGTACACACTTCCAACTGCCATCACAGTATCACTGAAGAGCTAAAGGGGCAGTTTTAAACGCTCCGGCCTGGCCCCGTCCCCGCTGGCCTAGCTCCGCCCTCGCTAACCTGGCCCCGCCCCCGCTGGCCTGGTCCCGCCCTCGCTAACCTGGCCCCGCCCCCGCTTGCCTAGCTCCGCCCTCGCTGACCTGGCCCTGCCCCCGCTGGCCTGGCCCCGCCCTCGCTGACCAGGCCCCGCCCCCGATGGCCTAACTCCGCCCTCGATAGCCTGGCTCCGCCTTCGCTGCCTCGGTCAGAGACCGGGCTCCTGCTTCCCCCAAGGCCATACTGTTGATCCGCAAATGGTGGCCCGGTTCTCATCGCAGCTTTGCTCAGAGTTACTTTGAGTTATAACCTGTTCCTTAAACTTTGGAAATTGACCCTATTCTCAATAGTATTGACTCTTTCCCAGGGTAGTTTGAGGATCAAGATATTCAGTAAAAATTCTAAGAACCACTTCCAGCTTTGCATTGGTCTATTCCTTGGTGAAATGCACATACCTGTTAACCCCTCAAGAACTCTGTTTTTCATCACCTGAGGATATGTTTATTGATTGATGGAGGGAGGGAGGGAGGGAGAGAGAGAGAGAGAGAGAGAGAGAGAGAGAGAGAGAGAGAGAAATCTTAAGTATGTATGTACCCTGACTGGAAATCAACCCGCAGCTTTTGTTGTTGTTAATCCTCACCTGAGGATATTTTTCCATTGATTTTTGGAGAGTGGTACAGAGGGGGAGGGACAGAGAGAGACATTGAGTGAGAGAGACACATTGATTGGTTGCCTCCTGCGTGCGCCCTGATCGGGGCGGGGTGGGAGCCTTCACTCGGAGGGCCCCCCCCCGTCCACTGAGGGAAGCTGGGCAGGGAGGACACTCCACCTAACAGCCACCGGGCAGGGCGAGCCTCATATTACAGGTGACATGCCAATTACATTCACGCCCGCCTCTGTCACTAAATAATGACAATCTGCTCCCAGAGAGGCCCTTGGTTTCCACTGAGCCGGTAAGAGGTTGTCACAGCTCAGTGGGGTTTGCTGCAACACCGTTGGCTGTACCCAGGTCAGCATCAGGCACAGCTACCCTGTGCAGGCAGCTGCTAAGTAGAAATGCTAATACCACCAACTTTTGTCTATTCATTTGATTTTCTGACCTTTTAAATTTTTTAATACATGTGAATGGAATAAATGTATTCTCACTTAAGTGAAATCCAAATCAATACAGACTAAACAAAGTTCACCTTAACATCTCCCTTTGTCTTTCCCCACTAATCACTGTTAGGAGTTTAATAGGGAGCCTTCAAGAGCCTTCCCGTCTGTGCACTGACAAGTACATGTATGTAATATAAATATGCACGCTAGCTGATTATGACACTGTGCAGTCACTGCACATCTGAATCGCCCTCCACGCACAGCTCTGCAGAATGTTCATACTCACACTCACACAGTGCACGTGTTTTCCTACAAGTTGATGTCTAGGCATAAAATTTCTGGGTCAAGAGACACCATTAAGTTGATGTCTAATAAGGCTGTAACAATTTACACTCACACCCACAGTGTACCCTGGCCCCACATCCTTACACATTGCTATCAACCTTTTAAGCTTTCGTGCTGTATGAAAAATTACTGTGGGTCATTAATTGTAATAATACTGATTGGTGCCTACTGTGTGTCAGTGATGTTCCGTTACTACTGAAACTTACTGTAATGAGAGAGAGGGTCCTGCCTTCATGGGGTGTCATGCTAGTCAGAGAAAGATGATACACAGATAAATAATCCTATATAATAAAGAGCTAATATGCTAATTAGACCTGACAGCAGAACAACCTTCTGGAACGACCAGTGGGTGGGAGGTGGGGCCGGGAGGCAGCCGGGGCCACCACCTCTGCGGGGTGATCGAGGGGGCGGGGTCCACCTGCAGAGGGTGGCGGCAGCCGGGCTCCTGGGGCCGAGCCCCTGGCATGAATTTCATGCATTGGGCCTCTAGTAAAAATATAATATCTGGTAAGGAGGTGGTGAGAAGGAATTGGATGGGGATGATGATGAACTCAATGCAAAGAGCATGGGGAGGGTCACAATCATTCCAAGTTTGGAGCTCAGTGAAGGCCAATAAGCTACGAGAGCCTGATGGGTAAGTACAGGCTGTGGTGGCAGGGACCCAGGGCTCCCTGTAGACATGTCGAGTTGGAGAGGCCTGTTAGACATGGGGGGTGGGGGTGGGGGGACAGGGGTAGGCACCTGGATTGCACACAGATGACACTCAAAGCCATGCATGCGTTTGGAAGACCACTTTGGAGTGAGGGAGCCTGAGGCGGGCCACGCCCGAGACGAGGCCTCGGGGAGCTTTGCACATGGACCGGAGTGGTTTTTGTCCTAATGTGTGTTTCACTTGGTTGTGAGGTATTCACATTTTTATATATTGCTAGAGTCAACTCACTATTTTATTTACTATTTCACATCTAAATCACAAAAGATTGAGTTATAATTTTCTTTTTTATAATGTCCTTACCAGGTTTCAATGTGATGTACAAACTGATCCCACAAAATGGTTTGGCTGGGAAGTGGTTCCCTTTTTCTGTCCCCTTAAAGAGTTTGTGTAGGACTGTTTTTATTGTTCTTAAAATGGAAAAGTCACCAGTAAAAGTAAATGGGCCTAGTATTTTCTTTATAGGAAGGTTTATTATTATCATTATTATTATTGTTTGAAACATATTTTTATTGATTTCAGAGAGTAAAGGAGAGGGAGATAGAAACATCAATGATGAGAGAGAATCATTGATCAGCTGCCTCCTGCACGCCCCCTACTTGGGATCAAGCCTGCAACCCGGGCTTGTGCCCTTGACCAGAATCGAACCTGGGGCCCTTCATTCTGCAGGCCAACACTCTATCCACTGAGCCAAACTGGCAAGGGCGGGGGCGGTTTATTATTTTTAACAGATTTATGGAGGTATAATTGATATGCAATAAATTACATATATTTAAATGTTCAGTTTTATGTTTTGACATGGGTATAACAAATGAAACATCACCACAAGCGAGTATATTTTACCCCCAAAAGTTTTCTCATGACCCTTTGAATCCCTCCTTCCTGCAGTTCCCACCCACTACAAATCCACATAACCATTATGTGTATTGCATTTGTTTTGGTGAAGTGTCTGTTGAAATCTTTTGCCCATTTGTTATAGAGTTGTTTATTTTCTTATTATTGAGCTTTGAGAGTTCTTTATATATTCTGGATACAAGTACTTTTCTTGATAGACTTGCACATATTTCCTCCTAGTCTGTGGTTTGTATGTTCATTCTTTGAGCAGTGTCTTTCTAAGAACAGAAGTTCTTAATTTTGATATAGTCCTGTTTATCAATATATTTATCATTAGAATTCTGGAAATTATCTTGCTTTAAATATTTGAGGTCATATTATTAGATGAAAACAATGTTTTAGTATTTTTATCTTCCTGGTGAATTGACCATTTTATCATTAGGAAATGAAAGCATAATGTTTATGCCCGGCCAGTGTGGCTCAGTGGTTGAGCATTGACCGATGAACCAGGAGGTCACAGTTCAATTCCTGGTCAGAGCACATGCCCGGGTTGTGGGCTTGATGCAGGAGGCAGCTGGCCAATGATTCTCTCTCATCATTGATGTTTCTATCTCTCACCCTCTCCTTCTCTCTCTGAATCAATAAAAAAATATATTTTTTTAAAAAGAAAGTAAACTATTTATGATTCATAATACTTTTTGCCTCTAAGTTTCTCTGTTAATTTTTTCAGGACAGAAGTGGTTGTGAGAGGCAGGCTCTTCCTTTTCACCTCAGTTAGGCCAAATAATGCCTTATCCTGAGAGTTCTTTTTTTTTTTAATGCTTTTTTAAAAGTTTTTTTCAGCATTTTAATTATTTTCAGCAGGAGAGTAGGTCTGCATTTTTTTGCTGGTTCTTTGTTTTTTGATTTTTGTTAATCTGCCTTTTGATTTGTAACAAATTCTCTATGGTTTTGTTTGGATTTTCTTTGTAGACCATTAGTTTCAGGCGTTCCTTAGTCCTTCCCAGCTATTATGTCTGTAATTGTCTTGTTTCATCATGCTACTAGAGCCTGATGTTAACTAGAAGGACTAATATTGGGAAATCTTGTTTTGTCCCCAACTTTAAATCAAACGCTTCTAGGAATTTTACTATTAAGAATAATTTCTGGCCCTAACCGGTTTGGCTCAGTGGGTAGAGCGTCGGCCTGCGGACTGAAGGGTCCCAGGTTCAATTCTGGTCAAGGGCACGTACTTTGGTTGTGGGCGCATCCCCAGGGGGTGTGTGCAGGAGGCAGCTGATCGATGCTTCTCTCTCATCAATGTTTCTAACTCTTTATCCCTCTCCCTTCCTCTTTGTAAAAAAAAAAAAAAAATCAATAAACTATATTTAAAAAAAAAAAAGAATTTCTGGCCCAGCTGATGTGCTCAGTGGTTGAGCATTGACCTATGAACCAAGAGGTTTACTGGTTGATTCCAGGTCAGGGCACATGCCCTGGCTGCAGGCTCAATCCTCAGTAGGGGGCATGTAGGAGGCAACTGGTCGATTCTCTCATCATTGATGTTTCTATCTCTCACTCCCTCTCCCTTCCTCTCTAAAATAAAAATTTTTTAAAAAAGTAATTTCTGTAGCTTTTACTAGATACCTTTAGCTGTTTCAAGGAAGTTCCTATCCATTTCTACCTTGCTGAAAGGCGTTTTTCTTTAATATTGTTGAATTTGTTTTACTAGTATTAATGTCAAATATTCAAATAAAAGATCTCAGCTAATATTTTTAATATTTCAATATTATTTGAATTGAATGCGTTTTGTGCATCCATTGGGGAGGTACCATGTTTTCTTCCTAGAATAAAGGAATAATTAATAGAATAAATTGTGTGGTGAGTTACTAGTAGTTACTGATTTTTAAAAATGTTTTTATTGATATTAGAGAGGAAGAGAGAGACATTGATGTGAGAGAGTAACATTGATACGTTGCTTCCCATACTCACTGAGACCCAGGATGGAACCCAAAAGCTGGCACATGACTGACCAGGAATGAACTGGTGGTGACCTTTGGTGCACAGGTCAATGCCAACCACCAGCCACACCAGCCAGGGCTGGCTACTGATTTTTCTCATGTTAATTTACCATTGCATTCCCATGATACATCCAATTTGGACATCTTGTCTTCTCTTTTTATAAGTTGCTGCACCCAATTTGCTGCCATTCTAAAGGAATTTAGTGCCTGTATGAGCGGAAAACCCTGCAGTTTTCTTTTTCCCGTTATCCTTGTCTCAGTCTGTAGCCATTGTGTACAGACTTCAGACGTGAGACACACGCCTCCCTCTTTTTCAGTGCTCTAGAAGAGTTTACACGATTGGAATTATTTCTTGAAAATTTAGTGGAAGTAACTTTCAAAACCATTAACTTTGTGTTATATGTTAGAGAAATTTTTTCAATACGGATTGTTTTCCATTTCATTTCGTTTCAGTCTTTAATCCACTTTATTTTTCCAGTAAATTCATTTATCAAATTCATTAGCATGTATTTATTCAGGTATTCAGCTAATGTCTTTTGAGCTGTCGCCGTACTTACATATTCTTAATTTTAAAAATTGTACTTTATTCCCTCCTTCTTAGTCAGTGCCCCCAAAGTTAGATTATCTTGACCAAAGAATCAATATTTTGCCAAATTATTTTGTTTACCTTTTTTCTACTTATCAAAGGTTTATTCTGTAACTGTTGATCTACCTTTAAAATGGAGTTGGTATTTTAAAATTTTGTCACTTTGGTATTCAAATATAAACATTTAAGGTTAAACATTTCTCCTTAGGTATTTTGCTATATCCCATGATTTTTGACACATTTTACTTTTATCGTTTAGTTGTAATTCTTAAAAAAATTCCATTATAATGGAATTATATATATATATAATATATATATAACATATATATAATATATATATAATATATATATAACATATATATAATATATATATAACATATATATACATATATATGTATTTATTGATTTCAGAGAGGGAGAGAGCTAGATAGAAACATCAATGATGAGAGAGAACCATCGATTGGCTGCCTCCTGCACGTTCCCTACTGGGGGGATGGGGGGAATTGAGCCCGCCACCTGGGCACGTGCCCTTGGCCAGAATCAAACCTGGGACTCTTTAGTCCGCAGGCCGATGCTCTATCCACTGAACAAAACTGGCTAGGGCCCATTATAATTTCTTTAACCCATGAATTACCAAGAGATGTGTTTTAAAATTTCTAAACATAATGGAATTTTTCATCTAACTTTTGTTATTGTCTTTTAATTGTTGTGGTGGTTTTTCTCAGTGGATAGAGCATCAGCCCACAATACGCAGGGTCCCAGGCTTGATTCCAAGGGCATGTACCTCATTTGCAAGCTCAATCCCGGCCCTGGCTGGGGCTCGAACAAGAGGCAGCCAATCATCGACGTGTCTCATGTCCATTTCTCTCTCTCACTCCTACTCCCCTCCCTCCCACTCTCTAAAAATCAATGGGAGAAAAATATATCTCACTCTTCTTGTGAGAATAAAAACAATGCGTAAATTGTAACCATTTTCACCTTTGACTAGTTTTGCCTGTTCTACAGTTTTTATCAGCTGATTCATGTTGTGAGTTTTTACTTGGCTTCTTCCACTCAGCATTGAGATCCATCCACACTGCTGAGAGCCCATTCCAGTTCCTGCAAAGTAGTCGTCCACTGCATAAATGTGTCACCATTTGTTTAGCCATTGCCTGTTGAGGGAAACGGGTTGTTTCCAGTGTCTGGCTGCTGTTAATGGCTATAAATAATTTTTCACAAGTTTTTCTGTTGAATGTTTTCGTTTCTCCTAGGTAAAATGGAAATGTAAACTAAACTCAACGAACTCAGCAATATGAAAGGCATTCTTCCAAGGGTCCAAAATAGCCACAGTAGTCTGTTGTTTAGAACATTTAAAATACCCAAGGGAGTGAAAACAGAACTGTTTGCTAAAAGCTACCATTTACCATTCTAAGTCCGGAACCCCATGCTAATGCCTCACAGGCAGTTTTACTTGACCTTCACAACCCAAGGTCACACCACATACTATTTCCATTGTCTAGTGAGTAAACTGGGTAACAGTTCAGGAATTTGCTCAGTCAATAGGATAAACAGTACTAATACTTGAAGTGTATGTATGTGAGTTAGGTCTTTCTATACTCATAGCTTGCACCCTTAAACATGGCTCTACACTGTTAACGTAAGAGGGGAGCAGACAGGAACTCCCAGGAGAGGCCCTCCAACCCAGGTTTGAGGTTGAAGAGGCGAGCAGAGGTTGAGGACTCCACTTGTAAAAATGCAGGAAACTAAGGGCTGACAACTAAGAGACTGAAAAAAACTAAAAAGCAGTTATAAAAACTCAAAAGAAAAGTGATAGATCCTCCCTTCCCCCAACTGGTGGGCGGAGTATGATGTAACCTGCAGCCCAGAAATACCTGAGTGACTAACCAGGTACCTTATATGGACTATACATTGGACCACCAATCCACACCTGCCAAATACCCTAAGCCTTGTCCTATATGGGCCATGCAGTAAGCCACCAATCAGTGTGCGCCAAGTACACTAAGCCCCCCACCCCTTCCCATTCCGCCCCTCAAAAGGCGTGCCCACCCCTGCACGTACTGCTGTCCTCCCCTTGCCAGACAGCCCGGCAGGTCCTTCTCCTCTAATAAAGCCTGTAGTCCTGGTTTTCGGCCTCTGTCTGATTTTTCAAAAAGAAGTATTGGGTCATATTCAGAGGCAAAAAGACTAAAGCAACTTAATAAGCACACTTACCCAACTACACAATCAGAAAACGACTGTACCAAATGCAGCCGAGTTGCTGAGAGTTAGCGTTATATCCAGGTGAGTATTATTAAAAGCAGGGAGGGGTACATAATGCTTAGCAAACACTAGTTGTACAATTTTTATGTGTAAGTTGAAAATGTGGAATTCAAGTGAGACATTAGGCAGCAACATCAAGTCCGTGAGACTTCTTCCTCCAAAACAGTTCAATAGATTTATGTTAAAGACAACGTGTGTATTGAAAGTAGCAATTTTATTTGAGTTAAAATTATTTACAAAAAACCCAAAGACATACTTCATGAAACTGGTACAAACTATTTTTTTCCTGCCGTTGGCTTTTGCTCCAAAGATCACAGCTGAGAAATACTGTATAAAATAAGATTGGATTCAGAAAAGTACTCTACTGTTCTAATTTCCAACTGGTAGTATTTACAGAGATATTTACAATGGAAAAAAAGGTTACTTTAAAACTTTAATTTGTAAGTCAGCCTCAAGTACCCTAAAATGCAGAGTTCTCTGAGGGTTAAACACACAAATGCGCTGCAGCTGGTGAGGTGATGTCTCCCTCACCCCCCACCAAAATCTGCATCTATCAGTGCTTGACAACTAGTTATTATTTAAATAACAAAACAAAAAACTGTTAAACACCGAGGTAAATCAATTCTCAAATGATTACCAGTGTAACAGAAAAATGTAGTTCGCCCTGATTGTTCTCATCCCAATGTTTTGTATTTCCTACCACCTGCCAGTCAGCTTTTACCAAAAATCTGTTCCTTTTCCTAAATCAATGATTCATAAATATCAATGTATTTTAAAATAATTAAACAAAATATATCTAATTCCATTTTCTGGGTATCTTTTCCTGATATGCCTTTAAAATAGTTTGCTAAGCTAGCTTCTGTACTCAGGGCAAGTACAACCTGTCTTTCCCAAGTTACACTGGCATACTATGCTCTCCAAAGGTGATGGGTGGGGTCGGGGGAGGTAGGAGGGAGAAAACAATTTGCCCGGAACCAGTTACTTCCTTATAGATTTCCCAACAATCTGCATTATCAAAAATAGGAAGACATTAGAAGGCAGCCACTGCATTAAAAACATTACAGCTGGCACTGATACAAGAGCCCCGATTTGTCACTTTATACAAGGAAATAACAAAGTCTAAATGAGTAAATATTAGACTTTTAGCTATTTTCCCCAGTACACACCAAACTAATATTTTTATGGCTTCAAGTTTTACAAATCCAATGAAGAAACATGATATGACTACCTGAAAGGTATTTAAAAATATGAATGAAATAGATCTCTACAAGCCTGTATTCAGGCCGGATCAATTAAAGAAAAAATGTATAACCGGCAGTCTGAACAATAATACAAGAAACATTTGCAGTGTTGTGAAATTAAATGTGTGTTTCGTGTGTTCCATGACTGTTTTCCAAACAACACACTGCTCTGTGAAGTAAGAATCTAAATGGAAAAAAGGGTCTTTTCTACACCAGCAATTTAAGGCTTTGCGTTTATGCATTTGATCCTGTCACTCTATAGAAGAATATACACGTTATCTGGAAACATGAATTCCACATTGGTGTTTTAGCTTCTTATATTTACTGTACTGAGCATTAGAAAATACATCTAGAGAGTCCTCCCTCAAACCTTAATGTTTCAGGAGCCTCCCCAAACATGAAGCGTAAACTGCCCTGGGTTGTCAATTTTGCTTCAGCCTTTAACAGGGCGCATCATCTTAGATAACAGTCCCTTCAACTGTTAACTTGTTTTCTTGCGTCTATAGTTATGACTCACTATAGTATCATAATGAACATGGTCACGGTCTGAAAAGTGAAAAATAGTTTGACAACCTAAATCAAATCAAGAATAAAAAGTATGCTATTCATCCCTTGTGTCTTTGGATTCCATCTAATTTTAAATATAGACAGTAGTTCAGGGAACAACAAGAAAAATTTCACAAAATTATTAAAAGCTTTATTTACGATTGGAATCATTCAACAAAAAAAGCAAAAGCAAATGAGCCTGAAAAAGGAACTACGCTGTTGTCTAGAATGTCCTCAGAACATTCGATGCCTCAGTAGCTAAGCTGCCTCTGCACCTGGCTGGCATGACAACAGTGGCTCAACATACACAGCAGTTGCACTAACAGCAGCACAAATTCCCCCTAAATCTTGCCCAGAGTTAAGCAAGAGAACGAGGGGAGAGTATAAACTCTGCCAAAGTAAGTGTACTTAAATACTGCATGGAATTAACAGCCTGAACCTTTTCCCTCATTTTTGATAGTTGCAGATTGATGTAGTAACTGTCATTTAGCAAATGCAGAATGCATGACGAAGAAATCAGGAGGCCTTAGAAATCCAAACGTGAATGATACTGATGAATGTTCTTGGTATTCTTCAAGGACGTCTTTCGTGACTTCTCTAAGACCAGCTCCAGCATGGCTGAGCACCCGCAGCAGAGGTAAGCAGCTAGCAATGTTCCAAGTACTCAATCACTCTAGAGATAGACTTCTGGCCTGTGGTTCCAACAGCACACTGAAGGGGGGAGGGGGTCGGATGGGGAGAGAGGAAGCAATAGTTAATAGTTCACAAATTTGAGAAGTATTAGATTAAAGCATAAATTCTTTAGCTTTACTAACCTGAACACTGTGAATCAAAACACACTGAGACTACATTATGGCTTTGATAATATAGTTATCAATATATTTGGCCATTATAACAATTATCTTCAATAGAGCACACTTATTAAAAGAAGATCCCTTTTGCCCTGGTTGGGTTGCCCAGTTGGTTGGAGCATTGTCCCATATACCAAAAGGTTTGATTCCAGTCAGGGCACACACCCAGGATGCGGGCCTGACCCCAGTCGGGGGCCTGCAGGAGGCAGACCCTCCATCTTTCTCATCTCATCGATGTTTCTCTCTCCCTATCCCTCTCCTAAATCAATAAAAACAGCAAAAAATAATAAAGAAGATCCAGTTTTCTTTCCATTCACTATGGCCATAGAAGTTTTAGTTCCACTGTCATTAATGTATCATATACATATATTTAAAACCACAAAAGCTGTACTGGAAGCTACTTACAGTAAGATTCATAAAGTTCAGGAATTTTTTGAGCATCTCTGTCATTATTGAAAAGTCCCCTTCAGGCAGATACTCCCTCACAGTGGTCACATTGATCTGAGGAAACATCAGAGAAATACTGGTCAGCCCTGGTCAGTGTGGCTCAATTGGTTGAGCATCATCCCATGCACTGTAACACTGCCAGTTCGATCCCAGTCAAGGTGCGTATGGAGGCAACTGATTAGTTTCTCTCTCACATCAATGTTTCTCTCTCCCCCACCCCCACTCTCTGAAATCAGTAAAAACATATTAAAACATATATATACTAGTATATATGTATGTGTGTGTGTGTATGTATGTCAGGTGGTAGAAAACACGAGCTTGAAAAACAAACCAACAAACAAACAAAAACACGAGCGTGCACCTTGCACTGTGTTGATGGTTATGGGGCACACTGTGTTCCAAACCTTTACAGTTCAAGGGTCCTTGAACTCCTTGGCTAATATGCCATTTCCTCTCTTTCTTCGCTCAACAGTGCTTGCATGTGTGTGTTCCCTTCCCTATCCTATCCTAGCCACAGGAAGACAGGAGAAAGGCAAAGCTGGCAAAGGCTACACAAGAACTTTGTGTGCGCATATTGACTTTCGTAACTGCACAGAAAAATGCTTCAAACAACTAAATGTGCTGTTGACTGTGCTTGCTTGTGTGTGTGTTGAGGGGGTGGGGAGAGTGCCAGGAGAGGAGGAAGGAGTGCAGATTTAAAATGTTCCACTTCATGAACACCGACAATAAATAGGGTGGTGAAGGCTTGGGGCGGGAGACAGGAGCAGCCTAGAAGAGATCAATGGGGAGAAAGAGGGGACATATGTAATACTTTTAACAATAAAGATTAAAAAACAATGTTACACTTCAGAATGTACTCAGAGCTGCTTATGGAATAAAAAAAAAGATCAAAGAAAATTCCTCGCTCTAGCTGGTTTGGCTCAGTGGATAGAGCATCAGCCTGCGGATTGAAGGGTCCCAGGTTTGATTCTGGTCAAGGGCACATGCCAGAGTTGTGGGATCGATCCCCAGTGTGGGGGAGGCAGGAAGCAGCCAATCAATGATTTTCTCTCATCATTTATGTTTCTACCTATCTCCCCCTCTCCCTTACGCTCTGAACTCAATAATAATATTATATTAAAAAGAAAAAAAATTCCTCATGTTCCACAGCTGAATTCAACTAATTATGTAGGCTAAGAATTAAGTAGATCTTCCAAAAAGGCACCTAGCATAATCTATGCAAAGGAGCATGTCAGAAGCCAGGGAAGATTAAGGCATCTCCTCCCTTTATTGTTAGCAAGAGAGAGTCCAACTACTTATAAACCAATCTGTCAGGGAACATGTACGAGCTGCTTTACAAACTGTTGTCTTTCATCTTTGGCTCTCTGGGCAGCACCATGGTGGCTGCATGAACAAGCGCCTCAGGAAAGGCAGCAAAAAAAGGAGCCGAGAAGGAAGTGCCCAATCTACTCCCTAAGACGGGCCAGTGTGACCGGACAGCACCAGCTCTGTTCAATGTAAGAGATACTGGGAAACACTAGTCACGAGAACTCAAGGAACCAAAAACCGCATCTGATGTCTCAAGGGCTGTGGTTCTGAAGGAAGCCTAGCTGATCTGCAGGAGGACGAAGTTGCATTTAGAAAATCCGAGCGAATTACTGAAGATGTTCTGGGCAAAAACTGCCTAACTTCCATGGCGTGCATCTGACCGAAGACAAAATGGGCTCCATGGTCAAAAAAACACGGCAGACCATGATTGAAGCTCATGTTGAAGTCCACATGCCGATGGTTGTTTGCTTGTCTATTCTGTGGTTTTACTAAAAGTGCAACCACCAGATTCAGAAGACCTCTTAGGCTCAGCATCAGCTGGTCCGCCAAACCCAGAAGGTGATGGAAATCATGACCCGAGAGATGCAGACAAATGACTTGAAAGAAGTGGTTGTAAACTGAATCCAGACCCCATTGGAAAACACACGGAAAAGGCTTGCCAAGCGGTTCACCCGCTCCACGATGTCTTTGTTAGAAAAGTCAAATGCTGGAGAAGCCCACCTTTGAAGTGAGACAACTCATGGAGATTCATGGTGAAGGTCTCAGTTCTAGAAAAGCTACAGGTGCTAAAGGTGAACAAGCTGATGGATTTGAGTCCCCAGTCCAAGAACCTGTTTAAAATTCAGACTTTTAAGGACTACAAATAAAACATTTTATTTGTGGGGGGAAAAACTGTTCTATTTCAATATGTCTTTGAAATGCTTTAGATGTTCGTAAAGAACAAAAGGAAATGCTCTTCTTAAATGGTTCACCTGTAACAAAAACACACAAAAGACACGCTGTCCTGAGGACGGGGATTGGGGGGGGGGGGGGGGGGCGCGTGCAGGGCAGGAGCGCTTCTGGTTTGAGTTTTGTGATGGGACAAGGAAGGAGAACTACAGTTACTTTCTTTTAGGAAATGTGTTACCAGTCCCCTCTCCCTTTTTTAAAATTCTTCTGTCCAGGTACTTTTGAAATTATTAAGCAGCAAAATAATGGCACTAAAACAGTTTCAGAAAAGATCTAAAATAATGTTGCTAAAACAGCTGTATGCTAAGGTATGCATATCAATTGCCGTATTCTCTGTGAACCTCCCACCAAAAGCCACCACAGGTCCCCAGCACTAAGCTAAAGCACTTAAGAGATTTTACAAAACATTTATAAAATATACTGAAGTTGCCGAAACCGGTTTGGCTCAGTGGATAGAGCGTTGGCCTGCGGACTGAAAGGTCCCAGGTTCGATTCCGGTCAAGGGCATGTACCTTGGTTGCGGGCACATCCCCGGTGGGAGATGTGCAGGAGGCAGCTGATCGATGTTTCTCTCTCATCGATGTTTCTAACTCTCTATCTCTCTCCATTCCTCTCTGTAAAAAATCAATAAAATATATTTTTAAAAAAAATAAAATAAAATGGATTTAAAAAAAAATATACTGAAGTTGAAAGCATAAGGGTTGGGGTTACAGTAAAGCTGGATTTAAAAATGTCTCCAACCCATTTCTAGGGCAGAGGCATGACAGCACAGCAGTGGGAAGAGCCAGGCAGCAGTTACAGAAAGGAAAGGTGTGAGCAGCAAGGCCTCTCTGGGAAACTTACAAAGTACCCAAGGGTATGACGTCTGGGGTCTTGTCGCAGTAAAGAGAGTCATCATTCCTTACATGATGTGAGCCAAGGAAGATTGGTAAGAGGAGTTATGTGATCAAATATGCTCTTAAGGAAGTTAGCTATGGCGGCAGTGTGCAAGATTTCAGGAACGGAGAGAGTCCAGAGAGCAGCAAGGAGATTGACCACTGCGTGCGCTGGATGTCTGGTGGGCAATGGACAGTGACACCAAGTCTTCTGGGCTTCCTCTGCATGAGGCCCTTCATAAACCAGCATCTACTATTTGCAACTACCTGCCTTCTTGTCTCTCTCCCATCTACACATGGGGCAGCCAACCAATTTCCTTCACATTTGAGCTAGCTTTTTCGGTTAATCATAATGATCCCCTAGGCAACATCTGTCTCTATGAATTCATAAAATTCCCCACAATGCAGACACTCTTTAGAGATGAGAGAGAAAACAAATAGGAAAGATGTTTCAAGATAAACCACACAGGGTAATAAGTTAATTTCAAGAACCATTATTTAAGAAAGAACATGACTAAAACTAGGGTGTTTAATAGAACAGCCTAAAATTTACAGAGTATGTTCCCCTGCTTTTTTGAGATCCGCCTCCCCTTTGTTGGAAGGGCTGAGCTGAAGAGTCACAGAAAGGGAATAAAGATCTGGCAGGGTCTCCAGAGCCATGATGAGCCATTTGCTCTTGATCCTAATGCAGATGTGCCAGTAAGGGCCATGAACGACGGCGTGGGCTGGTGTGCTTTAGATCAGGGCTGGGCTGCAATATAAACATGGAGCGACAGACAAGAAAGATTCAGAAAGGACACAGGACTTAAGACACATGGCCATGGTGGGGGTGGGGGATGGAAGGCAATACAGAAAGCTCGATGGCAAAGATGACAAAGTGTCTGTGGGTGGACAGACCCACAGCATGAATACCTCTCCTAATTAAGCCCTACACACGATCACTGACAGTCTAACCTTCCCGTCTCAGAAAAGGGACGCTAACCTTCCCACTATACCACAGACCTCCACTCCTTCTTGGCTCCTGATCACCCTTTCATTTGAAAACTGGGCTCTTCTGCTGGTCCCTATCCTTAAACAACAACAACAAACAAACAAACAAACAAAAACAAAGAGCCCAGCTGGTGTGGCTCAGTGACTGGTCACGGCACATGCCCAGGTTGTGGCATCCCCAGTAGGAGGCGTGCAGGAGGCAGCTGATCAGAGATTCGCTCTCATCATTGATGTTTCTCTCTCTCTCCCTTTCCCTTCCTTTCTGAAATCAATAAAAATATATTTAAAAAACAACAACCTCCATGTGTCCTCCACCTAAAAGCAGACTGTCCCAAAGGCCAGAACCACCCACTTCTGTGCTCTCTCAGCACAGAACTGTCTGGACATTCATAATTCTTATAGTTAGATTACAATGATCTAAATCTCACACAGTAGCCCCATTTACCTGGCCAATGAGTAGTTCAAACAAAAGCATGTGGGCCAATATTGGCCAAGATGAGGGGAAGTCTACTTGGTGTAGTGGGTGTGAAGGGGTTCTAGAGGGGAAAAAAGCATTGCTCTTAAAAGAAGAAATATACAGGAAGAGGCCACCTTTACCTGCTCGGTACAGCTAGAGTCGGCACAGGGCCATGAGGGGAGCTGGCAAAAGAACGACAACATACAGAGGACAGTAGAGTCTAAAGACAGAAATTAGCCAAGTCCTTGGTATCACTGAGGCCAGGCTCTTCCACCTTGAGCCAGCTAAACACGGGTTTTATATTACGCTCTCTTTGACTTCAACCAGTTATGTGAATCGATTCACCATCCATTAGTCAAGAATGTTCTCATTTATCCATGTACTATTACTTGGAATCTACCTTTAAAAATTCATCAAATATTCAAAATAGTCACAGGAATGTAAAGTACAGAATAGGGCCCTGGCCAGTTTGGCTCAGTGGATAAAGCCTCATCGGCCTGTGACTGAAGCGTCCAGGTTCAATTCCGGTCAAGGGCACGTATCCCCGACCCCAGTCAGGTTGCAGGTAGGAGGCAACCAATCAATGTATCTCTCTCACACAGATGTTTCTCCTTCTCTGTCTCTCCCCCTCCCTTCTACTCTCTCTCTCTCTCTCTCAAAAAAAGGAAAAATATCCTCGCATGAGGATTAACTAAAAATAAAAAATAAAGTATAGAAGAGGGAATGCGGTCAATAATATTGAATAACTCTGTACAGTGGCAGCTGGCCACTGGAAACATTGGAACACTGAGTCAAGGATATGATCACCTAACCATGCTGTGCACCTGAACCAATCTATGTATATAAAAGCCTAAGCAACTGAACGACCAGTAGACCAGTCACTATGACATGCACTGACCACCAGGGGACAGATGCTCAATGCACAGGATCGGGCTCCCGCCTGTCTGGATTGGGCCTGCGGCAATCAGGCTGAAACTGGCTATCCGACATCCCCTGAGGGGGTCCTGGATTGCGAGACCCCCCATCGGTGCACAAATCCGTGCATTGGACCCCTGGTACAATATAATTGCAAAATAACATTTTTTAAAAGTTCACCACATATTTGAAAGTTTTAACATGGGGGGGAAAATAGAGTAACATATAAGTTAATTAAATAATGGTATGAAGCTGCCACAATGGAATCTTTTCAATACACATAAAACAGTGAACTCTTACTTACGGGACTCTCCTGGCAGAGACAACCAAGAAGCAGTGCTGTGTACGAGGCCACAATGCAATCTTCCATGTGTTTGCCAGCATGCTGAAGGGCTACGAATAAACAAAACACTGTAACAGTATATCAAAAAATAAAACCCCACGAATTCAACAACTCTGTTAGGTATCTTTTCTTCAAAACTATTAAACATTGATAAATGATGCTAGAAAAATGGGATATCCACAATTAACAAAAAATAGTAACTCAAATGGAAGATAATATAAGAGCTAAAGCCATAAAACTCTTAAAAGAAAACAGACTAGTCCTGACCAATATGGGTCAGTGGTTGCAGTGTCGTCCAATACACTGAAAGGTCACAGGTTCGATTCCTGGTTAGGGCACATACCCAGTTTGAGGATTCCATCCTCGGACAGGGTGCATACAGGAGGCAACCAATAGCTGTCTCTCTCTCTCTCCCTAAAAATCAATTAAAAACATATCTTCAGGTAAGGATTAAACTCAAACAAACAAACACCACAGACTAAATCTTTGTGACATTAGGTTAGGAAATGGTTTCTTCAACACTAAAGCCACAAATGATAAAATAAAAAAATAGGTACTTTTGTATTTCAAGTTACCATATACCATCAAGAAAGTGAAAAGACAACCCTCAGAATATATCTGCAAATCATATACCTGTGATCAGGGTCAGGTATCCAGAATAAATAAAGAATGTGTGCAGCAAAAAGACAAACTGATTTAAAACATGGGCATTTGGTCCTAGCTGGTTTGGCTCAGTGGATAGAGCATCGGCCTGCAGAATGAAAAGTCCCAGGTTTTCCGGTCAAGGGCACATGTCTGAGTTGCAGGCTCAATCCCCAGTGGGGAGGCAATCCCCAGTGGGGAGGGGTGGGAGGTGGGCGACAACGACTTATGCAGGAGGCAGCCAATTAATGATTCTCTCTCATCATTGATGTTTCTCTCTCCTTCCCGTCCCTTCCTCTCTGAAATCAATAAAAATGTATTTAAAACAAAACAAAAAAACAAAAGAACACAGGCATTTGGACAGATATTTCCCCAAAGATATGTAAATAACCATTAAGCATGTGAAAAGATGCTCAATACCATTTCTTAACTAGGGAAGTGCAAATCAAGTGACATACACCTTTACTCCCACTCGAATTGCTAAAATAAGAGACACATAACTCTAAGAAACTGAAACCCTTACATGCTGCTGGTAGGAAATTAAAATGGTGCAGCCACTTTGGAAAACATTTGGCAGTTCCTTAAAATGTTAAACATAGAATTAACAAATAATCTAGCAATTCCACACTTGGGTACATACCCTCCAAAATTGAAAATATATATGTTCACACAAAAACTTGTACATGAATGTTAGTAGCAGCATTATTTGTAACAACCAAAGATAGACACAAACCCAACTGTCCATCAACTGACAACTAGATAGACAGAACCTGGCTGGAGATCCTGGATAGAACTTGGCTGGAGAACCTGGAGAAAACCTCGCTATGCTGATCAACTGAATGCTCTCTCCATGTCATTCCTTCTTCGCCGACTCCAACCACACCTTTGGGAACCCCTGGACCTGCTGGGGTTGGACCCCATCAAATGGCGCCCGAACAGGTACCCCTTAGGTAAGCCCCCCCACACTCGGGATGGATAGGACTCCACCGTAGGAAAAGAGTGGGTAGTCTTCGCCGACTCCGTCCACACCTTTGGGAACCCCTGGAACAGGATTCCCCTAGGTAAGTCCCCCATTGAGAACCCCCACACTCGGGATGGATAGGACTCCACCAGGGTGCTGCAAACCCCCCTATAGAGGATAAGTAGGGTAAGAAGGTGGATAGTACAGAACTTAGATTGAGAAGATGTGCCATACTGAGTCCAAAGAAAGAAGACTCTGTATTGATCTTTAGATTAAGAAGATGTGCCATACTGAGTCTAAAGAAAAAAGACTCCATACTGATCTTTTAATACATATGCTTGCTAGCAGAGGAGTTAAGGTTACTCCCAGTCAGACGGAAAGTTTTATACAAGAAGTATGTCCATGCTTTTCTGAGGAAGAGAAGGTCAATGTAAAGGCATGGGAGGAGGTAGGCCCAAGGAGCCTTATCCTTAACCCCACTGCAGCCTTTCCACCCCGGGAAAGTACAGGACTGGCAAGCTTTCCCTAGGGTGATAGATCAGGACTCAGGTAATAGCGGAAAGCGCCAATCCTACTCTTAAAGTGGATACAAGAGAGCATTTGGGGTTTTTCTTTTTAATGTCTGTTTTGGATTGAGTAAATGCATTTTACTTAGTTTTAACACATCAAAGTTAGCCCTTGACACAAAAAGAAAAACTGACAATTGCATCAATATAAACCTTTTCTATAAAAACAAAAAAGGAAGAGAAGAATGTTATATGTGAAATATTTTTAAAAAATACAATGCAGAGGGTTGTACAGCAGCCAAAAGGCATCGGGCCTCCTGTACAATAGCCTCTGCTGACTCAGTCTGGTAGGAGGGTGCACAAACCAGACAGGCATTTTACCAGATCTGGTGATGATCTGGGGAAGAGGTTGTGTTTTGTGTCTTTCCAGAAGGAGCAGCCTCTGCCTCCCTCCTGGGGACCGTCACCCCTGGGAGGCCGAGTTGGCACACCTGACCAGTGCCCGTCTGCAGCAGAAGTGCAGCCCTGAGCTGGAACCACCTGTCCATTGGGAAGATCACATGTGCCTCCTTGTTGTCTGTCCGTATGTCCCAGCTTTGCCCCATGTCTCCTTTCCTTTTCCTTTTTCTTTTTTTTTTAAATCTGACTACTTGTTTGCTTCCTTCTCTCCTGAACACAGCCTTTTCTAGAACGTCCCTACCCTACTGTTCCAGGAAGGGCACCTCCCTTTTCTGCCGTGACTGGGGGTGTCTGGTATATGCCCCATACGTGGCCTTGTCTTGTGCCAAGAGCCTGGCATCCTGGCTGAGAAAGCCCCGTCCCGGACTGCATGCTGACAGGCCGTGCCTCCCTTGTCCTGTACCGGCCCCTCTTGCCCTTGTGCCAAGAGGGACCCTCTTCTCACACTCCATTTGCAGGCGAGGGGAGCCCAAGGCAGGTGCTGGGCGTGGAGGCCACGGGGGCATAGGCTACCAAGGAGACAGAACTGAACCTCTTGCAGGGGGGCGCTGCCCCTCCCTCATTCACACACCTCACATCACTCTGCTTGGCCCTGGAGGATGGCTGGTTAGCCAGAGGCAGGTAAGATTCCTCAGGGAAGGAACAACAACATCAGGAGACAACTTGGGGGTCAACAGAGGTGGGGCACAGACCCTCACCCCCCCAACTTTGCAGAGGCCTGAACCCTCACGCCTCCTGAGGGAGGTCTCCTGCCCCATGGCTGCTTCGCTTCCCACACCCAGCTCAGATTGGGACCCAGGTAAAGACAGAGACTGGCTGACAGCAGCTGCCCTCTCACTAAAACAGGACTTGTTTCCCATTTCTACCTTGGACCACAGGGAAAGGAGCAGCTGAAGGAAAGGGCTATGTCAGGATGCTGCCTTCTTACCGTTCTTCTCCCTCTTTTTTCTAAACACTTCCATGCTTTGTAGTTCTTTTGCTTTCTCTTCTTTTTCTCTCTACTACCCTCCATCTCTGCCTCCTCCTCCTCCTCCTCCCCGGTATCTTCCATATCAGCCGACCCAGAGGGCACAGCTGACACCTCCCCGGACGCCCACACCACCATCAAGCGCAGCCCTGATGGACCCTTTGATCCAGCCGTTCAACACGCTGACACTTCGGGAAGCCCATCACCAATGACGCCGCCTGCTAGCCAGATCAACAAGTACAACCAAACCCCTGACTTGAGGACAGCTGAAATCCCTTGACTGAAGAAGCCAGCAACCTTCTACAGGAACAAGGCTCCTTGTGCACTCCATCCACGATGTTTATAGCTATGCTCGCTATCATTGCTTGTCAGTCTTCTTCCGAGTCTTAAACAACCCAATCCGAGAGGTGGCCGCTGATTTACACGCGCTATCGTTTAAAAAATAAAAAAGGGGGAATCTGCCGGAAGCCGGTCCATCCTTGCTGCTTGACACAGTAGCTGCAGGGAAGAAACATCTGCACAGCATATGTTTCAAGGGACCTGGCGTATATGGCATACTGTTCTTAATATGTTTGCTCCCCTTCTTGGCGCTATGTGTTTTAATCAAGGTCACCTCTCCGAGAAAGGTTGTTTCCCCAAGTAGGGATTTTTCCATTAAGTTAGGAAGGGAATAAAACCCCTTAACTAAATGCCAGGTGGGTAGTTAATCACTTTAACTAGAATAATCACACTTAAGCTACATAATCTTTACGCCCTGGAATGGAGATAAGAAACGCCCCAACCTTTGGAATAGAAATTGATAGGATTAAAATCAACTGGTATAAATACAGATGTAACAAGTCAATAACACACAGAACCTGGCTGGAGATCCTGGATAGAACTTGGCTGGAGAACCTGGAGAGAACCTCGCTATGCTGATCAACTGAACATTCTCTCCATGTCATTCCTTCTTCGCCGACTCCGTCCATACCTTTGGGAACCCCTGGACCTGCTGGGGCTGGACCCCAGCAATAAATGTGTATAAATATTCTAATAAAATGCAATTCTCTATTTATTTTTACAAAAAGTTAATAAAACTAAGGAATATTCAGAGAAAAAAAAACCTGACAACTAGATAAACAAAATGTGGTATATACATACAATGAAATATTATTTGTCTATAAAAATGAATTAGGGCCCTAGCAGGTTTGGCTCAGTGAATGCAGTGTCAGCCGGGGGACTGAAAGGTCTCAGGTTCAATTCCGGTCAAGGGCACATATCTAGGTTGCAGGCTCAATTGCTGGCCCTGGTCAAGGTGCATGTGGGAGAGGCAACCAATCGCTGTCTCTCTCTCACATCAATTTTCTCTCTGTCCTTCCCATCCCTTCCACTCTCTCTAAAAATCAATGGAAAAATATGCTCAGGTGAGGGATGAATGAATGAATACAAAAATAAAAATGAATTAAGTACTGGCACATGCTATGACATGGATGACTACTAAAACATGCTAAGTGGAAGAAACCAGTAACAAAGGGCCATATTGTATGATTCCATTCATATGAAATGTCCAGAATAGGCAAATCCAGAGACAAAAATAGATTAATAATTTCCAGTGGCTATGGAGAGTAAGGGGTAATTGCTGTTTGTAGGTATGGGATTTCTTGGCGGGGGTGGGGAGGTGATGAAAATGTTCTGAAGTTAGACCATGACGATGCCTACACAACCTTGTGAATATATTGAAAGCTAATCAATTGTTTACTTTAAAAGGTTGAATTTACCTTGTTATGGGGCTAACTTATATCCCCCTCCCAATTTATATGTTGACCTCGGGATATGACTGCACTTGGAAATAGGGTGTTTAGTTTAAACGTAGCGAATTTAAATGCGGTCATTAGGGTGGGCCCATCTAATATGACTACTGTCCACATAAGGAGAAATAAGAACAAAGCATACACAGAGGGAAGATCAGAAAGACATAGGGAGACACTGATCATCTAAAAACCAGAAGAGAGAGGCCTCAGAAGGCACCCTGATCTTGGGCTTCAGCCTTCAGAACTGTGAGGAAGTAAATCCTGTTGTTTAAGCCACCGAGTTTATGTTACTTTGTTATGGCAGCCCTCACAAAGCAAGTATTTATCCCAAATAAAGCAATTATTTAAAAAGACTGCTAAGTGCCTATCTGGTTTGGCTCAGTGGATAGTGTCGGTCTGCGGACTGAAGGGTCCCGGGTTCAATTCCTCTCTGAAATCAATAAAAATATATTTAAAAAAAAGAAATAAATAAAAAGACTGCTAAGCAATAAAAAATGTTATGCCAAAGGAAACATCAAAATTAGTAAATGAGAAAATAAAACAGATTTCTTACAATATCAGAACTAACAACATTAGATTTGGAGAGCATGGGCACAAGAGAGAGAGTAGACTCAGAACCAAACACTGCCGGTGCTTGCTTCCTAGCTGGGTGAAGATGAACATATTACTTAAATTTTGTAACTTGAGTGACATGAAATAACAAGTGGCTATTTTGCAGAATTTGCATGAATCATGTATCACAGTTCCTGACAACATTAGATAATGTTTGATTAGTGAAGCCATTACCTTCAGTATATTCCTTACTGTGTTTGCCACCAACTACGTATACCATTTGAGAATGATAACTGTAATTTATGACAACAGACCTCAGTACCTAAAGGGAGAATGATAAAAGAATCTCAAAGTTTCAAAACTAAAAACTTTTAGGGGCCACATTGTTCAGCTGCTTCTCTTTACAGAGAAGTAAGGCTGGCTCCGGAAGGAAAGGCAACTTTCCTCACTGCCAGCGTGCCAACCAACTCCTGTGAGCACTGAGACAGCAAAGCTGTGTGCACTGAACTAGAGAGGCCACGAAGTAGATTAAATAAAAGATCATGACAACACATGAATTAAAAGTATGTTCTGGAGAAAAAATAAGCCATCATTGAATTTTCCATGTGAATACACTCAAAATAAATGTACCTTTATTGAGGTCAAGTTCTTCCTCTTCCTCCTCCTTCTTATGTCTCTCTTCTGCACCATCGGTCTTTTCTGTTGATACCCACTGTATTTCTCCACTTGTTTCTTGCCACTCTCCACTCTTATCATGCTGAGTGGTGGGAGTATCTTTGATCAATTCATCTGTTTTACTTTCTGCCAACTGGGCTGCTCGCTCTCTCTCAAGGAATAGCTGACAAAAATTATTTTTGAAGAGATTAAAAAAGAGACCACCAACCGACATGTATGTAGCCAAATATAAAGTTCTATCTGTTTTTTAACATCACTAATCCTGAGAAGCAAGTTGTATGATAAAAAGGTTAAGTATCAATAAAAGCCTTTGTTTGGTTATCCTTGCTCTACATCTTATGAAGGCCAAACTGAAAGTATAAATGATGTTGGTATTCAATCAAGTGTCTACTAATGATGCAGGCAGGCATTCTGTTTGTAAGAATGAAAATCTCAGTACTTCCTTTAATTTGGATAATACTGACAAAAAAATTAAAGTAAAAATGCTATAACTTGAATAATTAAAACAAAACAGTCCTAGCCGGTTTGGCTCAGTGGATAGAGAGTCAGCCTATGAACTGGAAGGGTCCCAGGTTCAATTCTGGTCAAGGGCACATGCCCAGATGGTGGGCTCCATCCCCGGTAGGGGCCATGCAGGAGGCAGCTGATCAATGATTCTCTCTCATCATTGATGTTTCTCTCTCTCCCTCCGTCCGTCCCTCTTCCTTCCTCTCTGAACTCAATAAAAATGTTTAAAAAACAATATAAAACAAAACCCCAAGCAGAATGGATGAATTAACTGAAAAGAAGAACACTGAATAAAACTACATAATACTAGGTAAAAGCACCATGGCTTCTTTAAAAGAATACAAAAACCAGTAAAAAGTACAACGTTTCAGAGAAAAGCTCAGACCTGGAACTCAACTAATCATATTAAAAATGAAATGCAATTGTCAATGGGAGTGCACAGTGAAAACTCTACGTCAAAAAGAGAATACTACCCTGAACCTCCTTGCCCTCACTTACTTGATCTTCCCTGTGTGGGTACAGTGCTGAACATGCAGAGAGCATTGAACATACTGGCATGATTTGGGAAAAACCCAAAGTTACTAATACCTGATAATCAAATGCCAAGTAGACCTCAGAGATTTGCTTAGTGTACAAAGAGTGGTCTATACAATTTAATGCCTTAAAAAATAAAATTCAGGTTTTATATAAAGCAGCATTTCTTAAAACTGGTTCAAGGATCCCCAAGGCCCTTTCAGGGAGTCCATGAGGTCAATGACATTAAGAGGTCAAGTGACTTCTCTCATTCTCTCTGACAGTAGAGTTTTACAGAATGCACAGGTCCTGTACTTATATTGCTGCTCTAGTGCCTAATGGGATGGGTGCCCATGTTTCACAATTTTCTTAGTTTTGATTTCTAAATCAGTAAGTTTGGAAAGATAGAGCACATATAAACAAAATATCTTTAATTTTTAAGAGTATAAAGATCAAAATGTTTGAGATGAGAATGATGGGCTCCTAACTGCAATTCAGGAAAAGATCAAGTTGTTGTGGATTACTTTTGAGGACACAGTTCAAACATTATTAGTTTCAGATAGGCCAAAAGAATTAACAGGTTAGCAAAGCCTTCAGAAACAAGAAAAGGATGGTTTATTATCACTTCTGCATATATGCAAACTATCATTTAAGGAAATGACAAAGGCAGCTAGGAATTTATGAGACTGGAAAAAAATTAAAATTGTAATGTCCACCGTGGTCAAGAAACGAGAACTCATACAGATTTTTTGGGGGGAGATATAAATGGAAGGGAGAGGGAGTGTGTGTTTTGAGTGGGGTGAGTTGGAGATATCAATTTTAAATATTCTTATTTTAACACAATTCCTACACCAGGAAATCACTCCACAGACATGCTCTGAAGAGCATGACCCGATATTTAGGTACATACAGTCCTGGGCGCAGATCAGACCAGGAAGTACTGGAGGACTGACACTGGATGAGGTGGGGCTGAAGGCTGATTCCGAATTTGTGATTAATAATCTATTTTTGACTCATAAACAAATATGCCTTGCTTATGCTTTTCACTGACAATCCTTAAGGAGTGCTTACAACTGCTGAAAACAGTCAGCAGAGTAAGAGTCAGTGAGGGTATTCATTCTGACACAGTGGACCTCTCACTGAACTGGTGAGAATGAGAGAGAAGTGGGAGTGTGGGGAGGAAAAGGAAAGGAGGGGAGGGGAGACAAGACAGAGAGAAGTGCAACTGATAAGGAAATTGGACAGATGCAACCGACTGAAGGTGTTTAAGTTGTTGCTTACCTGCACTAAAGCCTGAACGGCATGAACTTGTCCAGCTATCCTTAAACTATCATCTCCTCCACTGCAGAAGGAAGAATCGAAAGAACACGACGTTTCCATGTTGACAAGACAGTGCCGATTCCGAGCACTATATTCTACTAAATTTATCAGTAGACCTAGGCCCTACAAAAATCAAAACATGCATATTACCACAGGTGAGAATTAAAAGCAAATGAACACAATATACGTAACTGTTCCTGGTAACTAGAAACCTAATCCGTGTCCTACCATCTACAAAATAGTTAAAAACTAATATGTAAGATAATGGTCTTCCCCAAAAATGATTTCACCACTTTAAAAAAAAAAAAAATCCTCACCTGAGGATGTTTTTCCATTTATTTTAAAGTTGAAGGGAGGGAGAGAGAAACATGGATATGAGAGACACATGGACTGTTTGCCTCACACACACGCCCCGACTGGGGCTGAAGATTAAACCTGCAACCCAGGTAAGTGCACTTGACCGGGAATCAAACCCTTTGGTGTGGGGGCAGACACTCTAACCACTGACCCACATCGGCCAGGGCTGATTTCACTTTTTAAACATCTCCACTTTTAATTCTTATATTTATTATTTGTACATAGGGCCCTTCACAGCTCTTTTGTACAGTAAGATCATGTTTATAAGGAATCTATTGAAACCCGCAATATCTATATACATATAAAAGCCTAAGCAACTGGTCACTATGATGCACACTGACCACCAGGAGGCAGACGCTCACCGCAGGAGCTGCGCCCTGTGGTCAGCGTGCTCTCGCCTCTGTGGCAGTGCTACTGAGTGGCAGCAGCAGGCCCAGTGGTGCTGGATGAACAGGAGCAGTGCCCGGGCTTGGGCTCCTCCCCAGCTGCCTGCCACTTCCTGCACTGCTACCTCCCCCGAGGGGTCCCGGATTGAGAGGGTGCAGGCCAGGCTGAGGGATCCCACTGGTGCACGAATCCGTGCACTGAGCCTCTAGTATCAAATAATTGGTTCTAACTACAAAACTAAGATGAAGTTTTCATTATCAACCAAGCACATAATCAACCAACTACTCATTTCTGAAATAGTTGCTTCAACTCACCAGCACTCTAATATCAAATCTCTGCTCCTGAGGTAGGTACTTTGGAACCTGAAGCACACAGTTCATCGCTGTTCCAATCAAGCCATCTTGTTCTCCTGTTTTGGTGCTGCCCCACTCTAAAACAGAAAACAGAGTGTGAAAGTGTTACTGGTTCTTCTTTATGATACCAAGAACCAATATACATTAACAAGGATATTAAGTTAGAAATGTATAGCTATTTCTTTTTTGAAACACATTAACTGTAATATTCCCAAGCCAAGATTCCAGGCTGGTTCTAAAATTATCAACTCCTAAAAGCAGTTAAATTTACTAGTATATATGAATAAGTGAATTACATGATGGCAATTTTAAAAAAATCACTATATCAAGAAAAGAAGAAACAGGGAGTAACTTATTTTTACATGTAAATGAACAACCTTTTAGTGAGAATCTATGTAACACACATTACTCACCATTGTCGTTAGTTAAATTGAGCAGCACCCCAATAATGGCCCGCATGCAGTCTTCCACTGCTTTGCCCACATGGTTAGTGACATTCTGCTGAGGCAGAGGCTTGGTATCAGGCAAGCATATACTGTTCTCAGCACGGTTATACTGCTGAATCAATTCTTCACAATGTTGCAATGCTCTTGAGAGAAAACAAAATGTAGACTATTATTCTAAACAAAAATAGTTAAATTAAAAACTTCTTACTTGGGCCTTAATGTTTCAAAATCTGTCATACATGCTGCCATATTAACTTACTTTTCTATTCCCTAAGTTAACTATTCAATTATGTACCAAGTATGTCTGGTATCACAATAGCTGCTACATTTGATTTATTTTGGGAAAATTTGATAATTTAAATTTTTCTAGGCCAAGTTAAATCATAAACTATACAGAAGTTTTTATCTCTATTACTTAACAGTTGTCCCCCATTTTAACATTCTAACACAAATGACTACAACCCTTCTCTAAACAAGCTAAAGTTTTAAGAGTTAACACTAGACACTTCTGAATTTCACTTAGATGTTTTTTTAATGCATGCTCTTAGGTAGAGAATATTATTTATATTAATACTGCACAATAAAATGACCTTATATAGATGGGTATTAACTAATAAATATTAGAGCAAATGACAGGTCATTTAATTGATATGTCTCCTGGCAGAATCAAGGTATCAGCTGTAGCCAAGGATTCTCAAGATGCTACCCAAAACAACAAGTGCATGTAATGCTTACGAAGGTATAATATTTTGAGTGCTCTCTTTAAATCACCAAGTACATTAAAAAAAAGTCTATGATGAGAGATGATGTAAGCTGCCAGCTGATATTCCATGCATCATATATCACACAAAACCCTTGAAGAAAACTACTGTATCTGTTCCCCCACAGCTGCCCTTTGGGTAGGAAGGTGTTCCTCACGCCTCATCTAAAATAATGTCTTATGTGGATGTTTAGGGATGTTCGCCAGAACTGCTATCCAGTGGTTCTCAACCTTCTGGCCCTTTAAATACAGTTCCTCATGTTGTGACCCAACCATAAAATTATTTTCGTTGCTACTTCTTAACTGTAATGTTGCTACTGTTATGAATCGTAATGTAAATATCTGATATGCAGGATGGTGTTAGGCGACCCCTGTGAAAGGGTCGTTGACCACCAAAGGGGTCGCGACCCACAGGTTGAGAACCACTGTGCTATGCTGTTACTGTTCACTCAACTGCCTTAAGTAGTACTGAGCTAAATCACAGTTTAAACTGAGAGTTGGGTGGAGCAAAGTAAGGTAAATTATTTAATGTTTTATCAGGGTTTTACAGAAGAGTTTAAAAAGCCAGATGAATGATCTTTCACAAATATCCAACTCTGACCTCTACCTCTACTTCTAAGACATTTGACACAAAGTTCCTAATTACAACAAAAGAGCTAAAACCTGTCCTTGTCAGGAGTCATGAAACATACAAGAGACATTTTAAAAATAACAGATTTAACTTGCAAGAAGCCTCCCTTGTAAGGGAGGGTATAACAAGAGTAAAAAAAACTAGAAGACATGCCTTAATGGTATGAAGTGTGATACAAAATTTACAAAATACAAGAGAGATGGAGAAGAAATTTACAGATTAAGAAAATCGATTAGAAACTAGACACTACGAGAAATTTGAGAATACTGGAAATTAAGTATTGACTGGACATATAATACTAGGCAGTTAATAATTTATAGGGTCTGAAAATAATAATGTGGCTGTATTTTAAAGAATCCTTTTGTATATATTTAAAGTATTTATGAATGAAATGATAAATTTGTACTTTGCTTCAAGATAATCTAGAAGGGAGAATGAGAGGGTTACACATGGAAACAAGACTGGCCAGGATTGATGATGACTCAATCTGAATGATATGTACATCAAGGTTTATTATACTATTTTGTCTCCTTTTGTCAAGTATGAAATTCTCCCGAATAAGAGGTTAAGAACAGATAAACTTGAGTCAGGTGGTAAATGGGCCTTTGATACTATACTAAGGACTTAGAATATACATGCAAAACCAGTAAGGAACCACAGAGATTTGCAGTTTGGGGTTATTTTTACAAAGCAGATTATATATTATATATATATATTTAAATATATTTTTATTGATTTCAGAGAGGATGGGAGAGGGAGAGGGAGATAGAAACATCAATGATAAGAGAGAATCATTGATCAGTAGCCTCCTGCACACCTCCTACTAGGGATCAACCCCACAACCCAGGAAGGTGCCCTTGACTGGAATCGAACCCAAGACCCTTCAATCCGCAGGCCGATGCTCTGTCCACTGAACTAAACCAGCCAGGGCCAAAGCAGAGATCTGAGGATGTTAACCCCCTGTGGTGTTGTATTAGACAGGCTAGGATATCAAGAGTTAGGACAGAGAGCAGGAAGAGGCTGCTGCACTGGGGTGATAGAATTAGACTAATGCAGTGATGGCAAACCTTTTGAGCTCGGCGTGTCAGCATTTTGAAAAACCCTAACTTAACTCTGGTGCCGTGTCACATATAGAAATTTTTTGATATTTGCAACCATAGTAAAACAAAGACTTATATTTTAGATATTTATTTTATATATTTAAATGCCATTTAACAAAGAAAAGTCAACCAAAAAAATGAGTTCGTGTGTCAGAAGTGGCATAGTTCGCCATCACTGGCCTAATGTCATGAATTCGGGCTGAGAGTGTGTGGAATGGGGGAAGGAGCTACATACAGATCTGGGGGAAGGTAAAAACAAAAGGGAAGAGGATGGATAGTGATGTTTATTCATAATAAAAATAAGGCTAAGCTGTAACCGGTTTGGCTCAGTGGATAGAGTGTTGGCCTGCAGACTGAAAGGTCCCGGGTTCGATTCTGGTCAGGGGCATGTGCCTTGGTTGTGGGCACATCCCCAGTGGGAGGTGTGCAGGAGGCGGCTGATCGATGTTTCTCTCTCATCGATGGTTCTAGCTCTCTATTTCTCTCCCTTCCTCTCTGTAAAATCAATGGAATATATTTAAAAAAAAAAATAAGGCTAATATTTAGTGTTTACTATATGCCAAGCATTGTTCTAGGCTTTATGCATCTATATTAACTTTATAAAAATTAATATTATTGTTGAAAGTATTACAGATACCCCCATTTTTCCTCTATTGACTCCCCTTCTTCCTCTCCTCTGTATTAACTCTTTTAATATATATTGTTCATAATATATATGAAATACAAGAGACATTTAAAAATCATTAAAATTTAGAAATATATTTTATACATATTAATATACATTTTAAATGTTATAATTTAACATACATCGTGTATGTTATTTTTTTATTATAACAACAACCTCGAGTAAGTAGATACAATTATTAGCCCCCCTCTGAAGAACTTGAAGCAAGTAAAAAGCTGGGATCCACACTCCAGTCACTCTGGCTCCAGAATCTGCACTCCTAACTTTTACTATACTGTACTGCTTCTGGTACACAGAATTTGACAGACAAAGTGTTTTATGGACGAAGATGATACAACAGTATTTTCTTTAAGTAAATCTAAATGCTTTAAATAAAAAGTATGATATTTCAGAAAGACTTACTTAGCTGATGAAACAATGAGTTGTGAATCTTTATATGCTATCAAGTAGCTTTGATTCTCTGGATTATGCACTGTTACCTAAAAGGAAAAAATCTGAAATGACTGTGGCCATCCATAACTTCAGTCACTCACACACAACACACTTATGACTAGTGTTCTAACAGACAAAGATGAGAAAACTCAGCCCTTGTCATGTAAGGGAATAACAACCTACATGTTCCTGCTTTAAATAATAAAACTATCACTTTATCACGAAATTAAAACATTACTGTTACACTGCTTGCTCATAATTAATGTATTCTGTGCTATGCATTCACTGTAATGAATTACCAAGCACGTTGAATGTCAGAAAAGAGCAGTCTCTAACTTATACACAAACTAATCAAGTTCTTAAATGGATTCATTTAGATAAAAACAAAATATACAAGAGTGGACAAAAGTAGGATTACAGTTGTGAGTACACAAAATAGTTTATTCTTATATTATTATTTATTAGTTGTATTATTTCCATACAAACAACTGTAAACCTAGTTTTGCGCATCTCTGTATATATGTTTATCAAATGTACTTGAAGTACTCTAGAACAGAGAAGGAACAATTTCAACTATGCCAAAATTTTTTTTAAAGATTTTATTTATTGACTAGAGGCCCAGTGCACAGATTTATGCACCAGTGGGGTCCCTCGGCCTGGCCTGTGGGGATCAGTGGACCTCCGTGCCGCCGCAGCCCAGCCTTACCCGCCAGCTCATTGGGCTCCAGCCCACTGTCCACCTCGATCCCGCACATCACAAAGTAGTGCGTGAAGTGGCAGGTGGCCAGGGAGGAGCCTGAGCCCAGGCTGGGCACTGTGCCACCCCTGCTCATCCCGTACTCGCTGCATGCCTCTACTGCCACAGCTCGGGCGTGCATGGGGAGTGTCTGTGGGAGAGGCTCGCGCCGCTGCAACTGTGCTTGCCAGCAGTGAGCACAGGAGTTTGGTGCCCATCAGTCGGCGGAGCGGCGCTCCCACTGTGGGAGTACACTGATCACCAGGGGGCAACTCCTGCATTGAGCGTCTGCCCCCCTGGTGGTCAGTGCATGTCATAGCAACCATTGTTTAGGCTTTTATATATATAGATGGGGGAGGGGGAGGAAGAGAAACATTGATTTGTTATTCCACTTATTTATGCACTCATTGGTCATTCTTGTATGTGCCTTGACCAGAGATCAAACCTAAAACCTTGGTGTATCAGGATGGTGCTCCAACAACTGAACTATCTGGTCAGGGTCAAAAAGTTTTAACTACACTAGATTATTTCCCCACATATGGTTCAAAAAGCACCTGGCTACTCCAATCTGATTAATACACAATCTATGCATCCTAAACTTCACTGGCAGCATAATATCTCTGAACTGGGTTAAGTTATTCATTAAAGGCAAAGAACAAATATACTTATTATGGCACACAGTTCAATAGTACCATTTTTCAACACCAAATATTAAGAAAATCCTTATTAATTAAAAAAACAAACACCTGACTGCTTTTTACTATCATTTTCCCTAAACAAGTTAACATAAAGGATGTCCCAAAACAATGTGTACACACTAATAGCTGATAGTTCAACTTTGAAAATGAAATGTATTTTAACAAACACTGCCTTTATAATTATTCAAAGTGTGTGAAAACAGTTTTTTGGACACCCTATATGTAAGTAGAATTCCACATTAAGGAAAGAACAATAACATTTGGCAATATAAACAAAACTGACATGCAAGGTTTTGTATGGAGCAGCAATATACATATTCTTAAAGACTAAACTGCTCATTTAACTTGTTTATTAACATTGGTTGCTCAAAGAATGCATCACAATTACAATTTGGACTTTTTAAAAAGTGAAACTCTAGAGACACATAATACATATTACTTGGCAGTCTCATACAGTCACAATTAAGATCAAATAATTTTATCCAAACAGTTGTCTATACTTACACTTTCTAGAACTCGTAAACATCTCTCTGCTCCCCATAATGAGGCTACTAGTTTCTCTTCATCCTCATCTCTACTGAGATGATCCACACATTCTTTCACTAGGAAAAAAGACATGGATGTGTACCAATTAGCACATCTCAGCACCTCAGTACCTGCCCCCTTGACAAACATTAAAAGCCAACTGTGCACATGCTGTGGATATGCTGGAACCTCTCTGACATTAATTATTCTAAGTTTTATACTATGAGATGTTGAAATGTATGAGACTCTAATTTACTGTAATTATTTCCTTTCCATTACTTCCCGATTACTTTCCATTACTTTGAAAGCATTAATGGCATTTCCTATGAGATTTACAAAATCTACTAAAAGAACAGATCTTTTCAAGTGATTAAAATTATTTTCGAAATTTGTAAATATTTTTTCATGCTTTTAAATATATAAAAATGCTACGTGTGTATGTATCATACCTTTATCTACAATATGATCCAGACCACCCAAAAGCCGGAGTTCTTCTTTAAACCAGTCTCCTGCTCGTTTAGAAGTAAGGGATAGTAACGTCTCCATAGCTAAATGCCCAGTCTAAAAATCAGAAGTACCATTAATGAATCTTTACTCTTAACAATGATTCTGAGGCAACACTTTCAGAGGTTTCCTTTAGAAAAGTTCACTGCATGCCACCAGCCCATAAAGTTCACTGTATTCTTCTTCTTTTTTAAAAATTTTTTATTGATGAGAGAAAGAGAAAGGGAGGAGAGAAAGAAACATCTATCCTTTATCTCCCACATGCAACAGACCAGGGACCAAACCACAACTTGGCCGTGTGCCCTGACAGGGAATGGAACCAGGGTCCTTTCAATGTATGGACGATGCTTGACCACTGAGTCAGATTGGCCAGGGCCATAGTATTAGTGCTTTTATAAGTAAAACTGAAGTGATTTTAATTTTTATCTAAATAGTCTATCAGTTGAAGAAATGGTTATAATCATTGGTTTCCTTTCATGGAAGTATAGTCTCATTTATCAGTTTAATGAAATAGATACTGGGGTTATTTCCAAGGAATAGATGCTCACCAGTGGGAGTGTTGAATTAAAGGGTGCCTATACTTTAACTGCCAATCAATATATGTCAGGTTAATTTACCACAAAGGCTAAAACAAGTAACACTCTAGGACAGTGATGGCGAACCTATGACACGCGTGTCAGAGGTGACATGCGAACTCATTTTTTTGGTTGATTTTTGTTAAATGGCATTTAAATATATAAAATAAATATCAAAAATATAAGTCTTTGTTTTACTATGGTTGCAAATATCGAAAAATTTCTATATGTGACACGGCACCAGAGTTAAGTGAGGGTTTTTCAAAATGCTGACACGTCGAGCTCAAAAGGTTCGCCATCACTGATCTAGGAGCAAAGTGTGGGCGTGTCAGTTGTTCTGAATCCTCAAAAGCTTATCACTTTAAATTTTTTTCCTGAGGGTAAAAAATTGTATCTTATTGCTTTGGTTTATATTGTTCTAATTATAGTAAACTTCAGCATCTTTTCTCCTGTCAATTCTTTCCTTATTTACCTGCTCGGTTGCTTATCTTTTGCTTACTGCTATATATATTTTCTTATTTATTAGTGTTTCAGATTTACCAGACTTAAACTTTATACTGCAGGGTTAGCAGCTTGGATACACATTGTGAGGCTACCATGACAAAACTATATATGGGACTACCACTAAAGGAAGCACAGAACAGTAAGTCATATTTACAACAAGACAAGTTTTTCTTTATCTTTATTTGCCTTTAATTATTTTTCTTTTCTATTATATTTCATTCTAAAAGCATATAGTTATCCCCCCACCAAAGAGCAGTCTGATTCTTGTTGCAATAGGAACTTCAGTATAACAAAAGAAATGGTTTAATTAGCAAAGCTAGAAAGACCTGGTTTTCTTCCCAAACCTTCTTTCCTTTGTAATTTGCAAGTTTACAGTAAATCCTCCTGACCAATTTGGAACCGAATATAAATTGGGTATTTAAAAATGCAAAAAACACATCTTACCATCAAATCTCAGCATTACAGATTTAGAAGAGATCTAGAACATTTTAATCTAATTTCTAACAAAGCTAATGTCAAGGTGAAAATATAGAACTGAATTCAATGCTACAAAAACAGACCCATTCCCCCCCCACTCCCAGTCGAAGTCCTTGAAAGAATAATTTAATGAGATTGGTTCCGGTATATTAGGCTCATGAGTCACATAGTGAATCTGGAGCCTAATGAGACTTTCTTTTTTAGGAAGAAAGGGGACAGTAATTTGATGTTAATATGGCAAAAGCTGGTAAGTTTTTATGCTAAAAAGGGACTTTATTATTTACTTCTATTGGCATAAAAAGGATTGTGGATATTTTAAGCTATTTTCAATATATTATATGCTAGCATTTGAACACAGCCTACACAATCCAAACATTTACTTGAAAATTGAAATAGTCCCCATAAGTTAAAGCACAGCCAAATCATTAATCAGAATATTATATTCAGCTACTGTTAGCTCTGTTATTTAAATTATACCTGAAAACACTATAATATTAATATTTTAAATTATCTTTCCAGGGCACATCAGGAGTGGCAGTATATTTTGAGGAAGAAATTAAGCAATTAATAAAACAAAACTTATGCATAGGGGGACAGTCAATGTACAAACAACGTCTACTTAAGATTTAAAACGAACAGATATTAAGAGAGAAACAAAGACATTCTAAAATTAGCAACTCTGTTCAGATTTTAATCATGTGAGTAAACTACTTAACACAATATAAAAAAATTATTATGCTGGTATTTACCACCCTAATAAATTCAACAAACCATGGAGGAAATACAATAAACAAGTTTATCATGTTATTTAATACCAAATACCTGGAAAGAATTTAATATTGAACAATATGGGAGCTATAACAAACACATAAAGGTATGCAGCAAATAAAAATTATAAGCTCAAATTTATTCTTTATATAATTAAAAGTTTGTATATATTATAAAATATGAAAAAATAAATAAAAATTACGAATACATTTTACAAGTTGTATAAAAATAGTTTGGAGAGGTAGAGGGATTGTTTATCCAGTACTGAGCATAAAACAATTTTTTGTCTAACTTTAATACATGAAAGTACTATTTAGTAGTACATGTCAATTTTGTATCCTGCCTTTTAATGTTAATTTGCTTTCCCTTCTCAACCCCACTTTATTCAAATTCCATACTCTACTTTCACCAAATAGAGCAATATCCCTAAGTCACAGCTGGCTAGCTCAACATTTTTGAGGCCATTGCTGCAGTCTTCAGTTTAGTAAACAGTTGGAAAAAAACACTGTCTATGTAGATTTGATGTTGGAAATGCCTGAAAGCCAAGTTACATATAAACAAATAACTTTATTTTTTCAAAATGACAAGGCAAATCATTTTCTACTGACCTGGTAATCTGGAGGAGTATTATTGATTATACAAGTGAAAAAGACAGATTTAAAAAAAAGAACTGGAATTAACCAAAAACAACAGTCATTTTAAACTTGGAGAATCGTGTTGAGCATAAGGGTAGCAGTTAATGGGACACCCTGACACACTCTAGAACGAGTGAATGCTCATTGAAAATGACCTTGCAGCCCTAGCCCGTTTGGCTCAGTGTCGGCCTGGGGACCAAAGGGTCCTGGGTTTGATTCCAGTCAAGGGCACGTACCTTGGCTGCAAGCTCCGGGACTCCCCGGCACGGGCCCTGGTGAGGGCTTGTGCAGGAGGCAACCAAGCGATGTGTTTCTCTTACATTGATGTTTCTCTTTCATCATTCCCTCTCTCTTCACTCTCCCTAAAAATCAATGAAAAAATATCCTCGGGTGAGAATTAACAACAAAAAATAATAATAAAAAAAATAAAGGAAAACATTAAAAAAAAAAGAAAAAGAAAAAAGAAAGTGACCTTGCAAAAGTCTCTTAATTCTTATTGCCAAAACCCACAGAGAATAAGAATTCAAATTCCTAATAGCTTAAAAGTAACTTCTTTATTTTTATTTTTTTTTAATTAAATCTTTATTGTTCAGAGAAGTAACTTCTACATTAAAAAAAATAAAATCAAGAGAAAAGAATGAATGTGCTGGGGGGCAGGAGTGGGCGGGGAGAGAGGTCAATGGGGAAAAAAGGAGACAACATATGTAAAACTTTTAACAATAAAGAATTTTTAAAAAGAGAGAGAAAAGAATTAGGCAAAATGCAATAAAAATTTTACCGGCCAAAAAAACTAAATATAGATGGGCTAGCTTAGGAATTTCAGGCAGGGAACAGAATTATGCTCAGAACTAAATCTTCGGAAACTCTGCTGTCTTATAAACCAGGAGGCTAAATGATTTGTCCAAAGTCACACACTTGCTGTGACTAAAAACTTTCTGGAAGTAATTTTCATTTTATAATGAAAAGAAGGAAGGAACCCACCGTTATATTTTCTAGATCAAGATGCTTGTTGTGTACAGTTTCACAGAGCCTTCGAATTTTTTCCTTGATTTTGTTCATGTCTTTTTCATTCAGTAGCTTAGCTGAAGAAGCATCTTGTTCCAGTTCTAGAAGTCGAATCATTAGGTCTAGACTAGCTCTATCAAGATCCATGTTCAAACGATCTCTACTCAATATGTACATGAGGGCAGCTGTACAAAGGGACAGATTCTTCAATGGACAAAAAATAAAAAAAATAAAAAAAATTATGTAATCAATTAGTGGCAATTTCAGGAAATAAGGCTATTTTGACATTTATTCACATGGTGGAAATATTGAAAATGTTTTACTCATTGAAAACCCCACCCCTTAAAATATTCTATAGAAATGTGAATTAAATAAAGTACTGTTGCATGAAGTTGTGCTTTCTGAAGACCTCCCTATATGAATGCTCCAAAACAAGAATATAAGTGAAAATACATATTTCTTTGGCTATTCCATGTTCAATAAGAAGTTTACAGTACATTTTTTCAGCTCTATGTAATACTATTTTACAGTACACTTCACTATCATTCTTTAAGATTAAGTAGATAAAGTCAAATTTCAAGAAACAAATTTCAATAAATAAAATCAATAATCTGTGCCCAGTGGCTCAGTGGTTGAGCATAAACCCATGAACCAAAGAGGTCACCAGTTCAATTCCCGTCAGGGCACATGCCCGGGGTTTTGAGCTCAATCCTCAGTTGGGGGCCTGTAGGAGGAAGTCTTCGATGTTTCTCTCTCATCAGTGTTTCTATTTACTTCTCGCCCTTCCCCTCTCTCTAAAAGTCAATAAAAACATTTCTTAAAGTCAATGTGTGTTTTAAAATCTGTACCAGAAACTTAGCTATGTTTTTCTGTAAAATAAACACAACCGCATTTGTGTCAATATATAAAACTAAAATGCCCAAATAAACACAGTTAGACTCAATTTCTTTAAAATAAACCAATTAGGTCTGGCTGAACCAAGTATTTAAAAATAAAATTATGTGTTCTCAAAATCATTCAAATCAGGTAGCTGGCACACTTCGCTTATAATAGGTACTAAAACCTATAAGTAATGAAAGGGATATAGTTTAGGTCAGCATTATTTCAACATATAAAATATAATGTATTACACTTATTTCAATGCATAGAAGCACAATTAACTATGTAAACATTTAAACTTTAAATCCCCCAAAGTAAAGAGATTTCAGACTAAGTGACTAATTAAATGCTTACACAGAAAATTAATTTTGGAAATTAGGATGACACAGTATAGGCTTTGGGAGTCCAATGCCCCCAAGAACACATATTAATGGCTTGGTCCTCTAATTTATATCTATATCTATCTATATCTGTATCTATATCTAAAACCTTAATATGCAAATAGATCAAATGGCAGAACAACCGGCTGCTATGACATGCACTGACCACGAGGCGGCGCGTGTGGAGCATGGCAGGCACTGGCCGCGGCAGGATGGTGGAGCAGGTGAGCAGGGGCGCCAGACCAAAGCAGGGCGCCGGTCGCTGTCATCAGAGTGAGCCTCTGGTGGTTACTGAAAATTCTTTGTTCCTGTGCATCAGGGTCCCACCTGGCGCTTGCACCCGCTGCTGGCGCTGGCCCCGCTTGCACCAGCGGTGGCCCCACTTGCTCCAGCTGCCGGCATCACTGGCACTGGCGTCAGCAGGTGTAAGCGGTGGCTGTCGGCCCTGATCGCCCCTGAGGACTTCTCCATCTCCCCTACTCCTGAGGGGGGATTGGGGTAGCAGTCACTGCTTGTACCCGCTGCTGGCGCCAGCCCCAATAGCTCTGTGCTGTCAGTGGGTGTGAGCGGGGTCGGCGCTGTCAGTGTGTGGGAGCAGTGGTGGCAGGAGCCGGGCTGCTGGCAGACAGGGGACCAGGGACTGTGGCGGGAGGGGCCAGGCGGGGGTGCAGAGAATGGGCCGAGACCCGCCCCAGTGCCCACTGCAACCTAGAGGCCCACAGTTCCTTTCAAGGTACACAAGTTTGTGCAAAGGGCCCCTAGTAACTGCATAATAAAACAAATTAACAGTCTCTTCTCTTCTCCCTCATTCTAAATCTGCTACAACTTGGTAATAAAGTTTTCCTCACAGAGGGATAAGTACAATGCTTTCAGTTTCGGAAGACTCAGAGTATCTCCCCTATTCTGCATTTAAAACATAATTTCCCTGAACAAAAAATATAATAAAGTCATCTCAAAATACCACTATAATAATTAGCAATGACTATTTTTTAACTTCAAAAATGTTAAACCTGACTTTTATCACATATTTTTAAGAGGAAACGTCAAAGTCAAAATGAAAATGAGAAATTCTTTTTCACAATGAGCTATGTTCCAATTCAGCATCCACACAAAATGCTCTTTCAAAAAGTTCAAATCCTTTTTTGTCATGCTACTGATATCAAAGATTAGTAAAATATTTTTTTTCTAGTACTTTCTGGTTAGAGGAAATCAATGCTTATAGAATTAAATACAGTGGAACCTTGGTTTTCAAACTTAATTCGTACCAGAAGGCTGTTTGAAAAGAGATTTGTTTGAAAACCAAATCATTTTTTTATTAGAAATAATGTAAATCGAATTAATCCATTCCAGACCCCCAAATGATTCCCTGCTTTAACCTTTCTTATATACAGTGCAGGTCTAATGTACTGTTTAATTTATAAACACATCTTTTTTTTTAATCCTCAGACCTGAGGATAATTTTCCATTGATTTTTAGAGAGAGTGGAAGAGAGAGGGAAAGACAGAAAGAAATATCGGTGTGAGAGAAGCACATCAATTGGTTTCCTCCTGTACAAGCCCCAGCAGTACCTGCTCTTGACCGGAATCGAACCTGGGACCCTTCAGTCTGCACTGAGCAAAACTGGCTAGGGCAACAGTTCTTTTCTTAAAGTTATCGAACCGCCTTAAATGAATCACTTTTCGCATTTGGTCCAGGGATGTCTTTCAGGTTTGCATGAATCTTTGCTTGTTTATATATCACTGCCAAAACAGTTATCACTGGCTAACTGCTTTACATTTATCTAAATCAGCAAGTTTTTTTACTTCAATTGTCTGTGATCATTGTTTCTTTTGCACCCTTAGTAATACCAGGAATCTTGATGGTCTCTTTATGTTTTAAAATTGTGCTGATCACTGGTTTGATTTTGCCAGCAATAAAAGTGTCTCTTTGTTGCCTGAGAGACGCTTTTTGTCATGCTGCAGTAGCAGCCTGAAAGGATTATCAGGTGGAAAACCAAAGTTTGGTTGACAACTGAGACATTTTTTCTGTAAACAACTTGGCGGAGAACTGAATTGTTTGACATGGGGTATCCAGTATGCTATAACTGAATAATGTTATGTTTTTGTTAATCCTCACGTGAGGATATTTTTCCCCTATTAATTCTTAGAGAGAGTAGAAGGGGGGCGGGGGGGAGGAGAGAGAGAAACATCAATGTGAGAGAGACATCCATTGGTAGCCTCCCACATGCATCTGGGGCTCAGGATGCAACCAAGGTACATGCCCTTGACCAGAATCGAGTCTGCGACCTTCCAGTGTTGGTGGGCCAACACTCTACCCACTGAGAAAAGCAGGCGAGGGCCTGAATAATGTGTAAACAATATAAACTGAGCAGAGGAAAAAATGTCCTGAGAAAATAATCTTAAATGATTAAGCAGAAACTTCTAGCATGAAGCTCTATATTTAGCAAATAAAACTCAATCCACATATAGGAAATACTTATATCTGAATATACATAAAGATATTTGTCAATAACCAAACAGACTAGAATTTTTAAATAATGCTTCTCAAACCCAGAAACTTAAAAATACCTGATGGTGCTGGGAATCATCCAAGGTTTTAAAGACCATTGCTACCATTCCGTGTGCTCTCAGGTGCATTCGAAAACTGGGCATGGCGCATTTAGTAGCCAAGCTAATAACACTAGAAGAAAATAGACTAGTTAGGGAGACTAAAAATAGCTAGTGCATTAGTATTTTGTTCATACAGTACCAAAACAAGGGCATGGGGTAGGATGTCAAAGCTTTGCCTGTACAGATCACAATATAAAAAGCATGAGCAAACCAGATTATTAAAAATTTACTAATATATATGTGATTAGGTATGTTATATTAAACGATATAAATAACAAATGATCATCTTTAGTTTATTTCTTATAGTACTTACTACCATGAAAAGCAAAAAGTCTCAGTTCCTCTTCATAATGCCTCTAATACATGTATTTTATATTTGATTGAATATATTCTGATTGACTGAATAATTCAAATCAAATCAAGATATTCAATCCCATATAATAAAAGTGTAGTATGTAAATTGTCCAGGAGTTGTCCAAGAGTTTGACCAGGGGGCGGGGCTGGCCGGGGGAAGGGAGGGAGGCCCCAGTGGTGGCAGGCAGCTGGGGGAAGGAAGGGAGTATCTGGCTGGTGGCTGGCAGCCAACAGCGGCTAGGGACCCTACCAGCGCACAAATTTTGTGCACTGGGCCTCTAGTCTATACTAATAAAAGGGTAGTATGCTAATTAGACTGGATAGACCAGATGTCTCCTGGACATCCTTCCTGACAAAGCTGGGATCTGGGTGAAGCCGCTCAGGGTCCTGGGCACCTGGCCCGGGCGAAGCCACCCGGAGGTCCCAGCGCTGCAGCCCCTTCCACAGAGGTGGCGGGAGAGGGGGCTGTGCGGTCCTGCCCCTTCTGCAGAGGCAGCAGCACTGACCTGGTCCCACGCCTCTGCAGAGGTGGGGGGTACAGGGAGAAGCACGATCCCAGAGCCTCCACAGAGGCTGGATGGGGTGTGACCATGGTGCCTCAACCTCCCACACCCCTTCCCCCAGACGGCCTGGCCCCAGATTGCCCTCCCCAACCAGTGGGCAGGATCAGTGCTAAGAAGCAGTGAGCCCGGTTTCTGGCTGAGCCACACTCTCCGCCATCCCTGCCCGTGCTCAGCCAGAAGCCAGGCTCACAGCTGGTGAGCACAGTGGAGGTGGCATGAGCCTCTCCCGCCTCCGCAGCAGGTGGGCAGTAAGGAGCAAGGGGTCCTGGACTGCGAGAGCCCCAGACTGCGAGAGGGATGTCTGAGTTCCAACTGAGGCCCGATCCCTGGGGGGTCCTGGACTGTGAGGGCACAGGCCAGGCTAAGCGCCCCCCACCCTGCACGAATTTCATGCACCAGGCCTCTAGTCTGTCTATATAAAAGCCTAAGTGACCATCGCAACCCAATGGACAACCAAACAGGCTGCATGGGGCGACCAGGCTGGCAGGGGGGTTAGTGAGAGGCGACCAAACGACTGAGCAGCAGGCTGCGTGGGGCAACCAGGCCAGCGGGGGGCTGGGGGGGTGAGGGAGGAGGGGAAGTGAGTGGCGATCAGGCCAGCAGGCAGAGGCGGTTAGAGGTGATCAGGCTGGCAAGGGGGGCAGTTAGGGGCGATTAGGCAGGCAGGCAGGTGAGCGGTTAGGAGCCATTGGTCCAGGACTGTGAGAGGGATGTCCGATTGCCGGTTGCCAAACTGACAGTTGGACATCCCCTGAGGGGTCCCGGATTGGAGAGGGTGCAGGCTGGGCTGAGGGCCCCCCCAACCATGCATGAATTTCGTGCACCGGGCGTCTAGTATATATAAAAAAGCTGAAGTGACTGCTCCGGTCGCTATGACACACACTGACCACCAGGGGCAGACACAACGCAGGAGCTGTCCCCTGGTGGTCAGTGTGCTCACACAGCAGGAGCGCCACTCAGCTGACTGATAGGCGCCAGACACCGGGCTCATGGCTGGCAAGCGCAGCTGCGGTGGCACGTGCCTCTCCCGCCTCCACAGCAGTGCTACCAAGAGGTGGCAGGTGCAGCAGGAGCGGTGTGGCGCTTGGCCCAGGTTCAGGGCTCCGCCCTGGCTGCCTGCCACTTCTCGTAATACTACATCCCACGAGGGATCCTGGGTTGTGAGAGGGCGCAGGCCAGGTTGAGGGACCCCCACCGGTGCATGAATCCATATGCTGGGCCTCTAGTATAATATGTAGAAGATTATCCAAATTAAAACATGCTTAATTTATCAAATTTACTACTTGCATGTTTAAAATATTGGGCTGTAGAAGAACTCAGGGATTCCTTAGCATAACACTTCTTTCAAGAATCTGGAAACTGAAGCCTAGATTATGCTAAAAGGATATAAACATCCAACTTTCCTTCCTCCATAGAATAAAATCCCTTATAAGAAATCAATCACATTTTAACATATTATAACTGACTATAAACTATATCCATGGTAACAAAATCACAAATGTTTAGCTCTATCCATTTGAAAAACTTTAATGAGCTATATAGCATGCATATAATTATCAAATGTAAAAATAAGAGCTTACCTAAGGCAACGTGTGTTTAGAGGCTGAGTGCTCTTTAAGCCACTTAACAAATACTCAATGTCATCAGTGAACTCTTGATTTTCACCAAATTCCACCACATCATTGAAGTGCTTCACGTGCTGAACAACAGTATATAACTGCCAAGAAAGTAAGTCCATCTCTTTTATAACTATGAACTGGTATATGTAGTTAAATCTATAGGCTTGCTGTACTGTACTTCAAAGTGTATAAAATAATTTATTACATGGCCACTGAAAGTTGCTTTTAAAACACTGGTAGCACTAGGACCAGGTAAGTTTGTGACTCAAAGCTGTAGCTATCAGTGCACTGTATTTGTTCAAGACACTGAAATGCTCAATGTTAAATACAACAACTATCCATGCATAGAAAAACTATATGACTGCTTACTTCTTTGTCTTCTTTTCTGCATTTTAGTGCAGTAACTATATCTTGGTAGGGCTGAGTAGGTATTGTCACAGTTTTTATCACTTTGGGTGGTGGTGCAGGAGCCTTAAAAACTCCATCATCTTTTTGATTTGGTTCCTTTGAAGACAGCCTCACCTATTAAAAAGGGTATTAAGTTAGTTATTCTAAAAAAATATATACATACAAATAGTAACATGTCCTCTACCTAGCAAATTTAGTTTAAGAAAAAAAAGATGGGTGATAGGGACATGAAAGGTCATAAGGTACATTTAAAAATCCCATTTATTGCCGAAACCGGTTTGGCTCAGTGGATAGAGCGTCGGCCTGCGGACTGAAAGGTCCCAGGTTCGATTCCGGTCAAGGGCATGTACCTGGGTTGCGGGCACATCCCCAGTGGGGGATGTGCAGGAGGCGGCTGGTCGATGTTTCTCTCTCATCGATGTTTCTGACTCTCTCTCTCCCTTCCTCTCTGTAAAAAATCAATAAAATATATATATTTTTAAAAATCCCATTTACGCCCTGACCCGTTTGGCTCAGTGGATAGAGCGTCGGCCTGCGGACTCAAGGGTCCTGGGTTCGATTCTGGTCAAGGGCATGTACCTTGGTTGCAGGCACATACCCAGTGGGGAGTGTGCAGGAGGCAGCTCATCAATGTTTCTCTCTCATCGATGTTTCTAACTCTCTATCCCTCTCCCTTCCTCTCTGTAAAAAACCAATAAAATATATATTTTTAAAAATTCCACTTACTACTAGGTAAAATTAATATATGTTTTACTTAGAAAAGAACCACTCAGGAATTCCTGCTGTTCTTCCTTAAACTTACATTTCACACAATCTGCTATTTGTCTCTAGGACTATTAGAAGGAATAAAGAACCAAAATTCCATATATAAATAGCATTGATAAGAAGCTAGGGATGGAATAGAAAAACTTCAACAGATAAAAGAATTTTTAAAGTACAGAAAGCTGTACTTTAGGGTAGAATAGCCAAAATAAGAGCACAGCATATAATTACTAATATGTACAATGATGATTTTATACTAGTAAAAGAAGTTTAATGTATTCAACTTAAGAAGAGAGGGAACTAATTATGTATATAATAAAAGCCTAAGCGGCCGTTAAGGCAGAACGACCAGTTGCTATGATGTGCACTGACCACCAGGGGGCAGATGCTCAGTGCTGCCCCCTGGTGGTCAGTGTGCTCCCACAGGGAGAGCGTCGTTCAGCCAGAAGCCGGGCTCATGGCTGGCGAGCGCAGCTGCCATGGCAGGAGCCTCTCCCGACTCTGTGGCAGCAGGAGCAGCGGGCTGGAGATGAGTGTGAACAGTGTGGCGCCCAGCTCTGATTTGGGCTCCTCCCTGGCCGCCTGCCACTGGCTGCACTATTACATCCCCGAGAGGTCCCCGACTGCAAGAGGGCTCAAGGCCAGGCTGAGGAACTGCCCCCCTGCCCCGCCAGTGCACAAATTTAGTGCACTGGGCCTCTAGTACATATTTTAGAAAGATCTTTATGGCTAATTTTTGTTGTTACAAAGAACTCATTCCTTAAAAACAAAAAAGAACTCACTAATTCAGTGGTTCTCAACCTTCTGGCCCTTTAATACAGTTCCTCATGTTGTGACCCAACCATAAAATTATTTTTGTTGCTACTTCATAACTGTACTGTTGCTACTGTTATGAATCGTAATGTAAATATCTGATATGCAGGATGGTCTTAGGCGACCCCTGTGAAAGGGTCGCTCGACCGCCAAAGGGGTTGCGACCCACAGGTTGAGAACCACTGCACTAATTGATAGCTCCAGATGACTGAGGAGTTACCATTATCTAGAACAGCCATGCCCCACCTGAGCATCTCTAACATCCTGATGCCCCCCCCTGTGACATATAATTCTTATTATTCAAAAAGTGAACTCCTATTCTCATGGAGGAAGCCTAAAAGGTCATTAACTTGGTCAAAACAAGCTTCCAAAGAACATAGCATCCACGAAAGAGAAAAATAAAAGAACGAAAGGATAGTTGAAGTACTGAGGAAGATATCACAAAGAAATTGTTAAAATAATAATAATAATAACATGAAGTGATATGAAAAAAATAGCAAGTTTCAAAACATATAATAGAGAACTGAAATACATAAATATGTCACAATATAGATTTATATACTGTATATGGGGCCCCTAGAACCATAAGAAATGTGAAAAATTCACTGTTAATAACTCATTCTCGAATTGCCCCCCTTAAAAATCAAATTGCCCCTCTGTTGGGAACCACTAATCTAGAAATATTGTTTTTCAAATGCATTCTGAATTGAATTACTGGAATGCAGGAAAAAGTTCTCTAAAAAGTGAATTAACCACTCAAAGCCACTTTATCATCTATGTAGGATGTAATTTATAACACAAGTCTAAATACAAACTTCAAATACAGACTAATTTGCCCTTTAAAACTGAACACTATCCTATCCTATCCTATCCAATAAAAGCCTAATATGCAAATTGTCCCCTCGACCGAAAGTTTGACCAGGAGTTTGACCGCTCCCTATGATGTGTGCTGACCACCAGGGGGCGGCACAAAACATGGCAGGCATAGGCAACATGGCAGTGGTAGTGGGTAGCAGTGGAGGCACTGCCAGCCCTGATGGGCCTCGATGAGAGCAGGACTGTGGCAGGATGGTGGAGCAGGTAAGTGGGCGGAGCCAGGCCAATTGCCCTACTGATCACCCCACAGACAGTGACCAGTGGCGACAGGGCCGCCGCCCAGCTCCCAGGCGCTGAGGGAGCAGGGCAGGGGCCCAATGACTCAGGCAGAGGGGGGCGTGCAGGGGCCGGGGGGCCCAGGTACTGCCCAGTGCCCAGAGGTCAGCTGGGACCTGCCCTTCCACACCCGACGCTCGCGCTTTGATCAACGGCCAGGCCTAGGGACCATACCCGTGCACGAATTTCGTGCACTGGGCCTCTAGTAATTCCATAAAATGTGGGTCAGGAGTAAAAAAAAATTTTAAGGCTTTTTATTTATAACCTAGTACAGTGATGGCGAACCTATGACACGTGTGTCAGAGGTGACACGTGAACTCATTTTTTTGGTTGATTTTTCTTTGTTAAATGGCATTTAAATATATAAAATAAATATCAAAAATATAAGTCTTTGTTTTACTATGGTTGCAAATATCAAAAAATTTCTATATGTGACACGGCACCAGAGTTAAGTTAGGGTTTTTCAAAATGCTGACACGCTGAGCTCAAAAGGTTTGCCATCACTGACTTAGTAGGACCAGAATTTCTGTAATCCCATCCACAATCCTCACTTTTCCAATGAATTAAACCAAGTTTTTATTAGGAAGCCACTAAATTTTAGTTAAGAAGTCCAAAATAAACCGGTAAAGAGGAAAGTCAGAGACATCCAAATTATGAATAAAGATAGCAAAACAAAGATGAAACTAAAAAGTACAGTTCACTTACTGTAACACTCTGAGGTTTTACTACTGGTGGCCCAGGTAGTTCTTCGGAGTCTGGATGGTTCCAATGTCTGGCATTATACACAGCTTTTGTAGGAGACTACAGAAATGAGAAAAAGGTCAACTGTTTCCATATTTTGCATCCTTATGAAATTGTCTCATTTCATAAAATAAAAATCATAATAAATAATTTAAATGCATAAACATATACCCTAAACCAGTGGTCGGCAAACTCATTAGTCAACAGAGCCAAATATCAACAGTCAAACGATTGAAATTTCTTTTGAGAGCCAAATTTTTTAAACTTAAACTATATAGGTAGGTGCATTGTTATTAATTTAATTAGGGTGCTCCTAAGCTGGCCTTTGCTAAAAACGTCCTCAATCTGATTGAGGTACATTCGCTGAGGTCGACCCCTTCCAACTCTCCCATCGACACTCGTCTTGTATACTTGTTTCGTCTATCTCTTTTCGTTCATCCTCTCTATATGTCCAAACCATCTCAACATACCTTTCTCAATCCTCAATACTACTTCTTCTTTCACTCCACAATGTTCCCTATATGTGTGCGCCCACACGTGGTATTTTGTGGAAGAGCCACACTCAAGGGGCCAAAGAGCTGCATGTGGCTCACGAGCCACGGTTTGCTGACCACTGCCCTAGACCAGTGATCGCCAACCTTTTGGACCTCACGGACCACCAGTGGTCTGCGGACCATTGGTTGGCGACCACTGCCCTAGACAGAGTAGATAAACAGTATTTAGCTCATATTCCCACCATGTAGCCATGTCCATGGCAGACACAGAGTCACTGGGACATTCTCTATGAAATTGATAATCAGTGCTCTAGTCTAGAGGACAACTATTAACAACCAGGAGAAGAAAGTAAATCTCTTGCCAGGCCTGTACTAACTTACTAATCAATATAATTAATTCAATATGTTCTTTATTCCTCATGCTACTGATCCATGCCCCACATTCTTCCAACCATGGAAATCGGGCAGCACAAGTGATAAAGGGCCATATTCATTTAAGTGAAACTGTCAGGGTCAGATCAGTACCATCATTCAAAAGTTTTCAAATGTTATAAAGGTAAATATTGTACATATGCCTCATGTTACAAAACATAGTGGGGTCTAAAGAAATAGTATGTAATAACATCCATGATTTCTGCAGCAAAATGTATACATATTTACATTAAGTAGGATACTGCCCCAACTCAATTTAGGGTAGTTTACTGGCAAATCAATTTACTGTAAAAAATGAAAAAAAACTTTCAGTTTAACACTCTTTATTTCAGAATTGAGAATAAAGAATTGTGAACCTGTATAATCAAATCCATAGGATAAAACCTGTATAAAATGAATGTAGCAATTCTTCTAAAGGAGACTGATTACACAAAGACCAATGTTTTATCCGTCCGTTACAAATGATGTTAAATTTTGTTCTTTAACCTTCAAAAAATGGCTTTAATCTCATTAGAGATGCTAAGTGTGATAATTTACGTATTTTCAGTACTAATACAAAAAAAATAAGAGTACAAGAGGAGAAACATACTTCAAGATTGGCCAAAAATCTACATAAAAAAATTACCTATTTTCCTTTACAAGCTGCAATGAACTAACATAATTGGAATTAAGCATCATACAAAGTTATCTTTTTATACAAATACTAGTGGCCTGGTGCACAAAATTCGTGCAGGGGGAGGGTGTGTTCCTCAGCCTGGCCTGCACCCTCTCCAATTTGGGAACCCTCGAAGGATGTCCTACTGCCAATTTACAGGGATCGGGCCTAAACCAGCGGTCGGACATCCCTCTCGCAATCCGGGACTGCTGGCTCCTAATGCTCACCTGCCTGCCTGCCTGATTGCCTCTAACCACTCTGCCTGCCGGCCTGCTCGCCCCCAACTGCCCCCCCACCCCCGCTGCCGGCCTGCTTGCCTCCCAATGCCCCCCCGCCAGTCCGATCACCCCAAACTGCCCCCCCTTGCTGGCCTGCTTGCCCCTACCTTCCCTCCCCACTGGCCTGCTCATCCCCAACTGTCCCCCTGCTGGCCTGCTCACTCCAAACTGCCCCCCTGCTGTCCTGATCACCTCTAACTGACCCCCACTGATGGCCTGCTTGCTCCCAACAGGCCCCCCTGCTGGTCTGCTTACCCCCAACGGCCCCACCCTCCACCAGCCTGATCACCCACAACTGCCCTCCCCTCTTGGTCTCTAACCGCCTCTACCTCGGCCCCACCACCATGGCTTTGTCCAGAAGAACTGGAAGGTCTCCTGGAAGGTCTCCCAGTCTAATTAGCATATTACTCTTTTATTAGTATAGATACATTTGTCTGTAAATATGATTATGATTGCAGATATGAGTAGGACCAGTTAAAATTTTATAGAATAGGCCTTTTATTACAGATGGTTTGCCATGTATGCATTTTTTCTAAAGAAGTAAAAATTACTTTAAAAAAATGTTTCAGGAAGACTTTGAGAAATTTACAGTATCTGCTTTTTTTCCAAGAAAGTTGTCACTTTTATGCCAGAGTGAGAATTATTTGTATGCTTTGTACGTCAGCATTGGGCCACTGTGACTGGGGGACACTTAGATTGACTTGAGAGTAATTATCTTGCTCACTGGCTGGGAGGGAGGGTGTGTGGCAGAGGAGGTAAATACTCAGTTCTGGATTTTTCATAGATTGCTGACTTTCTGGATTGATTACTCCTTTTATTGATGTCCACCTTCTATTGACGGACATCTACCCTGGGAGAGAAATGAGATGAAACTCTCTTTCTTTTCATTGTAAAAAGCATTTGAATTCCTAAGGTGTGATAAGGCCACCCAGCCATCCACAGTCAAGGTACACATTTTCATGGAGGATGTTCCCACTCGTCAATAAATTTTTTTTCTTTTAATTTAAACTTTCTTCTATAACTGTTTTCTTGTTACTTAAAAGCTAGTTTTTTTGAAACTACTTCCAAAGCTTTTTAAGCTGTGTATGTCCTTGGAATGAATCCTATCTAATAATAGAGAAACATGGTAATTAACCGTAACTTCACTACCCTTCCCATTGGCTAATCAGCGAGATATGCAAATTAACTGCCAACCAAGATGGCGGCCAACAGCCAGGCAGCTGAAGCGCACAGGAGGCTTGCTTGCTCCAGTGATGGAGGAAGCCAACGTTCCCTGCCTGCCTCTGCCAGCCTCTGAGCTTGCACTCTAAGAAATAATGTTGCAATTATAGAAGCTAAACAAACCCCAGAAACCTGCTTTCAGCCATCAGAGCTGGAGCGAGCAGGACTGCAACAGTGTTACATTTATAGAACCCAAACAAACCCAGGATCTTCAAGAAATACATGCACTCCCATGTTCAATGCAGCATTTAATCACAATAGCCAAGAAGCGGAAACAACCTAACTGGCCATCAAAAGATGAATGAATAAAGAAAATGTTAGATACATCCATACACCAGAATATTATTCAACCATAAAATAGAAGGAAATACTATCACATGCAACAATATGTATGAGCCCTGTGAACCCGGGGGAGGGGAGGGTGTGTGGGAGAACACCTATGGCTAACTGGGCTCAAATAAAAAATCAGAAGCCGCCCTAGCCAGTTTGGCTCAGCAGATTGTGTCAGCCTGTGGACCAAAGGGTCCCGAGTTCTGGTCAAAGGTTGCAGGCTCCTCCCCGGGCCGGGCCCTGGTCCAGGCGCTTGCAGGAAGCAACCAATCAATGTGTTTCTCTCTCATCGATGTTTCCCCTCTCTCTTACACTCTCCCTAAAAGACAATGGAAAAAATATCCTCGGGTGAGGATTAAAAATATATATAAATAAATACATTAGGAGGCTAAACAGCCCATTTCTGCACAAGGGCCTCGCATGCAAATTGCACTTTGTGGGGAAGCCTCTGTGCTAACCTGCCTGCCCCTACACTGAACTGCCTGCAGTTTCTGTCATCTGAGCCAGTCCTTAAATGGTTTTCTGCAATCCTATTTCAACCAATAGGATTGGGGCTTTCCTCATTCAATCAGCTGCATAGCTCTGACCAATCAGCGTGGCTCTATTGGACCAATCAAACTGTAACTTTATTTGCTGAGGGTGGACCAGCCAGGAACCAGGGGTGGGAACTTCGGTCCATATAAGCCAACTCTCTTCCGGCTGGGGAAGCATATTCTCCACTGAAGACTGAAGGCTATAAGACACTAAAAATGAAAACCTCTCTCACTGGAGCATGGTCACAGATCAGAGCAGCCTAGCTGAAAAAGGGCCTGGCACCAGGACTGCCTGGCCAGGGAGCAACCTCATAGCCATGCTGTTTTCACAGCAACTCTGCATCACAACTGAGCTGTTCCACAGCAGTGCTATATCACTGTTTGCACTGAATACAGTTTCCTTCACCTCACCCCAAATTGGGGATTCCTGCTGGCACTGAATTGGTGCCAACTACCATCATTTAACACCCTTAGGATGTTGTGCTAATTAAGCCAGTCTCAGAGGGACTAATACTGCATGTTTCCATTTATGTAAACTATCTAAAGTTGTCGAATTCATTAAAACAGAAAGAATGGTGGTTGGCAAGGGCTGGTGGAAGGAAGAAATGGGGTGTTGCTGTTCAGTGGGTATAGAGTTTGTTATGCAAGATGAAAAAGTTCTAGAGGTCTGTTGTACAACATTGTGCTCACAGCTAATAATACTTGTATGGTATATTATAAGTTTCTTAAGAGAGCAGATCTCATGTTATGATTTTAACCACAATGAAAAATTTTTCAAAAAGTCATTGAAAACTAGCTATGTAAAGAATAACAGAAGGTTATATTAAAAGGACACATTCACCCCCTGGTGTGGCACAGTTGTTGAGCGTTGACCTATGAACCAGGAGGTCACATGCCCAGGTTTCAGGTTCAATTCTCAGTATGGGGCGTACAGAAGGCATCAGATTGATGATTCTCAATCATCACTGATGTCTCTATCTCTCTCTCTCCCTTCCTCTCTAAAATCAATAAAAAGATTTTTTTTTTTTTAAAAAGGGCTTATTATAGGGTTTACTATAGGAAGGGGGAGGAGATGGATACATCCTACTTTCTAAAAATTAGTGAGATAAACAACATCTGACTGTGGTTATTACGCACTGGGGGAGAGGAACCAAACTGCATGACAATGACTGACTCTGAGCTCTTCACATGATTCCAAAATGATATGATAATTCACATGCACTGAAATAATTTGTATCTGAAAATTACACACTGTATCACATGCAAATGACACTCAGTAGAAGTGACTGTGTACAGTATCTGCAAAAAAAACAGCAACCAACTTTTCATGGAAAATGAAAGTCATCCTTACCATACCATTTAGCAACCTAGCTAAGTTTTATCTGGATCATTCTGATTGCACCACCAGGCTCATCTTTAATCTTGTTAATTTTATTCTGGCTTGTGAAGCAGACATGTCATATTAACCAGATTCCTTAACTTTTCTCTGTTAAAATATTTGTGAACTGTTTATTCTGCAATCTATATGAGAAGAATATTTAGAATAAATTAAGTAGAAAGCTCTTTGGGAATACTCTAAGACTGAAATCATTTTAATGCAGTTCAGTTCTAGTCATCTTAAACATACTATTCTTTACTATTTAATCATCCAGGGCATGACAAATTAAGAGAACCTCAAATGTAACACACTATTACAGTGAAAGCAAAAATATGCCAAAGACAGACCTATGAAGGAATCATATATTCATGAGTGAGATCCAGTTTCTATCAAGGTAATGGATAAAAATCTGTTCTTACAATTATAATGCCAAGGTTATGGTTAAACAGAATGGTGTGTTGAATCACAATTTTAAAGCAGAGGAAAGAAAAATTCCTTCATGAAAAGCTAAGAAGAAATGACAATATTATGCTATCCTTCATTAAACTGGTTCCCAAAAGGGGAAAAATTAGAATAACTGCTTTTAAGTCATATGAACTTTTTAAATAGTACCAAATAGATTTCTGAGTTTTCAAAGAATACTAAGTATTAAATGAGGAAAAATACAGTAAGCTGATCAGAATTTATCCAGCCTGCTCTGGCTGGATGGTTCAGCTGGTTGGAACATTGTCTGCACACCAAAAAGTTGCAGGTTTAATGGGAGGCAGCCGATAAATGTTTCTCTCTCATACTGATATTTCTCTCTCTCCTTTCCCACCTCCCCTCCCTCTCTCTCAAATCAGTAAACATACGCTCCAGTGAAGATTAAAAAAAAAATTCATCCAGCTGTTCCCACTCAAGAATATCAGAACAGAACCACACCCTCACCAGTAATCTAATCAGTACGCTCTAAACCAGCCGTGGGCAAACTACGGTCCGCGGGCCAGATCCGGCCCGTTTGAAATGAATAAAACTATTGAAAAAAAAGACCGTACCCTTTTATGTAATGATGTTTACTTTGAATTTATATTAGTTCACACAAACACTCCATCCATGCTTTTGTTCCGGCCCTCCGGTCCAGTTTAAGAACCCATTGTGGCCCTCGAGTCAAAAGTTTGCCCACCCCTGCCTAAACTAAGTAAGTTCTGCCAAAACTAAGAGATGCAATGCACAAGTGTGTATAGTGTGTGAGTGTGTGGATGTGTGGGGCAGAGGGGTACTTTGATGGCAATTCAAACAGGAAAATCTGGATTTGGCCTTTTAAGAAATTGTTAAGTGTATATATATTTTTAAAGATGAGTATTAGAAGCTGAGGAAATTTGAGGGAGAAAGGTTTATAAAGATTAGGATACCTTTTAGCTCTTTAGAACTTTTAAGCATAACATATAATCTCAAATTGTTCTAAACTATGATAAACTTAAAATAAAATTTCGTCATTTGTTCAGTATTCAGAGGATTAAATTGTTTGAGGGAAAACTGCAGATATCTCTAAAGTAAAACAATTAGACATTTAGAGTATGTTAATACAGAGCATTATTGAACAGAATATAATACACAGGTACAAAGGAGTAGAGCTGAAAAATGTCTTTCCTGCCTGATTCACTTAAGTTCCACAGATAAACTGTTTAAAGATACAGCTGCTGTTTTTATGAGAAAACTGTCAACTCATACATGCCTGAAGAACAACACATATTACTACTCAGTTGTGAGTACAACTTCAAAAATGTAATTGGTAGTGGAAGTTTTATAAAAGCAAGCCATTGTCACATCAGAGTATCACCTTGAAATAGAATCCTATCTAATAAAAGACAAAAAGGGTAATTAACACATTGTATGCGGGAAACGTATTTATATGTTTTTACGTTGACTGGTAGTAGAGCACGGGACCCGTATTTTATAGACGCGGGATACGTTTTTTATAGACTAGCAGTAGAATGCGGTTAACGTATAAATACGTAAACTAAAGTTATCGTAATTTTACTGAACGTTGCCATTTGCGCAAAAAATTAGCAAAAATGGCCCACGCCACCTGTTAGTGCGCGATAAAAACTACCCGCCAACAATGTGTTAACCGTACCTCTGCTACGCTTCTGATTGGCTAATCAGTGAGATATGCAAATTAACTGCCAACAAAGATGGCGGCCGGCAGCCACGCAGCTGAAGCGAGCAGGTTTGCTTGCTCCAGTGGTGGAGGAAGCCAAGGTTCCCCGCCTGCCGTAGCCCAGCTCTGAGCTCCGAAAGCAACAGCTCCAAAAGCAACAAAGTTTCAATTATAGAAGCTAAACAAACCCCAGATACCTGCTTTCAGCCAGCCGAGGCCTCAGAGCTGGAAGCGCCAGTGACGGCAACAGAGTTTCAATTACAGAAGGTAAATAAATCCCAGAATAAAAAAAAAGAAAAAAAGGAGAGGCTGGGAGCTTCAGTTGTGGGCCAGCCTGAAAACAGCCCTCAGCCCTTCATCCAGACTGGCCCAGCAGCCCAGTGGGGACCCCCACCCTGAAGGGGGTGTGACCAGCTGCAAACAGCCATTATCCCCTCACCCAGGCTGGCCAGGCACCCAAGCAGGACCCCAACCCTGATCCAGGACACCCTTCAGGGCAAACCAGCCAGCCCCCACCCGTGCACCAGGCCTCTATCCTATATTGTAAAAGGGTAATATGCAAACTGACCCTAACAGGAGAAAGACTGGGAATGACTGGTCACTCTGACACACACTGACCACCAGGGGGCAGACTCTCGATGCAGGAGCTGCCCTCTGGTGGTCAGGTCGCTCTCACATGGGAGGAGCTCTGCTCAGCCGCAAGCCAAGCTTATGGCTGCCAGTACAGGAGTGGTGGTGGGAGCCTCTCCCGCCTCCTCAGCAGTGCTAAGGATGTCCGAATGCAGCTTAGGTCTGCTCCCTGCTGGCAAGTGGACATCCCCAGAGGGCTGCCGGGCTGCCAGATTGCCATCTTAGGCCCAATTCCCCGGGGAGCAGGCCTAAGCCAGCAGGGGGCCATCCCCCAAGGGGTCCCAGACTGCGAGGGGGCACAGGCCAGGCTGAGGGGGACCACCCCCCCCGCCCCAGTGCACAAATTTTTGTGCACCGGGCCTCTAGTATAAACATAAACACTTAACTTCCAGGTAACAAAAAAATATACTTTGTGAAATACAACTTAGCTTTTAATTCAACTAGAGGCCCAGTGCACAGATTCATGCACCGGTAGGGTCCCTCGGCCATGCCTGCAGGGATTGGGCCAAAACCTGTCCGACATCCCACGAGTGGTCCCAGATCGCAAGAGGGTGCAGGCCAGGCCGAGGGGCCCCACCAGTGCACAAATCTGTGCATCGGGACTCTAGTATGCATAGAAGACCTTTGGTTAATCTCTTCCAGCTGCCCCCACCCCCCTGTTCCTTCTGAGATTCATCAGTCTGCTCCATGTTTCCATGCTGTGCGTTAAGCGTCTGCCCCCTGGTGGTCAGTGTGCGTCATAGCTACTGGTAGAATGGTCGCTTAGGCTTTTATATATATAGATTATAAAAGATATTAGAATAAGCCATGATGAAAATTATCAGCTGAAAAGGGTGTCAACATTTTACAATTAAATATACCACTAAATACTAGCATATAATGAACCAGTTATATTGGGAAGATGACTAACGTACTTAGAAATATGAAAAGAGAAACTGTAAACACATTGAGACACCTGTGGTTAAAGAATATTCATTTTCTTTTAAGAATATTTAACTGGGCACATGCTTGTCCCAATTTTCCAACATCTCTTGCTGTTTGGGTACATGTCTAAGTTCTAGTCAATGATGTATGAACAGAAGTGAGGTAACCTTCTGGCTCCTGGCCTTCTAGATTGCCTCCCCCTTTTCATTCCTTTTAAGTTTATAAATACTCTGGAAATGGTAGAACACCACACAGAGGAAGCTGGTTCCCAACAATACATACCTTGCAAACAGTCCAGAGATAAACACCTAAAAACTGGTTAAGCCAGAGAAAAACGACCTATTTAAAAACTAATTTGAAATTTCTTTTACAGCAACTGAACCAAATCTTAACCATCTTAGAACAATCTCCCATTGAAATTAGGACCAAATAATAGGGATGTGCTGACTATACAAAATTCTGCCAACACTGAATTTGTATACAGCAGATCCTCTATTAACATCAACATTATAACATTGATAATATGTCTATATCAATTAACCTATGGTAAAATTGGTTGTTATACGTCTTTTCACTTGAAGTGGAAGAATCTATTAATGATGTTAAGTGAAGACTTAGTGTACATAACCTATACACATATAATCTTAAGGAGAAACAATTTAAAGGATATAACAACATGCAAGAGAATGGAGAAACTAAGGGGAAAAAAAATACAGTCTAAGCCAGTGATGGCGAACCTTTTGAGCTCGGCGCGTCAGCATTTTGAAAAACCCTTACTTAATTCTGGTGCCGTGTCACATAGAGAAATTTTTTTATATTTGCAACCATAGTAAAACAAAGACTTATATTTTTGATACTTATTTTATATATTTAAATGCCATTTAACAAAGAAAAATAAAAAAAATGAGTTCACGTGTCACCTCTGACACGCGTGTCATAGGTTTGCCATCACTGGTCTAAGCCAACTTTTTAAAAAACTGTAAATATATATACTCTAATAAAACCAAAGAGAGTGATTTCCAAGAGTTATTACTTAAGAGTGCAAAAGAGCATGAGGGAAAATGAGAACATTCATACTAATTTTTATAAAAAGAAACAAAAAGGATAAAGCAGAAAACAGTGAAGTTGATTTAGGGGTGGATGATGAACTGGAATATATCTTAGTGAAATGACCCTTCACTGAATGTACCTTTTTGTATAGTTTTGACTTTTGGAAGCATGTTAATGTTGTACATATTAAAAAAAATAAATCAATTAAGAATGGAAGGGGGGGAACTAAAGTTGAAAGCAACCAGAACAAATAAATGTACTCATAATTCAAATGAGTAATAAACACAATGAAGGGAAGACAAAAAAAGACAAACCAAGAGGCAGGCAGATAACTAATCTAAGTAACTATGAACACAGTATGTGACTTTGGAGCCTCAGTCAGGGGCATGTGCAGGATTGCAAAAAAATCTTGAATACATTAAATATATTTATTGCAGAGAAACAGACCAAGAAGTTCTGTAACTATTTTAAATGTATGATAGGTTTGAGTAAATGTGTTCATGTTGCTGGGAGTCAGGGTTAAGAGAGAAGGCAAGAAAGAGCCCTGTGGTGATGGATTAATATTGGAGATGGTGTGAATTCATGATTTCTGGAACAAAGATGTACATAAGCAGGAATCTATATGCATACGTGACTATACGTGAATGCATATGTTTCCGATCGCCATCTGCTAAATGGGCCAAGGAGCAATGAGTACATCTAAAGCCCAGAACTTGATCTCTACTACCATATCCCACTAAATGGAACCAAGACTTCTCAGAGAATAGGCCTGATTCCAAGGTTGGAGCATAACAGGTATAAGATGAACCTGGAACATTGTATTATGCCTGAAAAAGTAATTAAATGGTCATATAATAATGAAGGCATATCACAAGGATGAAGCAACCAGTTTGAACAGGCCCCACTAGCAAAACAAAGAAAAATTTAACTTCAAAATAACTAATGAGTTATGAACCTTAAAAAACATAACAAAACAGGGATTCATGAGTTCATATTAATAGAAAAAATAATAAATAAATGGGTGAAGGGCGGTGGGCTCGTGAGTATAGCAGTGCTGAGAACTGATGAATATAGAAGTAAAGTGAGAGATGGAAAATAATTATTTTGCATGCAGGATAGTGAACAATAGAACAGGAAATATATACTAAATCCACAGCCCCAAAACAGAAGGGTTGTGGATTCAATTCCCCAGTCATATAACTAGGTTGCAGGTTCAATTCCTGCCCCAGTCAGGGCACTTTTGGGAGGCAACCAATTTATGTGTCTCTCTCACATTGATGTTTTTCTGTGTCTCTCTCTTTCTCCCTCCCACCTACTCTCTCTAAAAATCAATGGGAAAAGTATCCTCAGGTGAGGATTAACAAGAGAGAGAGACAGGTTAACAGCTAAATGGAACACCTCACTTTAGACTGAATCCTGTATCAGAGAAAAGAAATGCTAAAGGACATGTTAAGTTTACTGAAGTTAATTACTATGATGGGAACATGTAATTGGACTAGAAAATACACAGTGTATTTAGGGTTAAAGGATTATGATATTTAGAACTTACCAGTAAATATTCAGAAAAAAATACAAAGCACAAAAACACAGAGAAAAATAACATGAAAAAGCAAATGTTAAGATAATCAGGGTAAGAGACAACAAATAACAAGTGCTGGCAGGAACCCTCATATAGTTAGTGGGATTATAACCCAGCGCTGCCATTATGAAGATTCCTCAAAATAGTATGAAGATTCCTCAAAAATTAAACAGAAAACTACTGGCCCTGGCCGGTGTGGCTCAATTGGTTGAGTGTCTTCCCATGCACCAAGAGGTCACCAGTTCCATTCCTGGTCGGGCACATGCCTGGGTTGCCGGCTTGAGCTCTGGTAGGGAGTATGTAAGAGGCAGTTGATCAATGTTTCTCTCACATTAATGTTTTATTCTTTTTGCTCCCTCTCCCTTCCTCTCTAAAAATCAATAAAAACATATTTTTAAAAATAAAGAAAACACAGTGCTGAGGCTGATGGCAAATGTCTGTTAAATAAAAACCGAATAGCCATACAATCCAGAAATTTCACTTCTAGGTATAATTTAAACTATAACTTAAAAAGATATATGCCCTCTGCCCTGGCTGGTTTGGCTCAGCAGATGGAGCGCTGGCCTGCGGACTGAAGGGTCCCGGGTTTGATTCCCGTCAAGGGCACATGTCCAGGTTGCAGGCTCGATCCCCAGCGGGGTGTGTGCAGGAGGTGTTGATCAATGATTCTCTCATCACTGATATTTCTCTCTTCTCTCCCTCTCTGAAATCAATAAAAATACATATATTTTTAAAAATATGTGTAATATATATGTAAAATGTGTGTGAATGTGTATATATAATAGAATATTATTCAACAATAAAAAAGAATGAAATCTTGCCGTTTGTGATAACATTGATGGAGCTAGAGAGTATTACATTACGTGAAATAAGTGAGACAAGAGGAAGAGAACAACCATATGACTTTATTTATATGTGAAATCTAAAATACAAAACAAATGAACAAAATGAAACAGAAATAAGCTCATAGATACAGAGAACAAACTGATGGTCAGGGGAGAAGATGGGCAGAAGAGGGAAAGAGGATTAAGTACAAACTTCCAGTTATAAGTCACAGGGATGTAATGTACTGCATAAGGAATAGTCATTAACTTCGAAATAACTATATATGGTGGCAAATGGTTACGGGACTTACTACGGTGATCACTTCACAAGGTATGTAAATGTTTAATCACTATGTTGTAGATCTGAAACTAACATAATATTGTATGTCAACTGTAATTAAAAATAAAATTAAAAAAATAATCAGTATAAGAAGTGTTCTTCGTACTATTTTATTTTTGGAACTCTTCTATAATTTTGATATATTTCAAAAATAACTTTTTTAACATTTTAAATCATTTCCAAATAAAAAATCTTTTTAAAAATTTAAGTTCTCTCAAAAAGACTTATAAAAGAGTATAAGTCATTTATTATTCTATCAGTTAATATAGTTTTAATTTCCATGAAGCAACTAGATCAAATGCAGACAAGAGTAAAAGAAAGTAAGAAATCAAAAAGTAATAAAAGATGAATATAACCTTTATACAGGCAAATTTACAAAGTGGGAAGGGATAAAGATACCCTTTCATTTATATTCTGACATTAAATATTGTTAATTAAATAACCCATCAATAACAAATTAATTTTTAATAGCAATACTTCCTTTTATGAGGTATAGAAAAACATTGAAATATAACCCATACTTAGCTCAAGGATAGTAACAAGTTTTGTGTGTTTTTTTTGTTAATCCTCAGGGGAGGATTTTTTTCCCATTGATTTTGAGGAGTGGAAGGGAAGGGGGGGAGACAGAGAAATATCGATGTGAAAGAGACGCACTGATTGGTTGCCTCCCGTACATGTCCAACTGGGGCCTGTGGATCGAGAATGCAGCCCAGGTACATGCCCTTGACCAGGAATCAAACCCAAGACCCTTCAGTGCACAAGCCAACACTCTAACCATTGAATTCACTGGCCAAGGCAAGAGTTTTCTATTTTTAACTAGTGACCTGACCCGGTGCACGAATTCATGTACATTGAAAGTAAGTTAATTAGAAGAATTATTTTAATATCACTATTCGCCCTTTCTCTATAATAGAAGTGTCAATCAAATTCACGATCAACAATGACAGATAGAAACACACGTGTGCGATTGGGGCCAGCAAGAGCTTTATATGTATCATGAATGCATGGGTCAACTTAGCCTTTTACAGAATATATAGAATAACCTATATATAGAATAAACTTGCTCAATTAGACCTGCTTTCTAATTTAGCTAAACTTCTTCCAGCCCAGTGAAGCACCCCAACTTCTCTTTCAGGTAATTGTTAGCAACACAGCAGTATATATCAACATGAAGCAGATTATTATTGTAGATCACACATGGAAAATAAAGGGTAAAATATTTAACTGCAGGAGTGTTTGACTATATTCTGCACAGTGAGAAAACCTGAAGTCATTTTCAAGGTCCACCATTTCTTACTTCTTTTCAGTCGGGTCAAGTTTCTAAGCTTTCTAAAGCTCAGTTTTCTGGCTAATTAAAAGAAAATAGGATTCCACCGAGTCTCCTATCTACCTACTCCAGGACTCCTATGAGGATCACATGAGATGAGGCATGGGAAAATGCTTCACAGACATTTGGCTAAAGTGTAAAATGTTTCCACCTGGCAATAAAGCAAGTGGTGTTCCTGGGCTGAAGAAACTCCAAAAAGGCTAGTCGCTAGGGAGAGGAAGCTGGGTGTTGCTATGTGACGTCATTACCTGGCGCCCACAGCCACTGTTTCTAGGCTGGGCTGTGGGCTACATTTTGCGCCATGGGGTCTTGGCAGGATTGGCTGTGATTTGGTGGGGCTTATGTCCAAGGTGGTGGCGGCGGGGCTTAAGTCCCATTTGGGGGAAGCCAAATGTTGCCTTGTAGGCTTCCAGGTCCACGGTGCTGTTTTTCTGTAAATGGCCAGTGCGCACCATGGCAGCTCCTGCGTTGAGCACCTGCCCCCTGGTGGTCAGTGCGTGTCATAGTGACCAGTCAGACACTGAGCATATTAGCCTTTTATATATAGAGAGGAGAGGCCCGGTGCACAAAAATTTGTGCACTGGGGGGGGGGGGGGGCTCAGCCCGGCCTGTGCCCTCTTGCAGTCTGAGACCCCTCAGGAGATAACAATCTGCTGGCTTAGGCCTGCTCCCGGGTGGCAGAGGGCAGGTCCAATCCCTAGGTGCAGCCCCTGGTCGGGCTCAGAGCAGGGCCGATTGGGGAGCTGGGGCGCCGCCCCCTGTCATGCACAGAGCAGGGCGGATAGGGAGGTTGCGATGCCACCCTCAGTCACACTCAGGGTTGGGCCGATTGGGAGGTTGGGGCACCGCCCCGTCACACTCAAGGCAGGGTCGATGGGGAGGTTGCAGCGCCACCCCCAGTCACGCACAGAACAGGGCCGATCAGGGGGGTTGGGGCTCCATACCCTGTCACGCACAGAGCAGGGTCAATCAGGGGGTTGGGGCGCTGCCCCCTATCACGCCCAGAGCAGGGCCGATCAGGGGGTTGAAGAGCTCCCCCCATCACAGAGTAGGGCCGATAGGGGAGTTGGGGCACTGCCCCCTGTCACACACAGAGCAGGGCAGATCAGGGGTTGGGGCGCAGCCACTGTCACACTCAGGGCAGGGCCGATGGGGAGGTTATGGCTCTACCCCCTACCCCATCACACACAGAGCAGGGCAGTTAGGGAGGTTGGGGCACCGCACCCTGTCACACACAGAGCCGCAGGGCGATCAGGGGCTTTGGGTGCTGCCCCCTGCCACGCTGATCCCTGTGCCGGGAGGCCTCGCGGCTCTGCTGATCCCGGTGCTGGGAGGCATATTACCCTTTTACTATATAGGATAGAGGCCTGGTGCATGGGTGGGGCTGGCTGGTTTGCAATGAAGGGTGTCCTGGATCAGGGTGGGGATCCCCACTGGGGTGCCTGGCCAGACTGGGTGAGGGGATGATGGCTCTTTGCAGCTGGTCACACACCCTTCAGGGTGGGGGTCCCCACTCGGGTGCCTGGGCAGTCTGGGTGAGGGGCTGAGGGCTGTTTTCAGGCTGGGACTGAAGCTCCCAACTGCTCCTTTTTTTCTTTTTTTATTCTGGGCCAGCTTTAGCTCTGAGGCTCCAGCTCTTAGGCATCCGCAGCTGAAAGTAGGTATCTGGTTTGTTTAGGTTCTATAATCAAAACTCTGTATCAATTCCAGCTCTGAGATCCCAGCTCGCTGGAAGCAGGTTTCTGGGGTTTTGTTTAGCTTCTATATTTGTTACAATGTTTATTAAACTGCAGGCTCAGAGGCCGGCAAGGCAGGTGGGGAACGTTGGTTTCCTCCGTCACTGAAGCAAGCAAGCCTCATGTTAGTTTCAAGCTGCCTGGCTGCCGGCCACCATCTTGGCTGGCAGTTAATTTGCATATCATGCTGATTAGCCAATGGGAAGGGTAGCGGTTGTACACCAATTGCCATGTTTCTCTTTTATTAGATAGGATTCTTCTTTGACTACTACTACTGCTTGCTTACTCACAGTGCAACTGTTTACTAAAACCATAAGCTGTCAGAAACTTTGCTGTTACAAATCACATTTGTAAGATTAAAATACCCACTTTAGAATCTAATGCACTTTTGATGGATGCAGAGCTTCAAATAAAGGGTTTCTGGACACAACATCCCACAATTACTTTAACATTATAGTTCCCAAGTAAACAGGACCCCTGGGCCCACTTTGCAGCCCTGACCTGATTGGAGTCCTTCACAGATAGCACCGCTTTGCTCTGAGTCTCTCAAACAATTTCACTTCAATTTCATCTAAAACCCTAGTTACCCCCAAATCCTACAAGTTTTTTTTCTTTGATAAGATTCCCTGAGGTTCCTCTGGTATGTAGAATCCTTTATTGCAATAAGTAGCCTGATTTAATCAGACTACAGATTTTGCCTGTTAATCATGAGCTGACAGAGAGGTAGGACAAGTGCAAACTGGAATTTCCAAAGGGAGACAGAGACAAAAAAATGTTTGAAGAATACTGCCTGAAATCTTTCAAAATTTGATAGGCTTACCAATTTTCAAATCTATCTACAACAACAAAAGAGAAACATGCAAATTGACCATCACTCCGCGACACCCACCAGCCAATCAGAGTGATATGCAAATTAACCCAACAAAGATGGTGGTTAATTTGCATACACAGGCATGGAGCAAAGACTGAAGACAGTGTAGAAGGAAGCCAGCGCTACAGAAGGGAGCAAAGCAGCGGAGAAGGGAACAGAGCCGAGGTCGCAGAGACAGGAGAGAGCTAAGTGGCGGAGAAGAGAGGGAGCGAGGCAGCAGAGACAGGAGGAAGTGAGGCAGTGGAGAAGGGAGGGAGCTGAGGTAGCAGAGAAGTGAGGGAGCAACGCGGCGGACACAGGAGGAAACTGAGGCAGCGGACATGGGAGGGAGCGAGGCAGCAGAGAAGGGAGGGAGCCGAGGCAGCAAACATGGGAGGGAATGAGGTAGTGGAGAAGGGAGGGAGCCAAGGCAGCGGAGATGGGAGGGAACGAAGCGGTGGACATGGGAGGGAGCCAAGGCAGTGGACACAGGAGGAAGTGAGGCAGCGGAGAAGGGAGGGAGCCGAGTTAGCGGAGAAGGGAAGGAGTGAAGCAGCGGACACGAGAGGGAGCAGGGCAGCAGACACGGGAGGAAGCGAGGCAGCGGACACAGGAGGGAGCGAAGTGGCGGAGACGGGAGGAAGCAAGGCAGTGGAGAAGGGAGGGAGCGAAGCGGTGGACATGGAGGGAGTTGAGGCAGCAGAGAAGGGAAGGAGTGAAGCAGCAGACATAAGAGGGAGCGAGGCAGCAGACACGGGAGGAAGTGAGGCCATGGAGACAGAAGATAGCTAAGTGGCAGTGGACACAGGAGGGAGCGAACTGGCGGAGATGGGAGGGAGCAAGGCAGCGGAGAAGGAAGTGAAGCCCACCTCGGCAGGCTTTGTTCCCTTCTCTGCTTCGCTCTGGCCTCAGGAAGCCCTATTCTTGCAGGAATAAGCCCGAGGAAGCCCTATTCTTGCAGGAATCTTCCTGCAATGGGCTTCTAGTGTGTGTGTGTGTGTGTGTGTGTGTGTATTGTGCAAATTAGCCGGGACGCCGTAACAGTCATGACCAGCTCAGGAGAAAGGGCTGGGGCGGCCCGGAGCTGAGACACAACATTCAGGGGGGCCTGTCCCCAGTGCCAAAGGCTGCAGTGCACCAGCAGTCCTGCCTCTGAGCGGGAGCTACAGAGGAAACACCTTTTCTGACTGCTCATTGGCTAAGCTCCCTGTATGCCACTCATGGTGTTCTTGGTAACTTGGGTAATAAGAATCCAAGAAGGTGAACTAGGGTTTTCCCACCTCACTCCTGGAGGAAAAAACAAAGGTCCGCTACTGGAGAGGCTAAGAAATGTCATATCCTGCCCTAGCCAGTTTAGCTCAGTAGACAGAGCCTCGGCCTGCAGGCCACAGGGTCTGGGTTCGACTCTGATCAAGGGCATGTACCTAGATTGCAGGCTCCTCCCTGGCTGGGACCCAGGTCAGGGCTCATGCAGGAGAAAACCAATCGAAGTGTGCCTCTCACAATGATGTTTCTCTCTGTCTTTCCCTCTCTCTTCCACGCTCTCTAAAAGTCAGTGGAAAAATATCCTCAGGTGAGGATAAAAAAAAAAGAAAAAAAAGAAATGTCATAGCCTATAAAAGAGACATCTTGAAAATGCCTAAAGAAAGTTGTCATTTTTTCGTGGTGAAGGGATTTGAAGTTCGTGTTGATAAAAACACCTTGGCGGCTGCAGCGGCCGGCAGTGGCAGCAGCAGTGGGGTGATGGGGGTGGCGCCTTCCCCTGATCTGCTGGTTGGCCCCTGCAGAAGGCCTAAGGGGGAGTGGGCCTAAGCCATCAGTAGGACATCCCCTGAGGGCTCCTGGACTGTGAGAGGGGCAGGCTGGGCTGGGGACACCCCCCCCCCCCCGCGCCGCCAGTGCACGAATTTTGTGCACCGGGCCTCTAGTATACATATAAAATAATATTTAGTACTAAATAACAACTCTAAGCTGAAAGATACTTCCAAAAATCTCAGAAATGAACATTTATGAACTCCTTGTATATCTCAGACACTGAGAATTTAAAGGTGAAAAAAATACAGTCACCATCCTCAAAACTGCCAGTATTATACATCTTATGTTAATTTGTGGTCATCATTAGCAAGAAGTCACCAGAGTACCAGTATCAGTTGAGCAACGAGTTTTCAGAATGTTTGAATCCCGATGAACCATAAATATTACTAACTGGAAAAACAAATTTCAAACTATAAACACTCTAATACACACATGCACATACACACTCTTTGGCTAAGTGTCAAATGTATGTTAAAGTTCTCAGGCTCTTGATTAACATAGGGCTAGATTTTCTCATTTCAAACTTCATTTTCTGAAAAATAAATTATAGTGGAATATTTTGAACTTTCAAACTTTAAAAGGACTTTGAACTAAAGGAAATAAAAACATTACTAGTACTTTTATTCCACATTAAAATCCTTCCAGAATAAAATATTACAGGAAAAAACCCCCACAAGACTTAGACTATATAGAATGAATAATATACATTTTCCTAAGTCTCTATGCAATACAGATCAATGATTTAAGTACCTGGCTTAATACTTAAGTTAAATGCTATGTATATAGATGTTTCTGCTTTGGAACAAAGACACTGAGGAAATACTAAGACTACTCAAACATTTTCATAGAGGAAAAACATTCTACCTCACCAGACACCCTTTTTAAGACAATTATCTATTCCTTTTTGTATCCCCAGCACCTGGTACAGTGAAAGGCATGTAGTATATGTTAAATAAAAACAACTACAAAAAACAACCAACTAAAATGAACCCTCTTGCCCTAGCTGGTTTGGCTCAGTGGATAGAGCATCAGACTGCGGACTGAAGGGTCCCAGGTTCGATTCCGGCCAAGGGCACATGCCTGGGTTGAGAGCTCAATCCCCAGTAGGGGGCATGCAGGAGGCAGCTGATCAATAATTCTCATCATTGATGTTTCTCTCTCTCTATCCTTCATCTCTAAAATCAATACAAATGTATCTGAAAAGTAAATAAATAAATAAAATAAAATGAACCCTCTTTCTACCCCGACTCTGCCAGAACATGCTCAGTTCCAACAACTCTTTGGATCACCCAACTAGGAGCTATAAATGGGGAGCTGTGGCTTTTTCCTTTCACACTTTGGCCAGTATTCTCATCAGCAAACCAATGGCTAGAGTCTGTTTTCCTCAGACTTCACGTCCATGTCTTAGGTTTCTATCTAGTATGTGAGAATACAGTGAATCTCACACTGCTGTCTTGATGACTAGATCCCAGATGGTCAATAAATCCCCAGATACAGAACAAAGATAACTATAAGTAGAACCATTTTTTTTTAAGTTTTTCTTTTTTATTGATTTCAGAGAGGATGGGAGAGGGGAGAGAGAGAAAAACATTAATGCTGAGAGATAATCATTGATCGGCTGCCTCCTGCACACCCACACTGGGGATCAAGCCCACAACCTGGGCATGTGCCCTTAACTGGAATCGAACCCCGAACCCCTCAGTCCACAGGCCAACACTCTATCCACTAAACTAAGCCAAGCCAGCTAGGGCAGTAGGACAATTTGACAGAAAAATTAGGTGCTTCATGAGTGTGAATCCTAACTGCTAGAGAAGGATACTAAGAGGGAACATCTGTTCTTGGTTGAGAAGTGGGACGACTTACCCTTTAAAATCTCTTCAACTGTAAGATTCTGTTTTTAAGTTGCCAATCTCTATAAACTCATTTTATAAAACAAAAAAAATGAGTTTATAAACTATAAAGCTACACTTAAAGCTGCAGCTTTGTGCAATTTTTTAATACAACTAAATCTGTAATTGTTATATTAATAATCAAATTTTAATTATCCAGGAACACACTACACAATCCAGTGTCATATTGAATGACAGAAGGTTAGAAAAAAATAAAGTCCAGAATGTTCCTTTGAAGAGTCAAACAAAAGATAGTGCCAGACAGGCCCAGCATTAAACCACAGGGAAATGATAAAAGCGAAGATACAATATATTCGAGAATTGAAACTAAGATTGACATTATGGTTAGTTTCATCAATGACCCAGCAGCAGTCTTAACTGGCAAAATAAGATGGCCAAAGTCCCATGTAAAATATAACCCTCCTTCAAACAGTAAAGATTAGTTAGGATGATTATACAAGTAATGCCTTATAAAGAGGGCAGATACAGCAGCTGAACGAAAAGCTAGAAATTAAACAAAAAACAGGGCAGGCAGAAGAAATGATCTAAGTCAGTGATGGCGAACCTATGACATGCGTGTCAGAGGTGACACGCGAACTCATTTTTTTGGTTGATTTTTCTTTGTTAAATGGCATTTAAATATATAAAATAAATATCAAAAATATAAATCTTTGTTTTACTATGGTTGCAAATATAAAAAAATTTCTATATGGAACACGGCACCAGAGTTAAGTTAGGGTTTTTCAAAATGCTGACATGCTGAGCTCAAAAAGTTTCGCCATCACTGATCTAAGTAGATCAGCACATATATGACAACTGCAAATAACAGAATGCAGGGAAATAGTAGCCAGTGATCAGAGATAACGGTATTTTTTAAAGCATTAAAAATGCCAAATTATCAATACAACTGTATATAGAAACATGTAATTATATCCAGGTATGGCCCAGCCTAATCTCTCAAATTCTATCTTTACTTTTCTCCTCGGCAAGTGACAACTTTTCTGAGTAATCATTTCAACTGTGTTCTTATCAGAAGTTTTCTTCACCCTCATCTTTCTGCCTCATGTGTTCCTAGCCAGCCCTCAATACTGTAATGAACAACCCTCCCTGGTGAAGTGTTGGAGAAAATCCTCACACCGAGCATGCTTAGAAAGTTAGTGTTTTCTAACATGAGGAGGTGGGAGGGGAAGAGGGAACTCTTGGCTAGTGGCACTAAAGCTGAGGAGATGGCCTATGTGGTCAGGAAATTGGTTATATATGTGAGGATTGAGCAAATACGTAAATATGGTGAGCATAATGGGAACCAGATTTCTCACTGTTGGCAAAGCAAAGTAAAATGTGGAACGTGGGAAGGTTAGAATAAAATATGTGCGGTTGAACTAGAAATGGATTGAACTCATGGTTCTAAACATACATAGAAACAAAGTAAGTGTGTGTGTGAGAGAGACAGAGAATATGCACATAATTTTCCTACCTCTATCAACTCAAAGATAGGCTCAGAAGCAATGACACCCCATAAAAAATGACCACACCTAGTGACCAGATCTTCTAAATAACATTCTCCCACTAAAAGAAGATAGGGGTCCTTGGAGAAATGGCTGAATACGGGGCATGTATATGACAAGTTTTGAACATCTCAGTATGTCAATAAGAAAATGCAAAATAGTGGAGCATATTCAAAGTCAGTTTAAAGAAACATCCACAAGCCAAATCATAAAAAATATCTTAATCTCAAAATATTTTTAGTACTATCAGTTAAATTACAGTAACAAATGATTGAATAAAACAGAAATCTATGTTCACGCTGACATAAAGGCATAGATATATGAATATATAATGTTCACATATCGTGTAACAAATACATAAATACATGCATTCTTACAGACATGGAGGGAAGAGAAACACCTACCTCAGAGCAGAATGCTAATATTAATAACTGTAGAAAGAATGAAAACAACCTTCATAATAAAAACTGATTCAGACAAAAATCAATGTTACAACTAGTGGTGAAAGTCTGATGAGGAAAGCTGAGGAATCAGACAGATACCAACAAGGGATCACATCAATAGTAATGGTAGAGCCGAAACCGGGTTGGAGCGTCGGCCTGCGGACTGAAGGGTCCCGGGTTCGATTCCGGTCAAGGGCACGTACCTTGGTTGCAGGCACATCCCCAGTAGGAGATGTGCAGGAGGCAGCTAATCGATGTTTCTCTCTCATCGATGTTTCTAACTCTCTATCTCTCTCCCTTCCTCTCTGTAAAAAATCAATAAAATATATTTTAAAAAAATAGTAATGGTACAAATTGACTTTGTGCCACCTGATGTGATGCTGTGAGAACACAGCATCTCTTCTGTGGTATTCCTGACAAATACACATAACCTAAATCTAACCATGAGGAAACCATTAGAAGAACACAAACTGCGGGATACTCCACAACTAACTGATCTAACTCTTCAAAGATGTCAAAGACATGAAAAGAGCAGGAAAGATACAGTTGTTCCAGATTGAAGGAGGGTAGGGACTTGTGACAACTAAATACACATGATTCTGGACTGGATCCTGGCTCTTTAGGATATTATTTTGCTATAAAGGTCATTATTGAGATAGTTGGTGAAATTTGACACATGTGGATTAGACTGTATTCCCATATCAATGTCATTAACTTCCTGATTCTGATGGGCATACTGAGATACTGTGTTTACAAAGTACAAACTACCGTACAGTATTTAGGAGAAATGGGCATCAAGTCTGCAACTTACTCTCAAATCATTCCTAACCCCCAGATGGGAGGGGCTTCCATTTTGACCCCTGAAAGACACTTTTGGTTGAAACAAAAAAGCTGGGGAGGGGTGTTGCTACTAGCATTTAGTGGGTAAAGGCCAGGGCCACACTCCACAACATCTCGTGTTGAGGGTAAGCCTGTAGGTAGGGAAGGAAACTTCTGCCACTATAAGAATGGGCTACCTCTTTACCACTAAAAAGTGAAGTCACTGGTGTCTTGAAGACCCAGATATTCATTCCCACTGACCTATCAGCTACCTGATGGTGTTTCTACTGTAATAGAGAACTGAACTGCTGAGAATATTTTCTACACCCACTTACCTAGCACCCCCCACCACCAACTTTCTTTTTCTCTGGAGATTTGGGAGGTAGCCTACATAAAAATTCCTTGGGAAATTAAGCTTAGTTTTGCACAGAAAACATGAATCCTAATTTCTTATATATAAAACAAACCTATCATTTCCACTATGTTAATTTATGCCATCTAACTTAATGTTTAAGACTTAGATCCCATTTATTTCCTCTATTCCTTTACACTCATCAAAAGTCAAAAGGGCCCAGCCGTGGAACTTAGTGGTTGAGCACAGACCCAGGAATCACACAGTTGATTCCCAGTCAGGGCACATGCTGGGGTTGCGGGCGTGATCCCCAGAGTAGGGGGCATGCAAGAGGCAGCCAATTGATGATGTTCCTCTCTCATGGATGTTTCTATCTCTCTATCCCTCTCTCTAAAAATCAATTAAAAAAATTTTTTTTAAGTCAGAAGGTACAATTTCCCCTTATTTCTGTTTCTCAATGTTCTCTTCTTTTTAACACCTTTAAAGTAGTCTTTTAATGTCTTGAAGGCAAATGGAGGACCTATTTCTTACAAGCATTAGGGATTTTACATTGCACTGTTCCTGAAGTAGGCTTCTACATTCCTTGCCTACATATTTCCATAAAGATACATAACTTCCTGGGGTCTAAAATATTTTTAATTCCTTCTTATTAAAGAACTACAACACTAAGGATCAAAGTTTCATTTTTAAAGCTTACTGGTCCATCTAAAATTTAAAATTTGGATATAATTCCACTTAAAATTAAAAGGGTCTTGAAAAAACATTTCAGTTGGAGGTTTAAAAGGAAATTAAAACATTTACTAAAGCAAGCCTCTTCAGAGAATAAAATGTTGTTTGCACTATCGTTTTAAGACAGGGCTTTACCCACATTACATCTTTCAATGAGTTAAATCCCATAGCTCTTTTGGTTTTATAAATAAGCACTATTTCTTCTGACATTATCTATCAACAATAAATTGGTCTTCTGCTTACTAGGTTGCATGACCTGATTTACTTGAGGTCAGAGAGAGTCCTTCAAAATCGGGTCAAGTACATGTACACTGCTGCCTTCTATGCCATTTAGTAGCAAAAAAATAAAAATAAAAATAGACTCCAATATAAACTTAAAACAAAGTTAAAAACCTGAAGATAAATAAGTACAAATGAACTCAACTGATTATTGAATTAACTTAAGTATACACAATAAAATTAGTTCAAATCTTTTTAACAAACACATCACTATTACTTCATCCTTAAGTGAAATAATAGAAAGACAAAAAGAACTGGAAAGAAATTTTTATTCTTCAAAGTAATACTGGTATTATAATAATCTTAGCTTATTTTTCAACATATTCCATAGTTCTGTTCAATAAAAGAGCCTATAAACAATGAATACACCCAGCACTCAGATGCGGTGTCTAAGTACTAATCCACATAAAAAACACAAGGGTCCTAACCGGTTTGGCTCAGTGAATAGAGCATCGGCCTGTGGACTGAAAGGTCCCAGGTATGATTCCGGTCAAGGGCATGTACCTTGGTTGCGGGTACATCCCCAGTGGGGGGTGTGCAGGAGGCAGCTGATCGATGTTTCTCTCTCATCGATGTTTCTAATTCTCTATCCTTCTCCCTTCCTCTCTGTAAAAAATCAATAAAATATGTATTTAAAAAACAAAAACAAAACACAAGGATCCTTGATTAAATGGATGATTCCATGATTGAAACAGGTAAAGTACAAGATGAATCTGGGTAATCTTATGTGCAGAAAGGAAGGGATGATGGGGTTATATCAAAAGGACACAAGAGATATCTGGAAATGGTTTATACTACCTGTATCTATTGTAAACATGTTTATTAAGTAAAAATAATTGAGTCTATAGTGATTGAGAGGGTGGGGGGAAGGGAGAGAATTCTTCTTTATAGAATTTGAGCTATTGAATGTGGAATAAATAGCAATTAGAAAAATCCATTCTGCAACTGTCAGTGTAATAAATGATGCAGGCAAAAATCAACAATGGCTGCTAAAATGAAGGGGTAAAACAACAGTGGGAGAAGGATATTCACATGGTAGCAGAGCAGCACCCAGAAGCTTACTGACAAATTAAATTGTAAAAGGAAAAATGTACCTGTATTTTGGAGAAAGTTGGTGGATCACACCCTTTACTAGGTGGTCAAGGCAATAATAAGAGTAGCTTCTGATGTGAAGCAACATATACAATAACACTTTGAAGTATTCTTGTCAAAATATGTTTAGCCTGAACCTGATCAAGCTAATCAGACTTAGCTTCTAGTGTTCTCTGACACTGTACTACTTTAATATAGTGGTGTAACAGCTTACATGACATCATCAGGAAACCAGAGGCCCATGAAATTCGTGCACTGTGGGGGGGCGGGGGTGTCCCTCAGCCCGGCCTGCACCCTCTCACAGTTCCATACCTCTTGCTTATTACCTCCCGCTTGCTCGCTGCTCCTTACTACTGCCACGGAGGCGGGAGAGGCTCCTGCCACCACCGCTGCACTCACCAACCATGAGCCCGGCTTCTGGGAGCATACTGACCACCAGGGGGCAGCTCCTGTGTTGAATGTCTGCCCCCTTGTGGTCAGTGCGCATCATAGCGACCAGTCATTCCATTTTTCGGTCAATTTGCACATTAGACTTTTATTATATAGGACTAGGGGCCCGGTGCACAAAATTCGTGCACTGGGTGGGGGTGGGGGGAGAGTGTCCCTCAGCCCAGCCTGCCCCCTCTCACATACTGGGAGCCCTCAGGCGTTGACCCCCATCACCCTCCAATCACAGGATCAGCCCCCTGCCCAGGCCTGACGCCTCTGTCAGAGGCGTCAGGCCTGGGCAGGGGACCCTCATTTCCCCCCATCACTGGTTCTGCCCCCAGCCCAGGCCTGATGCCTCTGGCCCAGGCGTCAGGCCTGGGCAGAGGACCCCCAAACCCCTCTGATTGCTGGCTCTGCCCCTTGCCCAGGCCTGATGCCTTGGCCAGAGGCGTAGACCCCCATCACCCTCCGATCGCCTGATCAGCCCCTTGCCCAGGCCTGACGCCTCCGCCAGAGGTCCATCTCCCCCCGATCACTGGCTCTGGCCCCCGCCCAGGCCTGAGGCCTCTGGCCCAGGAATCATGCCTGGGCAGGGGGCCCCCATCTCCCTCTGATAGCTTGCTCCACCCCCCGCCCAAGCCTGACGCCTCTGACCCAGGCTTCAGGCCTGGGCAAGGGGACCATCGTATCTCCCCAATCCCCAGCTCCGCCCCCCACCCAGGCCTGATGCCTCGGCCAGAGGAGTTGACCCTCATCACCCTCCGATCACCAATCACCGGATGGGCCCCTTGACCAGGCCTGAGGCCTCCGGCAGAGGTGTCAGGCCTGGGCAGGGGACCCCCAGCTCCCCGCGGTTGCAGGCTCTGCCCCTGCCCAGGCCTAACACCTCTGGCCTAGGCGTCCGGCCAGGGCAGCAGGGACCCGCAGCTGCAGCGGCCCTGCGATCGTGGGCTTCGCTTTAGGCCCAGGCAAGGGACCCCTAGCTCCTGGGACTGCCAGCTTCGACCGTGCCCAGCTCCCATCGCTGGCTCCACCCCTACTTCCTGCTATCACTGGCCAGGGCGGAAAAGGCACCTGATTCTCCGATCATGGCTGGGGGGCAGGGCAAAGGCGGCCTTGGGGAGCTCTTAGCTCCCCCCTGGGTTTCCGATCACTGTCAGTGGCAGGGGGCTTCTTCCTGCTTTCCCTTTCGCCTTCCTGCATTGTGCCTACATATGCAAATTAACCGCCATCTTGTTGGCAGTTAACTGCCAATCTTAGTTAACTGCCAACTAATCTTAGTTGGCAGTTAATTTGCATATAGCCCTGATTAGCCAATGAAAAGGGTATCGCCGTACGCCAATTACCATTTTTCTCTTTTATTAGTGTGGATAATCACATCAATTCTGAATATGAAACATTCTACAAAACAAATATCCTGGGCTCTTAAAAAAATCAGTTCCATGGGAAATAAGTACTATAATCATGTCACCAGTTAGGTATGAGACTGCCCTTTTTCTTAAGAAATGTATACTATCATACACACACACACACACACACACACGGAGAGAGAGGAGTCATATGTGTGCAATTATGTAAAAATGTTAACTAAAAATCAATCTAGACAGAGAGGTATGAGTATTCATTGTACTGATCTTTCACACTTTCTATATATTTTAACTCATTCATAATAAAAGGTTGACAGGAAAATAAAGTAAAATGTTATTAATCAGCAGGATCTACAAAACTTTCAGAGTGTCTACAAAACCAAAAACATTTCACAATAATAATAATATTTGCCTTTTTCACAATGTTGACATTTGTACAGACAGTAAAAGCAATGGTGGGCAAAGCTGGTGCCTTACCACACACCAGGGTAGGGACTCCAAAGGGTATTAAGTAGTCATATTCTTCACTGCCACATACTTCACAGTTAAAAAATGAGTTTCACATTAGAAAAAGCCCTTGATGAAAGATTAAAAATTATTAATTTTATCATATCACAACCCTTGAAGGCTCTAATATGCTGTGTGACAACATAAGTATGATTAAACACTTCTACTGTGTAAGAAGTATCTGTTTTGTTAAAGAGAAAACATTACTGCTCAAGTTGCCAGATAAACTAGCCCCTTTTTTTTCTGGAACACTACTCCTTACTTGAAAGACTGACAAACTATGCTTACAAAGACTTGAGTAGTAGGCAGACCACTTTTTCAAAAATGAACAAAGTGGGCCACTCACTGTTAGTCATTTTCCTTTAAGTAATTTCTACCAACGAAAATTTTCAACTTTTAAGCAAAAACTAAAATCCTGGAGAACTTTATCTACCACTGTGAACTTGACAGCTTCCCAATACCAAAAGGCTTTTCTGATGAGTTTGGCAGTGATATTATTGTGATATTTTGATACTATGTAATGAGGTGTGAGCCCATTTGCATGAATCAGTATAACTAGAATTTTCCAAATGACAAATGTATGATGTTACAAAGCAGGTGTGTGTAAAAGGTCCATTCAAAGTGTAAAACAAACTAATAGATTTTAATGTAACAGCATGGAAAGTTCATTAGAATGGTGTTAGATTTCAAGCTCCAACTAATCTATATATATAAAAGCCTAAGTGACCATATATATAAAAGCCTAAGTGGAACAACTGGAACAACCGGTCGCTATGATGTGCACTGACCACCAGGGGGCAGACGTTCATTGCAGAAGTTGCTCCCTGGTGGTCAGTGTGCTCCCACAGTGGGAACGGCTTCAGCCAGAAGCCGGGCTCACAGCTGGTGAGCGCAGCTGCCACGGTGGGAGACTCTCCCGACTCTATGGCAGCACTACCAAGTGGCAACAGCAGGCGCAACGGGCCAGGCTGAGCGTGAGCAGCGCGGTGCCCAGCCCCAATTCGGGCTCCTCCCTGGCCGCCTGCCTCACTGTTATATCCCCCAAGGGGTCCCAGATTGTGAGAGGGATGTCGACTGAGGGATGTCTACTGCCGGCTTAGGCCTGATCCCAGTGCCATTCTCTGTAAAAGGCAGTCAGTCTGAACAACTCAGTGACTCAGGGAAGCACAGGGAACTCAGGGTGAGCCTGCCTTCGTGCTTGACTCACCCACTCGATGGTGTTCACAGGACAGATTGTGGTGGCTCAGCCCATGCACGTGCAGCAGCTGCTGAAGTTCAAGCAGCAGGCTGTGCAGCAGCAGAAGGCCATCCAGCCACAAGCCGGCATTCAGACATCCCCTGAGGGGTCCTGGACTGCAAGAGGGTGCAGGCCAGGCTGAGGAACCCCCTCTCCCAGTGTACGACTTTCGTGCACCGGGCCTCTAGTCTTTAAAAAACTCCCATTTGTTGAGTTTAGTGTAGTATCAAAGAAAGTTTACAATTATGTGAAAAATCTATTGAAAATACCACATAGCTGTATAAGGCTGAATTTCTTCATATATTTCAACCAAAACAACATAATGAAATATACTGAATTCAGGGGATATGAGAATGCAGCTATCTTTTATTAAGTCAAACTATTAATTTATTTTTCTTTCTTATTTTTTGATTTTAGAGAAAGGAAGGGAGAGGGAGGGAACATCAATTTGTTGTTCCACTTATTTATGAATTCTTTGGTTGATTCTTGTATGTGCCCTCACTGGAATCAACCCTGAAAACTTGGCATATCAGGACGATACTCTAACTAAGCTACCCGGCTAGGGCCTATTAAGCCAAACTTCAAAGAAAGTAGCAAAAAATGGAAAACAATGTTATTCTACTCACTATTTTTTAAAGAACATTTATTTCATAAAAATACTGTTAACATGTAATAGGTTATTGTTATTTTTAATTTTAGAGAGGGTGGGAAAGGGAGAGGGGTGGAGGGTGGAGGAGAGGGAGGAGGGAGAAGGGAGAGGGAGAAGGAGAGGGAGAGAAACACTGCTGTGGGCAACAAACATAGATTGGTTGCCTCCCACATGAACCCCGATTGGGGACCGTATCCGTAACCTGGGCACATGCCTTGACTGGGAATTGAACCAGAGACCTTTCTGTGCATGGGACAATGCTCAACCAATTGAGCCACACCAGCCAGGGCAGATTTTTGTTACTTTAAAGTGAAATACTAGTAAGTATTTTTGAAATGTTTCACTTCTCTAATTTCATAAATATCAATATACATATACTCAAAAGCTCTTTGGAATTCTCAATAATTTTTTTAAGATTGTAAAGTAGTCCTAAAACCAAAAAAATGATTTAACTGTTGCTCTGGAAATCAATACATGCCATACACATTTTTCAATAATCCAAAAACTTCACCTAAGCATTAATGACTACAGTCTTTACACTACACTACCCTGGCTCCTGGCAAGATAGCTCTGTTGAAATTAACTTTAAGCACCTTTTTATTTCTTGTGGGGGTTGGGCACCTGGAGTATAGCACAATTACCTTGACAAGATTCCCAATTGGCTCTTTACAGAGGTAAAAGAACAAAAATAAAATGAAACCGTAAAAAAACAGACACATTCATTCTTAGTTGCTTAAAATTGGCTCAATCTACAAAAAGATTAGACAATTACAAACTGATTTTCAATAACAAATATATTTACCACTCTAACAAGCTATTTAAGTAAAGAAACCTATATATATATAAAAGCCTAAGCGATCATTACAATTGGTCAACTGATCACTATGACGCGCGCTCCCTTCAGCCAACCTCCTGCGGCCAACAAACCTCCCGTGGTCCCTCCCCGCCGGCTGGCCGGGTGGTCAGTGCACTCCCACAGCCAACCTCCCTCAGTCCCTCCCCTGGATGGCCGGCCAGCCCTGATCAGCCCCAATTGCCAGTCAGGCCGACGGACCCCACCCGCGCACGAATTTGTGCACTGAGCCTCTAGTTTTTAATAAAAAGGCAAAGCCAAGCAAATTATTCTCAAAATTTATGCTGAACTAAATTAAAATGACTTACATAATGCATTAAGAATGAAGTTGGACCCTTAACTTACACTGTATACACAAATTAACTCAAAATGAATCAAAGACTTAAATGTAAAATTTAAAACTATAAAACTCTTAGAACAGTTGAAAAGCTACATGACATTCAATTTGGCAATGATTTCTTGGATATGACACTAAAAGCACAGATAAAAAAACAAACTGGAGTTTGCTGAAATAAAAACTTTTGTACATTTAAGCACACTATTAAGTGAGTAAAGAGACAATTCACAGGATGGGGGAATCTATGTGAAAATTATATATCTAATAAGGGGTTAATATCGAGAATATATAAAGAACACCTATAACTCAACAACGAAAACAAACAAACTCAATTCAAAATGATCAAAGTACCTGGATAGACATTTCTCCAAACCAGATAAACAAATGGCCATTAAGTACATGAAAAGAGGCTCCACATCACTAGTTAGCAAAACAAACCACAAGCAGATACCATTTCACAGCCATTAGAATAGTTATTATAAAAACAAAAACCTCAGGCCCGGCTGGTGTTGACAGTGGCTGAGCATCAATCCATGCACCAAAATGTCATCCAGTTTTGACTCCTGGTCAGGGCACATGTCCAGTTTTCAGACTGGATTGCCAGTACGGGGCATGCAGGAGCCAACCAATTGCTGTTTCTCTCACTGATGTTTCTCTCTCCTTCCCTCTCTCTCAAATCAATAAAAATGTATTTTAAAAAAATTCAGAAAATGTGTGCTGGTGATGATGTGAAGAAATTAGAACCCTTGTGCATTGATGTTAGGAGTGTAAATGGTACAGCCAAGTTGGAAAACAGTTGGACAGTTCAACAAAGATCTACCATATGTCCCCAAAATTCTACTCCTAGGGACAAATCCAAAAGAATCGAAAACAGGGACTCAAATAGCCAAAAGGTAAAAACAACCCAAGTGTTCACCAACAGATGAATGGCTAAACAATGGGATGTTATTCAGCCATAAAAAGAAATGGAATTTTGATATAGGCTACAACATGGATGGACCTTGACAAGATTATACATAATGAAATAACCCACTTACAAGAGGTACCTACAACAGGCAAGTTCATAGAAACAGAAAGTAAAACAGCGGTTACTAGGACTGGAAGGAGTAAAGGGGGAGTCATGAATTATTGTTTAATCGGTACAGAGTTTTTGTTGGAGATGATTAAAATGTTTTGGGTATAGATAATGGTGATGGTTACACAACATTGTGAATGTATTTAATGTCACTAAATTGTATATTTGTATATAATAAATATATTTTACCACATTTTGAAAAAATGGTTACTTTTTTAAAAAAATGACTTACATTTATTCTTTGCAAGAAAATTTAATTGCCTTAATGTTTGTTAGTATTTTTCAAATAAAAATATTAAGAGTTGAGCCCTCCAATAAAAATAATACGAGTCACTGATAATGCTTTACTTACCCGTTTGGGGCCACTAAAAATCTTTCTGGTATTTTCCTTTGATTTATCTCCTTGTTTACTTGGGGGCTTCTTCACACTTTCAGGAACACCAGGCAAGTCCTCTGTAAAATCCAAGTTTTCTGAAATGGTAATCAAAACTATCTAGCTTTCTAAGATTTCAAATTATCTACCAAACAATCTATGGACATTTGGTGGGGAGGGAAGAGGGTAAAAAACAAAAAAGGAATAAAAGCACCACACAGTTGATAAAATACTGCCAAAAGTATTATCTCATTCTCCCATTCTCACCCTACTTGTCCCACCCCCACCATCAAGAAAAAAAATCAGAAACCTAGTTGCTCTAGTTTTATTTTGTATAAATGGTAAAATCAATTCTTTTACACAATAACTGCTGGATATCTATGAACACTGACATTGGTATGATCTATTTAAAGATACACACAATACCAAGTGGTATCTATCTTTAACATTTTCCTAGAATTTAAGGACACAATCAGGTTGGGCTTCAAAGAAGGCCCACTTACATCTATAAAGACTACATTTAAAAATAAAATTTTTAAAGGATTACTATCTTTGGCAAAAGACACAAAATGACCAAATACAATGTAGTTAAATGATTTAGGGTATATTCACACAAAACTAACCAAAAGATCAGATTAATTCCTAGATAGCTATAAATGTTTATTTTCAAGCTTAAAAAAGAACACAAAAATAGAAACTTTCTCCAGGTCAAAATTTTAAAGTGTTTGCTATTCCTATATGAAGACTCAAATTTCACTCAAATGGTCTCTAATTTAAAATTGTCTCTAATTTAATTTTTGATATCAACCTGAAGTTTTTGAAAGGGAGACTGATTTCACATTTTAAAGTTTAAAAAATTACATATCCCAAGATGTAAACTTCAGCCACAGATGTTCAATTGCAGATTAAGATAATTTGCTATCAAGGTTAGCATACATTACTTATCACCCTCATCCCACCCTCCCAGAGAACAACTTTAAAGCTTATTGCTCAGTCAGAGCTCAGAAACTAGCAAGGTTCCTGCAATCATCAGTTCTCCAGAAGAGATTCAAGACAACATTAATAATTCTGACAATACCTTTATTCTATTTTATTTTATTTTATTGCAGTGGGGGAGTCAGAAGTGAGCCCTTAGCGACTACTCCTGTATAATTCTAGGTTTAAAGATAAGAGTGATTCAAATCTAGCAAAACTATTTTTAGGCCAAATAAAGCAAAAAGATGGGCAGTCTCAAGTACGACTATGAGAAAACCATGTGGGAGAATACAATTAGAATTCTAATTTACCATGATACTTCCTCTATAACCCTAACAGGACAAAAGCTTCATTTAACAAGTGAACAGATACAGAAAAACTATATTTGGTCAAATACAAATAAATATAGCTCCTGTAACCCAGAGAGGCTTTCACATATTTCCTCACTCAGCAGTCAATCCACTTCACAAAACCCTTGTCAGGGAATGACTTAATTATAGCAAAGCTAACCTATTTCTTTTGTTTGTCTCTCACAGTGGAGGCTATCAACTCCTTGAGGACCTCTAGTCATTACTGGTCCTGCTATCTTAAAAGACAAATTAAATTTTCACCATTAAGAATGAATAAATACTTAACTATCACTTCTTAATTTTATTAAATCAATTTAAGAGGTAATTTTTTACAAAAGTTTTATAAAGTTTTTTTTTTTAATGTTTTTATTACTGATTTTAGAGAGCAAGGAAGGAAGAGGAAAAGAGAAACATCAATGTGACAGGGTAATAACATCGATTGGCTGCCTCTACACGCCCTCTATTGGGGATCCAGCTCACAACTCAGGCATGTGCCCTGACAGGGAGTCAAACCTGTAGCATTTTGGTGCCCGGGACAAACTCAACCAACTGAGCCACACCAGCCAGGGCTAAGAGGATAATTGTTAAGATTAAGATTTAATCTTAATTTTAAATTTAATATTTCTTTAGATTGTTTGAAACATTTATTAGTTGATTAGTTTTGAGCCAAATGCAAAGGCTTTTTATCAATTGTAATTTTCTAATATTTCCCTCATTACAACCATCCACTCACTACAAGCATGTCAAACTCAAAGGCTAACATGAGCCAAATAAACAAGGTTTAAGTTTATGTGGGCCGCAAAAAAACAAAAGCTTCAATTTTTATAGAAATGTAGGTTTATTTCAACAGAGACATGCTGAATACAAAGGGCTGAAATAAAAAAGTAATCATTAACATAAAATAATAGAACATTTTAATAAAAATTTTTTCTTGAATATTAACTTACCAGACACTGAATAACTGCACAAATTAATAAGCGTAACGCAAATAAACCTATTTTTCTTGTTCTCCAAAAGTGAAATATTTCCTGTTGCACATACCCAACAAGTCAGCCCAAGACTAATGACATGGCAATCAGCTGCTAAAATATTCGCTGCTAGTATTAGTGGAGAGAAATGGTGCGCCTGCGCATAAGGCACGTAAGGGAAATGAATGCAACATGATTATAGTGATATCATTAGCAAACACTGTAGTTCGTTATCAATAATTATGTATAACAGGATATTGTAAAAATAAAGTTACGAAATTTTTATTAAAACGTTTCTTACATACCTTCATTTGCTGGGCCACAAAAATATTTGTTGTGGGCCACATGGGGCCCATCGGCCGCGAGTTTGACATGCTTGATCTACTATCAGTGTAATTCTAAATGTCCAAAATCTATCCTTATGTCTCAATTGGATTTGAATTTTTGAAACTGAAACATCAAGATGTATGCTAATCCCGAACACACACACACACACACACACACACACACACACACACTCTCTCTCTCTCTCTCTTTAAAATTCTCAAGTGCTAATAATAGAATTAAAAAACAAATATGGCGCTGGCCAGTGTGGCTCAGTTGGTTGGGCATCCTCCCGTGCACCTAAAAGGGTGCGGGTTCAATTCCCGGTCAGGTCATAAGCCCAGGTTGCAACTCAATCCCCAATATGGGGTGTGCAAGAGGCAGCTGATTGATGTTCCAGATGTTTCACTCTCGCATAGATGTTTCTCTCTCTCCCTCTCAAAATCAATCAATAAAATAAATAATAATGAAAAGATTCCACAATCTACATCCAAATTGGCTCCTTACAATGTGGAACTTATTAACATTTAAAATGTTATACCTTGAATAAGCTAATCTGTAGTTCTAAATAGTACTATTAAAATTCAACATAAGTTAAAATTGAGTATCTAGGAGGAAACTAAGTAGCTGCTGATTTAAGACTGAAAAGCACTTTAACACGAAAAAAATTTTTTAAAGTCTTACCTGTGTTATTAGTATTAGACTGACTGTCCTGGGAATTATCATTGCTTTCTGGAGCAGAATGCAAGGAAGATGGAGCTGTTTTAGTTCTTTTTTTGCTTGTCTTTCTTTCCACTTGACAGTCATCATCTTCATCATCTTCACTTTCACTGAGATCATCAAAGCCAAAATACTTAATTTTGTAATTAGAACTCCCTGAACCTCCTTCATCACCTCCTGTCTCATCATGAGCTTCAAAACCAAAAAATTCAAGTTTAACATCCTTTTTGGATTTAGTATTACTAGGTCGAAATCTAGTAGTGGTCTTAGAAGTTGCAATATCTGCCTTTTTTCTTAGGCGGCCAGCTTCTCCCAAATCGGCAGGAGTTGATGCAGTGAACTCATCCATGCTGCGTTCCATAGTATCCTGTATGGTAACATTACAAACTGACAAGCAAGATGGATGTAAAACAGTGTAATCTCTAGTCCGTCCAACTGTCCCTCTAAAACTGGTCCCACAACTTACACTGCCTTTCTTTGCCTGATTCAGGCCATCTTTACTTGACTCACTGTTTGCTTTGGCTAAGGCCTGACTGGTGCCGTCTAATAGCTTATCAAAATTGGATGTTCCTTGTGAAGACTTTGCTTTATTGACCCTACAGTACGTCCTACAATTGCTTGGCCTAAGAACACTTTGCATGATGTCTTCTTCCTCAATGGCTTCGTTTAGATTTTCCAACCGATTTTTTAAATCCTCATCCTTCATCTCCAAAAGAGGATCACTATCCAAATTTAAGATACAATCTTCTGATCTGACATCTTCGAAATCATTATCCCACTCATACAAACCAGTTCTTACAGATCCCTTAATCAGAGATACTTCTGATGGAGACTCTGACCTTTTTCCAAGTTGGGAGTTCCATGTATCATTTGTTTCCTTGATTTCATCAGCTTTGTATCCAGAAGCCACTATAATTTCTGCATTGGGTTTCTTAGTACTGTCTTCAGCATTTTTGTAAATATGGTGACTATCCCTTTCATATTCGTCACTAAAATTCTCCACTTTATCTATAAAAATTAAAAATAAATCAAGGATTAAAAGTGAGTGACATCGAAGTAAAAGTTAACAAGTAACAGTATATGTGGCTAATTAATAGCACAGAATCAATTAATCTTGAAATGATTGCAATTTTAAATTGAGACATTAATGTTTACATAGTTGACATTTCTCCTTACACCTTGTATATATATCATGTCTTCTAGTGACCTCTTCCTAGGAAACCAAGTCCCTTAAATTTATTACCCTAAATTCATGAGATTTCAGTTGCTAAGCAACTGGATCAATTCAAAATGACACTTAAATGACTCAGCCAAACCTCAGAGGTATAAAGGGTTTTTCAAATTAAAAAAAAATGCTTAAATTAAAATGTATTTAGAATAAAAATAGAATAGCACAATAAATGAAGACATTCCAGTGTGTCTGTATTTCTCTGGGATAAGATTACCCATAGACTGACCAGCTCTGTCTAGAAACTTGCCCCAGGATCAGGTTTCTTTAACTATTTTTGCTTTCCATTCTTCAAATCTTAAAAGCCATATGACTTCAATAGTTTTTTTGGTTTTTTAAACAGTAGTTCTGAGGCCCAAATTAAGTGACTACAGTGGTTATTTATGTATATCAGTCAGGAGTAAATCTTAAACTGCCTATTCATTTTGTACTTGAGGAATTCATTATTGTTGCCTTTAGTTTTTATCATCAGGGACATTTTTGCTAACCTTTCTAAATGAGACAGAAGTATGATTCAAACTGGTAATATGATTAATTCTCCCAAGACTCATTGGTAGAAAAACCCTGGCAAATATCTGTGCCAAAAAACAAAACTCGTCCTGGTTTGTGGGTTAGATTCCTGGTCAAGGACATGTACCTAGGTTGCAGGTTAGATCTTCAGCCCCCATCAGGATGTGTGTAGTAAGCAACCAATCAATGTGTCTCTTTTATACTGACGTTTCTCTCTCTCACCCCCTTCCCTCCCTTCCTTCCATACTCTCTCTAAAAATCAACGGAAAAAATATCCTCAGGTGAGGATTAGCAACGAAAACATGTACCTACAATTGTTAATGCTATCCAATGGGTTTAAACATAATTCAAGATTTGTATTTACTTACCTTTAGAAGGCATCTAATTTATAGGTATATCTGTTTTATTCTTAGATATTTCCCAGCTGAAGGCAAGGAACTACAGTTTTCATAATCTCAGAAGTACCAATCACTTAAGTATAAAATACTAAAAACCAAAAATTAAAAGCTGATTATAATATCTTACTTTTAAAAGGCATGAAAGCAAAACTAAGTCTAAAAATCAAACCTAAAAAAATAACTGCTTTTATAACAAGTGGAAAGAGCACTGATAGCTGAGTCTGGAAACTAGTATTGCCCTGGTTAAACTAGTTCTTTTGAGTTCAGGCAATACCCTTAACTTTGGAAGTTTTCCTAATGGCTCCAACTTTCTCACCTGTTCATAAAGGAAGCCACTGACCCAAACTACCTTAAACTGTTACTGAATTATTTATAAACAAATGCCTATGGGAATGCTTAGTATTTAGCTTTACAAGGCCTATGAGATGTCACTGAATTCCATACTACATCATATTTGTAACTACATAGCCTCTCATTGTATAAATGTCACAAATTTATTTAGGCTGCTTATGATTATTTTATGTAATAAACACCTTCTGACTTAAAATAAAGAATTTAAGTGGATAATAAACTTTATCCATGTTTTTAAAAATTACTACTCCAAGCTGTACTTACTACTCCCATTTCCCTTAAAATCAGAAAGAAGAATCCATATTATATTTTAACAGTAACTACTCTCATAACCAGGCTACCCTACATACAAGTATTGTGAGCCTATCTTATAAATTTGTTTTAAATGCAAAGAATAATAAAGAGCCCTATAAAAAGATATATAATTAAGTTGTATTAGTAAGTATAATTCAATTATATAGCATAAACAGTTCTACAAATGAAATACTGAAGTACATTACAAATTTAAACTTCTGAAATACATAGATAAAAGCCAATTTAATCAACAAAAGTTCTGCATAAGAAAAGCTGTCCAAGTTCTTCACAAGAGTATTCCAACATAAAAATAAATGCTTTCTACAGTCCTTGATCCTTTAGCTCTCCAGTATTGGTAATTATACCTTCAGAAGATAAGGCAAGGCTATCTTACCCTAAAATGCAGACCAACAATTAAATTACTTTCAACTGCCCTCCTCCCATAAACATGCCAGCTTCTCAGTCAGGTAAACCCATTTAACATAAACATCAAGTATTTTAAAAAGGTAAATAAAGATGATTTTTTAAAAGGGAGGCTAAGTATTACTCTTTTTAAATCTAATATATATATATATATAAATACAACACATATATGTTTATAAACAAAATGCACTTCTAGCTGCAATAACATTTTAGAAATTAAGTGGATGAGTGTCAGCTCTACCATTTACTGGCAAAAACGAGGTCTCAAGTTCAAACAGTTCCTTCACCTAAAAAAAACAACTAATAAAATCCATCTCAGGGCAGGTTGAACAGATAAAAGAATGTAACAACCCTGGCCAGTGTCCCAGTGGTTAGAGCATGAATCTGGAGGTCACGGTTCAACTCCTGGTTCTATTCCAGTTCAGGGCACATGCCCAGGTTTCAGGCTCCGTCCCCAGTAGGATGCGTGTGGGAGGCAGCCAAACAATGATTCGCTCTCATCATTGATGTTTTTTCTCTCTCCCTTCCTCTCTGAACTCAATATATATAAAAAGAGGTTTTTCTTTAAAAAAATTAAAAAACAAAAAAGAATGTAACACTAGAGCATTACACAAATGCACATTATCATAGCTATTACAACTTTGCCAGAATACAGAATATATTTTTAATAACCTATTAATAAGACTTAGTGGAATTTAACCTGTAAGTTCATCAATATTCCCTTATGTCCTATATCTATCAGTTTCATGCAAGGAATCCAAAACCACACTCTAAGGCCTAATGTTTTCCCTCAAGCTAGAGGATGAAGACTGGATGTATAGAAAGCTCAGTACAAAACTTAGCCAAGCACCATCTGCAATCAGATACTTAATGCCTTTTAACATCACTACATTTTAGCATCACTAGATAGTTACTCAATCTATATATATAAAAGCCTAAGCGACCAGACGACCACCAGGAGACAGACACCCAACACAGGAGCTGGCCCCTGGTGGTCAGTGTGCTCCCACACAGCCCAGCTGACAGATTGACATGAGACGCAGTGCTCACGGCTGGTGAGCGCAGCTGGTGGCATGAACTTCACCCGCGGACACTCCCCCTGCACATCTCAAGTGGCAGCTGCAGCAGGCACAGTGGGGCCGGGATGAGCAGGAGTGGCACCCAGCTTGGGCTCGCCCCCCCCCCCTCTCTTCACGCACTACTTCGTGCTGTGCGGGACTGATGCGGACATAGGGCAGGAGCCCAACGAGCTGGCGGGTAAGGCCGGGCTACAGCTGCATGGAGGTCCACTGATCCCCGCAGGCCAGGTTGGGGAACCCCACTGGTGCACAGATCCATGCACCAGGCCTCTAGTATTTAATATATTAGGTAACACATAGGGAGGGAATTGATCTTAATGAAGACAACATGTAATCTGGAAGTTCTGAGTAGCATGGGGTTGAACCACACAGCTAAGTCAATACCTAGATGTGTAAATATTTGACAAGTCATATTGCTTCACTAGACCCCATCCTGCTTACATAAAAAAGTGAGCAACTTCTAAAATATTAATTAAATGCCCATTATTTTCTTAAGGATTCTTAAGTTTGAAAGAAAACAGATGATTCCCTTAAAATAAAAACACAAATATATCAGTACTTGCAATAATAGGAGTGTATACATAGTTTTATAAAGGAAATTAAACAGTGAGATGATTTCAGGCTTCCATGAGTGAAGTGAATTCTCTGAAGTATTTTAGAAAGTGGGAAGGGAAGGGAGGCTCTCCCTCCCTGGACAGTATCCTTGCCTTTCCCTTCCCTCCCCCTTCACCAGGCACTTTACCACAGGCTTCCTCACCTCAAGCTCCAAGGGGTTTACCAAGACCATTTCTATGAGGAATTTATTTATTTATTTAATTTTTTTTTTAAATATATTTTATTGATTTTTTACAGAGAGGAAGGGAGAGAGAGAGTCAGAAACATCGATGAGAGAGAAACATCAACCAGCCGCCTCCTGCACATCCCCCACCGGGGATGTGCCTGCAACCCAGGTACATGCCCTTGACCGGAATCGAACCCGGGACCTTTCAGTCCGCAGGCCAACGCTCTATCCACTGAGCCAAACCGGTTTTGGCTATGAGGAATTTATTTTCTCTCTCTATAATTTACCCAATAAATGTTCTCTTACAAAACAAAAAAAAGTGGAAAGGGAAGTTTGATTGAATATCTTTGAAATCATTTCACAGGTTCTTATGAAACTATATGAAAAACAAAGGTTTGTGCACCCATTTTTTAGGGAGAGTATCTATAGTTTTATCAAGTTTTCAAACACTCTAAAATATTTTTTTTTATTGGTTTAAAGGACAAGGAGCAAAATATATGCAGGAAATCGGTATATGTTCACTATGGAATTTCAAATCTCTACAGAAAAGATAGATTCTTCAATAAAGGGTACTGAAATATGGGGGGGAAATAAAGTTAGCTTTTACCTCAAACATGAAAACATTCTAGATGAATCAAAGACTTAAATATGAAAAATAGCCGAAACCGGTTTGGCTCAGTGGATAGAGCGTCGGCCTGTGGACTGAGAGGTCCCAGGTTCGATTCCGGTCGAGGGCATGTACCTGGGTTGCGGGCATATCCCCAGTGGGAGATGTGCAGGAGGCAGCTGATCGATGTTTCTCTCTCATCGATGTTTCTAACTCTCTATCTCTCTCCCTTCCTCTCTGTAAAAAATCAATAAAATATATTTTAAAAAATAAATAAATAAATAAATATGAAAAATAAAACTAGGGAATTTTAAAAAGTGCATTACCCTGGAATGAGGAAGTTCTTTCTCAGATAGAAAGCCTATAATCCATATTAATTTACCTAAAACCTAAAATTTCGGCATGGCAAAAAAATGTTGTCAAAAGAAATAAAATGTGAAAAATAATTGCAACACATTATTTTTAAAAGGTCAATATCCTTAATTTAAAAACAGCTCCTGAAAATTCAGAACTAAATACGAAGGAGAAACGATAAAGCTTTTAAAATACAGGAGCATATCTTTATGACCCAGGCAGGAAAGGATTTCTTAAACAAGATACCGAAAGCATTAACCATCACATAAAGGAAAAGACATTTGTTTCCTCAAAAGCAAATCAGTCCATAAAAAACACTACTTAAGAGAACTAACTACCCACTACCCCACTGAGCATCGATCAGTGGTTGAGTGTCGACCTATGAACCAGGAGGTCATGGTTCAACTCCCCCTCAGATCACATGCATGGTTATGGTCTCGAAACCTTGTGGGGAGCGTGCAGGAGGCAGCTGATTGATGATTTTCTATCTCTCTCTCTCCCTCTCTAAAATCAATGAAAAAAAATATTGTCTTTTAAAAGAGAACTACCAGACAAACCAGAGTAGAGGCAGAGGGGGATTGAGACTATGAAAGGAATGCCTACAACTCAGTAGTAAAAAGATACCAAGGGACTTGACCAATCACTTGATAAAGGCTGTCCAATAAACATATAAAATATAAATATATTAAAAGGTGTTTATATTCATTAGTTATTAGAAAGATGCAAATTAAAACAATGAGCTACTACACAACCACTAAAAAAGCTAAACATAACACATTCTATGACCCAGAAACTCCAAAGTACTTACCAAAGACAAACATATATGTACCAAAAGACATATTAATCTGAACCATATAAAACTTCCATTTTAAAAATAAAATATTAGCAATTTCACATGGTTAGAAGTATGCTTACAGCAACATCATAACAAAACCTAAATATTCATTAAGAATATAATCTATACAGTAGTCTCTTCGAAGAAATACTGGATAGCAATAAAAATAACTACATTTCTGTCGGAGCATATCTTAGTACAACCTCTACAGAGAGCAATATGATAATATCTTTTCAAATTAAAAATGTACATGTGAAAGAAATAAACTTACCCTTTAAGCAAGCAGTTTTATTTACAAGTATTTACAAATAACTTTCCATGAGTATAAAATAACATTAACAAGGAAACTCACTACAAAACTATTTCCTAACTTTTGCTTTCATAAACAGTACAAATACCTATCAATAAAAAATTATCATACAGCCACATATATAAATACTATCCTATATAATAAAGGGGTAATATGCAAACTGACCATCACAAGATGGTGGCGCCCACAGTGGGGGCGGGGCAAGCTGCTCTGCACACCTGCTGCTGCAGTTCCCACGGCCCTGCAGGGGGCAGGAGGCCCAGCGGCCGTGAAGAGGCCAAGCCACGCTGCCCAAGGACCCAGGCGAAGAAGCCGCTCCGCCGACCAGCCTGCGCTATGGACCTGTTTGGGCACATAGTGCAATCTGGGGCCTCTAGCCTGCCACCCTCCGGCTTGGGTCTGAATCACTTTTACCTTGAGCAACGTTTTTCCACACGTGCATGTACAACTTCAGGGTTTTGTTTTTACCCGAGACTGAAGGAATCGCCAGCGTTATCGTTCATGTTTTTGAATCACCCTCTGTGCTTCTCTGATTTTTCAGTTGATAGTAGTTTCCCAGGTCACGGGAAGTTTCTTGGGTCACAGGAAGTCTACCCCTCCCCAGAGTTAGGAGTACTAGCCCAGGTCCACCCATCGGCCCAGTCCTGACTGCGGGGGTGAGTTCCTGCAGGCTGGGGTTTGATCCCCACGCATTAGCAGTAGGAGACCAGTGCCTTTGTTATTGCTGTGTGTCCAGGTTTTAATTGGACAAATGCCCGGCGGTCCCAGTCGCCAGCTTAGCAAAATCTTGCAGGAAGAGAATTCTGTCTGGGTTTCCCCAAATTCCCTCAGCCCCTACTCACCCCTCTGTAAAGGCATAGAACAAATGAGGCCCCTTCAATAAAAATCAGAGGTCTCCAGCAACGGTAGGCCTCTCTCATCACAGTCATTTGGACTGGATGGCATTTGAGTATTTATCTAGGCACCATGACAGAGACAAGCTCAAGTCATGATCTCTGCCCTTAAATAATTCACAATCTTATTAGAGCGAGTGGATGATAAAAGTGCAATAATGACATCAGAATGTAAGGCAACAATACAGAGAGGAACAGAGGCAATTGCTAGGGTGATTTTCCAACAATTAGTACTAAGAGTATGTCCTGTGAATTAAATAAATAAATGTGTGTGAAGTAGCTGCTTCTTGAGTATGGCATCCCCTCCTATTTTACAGGAAGCTGAGTTCCATGTGAACTGTGTACTACGCTGTGATATCTGAGGCACAGGACAAGGGAGGTCCTAAGGACACTATGGTTTGACATTTGAGACATTCTTTATTGTTCAATGTGATTCATTTCTGAATGCCTCAGTATTGTAATAGTTAAACTACTAGAATACATCTTGCTATAAAATATTACTAGAAGATCAAATGATCAGGTCACATTTATTGTTATTTTCTACAAATGAACACAATCTCTAGTATGCTAAAGTGATAGGTATTATTAAAATACTCAGATAGGGAGATCTACAGGCTTGATTACAGTGAGATTTACTATCACAACCCAAATTTATTGCTTAAAAAAAAAGCAGGAAGCAAAGTAGAAACTGAACCAAATATAAGCCCTTGAAGGGCAAATGTAAATTGGATAAGCTTCACCATTACAAGAACAAGAAAAAATTCAGATGCAAGAATGAGAAGCACATTGCATCCACTCTAAGTTGTGGCTAAAGAAAAAGAATGGTATACTATGAAAATACTTAATACACATTGTAAAGAGATTTGTTCATAGAGGATTTCCTAGAGTACGTGGTATTTCAGTTCATTTTTTTAAATGTGAAGAGGTTAGCTAGGTAAGAAAAAGGTGTAGGGGTCCTGGATTGCAGAGGGTGCAGGCCGGGCTGAGGGGCCCCTCCCCCTCCCCGCCCCCTGCACAGGTGCACGAATTTCATGTACCAGGCCTCTAGTGTAGCTATGAAAAAGAATGAGGCAGGTAAATATTATGCATAGTTATGGCTGCCCTAAGGGAGGGGGACAAGGGAAAAGATATCTGTGCCTCTTGAATTGTATACTATCTATAAATAGTCTGTTCAAAAGCCTAAAATATAAAAACTGGCAAAGGTACCATAGTAAGTACTTTAAACTAGTTCTGTAGTTATCTTTTTTGAAGTCCTTATCCATGAGGAGCCCGGCAGGATAAGGGAAGGAGTCTCCGGTGCCTTCCTTATGAAGCCCTTCAACAGAAGGTAGCTTCCCCTATATGGCTCAGATAATCCTTTTGTCCCTGTGAAAATGGGTAATAGCTTCACTGTAGCTAACCTGGCCAGGGCACCATCCCTTCAGCTTTCCCTAACATTCTTCCCACATCTTTGTAAATAACCCGTATATAAATAAACCTTACTAATATTAGATTAATTGGGGCATAACTTCTGTTTCCTGTGGGACCATGACTGACAAATCAAAATGAAAACTTTAAAAATTTATTGGGAAAGGGGGAGAAATGTTTGAAGTGGGATCAGTTTTCAAAAACTGTTCAGATGATTTATGAGCCAAGGTTTGAAAACTGCTCTAGGAAAATTTGGTTCTAGAACCACCATGCCTCTCTCATCATTTCTCTGGGTCATAATCCAAAATGTAAACACATCTTGTCATCTACCTACTCTTATACTCTAATACTCAAAATGTATCTGTACTTTTCAATCTCATAATCCAACCTACCACCACCACCACCACCACCACCACCCACCTCATAAGTCCAGAGTATCCAGCCCTGAGTCATCAGCATACTCACATATACATGGGAGTTCATTCCCACTCCCATTTCCTGTCCTAGCTGAAAACTTAAGAACGCTCCCCCCACTCCCCAGCCACACACACACACACACACACACACACACACACACACACGAAGCCCTAGCCGGTTTTGCTCAGTGGATAGAGCATCGGCCTATGGACTGAAGGGTCTCCGGTTCGATTTTGGTCAAGGGCACATACCTTGGCTGCAAGCTGCAGGCTGGATCCCTTTCCCTAGTCAGGGCGCGTATGGGAAGCAATTAATAGATATGTTCTCTCACATCGATGTTTCTCTCTCTGTCTCTCCCCCTCCCTTCCACTCTCTCTAAAAATGAATAGAAAAATATCCTTGGGTGAGGATTAACAACAATAACAAATAAAAATGTCTACTGAGTATCTCAGAGTGGGATGGTTTTGGGGTCACTGATATGCTGCCTCTCCAGAGCCTCTTTATAAAACTATTACTCCACTATCCTTATAAAAGCCAATTCTTTCGAGTCTTGTGCCACCTAGCTAGTTACCCTCCAATCTTCCCCATACCTGTCATCTAACAACCTTTAATTCATTTGAGAATTTTACACAAGATTTATAATCTACCTCTTCATGCCAGTTTTGCTATCATCCTGAATTCCACCAAATCCAAACTCCCCTAACCTCCCAGTTCTTTAACTTCCTATCAACAGTCTTCTATATTCCATCTCAGCCACCAGTTCTCACAATTTCATCAGGACCTTCTGTCCTAAAAGGCTTCACTTCTTAAGTATTAAATCAAAGAACCCACTTTTAAATTCAACCTACCTACTACCCAACTTGACTATTCCAGTAATCCCATTCTTGTTTTTATTTAATAAGACTCTCAGTATACTGACCCCTCTTCTCTCCTTCCTCTTATCCACCAGGCTTGTTCAGTTACTCAACATTTTAAATCCCACGGTCCATCACTTCAGTCGCTTTCTGGGCAATATCCTAAATTCTCTTTCTCCTGTATGTTCATTCCACATCTTGTCAGATAAAAATGCCAATTTGGGATAATTCTAATTATCCTACCCAATATTCTATATTCTGTGTAGGTTCTAACTAATAGGACCTACTGAGGGGGTGGGAGGGAAAGGGGAACACATTCACTCATACAATAGGTAGATTAGTGACTATGAATTTTTAGTTGGCAAACTTCAACTAAGATCCCAATAATGTCCACAGGTCCTCTCTGTGGGCAGCTTCTTCTCCCACTTTCCGCAATGTTTGAACTCTTTGCCTTTCCCCTCCAGCTCCCACATTACCCCTGCCCTACCTTCTCCCTTTCCGAAATAACTTCTTCTGTCCTTGTATGGGAGAAAAAGAAAATGCTTCTGTCCATACACCACCTTTTCTTCCATCCTCTAAGCTCACATTTTCACCCATCTTTCCTCCTGTCCAGGAAATGCAGCATCCCTTCTCCCAAGACCACTTTCCACCATGTGCTTCAAGGGTCTTTCATACAATCAAATCTTCCAGAAGCCCTCATATATCTCTAGCTGCCCTTTTGTTGTTGTTAATCCTCACCAGAGGATATTTTCCTTTTTTTTTTTTTTTTTTTAGAGAGAGTGGGAGAGAGGGAGAGAGAGAAAGAGAGAGGGGAGAAACATTGATTGGTTGCCTCCTGCACTTGCCTGTTGGGCAGGGGAATCAAACCTGCAACCCAGGCACATGGCCTTGAGCAGGAATCAAACCCTTGACTATTCAGTCCAGTCCATGGGCCGATGCTCCAACCATTGAGCCATGCTCACCAGGACTTCAGCTGCCCTCTAAGCATCTTTAACAACTGCATATACTTGTTACCCCCATTTCCTCACTGTGCCCTCACTACACAGACAACTTCAATCAGTATCCACACTCCCATGCCTACTTTGCAGTCTCTGTATTCACTGACTTTGCAGCAGCACTCCAATTCAGCTGATCCTCCATGAAACAACTGTCTGTTGGCCTCTATAAAATATCACTTGCTTGATTTTCCTTCAAGTGCTCTAGCTGCTCCTATTCAATTTCTTGATAGTTATTCTTCCTCTTCTCTCCATCCATTAACTATTACAAGTTCTTCACAACTCAGTTGTTTTTCCTCTCACATTCTCCTTAATGACTAGATCTAATCCTATACTTTCAAGTAACATTTATATGCTTAACCTCAAATTTATCATCTCCAACCAAGATTTCTTATGAGTTCCACATCAGCAGATCCTAGTAAGAAAATCTTCTACAAGAAATTAAAGTTCTACTTTAAAACAAAATGAATTTAAATTACAGCACCTCCTTCAAAATTTACATGTTGTTGAATTTTTGTTTGTATACAGCACAAAAAATTAGAAAAGATACTTATTACCTGTAAAAATAAGGTCAGTTATATTATAAGTAGTTTGAATATCATTCTTATTTTTAAGAATAACTTAGAGGCAAGACAGATCTATAATTTGTTGTCAAAATAAAGTTATTTCCAACATCAAGATAAAACTGATCATATGCTGACAGTCTGTTAGTTGAAATATAAGGCTTTAAATATTATAAAATTAAGATTATTCACATCAGAATACAGCAGCACTTTGCATGTTTCTCAGATCTTGCACTTAAGAGTCCCAGTTATTTAGCCTCTCTGAACTGTACTTTAATGGGAGGAAGGCCTGTCTTAACATAGTTGTGATTAAGGATCAATCCTATATAATAAAAGCCTAATATGCAAATCGACAAAACGGTGGAACAACCGGTTGCTATGACACGCACTGACCACCAGAGGGCAGATGCTCAACGCAGGAGCTTCCCCCAGCCCACAGGCCCAGGCCAGCCAAGGTGGGTGCCAGCGGGGGCCCTCCGATCTCCCTGCTGGTCGCTCTGCAGAGGGAGTTGACCAGTGGCAGTGGCGGGGGGTTGGGGGAGAGAGGGGTCAGGGAGGCAGGGCTGGCAAGCGGGCGGCACCAGGCCAGTCAGGGTGGGTGCCAGCAGGGAGCCCCCAATCGCCCTGCTGGTCGTCCCACAGATCGGCCCTGATTGCTGGCCAGGCCTAGGGACCCTACCCATGCATGAATTTCGTGCATCGGGCCTCTAGTTGATATATAAAGGGCTCAGCACAAAATAGGAACTTAATAAGTAATAGGAATCTTACCCACTTCTTTCTAAACTTTTTTATTAATAGTTTACATTCCCAATATCATTTTGTATTAGTTTCAGGTATATGGCACACTGGTCAAACAATCATAAACTTCACAGTGCTCCCCCCAATATTTCCAATACTCACCTGGCACCATATATTGACTATATTCCCTATTTTACATCCCTCTGACTATTTGTAACTACCAACTGGTACTTCTTTTTTTTTAAATATACTTTTTTATTGATTTCAGAGAGGAAGGGAGAGGAAGAGAAACATCAATGATGAGAGAGAATCACTGATTGGGTGCCTCTTGCACGCCTCCTACTGGGGACCGAACCCGCAACTCAGGCATGTGCCCTTGACCAGAATCGAACCCAGGATCCTTCAGTCCGCAGGCCTATGCTCTATCCACTGAGCCAAGCCAGCTAGGGTCAACTGGTACTTCTTAATGCCTTCACCTTTCACCCAGCCCCTCAACCTCCCTCCCCTGTGACAACCATTAGTCAGTCTGTATCTATGAGTCTATTTCAATTTTGTTTGTTCATTTATTTTGTTCTATTCTACAGATAAGTGAAATCATATGGCATTTGTCTTTCTCTAACTGAAGTATTCCATTTAGCATAATACCCTCTAGGAGGTCTATCCATGCTGTTGAAAGGGTAAGACTTCTTTTTTCTTTTTTTATGGCTGAGACTTAGGCACTTCCTTTAAAAGAACTTGATTTTAGTTATGACTTAAGTATAGTTTATTCAACAAATACATTCAAAATCTAAATTTAGGCAAGTAACTCTTGCTGATACTATACTTTCAGAATCCTATATAATAAAAGGCTAATATGCAAATTGTCCCCTTGGGAGTTCAACCAACTGGGAGCTCAACCACTCGCTGTGACATGCACTGACCACCAGTGGGCGGCGCAGAACAAAGGAAGGCCCCGGCTGGCAGCCAGCAGCAGCAGCCAGGGGAAGGAAGGCCCCGATGGGTCCTGATCACCGGCCAGGCTTAGGGACTCTACCTGTGCACGAATTTCGTGCACCAGGCCTCTAGTTCTTTAATAATTGTCATTAATCACTTGTACTTTATCCAATGAGCAGATGACAATCTTATCCCAAGTCACAAGTTCCTGGCCTACTTTAAGCTTTCAGAATAGATCACTGTCCTTTCTAAAACTCATCCTTAGTTCTAAATCAAAGTTAACTTCCTGACAGTAACATCCCTCTAACTTACACATATTTTCAGTACAGCTTTAAGCAAATGGAAGAAATTTTACTGGCTACAAAACCAGTCATGCAAATTAGAAGTCTATGCAGTAGTTATCTCAATATTTGGCAGGATGTGTAGACTGAATCCCAGCTGGCTGGCAAGTGTGCCAAGCAGAAATATAAATCTTTGCATACTTTATTCTAGACACCAGATTAAAAACCCAGAGCAGAAAGCACAGGTGGAAAATGGAAGTAACCTCATATAAAAGGCAAGAGAAGCTTTCTTTCACCCTTAATGCACACAGCCCTGGATTCTACACTAAAGAATATTCCAAGATCTCTTTAAAAGGGCAAACCTTTAAGTCCTGTTAAGTCATTTTTAAGTGGCACACTTGTTTGAGAACTCACTGGTTTTAATAGCAACTGCAACTAAGTATTTGCAAATGAAACAGAAAATCCTAAATCTGCCTTGAAATAATGCAGAGTAGAGGATAAAAGGTGGAAATAGTAGTTTGTAAAATAGATGAAACAAGATTTGCCATGCACTGGTAAGTTTTTAGTTTAGTTTTTTTTAAATCAAGAATTAGGACATTTTACCAACTGAATGGTTTTTTGCAGTTCTCATTCAGTTTGTAATCTTCTTGTTCCCTTACCCATCAAGCATCTATTAGGAAAATGGCAACCATTATGTTTTACCATGACCTCATTCTGAGTTACCTCTTCAAATAAGCCACAATTTTTAATATACTATCCAGTATAAAACATTTAAAATGAATGTTAATAGCACCTAAAAATTAACCACAAACTCCCCTAAAGAGCAAGAGATCACTAATGTCAAGAGAAATGATATAATAAGTTTGAGTTTAGATAAGCCCTTTACACTGGTATGATGTACAACAGTCCCCCCACCCTTATATGCAGTTTCGTTTGCCAGTTTTAATATTCCACAGTTCACCAGAATCTGAAATTATTAAATGGAAAACTACACAAATAAACAATTCATTAAGTTTTATATTGTGCACCATTCTGAGTAGTGTGATGAAATATCTCGCCATCCCGCTCCAACCTGCCAGGACATAAATTATCCCTTTGTCCAGCACATCCACACTGTATATGCTACCCATCTATTAGTCACTTAGTAGCCTTTTCGGTTATCAGATGACTGTCATGGTATCACAGTGCTTGTTTCAAGTAAACCTTACTTTACTTAATGACCCCAAAGCAATTCACATAACTTTTCTTACAGTATACTGTAATAATTGTCCTATTTTATTATTGTTGTTGTTAATCTCTATGACTAATTTACAAATTAACCTTTACCATAGGTATGCATGTATAGGATAAAAACAATATATAGGGTTCAGTACTATCTATGATTTAAGGCATCCACTGGAGGTCTGAGAGTGTATCCCCTAATTATTTAGTGAAAAATGATCTGAATGAACAGAAACATTTTACTGGAAGGATGCTATGGAACTTAACTTATACACTCTAAACATGCTTGATCATAAAATTTCTCAAAATTTCTTGAATAAAACACCTGAAGCTTATGTCTTTAACATGACCTGCAAAGGATTTCAGAGATTCCTGAGACCTAAGTAGGTGTACAAACACTTTTATCTGAAATCCAAAATTTTATTCTCAAAAGGATCTCTAATTCAAAAAAGTTAGGATCCACTTTAGATTTATGGATTCCTTTTATCAAAAACTTAGGTTTGGCCCTGGCTGGCGTGGCTCAGTGGTAGAGCGTGGGTTTACATACTGGAGGGTCTCAGGTCTCGGGTTCGATTCTCGGTCAAGGGCACATACCTGGTTTGCAGATTAGATCCAGTCCCAGTGGGGGTACATGCGGGAGGCAACCAATTGATATGTCTTTCTCACATCTATGTTCCCTCCCCTCCCTCTTCCTTTTCACTCTCTCTAAATAGCAATGGAAAAAATATCCTCGGATGTGGACTAATAAAAAACAAAAAAGAAAAAACCTTAGGTCTGAGTTTCTAAACTTCTATATAATCAGAAGGCTTTCTGAATGAGAATAAAGGCAATGACAACCTGACAGGCATAATACAAGAAAAGAGTTTAGATACATGGGGAATAAAAAAAAAAATTGATACATGGGGAATCCAAATTTTACAGGGGAGAGGCAAAGGAAAAAAAGGTCATAACATATAACAATATTCCCAGAACTATAACCAACTTGTAAACATATGAACTTATAAATCTTTTATATAAGAACAACTTAGGAGACTTAAAAGCACTCCCTCAAAGTTCCCCTCTTATCCTACAGGGGGTTGCCAGTGTTGCTGCAGCTCTGGATGGCCAAAGGAGAGGAGGAAAAAAAAAGAAATATTCACAGTATCATACCCTATAAGGGTGCCTTGAAAAGGAAGAAAGAAGATGGACAAGATGTTCTTGAACATTTATTCATGTGTACTTTAGTATACATTTTCTTTTCACAAACCCATTCTAAAGGAGTTTGGATTCCCAGTCAGGCCACACAGTGTCAACACCAAAACTACAATTCAGCTACATGAGCCTAGGAAGCTAATATCTCACTTTTACAGAAAACTGTTTCTAGTCCTCGCCAAACAACTTCACATGGCAGTTTGGACGTATATATAATATAGATGTAACACGAGCAAAGCTATATATGCAGTTGCTGCCTTTGAATATTTAACTTTCAGTTCCCATTCTGCCTCTACATAGGGGTGGAGAATCTTCTCTCTGCCAACAACCATTTGAATATTTATAACATCATTTCGTTTAATATAATTCACTTAATATAAATATATGTTGCTATGAAAAAGCTCCTAGATTTATTGAATTTCGAGTCCCACCTGCATTTGCCTTGGCAGGGCCAGACCAATGATTTTGAGGGCCTTATACAGCCCGCCGCAGGCTGGACATTCCCTAGTCCTGCTCCATATAAACACTCATCCTCTTGCTACCCCTCTGCCTGCCAGTGATGCGCTATTCTTCAAAAGACAGCACGTGGAGAAAGAAGCCTATGTCTGCCTTCCATGACCAGTTTTACCACTTCCCCAGCCTCATCTTCCTTCCTCCAGCCTATCTGCCCCATGTGGGTCGACCATCAGAGGACAGAAAGATATGACTGTAAAAACACTGTACAACTCAAGTGAAACAGCATTCCCAGAGCCTTAGCACAGTGCAGGACACACAGTAGCTGCTCAACATATTGAAAATGAATAAATTAATCTCATCCCAATTCTGCCACTAGCTGATCCTAGACCTCTTCATCTTGGCTCAATTATAATACACTAGAGGCCTGTTGCACGAAAAGATTTGCTGGCTGCCGGCACCGGTTTTCCTCTGGCACCCGGGACCCAGGCCTTCGCTCTGGCCGGAGCTGCCTTCAAGCCTTCGCAGCTCCAGCCGGAGCCGCCTTCAATCTTCGCTCCACCGCTTCGCACCTACATATGCAAATTAACCGCCATCTTTGTTGGCAGTTAATTTGCATATCTCGCTGATTAGCCAATGGGAGGCGTATCGAAGGTATGGTCAATTACCATGTTTGTCTATTATTAGATAGGATTTTTAGGAGCTGATCTGGGAAACAGTTTTTATGCTCTGCCTTTTTCTGAAAAGTTATGAACAATGCTTCAGGGAAAATGTGAGCAAAGCATAAAGGCAGCCAAATGAGAATTAACCAGGAGGATCAAGGGAATGACAATAACAGCTGGCTCATCCTCTAATCCAGCGGTCACCAACCTTTCAGACCTCACAGGCCACCGGTTGGCGACCACTGCTCTAATCCAAGGGTGAGAAAAAGAGTGAAAAAGGTTCAGCATTGTTACTAAAACTATTCAAGGCAAAGACTTTTATCATATTGTTTGAGACCACCCCCCCCCCGATATTAAAAGCCTCAAAAACAAATCTTCTCAAGAACTGAATACTAAGAAAATTTTATCTTTTTAACTTTTCAAAATATGAGATCTACATAACCTTTCATATTACATTACTAAACTTTGCCAATAAGTCACGAACTAAGGTTGGCTTTCAACTAGTGCCATCCTTGTCCTATTGCTGATAAGGTGCATGCTGTCTCCCCTGCCACCTCCAATCTTAGCTCTTCAGCCTTTTGTTTTTAAATCCTCACCAGAGGACATGCTTAGAGAGGAAGGAAGGAAGGAAGGAAGGAAGGAAGGAAGGAAGGAAGGAAGGAAACGAACGAACATCGATGGGGTTATTTCCCTGACCAGGGATCTAACCTGCAACCCAGGTATGTGCCCTGACCAGGAATTGAACTAGCAACCTTTCAGTGCACAGGATGACACACTCAACCAACTGAGCTACTCTGACCAGGCAGCTCTTCAATCTTTTAGTTAACTGCACTTTTATCATTTACTTTAAGTCTCAATTCCTTTACAAAAGGAGTAGGTGTACACAACTGATAAAACATACAGTGGGGCCTTGACTTACGAGTGTCCCAACTAACAAGTTTTTTGAGATACCAGCCGTCTCTCGGCCGATATTTTGCTTTGAGTTGCGAGCTAAAATTCGGGTTACGAGCCAGCTTCAGATACCCCACTGCTAGTTGGCGCAGCGACCGTCACAGTGAACGCCACAACATCAGCCCAGCATCATGTGTCTCACTCGTTCACTTTATGATTTGACATACGAGTAATGTGAGTTACGAGCTCTGTCACGGAACGAATTAAACTCGTAAGTCAAGGCCCCACTGTATTGTTTTAGGAATGAACACTAGATGCCAGATTTACAAGTTAACATTTTAAAAACACATCTGATTTTGTGGATTAATCGAAGTTGCTACCTGTGCCAGTCTACAAGCTAGTCTCAATTTGGAATGAAGTTTAATTCTTCAATGTCTGTACTCAGTACCTCCTTAATCTTTCTACTAGTAAACTAATTTAGAAAGAAAGCCTAACACTCCTAAACCTAATCCTCATTGTAAATGCTCATCTCATTTTCATTATCAGTAACCATCCAAATCCTCCACAGTAATAAAAATTAGATATTGTATAATCCTAACCCAACAAAAAGAGATGTTTCTGCCCAGCTGGTGTGGTTCAGTGGTTGGGCATCGACCTATGAACCAGGAGGTCATGGTTCAATTCCTGGTCAGGCCACATGCCCAGGTTGCAGGCTCAATCCCCAGTGTGGGATGTGCAGGAGGCAGCCAATCAATGATTCTCTCTCATTATTGATGTTTCTATCTCTCTCTCCCTCTACTTTCCTCTCTGAAATCAACAAAAAATATATATGTGTAAAAGATGACATGAGTATAATCATGTAATTTGAAACAAACAAACCAAAAGTGATGTTTCTTATTGGAATTGGAGTTAGGGATTTATGAAAGACTGTTCCCAAAATGAGTAAGTCTGGAAACATTATCCAAGTTGTTTAAGTAAAATTTCAACCCCCAATTGGTTTTTTTAAAGTTTTTAAATCTCTTCTACAAAATTATTTTAGTCCCCATTAATCATAAAAGTAGAAAGAAAACCCAAGTATAGTTAAAGAATTTAAATCCTTTAACTAAATGGTTTACATAAAGCTCTTTAGCTCATAAAGAAAATCAAAACTTACCTAAAGTCATTAATTTAGCACAACTACTTTTGCTTGCATCGTCTTCTAAGATTCGGTTTGTGCTCTTTTCTTTCTCAAGCAAAGAATCCTCCAAATGTAAGCATTTATCAGATACAACACTGTCTTCATCCACCACATGACTAATTTTGCTATTAGCTTCAAGTACAGAAGTGACGTCTTCCAACTGAGCAGCTTCACTAGTTTCTGAATGAGAGGAACCCTTACCCTGGGCTAAATTCTTTGAAGAAACTGGTAGAGATTCATCATCGCTATCAAATCCAAAAGGATCACCAGTATTTTCTTCTTCCACCTTAGGTTTCTTCGGAATTTCTTGGATATCTGATTTGAAATTGGGCCTCTTCTGCCCTAATTTAGCCATAAACGTGGTCTCTCCCCATTTTGTGCTAAGGGTGGTCCGTTTGTTGGAAAAGACTTCATCGAATTTTGAATTGCCATTTCCGCCTTTCCTACTGTATGTTTTCCCAAATCTGGATGTCATTTTGACACCTGTTTCATATTCTCTGTGAGAAAAAATAAAAAAGAATATATATAATCACCAAATACTTAAGTATTAACGTTGAAAATAAAATTAAGAACCCAGGGATTCTCCCCATGTGGCTTTTCAACATTCAAGATACAAATCTTGCCCTAGCCTAGCCGGTTTGGTTCTGTGGATACAGCAGCGGCCTGTGAACTGAAAGGTCCCAGATTTGGTTCTGGTCAAGGGCACATGCCCAGGTTGTGGGCTCAGTCCCCAGTGGAGGGTGGTCAGGAGGCAGCTGATAAGTGATTCTCTCATTGTTGATGTTTCTGTGTCTCTCCCTTCCTCTCTGAAATCAATAAAAAACATTAAAAAAAAGATACAAATCTTTACAAATTGTTAAATACGGGGTGGGGGTATAAAGAGAGAGGCAAATTTTTTACTCTATTGACTTCCATGTCAAAATTTTTTTTTTAAATCTTCACCCAAGGATATTTTTCCATTGATTTTAGAAAGAGTGGGAGAAAGACAGAGAAAAATATCGATGTGAGAGAAACACATCAATTGGTTGCCTTCTGCATGTGCCCTGACCAGGGCGAGGGCTGGGGAGGAGCCTGCAATGGAGGTACATGCCCTAGACCAGAATCGAACCCTTCAGTCCACAGGCCGACGCTCTATCCACTGAGCCAAACTGGCTAGGGCCCATGTCAAATTTTTATATTCATATGCTGCTTACAAAGTAAGATTATCCATCTTATAATACAGCATACACAAAACCAACTTCTAGTGGAACATCAATTTTATTTTGTTTCAAATGAATCTATTAACAACGTCCCTTTTACCTTTAAAAGGTAATCTTAAGGGTGATTTTCCCTAATATATAATCTTAGGCACAAAATATTTACATTTTTCACCCAGCTGGCCTAGCTCAGTGGTTGAGTGTCCAGTGGCTCAAGGGGTGAGCACCAACCTATAAATCAGGAGGTCATGGTTCCCAGTCAGGGCACATGCCCGGTTTGTGGGCTTGATTCCTAGTGTGGGGCATGCAGGAAGCAGCCAATCCATGATTCTCTCTCATCATTGATGTTTCTGTTTCTGTTTCTCTCTCTCTCTCTCTCTCTCTCTCTCTCTCTCTCTATCTCTCTCCCCCTTCCCCTCTGCAATCAATAAAAATATATTAAATATATGTATTTACATTTTTCAGAAACATTAAATAACTGACTAAATTTAGTTCTTTGAAATTTCAGAAGACTTATTAACATGAGGAAGAAAATTGGGGAAATTGGGAGAAAATTGGGAAAATTGTGCAATTTTCTCATATATTAAAACATGCAGTTTTTAACCCAACCTTAAATTCTAATTCTTGGTCTAATGTAATTTTTTTTTAATATATTTTATTGATTTTTCACAGAGAGGAAGGGAGAGAGATAGAGAGTTAGAAACATCGATGAGAGAGAAACATCGATCAGCTGCCTCCTGCACATCTCCTACTGGGGATATGCCCGCAACCCAGGTACATGCCCTTGACCGGAATCGAACCTGGGACCTTTCAGTCCGCAGGCCGACGCTCTATCCACTGAGCCAAACCGGTTTCGGCAGGTCTAATGTAATTTTGAAGTGTGACTTGAAAAATACTCATTAGCCCTGGCCAGTGTAACTCAGTGGTTAGAGTACCATACAGAAGGGTCTCAAGGGTTCAATTCCTAGTCAAGGCCAAGTACCTGGCTTACAGGTTCCATTCCCAGCCCTAGTCAGGGTGAGTGCGGAAGGCAGTCAATCGATGTGACATGGATGTTTTTCTCTCTCCCCCCTCCTTCTTCTCTCCCTTCCACTTTCTCTAAAAATCAATGGAAACAATATCCTCTGGTGAGGAATAACTACACACACACACACACACACACACACACACACACGTATATTTATTATTTAGTTGGTCATCTCCCTAAGCAGAAGCAACCATACTTATTCTCTCATCCTTAATCCTATAGGCCTGTGATCATTGCTTAGTTACATTTTTTGGAGCTGGTCAACTCCAGCATATTACAATGCTCCTTGGATTATTAAACGAAACAACAGAAACATGTAACTTTATTTTCCTATTCGCTTTATAAAAAATAAATGGTTTCATCTGAATTATCTACATTTTAATAACAAATCTAGGAAAAAATTTCAGGACAGTATATCAGAAGAGTCAAACATTGTTAAAAACAAGTACTCTTTAAACACTACCAACTCTTTTCCGTTTCTTTGACATTCTTAATTTTAAGTATTTAAATATAACTAGTAAAAAATGAACAATTGCCTAGGAGCTTGAAAAAAATCTTCATCCTTACAACTGGAAAGATATCCGACATATATTTTTGTTTTGATTTTTCTTTTCTGACATATTTTTAAATATACTTGATCTATCCTTTAAATGTTTTCCCTGTATTAACTTAATAACTATAAACTTAGTTTTCTCTATATTCAGTAGAGAATTTCCCCCTCTGGTGTTTGGTTAGAGGCCAATTCTAATTTGACAAAATAATAATTTATTCATCATACACACCTGAATTAAGATTAAGAGTCCATAAATTGTTTGAAAACCTTTTAACATATCACAGAACTTTTTTCCCTTCTACTGGAGATTTACACTAAAGAATCTTATTGTCTTTTTTAAGTACTGCCTAAACAAAATTAAGTATATTTGGCAGTTACAAGAATTACAATCTGAAGTGATTTTGCTTTATTTTCATTCCTCCAAGAATGTAAAGCCTTGATCTACAAACCTACATTTACACACAGATCCCAACAAAGCTGGAATGTTCTGGACACACTTACACAGTAATGACCTAAAAATGTTGACTGAAGGCCAAACCAAAAACCTAAACTTGAGCTCCTTTAGACCCACACCAGAAAAACTCACTGCAAAAATGGTCCTGGAATCAGCTGCAAGCTGAAAGTCTGAAGGTAAATATTTAATGTTAAGGAGTTATTTTAAAGAAAAATCATGCTTATATCATTAAAAAGAATTTGTCTTTTACAAAGAAATACTAAAATACTGAAGAAATGATGTCAAGGATTCCCTCACTTCAAGGGGTGTGGAAGGTAAAGTGTGTAAATGAGAAAATTTCAGTGGAGTTAACTTAAATCTGAGAGATGAGTACATGAGAGTTCATTATATAATATCCCCTACTTTTCATTTCCTTCACAGTTTTCCATGTCTGTTTTTCAAAAGACACTAGACAGCCCTGGCCGGTTTGGCTCAGTGGATAGAGTGTCTGCCTGCAGAGTGAAGGGTCCCAGGTTCGATTCCAGTCGAGGGCACGGGCCTGGGTTGTGGGCTCGGCCCCCGGTGGGGGGCTGTGCAGGAGGCAGCCAATCAGTGATTCTCTCTCATCATTAATGTTTCTATCTCCCTCTCCCTTCCTCTTTGAATTCAATAAAAATAATATTTTTTAAAAAGTCATTAGGCAGATTATTGGGATGGCATTATGTAAGCCTACAGCGTGAAGTGTGTATACATTAAGAACTAAGAATGCGGACATACCTGACACTATGCTCAGTCTGTTGCAAGGACACAGGTATGTTGCTCAGGCCGCCACTTCCGAAGAAGGGATGATTCAAAACTAAGGATTTTCGGCCGCTGGGCCTTTTCCTTCCTCAGCCAAAGTCAATTTTCAGGGAAGTACGCTAAGTCCTCACACCTGCCCCCGTCCAAATCCAGAGTCTTTCGGCTCCCCGAGGTTTTAGGGGAGTCCCTTCGGCAATGAAGCCGGAAGGGGCAAAGCCAGCCCCCCAGAAACCGTCACCTGCGGCCGCCAGCGCGCAGGGGGCAGCGCGAGCGGCGGCCCCGCTCCGGCCGGAGCTCACGCAACTTTCCTGCTCCCCGCCCCCACCGCCCAGGAAGGGACGTCGCTCCCGACGCCCCGGAAGCCTGGGCCACCGAATCCCGGGCCGCCCAGGCCTCGGAGGCGCCGGGCGGAGGGCGCGGGCTAGGACTCCGGGCTGAGCCGGCACACTCGGCGCGGCTGGGGCGGGAAGTAGATCAGCAGCCGCCCGGAAAGAACTCAGAAAAGGGACAAATAATAGAGTTCGGGTGTCCCTGCCCAACTTCCTCCGACCCGGGCGGGGAGGCAGCCAGCCTCCTGTCCCCCGCCGGCTCGCTCCGGCCCAGGCAGCCGCCCAGACCGCACTCACCCTCGGCGCCTGGCGGGTGCTGTAGCCTCGGGCCGCCTCCGCCTCTCCCGCCCCAACGGCCCACGGGCGGGCGCTGGCGTCCCGCGCGGAAGGACCGGGCCCGCTGGTGCGCGGAGAGCGGCGAGGGCTCCGCCGCCGTCAGACCCCGCGACTCCGCTCGCGGTAAATAGGAAACCGGTGAAGGGGGGGAGGAGCGGCGGCACCGCAACTTCCCTCCCGGCCTCGAGCGCCCCAGCCGGGCCTGGCCAGGGCCTCCCGGGCCGCCGAGCCCGCTACGTGCCGCCGCTGGGCCGCCGCCGCCTCCTGCGCCGCCGCTTCCGCCGGTGAATGGTCAGCGCAGGAGTTTGAACAGGGCCCTGAACCATCTCAACGCCATTTGCGCTCCGGCCCCCACCTCCTTCCTCCAACAGCCGCTCGCTCCGTCACTCGCTTCCCACAGGCCCCGCGCGGCGTCCGACCCCGCAGCCAATCGCGCGGCCGCTTACTCAAACCGCCGCGCAGGCGCCGCGCCGCGCCCCGCACGCGCCCGCGCCCGCCATTGGCCCGGCCGCGGGGCCCGACGGGAGTTGTAGTCCCGGTCCGCGAGGTGGCGGGTGCGGAGAGCCCCGCGCGGTTGCGGGAGCGGGATCGGGCGGCGGGTGGAGCAGCTCCCGCGGTCGCGGCCCGCCCGGCTCCGGAGCCAGGTCCAGCCCCGGCCCGTCAGAGACGCACGTGGTGCGGGAGGGCCGGGCGCGGTGCAGGCAGCTGTGTCAATCGTTTCCCCTCCGGGGACCGCCGGTGTCTGGGGACGGTGGGTTGTGCAGCTGCGCCGGGCCTGCTGCGGCCGCGGCTCGGGGCGGGGAGGCGGGGCGGGGGGAGCGTGCGTCTCAGCTGCCTCGCGGCCGGGTGGGCGCTGGCCCCGCGCAGGTAACGACCGCGGGGCGGGGAGGCCGGGTGCTGGGCGCCGCCGGCCCGCTTCTTACTGCGCGGCCCTGGCCTCCGCAGGCCTCCGCTGCCCGCGCCGTTAGAGCGAATGAGAATATTGGGCGGTATCAGGAATTCTCGTTAACCTTGTTGGGTGTGATAACGATGATGTGGTTGTGTTTTTTTAAAAAACGTACTGAAGTGTTGACGGATAAGGTGATATGGTGCTGGTGCCCAGAGTGCACTTTACAGTAATTCCTATAAAAACGGGGGAGGCCCGCCGGCGGCTGGGGCAGAGCGCGGACCTCGGAACCAGGGGGTCGCGGTTGGACTCCTGGTCAGGGCACAGCCCCCGGTTGCGGGCTGGGTCCCCGGTGTGGGGCGTGCAGGAAGCAGCCCACCCATGATTCTCTCCTTCCTTCCTCTCTGAAATTAACAAACAAACAAAACGGAGAGAGGAAGAATAAACTGAACCTGCGGGATGTTTGTCATTGTGGCTGCTGCGAGATGTGTACACACGAGCTCATTTCGGTCTCTCTCCAGGCATATCTGTAACTTTCCATGATAAAAAGGTTAAAGAAACGACCTAGTGATTGCTGGGAAGACAGGGAGGTGGAGGGAATGAGAGGATAAAGTATTGTTTTTCGCTGTTTAATCTTTTGTGCCATGTAAGGTTTTTTCTGGTCAATATATTGCGTATTCAGGAAAGCAGAGAGTGTGTGCTGAGGAGGGCTCAGTTTCTCCTGAGGGCATGGCTCATCTGCTGCACCCCTGGTCTGGAGGGTCTGGTGGGGTGGTTAATGGAGATCCTCCTGGGAAATTAGAAACCTGCCTATTGCCTTCAGTGAAAAGCCTGCCTCCTCGTCCACAAATAGATCGTTTGCTTTGAGGGCACCCAGAAGATACCAGGTTCCTCCGAGATATCCGATACATTCAGAAAACGCTAAAGAAGAAATAGTTCAGAAATCCTGCAGGCCTTCCCAAGAGGAGTTTAAGGGGGACCCTCGCGTGGTTGGAATGTTCTACTTTCCCGCCGCTGCTTACAAAGTGATGTTCTGACATCCCCATTTCCCAAAGGCGATGTGGTACTTCCTTTGGTTCAAAATAAATCAACTCGGGTAGCCCATGTGAATGAATGGCAGTTACAACAAGTCTGTACATTCCACTATGGTCGGTGTATACATAACTTTTTTATTTGGGTCAGTTTTGTCTTTTTAAAAAATAAGCATAGAATCTTGTTTTGTCAATTTGTTTGAAGCTGCCCTTTATAATTATTTAAATGACAAGGGGTGGGTGCTAATTAAGGGGTAATTATCAGAAGCAAAGGCTAAGATCAAAAAACCCAGAAGTGGTGGCGACAGTTTGAAGATCTTCCTGTGAACCCTCCCGGACGCCCGGGCCTGGCTGGTGCTGGGAGCTTGGCCGGGTCAGTGACTGCACTAAGCTGAAGTGGAGAGTTAACTTTTGTAAAGAAGCAGACAATCTGTGGAGCCCTTTTGAGGGCTTTTTGTGGTTATGTTAAGTAATGGAACTAGTGATGTTAAATTCCTGTTACTCAGAGAATGGTCCCAGTCAGCCGCATGGGCTTGACCGGGGAGCTTGTTGGCAGCACAGCATTCCTGTCCCCGCCAAACTCCACTGAGCCAGAAGCTGCCCTTCGGCGGGGCTCCGCAGGGGACTGGTCCGCACAGTGAAGGTTGATAAGCACTGGTTTAACGGGTGCCCATAGCATCTGGCACCAGCCTAGACTTCCATTTGGATGGGAAGGGAGCAGGAGAGCATTAATCTACTAGGCATCAGGTATGATGCCCGCTCCTCTGGAAAGCCTCATTCGCATCCCTTCCTGACGTTACCCCTATTTTATAGGTGAGGAAGTGGAGAGCTTGGCATTTGCTCAAGGTATTGCAGCTACTGGGAGAATCAAACTTTTCCTTAAACATTTTATTTCCGCTATTGTAGACATCCTTGAATCTGGTAGAAAATGGTACATGATTTGAAAAGTAAAAAATTGTGTGTGTTTAAGTATATGGAAGCTTAGTATATGAATTCCAAGCAGAGCTGTGCCAGGTCTCTCCACCATTAGAGACAAGTGGGGAGCCTGCCCTCTCTAGGGCTCCTCCTGGAGGAAGTCCAGACTCCAGACCTGCAGGCTGAACCACCACCTTTACCATTTACCTCCTTGGTTCCAAAGTAGCAAGCAAATGCCCTGCAGGCCCCACCCCCTTCCCTTGACTTGGCCCTGAGTTCCACACCAGAGTGAGTGAACTGGACTCCAGTGTGGATAACACCTAGGCAAACAGATTTTTTATTTTTATTTTGCTTTTGTTTTCTTAGTTCCCTCAGTTTATAATCCACCACCTAAATTGGTTCTCTTAACCTCTTCAAATCTGCCTCACACACAAAGCAGATAGCCAGTAGGTGCTTCCTTCTTTGCTAGAATGGCTCTATGTAAACTCTCAAATATCTGATTTTTCCCCTATTAAATGTCATATTTATGCCATAAGCAAGTTCTGGATCTGAACCAAGCTTGTATGATACAGCAGACTTCCCTTCGGTGTGCTGCATGGAGGAGGGCAGAATCCCCATGACCTTGAGTTCCACTCAGGTGGATTCATACTTCGCTTTAGCTAAAAAAAGAAAATCCTGCAAAGATAACTAATAGGAGAATCTGTTCGCCATTATTGTGCCTTTGTTCCAGCCCAGACATGGGGATTGTCAGAACTCAAGCTGCTAAATAGAGTTGTGTAGTCTTTTTCTGACAATGTTAGTAAAATATATTACATCTTAAAAACTCAGTTCAGAGAACTAGAAGTCAGAAATTACCATGTTTGTTACAGAAATTCTTCCTTGTCATAGACAGTGGAATAAAACTATAAATCGTACACTTGGACGTTGTAGTCCTTATGTTGCAAGACCCTCCAAGAGGTGGGCCAGACACTGCCCTTTCTCTGACCCCTCTCCCCCCCGCCCCCATCCCTCTGCTCTGCCCACAGTGGGCAGATGTAGAACTTTAAGTTCATCCTGACCAGCCTATTTTAAATTGTAACACACACGCACACGCACACACACACACACACACACACTCACTCCCAAATGCTCACTATTCCTACTTTATTTCTCTCCAGGGCATTTATGTTCTCGTGTTACATATCACATATTTTGTGTGTTTGTCTTCTGTGTTTATCTCCCCTGTGAGGGCAGGAATCTGCCTGTCGTTTCTGCTCTATCCCAGCACCTGGAAGGGTGTGTGGCACATGGTGGGTGCTCAACAAGTATGTGTTGATAAATGCCCCCATTTGTTTTCTTTTTCATGTAAAATTATATCTTACAAGGAAAGTGACTTGAAACAGTAGTTGCTTACATAATCTGTGGCTCCATAAGTTGTTGATGGTTTTCCCCATGGACAGGGAAAGTGCTTTCTGGAGTTACCTTTTGTTTTGTTCTTGCTTTGGATAGGTTTTCGTTCTGAGAATTGAGAAAAGGAATACTACTAGAATCCCAATTACCTTGTTTTTCAGGATAACTGGAATGTGTTCTCTGGAGATGGTGATTTCCTTTGGGAAATGAACTGTAGGAGGTAGTTGAAAGACCAAGCTAGAGAAATTCCCTGGGGACCTGTTGCCTGACAAGGTTTGGTACCCACAGATCTCTAAAGCTCCCAATACCTGACTCTTATCTTGGAACAGCTCCCATTTCCCCAGGGTTTTCACCCTTCTACCCTCGCCTGCAAACAAAGCCCTCCATCACCAAGAGGAAAATCCGAAGCCCTTAGCATAGTCTACAAGGTCCTACATGATCTGGCCCCTGACTACTCCTATCCCTCCCCACAGTGCCAAGCCTGCCCCTTTCTACTTCCAGAACCTGCCAAACCAGCTCCTGTCAAGGCCATTGTACTTGCTGTTCCCTCCACTCAGCCTGGAGATAGGCACATGACTCCTCACCTCTTTCAGGTCTTCACTCCTGTCTGCACAGCAGTGCCTACCTGACCGTGCTCCTTACCTTGCATCCCAGTACTTCAGATCTCCTTTACCTGTTGTTTTTCTTCAGAGGAGTCATGTTTGTTTTGCATGTTAACTTGTTTATTTTTGTTTTCTTCCACTAGAATATAAACTATGTGAACAGAGATGGTTGGTTTTTTTCATTGCTATATGCCCAGCAGATCTAGAATAGTGTGCCTTAAGTATTTGTTGACCGAAAACCTCATAAGTTGTGATAACTTCTGTATCTGTGCGGGTGTTTTTGTGTGCTTCTTCTATCAATAATTGCAAGATAGGTTGAAACCTCCCACTATAAGAATCATTTTGTCAATTTCTCCCTGCAGTTCTATTTTTATATTTTGAGGACAGTATAATGGAACATATATTAGTAGTGTAAAATTGTTACAACTTCCTGGTGAAATTGAAGGCTTTTTAAGTAATGAGGGAAATAAATTGCAAAAAATGTCTGAATTTCCCATCCCTCCCTGTATGCACAGCTTTTGCAATGTGACTTTGCAGCTCCTCTGAGGATCTGGGCTACCTTGTAGCTTGTGTTGGCCAAAAGAATGTGGCAGAAATTATATAGTTCTGAGCCTGAGCCTTAAGAATCCTTGAACGCTTCCACATTCTCTCTTGGGTCCCTGCCTCCAGCATGGGTTAGCCTGCTGGAGGGTGAGGAGCCACATGGAAAAGAGCTGAGGTCATCCAACACCAAGCAACAGCCAGCAGACCCCAAACATGCCAGCCTCACTAGGATCAGCATAGCCTCCTATCTGACCTGCAGCCGCCCACAGATGCATGTGTGAGTCCATCTGGGACCAGAAGAACTGCCCGGCTGACTTACAGACTCGAGCAGTAATAACTAGTCATTATGTTAAGCCTCTGAATTTTGAAATGGTTTGTTCTACAGCATTATTGTGGCAATAGATAATTGATGGTTAATGCCTCCTCATTTGGATTTCAGCCTTGCAAACGCTTTCCCGACTGCCCAGGCAACCTAAATCAGCTTCCCAGTCTCTGTATAATTTGGGTGCATTACTTTCTCAATAATACTTACCTCTCTGAAATGACTGTATTATTTTATTATCTGTCTCCCACCCTGGACTGGACACTGTGAGGGCAGAGAGGATATCCGCTCTGGTCCCTCTGTCCCCGAGCTGCAGTGCCCACTGAGTGCTGGAAATGCGGCCAGTCCAGCTTGAGCTGAGCTAAAAATGCAACATACCAACTGGGCTTTGAAGACTCAGTACAAAAAACACACAAAGTACTTCAATGTTTATACTGATTAAGTGTTGAAATATTTTCAATATATTAAGTAGAATATGTTATTAAAATTTCATCTCTTTTTACCTTTTTTATGCAGTTACTAGAAAAAGTAAATCTGTGACTTACATTATATCTCTATGGGAGAGTACTGTACTGATATAGAAGTTCAGTCAATATTTATTGAAGAAAAATATAAAATAGACTTACTGAAATAAATGAGCTATCAAGCCAGGGGTTCACAGGGAGGGAAGAGGAGTAATGAGTGGGCGAAGTGCCAAGAATGTTTAGGGTGGTGAAATGATTCTGTGTGACACTGTAATGGTGGGTGCATAATAATATGCATTTTCAAAACCCAGAGAACTGTACAACACAGAAAGTGAACCCTCATGTAAACTATGGACTTTAGTTAATAATGTATCAATATTGGCTCATTAATTATAACAGATACACCACAGGCATTTGGGAGCCCTCCATACTATGATATGCTCAATTTTTCTGTGAACTTACAACTTTTTAAAAAGTCTGTTTTAAAAAATGAATCCACTTTTGCAAGCCACTAGAATTGTATTTCTAAACATAAATTTAATAAACCACTTCCCACTTTTAAAAAGCTTTGGTGGCTCCCCACTGTCTCCCAGAAATAAGTGTGTATCCGTTGGTATTTGCATTGGCATAGCCTTTTGCCACCCTACTACACCCCTGGTTCCCACCACCTCTCCCCAGCTCTAACAAGACTACTCAACCAGGGTCTCAAGCCTCCGTGGCTGGACTCCCGCAATCCCCTCTGCCTGGACCGTCCTTGTTCTCCACTTGGACCTTATCATATCATACACGCTCCCATACAAGTCAATCATGCTGTCTTTCTTAGTTCCATGGGTTCTAAATTAAAAGTAGATACAGAGCCCTAGCCAGTTGGGCTCAGTGGATAGAGCGTTGGCCTGCGGACTGACGAGTGGCAGGTTTGATTCCGGTCAAGAGCACATGCCTGGATTGCGGGCTTGATCCCCCATAGGGGCTGTGCAGGAGGCAGCTGATCAAGATTCTTTCTCATTGATGTTTCTATCTCCCTTCCCTTCTGAAGTCAATAAAAATATATATTTTTTTTAAAAAGTAGATACAGAAAACCAGGAATATGGCATTTTGTGTCACTTTTTAAGTTTGGAAAATGAATAATATGAGTTTGTATATTAATCTTGGAAATGTTAGAAAAGATAACCACGGGCGGGCCAGGTGCTAATATTCTTAAGAAGGGAACAGTGGAAGCAGAACAGGGTATTGAATGTCAGTGAAGACCTGCTTGGGCTCAGCTCCTGTGCAGGAGGCAGTGGGATCCCTGCTGGAAGCAAGATCGGTCTTAGCAGTGAGGTGGTGTTGGCTGACTGCCTCCTGGCCACGAAGAAAGAGAGGCCTCTGGGCTGTCACCTGCTCTGAAAGCCAATCTGCCTCTGACTGCCGCTCCCCCAAACCAGGACGCCAGGGTGATTTGGTTTCAGGTATTTCACTTCCAGGGCTGATGACGGTGTGCAGTGACATTACCCTCACTCTCTCCCATCTTAACAGTGGGGCTGCAGGAGAGCTTGCAGTAACAGGTGAGCAGCTGCCAGGTGCTGAGTTTACAGTGCAGATTTCTCTACATCTTTCAGGATGTTGTAATATCCCACCACTTTGCTGATGGGAAACTTAAGGAATACTGAACAAAGATAAATGACTTGCTCGAGGTTACCCAGCCACTTTCCAAGGGTTGTGGCATGAAGCATGTGCCATCCTTGGCCCTAAATATGCCAGGTACAGGAACCCATCCTCTGCTGTCCTTTCAAGCAGGAGGTACAGACCTGTCCCGAGGGGTGAGGATCCAGTGGAGGCCTCAAGGGTATTAGAGGAAAATGGCCTCTCTTTCCTCTAAAAGAGGAGTCAGGAATGGCCTGGAGCCTGCGGGGAGGTATAGCAGACCGGGGAGACGATGTAGAGGGGCAGACCAATGTGTACAAAGCTGGGCTGAGTCACCAATCCAGGCCACAGGGCTTGTCTTAACCAGGTCATGTATAGTGTCTTCCTACCGTGCCCACTGGGTTCTCTGACCGCACCCAGATGCCCTCACTGGGATGGAGGGGGGCGGGCGGCTCCTCTACAAGCTGTTCTTCCTTCCGGATCCCTCAGCTGGCCCACGGCACCCACAGCTGCCCTTGGCCCAGAGAAAAAGGAAGAATTGGATTTCTAAGAAATGCTTATGAATAACCTGGCTAGGGTTGCTTCGGGTGACCAACTCCAGCCTTTGGGTGTAGGAGGCTCTTCAGCGGGCCCCCACCCCTCTGGATGCACCCCGCCTGGCCCATAGTTTGGGTGGTTTTTCAGCTCTGAAGAGTCCCCGGACTGAGGGGCTTCTCCCAGGAGAGCGGGAAAGAATCCGTCACTTGTGTGACTTGCTTCTAACGTATGAGTGGTTTGGGCTCTCAGCGTTGAAAAATGATCATTCCTCTCTCGGACTTTCCTACCTTGAGGCACAAGCTTTTGGAAGGCCAGCCAGCCCTGCTTGGAGGAGGCAGCGGATTAAAGAACCTTGAAGCTGAGGAGTTGAGGGGCCTGGCAGCGGCTTGGGACCACGATGGTGCCTGGGAGGGCCTCAACCCTTCCCAGCACACACAAATCCCGGGCCGGGAGCTACTCCTGCACAGCGGAGCCCCATCAGCAACCAGGGGTCGCGCGCCCCACTCAGACCTCGCCCCATGAGAATGGATGAACAGGTGGTGTGCCCTTTCTGGAAAGAATCGAGTCAGTGACTGACGTCTGCTCACAGGTTAATCCTCGGGAAGGGCTTCGAAAGTGCCTGGCTTAGTGCCTGCGCTCCCAGAGCGTCTGCGGGCCCGGCTGTTACCCAGCCGCCACGCCACTGGAGCGGCGGGCGCCGGCCGGCCCGCGGGACCTGGCGAGGGCCTGGGCGTGGCTCCGCCCTCTGCCCTTGACCTGGTTTCCTCCGGGCGAGGCGGGGGCGGGGCCGCGCTGCCGGGGCCTCAGCCTGTGGGTGCAAACGAGGGTGGGTGCGTCCGCGGATGGGGAAAACTCCTCCAGCTCCTGGGCTCGGTGCACAGGGAGGCCGGGGAGAGTGGCCGCGCTGTGTAACCATCCACCGCGTTTGCCTACGTATCACCTGCCTCTCTTTTGAACCAACACGTTTATCCGGTTCCCACCCAGCCCAAACGCGGATTCGGTTTGTCTCCTAGTCCCAGAGCCGCTTTCAAATAGCGAGACCGGCCACGGGAAAGCCTCCTGCGTGGGCGCCCGAGCGGAGAGGGCTCCCGGCGCCCAGGACTCCCCTGTTCCCTGGGGGAAGCCTGCGATGATTTACCAGACGGAGGCGCCGCTGCGGGCTGCCTGTGCTGACGACCTTGCGGCCCCTTTCAGGCTGCCGGCTGAGCGCGGCCGCCCGGCGCTGAGTGCAGGCGGGTCTTGGGGCTCCCGCCGGCCCCGCCCTGGAGCTGCAGGGGACCGCCTGGCGGCTGCGAGACTGACCTGGCCACCGCCATCTGGGCTTCGATCTCGCCTTGGGCTTTTTAAGCCACATGCACTGACCAGCCCCGAAGAGGGGGACACCCGCACCTCGGTGCCGCCGCCACCGCATCCCACCGAGGGGCGGCCCGTGCAGCCGGAGGAAGTTCGCGTGGGCGCGGGCCCGCCACGGGGAGTGGGCTCCGGTCCCCCGAGGCTCTCAGCGGCGTGTCTCGGCTGCACTGCCCACCCTGCGCGGCTTTGCTGCGCTCTCCGCTCTCCGGCGCTCACGTCCGCATCGCTTCCTCCGTCCTGCTGAGGCTGATGGACACGGAACCTAAAAGCCTCCGGCCCGAGGCCTCCTCTCTGCCGCCAAACCCCTGGGAGCACCGACGAGGTTCCGTCCTGCTCTTAGCTAGCTGTGTGCGCCCGGCTTCCCGGACCCGCCGCCCCTGGGGAGTGAGTGTTTTCACACCCGCCTCCGCTGCACTCACTCTCTGGAATCACACAGATACTTCCAAGAGTGCCCTTGGGACTGTGGACAGGGAGCTGGGTGTCGGTTTTGATAAATGAGGACAATAATACCAGGCCTCCTCCCCTCCCCAGGGGTTTCGGAGGCACCAGGGAGGCAAGGGCCCTGCTGCTTCAGGCCGCGCTCAGCTACCACCGGGCGCAGGCAGCGTGGTTTGATCTCGCTCCGCCCAGGAGCCGCAGGCGCCGGCAGTTACGGAGACTCCTGTAGTCTCGGCCATTGAGAGAGGATACCCACTCTCTTCAAACTCTGTGCCTTGAAAATGCACGTGGTCTCCTAATTTTGCACCCATTTTCAGGCTCCAGCCATGAAATCTGCCGAGGCCCAGCTGCAAGGACTCAGTTCCAGGACCTTCGCAGGCGGCACTCCCTGCCCGTCCTCCTCTCTCCTGCCCAGCCGGCCTGGACTCCGCCGCCAGCTGGGCTGCGCAGCTGCAGGGTTTTGTTACCAGGGCGCTGCCTGGTGGAATGCCCCCCCGTGAAGTGCTCTGCCTCACACGCCACTGCAGCCAGGGCTCGTCACTTCTCAAGTGCTACTGAGAAAGGGCTGTAGCCATAAGGACTATCAGAGGCAGCAAGGCCAACCCCAACGGATTTATGGCTTAGAATCCGCAGAAGAACAGCTCGATCCAATATGGCAACTAATTTCACCTCTTGGTGACCCCAGCCTCATTATACGCTCATTGTAACACATTAGCACACCAGCCACACCCCCTGCCCAGCCACCATGATCCAGTAGGAAAGCCCATAAACCAGTGGTTCTCAACCTTCCTGATGCCGCGACCCTTTACTACAGTTCCTCATGTTGTGGTGACCCCCAACCATAAAATTATTTTCGTTGCTATTTCATAACTAATTTTGCTACTGTTATGAATCATAATGTAAATGTCTGATATGCAGGATGTATTTTCATTGTTACAAATTGAACATAATTAAAGCATAGTGATTAATCACAAAACAATATGTAATTATATATGTTTTCCAATGGTCTTAGGCGACCCCTGTGAAAGGGTTGTTCGACCCCCAAAGGGGTCGCGACCCACAGGTTGAGAACCGCTGCCATAAACGGACACAAAATGGCCAATAGGGCTCTTCTAAGTAGTCCCAATCCTTTCCCGGAAAAATCCTGAGTATTCCTCCCCTTTATAGAATGCCCTTCGCTTTGACTGAATAAACCTCAATACGAGAATTAAACCCACCAGGGAGGGGCTGCTCTGTCTGTGGAGTAGCCACTCTCTGTCACTTCACCAATGAGCTCTCGTCCACTTTAAACTCTACGCTGGCTGGCATTTGCATTCTTTCCTGCTCGAAGCCAAGAACCCACCGTGGGCCATGGACCCGAGGAGCCAGCCCCCTGGGCCGCCTGCACCACTGCAGCCTCTGGTTGAACCTTCTGTCAGGGAGCCTGCTGCCTCCTAGCCTGTGTCTTCACTGGATTCCTCTCATCCCTGTTACTGACATGCTTCTGGGACAGAGCTTTTACTTCGCTCTTCTCTGTCCCCTCCCCATGGTTAATCCGGGCATGAAGTGAGCCGCCTGGAAGCTGAGCCCAGCCTCACCAGCACTGCAGAAGATTTCAGCCCTCAGCCAGAGGCTGCCTAGCTGTCACAGAGCAGCAACAAGCCGTTCCTGTTGTGCCATCTGAATTCCTGACCCACAGAAACCGTGAGGCAGTAAAAGATTATCGTTCTAACCCACTAAGTTTGGGGGTAATTTCTTATGCCACAGAGATAACTAACACGTGTTGATTACCCCTCTCAGACTGTGACACCTCTCTGAGCAGCTCCTCTGGGTGCTGTCCTTGCCTTCTGGGGCTCTGACACCCCTTCAAGACCCGCGCCTGTGTTAATGCCCCTCAGCAGCTCAGGGTCTGCCTCCATGCGGGACAGCCCTCCTACACAGATGCTCTTCTTGCCCAATTCAGGTGCGACACTCCGCTCTGGGCCTCCTTAGCTCCTTCCTTTTCAGGCACAAATGCCTTCCTGGCTTTGTTCTATCTAATGTCTTCAGGATTGGGTTTGTAAGGAAGGCCATGGAAAAGAAGAGGAGGGAAGAGTAAAAGTAAAGGGAAGCAGAAGAACAAGAACGTATGCGCTTGTGTTTCTCCATCTCTTTCCTCACACTGTCCAGCTGAGTTCAAAGCAATGGGATCACGCATAGTCCTTGAATTCCTCATTTCCTACATGATTGTTGGTGGCAGCCACTGGGTCCCCAAGAGCCTTGTTTCAATTTCATTATTGAAAAACCTAAGGAATAGTTAAATCGCTAACTTCATCATCACATGCCATTACTTGAAAGTTCCCATCCCTAAATAATTACTGTGTTAGTTATCTATTGGTGCATAACAAATTACTCTACAGTTTGGGGACTTAATACAACACACACTTCTTATCTCACAGTGTCTAGGCAGGAATCTAGGCACAGTTTATCTGTTCTCTTTCTGTCAAGGTAGCAATCAAGGTATCAGTAAAGGCATGGCTGGTGAAGGACCCATATTCAAGCTCACTCATGTGGTAGTTGACAGGATTCAGTTCCTTAGAGCTATTGGCCAGAAATCACCCTCCATCCTTGTCATTTGACCTCTCCAACGTGTCAGCTCACTTCATTAAAGTGTGCGAACATAGAAGGCAATAAAGCAAGATGGAAGTCATATCCTAGTCTTTTGTAACCTAATCAGGGAAGTGATATCTTTGTTAGAAGCAAGTCACTAGGTCCAGGTTACACTATAGCCTGAATAGCAGGAGGGGAAAACCTTTGTGAGCCATCTTATTTTTTTTTTAAATATATTTTATTGATTTTCTTTACATAGAGGAAGGGAGATGGATAGAGAGCTAGAAACATCAATGAGAGAGAAGCATCGATCAGCTGCCTCCTGCACACTCCCTACTGGGGATGTGCCCACAACCAAGGTACAGGCCCTTGACTGGAATCGAACCTGGGACCCTTCAGTCCGCAGGCTGACGCTCTATCCACTGAGCCAAACCTGTTAGGGCCATCTTATTTTTTTTTGTTAATCCTCACATGAGGATATATTTTTTCCATTGATTTTTAGAAAGAATGGAAGGGAGGCGAAGAGACAGACAGAGATAAACATTGATGTGAGAGAGACACATGAATTGATTGCCTCCCACATGCACCCCTACTGGGGCCGGAGATTGAGCCTGCAACCAAGGTATGTGTCCTTGACTGGAATTGAACCTTTGACCCTTCGGTCCTAGGGGGGGCCAATGCTCTAACCAGTGAGCAATCGGCTAGGGCTGGGAGCCATCTTAAAGACTGCCTACCACAATTATCTTCAACTCTATCAAGGGACGATGACCAATCTCAGATTCTCTCCATTCCCATGAGACTATTGCTTACATCTCACACCTCATATGAACTGCTGTTCTATTCAGGGTTCTTCATTGCAAGATTAAATACCGATTTGGGTTACCTAGCCGGTGTGATTCAGTGATTGAGTGTCCACTCACGAACAAAGAAGTCACTGGTTCAATTCCAGATCAGGGTATGTGCCTGGGTTGCAGACTCGATCCCCAATAGGGGATGTGCAGGAGGGAGCCAATCGATGTATCTATCTCATCGATGTTTCGGTCTCTGTATTCCTGTATTCCTCTCCCTTTCTCTCTCTCTAAAATCAATGAAAACTTTTTTTAAAAAAGGTTATGTCTTTGACATATCTTACTTATCCATTAAAAGAAAATTGTCCAGCCCTAACCGGTTTGGCTCAGTGGACAGAGCGTCAGCCTGTGGACTGAAGGGTCCCAGGTTTAATTCTGGTCAAGGGCATGTACCTTGGTTGTAGGCACATCCCCAGTAGGAGGTGTACAGGAGGCAGCTGGTTGATGTTTCTCTCTCATCGATGTTTCTAACTCTCTATCCCTCTCCCTTCCTCTATGTAAAAAAAATCAATAAAATATTTTTTAAAAAAGAAAGAAAGAAAATTGTCCAACTGGCATGGCTCAGTGGTTGAGCTTCAACCTATGAAACAGGAGGTCATGATTCAATTCCTGGTCAGGAAAAATGCCCTGGTTACAGGCTCAATCCCCAGTGGGGGGCTTGCAGGAGACAGCTGATCAATGATTCTCTCATTATTGATGTTTCTATCTCTCCCTCTCCCTTCCTCCCTGAAATAAATAAAAATATTTTTTAAAAACAGCACACAAACACCAACCAATTTGGGTTAACTTAAGCAAAAATTGTCCCTATAAAATTAGGCTTAGAGTTTCAAAAGTTCTTAATATTCTCAAAAATGACCACTCAACATGTAGGGAACACTTTATGGTGTTTTGGATGAGCAAATGAGAAAATTAATGTATAAATGAATGAATTAGCAATTTCTCTGGTAGTAGGTGGATGCTATCTGTGGCATATTCAGCTTGGGAAACTTTTTTAAATGTTTGTTCTTAGTTGTTACACTTACAAAATCTCACTTTTGACTGGATACAGACTTCGAGCAGATGCTCTAAGAGAGGATGGCTACGCCCCTTGGGCATTTGTCCCTGGCACGTTTCTTCAGCCCCTTCATTTTCTTAGCCCAAAGTTCAGCATATTCTGCGGCCTCTTCCTTATTTTTCTTTTTTTTAAACAAGCAACACTCATTTTTTAAATGTTTTTATTGATTTTTAGAGAGAGAGAAAGGGAGAGGAAGAGAGAGATAGAAACATCAATGATGAGGGAGAAACATCATCAATCGCTGCCTCCTGCACACCCCCTACTCAGAATAGAGCCCTTAACCCAGGCATGTGCCCTGACCGGGAATCGAACCATGATCTCCAGGTTCATAGGTCAACGCTCAATCACTGAGCCATGTCAGCTGGGCAATTTTTAAAAACATTTTTAGAGAGAGAGAGAGAGAAAGGGGGGGGGAGAAACATCATTATGAGAGCAATATATTGATCAGCTTCCTCCTGCATGCCCCCTCCTGGGGTCCATCCCACTAGCCGTGTGTGCCCGGACCAGAATTGAACCTGTGGCCTGTTGCTCGGGACCAGAATTGAACCTGTGGCCTGTTGCTCGGGACCAGAATTGAACCTGTGGCCTGTTGCTCGGGACAATGTCCAACCGAGCCGCCAGGGCCAGGGCGTTTTGTTGTTTTAAGCAGGACACCTATATTCACGCACTTGGAAAGCTGCCAACAATATATTACTTAGTGAAAAAAATAAAAATAAAAAGCAGTTCTAGCATATGGACTTTTTCTGAACAAGACTTCAGGTACATTTAATTCCAAGGAGTTAACTTTTAAAGTACCCAGGAGTAAAATCTAGGACAAGATCATGGTGGAGCTAAAAACGGGAGAGTCGGGAGTCTGTGAGAATGAGAGAAGGGCGGTCTCCCAGGACATAGCTGACAGCCAAGGAGAACCCATCCTGGTGGCTCCCCTACGGCTCAGAGGAGGTTCTCCACTTTCTATTGCTGTGTCACACACCTTGGCCCGAAGCTGTGACTTCAAATAATGGCGCTCATTTTGTTAGCATTATCGCTCTCTGTTCCTGGAGTCGACGGTTCAGCCAGGCCCTTCTCATGCAGTTGCGGGCAAACCATGGCTGGGGGTCCACGGCTTTCACAGCGCCAGCCCCGGGGGGTTCCGGCCGCAGCGCCCGCGCCCGCCGCGCCCTGCGTGGCTGTCCCGGGGCCCAGGTGTCCCGCCCAGCGGCAGCGGGATCCAGGAGGCAGAGGCAGCACAGACTGCTCCACCGTTACGGCCTCGCCTCGGAAGTAAGGCCACACCACTTCCTCCGCATTTAATTGCTAGAGACAAATGACGGGGGTCAGCCATATTCGAGGAAGGAGAGTTAGACTCCACTCCTGAAGGGACGCATCTCCAAGGATATTTGGACGTGTTTTAAAAACCATCCCAGGAACCATGGAAAGGAACGCTCTGGGCGCTGCGAGCAAGGCCTGCGGGGCAAATGCAATGACAGCGGAGGAGGGGGCACCCCGCACGGAGAGACCGAGCAGAAAGGGCCCTGGGTGTGCGGGGGTGGGGGGGTGGGGAGGGGGAGGGGGGAGGGGGGGAGGGGGGGAGGGGCGGGCAGTGGGCGCGGCTTGGAGCCGGAGTCCACGCCCAGCGCTGGGCCTCCTCTCCGGTGCCTGACTTGCCCCCTCCCCAGGCAGGCTCCTTCCTGGGCAGTGCAGCCGGACTTGGCAAAGGATGCAAACAGACTGGTTTTCCCAGCCCAGTTACGCCACTTACTAACTCTTAAATTTGGGTGAGTTATTCCTTATCTCTTTAGGGATGATATGGGGCAGGGTCTTGGCAGAAAACCGGTGACACCTCCCCGGGGTCAGGAGGACAAAGCCTGGAGCCAGAGCGGCCGTGTGAGGGAGATTCTGCGGGGGAACTGGAGCCGGCACCCGAGGCGCTCCCTCCGCCGTGGGCCGTCTCCTGCTGGTGCTCCTCATTGGCCAAGCCCAAGGGGAAGCCGGGAGAGAGCTGGCTGATGCTATCTCAGCGGTCTCTGGGGCACACAACGGGAGGAGAAGGGTGAAATCGGATATGGAACGGGAAACAGAAGACACCCAGTACAGAGATTAAATAGAAAAATGTATGAAACTGCCTGCCCCAGAGAAGGCCCTCCATAGGCCTTATGTCAACGCCCTGCTTAAGATGTGGAAAAGGCGGGGTGTCCAATTCGCCGGCTTTATGTATTATAAAAATGCACATAAGCCCTGGCCAGTGTTTAGAGTGGTAGAGTGTCCGGCACACCAAAGGGTCTGGGGCTTGACTCCCCATCAAGGGCATGTGCCTGGGTTGCAGGTTTGATCCCCAGCCGCATGAGGGAGACAACCAATTGATGTGTCTCACATTCAAGTTTCTCTCCCCCACCCCCCACTTGCTTTCACTCTCTCAAAAAACTCAGTGGAGAGGGGGAAAAGGAGGGACATCTGTAATAAGTTCAGCAATAAAGATAAATTTTTAAAAATCATTGGGAGAAATATCCTCCAGTGAGGATTAACCAAAATAAATAAATTAAATAAACAAAATACATACAAGTACCCCCAACACAGACATTTATTTTTTATATATATATTTCTTTATTGATTTCAGAGAGGAAAGGAGAAGGAGAGAAAGATAGAAACATCAATGATGAGAGAGAATCATTGATTGGCTGCCTCCTGCACACCCCCCACTGGGGATTGAGTCCACAACCCAGGCATGTGCCCTTGGCCGGAATCGAACCTGGGACCCTTCAGTCTGCAGGCTGATGCTCCATCCACTGAGCTAAGCTGGCCAGGGCCTAACACAGACATTTAAATGAATGTTCCCATTTCCCCCCAGGAAGGAGGAAAGGCCCACAGTGCCTGGTGGGTGGCATATCACAGCCTATAGCAGCATCTAGAGGTTGTGTAATACATGGGGAAATTCGTGCACAGGTGGGGGGTGTCCCTCAGCCCAGCCTGCACCCTCCCCAATCTGGGACCCCTCAGGGGATGTCCGACTGCTGGTTTAGGCCCCCAACTGCCCTCCTCTGCCAGCCTGGTTGCCCCCAACTGCCCTCTCCTGCCGGTCTGATCTCACCCCCAACTGCCCTCCCTTGCCAGCCTGATCACCCCTAACCCCCTGCCAGCCTGATCTTGCCCCTCACTGCCTCTGCCTCGGCCCCTGCCACCATGGCTTTGTCCAGAAGGAAGTCAGATGTCCAGAAGATGGCTGGTTGACCTGTCTAATTAGCATATTACCCTTTTATTAGTGTAGATAGATTATATAGGATAGGATTGCTTAAAGGGGGGGGGGGCGTGGAGAGGAGTCTTTTTCAGCAGGAGGAGATGCTTTTGGCAGACAAAAATACATAACCCCTTTATCTGGACTGATAGCCAGCCATATGCACTATACTGCCAAACAGGTTATTGAAAAATTAAACCGCTTTCTTACACCTTACACCAAACAGCTGTTGCCCTTAAAACCCCTCCTTCGCCCTCACCTTCAGGTTCTGCCTTCACAGTTCACCCAGATTTAGTTCTGATTGGTTGGTTTCTATGCCAGTCAGTGTCAAAAGCTCTGCCTCTTAGGCAGCCATTGACTCTTCTGAGAAATCCAGAATGGCCCCGCTGACAGCTGTATCTCTCTCCGGGCCTATCTCTGGGCCTGATCCACAGCCTCCATGGCAACTGCTGATCAGGCCCTGCCTCTCGCCCACAGTGCCCGCCTCACCCCGCCCACCACCCTGCCCACCCACAGGCTGCCAGCCTTGCTGTGATAGGAGCCTGTGGGCTGCGGGGGAGGGACCAAGAGGTGCTCCATGCACTTCCTGGTAACTGTTCATTTGGTTGTTTTGGTCATTATGGCCATTGGCCTTTTATTATATAGATTATTATTAGTTGTTGTTAGTTTTCAACATAAGAAACATTCAAACCTGTGAAGAATTTTTGTGAGCTTATTTGAGCCAAAACTGTTGACAATTGTCAGGAAGCAAAATCTCAATGGATCGAGATGATGCTCCAGAGAGTGGCAGTGTTGCACCTTGTTTTATACATTACAATCAAAGGAGATGTAAGTGGGTTACATGAAATCCATTGGTGATAGGTTAGGGAGGCGGGAGAAAGCAAAGCAGGGAAACCTCTGGGATTGGATAAAAAGTAAAATGATAGACACATACTTATTTCACTTAGGTGGGTACAGGATTGTTAACAGTCAACAATTAACTCAATGATGATGAGGGGATTTGCAATCTCTGCAGGGGTGCCTGTGCTTTGAGGGGTCTAGAAAAGGGAAAATTACTTTGACATTTCAATGATATGTTCTCATGGATGCAAAAAGACAAAGGCTCAGTTAAGGTAAAGACTGACCTTTGTCAGGGAAGATCCCGGCCTAGGACATGACTACCCACCATAAACAGCTTTTAGTTTCAGACCATCCTTTGTGGTTACTTTAGGTCTCTGAGTTTGTAAGCAGCCATGCAGGCCTTCCTCAAGCTAATCACGTTAGCATGTGGCCCCTTTCCATCCACATAATCCTCACCCGAGGATATTTTTTCATTGCTTTGTAAAGTTTTTATTTATTTATTTATTATGTTTTTATTAATTTCAGAGAGGAAGGAAGAGGGAGAGAGAGGTAGAAACATCAATGATGAGAGAGAATCATTGATTGGCTGCCTCCTGCACACTCCTGGAAGAGTGTGCCCCTTCAGCATCGTGGTCTCTGCCAAATGGTCATTGTCAGGGCAGAGGGTAGTCAGTCATTGCAGCTGATCGCCCACCTGGTTTTGCTGCTGTTCTGGTCCTGGAGCTGAAATTCAACTGAGGTTCTCACCAGGAAGGTGACCTTCTGTATGGGCTGTGAATTACTCAGTGTGTTCAGCTACCTATCTCCGTCTCCCCATTCCACTTGCCAAAGACTTTTCCTAGCTTCTTACATCCTGCTTCCCTCCCTCTTCCTCTCCCTCCCTCTCCTCCACGCGCTGTCTTTTAAGACTTGATAGGTAACTGCAAATTACATGTCTGATAAAGAACCAATTAGATCCTAAATATATAAAGAATTATTACAAATTAACAGTAAAACAATCTAATTTAAAAATGGGCAGCCCAGGCCGGGTAGCTCAGTTGATTAGAGCATCGTTCTGATTAGAGCATCGTTCTGATACACCAAAGTTTTGGGTTTGATTCCGGGCAGGGCACAGACAAAAATCAACCAATGAATGCATAAGTAAGTGAATTGAAGTTTCTCTTTCTGTCTCTCTCTCCCTCCCTTCTTCTCTCTCTCTCTCAAATCAATAAAAAATTAAATTTAAAAAGATGGCAGAAGGCTTGAATATACATTTCAGCAAAGGAGAAGATGTTTTTGAAGAAATGTGGGGAGGTCTAGATGTTATCACCAGGAAGGTGACCTTCTGTATGGGCTGAACCAGGCCTGGAAAATAGGCAGCTCTGAGGAAAGCTATGCAGCCAGAGTCACAGCAAAAACCATGCTGTAGCCCTAACCGGTTTGGCTCAGTGGATAGAGCATCAGCCTGCAGACCGAAGGGTCCCAGGTTCGATTCCGGTCAAGGGCATGTACCTTGGTTGCAGGCACATCCTCAGTAGGGGTGTGTAGAAGGCAGCTGATAGATGTTTCTCTCTCATCGATGTTTCTAATTCTCCATCTCTCGCCCTTCCTCTCTGTAAAAAATAAAATATATTTTTAAAAATCCATGCTGTAAAATGAAACCAGGGGTGCAAAATGAGGCCACTGCTGCATCTACTCGATCTGTCAGCATGCATCTGAGACCTCGCCACTGGAAGCCCTGGACTCTTTGCTAACGCTGTCCCAGGTCCCTTCACTCTTCCCGGACCTGGATGGACCTGGATGCCACTGATGACCCAGAAAGGGCTCCTCAGACCAGACTCCCATTTCAGGTTCTGAAGAGGACCCAGCTGAGGGGCCGAGCCTGTGTCGTGTGTCCGTACCCTATCTGCAAAGGAAGCTGGAAGAGGCAGCATCTGGACTTCATGGTTTCCTTAGTGGAAAAGGATGGTCTCGGACTTCCACCAGGAGTCAGAGATAGGTCCTAGTGGTTGGCAGCCTTGAAAGTAAGTCACAGCTCTAGTTGATGGCCTAATTTTTCTCCTACTTACAGAGCACATGTTCTGGCTTGTTCAATGCTTAGTAAATTTGAACGGGTGCTGGACAATGATTTATACTGTTGAGTGCCTACATTTTGTTGTCTTTCTTTACTAGGTGTTGGGCTTTGTTCTCATATTCAATGAGGTTACCTGCAGTTCAATTTGATCCTTTGAGGCTTTTTAAAAAGTGTTAAAGTTGTGACTCTAGAGACAGACGGATTATCTAGGTCTTTCACTGAGGCATGGCCCCTGAGGGCCTCTGCTGGATACCAGTTACAGATCTCCACTCTGGCTGTCAGAACTCCAGTGAGTTTCAGTCATTTGTGAATTCGGGAACCATTCAGCTCTTCGCCTCCTGGCTGTTCTCTACCCAGCCTTGTGGAGTGTTATCCTATGTATTCCCACCTTAGTATTCAGTAAAGATTCATGGAGATTTCTGGAATTATTTTTCTACATAATTCACTCCTCTAAACTCTGCCCGGCAATTTCCAGCCACCTTAGACCCCCTGGCCTCTGTCTGGCTCTTGGTCTCAGCAAGATGGTTGGGCTCTGTTTGCCTCCCCTTCCTTACTCCACAGTCTGACATACGCCTCCCGGCAGAAAGCAATGATCATGGGGCCACTCCTGTGTTTCCTTTCTCTCAAATATCATAGTTGCGTGTTGCCGCTAACTCAGTGTCTGGAAGCAACTGTTCCATATACTTTGTCCAGCCTTGTTTTTTGGTGGGAAGCTAAACCTGGTGCTTTTTATTCCATCATGGCCTGAAACGAAGGTCTGCCATTTGTCTTGACAATTGTTTCTCGAGTTTTTGTTTTTGTTTGTTTTTTTTTTGCCATGCAGAAATGTCTGAATAGTATATAATCAATCGATGGACTTTTTATTCTGACTTCTCAAGTTCGGAGAACTTTGAAGTTAGAAATAACTTCTCCACTCCAAACTGAGGAAGGCCTCTGGGCCATGTCTCCATGCTGATTCTAACCGTTTGCCATGACAGTCCTGTAAGCTTGACTTGACCCTTCAAACCTCTGATCAAGGTTGTCTGCCCATCCCTAAGGCAGTGGAACTTTGATGTCCTATGTGTGAAGTGGAGTTAATTTGGCATTTTGTCTGCATTTTATCATATAAGGTATCTGCCCTGAGTTCTTTTGTGTTTTATTTTTGTCAATGTACTGTAGCCCTGGACAGTTTTGCTCAGTGGTTAGAGAGTTGACCTGCGCACTGAAGGGTTTCAGGATCGATTCCCAGTCAATGGCACATACCTGAGTTGTAGGTTCAATCCCCAGCCCTGGTGGGGCACGTGCAGAAGGCAGCCAATCGATGTGTCTCTCTCTCATCAATTTTTCACACACTCTCTCTCTCCCCCTTCTTCCCTTCCATTTTCTAAAAAAATCAATAGAAAATCAGGTGAGGATTAACAAACAAACAAAAAAGAGCAGCCCAGCCAGCGTGCGTGGTGCTTGAGTGTGGACCTAAGAACTAGGCGGTCATGATTTGATTCCGTTGTAGACTCGATCCCCAGTGGGGGCGTGCAGGAGGCAGCCAATTGATGATTCTCTCTCATCATTGATGTTTCTATCTCTCCCTTTCCCTTCCTCTCTCAGAAATCAACACAAATTAATTTACTGTATAACTTTCCAGATTTTGGATGTATATATAGATTTATATTTTTACACAGAAGAACTCATAAGGAACATACTATTTTTTTGTTGTTTGTTTTTTATCCTCACCTGAGGATACCCTTTCCACTGCTTTTCAGAGCATAGAAGAGAGGGAGGGAGGGAAGAGAGAGAAACATTGATTGGAGAGAGACACATCGACTGGCTGCCTCCAATATGCACCCAGACCTCCAGGGGCAGGGAGCAAACTGCAATCCAGGTACATACCCCTGACCAGGAATCAAACCCAAGATCTTTTGGTGCTCAGGCTGATGCTCTAACCACTTAGCCACACAAGCCAGGGAAGGAACATACTAGTTTTTAATCAGTTTTTTTGAGGACATATTGGCATATATCAAGAGGTATGGATCTTTCTTATTTTTAAAAATTAGCTATATGGTGTTCCATTGTATGGTTATACCATAGTTTAACTAACCTGTGCTTTATTTTAATTTGTTGGTTTTAGAGAGACAGAGGAAGAGGGGAAAGAGAGGGGAAGAGAGAGAGAGAGAAAGAGAGAGATCAATTTGTTGTTCCACTTGTTTATGCATTCATTGGTTGATTTTTGTATGTGCTGGGACCAGGGATCACACCCGCGGCTTTGGTATATTGGGACAATGCTCTAACCAACTGAGCTACTCGGCCAGAGCTGACCAATCTCCTCTTGATGTACTATATAGTAAACTAGAGGCCCAGTGCATGAAATTCATGCCCATGGGGAGGGGGGAGAGGGTCCTCTCAGCCCAGCCTGCACCTTCTCCAATCCAGGACCCCTAGGGGGACTCATGTTTTCTTTGATTTACATGAGCTCTTTCTGTATTAAAGATAACTCACAAGCAAGGTACTGACAACGCCAACAGTAAACGCTGAGGGAAAGACCAGGCACAGCTCGCTGGCCCACGTTCACTTCTCACATTCAAACAGGGAGCTCCGAGGCGGGAGGCTCTCCGCAGGGCAGGCAGGGTTAGTCCCCAGGTCCCCAGGCTTCTGCTGGGACATCAGCAGCAGACAGAAAGTGTGTGTGTTGGGGGAACCCCACGGCCCCTCCTCCAGGGCAGCCTGAGTGCGAAGGAGGCACCTCCCACCGGCCCCAGCCCACAGCTCCTTGTAGAGTTGAGAACGAAGTGACAGACAATCGCACTAGTGTGTGGACCTCAAAGCCTGAGCCAAGTGTTTCTTGATTTACTGCTGGAGGCTCCTTAATCCGTACTTTAGAAAGCAACTGTTTAGGAGCAAATGGCACAGGCAGAGGGGCGCGAAGACCTCGAGAGTTGGCCGCCTTCCTCCGCGTCCGCCCCCGCGGCACCCCCTCCCCTCCTACCTTGTGCGGTGGGATGTGCGAATACGAGCACCGCCTACGGGAAGGCTGTGCGCGCCGCGCCGCGCTGGCTCGTCACCGGTGGGACCATCTCTAAGGGTGACGTGGGCCCCCGGTGGGGGCGGAAGCTGGCTCTGGGGCTGGGCGCGCGGGGGCGGTGCGGAGGGGCCCCTCCCAGCGCGCGTCCCAGACAAAAGCCGGCGTGGGAGTCTCGGCTCGGAATGACGCTCGGCCGGCCGGCACCCCGCGCCCCGGCCCTCAGCTCCCGCGTCGGGTGGGGCATAGGCAGCGCCCCTTCCGGACGGTGAGGCCCCGGGAGGCCCGCGCCTTCGCCGCACGTGCAGCCGCCCCTGCGGGTGCTTTGGCCCGGGAAGCGGATTTCAGTTCAAGGGCAGGAGGGGATTCCACGCCAGGATGGATTACCTTCTGAAAGAACTTCTGCAAAGTCTTTGTTCTGCCTTTAAAATCTCAATTAACGCGTGTCTGTTAGGGGCAGAAACCGCCTATTGGGGACGAGCATCGTTAGAATAAACGCTCGTCTGCGCTCCGACCCTGTCTGCTTGCCAGGCCCAGGTGGGTAACCTGGCGCCGCCGGGCGGGCAGCGGCCGCCGGCCCATCTCCCGCTGCGAAGCGCGGCCGCCTGGATGCACAGGCCCCCGGAGAGGAACGGTTCCCCGAGGGCAGAGGCACGCCGTCCCCTGGGCCTGCCGGCCGGGCCGCGGAGGCTCCTCCGCCCGCCGGAGCCCGCAGCCCGGAGCCCGGAGCCCGCAGCCCGCAGCCCGGAGCCCCAGGCAGCGCAGGGCGGGCCGCTGCTGTCGGGTCACTCTGCCCGCCGGCCGCTGCCCGCCTTCTCGCTCTCACCGCATTTGCGCGCAGGAAACCCCCTTCCAGAGGCGGCCACCCAGCCCGAGAGCTGCTGCGTCCGGCCAGGCCGTGCAGCCAGGAGCCAGAGCCCCCACCGCGGGCCGCCTGAGCCCGTGCTTCCTGGAGGCGGAGGCCCGGCCGGCCGCCCGCTCCGGCCCCGGGCGCCCTCACCGGGCTCTGCACGCCTCCCCCGCCCGCCGCGCAGGGCCCGTCGAGGGAGCGGACATCCAGGCTCAAATGCCTCCTCCTCCCCCGCGTCCCTCCGTTGGCGCCAGTTGTTGAAAGAATTCATTACGTCCATTATTGGAGCAATGAATTAGTTACCCGTGTGTCCACTTGACCCGCCGTGGGCGCCCGGAAGGTGGCAACTACTCCTCGTGCCTCTTTCCACGCTAAAGCCCAGCGCGAACGGCTCGCGGGGCGCCCCCACTCCGCGCGGCCCTGAGCGCTGTTCCCTTTGTGCGGAGCCGCAGCGCCGCCCAGCGGCAGGCAGCGGTCCTGAGGCTCTCACCGCGGTCCTCCCGCCCTGCCCCCTGCTGGTGGCAGCCGCTCACTGCAGGAGTAGAAGGCGACCAACTTCACCCTTGGGCCTCAGCGCGCCACAGCCAAGGTCAGAATGGGGTAGAACAGCAGAGCCACGCCCAGTGCCTTTGGGATCCCTGGGCACAGAGACCTGGCTCCAAGGCGCTATATGGGCCTGAGGCTCAGTTCTCCTCCAGCCCTGCTGACCTTCCTCCCTTCCCAATCTGTCAGAACTCCCAAAGGTCAGCGCAGACACCGCCTCCTTCCGTCCTCCCTCCTATTTGCACACGCAGATCTCTGGCGGACGCAGCCTGATGCACATCCCAGCTTTGCTGCTACCTGTTGTGAGGTTGCAGGCAAGTTACTTCACTTCAGTGGCCTCAGCTTGTTTATCTATAAAATGGAGAATAATGATCGTACCTGCCTGGCCAGGTTGTGAGGAATAAATGAATCCACAAGGTATGGACGGGAAAAAAAGGCCACATGTTAACCTGATAAGCTCAGGGAAGGCCTGCATGGAGGTCTTGCAAATTTAAAGACCTAAAGTAACCACAAAGATGGTCTGAAATTAAAACTTTAATTAAAAGCAGTGATGGTGGGTAGTCATGTCCTAGACCAGTATCTTCCCTGGCAAGGTCAATTTTTACCTTGACTGAGCCTATTGTCTTTTTGCATCTAAGATAAGATACCTATGAAATGTCAGAGTAACTTGTAACTCCCCCCCAACCCCCCGCCCCCTCCCAGCACAGCCAAATGCACCTGGGCACCAGGGCAGAGACCATAAATTCCTTCATTGTTAATACTATCACTAGAGGCCCAGTGCACAAAATTCGTGCAAGGGGCTCGGCCCTCACAGCCCGGCTGCCTCAGATGCCTTGGCTGCCTCAGCTGCCTCACAGCTCCGGCTGCCTCAAGGCCCTCGGCTCTGCCCGCCCCCCCCCCCCCTCGTTCCAGAAGGTCATTCTGCTGTCTGGTCTAATTAGCATATTAACTCTTTATTATATGGGATGTTAATAGTTGACTGTTAACTATCCTGCACCCACCTAAGTATGTGCCTATCATTTTACTCTTTGTCCAATCCCAGAGGTTCCCCGCCCCCCACTTTGCTTTCTCCCACCTCCCTAATCTACCACCAATGGATTTCATGTGACCAACTTACATCTCTTCCTTTGATGTAAGGTATAAAACAAGATGAAAACCCACCATTCTCCGCAGCATTATTCCAATCCATTGAGACTCTGCTTCCCAGCAATTGTCAACAGTTTGGCTCAAATAAACTCACAAAAATTCTTTACAGCTTTGAGTGTTTTTACGTTAACACAGATAAAATGAGTAGTGTGGTGCCCGTTCAGTCAGTACTGTTATTCCTCAGCCAGTTACACTGCCTGGGACACCATCAGGGCAGCTCCGTTTTATCCTCAGCCAGGTCCTTTTGCACCTGCAGGCTCTGGTTCTGTCTGCACAGACCCCATCTCTGTGACTTCCTGGAGGGCCACTTCCTGGGTGAGGAGGTGAGACTCATCAAGAGGATGGGGGACCACCTGACTGACCTCTGCAGGCTGCCGGCCCAGGCTGGGCTGGGTGAGTATCTCTTGGGAAGGATCACCCTCAAGCACGGCTAGGAGCCCAGAGGTCTTGGAGGGGCCCTGCTGTGTCCCCCTGGTGTTTGTCTCCTGCCTGAGCCTCTTCCTGCAACCACTAGGCAGCCCACCACCTGGGAGCCCTCCCCCATGTCATGGGCCAAATGGAAACAATAGAGTTGTGTGTTTTTTCCAGAAAAAAAGAGAAAGGTAATCTAGCATCTAATGGAGTGGAACTGAAAGCTCCTCAGTGGCTCATCTGTAATTCAGGTGCACTAGTACATGCCTGGGGGACACCCTGGGGCCACCTGTTCCCCGCCCCTCTCCTGCCATCTCCCAGGACTCCCAGGAGGCTGGGATTGTTACCCCAGTTACTGAAGAGGACTCGGCCCCAGGGAATGAAGGACTTGCATGGTGGAAGAGGCACAAACTCTCAGAGCATTGAAAATTTTGACCTGAAATTTGGAACAACAGAGATGTCTTTTGAGGAGCTTGGGTGCATCTTTCTGTTCCGGGAAAGCAAAAGGCCTCAAGCACGGTGGAAGGGGTGCCTTCGAGGGGCAGCTCCCGAGCTGGGGGTCCTGAGCAGTTCAGGTGCCAGCCAGATGGCCCCAGGAGCCTCTGAGAGGGACTCACCCAACCCAGCGCAAGCGTGGAGACTCCGGCTGACCTTCGCCAGCTCTCTGGCCCTCTTCGGAGAGGCCGTCCCAACCGGCCACTGGGACCACTTCCAGGAGGCTCTGTCACTCCCGCTTCTATCAGAACTCGAGGAGCCCTTCGCTAAAGCTGAGTGTTGTGGCTGCTGCACAGTGGCTGGCACACCCAGGCTGTCAGACCCACCGCACTGCGTGCAGCGCGGGAGAAACTACTGCCAAGAAAGAAACCCAGAAGCCGTGTCTGTGGGACAAAACAGCCGGTCTCCTCTGTGCCTCTGGGTTTCCTGACATGTGCAGCTACCACGACGATGAAAATACTTTCTGAATATTTTCAAGGACTTTGCATGGCAGTCCATCTGGGTGAAGTTAGCTGCCATATTGTTAGGACATTCAGAAAACCTGAGAAGGTGCCCCAGCGAGGAGCAGGGTCTCCAGCCAAAAGCCACAGGAAGTGAGGCCTTCCAGCAACCACCTGAGTGACCTTGGAAATGGTCCCTTTCCATGTGAACCTTCAGATGACTGCAGCCTGCGCTTATATCTTCGCTAAAATCTCATAAGAGACTCTAAGCCAGGACTCATGTTGAGATTCTTTTCCTTTGCGCCTCTGATCAAGTCAGCACACACCTTCTCCAGGGACTTGAGGTTGCGGCTGGTTAGTGTGATTCGAATGTGGTGAATCGCCACCTCTGGCTCCACGGGTGTCTTCCCAGTACCTTTAACAGCCATGATCTGTGAGAGAGGGGGTCGACCAGATGGCCAGGTCTCTGGCAGGGGCGGGCAACTTCCTGATGAACAGCGGCAACCACTTGCGCTGCAGCAACCACATCTTCCTCAAAGAGCTATGCTTAACTTTTTGAATTGCCAAACTGTTTTCTACAATGGTTGTACCATTCTGTATTTCCACCCAGCAATGAAGAAGAAGAAGGAGAAGGAGAAGGAGAAGGAGAAGGAGAAGGAGGAGGAGGAGGAGGAGGAGGAGGAGGAGGAGGAGGAGGAGAAGAAATAAAAAATCTCTATATATAAAAGCCTAAGCGACCGAATGACCAGTCGACTGGTCGCTATGATGCACACTGACCACCAGGGGGCAGACGCTCAATGCAGGAGCTGCCCCCAGTGGTCAGTGTGCTCCCATAGCCAACTTCACCCAAATGGAGTGACCCAAAAGAGAAAGAGCCCAAGGTGGAAGGCACACTGGTTTATAACCTCCTCTCAGAAATGACATACCATTAGTTCTGCATATTCCTTCGCCATATTGTGCTAACTCTGGCACAAAGAAGAAGATGTCATGAGGGTGTGAACATCAGGCCCAGGAATCATAGGGGCCATTTCAGAGGCTGACTGCCATGCAAAGTTCCAATTCTTCCACATCTTTGCCAACATTTAAAAAAATCTTTATTGTTGAGAGTATTGTAGATGTTTCCCCTTTTACCCCCATTGTCCCCCTCCACCCGGTTCCCAATCCACCCCAGGCCTTTACCCTCCTACTGTCTGTGTTCATAGGTAAGATCTTTGGTTAATCTCTTCCCACCCCTCCCCCGATACCCTTCCCTCTGAGATTCATCCGTATGCTCCATGCTTCCATGTCTCTGATTCTATTTTATTCACCTGTTTATTTTGGTGATTAGATTTCTTGTTTGTTTACTTTGACTTTGAGATTCAATTGTTGATATGTATGTAGTTATTGCCATTTTATTGTTCATACTAAAGGCCCAGTGCATGAATGCATGCACGGGTGGGGTTCCTTGGCCTGGCCAGTGATCAGGGCTGATCGGGGCCATCTCACCCAGTCCTGATTGGGGCCATTGGGGCCAGCTGTGGGGAGGGACCACAGGAGGTTGGCCAGTGGTGGGAAGTTGGCTATGGGAGCACACTGACCACTGGGGGCAGCTCCTGCATTGAGCGTCTGCCCCCTGGTGGTCAGTGTGCATCATAGCGACCAGTCGACTGGTCGTTCGGTCACTTAGGCTTTTATATATAGAGATTTTTCATTTCTTCTTCTTCTTCTTCTTCTTCTTCTTCTTCTTCTTCAATAATACTCTTCAACATTTCATGTAATACTGGTTTGGTGGTGATGAAGTCCTTTAGTTTCTTCTTGTCTATGAAATTCTTTATTATTATTATTTTTTAAATCTTTAATTTCTTTATTGGTTAAGGTATTACAAGTGTGTCCTCATCTCCTCCCCCCCATTAACCCCCAACCTCCCCGTCCCCACTCATGCTCTTATCCCCCTGTTGTTCATGTCCATTGGTTTGGCTTATATGCACACATACAAGTCCTTTGATTGATCTCTTCCCCTTACCCCCACCCTCCCCTACTTTCCCTCTGGGTATTGATAGCCTGATCACTGTTTCTCTGTCTTTGGATCTGTCCCTGTTCATCAGTCTATGTTGTTCTCTATATTCCACAAATGAGTGAGATCATGTGGTATTTATCTTTCTCTGACTAGCTTATTTCATTAGCATAATGCTCTCCAGTTGCATCCATGCTGTTGCAAATGGCAAGAGTTCCTTCTTTTTTTACTGCAGCATAGTATTCCATTGTGTAGATGTACCATAGTTTTTTAATCCACTCATCTGCTGATGGGCACTTAGGCTGTTTCCAAATCTTAGCTATGGTGAATTGTGCTGCTATGAACACAGGGGTGTATATATCCTTTCTGATTGGTGTATCTAGTTTCTTGGGATATATTCCTAGAAGGGGGATCACTGGGTCAAATGGGAGTTCCATTTTTAGTTTTTTTTTTTAATATATTAAAATATTAATATATTTTATTGATTTTTTTACAGAGAGGAAGGGAGAGGGACAGAGAGTTAGAAACATCGATGAGAGAGAAACATCGACCAGCTGCCTCCTGCACACCCCCCACTGGGGATGTGCCCACAACCAAGGTACATGCCCTTGACCGGAATTGAACCTGGGACCCTTGAGTCCGCAGGCCGAAGCTCTATCCACTGAGCCAAACCGGTTAGGGCCATTTTTAGTTTTTTGAGGAAACTCCATACTGTTCTCCACAGTGGCTGCACCAGTCTGCATTCCCATCAGCAGTGCAGAAGGGTTCCTTTTTCTCCACATCCTCTCCAACACTTGTTGTTTGTTGATTTGTTGATGATAACCATTCTGACAGGTGTGAGATGATACTGCATTATCGTTTTGATTTGCATTAGTGACTTTGAGCATGTTTTCATGTCTTTCGGCCTTCTGTATGTCCTCTTTCGAAAAGTGTCTATCTAGGCCCATTGCCCATTTTTTGATTGGATTGTTTATCTTCCTATTGTTAAGTTGCATGAGTTCCCTGTAAATGTTGGAGATTAAACCCTTATCGGTGATATCATTGGCAAATATGTTCTCCCATGCAGTGGGCCTTCTTGTTGCTTTGTTGATGGTTTCCTTTGCTGTGCAAAAGCTTTTTATTTTGATGTAGTCCCATTTGTTTATTTTCTCTTTAGTTTCCATTGCCCTAGGAGCAGTATCAGAGAAGAAATTCCTTCGGCATATGTTTGCGATTTTGCTGCCTATGGATCCCTCTAGTATTTTTATGGTTTCCCGTCTTACATTTAAGTCTTTTATCCATTTTGAGTTTATTTTTGTGTATGGTGTGAGTTGGTGGTCTAGTTTCATCTTTTTGCATGTATCTGTCCAATTTTCCCAACACCATTTATTGAAGAGACTGTCTTGACCCCATTGTATGCTCTTGCCTCCTTTGTCGAATATTAACTGGGCATAGTGATTTGGGTCGATTTCTGGGTTCTCTATTCTATTCAATTGATCTATACATCTGTTCTTGTGCCAGTACCAAGCTGTTTTAAGAACAGTGGTTTTGTAATACAGCTTGATATCTGGTACTGAGATCCCACCTACTTTGTTCTTCTTTCTCAGGATTGCTGCAGCTATTCGAGGTCTTTTTTTATTCCAGATGAATTTTTGGAGAGTTCGTTCTAGATCTGTGAGATATGCCATTGGTAATTTGATGGGGATTGCATTGAATCTATAGATTGCTTTGGGTAGTATGAACATTTTGATGATGCTGATTCTACCAATCCATGAATACGGTATGTTCTTCCATCTGTTTATGTCTTCATCTATCTCTTTTTCCAGTGTACTGTAGTTTTTCGCATATAAGTCTTTTACCTCCTTAGTTAAGTTTATTCCTAGGTATCTTAATTTTTTTGGTGCGATGGTAAATGGGATTGCTTTTATAATCTCACTTTCTGTAAGTTCACTATTGGTGTAAAGAAATAACATAGATTTCTTGGCATTAATTTTGTATCCTGCTATATTTATTAAGTCTAATAATTTTTTGCTGGAGTCTTTAGGGTTCTCTATGTACAGTATCATGTCATCTGCAAATAAGGACAGTTTTACTTCTTCTTTTCCAATTTAGATGCTTTTTATTTCTTCTTCTTGTCTGATCGCAATGGCTAGTACTTCCAATACTATGTTGAACAGGAGTGGTGAGAGGGGGCATCCCTGTCTTGTTCCTGTTCTTAGGGGAAATGGTTTTAGTTTTTGCCCATTGATTATGATGTTGGCTGTGGGTTTGTCATATACGGTTTTTATTATGTTGAGGTATGATCCTTCTATTCCTACCTTGCTGAGAGTTTTTATCAAGAAAGGATGTTGGATCTTGTCAAATGCTTTTCCTGCATCAATTGATATGACTATGTGGTTTTTATCTTTCAATTTGTTTATGTGATGTATTATGTTTATTGATTTTCGGATATTGTACCATCCTTGCATCCCTGGGATAAAACCTACTTGGTCATGGTGTATAATCTTTCTGATGTACTTCTGGATCCAATTTGCTAGGATTTTGTTGAGGATTTTGGCATCTATGTTCATGAGGGATATTGGCCTGTAATTCTCTTTCATTGTGTTATCTTTATCTGGTTTTGGTATGAGAGTGATGTTGGCTTCATAGAATGAGCTGGGAAGTGTTCCTTCCTCTTGAATTTTTGGAATAGTCTGAGGAGGATAGGTTTTAGTTCTTCCTTGAATGTTTGGTAAAACTCTCCTGTGAAGCCGTCTGGCCCCAGGCTTTTGTTTGCTGGAAGCTTTTTGATTACTGCTTCAATTTCTTTCATGGTTATTGGCCTATTGAGATTTTTGGATTCCTCCTGATTAAGTTTTGGAAGGTTGTATTTTTCTAGGAATATGTCCATTTCCTTCAGGCTGTCCAGTTTGTTGGAATAGAGTTGTTCATAGTATTTTTTAACAATCCTTTGTATTTCTGTGGGGTCTGTTGTTATTTCTCCTCTTTCAATTCTGATTTTGTTTATTTGGGTCCTCTCTCTTTGTTTCTTGGTGAGCCTGGCTAGAGGTTCATCAATCTTGTTTATCCTTTCAAAGAACCAGCTCTTGGTTTTGTTGATCTTTTGTATTGTGTTTTTGGTCTCTATGTCGTTTATCTCCGCTCTGATTTTTATTATCTCCTTCCTTCTGCTTACACTGGGCTTTTCTTATTGCTCTCTTTCTAGCTCTTTGAGTTGTAGGGTTAGGTAATTTATTATCATTGTTTCTTGTTTTTTGCAGTAGGCTTGTAAAGCTATGAACTTCCCTCTCAAGACTGCTTTTGCTGTGTCCCATAGGTTTTGGATTGTTGTGTTTTCATTGTTGTTTGTTGCCATGATGTTTTTTATTTCTTCTTTGATCTCTCTGGTGACCCAGTCATTGTTTAATAGCATGCTATTTAGTCTCCATGTGTTTGATTTTTTTGGATTGTTTTTATTTTTATTTTTTTAAATATATATTTTATTGATTTTTTACAGAGAGGAAGGGAGAGAGACAGAGAGTTAGAAACATCGATGAGAGAGAAACATCAATCAGCTGCCTCCTGCACATCTCCCACTGGGGATGTGCCTGCAACCCAGGGACATGCCCCTGACCGGAATCGAACCTGGGACCCTTCAGTCCACAGGCCGATGCTCTATCCACTGAGCCAAACCAGCTTTGGCGGATTATTTTTATTGTAGTTGATTTCCAGTTTTATGCCATTATGATCTGAGAAGATGCTTGATATGATTTCTATCTTCTTGAATTTGAAGAGACTTTGTCTGTGACACAATAGATGGTCTATCTTTGAAAATGACCCATGTGTACTTGAGAAGAATGTATATTCTGTGGCTTTGGGGTGAAATGTTCTGAAGATGTCAATTAATTCCATCTGATCTAGTGAGTCATTTAGGATTGATGTTTCTTTGCTGATTTTTTGTTTAGAGGATTTGTCCAATGGTGATAGTGGAATGTTAAAGTCCCCTACTATGATTGTATTGCTGTCAATCTCTCCCTTGATCTCCTCCAGAATTTTTCGTATGTATTTGGGTGCTCCTATATTGGGTGCGTATATGTTTACCAGAGTTATTTCTTCTTGTTGGATTGCTCCCTTTAGTATTATGAAGTGGCCTGCCTTATCTCTTTTTATGTCCTTCACTTTGAGATCTAATTTTTCAGATATAAGTATTGCTACCCCAGCTTTTTTTTTGTTTCCATTCGCCTGAAAAACCTTTGTCCATCCCTTCACCATCAGTCTGTGTGCGTCTTTTGTTTTTTGTTTTTTGTTTTTTTTGTTAGAACAACTCAGCAAAATAAAATTCCTGTTTATTGTGGACAACATTGTTTCACACATACATCGAACAGGCCAAAAAAAAAATAAACAGCAATTTCATAGACAAAAAAAGGGAAAAAAAGAAACCTTTTTATCTTTGGCCTTTTTAACCATCTCATACAAACCAACTACTTATAGTACAGCTAAGTACATACACAAAAAGTTACTGGAATGCTCGGAATAAGATTTTTTGTTGTTGTTTTTGCTTTTTTTACAAGGTTTTTTTTCTCCTTTGACATTATAATGAACATGGTCACACCACAAGTAAAGTCAGAAGTAGGACAGAGAATGCTCCGAAGGCTGGTTTGGTCATCCCAAGATCATTAAAAATGGCTGACCCCTAACAATATGTACAAAAATATAAAATGTAAATAAAAAATACAAACAAATTTTCCTTTTTAAAGTACTTTTAAGAAAAAAAGCAGAGCAGGGCCTTGGAAGTTTTGGTTCTCTTTTCCTCCCCTGTTGCAAATTCACGTTGTGGTTTTGGTTGGGTGGTGGCGAGGGCGTGTCATCTGCAGGTGGCGCTGCCTGAGGTGGGTGGGTAGGCAGGTAGGCGGGAGTCTCTACTCGAAGGTGACCACGTTTAGATTCTGAGACGGGAAGTGGAGGTTGAATAGGTCACGGAGGCCTTTAACTTTTCCTTTTTTGCTGTCTAGTCATCCTCATTGGTCTTCTGCTTCTTGGTGTCAACATCATCATCCTCATCATCTTCAGCTGTCCGTTTGCCTGTAGCTGCCTCAGCCTCCTCATCTTCATCTCCATCCTCTTCCTCACCATCACCTTCCTCTTCCTCCTCCTCCTCCTCCCCCCTCCTTCTTCCTCTTCTTCATCTACCTCATTGTCAGCCTCCTGCTCCCCATTTTCCTCATTAGCGTTCCCATTCGAAGGTGCATCTCTTCCATTCTCTGCCTCCTCCACAACTTCCTTCTTCTCCTTTAAGTCCTTGGTGGTGATCGCGGAGCTGGTGTCCACGGCCGTGTCTGACATGCTGGGGCACGCCGGTGATCCTGTGCAGCGGATTTTTTTTTTAAAAAGCGAGAGTTGGAGGACTCTAGCGAAGAAGCTGCCGGAGTCCGCGGCAGTGGAGGAGGTGCGCGGGGGAGGTGGTTGCAGCGAGCGGAGAGGGAGCCACAGGAACAATGCAAAGATGGCTTTTCAGAGCAGCCAGTGGGGCCTTTTTTTTTTTTTTTTTTTGAGGTAGGTTTCCTGTAGACAGCAGATATATGGGTCATGTTTTCTTATCCACTCAGTTACCCTATGTCTTTTGATTGGGGCATTTAGTCCATTTACATTTAAAGTTATTATTGATCGATACTTGTTTGTCGCCATTTTTATTCTTTACCCCTGTGTTCCTTCTTTGTTTCCTATTTTTTCTTTTTACAGCAGACCCTTTAGCATTTCTTGCATTGCTGGTTTGGTGGTAATAAACTCCCATAGTCCTTTGTTGTCTGTGAAGCTCCTGATTTCACCCTCAATTTTGATTGATAGCCTTGCTGGATAGAGTATTCTTGGATTCACCCTTCCTTTGCATGACTTTGTATATTTCATTCTATTCCCTTCTTGCCTGATGTGTTTCTGTTGAGAAATCAGTCACTAGTCTGATGGGGGATCCTTTGTAGATAACTTTCTGTCTCTCTCTGGCTGCTTTTAAGATTCTTGCTTTGTCGTTGGTGTTTGCCAATTTAATTATTATGTGCCTTGGTGTCGGTCTTTTCGGGTTCATTTTGTTTGGGACTCTGTGAGCTTCTTGGATTTGTGTGAGTTTTTTCTTCCCTATATCAGGGAAGTTTTCTGTCATTATTTTTTCAAACAGGTTTTCTATTCCTTGCTCAGTTTCCTCTCCTTCTGGCACCCCTATTATGAGGATGTTGTTTTGTTTTGTGTTGTCCCAAAGTTCTCTTAGGCTCTCCTCCTGCTTTTTAATTTTTTTTTCTAGAAGCTGCTCTGCTTGGGTATTTTTTCCTACCTTGTCTTCTAGCTCACTGATGCAGTCCTATGCTTCTTCTAGTCTACTGTTGATGCTTTCTATTGAGTTCTTTATAGCAGTGATGTCATTTTTCATTTCTTCTTGGTTCTTCTTCATTTCCTCTTGGTTCTTACACACGTTGTTGAATTTGTCTTCCATTCTTTTCATCCACCTTATGACCATTTCTCTGAATTCTTTCTCTGACAGGTTGCTTGCCTCCATAGCCTCCATTTCGTTTACCTCCTTTTCTGGTGATGCCTGTTTTTCTTTCATATGTGGGCTGTTTCTTTGTCTCCCCATGATCTCTCTTCTCCAGGTGTTTGGTTATGTAGTTTGCTCTCTGCTGCGTTGATTTAAAGGGACAAAATACAACACAACAAGGCACAACGCACAAGGCACTGATCACAAATGTATTCACGATACTAATAACCCCAAATAAAGGTGACCACCAGAGCAAAGAGAATTAGGGGATAAGGAAGAAAGAAGAGAAAAAGAAAAAAAAGAAAAAGAAAAAGAAGGAGTGCAAAAATGAAATTGGGAAAAGGATAAAAAGTAAGAGAGAAAAGAAAGGGAAGGAAATAGAAGAGGGGAAGAAACTATTTATATGGGGAGAAAACTCCAATAGAACAGCCACTAATCCCAACAAATTCAAGCAACAGATCCCTGGAGATGGATGCATCTACAAACAACAACTAATATCAAGCGAGGCGAGGGAAAACAGAAGCAAAAAAATAACCAGAAAAAAACCCAACAGACAAATAAAAAGAAAAAGCAAAACAATCTCACAATCAAGCATAAAAAAACCCCAATATACTCAACAATCAAGCAAACAACAACAAAACGACAGAGAGAAAAAAAAATTTGGATAATGAAAAAAGATAAGAGAGAGGTGTATATGGATTTAGAGCAGGGGATTGGAAATTAGATATATAAGTAGGGTGAAATTTTAACAGGGGGTAAAAAGAAGGAATAGGGAAAATCTAAAGCAGGAATAGAGTAAGAGAAACAGGACAACAAAAGGGGAAAAGTGAGGGAGAGAGTTTTGGGATAAAGGTAAAGTTGAGGTAGAGAAAAATGATGCTAAAAGAAAGATGAAAATAGAATGTAGAACACTAATCCCAAAATAAAATAAAGAGAAAATAAAATGACACTTTTAAAAAAGGTAAAATGGTAGTAGTAATAATACTGGTTAAAAATAAAAATGTAGTAATTAAAAAGGTAAAATCAGGTGATGAAAAAAGAAAAAAATTAGTTTCTTAATTAAAAGGTGAAAAAAAAATAAAAATGTGCAGTAGTGAAGGTCCTTCACTTCTTCTACTCTTCTGTCTGGCACGCCTTAGTCCTGTCAGATATTCAGGTGAGTGTTGAAGTTCCCTGCGATACACTGTTCCTCCGTGTTGTAAACCACAGTCCTGATTTTAAAGCAGGCTGTATTTGTTTCACAGACTGCCTTTATTTGTGTTTACACAAGAGACAGTTTGTGGTTCAGCCCCTGGGTGGCAGTGTTTATGGATTGACCTCCAAGGCTATAAGTCCTCTCTAGCCAGTAGACTGATTTGGGAGAGTCAACTGCCCAGAGCTGGTTCTTTGATCATTATTCCCTGCTCTGTTTCCCAGGTTTCACAAAAACAACTTTCCCCTGCAGTCTCTGTGAGTGACCCCAATTGGGTGATCCTATGTATTGGGTTTAATAATCAAATGCAAAGATTTAAGGGGGAGAGGGAAAAAAAAGAGTTTGAGAAGGTGCGCAAATTCGCAACCCTCCACAGTCAAGCTCTGTGCACAGTCTCTTCCACATGTCCTCTCTCCCCTGGCACTAAGCAGCCAGCACACTGGCAAAATCTGAGGCTGCCTTTTTACACCCAGTCTAGCTATGGGCTTATTTTTAGAGTTCCCTTCTGCCAGCAGCCCTGTGGGACCCCTTCCACACTCGTGGATCACGCTGGCCCCAATGGCCCACGGACTTTGTGGGGCACAAACTGAATTGCAAACTGCACCTTTATGTAGGTGAAATCTGACCTTTCCATGAGGAGGAGCAGGGCTCCTCTGAGTCCACATATTTGCGCTGCTTGAGATCTGTTGTTTCTGGGTTAGTAGCTAATCCCTGGATGCCATGGTTGCAGGATTTCTGGATCTATGAAATTCTTTATCTGACCTTTAATTCTAAATGAGAGCTTTGCTGTGTAGAGTAATGTTGGTTGTAGGTCCTTGCTATTTATTACTTTGAATATTTCTTGCCACTCCCTTCTGGCCTTTAAAGTTTCTGTTGAGAAATCAGCTGACAGTCGTATGGGTGCTCCCTTATAGATAACTAACTGCTTTTCTCATGCTGCTTTTAATATTCTCTGTCTTTAGCCCTTGGCATTTTAATTATGATGTGTCTTGGTGTGAGCCCCTTTGGATTCCTATTCCTCTTGTTTGGGACGCTCTGCGCTTCCTAGACAGGTAAGTCTATTTCTTTCACCAGGTAGGGAAATTTTTCTGTCATTATTTCTTTCTTTTTTTCTTTCTTAGTTAATCCTCACCCAAAGATATTTTTCCATTGATTTTTAGAAAGAGTAGAGGGAAGGAGAGAGACAGAAAGAGTGAAACATTGATGTGAGAGAGACAAATCAATTGATTTCCTCCTGCACATGCCCCTACCAGAGCCAGGGATTGAGCCTGCAACCAAGGTATATGCCCTTGACTGGAATTGAACCAGGACCCTTCCCTCAGAGGGCCAACACTCTATCCACTGAGCCAAACTGGCTAGGGCTGTCATTATTTCTTCAAATAGGTTTTCAATATCTTGCTCTCTCCCATCCCCTCTGGCACCCTCATGATGTGAATGTTGGTACACTTAAAGTTATCCCAGAGGCTCCTTACACTATCTTCATATTTCTGGATTCTTTTTCCTTTTTTGCTCTTCTATTTGGGTGTTTTTTATTTCCTCATATTCCACATCACTGATTTGATTCTCAGAATAGAATCCTCTACTGTATTGTTGAATCCCTGTGAATTATTCTTTATTTTAGTTAGTGTATGCTTACTTTCTGACTGGTCCTTTTCCATGTCTTTGACTTTCTCACTAAGATCCTTGAAAGTCTCATGAAGATCCTTGAGTAACTTTATAAAAATGGTTTGGGACTCCATCCAAAAGTTTACTTGCTTCCTTTTCTTTCATATGTGACATGCTTCTTTGCCTCCGCATTTTGCTGCTTCCCTGTGTTTGTTTCTACGTATTAGTTAGAGCTGTTACGTCTCCTGGAATTGGTAGAGTGGCCATGTGTAGTAGGTGTCCTTAGGGCTCAGAGTCGGGCACTCAGGCTGCAACCCAGCGAGCCCTCAGGTTGCAGCACCTGTGGCCCGGCCCGCTGTGCTGTCACAACCCTGGCCATGAAAATGCAGGAGGCCACTGCGTTGTAAATCTTTCCCTCCATGTCCCGCGTGGTTCAGGGTTCAGGATCTGGAGGAGGAGCCGCACACAAATGAAAGAGAAAAGACACAAGATTATTTGGGAATATTGGGGGGCCAGGCGGGTAAGTCCAACTCAAGAGGAAAGACTTCCACTGGTGCTCAGGCCGTACCAACCTTTTATAGTCAGAGGTAAACAAGGTAGTGGTTACCATAGTTACACAGTTCTTGTGAGTTTCATTTGTTTTGACCATAATTACACTTCCTGCCCTTCCCTCAGCCCATTAGCTTCCCAGATAAGATCTGAGGAGTGTTATAAGGTCAAGCCTAATTGTGCTAAGAGGACTGAGCCCTCTAAGCTGGGACTTGTTTGTGACTTTGCCAGCAGGTCAGTCCGAGGCTCAACCCTATATCAGTTCCCCACACCACTGTTCCTCCTGGAGACTAGTGCCCCTACCCCAGCCCCGACGTCAGTGTGAGGTTCTGTGCTCCCGGTGAGTGAAGGAGAGACAAGTTCACCTCCTGTGATGCCCGGGAGCCTTCTGCCTTCCATCCCTGTACTGTGATCCTCCCATCAGCCAAGCTTGTCTGCAAGCCAATTGATGCAAAAGACAGGGAGCAAGAGCAGGGGAGTAGGTGGGGCGCAGTGTGGAGGGTGAACGGAAGTGACCTCGCACTAATGGTGGCTGAAATAAGCAAATAACTATTGTACACTATTTAATGCATGTTACTTCTAAAGAGTGAGGACCACATACTAGTACATTGAACAAGTTGCTTTGTCACTTATATTTTACAAAATGATTTAACGTGCTCATGGATCTTCAGGATCAGGTTCCAAGAATCTTGAAACTTGAAAAGAACTTAAAGGTAGATGCCCTCGTGGAGGATCCGTTTTGCAGATGTGAACAACAAGCAGAGCGTTTGGAGGAGGTCTCCGCAGTTTGTGGCCCCCTCCTAGCCAGGCCCCTGGTCCTGTCCCTGTGTTCTGACCCTCACACCAGGCCGCCTAGGCCTCCCAGAGCTCTCTTCCACAGACGTGCCAGACCCGAAGTGCCCACGGCCCAGCTCCATGGAGAAGCCTAGCAATGGCCTGTCTCCCACTTCCCTCTAGGCAGGCCTTTGTGGGGTGGCAGGGAAAAGAAATGTATTTTTATTGATTTCAGAGAGGAGACGGTGAGAGAGATCAATGATGAGAGAGAATCATTGATCGGCTGCCTCCTGCATGCCCCACATGGGATCAAGCCTGCAACCCAGGCATGTGCCCTGACTGGGAATCGAACCGTGATCTCCTGGTTCATAGATCAAAGCTCAACCACTGAGCCACACTGGTTGGGCTCTAAGCAAACTTCATTAAAAAGGAAAGCTGGTAAGGCAGACTAGAAACCAACCACATGGAATAGAGGTGAAATGTCTGAATGTATCATGTGAAAAATATAAACAAAGGTTTTTTTTAAAACAGAGTATTTAGACTTAAGTATTACGCAATGATAAAATCAGTCAAAATTTTGTAGAAATCCTTCAATATTACTATAGCATAATACTGTAGTCCACTCTTACAGGTTTAACTAAAACTGCTTTCAAAATTTCAAAACACCATAATGCCTGTTCCAAACCCAGCCAGTGGGAATTAGAGAGGGAACCGTTTCCAAGTACCTTATCTTGCAGGGGGTAAAATTAGACACCGACACTCAGAGCGTATGGATGATAGTAAACATCTGCATGGCTTCTGTCTGACAGGCACTTTGAACACATCATTCTGTCTGATTGCAGGGACGCCCACGGACACTGGTATGTTTCCGTCCCCACTAAATTCCTGGCGGGGAGGCCTTCACTTGTTCAAGGTCACAAAGCTAAAAAGTAGCAGAACCAGTGCTGGACTCTGAATCTTCTGATGCTCATCCCTTCTCCTTCCCTTACAAGACAAATCATTCTCTGACAACCAAATGGTTAGAAACACTACACGCTGGGATGCCAAACAAGGAGCTAAGGGTCAACCAGGTCAAACCTTAAGACGCGAACAGGATGGATTGGAATCTGGCCAAAAAGTGGGGAAGAGATGATCCGGGGCACAGCACCACAGAAAACCGGTGTTCAAGTAGAAAATATTCATGGTTTTCAATGTAGAGGCTGTAGATTAAAAGAATGATTTTGTTGTTATCCTTCCTATATAATAAAGAGGTAATATTCAAATTAACCCTCACGCCCTCACAAGATGGCTGCCTATGACCAGGCCAGCAGGGGGTTTAGTGAGGGACGACCAAACAACTGAACAGCAGGCTGTGTGGGGCCACCAGGCCAGCGGGGGGGGGGGGGGGGCAGTTGGGGGTGACCAGGCCGGCAGGGGGTTTAGTGAGGGACGACCAAACAACTGAACAGCAGGCTGTGTGGGGCCACCAGGCCAGCGGGGGGGGGGGGGGGGCAGTTAGGGTGACCAGGCAAGCAGGCAGGTGAACGATTAGGAGTCAGCGGTCCAGGATTGTGAGAGGGATGTCCGGAAACTGGCAGTCGGACATCCTCCGAGGGGTCCTGGATTGGAGAGGGTACAGGCTGGGCTGAAGGGATTCCCCGAATTTTGTGCAGTGGGCCTCTAGTTTTACTATAAATGTGTTTGAGAATTTTACTTAATAAACACGCACTCAGAAAACCAATCTCTCTGGGTACCCCCAGTCCAACGTTATTTTCCTATGTCATGACGTTTACTTCACAAAAAGCTGAATTAGAGAATCATAATTCAGCACCCATGGCTGTTTAGAGTAAGGGAAGGGAAGACCTCCAATGGGTGGGAGGTGGGATCAGTGGTCAGTGTCTCCTGCCTAGCAGGACACACTGGGGAGGGTGGGATAAAGGCAGCGCCATCAGGGATGGGCCTGCTCCGCCTCCACAGGTGGTGACTGGGGCCTGGAGCGCACAGCGCAGAGGGCAGATAGACCCAGGACGGGGGGACTCGAGAGGGTGGTTACAGTTTATCTCAAAGGTGTGTTAGCTTAGACGCACAGGAATGGATAGGGCTTAAGTAAGGCAAAGATAGGCCTGGGGTGGGACTGCCCACCAGGACCTGCCACCTGTTTTTGTGTAGCCTGTGAGCTGAGAATGGCTTTAACATTCTTTAATTGTTGAAAAAAACAAAAAGAATAATCTTATGACACATGAAAATTATAGGAAATTTAAGTTTCAGTGTTCATAAAGTTTTATTGGAACACAGACACACCCATTGGTTTACATGTTGTCTGTGACTGCTTTTGTACCACAGTGACAGAGCTGAGTCGTTGCTCAGGAAACCATAAAGCCTAAAACAGTTTCCAGCTGGCTTCTTACAGAACAAGGGGGCTGTAGTTCACCTGCCTCCTGGTGCGGAGTGACCTAGGCGGGCTGGGGCCCCTGGAGCCAGGCAAGGCCTCTCTCGGGCGGTATGGTGCTCTTGCCACATCCTTGCTTTTAGTGCAGCCGTGTGGGCAGTTCCTTCCAAGTCACCAGAATCCCATGTATATGCGGAGGTTTCTCTCTGCTTTTCTACCTCAGAGCTTCCAGTCAGTGGAGAGTCCTCTGGTGAGTTGGTTCTACCAGCTCATGACCTCACACTTTGATAGCCTGCAACCAAGGTACATGCCCTTGACCCGAATCGAACCTGGGACCCTTTGGTCTGCGGGCCAACACTATCCACTGAGCCAAACCAGCTAGGGCACAGACAACCAATATTGAGAGTTATCATTTTCAAAGACTCTTTCAGAGAAGAGGGAATAATAATATAGTCCTTAAAAGTCAATTTTATGAACTAATGTCACCCCAATAAAATTCATTTAAAAAGTTTTAAAAGTCTCATATAATAAGATATTATTGTAAATTATCTGAGTTTAAAAATTAAAGTTTTGCAAATATTTTATTTTAAAGAAATGTGACATGACACATTTCTTTTAATCTATCAAATCTTTTTTCTAACCTAAGTAGCACTTTTAGATTCTTTGTCTCTAACCTAATCTGTATTACTTTATTTATTTATTTTTAAATATGTTTTTATTGATTTGAGAGAGAGAGGAAGGGGGAGGGAGAAAGAAAGAGAAACACTGATGTGAGAAACATAGATTGGCTGCCTCCTCCTGCATGACTCCTACTGGGGATTGAGCCCACAACCCAGGCATGTACTCTGACAGGGAATTGAACCAGTGACCTCTTTGTGTATGGGAGGGCACTCAACCAACTGAGCCACTCCGGCCAGGGTTGTTTTATTATTTATTTACTAGAGGCCCGATGCACAAAATTTGTGCAAGGGTCTCGGCCCCCACCACCGCAGCCATGGCCACCTCTGCCTCGGGCCCCACCACTGTGGCTTCGTCTGGGAGGACGGATGTCTGGCCTAATTAGCATATTACATTTTTGTTATTATAGATTTATTTAAATCCTCTTTTCTTTTTATTTCTTTTCTTTTCTTTTTTTTTTTGTTAATCGTCACCTGAGAATATTTTTTCCATTGATTTTTAGACAGAGTGGAAGAGAGGGGAAGAAACAGAGAGAGAAGTATCCAGGTGAGAGAGAGACATCGATTGGTTGCTTCCCACACTCACCCCCACCAGAGAGCCAGGGATTGAGTCTGCAACCAAGGTACATGCCCTTGACCAGAATTGAACCTGAGACCCTTCAGTCCATGGGCCGATGCTCTAACAGCTAGGGCTGTTTTATTTTTAATATGGAGGAAGTCATACTTAAAAGTAGAAAGAATAATATAATCGTCCCCAAGTACACATCACTCAGCTTGACCAATGATAACTTTGGCCAGTCTAGTTTCCTCTTTATTCTCCCCTCCAACACACACACTGTCTCCTCCCCAACCCCTACTGCTGGGTTATTTTAAAGTAAATTCTAAACACTATGTATTTGTTAGAAAAGGACTCTTTTAACATAAACTCCATACCATTATTTTATTTTATTATTTTTTAAAATATATTTTATTGAGTTTTTTTTACAGAGAGGAAGGGAGAGGGATAGAGAGTTAGAAACATCGATGAGAGAGAAACATCGATCAGCTGCCTCCTGCACACCCCCTACTGGGGATGTGCCTGCAACCAGGGTACATGCTCTTGACCAGAATCGAACCCGGGACCCCTCAGTCCGCAGGCCAACACTCTATCCACTGAGCCAAACCGGTCAGGGGATTTTATTATTTTTTTAAATTAGCCTCGGATAAACTTCATTGACTACAAAACTACACTCTGCAAAACTACCATGATCTCATTTAAAAAATAAACAATTGTTTCCCCTCCCCCCACGGTTTTGAATCTTTATTTTTGCAAGTATTACAAAGTTTCCTCCCCCCCCCCCATTGACTTCCAGCCCACCCTGTCCAATGCCCCAGGCCCTCACCACCCCACTGTCTGTGTCCATGGACCATGCATATATGCATACAAGTTCTTTGGTTGATTACCTCCCACCCACCCACCCTCCCTTGCCTTCCCTGAGATTCCACATTCTGATCTATTCTTCCATGTCTCTGGATCCACTCCGTTCATCAGTTTATTTTGTTCATTAGATTCCATATATGAGTGAGATCATGTGATACTTGTCTTTTTCTGACTGACTTATTTCACTTAGCACAGCTGTGGGCAAACTACGGCCCGCGGGCTGGATCCGGCCTGTTTGAAATGAATAAAACTAAAAAAAAAAAAAGACTGTACCCTTTTATGTAATGATGTTTACTTTGAATTTATATTAGTTCACACAAACACTCCATCCATGCTTTTGTTCCGGCCCTCCGGTCCAGTTTAAGAACCCATTGTGGCCCTTGAGTCAAAAAGTTTACCCACCCCTGATTTAGCATGATACTCTCCAGGCCCCTCCATGCTGTCTCAAAGGGTAAGAGATTCTTCTTTTTTACTGCTGCATAGTATTCCATGGTACAAATGTATGATACATTTTTAATCCACTCATCTACTTGATGGGCACGTGGGCTGTTTCCAGATCTTAGCTATTGTAAATTGTGCTGCTATGAACATAGGGGTGCATACACTATTTCTGATTGGTGTTTCAGGTTTCTTAGGATATATTCCTAGAAGTGGGATCACTGGGTCAAATGGCAGTTCCATATTTAATTTTTAAAAACATTTTTATTGATTTCAGAGAGGAAGGGGGAGGTAGAGAGAGAGAAACATCAATGATGAGAGCGAATCATCGAATGGCTGCCTCTTGCACACCCCCTACTGAGGATTGAGCCCTCAACCTGGGCATGTGCCCTTGACTGGAATCCAACCTGAACCCTTCAGACCTCAGGCTGACATTCTATCCACTGAGCCAAACCGGCCAGGGCCATATTTAATTTTTTGAGGAAATTCCATACTGTTTTCCATAATGGCTGCACCAGTCTGCATTCCCACCAGCAGTGTACTAGGGTTCCCTTTTATCCACATTTTCACCAGCTCTTGTCTTCTGTTGATTTGTTGATGGCAGCCATTCTGACAGATGTGAGGTGGTACCTCATTGTCGTTTTAATTTGCATCTCCCAGATGATCAGGGACTTTGAGCATTTTTCATATGCCTCTTGGTCATTTGTATGTCCACTTTGGAGAAGTGTCTATTTAGGTCCTTTGGTCATTTTTAAATTGAATTGTTTGTTTTCCTTTTGTTAAGTTGTATGAGTTCCTTATATATTTTCAATATTAACCCTTTAACAGATGTATCATTGATAAATATGTTCTCCCATGCAGTGGGTTCTTTTTTCATTTTGTTGATGGTTTCTTTTGCTGTGCAGAAGCTTTTTTTTTTTTGATGTAATTCCATTTGTTTATGTTCTCCTTAGTTTCTTTTGCCCTAGGAGATGTATCCATAAACACATTACTACAAGAGATGTCTGAGATTTTGCTGCCTATGGTTTCTTCTAGGATTTTTATGGTTTCACACTTACATTTAGGTCCATTTTGAGTTTATTTTTGTGTGTGGTGTCAGTTGGTGGTCTAGTTTCTTTCTTTTTTTTTTTTTTTTTGCATGTATATGTTCTATTTTCCCAACACCATTTATTGAAGAGACTGTCTTGACTCCATTGTATTCTCTTGCCTCCTTTGTCAAATATTAATAGAGCATAATGGCTTGGGTCATTTTCCGGGATCTCTGTTCTGTTTGTTCCATTGATCTATACGTCTGTTCTTTTTTTTAAAAAATAAACCTTTATTGTTCAGATTATTACAGTTGTTCCCCCTTTTCCCCCCATAGCTCCCCTCCACCCAGTTCCCACCCCACCCTTTGCCCTCACCCCCCCCACTGTCCTCATCCATATGTGTACAATTTTTGTTGCTGGGTCAAAGGTCATACACATGGAAATTGTAGCTATTTCCATCCGCGACGTGTCCCTGTGTTCAGAAAGTTCTCTCACGACTTGTTCATGCTCTACTCAGAAAGGGTATGGAGCCACGTAACGGTTTTTTAAAATAATGTGTCCTCTTATGTTTAAAATGAGAATTTCGCTACCAAAAGTGAGGCAAAAGCAACACTACAGCTGCTCTCACCCCTCTCGCCCTTTGGGTGATAGTTGTGCATGGGGCTGTGCGCTGGTTTGCGGGCTGTCAACGAAGCCGTCTAGGTGGCTTGCGCAGTTCTTCCGGCTTCCCAGGGGCTGTCGCAGCCTAGCAGGTGCCATCTCAGCCTCACAGGGGCAGTCGCAGCCTCGCAGGGGCTGTTGCAGCCTCGCAGGGGCCGTCTCAGCCACGCAGGGGCAGTCGCAGCCTCACAGGGGGTGCCGCATCCCACATTGGGGGTGAAGGTGCGAGACAGAAGCTCCTCTCGCTGTCTCTCCTGCTGCTCCTTTGTGTATCGCCGATGCTGGAAGTTTCTGAGAGCAGTCTACAGGTGCTGGACATCATACTTAAACTGGTCAACACGAAGTTTGGCATTCTGTCTTTTGTTGGGCGGCTCCTTGCTGGACAAAATCTCCAGGCGTTCTTGCTGGCTGAATATCTGGTATGCTTGCTTGGATTTCGTTTTCTACTAAGTGCACAGACTGCTTGTCTGCCATCTCCCGGCGTCCCATGTGAGACTGGATCTGGTTGACCTGCTTGTGCGTTTGCTGGTACAGCGGTTCCATGTCGCCGGCCCAGCCAGGTCCAGCTCCGGCTTCCTCCAAACCTGATTCTGCTTCTTGAGTGTGTCCCTTATGTATGTGAGGAGTTGAAATCTACAGTTTGTTGGGTTAAGCTGCAAAAGCGCAGGTGGTTCCTTTTGTGCCACTGGCACAGCTTGGGTGGGGATGTAAATTGAGTAGGGCAGGGTCTCAGGGAATCACCAGGGTGGAGCAAACAGCAATGGCGTCTCCACAACCCCTCGCCTCTCCGAGACTCCACGTCTCCATGTCCCCAAGTGCCGGCGAGCAGCTCCGCAAGAAAGCCACCCTTGCTGTCCGACCTGCTGCAAGGCCATCCCGCCTCTCCCCATAGGGGTCTGGGACCTCAGAATCCCGCCCCAAACAAGCTCAGTGGATTCGAGAGTTTGTAAAAAAAACCACGCATCCAGTTGCAGCCCCCTGGCGCGCGACTCCGTACCTCTGTTCTTGGTGCCTCTGCACATCCTACTCACTCTCAATGCTCTTCTTTCTTTCCTTCCAGTTGTAGAACTTCCACTGGGCAAGCTGTCCCATGGTTCTGAATGATAGCTATTTGTCTTATAGTTGGTAGTTTCTATGTTGTTGTGGGAGGCAGCACGCACAGTCTGTACCTTATGCCGCCATCTTGGTTCTCTATATGTCTGTTCTTGTGCTAGTACCAAGCTGTTTTGATTATGGTGGCTTTGTAGTATAACTTGATATCTGGTATTGTGATTCCTCCAACTTTGTTCTTCTTTCTCAAGATTGCTGCAGCTATTCTGTGTCTTTTTTGGTTCCATATAAATTTTGGAGTATTTGTTCTAGATCTGTGAAATATGCGTTTGGTATTTTAATAGGGATTGCATTGAATCTGTAGATTACCTTGGATAATATGGACATTTTAATGATGTTAATTCTACCAATACACAAACACGGTATACTCTTCCCCTTGTTTATATCTTCCTCTATCTCTTTTATATCTTCCTCTATCTCCTGTAGTTTTCTGAGTACAAGTCTTTTACTTCCTTTGTTAAGTTTATTCCTAAGGATCATAATTTTTTGTTGTTGTAATGGTAAATGGGATTGTTTAATTAGTTTCTCTTTCTGAGAATTCATTATTGGTGTATAAAAAAGCCATCGATTTTGGGATGTTAATTTTGTATTTTGCTGCATTGCCAAATTCATTTATTAAATCTAGTAGTTTTTTGGTGGAGTCTTTAGGATTTTCTACGTACAATATCATGTCATCTGCAAATAATGAGAGTTTTACTTCCTCCTTTCCAGTTGATGCCTTTTATTTCTTCGTGTCTGATCGCTGTGGCTAGGACTTCCAGTGCTATGTTGAATAAGAGTGGTGAAAGTGGACATCCCTGTCTTGTTCCTGTTCTTAGGGGAAATGGTTTTAGTTTTTGCCTATGATGTTGGCTGTAGGTTTGTCATATATGACCTTTATCATGTTGAGATATGCTCCCTCTGTTCCCAGTTTGCTGAGAGTTTTTATAAAAAATGGGTGTTGGATTATGTCGAATGCTTTTCTGCATCAATTGATATGATCATGTGATTTTTGTCTTTCAATTTGTTCATGTAGTGTATCACATTTATTGATTTGCGAATATTGTACCAGCCTTGCATCCCTGGAATAAATCCCACTGGTCATGCTGTATGATCTTTTCAATGTATTGCTAGGTCTGATTTGCTAGTCTTTTGTTGAGGATTTTAGCATCTGTGTTCATCAGGGACATTGGCCTCTAACTCTCGTTGTTTGTAGTGTCTTTATCTGGTTTTGAAGTGAGGATAATGCTGGCCTCATAAAAAGTGTGGAAGTGTTCCTTCCTTTTGGACTTTTTGGAATAGCTTGAGGAGTATAGGTGTTAGTTCTTCTTTGGATGTTTGGTAAAACTCCCCTGTGAAGCCATCCGAACCTGGGCTTTTGTTTGCTGGGATTTTTTTTTTAATTGTTTCTATTTTATCAGTTGTTGTTGGCCTATTCAGGTTTTCTGATTCTTTTTGATTCAGTTTTGGGAGACTATTTTTTTTCTAGAAATTTGTCCATTTCACCCACATTGTCCATCTTGTTGGCATATAGTTGTTCATAGTTATTTTCTTACAATCCTTTATATTTCTGTGTTGACAGTGGTTGCTTCTCCACTTTTGTTTTTTATTTTATTATTTAGGCCTTCTCTCTTTGTTTCTTGATGAGTCTGGTTAATGGTTCATCAATCTTGTTTATCCTTTCAAACAACAATCTTTTTAAAAAAACACAAAACACCTAATCTGCATGCAGTCAGGGATCAAATTTCCTTGATTGTCTCCAAATGTTGTTTTGAGTCACACATTGCATTCTGTTGACATTTCTTTTAATTTATCAAATCTTTTTCTTTAACGTCAGGCGTGCTTTGAGATTCTTTGTCTGCAGCCTAATCTGTTGTGACAATGTCACAGGTCAGTCGCCGGTCATCTGCTTTTCCCACCCTTTGGTGGCGTGTGCTTTGGGTATTCCCTGGGTGTCGCACTTGCCTCGCACCTCCAGAGTGGTCAAGTGGGTCCCCATTTCCACCTACGGTAAGTGTATCATCTGAAAACTTATTTCCTTGCGACCTTTTTAATGGTAAGCAGGGAGCTGAAATTTTCAAGGCTTTTTAGTTTTTTTGTTCTAAAAAAAATGAGTTTTAAAAAAAACTGTTGGATGACTCCACAGGAAGCTTCAGGGTGATGAAGACACTGGGGTTGTTTCAGAAAATGTGGAATGAAAAAAAGAAACATTTGTAGATTGAAATATGGCTTTACAAAATATGCCATTTAACTACATAAAGATGATGAGCACAGACATAACTATTTCTTTTACATATCAAAAGTTTTATATGTTCACAATGAACAAAAGTTGGAAAAAATGAGACAGTCTGATAAGGCATTGTCATCTATTGGATTAAATACAGTGCTTTTCTAGTTGCCGAAGGACAGACTCATTTCCTGAGAAGACTCTGCCTCCCATTGTCCTTCTAGATTTTTCTTTTAATTAAGTGAGGCTTTTTATTGTTGTTTTTCTTCCTTTTTTTTTTTTTTTTTTTTTTTTTTTTTTTTTTTTTAATTAAGGGTCCCTTATCGGTCCTGCTTCCAGCAGTGGCTGAGTCAGGTGGAAAAGGGGAGGGAACCAGGCAGTGTGGGGAGAGGTTATCATCACAATATTCCATTGACTAGTGTACACAGAACTAAACAGACAAGCACAGAATTGCTATTACGGTTAGAAGTTGGCAGCATGGGAAAGGGGAGGAACAGGTTGCAAGTGGGGATGTCATTAAAAAAATACAGGCCCTCTCCAAAACTGGGGGCCTGGGGTGGGGGGCACTTGGTCTGTTTCAACCCAAGGGAATCTGAAGATCAGAAGCGATTTCGTAAGGCCAGACGGTCAGGGCTGGAGGGAGAGGAAGGTTCAGGGGGTGGGTGGCTCTTTGACAACTGGGTGAAGGGAATGCCCCCCTGCTGGGATCCCTCTAGCCCTTGGGCCTGGCAGAAGGGGGGCAGCCTGCAACCCCCCACAGGCAGGTCTGGGGCTGCCAGATGCTCCAGGCAGGGGGCTGGAGGGGGCTCAGAAGGCTTGCCCTCCAGGGAGAGGACAGCACTGCCCCCAGCTTCTCTGCCAGAGGGCAGCACCCTTGACGTCGGAGCAGCCTGCTTGTAATTCATGCTTGAGCCTGTAAGCTGCTTCTTGTGGCGTCCCTGGAGCTGGCATAGCTCATTTTGCTCTTAAGGGGTGCAGACTCAGGGCCCAGAGATAACCCCAGGTCCCCTTGGGCTCCTCGGTCGCATAGGTTGCGTTAGGCAGTCTGTCCCGCAGCATCTTGACGAAGGGGGCGGAGGGGTGGTCTCCTGTCTGGCCCACAGCACCCACCAGGACCTCCTCGCCCTCTTCCCGGACGATGTTCTTGCCTTCACTCGGGCAGGAGAGCACCGCCTTCCTGCCCTTCTTCACCTCCTCTGGAGTCGAGGACTGACGCACCTTCACGTCATTGAACACTTTGGTGACTCCATCAGCGACAGCCACACAGAGGCCATGATTCTGGAGCCAAAGGAGACAGCAGGGAGAGCCTGGAAGGGGGCACCTGCCGCTGCTGCCGGGACCGGCGCCAGCTTTTTTTTTAACTTTGTGAAGTCCCTCCTACTTGCCCTTGACACAAACATCTGTATATGCTCTGGACTTGCTGCCTGGTAATTGGCCATCCCAGGTACCACCAGCTCTGCCCCCTTCCGTCCGAGTCTCTGCTGGCTTCTCACTGACTTACCTCCTGGCGCTGTCACCCCTGAATGCTAGGTGGGAGCAATTGCTCAAGCGCAGGCACAGGACACAAGGCAGGCAACACTCCCTCAACCTCAGGAGTTAGCTTCCTTTTCATTTCCTCGCTTGGCCAGGAGGGGCGCTCCAGTGGCTTCTACTTGGTGCTTTCTATTGCATTCTTACAGTGACAGACCCTTTAAGTCAGGGGCAGTTCCTGGACATTTAGGCCCTCTGCTCCATCCATGCATAGAAGCTGGGAAACGACCCTGATGGCGGAGGCTTCGTGGGGCATGCTGTTTACTTTGGTTAAAGCTTCAGTAATCACCTGATGCTCTTCCCCCCACACCTGATGCTCTTAAGGCCCTGATTGGTGGACCAGGTTGGTGGTCTGAGTATTAAGAGATTGGTTTTACCTCAGAGCCAGGGTCAATTGTAACTAACAATTTGGGAGTTCCCTCTTTACCTGGCGTAGTTACTGGGCAAAGTTGCCACAGGTACCTTGGTGGAGACTAGGAGAAATGTGCACAGTGTGGGCTTGTGCTGGTCATGGGCCTCTTAAGTCTGGAAATGGGCTTACAAGGGGCTGCGACTCTAGTAAAGTTGGGCCTCTATTAACCAGACCTAGAATATATGCGATTATCTGATTATCTAGTTCACATGCAGTTGGATTATGCTCTGGACCGAATATTTCCTGCTACCCACCTGCAGGGCACCTGGTTGTTTCCCCGCCCCCTGTGGTTGGGTAGACAAGTACATGACTAGTTCTGGCCAATCAGTTTTGAGGTGTGTCACTTCAGGGCCAGAACACCTAATTGCCAATATGTCACTCTCCACAACACCTTTGCTTCAGTCCGACATGACTGCTCCGTCAGCCTGATCCCTGGAGTGAGAAGGTGGGAAGTGCAGGTGCCCCAGCAACTGGCCACAGACATACAGCATAAGCAAGAACTAAACCTTGTCATTTTATGTCATCAGATTTTGACATACTCTAGCATGCCTTGATTGATGTAGAAATCCACGCTGAGAGTTGGAGTGTGTCTTAACAAAAACCTGAGTTTCGTGACATTGACTTGAGGCTCACGGGGCAAGAACACTGATTCACGTTGGTACATTTGTACCAACATTATATCGGTACGTTTGTCAAAATCGTTACCTATAATAACTTAGAAGGTAGATCCTAAACCTAGTAAGCTTGTAGCTCCAGCAGAAGAGGCTAGAAAACAAAACGATAATAGCATGTGTTGATCACAGTTGGCTGCATATGACAAGGTACTTCAAGTAACAGAAGTACTCAGGAAGTAATGGACTAATTTATTATAAGCAGGAATGGAAGGGAATAGAAAGTATAGAAATTCAGGAAATCGCAGGGTTGGAAGTGGCAAACGTTTCTCATCCTCAACAGGTAAGCTATAAAACTGAGAACCTGCTAAAAAAAAAAAAAATGCAGTTAGAACCAAGCCTGTAGGCAAGGAACAATCAAGAGTTTCCTGCCACATGCCTCATGAAAACCCTTTCACTTGGATGGAATTGCTCAGAAAGAAGGGAATAAAGGTGGTGTTCTCTGTGGTAGTTTTCTAGGACTACCATGACAAAGTACCACAGACTGGGTAGTTTGAACAACAAAAATTAATTTTCTCACATTCTAGTGGCTACAGCCCAAGATCAAGGTTTTGGTGGTGTTGGTTTCATTCTGAGGCTTCTCCGCTTGGCTTTTGGATGGACTATCTCCTCCCTGTGTCTTCACGTGGTCTTTTCTGTTCTTATAAGGACACCAGTCATATTGGATTACAGTCCACCCCAATGACCTCAGTTAACCTAAATTACCTCTTTAAAGACCCTATCTCCAGACACAGTCCCATTGAGGTCCTGGGGATTAGAACTCGAACATATGGATTTGGTGGAACGATGCAATTCCGCTCATAACACTCTCCCAGCAAGCTGGAGGGGCACAAGGTACCTAGGATTAAGTAGGTAGACAGTGGAGATGAGCAGAAAGAACTGGGGCACACTATTGCAAATAAAGTTAATTGAAATAAAATGGTAAGATGCTAATGAGTATCCCTCTTTATCTGATATTTTCTTGCTTTAAAGTGCAATTTGTTGGATAACAGTATAGCCATGTCAGCTTTTGTTGTTTTGTGTGTGTGTGATTCCAGGATTCCAGCTGCAGTGCAGCCTCTTTTTAAAATTACACTTTACATTTAACACTGCTTTGTTACAGTTCTAGCTGTATGCCATTATCAGTTTTTAAAGTATGGCCTTAACATTTTGTCTTCAACTTATGTGCAAACAACAGATACTTATTGCTTTATTATCCAACCTGGTCATCTCTACCTTTTAATGTTTTCCTCAGTTTTACTAAGATATAATTGAGATATAACATTGTATTAGATTAATGTGTACAGCATAATGATTTGATATATGTATATGTTGTGAAATGATTACCACAAGTTTACTTAACATCTATCACCTCACATAGTTATACATTTTTTTGCAATGACAACTTTTAAGATCCACTCTCTTAGCAACTTTCAAATACACAATACAATATTGTTAATTATAGTCATGATTTCCAGAACTTATTAAGCTTATAACTGGAAGTTTGTACCTTTTACAAAAATATTGATTGTAGAGAGGAATGGAGAGACATCAATGATAAGAGTCATTGATCAATTGCCTTCTGCACACCCTATACTGGGGATCGAGCCCAAAACCCAGGCATGTGCCCTGACTGGGAATCAAACCGTGACCTTCTGGTTTATAGGTTGATGCTCAACCACTGAGCCAAGGCAGCTGGGCAAGTTTGTACCTTTTAACCACCTTTACTCATTTTTGCCATCTCCCATCCTCTGCTTTTTTTTTTTTAAAAAAAAAATATTTTTATTGAGTTCAGAGAGGGAGAGGGAAAGAGAGATTGAAACATCAATGATGAAAGAGATTCAATGATCAGCTGCCTCCAGCACATCCCCTACTGGGGATCGAGCCCGAAATCTGGGCATGTGCCCTTGACCAGAATCGAACCTGGGAACCCTCAGTCCGCAGACTGATGCTCTATCCACTGAGCCAAACCGGCAAGGGCTCCAATATTGTTCGTTTAGTTTAGAATTTGCATTTGGTTTATTTTTTAAATTAATTATGTTTTAAAACTAAGAGAACATTTATTTGGTTAATCACAGAGGCATAGAAAGTAATTCCTAAAGGAAATGGGCCTAGGAAACGAGTGATGGAGGTGGAGGAAGGGCATAGGAGCTTGGGGTGAGGAAGCTGACGGGTAGGTGGCCTCCCGGGGGCAGGATGGCAGGAGAAGGGAAGGGGAATGGCCCGTCTCCCGCAGGTGCCATTTGTAGTCAACTTCTTGGGTTGTAGGCGCTGCTGGAGTCATTCCTCTTTCAGTGCGCGCTCAGGAGGGGCTGGGGACTGGCAGGTTGGAGTGAGGTTGGGAGCAGGCAGGTGCGTGGCGCTCTCCAGAGAAGAGGGCAGGGAGGTTCTGGGTTCAGGCAGCAAAGTCTCCGATGGGGGTGGGGGGGGTGTCGCCACTGCTCTGAGGCAGCCCGCCTCGCTTGCCCGCAGCCACAGACTCAGGGCCCTGGTCCCGTGGCCTGAGACCCGCGGGCTCTGTCTAGAGTGGCCCCTGCGCCTTGTGGTGGGGACGAGGCCATGTGGCGGTGTGAGGCCGCCCTGCAGGGCTGCCTTTGGATGCAGACAGGGAGGGCAGGGGCTGGCCCAGCAGGACTCCAGGGCGCCCTGGCCTGCAGGTGCCCTCGGGCGTCTGTGCTGTGTGTGTCCTCCACTCAGGAGGGAGGACCCCGCAGCATAAGGGCTGTTGGTGCCAAGGCGGGATCTCTGCGCGCCGGTGCCATGGACTCCAGCTCTGCCAATTGGCACCCGCTTGAAAGGGGCAGGGGCAGGGGCAGGGTGGGTGCGGTCCGCTGAGCCAGGCCTGCCACACCCAGAGCTGCGGACTGACGCGCAGAGCCGCTGGAGAGCTGAGCGCTGTGCCTGCTGCCAGCCTCCGGGCAGCCTGCGGGGCTGGGGGCGGCAGGAGGCGGTGGGAGGGCCCCTGGCTTCTGCCTAGTGGCTCGCTGACCCCACAGGCACTGGTACAACGTCCAAGATGTGCACCGTGACCTGGGATTCAGCTCTCCCAGCGCCTGTTGGGCCGGGGGTGCCGCGCACCGGTGCCTGCAGCGGGGAGGCCCAGCGAGGCCGCTCGGCACACAGCGTGGGGCGGAGGCTCCGTGGCCTTCTCCCCCTGCCTCCCCACGCCAGGCCTCCTGGCACCTGCCGCTCACACCGACCCTCTGAGGACATCTCACATGCGCCTCCGGGGCCTCCCTGTCTCTCCGCCTGCCTCACCCCGGCTTCCCTGGGACTTCTTCCTCCCAAAGTGTTAGCAGCTAAGCGTTTGGTCAGACGCAGTCTCCCAGGGAACCCAGGCGAAGACAAAGCTCCATCTTCCCACTTTGTGTCACAGCGTCTCCCTGTGACATCAGTCTGCTCCTTCTCTCCCCAGGCACCGGAGTGACCTGGAGCCCTCAGGCTGGAGGGCGCACTGAGGGAGGACAAATATCCCAGACACAGAAACGGGAAAAGCAAATTCTAGCAGCCTCGGGACTTTACGCCCATTGCTGGTGGGGGGCTGAGGGATAAGAAACGCTCCTTCAAGGTTGTCTCAGCTGGTCCGATCATCAAGTAGACATGAGGCAGATTAGTAAGAGAAAGGGGCTCCATTCACCTACATGCACATATGCACTGGCAGCCACATCACCAGGGGCTCAGACAGGAGGTGAAGCTGAGGTGTGTGTGACATTCGGAGCCAGAGGTGCCGTGGGATGAGGCGAGGCGCCTCGAGGTCACGGCAGGAAGAGCACGTGCTGCCCCGCGGGCTTGCCCTGCCATGGAGCTGGGTGAGAAGTCATTCCTGGGGATGTGTCTTGTCATGTGCCAGACCCTTAATTTAAATTCTTCTAGACAGTTGGGGGGAGGGCGGCAGAAATGTATCTTGAGCCCACAGGGTCTCGGTTGCTTTTTGCTCACTGCATGTTGCTGAGGCACATCTTGGGTGGCTCGTTCTGAACCCCAACACTGGTCAGTTCTAAAACCTGTGAGCATGGAGAAGGGAGCAGTGGCTAGAGTCTCTAGAAATTCTTCCTGCAGGTCATCTCTTTCCTGAAAGTCTCCGGGAGTGAGTGGGTGGGGGCTGGCGAGGTGAGGCTAGGGCAGCCGTGGGCAAACTACGGCCTGCGGGCCGGATCCGGCCCGTTTGAAATGAATAAAACTATTGAAAAAAAAGACCGTACCCTTTTATGTAATGATGTTTACTTTGAATTTATATTAGTTCACACAAACACTCCATCCATGCTTTTGTTCCGGCCCTCCAGTCCAGTTTAAGAACCCACTGTGGCCCTCGAGTCAAAAAGTTTGCCCACCCCTGGGCTAGGGTCACAGCAGTCATCGAAGGCTCTCTAGCAGCTGGTGGGTCAGACAGGACCCTGGGGGCTAGAGAGAGGATGGCTAAGTTGGGTGTTAAGCCTTTGCAGAGGAGGGGAGCCTCCTTATCCACAGGGAGAGTGGACAGGAGCTGGGAGTCTGCCCATGAGCACTGTTGACCTTCCTTCCCGTCCTGCAATTCTGTGCCCCACTCGTCTTTGGGAGAATTTTATTCCACTTACTTGCTAAATGCACTGGCATTTTTGGTGCTCTGCCCAGGTCCTGTAGCACCCGTTCATCAGGCCTGTGCACCTGCTTCTTCTCAGGGCTGTACCTGAGAGTTCCTCTTGGCTCCGGTGATGTGCATTTCCTCCTCCAACATACCCTGTAGCCACAGATCATTGCTCGTGAAGAAAGCCCAGCTCCCTGCTCTGGGTCTGGATGAGCTCCCACGGGTAATTTACACTCCAGAGTTCCCAGCAGAGGCTGGGACTTTGCCTGAACTGTGACTGGACAGAGTGTGGGCCGGAGTGGGTCTGCCTTGGGCCCACCAGCAGTGTGTGGGTTTTTGTCCTCGTGCAGGAAAGCTCTCACAACATGAGTCCAGGTGATTTTGAGAGAATATTTATGGACAGTGAAACAAGGAAGGGTTTAAGGCAGAAGCAGCAGCAGGAGAAAGTCAGAGAAAAGGGGCCTTGGAGACAGGTTCAGGGGGTGAGCCTGGGTCGAGCTGCCACTGCCCACTGCTCCCTGGTTGTGAGTCTCATGGAGTCCCTCAGAGTTTAGGACAGGGTCCTCAACCTTCCTAATGCCATGACCCTTTAATACAGTTCCTCATGTTGTGGTGACCCCCAACCATAAAATTATTCTTGTTGCTACTTTATAACTGTAATTTTGCTACTGTTATGAATTGTAATGTAAATATCTGATATGCAGGATGTATTTTCATTGTTACAAATTGAACATAATTAAAGCATAGTGATTAATCACAAAAACAATATGTAATTATATATGTGTTTTCCGATGGTCTTAGGCGACCCCTGTTGAAGGGTCGTTCGACCCCCAAAGGGGTCATGACCCACAGGTTGAGAACCGCTGGTTTAGGAGAAAACAGCAAAGATGCAAGGTGTGAGTGTGCTCTTGCGAGGATGTGCTGAGCCTCCTTTCTCTCTCTTTGGATGGAGGAATCTTAGGGGAGGACTTAGGGGAGGGTCTTAACAGAATATTTATTAGCTTCTCAGGTGTGTCCTTCAATATGTTGATTCATCAAAATGTGCTTAGAGGGGCAGGGGTTATTTTCTGAGCAGTTTCATTTTTAACGAACATCATCAAGAAAGCCAGTGACGAGGCACCGGGACTACCTGGAATGTGTAAACCACTTGCTCCTAAGTGTCCTGGGTAGGGAGGATCAAACATGTAATTCACTAGCTCAGTGGTCGGCAAGTTGCGGCTCGCGAGCCACATGCGGCTTGGTGGCCCTTGAGTGTGGCTCTTCCACAAAATACCAGGTGTGGGCGCGCACGTACAGTGCGATGGAAGCTTCGTGGCCCATGCGCAGAAGTCGGTATTTTGTGGAAGAGCCACACTCAAGGGGCCAAAGAGCCACATGTGGCTCGCGAGCCGCAGTTTGCCGACCACTGCACTAGCTGATTGTAAGTTGCTCAAAGCATTTGGCCTTGTCGTTATTTTGTCTGTTTCCCTTATTCCACTTGGCAAGGATTTCCTGAGCTTCTTACTGTCAGGCCTCCTGCTGTCCCTTTAGCTGCCTTCTTCCCGGCTCTGCTCTCCTCACCCGGGTCTGGCTGGCCCTTCCCGCCCTGACCCTTCAGAGTTCTTAAAATTGAAGTCCCAGGAATTCTGAATCAAGGGTGGCAGGAGTGCTGTCCAGGTGGGCCCCCGAGGCTGGCCGAGAGTGCCCCCCCTCCCGGGGCTCTGTAGGTGGGGGGAGGCAGGGCCTAGTGATTAATCACAAAAACAATATGTAATTATAGATGTGTTTTCCGATGGTCTTAGGCGACTCCTGTTGAAGGGGGTGAGGGCCTACCCAGCACCATCTCTGGCTCCTCCCCTCAGGAAGCTGCAAGGCAGCCTTTCCTGGGCCTCGCCCTGGTCAGCCGCCCCAAGCAGCGCCACTGAGAGCGCTGGTCAGAGCCAGCTCTGAGCGCAGGACCAGGCAGAGGGGGAGGCAGAGGGTGGGGAGTGGCCGCTCCAGTTCTTGTGTGGCCCTGGGAGGCACACACGGTTCCTATGGTCACCACCCGTCTCAGTGGGCCTGGCCTGGCTCCGGGGAGAGGCTCTGTCATTCCTGACGCCATCTTCCTCTTCCCAGCCTGGCCTGGCAGGGCTCCTGCAGATGTCCGCCTCTGTCCCCAGCAGGTGCAGGGCCCGGTGCTCACAGCCTCTCCCAGGAAACATCACTTCTGTGTAAGGAGCAAAGATCAGAAACCCGAATCCAGGGAACCCCGGTGCAGGGCTGGCCGCTGGGAGAGAGCTGGGGTTTGGGGACAGGGTGGAGGTGAGATGCCAAACACTTTGAGGTTTTTAGGCTCAGGATTTGTAAAATCAAGTAATGTTTTTGTTTAAGTCCCCAAATTAAGGCAGTTTGTTCTAACTTGGGCTTTTCTGTTCAGGCAGCCCAGAGGCTGCCTCACAGGGGGTGGCTGTGCTGTGAACCCCCCACATGGAGGAGGAGCGGGGGAGCGGGGGCAGAGGTCCAGGTCCCCACGAAGTGTTATGCCCAGATTTCAAGACCCCCCACAGAACCACCAGGGAGCGCCGAGTCCGATGCAAAAGCATAGAGTCTTTTATTCAAGCCTGGGCTTGGTCCCCCTCTGCCCCATTACTGGATTCGAGAGAGAGCCCCCGAGTCCCAAGAGAACAAAGAATTTATAGGCCTTGGGGAGGAGGGTGGAGGCACTTGGTCGATTCCGGTTGGTTGAGTGAGGGCTGGGGGCTAGTTTTCCTTGCTTTCCCATTGGCTGAGATCAGGGCAGGCTGAGTAACTGATACATTCTGTGGCTTTCCTGGGAGAGGAGCTAGGGACACAGCTATCAGTTCCGTTCTGTCCCTTCAGAAGACCCACCCCAAGTCCCACGTCAGGCACTTGGGGTAAATAAGCCTCAAGAAGGACCAGGGCCATGGGCTCCAACAGCCAATCAAACCTCCGTGCAGACACTCTCTCCGTAGCTAACAAAGGAGCTAGAAATCAATCCCAAACCAAGTGTCCTGACCAACTAGCCCTTTCGGAGGAGAGCAGTACAGAGGTCCTAACAAGGACGCAGTGCCTCACCCAGTCATGCTTCTTGTCCATGCTGCCGCCTCGCAGCCCATTGTAGGTCAGGGCAAGGCCCCCTGGGACTCCTGAGTAAAGAGGCGATGGGCGAATGCATCTAATTGTGCTATCCCCGAGACTTCCATCAAAGTCAGGGCAAAGGGAAAGCATAAAGGCAGAGCCACGGGGAGAGCAGCAGAGCAATCAACACCAATCTGGACTCTAGAAGCAGGTGGGCGAGTGGAAACCGGCTCAGGAGGCCCAACAAAGTCAAATCCTCAACCATCGTGGAGCAACGACCCCCAGGGTCACCGTGAGCAGCAGCGGGGCCTTGGAAGAGCGAGGAGGGCACCCGGGGCGGAGTGCAGGGCCTCCCCCTCTCAGGGGTGAGCGGGGCGGGGTCTGCATGGGGCCTCAGGCGGAGGGGAGTGAGACTGACCTGGGCAGGAGGTACAGGGGTGCAGACCCTGCTCTCCCTCACCGGCCCTCTTCTCCTCTCAGCCTTCTGGGGGCGGGGAGACACTGATTTAGGGGTCCCCCCAACAAAGCCTGTGAAGAAGGGGTAGGGTGCCCCTGGCCTCCAGCTTCATGGGAGGGGAAACGCAGGGCCCATCCCTGTGGGTGCTGCTATAGGGTTAAGCCTGGGACTGACCTGCTGGCAAAGCCACAAACAAGTCCCAGCTTAGAGGGCACAGTCCTCTTAGCATAATTAGGCTTGACCTTATGACGCTCCCTAGATCTTACCTGGGAAGCTAATGGGCTGAGGGAGGTACAGGAAGTGGCCCAAACAAGTGGAACTCACAAGAACAGTGTAACTATGGAAACCACTACCTTGTTTACCTCTGACTATAAAATAAAGGCTCAGCTTGCCTCTGGATCGCTCTCTGTGGCCTCAGCCAGGCACAGGGAGGTCCACTGAACGCTGTCTCCGTGTAAATCATTCTTTGCCGACTCCTTGTAAATCATTCTTTGCCGACTCCGTCCACACCTTTGGGAACCCCTGGCCCACCGGGGCTGGACCCCGCACATCCCGAAACCTCTGGGCGGTGACGTTCTTTCTAGAATGTGGGCGTGAGCCTCTTGACCTCTCGGGGTTTTAAGCAGCAACAGAAGTCTCTCTCCACAACTTCCTAAACAAGATTCAGTGGGGTGAGCCTTCCACTCATAAACGTGAAGCAGTAGCAGGAGGAAGGCTGAAGCGTTGAAGACGGTGGTTCCAGGAAGTGAAACTGGGAGAAGGAACGGACAGGCACTATTTTCATAATAAGCTTTTTGTATAACTTCCTTTTTAAAGGATGTGCGGTGTCAATGAGATCACACCAATAAAACCACAAAGCGAACAGGGTCCCCTCGCCCGGCCCAGCCGCAGGGACCTGGGGGGCGGGCAGCCGCTCTTCAGTCCATCATGGGCCCCTCGGGGTCCTCCCCCTGCGGCACCCGCGGCACCCACAGCTGAACCCGGAGGGGGCCGGGCTGCGACTCAGCTGCTCCCCAGGCTGCTGTGAAATGGTGGGCTCTCTGGTCCTCAGACCCAGGGGAGTCGCGGTGAGGCTTCTGCTCTCAGAAGTGGGGTCCGAGCAGCTTTTAGAGGAAACAGAAAGGCCGGGGCTCCTGGCGGGGACACAGCCTCTCCAAGTGAAAAGCGCAGAGGCCGCGTGTGGGCACGAGGCTGGGTCCCCCTTCCCTCTGCGGCCAGCGGCAGGGGCGGGGAGCCACGGCTTGCTCTGCCCCCCCCTCCCCGGCTGCCTGGGGCCTGGCGCCCCCCCCCCCCCCGCCCCGTCTTTCCAGCGAGGCTGCCCCAGCGGAGGAGACAGAACGGGTCTCACGGCATCGGCGGAGACCAGGCGCAGGAGGAGGCTGAGCCGCGAAGGCGGGTGCTCACACGTGGGTGGGTGGTTCTTGTCTCCGCCGGGGGAGAGCCTTGCCGACGAGGTTGGCCTCGCTCTCTACTTTACGGATGAGGAAGGAGGGAGGCGCAGAGGCCAGCGCGAGTGGCCCCGGATGGCGCTCCGCAGACTCACAGCTCCGGGCCGGTCCGGGCCGCCCTCCCCCGTTCCCTGTGCCTGGCGCAGGGTGAGCCCTCGCCCTGTCCTGCAGCGAGGAGCCGTCCTGGGCGTGCACGGCTGGTCGCTTCCCGGACTGGCAGCAGACGGGCCAAGCTGGACCGCAGCGGCCCTGGACCTGCTGGCTCCTAGGCGGGGATATGCCATGTTCACAGCTTTGGGATTCCGCCGCACAGCCGACAAGTCTACAGTCGCCTGGAAGGACAAAGCCAATGCAAATGCAGGGTTCTCATTCCGGCCGCACCAGGGCCACTCGGCAGGGCCAGCTAAGTGAGGGTGGCGGTGGTCAGAGAGCGACCCCGACACCTCACATGCCGGCCGCACTCCGCACTGAGAACATGTCTGTGCTCACGGAGGTCCCATCCTTCCCCGTCTGCCCCCCCCCCTCCCCGCCCTCTCTGAGTGGCCAGACGTGGCTCTGGACTGTCATGCACAAAGCAGGACCCTGCTTCCCTCCCCGCCCCATTGGAAGACGCTCCGCTTTGTAGGGAAGGCTCAGGAACGCGGCCAACGTCAACAGAAGCACTTCGAGGAAGAAAATTGCCCCCCGCCCTTCCAGCATGCCACCAAAAGGTGAAGGAGCAGGTATGTCACTCCTGGGCGGTGTCCCAATTACAGGCTCCCTGTGCCAGCTAGGAAATGTCAAAGGGCTAAAGGCTATTTTGTGCATTTTTAAAAATTGAGATATAGGCCCTGGCTGGGTAGCTCAGCTGTTTAGAGTGTCGTCCCATACACCAAGGTTGTGGGTTCGACCCCCCCAGTCAGGGCACAGACAAGAATCAACGTCTGCCAATGGCCCTGGCTGGGTAGCTCAGTTGGTTGGAGCATCGTCCTGTACACCAAGAGGTGGTGGGTTCGATTCCTGGTCAGGACACATACCCAGGTAGTGGGTTTGATCCCTACTAGGGGCACATGTGGAAGGCAGATGATCAATGTAAATGCACAAATAAGTGGGACAATGAACTGATGTTTCTCTTTTTCTAAAATTAAATTAAAATTAAGATATAATTCGCCCATCACCCATTGTGCCCACCCTGAGTTTTATTTTTTCAGTCTAGTAGGAAGTCATTGCCTTCGATGGGCTGCAGGTGTGCTCATATGTGAACTACAGGCTGCCCATTTGATGGCTGTTTTTATACATGTATCCCTCTAGGTGTATAATCAGTTTTCAAGTTAAAAGTTTGTTCTTTTGGCCTCACTCATGTTTTCCTTGACTTCCTGTTTCCTAATTGCTCTCCCACACCTGGGAACTGGCCCTGACCCCCTCACAGAAGCCCCCAGCTGAGGGGAGGAAGAGGCCACATTCTGGGGTGACTGTCGTTTTCCTCCTGGTGACAAAGCAAGCTCGCCCCAGGCAGCTGCTGCGACAGGCCAGCCAGGCATGGCGTGCTGCCCAAGGGCGATGAGTGCCTGGCGCTGGACGGGCGAGAAGCTGGGGACCCCGGACTGGACTCACTGAGGAAACACACGTGGGCCCGGCAGGAGTGCATCGGAGCCACGCCAAGGGTCCTGGCTCAGCCCTGGGCCCGGAATGTGGGGCTCCTGCGGACACGGGAGCAGCCCCTCAGTGCTGGGAGACAGGGCCACACTTTGCTAGTGCGGGCGGCACAAGAGGGAGCTCAGAGGGAGGCCCTTGGAGTGGGGAGTAAGGATGGGAGAAGCCACAGGAGAGGTGGGCCCCAGGCACCAGAGGACCTCAGCTGCCTCTGAGGACATTAGCAGGACCGCTGGGCACCTGGCGGGCGGGCACTGGTGGGGGCATGGGTGACACCGCTGGGCTCGAGGCAGGTGGGAAGGCGCAGCCCTGCTTGCTGCTCTCTGACGTAAGGCAGCAGGAAAGCAAGGGTTTCTGAGTTTCTGCACGTATGGCCCTGGGAAGGCGCCCTGTTCTGACAGGGTTTGCCTGAAAGCAAGCAGGTGCCAGGTGAGGGAGGGCTCACGTGACTCCTGCTCAGTGCTTGTTGAGACACTTAACAGCTCCCAGGAGATTTGCAGAATCGCTGGGTAACCCGATAGCCCTCGCCAGCTTGGGCTGAGGAAACTGATCCCCTGCTGGGCCGGCTGGAGGGCAGCGTGGAGCCCAGACCCCGGGGCTACAGCCGGGAATGCAGACCTGAGGGCCAGGGCCTGGGCCTCCACGTCGCTTTTCTCACCGGGCTCTCAGGCCGCACCAGGGACAGGGGTCTGGGCTCAGACAGCTGGGCCGTCAGCGGGGCCGGGGACAGTGCTCGGACGCTGGTTGGTTCCAGCCCCGCAGCAAGCGGGTCAGTCGCCGAGGCCTTGCTGACTGCGTGCAACTCGGGCTTCATCTAACACAACACCCCACTCCGCCACGCCCAGCTGCGCAGACACCCCGGCCCTGGGTGCCCCCGCAGGGAGCTCAGGCCTTGCCCTGGCACCCCTGAGGGGGAGGCCTGGAAGGCTTTTCCCACCTCCAGCCGTGCCAGCGAGGCGCGAAGAGCAGGCGGCGGTCAGTGCAGGGCTGAGCACAGGGCCAGGACACAGAGCACCCGCTTGGGCCTCCCTGGCGGCCGGGATGGAGGTGGAACAGTGAGTGTGATCTCCCCCGGCTCCCGGCAGGCTGAGCAGAAGGATGGCTCAGGCTGGCCCACGGGAACCTGGGAGCTGGCACGGCTGCCCGGCCAGGGCTCGGCCACCCCGCTGAGCAGCCCCTGTGGATAGGAAATCGGGGCGGGGGGGGGCGGGGAGGGAGGACTGGGAGGGCTACCCTGTGGCCCGGGAGGGGGACCCACAGTGCCCATGGGCTACAGTGGCAGGTGGGCATGGGTGGAGGGATGACGGTTCTACTCTGTCACCCTGTCCCACCTGCTCTCGGTCCCAGGAGCCCCATCTCGCAGGCCCGCCTCTGGCTCCCAGGTCGGGTGGCCATTGGGAGGCGCCTGCAGGGGACATACCCAGAGAGAGGAGTGGGACTCACCCACGTTCGCTCCCATGCACCCCTGCTGGCAGTCACGCCCCCACCTTGGCTCCAGCTCCCACTCATGAGCTCTGTCCCTCTGGCACCTGCTGGCAGCCCAGCCCCTGGCCCCGCAGCCCCTCCTGTCATCTGCCCACCTGGGCGTGGCAGTGCGTCCTGCGGTTGCTCATCTCTGGTTGCCTGTGTCCCACCACCTGTTCCCTGTCCCTAAGTCCTCTGTGAGTCTCAGCCAGCACCTACCACTGCGTGTGGGACAGTGACCGGTGCAGTCGGTGGGGCACCTATAACAAGCTCCTGGGGTGCTAATGCGGCTGTCCTGCGGCCACACGTTGGGAAGCAGGGACCAGGGAGATTTTTATTTCCCTGAAGCAATGGGTGACAGAGGTCAGACAAATTGTCCTGTTTAGAGAGGGAGACAGACCAACCAGACGACAGCCACTACATGGCACCGCTGGTGCCGGCCAGGAGGAGACGGTGGGCCGCTGGCACTGGGGACAGCTTCCTCGCAGCTCGGCGGGTGGTGTTTGACCTGAGGCCCAGAGAAGGGGCTGGGGACACAGGGACAGTGTGGACTCTGTGGTCTGAGAGGAGGCCAGCCGGGCTAGAGCACAGGGAGGACTCCTGGACTGGGCTTCTCCGAAGCTCAGGTCCCAGGCCCCAAGCTGGCTCCTGCACCCAGCAGGAGGGCCTGCACCTGAACTTGATCCCCTGGGATGCGGCCGCGCTCCCCAGGGCAGGACTAGGCTTCAAGTCAGCTCTCCGGGACCCGGGGCTGGGGCTGCCGACACGCCTCTGCCGCCAGCAGCCCCTCCGGAGGCCTGGCCTGGAGGACTCACATGGGAGAGGGCAGCAGCCCCGCAGGACAGCAGGGGCCCAGCCCACAGACACGGAGCGGCAGGCCTCTGCTGCTAACCTGTGCTGTTTCAGTTTCCCCAACAAACCCCCTTCCTAATCCCCACCCCAGGGACACTGCAGTTTTCCCTCCCTAACCCCGTATACCAGGGACACTGCAGTATTCCCTCCCTAACCCCGTATACGAGGGACACTGCAGTATTCCCTCCCTAACCCCGTATACCAGGGACACTGCAGTTTTCCCTCCCTAACCCCGTATACCAGGGACACTGCAGTTTTCCCTCTGCCCGCCTCCCACATTAAGGAATTTCTGTGGTAAGAGCAATGGAAGCTGCATGGGGACTGTGATTCCAACAGACCCCCAGCTGATAGGGGCCGCCGTGTCAAGCGTGGGCTGTAAGGGGTGGCGGGGGCGGGGGAGAGCATGGAGAGCGGAGCTGTGTGTGAGTGGCAGCCCTGCTCTCCGCTGGGGGTCCCCAGGAGTATAGCTGTGCCAGGCACCAGTGGTGGCTCTGGGTGCTGAGGCCAGCCTGGCCTGGGCCACTGGTGCTGGGAGGATGGGACCCTGACCTGCGTGGACCCCGACCTGCGTGTGAGGGAGTGGCACTAACTGCGGGGGGGGCGGGCCTTTGAGGATCTGAAGACCCTGCACTGGAATTCTGGATGGAGTGGGGCTCATGGGGCTGTTTTAAATTTGTTTTAAAATAATGTTTTTCATAAGAGTTTATTTGAGCCAAACTGACGACATGATGGAAAGCAGGGTCGCCAGTGCTGCATCTCAAGGGGGCGGAGGGGCAGAGGGGCGGGTCCGCAGCCCCAGGAGATGCTCTGGAGGAGGCCGGAGGAATGCCAGCATCGCTGCTGCGAGGGCAGGGCGCAGCGAGGACACTGTGACAGGCGGGGGTGCCGTTCTCTGAGCCATTAGCGTTGCGTTGAGGCCTGTGGCGCTCTGGGCACGTGGCCCTCCTGGCGGCCCTGAGGAACAGCCTGGCCGCTTCACCTGCGTCCCCCCTGGTGTCAGGTTGGAAAGCGGGCGGGCGTGTTGGCCGGAATTGCTCCCCGCTGACATTGGTAGTTAAGTGCCCACATTGCAAAGCCTGCGGCTGGCAGTCCGCATGGGGCTAAAGGAGAGAAAGGAAAGCCAGCGCCTCAGCCTCATGCGCCACCCGCGGGCCCCACCCTGTGCCCGAGACCTGGAGCCACAGGGAAAGCACGTGTGAGCCGAAGGTGCCCTGTGGGCACAGCCACCCACGCCCAGATCGTGGCTCTAGGAAAACTGTGAAGACCGGGGACCCCGGAAGAGGAGAGGGCATAGCTCTGCGCTGAGCGCAGGACCTGGCTCCCAAGTAGGACGTTTCTGGAAGCAGCAGACCGGGAAGTTGTGCTCAGCGTCCCCCTCTCCAGCTCTGGGCTCCACTCCTGCTGCCTCCGCCAAGCGGGACCGCATGCCACCCGGCTCCCTCCACGTTGGACATTCACTTACTTGGGGCAGGACTACAGGCCAGGGGAGCTCCCAGGCCTCTGCCTACTTCCCGTTCTGCTTTACATCTGAACTTCAGTAAAGAAATTTATTAGAAACAACAAGCAAACATGCTCCATGACCCGATCTCCCCATGCCAGGCCTCTTCATATAGATCCTGGCTCATCTCAGCTCCTTCATGCGAATGGTGGCCAGCCTGGTTCCTGCCAGGAGGGGTGAAGATGTGATGGCTCCTGTGGGCTGGGTGCGAGGGCCCGGCACCCTGGGCACAGGCGGAGGCTGGTTCACTTGCCCCCTGGACAGCACTGGGGTTTGGGGTGGAGGCTATTGATGAGCTCTGGGAAGAAAGGGAATGGTCAGAGGGGAGGACAGAGCCTCCGGCCCAGTGTCCAGAGCCTAAGCCTGGAATCCCCTGAAACACACACATTCACACTGACACACACCCTCATACACCCTCACACACATGCACATTCACACTGACAATCATACACACACATGCACACATTCACACTGACACACACCCTCATACACACACATTCACACTGACACACAACCTCATACACCCTCACACACATGCACATTCACACTGACAATCATACACACACATGCACACATTCACACTGACACACACCCTCATACACACACATTCACACTGACAGACACCCTCACACACGCACACATTCACACTGACAGACACCCTCACACACGCACACATTCACACTGACACACATCTTCATACACCCTCACACGCACATTCACACTAACACAATCACACATTCACACTGACACACAACCTCACACACCCTCACACACATGCACGTTCACACTGACAATCATACACACACATGCACACATTCACACTGACACACACCCTCATACACACACATTCACACTGACAGACACCCTCACACACGCACACATTCACACTGACACACACCCTCATACACACACATTCACACTGACACACATCTTCAGACACCCTCACACACGCACATTCACACTAACACAATCACACATTCACACTGACACACAACCTCACACACCCTCACACACATGCACGTTCACACTGACACAGTCATACACACACATGCACACATTCACAGACACCCTCATACACGCGTACACATTCACATGACACCCTCATACATGCACACACATTCACATGACACCCTCATACACGCGCACACTCACGCTGTCCTCAGCAGGGACCTGTGATGAGGGCGGTCTCATGGAGCAAGTGCGCGTGTGCACTCCCAGCCCCGCTGCTTAAAGGTGGGGACAGACCGTGGAGCTGAGTCTCCAGACGGTGACACTCTCCTCCTGTGTGCGTCACTGCACACAGAGCTGCCAGCCCCGCTGGCTGCAGGAGCGGCACCTGGCAGACTGGCAGGAAGGAGCTGGGGAACGTCGGAACATCCTGGGCTCCCGTGCTTTTGACTTTCCTGTGGGCTCAAGAAAAGACCACCCCACCTCAGGATGGACCCTCCCTCAGGACCAAGAGGCCCCCTGGGCCCAGCCCGGGAGCCTGGCTGCGTGGCCACCCCCGTCTCACCCAGCAGCACCTCCAGCGTGGACCCCCCTCTGCCCGCCAGCCCCACGGTAAGCTGGGCGAGCGCCTGGGGGCACAGGACCTTCCTCCTCTGTTCTGACCCTCCGGGGGACACCCGGGGTAGGTAGGAGAGCGGAGAGGCCTGTGCCTTGCTGGGAGTCGTGGGCGTGTCACTGGGCATCTCTGAGCCTGCCCTGCAGAGCGGCCTCTGGAAAGAGAGGGCACCGGCTTTCCTGGGGGAGCGCACCGAGGACGAGAAAGCCTGGCCTGAAGGAAGGGGCTGAAGGGCCACACCTGCCCCTGGCGGCCCCCCTTCCTGAGGAGGGCTGGCTGCCCACGGACCCTCCACAGAAGCAGGCTCACTCTGGGCGACTGGGTTTGTCCAGCGAGGGAGGCAGGCGCTAGGTGTGCTCTCCTGCCCCCATCAATCTAGCCAGAGTCCAGGCCACGCCCACAACTGGGGAGGGCGAGGGTACCCTTCGGACCTGGGATGCGGCCTTGGGCCTGGACAGGAGGGGATGGCTCCTGTAGCTACAAAGGCCAGAGCAGGATGGAGACTGGACCAGCCCCGGAAAGGAGTTGGGGGGAGGCGTCTTTAAATCTCTTTGCACCGGCCTCCCTGCAGAGACCCGACACCTCCATCTGTGCCATCTTACCCAGTTATACCCGGGTGCGGGGGGCAAGCCTCTTCTCGGAGGCCTTGGAAAGGGGCTCGGCCCGCTCCCCCCCCCCCCCCCCCCCGAGCCGAGGGCCTGGAATACCACTGCTAACTAACTGCTTGCGCACCTGGAGCAGCCTCATACAGCAGAGAGGGGCCACCTCAGAGTTGGCTCTGCCTTCTCCCACGGAAAGGTAGAGGCATCCTAGCCATGTCCTGTTGCCAGGCGTGTGCCAATCTGTCTTTCCAGCCTCCACGGGTGATTGGAGCCCTCCTAGGAGCCTGATGCCCTGTGCCATGTATGGGAGTTTGGGCTTGACTGTAGGGAGACCTGCATTTCCATTTTAGCCAGCCCCTTGCCAGCTGAGTGGGGGAGGGACCCGGCACAGTGAGCTTACGGCTCCCACCCCGCCCTCTGGGAGCCCTAACCCTCTCTTCAGGGCGATTTGAAGATGACAGGATAACGTGATGCCCTGTTTCTCCGACTTTGTCCAGGCAGCCGAGGCTCAGGCTGCGGCCTGGGTCTCCTTCCCCACCGTCGACGTTCCGGCCCACGCCCACTACACCCTGGGCATAGTGATCCTGCTGGTGGGCCTCACAGGGATGCTGGGCAATCTGACAGTCATCTATACCTTCTGCAGGTGACTGGCTGGTGGGGTTGGGGCCTGGCCACTGAGGGTAGCCTGCCACGCAGAGAAGGGCAGCTCACGCAGCATTGCTGGTGCTGACTCTGCCAGGGCACGGTTGAGCTCCGACAGTGAGGCCAGGGCTAGGCCCTCAATGGTCTCAGGCTCAGGCCTCAATCTTTAAGCTCAGGGAAGGGCCCAGAAGTAGTCCAGGCAGCTCAGTGGCACGTGCCACTTGGGCCCCGGGCACCCCCTCTGCATAGGTGACTGCCCCAGGACACTCAGTCCCTGCCCATTCTGCCCTGCTGTCAGCTCACCTCCACCATCCCTTGCCCCAGTGGGCATCCTCCTTCTGCCTCAAAGAACAGCCCTGGCACCAGGGCCCTGAGCCCTCCAGCCCTCGGCAACCCCTCTTCCTTCCACACCTGCCCTATTCACAGGCCGAATGGCCAAGCCAGGCAGGCAGAGAAGCGGAGCCCTAGCTCCAGGCCTCCTGGCTGAGGTGCCTGTGGGCGAGGCATCTCTGAGCCACACGTCTCGCCTGCAGAGCGGAGCTGTGCTTTCCCGCACAGTCAATGCAGTGTCGCAGCCCGGCAGGTCTGCGTGACTCCTGCTGTGCCGCTGGCTGCGTGTTGTGATCTGGAGGGAGGCACATCGCCAGTGGCAGCCTTGGTGTCTCGTCTGGAAAATGGGTGTGGGGAGAGGAGGGCCGGCCTGTGGAGCACAGCGCAGCTCCGTTGCCCCCGGAGGGGAGGAATGCAGACGCAGCGGCAGCGGTGCTGAGCAGGGCGGCCCTGAGACCGGATGAAGGGGTGAGGAGGGTGCCTGCGGAAGAAGGATGCACAGCTGGGCACAGGGCAAGAGAGAACTTGGCCGGGAGGGGCTCCGAGGAATGAGTGTGTCTGAGGAGAGTGGGGGGTCAGGCACAGGGAGTGTGGAGGGTGAGAAGTGGACACCGCAGCCTGCTCCCAGGCCGAGCAGCAGCTCGGGGGCCTGCTCTCCGCTTCACTCTGCACGAGCCGCCCTCGGAGGCAAGGCTCTCACTTCTCAGCCAGCACTCTGGGCACCAAAGCTGCTTGCTAGGCAGCCGGCTGGCCCAGCGGCTTGTCTCTATAGTGCACACGTGTGCGTGTGTGTGCCTCTCATGTGTGCACAGGTGCGTGTGTGCATGTACTTGTGTGTGTGTGCACCCGTAGTGGAGGGGAGCTCCCCAGCAGAAGTGCCTCTGACAGTGTTGCCCTCACAGGAGCAGAGGCCTCAGGACACCCGCCAACATGTTCATCATCAACCTCGCGGTCAGCGACTTCTTCATGTGCTTCACCCAGGCCCCCGTGGTCTTCGCCAGCAGCCTCTACAAGCGGTGGCTCTTCGGGGAGGCAGGTGGGCACGCGGGCTCCTTCTGCGGGAGGGGAAGGCTGTGGCCAGGGTTCCCAGTGCAGGGTGCCCAGGTGAGGAGGTGACTTCCTCTTTCTTGACAGAGAGTGAGTAGCTGCCCTCAGTTAGCAACAGGGAAGGCTCAGGCTCCAGTCCTGAGGCCTCCGCCAGCCTCTGCCAGTGCTGCAGGGAGGCAGGGCGGAGAGGGCTCAGCCTGCACTGCTTGAGAGGTGAGGACAGGAGCCAAGCACCTCTGCCCCAGACCCTCACTCCCCTGCTTCTGCTGGGCTCCCTGCCAAGGCTGAGACGGAGCTGTGTCCACAGGCTGTGAGTTCTATGCCTTCTGTGGGGCTCTCTTTGGCATCACCTCCATGATCACCCTGACGGCCATTGCCCTGGACCGCTACCTGGTGATCACGCGCCCGCTGGCCATCGGGGTGGTGTCCAAAAGGCGGGCGGCGCTCGTCCTGCTGGGTGTCTGGCTCTACGCCCTGGCCTGGAGTCTTCCGCCGTTCTTTGGCTGGAGTGAGTGGGCTGTGGGAACCTGGGGGTGGAGGGAGGTAGTGTGGGAGGGGCGTATTCAAGGGCAGGTCGGTGGAGTTGGGTTGGCCAGCTGGCAGAAAGGGTCCAGGCGGCTTCCTGGGCCTCGAGGCAGATGAGCCTCAGGAGGCCTGACGAACAGCAGGGAAACTGGGGCTGCATCGTCAGCTATCAGAGATGACCTGGCTCCCCTCCCTGGGCACAGGGGGAGCCCATGTGGCTCCTGGGTGCGAGGAGGGATGCTGAGTTGGCAGTGAGTCAGACAGGCAGGGCTGGTGTGAGGCCTCAGCGGCAGGAGGGTTAGCAGCAAAGGCAATGGCCTTTCCGGGGCAGGACCAGAAAGTGGGCGGAAGCCGGGAGGAGTAGGACCCTGGGGCTCTGGTGAGGCCTCTGCTCCACACTGGCAAGGATGGGCAGCCGTGGGCTTTGCCAGTTGGCTCTCACTGCACTGGGCCGGCTGGGCTGCGGCCAATGTTCCGGGACCCCAGGCCCCACATCCAAAGCCCCTGCTTGGTGGGGAGCCTGCATCAGCACTGCCCAGAGGCTGAGAGCTGCTGCCCGGCCTCCCAGGTGCCTATGTGCCCGAGGGCCTGCTGACCTCCTGCTCCTGGGACTACATGAGCTTCACGCCAGCGGTCCGCGCCTACACCATGCTGCTCTTCTGCTTCGTGTTCTTCCTCCCCCTGCTCGTCATCATCTACTGCTACGTCTTCATCTTTAGGGCCATTCGGGAGACAGGCCAGTAAGAGCTGGGCTTGGGAGGGGTGGGAGGGGAGGGGGCCACGCTCCTTCGCTAGAGGCTCCCATCTGCACCCACCCCTGGGGCACCCAGCTCCAGATTGGCAAAGACAAGCTGAGCACCAGTGCTTGTGGGGCAGGTGCCTAGAGACCAGCACAGCCTGACGCCCAGAGAAGTCTCAGAAGATGGGGTCTTCTGAGGGGGGCTATTAGGCATGTCAGGAGGTCTGGGGGCGGGGTGGGGGGGGCAGAGAAGATACCGCAGGTGGAACCCAATGAGGCAGCTTAGCTGGATGCAATGGAGAACTTTTGGGGTGTCAGGGCTGCCTGCACAGGCCAGGACCCTGGCACCCACTGCAACCCAAGTAGGGTCAGACCCGGACTCTGCATCCTTCCCAGGGCTCTCCAGACTTTCGGAGCCTGTGAGGGCCGCAGTGAATTGCCCCGACAACGGCAGGGGCTGCAGAATGAGTGGAAAATGGCCAAGATTGTGCTGCTGGTCATTCTTCTCTTCGTGCTCTCCTGGGCCCCCTACTCCACTGTGGCCCTGATGGCCTTTGCTGGGTGAGCAACAGCGAAGGGCTGCGGGGCGTGAAGGGGTGAGGGGATGAAGGGGCTCTGGGGCAGGTTCTCCCTCCCTAGTGCAAGCGCAAGCCAGCTGTGCTTACCCTGGAAGTCTGGCCCCAGCCTTCTCCCCCTGCTGTGAGATGCTCCCCTGCTGGGCCTGCCTGGTTCCTGGAGGCGCTGGGACATGCTGGGTTGGGCCTGAGTGCCTGTGAGGGCTGCAGGTGCTGCAGGAGCCCTGGAATCCATGGCTCTCCCCGAGGCTCTGGGTCCTCCACGTGGCACAGCCAGGGCTCCTGCTCCTCTCCTGCCCTTATGGCGAGAGTCGGGGGGACTCTGACATTTGCAGCAGCGTGGACTCAGGCCAGACTTCAGAAGCACTTGGAGGCAGAGAGAGCTCTGAACCCTGGGAAGTGGTGGGTGTGTGATCTCCTTGGACGTGGCCCTCCTGTGAAGTCACTCTCTGAGCCAGGACGGCTGTGGGCATCAGGGCTGGGGTGCGGTGTGGGAAGAGCTGAGCAGGGACCAGCGTCACTGGGGGTGAAGAGGGTTTATTGCTGGCAGCACAGGCTCCGAGGGACAGTGAACCACCCCCTCCCCCCCGGCACAGCTTCCTCCCAGACGCCCTCTCACTGCTCTTCGGGTGCCCCTCACCTCAGATCAGAACTCGTCCTGGCATTGCAGTCCCACCCCTGGGACTGACTGGGCCCAGCTGGTTTGGGCCGGGCTGGGCTGTGCCCGTGGCAGGGCCTGGCCTAGAGGAAGAAGATCCCTGAGAGGGTGGGTGGGCGGGGAGTCTCCAGGGAGGAGCGTGGAAGGGGACCCCAGCTTCTCTGTCCTAGGTATGCTCATGTCCTGACGCCCTACATGAACTCAGTGCCAGCCGTCATCGCCAAGGCCTCTGCCATCCACAACCCCATCATTTACGCCATCACCCACCCCAAGTACAGGTGCAGCCCCAGGCTCCCAGGCCCACTCTCATGGGCATGGAGGGCCTGCGAAGGGGGTGTCTTTCCTGTCTCTGTGTATGTATTGGAGGGGCTCCAGCAGCTGGGACCAGCCAGTGACAGTGGGTGGGCCTGGGCACCTGGGGCCGGTGTGACCTGCTGCCGCTCCACCTTCCCAGGAGGCTCCCTTGGCAACGTCTTATCCTAATGGGGGCGTTTTGGAGCCGAGGCCAAAGGCAGCCAGATGGCTGATCGGCAGTGCTGCCCCTGCAAGGAAATCCCCCCAGACAGCGACACCTGGAGAGACCCCAGCAGGGGAGCTCAGCTCCGAGGGCCCTGGCGGCGGGCATGGTGCTGGCCCGGAGTGCTCTCTGCTGATGGGATCCCAGCGCACTGGCCTCTCCCACAGGAAGGCCGTCAGTGCTTCCTTTTGCCTGGTGGTGTCAGTAACTCACCACCTGCTGGGCCAGCAGCAGGCCTAGCCTCTGCAACCCCGCGTCCCCATTGGCAGAGATGTGGCTGCTGGAACCGAGCCCCTGGCTGAACCTGCTACCCTAAGGCTCTCCCTCCATGCCCTTGGCCCCAGTATCTGTCTGTCTGTCCCCAGTCCTGTGAGTCTGTCGGTATCTTTCACCTCAGCATCTGTCTGTCCTTTGTCATCACTTTTCATGACTCCCAGTTTCTTTCTGTCCATTCCCAAGACCTCGTCTTTTGTGCTCAGGACCCCAATGTCTGAAGTGTCCATTCTCCAGGGGTTCTCTTCCCACTCCCCTTAGCCTTGTATCAGTCTGTCCACCCACCCCTGTCTCCTTGTGTCTGTCTGTCTGTCTGTCTGTCTGTACCCTCTGCTTTAACCAGATGTGCCTCCCTGCAGAATGGCCATAGCCCAGCATCTGCCCTGCCTGGGCCTGCTGCTGGGTGTGTCAGGGCAGCGCACCGGCCCTTACGCCAGCTACCGCTCCACCCACCGCTCCACGCTGAGCAGCCAGGCCTCGGACCTCAGCTGGGTCTCCAGACGGAGACGCCAGGAGTCCCTGGGCTCTGAAAGTGAGATGGTAAGAATGCCGGGCCCTCTATGGCTGGCCATCCCTTCCACAACCAGGCCAGCCTCAGGCCTCTGGGCGGAGCTGCCGCTGAAACTCAAGAACCCCCAGGACACTGGGACACTGACAGGAAGAGCCCCTCCCACCCTCCCCCTCCCACAGCTTTTTCAGGCATCATCCTCCCTGATAGGTAGGGGCATTGGGGCCAGAGAAGCAACAGGCTGGCCCAAGGTCACCCAGCAGCAAGGCCAGGGCTGAGCAGGGGTCTTCCCACTCCAGGCCGTGTCTGCTCCAGGCTGGCACTATCCCTTAAGCCACAGATGGAAAAGACTAGCATCTCTGGTCCCAGATGAGCCTCCAGAGAGACAGACAGGAACTAGCTCAGGGCCCTGTTCTCAGCATGGAGCCCGTCCTCCTGGGAGCCCTGAGAGCCCGCAGGTGCAGAGGAAGGAGCACCGCCCTGGTGCAAGCCTCAGCTCCATCACGTGCTGACTGTGAGCCTGGCTCACCCTCTCTGACCCTCTGTGGCCTTCCCTGAAACAGTTGCCTCTACGTCCACGACTGGCTGGGGTGCCATGGGTGGATACAGACCCTAGGGCAGGGGTGGGCAAACTTTTTGACTCGAGGGCCACAATGGGTTCTTAAACTGGACCGGAGGGCCGGAACAAAAGCATGGATGGAGTGTTTGTGTGAACTACTATAAATTCAAAGTGAACATCATTACATAAAAGGGTACGGTCTTTTTTTTTTTTTTAGTTTTATTCATTTCAAACGGCCGGATCTGGCCCGCGGGCCGTAGTTTGCCCACAGCTGCCCTAGAGCCTGCCCTAGAGCCTGCCCTAGAGCCTGCCGCCCTCCTTGGGGTCTGGAGCTGTGATGCTCCCTGAGGTCCCCAGGAGAGCTCCCTGATCGTGGGCCCCTGTCTCCAGCCACACCTGGGCTCTTCCGCACTGTGCCTACAGGAACCCTCCACCCCTTCCTCCCACTGCCCGCTTCCAGCGGGCTCTCAGCTGGGGGCTGAGGGAGGAGCTGTCAGGGTCCCTTCCCTGAACCGCTGCTGTGGGAGACATCGAGGAGGGAATCTTATTTGTTAACAGAGGTCCAGACCCCCCTGAAGACACACCCATCACCCTTGTGTTAGAAGGTGCGCGCACACACTTACAGTTTGCAGGGATTTGGCGACCAACAGCCCTGCCAACAGTGTCATGGGCCTCACCCGAGTAAATGTGGGGAGGATGGAGCAAGGCCTGGGGGCGGGGCAGGAGCAAAACTGTCTCACTCTCACCTCACAGGGCTGGACAGACACGGAGGCAGCCGCCATGTGGGGGGCTGCCCAGCAAGTGAGTGGCCCGCCGCCCTGCAGTCAGGGCCTGGAGGACGTGGAGACCAAGGCCCCGCCCAAGTCCCAGGGACGTGAAGCAGAGGATCCCGGGAAGGTGACCGGAGACACGGGGCACGGAGCCCAGGGGGTGGCCAGGAGAGCGGGGTTGTCCTGGGTCCCCCCAGCTGTCCCTTGCCCGCCTCGGGGGCCTGGGAGTCTAAGACTGCCAGAAGCTCAGAGCAGGCCTGAGGGCGTCTGTGACTGTGATTGACACACAGAGGCGGTGGCCTCTGTGCTGGGACAGACGCACACAGGAGCGCTCGTGTGTGCGACCTGTGCTCGCACACGCTGTCCCTGCGACCCACAGGAGCAGAGCTCCCTGATGCGTCTCTCTAAGCTCTGCGTGTCACCAGTGGGGGTGGTGCGCACCTCTGTGTAGCTGGAGGCTGGGCGTACCTGGGTGGGGGTGCATGCCATGTGTGTGCTCGTTGCCAGTGCCCTGCGACCAGGGTGTCGCCCGGAATACTGTGGCTATTAAAAGAAAGCCAGCTGTCGCCCAAGTGCCTATGGAACGGAATGCCGATGGCGATTAGAGAAGGCCATATTCTGGAACATGGAAATGCCATGCGCACAGGCCCTGAGGCTGCCCTCCCCCACCCCTGTCCTTCACTCCCACCCACACAGCACCCCCAGCTTCTGGGCTTTCTTGAGCTTCCCTAGCAAGGCCAAGACCACAGGCACTTTTCTGCTGTCCTTCAACGCTCCTCCTGCATGTCCCAGAGAGGGGAGCCCGGGGCTGTCCCTACGGTTGGAGCCTCTGCCCCCTCCAACTTCAGTGTCTCAGGGAGCACCGCTCCCCATGCTCAGCCCCATGAGGACTCACTCCCCAGCCCTGAGCCCCCTGCATTGTGCACAGGCGTAGGGGCCGGACAGGCATGGCTGCGCCCCGGCTTGGGGGGCGATGATAAAAGGCACAGTGCCTGGCCTGGGGGCACACCGGGCTGGGAAAAGAGGGGTGGCTCATCGGCAGGCTCCTAACCGGCGCCAAGCACTGCCACTGAGGATCAGCACACAGGGTGTGGGAGCAGAGGCCAGGCCCCAAGGGTCCCCAGGGAGGCGGAGGTGCAGGGGTGGGGGGTTGCCAGGCAGAGTCGGGGAGCGAGGGACCAGGCTGAGGGAACAGCTGTGCAATGAGGGGCCCAGGGGCACTCGGGATCCTGGGACTGAATGTTGCCCTGTGACCTCAGAAGCAGCCGAAGGGCCCTGGGAGCTGGGGGCAGGGGGAGGAGAGGGCAGGAGGTGGCAGGAGCCTTGGGAAAGCCACCCAAGTGCTGGCCAGAGGGCTCTCCAGGCCGGGTGCTGCAGGCGGAGCCTGGGAGGATGTTGCCCTGCCCGCCTCGGTGTGGCCCGCAAGGACAGGTTGGATGCGTGAGCTGTGGCAGGGCCCCGGAGGAAGCGGTGTTGTAGGGCAGCAGGACTGAGGTGTGGGGGAGCGGCGGGGGGGAGGGGGGGCAGGGGGGAGGGGGGAGCAGGGTGGGGGGAGGTGCCCCAGCACAGGGAGAGAAATGAGGACGGTGGCGAAATGGACAGTGGGGTGGAGGGACCTCAGTCCAGACCTAGGAGCCCGGGGACCTGGGGCCCCTGCAGGCACCTAGACACTCTGGCTCCATCTCTCAGGCCACGTGCCACGTCCCAGAGTAGGCCACCCTGACCCAGGACAGCCTGCCCTCAGGCATGTCCCTCACTGCAGAGGGCCGCAGGAGGCTGCTCCCACGGGCGGGGGAGGGGGGTGGGGGGGGGAGACAGTCCTGGGCTAACAGATGTGTGCGGCTTGTTTTTCAGACCAAGGGGCTGCTCCCTAGCCCGGACCCCAGGATGTAGGGCCCCCTTGGCTCTCCTTTTCCTCTGGGACACGTCCAGCCCCTCGAGGCCCCTCACACAGACCCAGGATCAGCCCATGAACTGTGGGCTTTGGAGTGGCCCTGTCACCATGGTGTGCTGGATTCACATCCTAAAACACAGAACTTCTGCCACGCCAAGTGCTCTGCACCCACTTCTCATCTGGGAAGCCTGCTCCCCCGGCTCAGCCTGAGGAGTGGGGCCAGGCCTCCTGCCTCCGGGCAGCTGCTCCCCGCAAGTGTGTGTGTGACTGTCCTGTCCGAGCAACGGCCGTGGCGATGCTCCACGGGGCTCACCGTGGCTGCCCTGCCTGGCTGGGCGCCTCGCAGGGCGGAGGGCCGGCACGCGCCCCCCTCCACCGCGGAGCCTGTTCCTCGCCTCGGCCTCTCCCTGCAGCGCTGCCCGCACTGCGCCCACGCCCGTGCGCACGCTCCTTGTCGGGCACATACCCGCATGCACTGAGCACGTGTGCGCACGCACTGTGCCTGTGATTTCTTTTGCTCGTAAATCAGTGGCCTTCATCCCAGGCTGTGCCGCTCAGACAGGGTAGAGGGAAATAAAAAGCAGCAGTCTTGATAAACTTGGTCTCTGTCTGTTGATGCCAAAATGGGAGGGAAACTGCAGGCCTGAAGAGTGTGGGCCCACAGCAGTTTCTCTTCCTCCCTCCCCTTTTCCCCACCTTGTGACTCTCTCCCGAGGCTCCTGTCTCAAACTATGAGGGGACGAGTGGAGAAGGGACAAAGATCAGGCTTGCCCTCACCCCACTACCCAGCGGGCTGCTGTTACCAGAAGCGGCTCCCACCCAGCCTGAGGGTGCCATCTGCTCAATGGCTGTCTTGGGTCTCCCAGGAGAGGCAGATCGGGGGGAGGGGCTGGCCTTTACCTTTAAGAGCATCCTTCCTACTAGCCCTCCCTTTCCCCAGGGCAGCATCAGGCAGGTCCCCAAGTCCAGAGAAGAGCCTGTAACTCCAGGTACAGCCTAGCCCGTGGCTCCCCCTGCTCCCCTTCCTGCCTCATCCCACACTGTTCACGCTGCTGGTCCTCTCCGTCCTGGAAGGACAGGCCTCCCTAGGAAAGGGGATAGGGCTGGGGTCAGGATGGAGGGAGGGGCGTGGGGAAGGGCAGGGGCTGGTATGGGGGCGGGAAGGGGCGCTCTGAGCTGCTGGCCGCCTGCAGGCGCAGCAGGGAGAACAGGCTGGGCCACATGGCACAGGGCAGAGGAGGCGGGACGTGGAGGAAGGAACACAGTCCCTCCTTGGCTTCTTCCGAGTGGCAGTTTTGTGATCTTGGGCCAGGTGCCAAATGCTGCTGTGATATGGGGACTCCTTGCACCTGCACGTTGTCTGTGCCAGGCCCAAGGCCCGAGGCGGGTGCCGGCAACGGGGAATCACTTGCTCACACCCAGGCCTGCACTCAGTGCTTGGGCCCAGCCCAGGCCAGAGCCCTGTGGGAAGGCCAGGGCACAGCTAAGCCAGTTGCCTTCCCCGAGCCTCAGTTTCCCCAGCCAGGGGCCAGGGTGAGCTTTGATCTCTCTCCAGACAACCCAGGGGTAAGGCTTCTGAAGGTTTCCTGGCCCAGAGGCCACACTGGCAGGAGTCCCGAGGGTCCTAGGCCCTCCCAGAACATGCTGTCTCGGGGTTGTGGGCTGAACACACTGAACACGCTGCCCTCCCTGCCCCCCTGGCCCCATGGCCCAGCAGCTGAGCAAATGGCATCTCTCCTCCTCCCTGCCCCCTGCCATTCCAGCGCAAAGGGCACAGGCCTGACGTGCCTGCTGGCAGCTGAAGCTTTCCATACTGCTGTCAGGTTTTCCAGCGCAAGTGAGCCAGGAGGGCCAGGAATAACCCCTGGCCCCGAGGGTCTGGGGGTATGAGCCTGCCCGGGGCCTGCATTCAGGCCCTGTGCCCAGGGGTGCAGGCAAGACCTCCCCCCCACGCCCCACCCCCAATCTGGGCATTGGGAGGCACCTGTGGCTACCGGGAGCTCGTTTCTGGCCCGAGTCCCGTGGGAATTAGCCCAGGCTCCAGGGCGGCCGAGTCCTCTCCCTGCGTGACCTTGGGACAGGCACTTACCTCTCGGAGCCGGGCTCCAGCTGAGGCGCCGCCTCTCGGGTCTGAGGGGATGAGCTTGTGAAGGGCCTGGAGCTGAGCTCAGCCATGCCCACAGCTGCTGCTGTTAGGATGAGCTTTTGTTGTTAATCCTCGCCCAAGGGTATTTTTTCCACTGATTTTTAGAGAGAGTAGAAGGGGGAGGGGGGAGAAAGAGAAAAACGTCAATTGTCTATCTCCCACATGTGCCCTGACCAACTGGGGACAGTGGTTGAACCTATAACCCAGACACGTGCCCTTGACCAGGAATCAAACCCGAGACCCTCTGGTGCGGGCTGACACTCTAAGCACTGAGCCGCGCAGGCCAGCATGACGATCGCTGCTGGGCCGGCACCACCTGGGGCCAGTGACGGGCCTCCAGAGATGAGGCTCCGTGCAGGCCAGCTGGAGGCTCACCTGCCCTGAGGACCACCAGGGCTCCAGGCCACACAAGGTACAGCCTTTCACCAGAGAGCACAGGGCAGCATAACCAGAGCCCCAGAGCGCTGCCCAAGGGGCTCAGCTATCGTCTTCCAGGCCAGGGGTGGTGCAGCTGGGGAGAGAGCCTGCGTCCTGCTCTCCAGGTAGAGGGAGCAAGGAGGGGAGAGAGGGAGGCGAGAGCATTGTCACTGACCTGGCCAGTCCCCGTCCTGCCCCCGGGGTGCTGGGTGCTGGACACCCCTCCCCAGGGGCTATATTAGCCATATGAGTCACGGTGGACTGCTTGGGAGGCCTGGACGGGCGGGCACAGTGTAGGGTTACAGTCCATTTATGGGCGCAGCAGAGGGCAGATATCAGTGTCGATGGCATTTGTTCCCAGCTATTCTTAGGAGCCTCTCAGAAGCGCCACACAGCCCAGCCAACAGCCAGGGACAGAGCAGGCACGGCTGGGTCGGGGTTGGGGATCAGGGCAGAGGCCTGGGCTGGGGAGGGTGTGCGAGGGCCTCTCACTCCACTCCTCCGTCCACAGAGGCTGCCGCTGTCCGCACCAGCATGTCTTACAGCGTGACCCTGGCGGGGCCTGGGCCCTGGGGCTTCCGTCTGCAAGGGGGCAAGGACTTCAACATGCCGCTCACCATCTCCCGGGTGAGTGTGCTGCCGCAGCCTGGTGCTGCAGGGGTTGGCATGTTCAGAGAACGGTGTGTCTGTCCATCTGTCCGTCTTCCTCAAGGCTCTTGAAAATCAGAGCACACCCCACCCGCAGTCGGGGGCTGGGATTGGCGCCAACTGAATGTTGCCGGCCATAGCCCCCTGGTCTCTGTCGCAGCTGTTTGCTTCCCAAAGTGGCCAGCCTGCGAAATGTGGAATGTAATGGGCAAGCTGAGGGTGCTTTAAGCCAAGAGGGGCTGGCAGACAAGGGAAGGGAGGATAGCCCTTCCTCGGCAGGGTGGGCTCAGGGTGCCCCCAGGCCAGGAGTGTCTCCCTGGAAGTGGGCTTTGGGGAGAGAGCACCCACAGGGTGGAGCGGGCTGGTAACGGGGGCGTATAGGTAGATGGGCTGACTGCCCACCTTGCTGTCAGGGCTCAGGGCTGGATTCGGCTGGTTACTGGGCTCCAGCACCCATTCCGTCTCAGACCCAAGATAACAGTCCCCTCCAAGGACCTGGCACCGGCTGGCCTCCTGAGGTTGGGCCTTCCTCCCTCACCTGCCTAAGCCCCTGCCCATTCACCAGGGCTGCTTACCTGCCTGTCTCACATCTTATTCCCATGCTCACCTGCCCGCCAGGGAACATGACCCTGTCCTGCCGGGTCTGCTTGCGATCAGGAACGGCACTGCCCGAGGGCAGCTCACAGACTGCTGACTGCTGGGGCGCTGACACCCAGCGAGAGGAGCAGCTAGATCTGCTGAGAGAACCTTGTCTTAACCACTGCTGAGTCCCCAGGACCCACACCAGAGCCTAGAGCATAGATGCTCAGGCAACATTTGTCAAGCAAAGGGACTCTGCGAGTCTTGCAGAGCTGGGGCTGAAGGCCCTGGGTCCCGGGGTGGACTGTGAGGTATGTGAGGCATAGAGCAGCCCCCAGCAGTCCTGGTGTGTGCACAAGGGGGCCGGCAGAGGCCCCGTGCTGTCACGGGAGGGTAGTGGGTAGGCAGGAGTGTCTGGTTGCTGCCCACCTGGAAGATAGCTTTTTCTCAGGACAGGGAAGCACCGAGGTGGGCAGCTGGGGAAGGCCTGGCAGCTGCTTGGCAGGGTGGTGGGAAGCCAACACCCCCATTGGAGGAGGAGTCCTGGTTGTGGAACTTGACGTGGGCCCTTGGAGAGACCCCAAGGAAAACCCCTCAGGGTGCTAGGGAGGCTGCATTTCTCGGGGGTGGGGTGCTGGCCCGGGAAACGACCTTAGCCTCCCTCGTCCTGGAGAGCTGGCTCATTCCAACTTGAGCCCGCACCCTCCATCCAGACTACGGGCCGGGAGCCGGGGCCATACTCAGAAGACAGCCAGGGCTTGCACCCCTGCCTCAGGGTGTGGTGACGCGGGCCTCTGAGCCCAGGACACCCTGCACGTCCCCATCCCATGGCTGAGGTCTCCTCCCTGTCCACTCTCACTCTCATAGGTCCCCTGGCCACCCCACCTGGGACTGAGCCCCACCCTGCCCCAGCCCCAGCCCCACCATCCTCAAGGCCTCCTTCTGGGGCCCCCTGCCCCATCCCTGGGGTGGAGACCAGCCTCCTGGCTCAGTGACGCCAGGATGGCCATGGCCTCACCAGGGACTCTGCCGCCTGGCCTGGCCAGTGAGGCTGGATGCAGCACAGGGGCCTGAAGCTAGACAGAGGAAGCATGTCCTCACTGCAGGCACCAGGTATATTGGGATGTGCTGGAGCCATGACTAGGGGGACTTTTAAGAATAGAACCCGCAGCCCAGACAAGGCATCAGGGCAGGGCACATGGCCTCCCTGCTTCCTACAGGGGCACCCCCCAAGTTACCAAGGCCATGGAGCAAGCTGGACGGGGCACCGGGCCTCCCCGGGGCTTGGAGTCTCTTGGTAAGCTGCTCTGGTAGCTGCTGATCCCCGGACTGGGGTGCCCCAGGCTCCGTGTTGCAGGCCTGCCCGAGCCCCCAGCCCTGCCCTCCCCCAGCGCTGTGGTTCTGCCTGCTGGGCTTCTCCAGGCCCTTCTGCACCAGGAACTTCTCCCCCATGGGGGTGCAGGGCCACTCCAGCTGCAGTTCACTTCCCACAGGGACTGGGGGCATATTGCAGAGGGGGTTCCCGGGGGCAGGGCCTGCCCCTTCTCAGCAGGAGCCTCCCTCACGACCACCTGCACTGAATCCAGAGCAGGTGGTCAGTCAGGCAGGGTCAGAGCCAAGCAAACAGGCTTGAATTTGCACAGGAGCTCCTGTGGCGATCCCTGCCCCCACGCCTGACCCTTCCCCCCTCCGGCTGGGGCTGGTAGAGGAGCACTGGGTGGGGCCAGGCACCTGTCAGCTGTAGCTCCTCCTGTGGAAAGGCTGCCGCCTGCCGCCTGCCACCTGCAGGCTGGTGGGAGCTCAACCCACCCCATCCTGCCCACAGGCCCCTCAGCATCTCCCCTGGGACAGCAGCAGCCCGTCCGGCCTCCTTTCTGTGGGTCTCAGCCTGAGGAGCCATAGAGAAAGGGGTTCAGAAGGCAGACTCAGAGGGTGGAGGGAAGGGCCTTATTTATCTGGGACAGGTGCTGGGCCTGCAACTGGAGCTGCCCTCTCCCCGCCTTCCCCACCCCAGCAGTTCTCCAGGAAGTGGGGGAGGGGTGGGAGCAGCAACAAAGGCCCGCCCACCTGTGCCAGCCTGTGCCAGCCCCGCTGGCCACTGGCCCAGAGTCTGGGCCTGCTCTGGGCCTTGCCGCTGGGTGTACACTGGGTCCTCCCCTTAATGGGAGAGGCGTGTGCTGTTGTCCAGCTCTGCCCCTCCCAGCTTGTCACCTTGGAGAGGTGGGTTCACCCTGTAGAAGGAAGACAGTGGCTTTGTGAGATGCTATGGAACCAACGGGCACCTTGGAGTCCTTGGCACCTGCTGTCCCTGGGCACTAGTTGTGAGAATGGCGGGGAGAGGGCCTCTGCCTGGGCGGGCAGGCCAGGGACCGGCCCTGTGGACCAGCTGGCAGTCTTCAGCTCCAGTATTTGTCAGACTCTGCCAGCTACAATGGGGACCAGAGCACAGAGGGTCCCCAGGGAGGGGAAGGCCAAGACTATTCTGGGGCAGCTGTGCCGGCAATTCCTGGAATCCAGAGCTGCTGGAGCTGCTGCTTAGGCAGCGCCTCCAAGTGCTGACAGGCCGAGCTGTTTATAGCCTTTAAGGTCAGGCCAGCCTCCCAGGCGCCCCCACCCAGGAGCAAACTGGAGAGCCCACAGGCCCTCCACGGGAATGCGTCCTAGCGGCCCCTCCCTGGCAGACCTCCCTGCCCTGTGACGCCCGAAGGCAGTGGGCTCGAGGCTGGCTGAGGTCCTAGAGACCAGAACCTCCAAGGCCCTGGGCCGACTTCATGGACCGCCCCAGGCTCCAGGGCAGCGGCAGCAAGCATGAGGAGGCCCCTGGGCCCTGCTGGGCGGCCCTCCAGGCTGGGAGAGCTCTGTCTCTCTCTACACAGGCCCCTCCCGTCCAGGGCAGAGTCTATGGTTGCAAAGGCCCCTAGGACCACGCCTCCCCTCTCCCCAGGAAGCGTCTTAAGAGGGTTGGAGGGACTTTGCCGTGTCCCAGTACTCTGCAGGCCCGCCGGGAGGGATGTGCCCCCGGGAGCATTCTGCAGGTGACCTCCCGGACACAGACGGAGCTGTGGGCCTGGACTGGAGGAGGAGAGCTCTCGAGAGACCCTCGGAGGGCCAGGGAAGGGGATGGTGTGGTCAGCTGGAGAGGAGCCAGGGACCCCTGGCTTTTGGGCACAGGGAGGTCGTTGTCCTGTGTGGAGTGTAGGGGCCAGAGCGAGATGGCTGGTGTGAGCCGCTGGGAGGTGGCGGAGGCAGGGCCTGCTGTCCCTTCCTGAGGAAGCCTGAGGTGAGGAGGGAGGGGAACGTGCCAGGAGGCGCTGGAGCAGGTCAGACAGCGGGGAGAGACTTTATCTTTAGACTATTTTCTTAGAGCAGTTTCAGGTTCACAGTAAAATTGAGGGGAACGTACAGAGATTTTCCGTCGCCCCCCTCCCCCCACCCCTGCGTATGCACAGCCTCCCATTGTCAGCCTCTCCCACCGGAGTGGTGCAGTTGTTACAGCTGATGAGCCTACATGGACACATCACCATCACCGGTTCATTAGGGCTCACTCCTGTTGTTATACATTCTGTGGTTTTGGACAAATGTTCGATGACATGCGTTTACCATCCAGTGTACAGTGTTTTCCCTGCCCTGGAACCCTCTGTGCAAGGAGACGCTTTTTGAGCTTAGATAAGACTCTGCCTTGCTTATTGGCCAGGCTCGGGTGGGAAGTGGGGCCATGGGGAGACAGAAGGGTGGGGGATGGAGCAAGGCCCCAGGGGAGTCCAGATGGGACTCTAAGAGCGTGGCAGGCAGTAATCTAATCGCACAATGTTAGCTGCACTGAGGGCTCCACGGGAAATCCCCCGGGAAGGGTGGGGAGGAGATGCTGGAAGCGACACCATCCCAGCATCCACCGGCTGCCCTCGTCCACCCCCCCCCCCCGCACCCCTTCCATCACCCTGGCATGGACAAATCCGGAGGGGGAGGCAGGCAGGGCCTGTCTGCTTTTGCGCACGGGGAGAGATGGCTGGGGACTTCCTCGGGGAGCGCAGCTGCCCTCCAGCTGCCCTCCAGCTGCCCTCCGCTGCCCTCCGCTGCCAGCGGCCTGGGAACTGAGGAGACAGGAGCCAGTGGCATGGGTGCCCCTGAGCCCCACCGGCGCCCTGCTTCCCCGGCAGCCTGGACAGAGCATCTCTCCCCGGCGGGTGCGAGGCCCTCCAGGGGCAGCATGTGGCTGAGGCTGCTCAGCCAGGGAAGCCCTGTGCACCCCACTCTGCCGGCTCTGGCTCTCCCAGCCCCGCCCTGCTGGCTCCTCCAGGGGGAGGAGCTGGGGCAGCACTTGGCTCCTCAGCTGGGAGCTTCCTTGAAACTCCCTCAGCTCTGTGCCCGCCTTACACAATTCCCCGTTAACAGTGCAATGCTCGCCGCCCTGGGACCAGGGTGTCCTTCTCTCCACACGCACAGGGCATGGGGCTGGCACTGCAACCTCAGGTCTGGCTCAGGCCAAAGTCCATGCTCGTCCCTTCACTTCCTCCCCACGGGCTCCTGCAGGTGGTGGGGCCACAGCTGCTCGCTGGCATCGTTAGCCCTGTGTCCCTCTGGGGCCCCTGAAGACCCGGCTCAGCAGGTGGAAGGACTCCTGGTGGCAATGTTGGCCCCAAGCACTTTGAGCCCATCTGCGGGAACCTGTGAGCCGAGACGCAGGCCTGGAGCTCTGCCAGGACTGGTTCCCAGCTGGTGACAGGAGAGGCGGAAAGTGCAGTGGGATGAAGCAACGATTACAAAGAGCCCTTCAAATGCTTAAGAGGAGAAAAACTAAAGAAAAGAAAACCCCCAAGGATTTGGCTGCTTTGGGTCCTTCCTGGGGTGAGGAAAGCAGAGAGGGATAGGGTCCAACAAGAGACCCATGTGTGTCTTATGCCTGGACCGCACCCTTCACAGCGCGGGGCTCCGGGCAAGAGCGCAGGGTGCCCACCCTTCTGTGGGCCCACCTCCCCTGCGGTGGGGAGGGATGGGATGACCCTTGGGCCCAGCTGGAGATCCCAGCCTGCACCCGCCTCTCTGTGGAAAGCTGGCAGAACTGAAGAGCACTCGCTGCAGGAGGGTGGCAGCCAGGGTCCTGGATCTGCTCAGTGGCCAAAGGCCAGGCAGCTGAGCCAGGATGGGCAGACACAGGTGCAGGGAGAGAGGCGCCAGGGGCAGAGGAGCCTGGTCCTGACCAGGCCTCAGGGAGGCCGAGCTCTACCCTGGGGACAAGGACCACCCATGGGTACCTGAGGCTGCCGGGAGCAAGGCAGGGCCTGGCAAGGGGAAGTTTGGTGTGAGCCAGCCCGTGCCCAGAGAGGCTCCAAGCTCAGGACATTCCAGATTCCCCAACCCCACCCCCACCCCCTTCCTGAGTTGATCTGGCCCAGCCTCTCTTGGATGTCATTCTGGTGTCCTTGCTCACACTGTCAGCCACCATGTTCTGGACATGGCTCTGGGCCTGTCTGGCAGTTATCACTTCTGTAGGCAGCAGGCCTGCCCTGCTGTCTGGGGTCTGTGCGGACAGCACCCCCTCACCTGGGAGCTCCCTGCCGCAGGGTGATGGGTCTTCTCTGTGGTTCCTTAGAAGCATCTGGGGAGCCCTGGTGTGGGGGAGTGGGATGGGGGGCCCTGCGGGCAGTCCACGGGAGGGCAGTGGCCTGCTCACTTCATCCCAGTGGGAGCCCCGGAGCTGTGCTTTCTCTGGCGAAGCTGGCCTGGTGGGTGGAGGGAGGGACCGGCACGTGGAGCAGCAAGTTGAGTGAAATGTCACTGTCGATTAGAGCCTTGGTGGTGGGTATTTGGGTGTTCAGAGTAAGTCTGTTCCACTTTTGTAGACAATGTCTGTATAAGATGCTGGGAGAGCACAGGCCGGAAGAAGCCAGGAGGAGGGAGCGGCTCCTGCCTCAGGAGTCCCTTCTCAGCCGGGGTGTTTTGTGTCCTTTGCTGTTGCTTTTGGGCCCTGATTAGCGCCTGTGTTGGTGGAGGCTCCTGGGCCTGGGCCGGCAGGAGGGTGGTGTGCAGTGTGAGAGGCGGGCCGAGCGGTAGCTCGGAAGTCCTGGGGAGCAGGCTGGACTGCAGGCCCACTGGCAGCCGCGTCCTGGGTTCGTTTCTTTCCTATCCTCATGGTCTCAGCAGACCCAGGGCGGGAGGCTGCTCTGGGCAGAGGTGGCTGTGCAAGCAGGTAGCACTCTTGCTGTGGTCACGGGGTCATCCGCTCGGTTCGGGCCGCCCTGCCGAGCGCACCTGGGCACAGGCTGGCGGGCAGTGGCCGCAGGGCTCTGGCTTAGGGGAGAGTCCTGCCGGGCCAAAGCCCTGTGAGGCTTGACACCCAAGGACAGGCTACTGTCCCCGCGTCCTCTCTGGCTCCTTCTAAGATGGTCCCGAGACCCTGGCCAGAAAAGAGCGTCTGCCAGCATCAGGAGCCGGCCTCGTCCCTGGGCCCAGCCAGGACGGTGGGGCCATGTGCCCAGAGAACCAGGAAGGCTGGCTGGTGGGCAGTTGGGGAGGCAAAGCCAGGCTCCTCTTCCCAGCGCCACTCAGGGTGGGGCCTGCCTGGCCTTCCACACGTTGCGGTCACTCCAGTGATGCACAGCGCCACCTGGCGTGTCCTCAGGCGTCTCAGGCGTCTTTAGAGGTGGGGCTTCATCACATTCCCCGAAATGTCCCCGCAGCGGCCACCAGACTATTTCAGGTGACGTCACGAGGCCTCCAGAGTCTCCCGTGATGGCCCTGCTGGCGGGGTCTCCACAGCCCCAGGCGCTGTGGCGGGAGCCAGGTGTGTAGAGCGGGGCACTGCCCATGCTGTCAGTGGGGTCGGAGCCAGAGTCTGACGTAATGTTCCTGGGGTGTGGCCTTCCTGGCATTGTGTGGGGTGCTCCAGGTGGTGCAGGCCTGGCATTCTGTGATGCGGGGGGAGAGGGGGGGCAGACTCTAACATTCTGTGTTGTCATTAGGGTGCAGGGTTAGGGAACTGGCCCCCTAACCCTGGCCCCCACCAGCACATCTCCCCTTCGGGCAGGATGAAGCCAGCCTCAGAGCACCAAGCCCTGCCCCGTGTGCCAGCCTGCTCACCCGGCAGGGTTGACAGCGCCCAGCCTGCTGGGCTCCCTCGCATGGCAGCTCTAGGCACTCACACGAGGATGCTCTGTGAGGGGCTTCATCCTACCTGTGACCTGGCAGCATCTCTGTGGTGGTGCTGAGCCTGCTCCTGCCTATCGCCTCCCTCCCGGAGCTGGGAGGTGCTTCGTGGGTTCTCAGGTGCAGGTGGTACAGTCAGCAAACTGGCAGCAAGAACCCGTGTAGCCCAATGGCTCGGCACAGGGAAAGTTCATTTCTCACTCATGCAGCATCCAGTGCAGCGGGCTGTGGTCATTCTCCTCCAAGTGCGGCCCCAGGGCTCAGGTCTCTTCTGCTAGTAGCTCAGCTGTCCTCTGGGTCCTCTGCATGCAGTCAGCCGGTGAGAAGAGAGAGTGCAGGGTGCAGGGTACAAGGCCGACTGCTGGGGACAGGCTGGGGGAGCGTGCACCACCTCCCTCCACATCCACCAGCCACACGCAGACACAGGCACTAGGAGACGTGGCGGCTGTGTGCCAGCAGGAGGGATCGGCTGGGGATCCGCGGTGCCAGCCACAGTGTAAGACAAAATGGCAGGCCTCTACCCATGACTTCAGGTGACGCTTCCCTGAAGCCTGGCCCAACCTCAGGCCCACCCTCCTGATGCTCATCCCCCATCTGCGCCCTCTCAGATCACACCAGGCAGCAAGGCGGCACAGTCCCAGCTCAGCCAGGGGGACCTCGTGGTAGCCATCGACGGCGTGAACACAGACACCATGACCCACCTGGAGGCCCAGAACAAGATCAAGTCCGCCAGCTACAACCTGAGCCTCACCCTGCAGAAGTAGGTGGAGCCCTCCTGACGGGGAGGCTGGGGGTGGGCCCAGCCCTGTGCCCAAGGTCTCGCAGGGCAGCTGGGCCAGAGGAAGACCAGGCCCAAGTCATCGCCAAGCACCTCCACGTCTGTGCTTCACTAGACAGACGAGGCTGGGAGGGTGGGTCTGGTGCTGCCAGGCGTGGGCCGTCAGGCCTGGAAGCCAGGCCTCCCTGCTTTCTCTCCTCCAGGCAGCCCCCCAAGGCCCCAGCAGAGGCCCGTGGCTGCCCAGTGCCCAAGGCCATGCTTTTCCACCCCGGTTAGATGAGCGATTTCCTGGAGCCACCCGCCTGCCGGTGGGCAGTGGGTCTCGGGCTCTCTGCCCGGCCTCCATGGCTCTCTGCGGAGCTCCTGGCCCAGGCGTGACTGTCTTCACGTGGCCTCATTTCTGGTTTCTCCAGGTCGAAGCGACCCATTCCCATCTCCACGGCAGCGCCCCCGATCCAGTCTCCTCTGCCAGTGATCCCCCACCAGAAGGTAGGTGCTGACTTGGTGGCCGACTCCACTCCCCGATGCAGCTCCTGGGGTGCAGTCCCATGGCAAGGGGTCAGTCCTGCCCCCCCACTGCCCGCCGTCGCTGACCCTGGGAAGGGGGCCGGCCCTGGGAGAGGAGAGCCTGCCTGAGTGCCACCTGCCAGGGCCTCGTGGCTAGACCCACATGCCAGCAGCTTAGGCCGTCCTCACAGCCGGGGGCACAGTGTCCAGGGCTTTGACCCTCCCCTTCCTGAGGCCGGGGACAGGGGACTGTGGCAGGAGAGCTGGAGGCCCAGCTTGAGCGGGCATCCTGGAGGAGCCCCTGGGTGTGGAGGGGCCTGGGTTTTCTCCTCCGATCTAGGCTTTCTTCCTCCGATTTCCATTCCTCCTCCCAACTGCATAGCCATAGAGCCCAGCCCCAAATGCTGGTGGTGACCAGGAGGCAGGAGAGAAGGTGGAGCCCTGGCCACAGACCTCACCCTGTGCCCCAGGCTCCTTCCCAGCTTCCTCTAAGCAGCTCAGCCCTGTGGGCCCCAGGCCTGGGAGGTCCACCCCACCTCCCCTCCCGGCATGACCTTATGCTGATCCCTGTTTCTTCAGTGAGGCAGAGTGGGCACGGGACAGGATGAGGGGAGAGGAAGGCTGACGGGCTTGGAGGGTGGCAGATTGGGACATAGGCAGAGGCTGCTCAGGGGAAGTTGCAGAGGTGAGCCCAGGGGCCAAATGTCAGTCCCTGTTTCCTCGGTTTCCCCTCCTGCACCTCCGCTCTGCCTGCCCACTGCCAGCTGGGCCTTCACTGGCCATGTGGGGGCATCAGTGTGGGGTCAGAACAGGAGGCTGGGCTCTGCCCACCAGGGGTCCTTACTCAGGAGAAGGAGAAGGAGAAGGAGAAGCAGACATGGAGTGGAGGTGGGTGCCCCCACCCACCCACAGTCCCTTGCTCCAGCCTCCTCTACCCCCCAGGCAGGTGGCTTGGCTCGGCTTGGCTTTCTGTCCAGGGGGTGGCAGCCCTGGGCCAGAGCTTTGTGCCCCCTGCTCTTCCTGACAAACGCCCTCTTCCAGGTGCGCCGTCCGCCCCCTGAGCCGAGCAGCAGCTGCGCGGCCGGCACTAACCCTCTGTTTCAGGTCCACACAGACGCGCTGGATGCGTGTGGCCTCTCACTGCTCTCTTCTCTCTCCCCTGCATGGCGGCCACCCTGTGCCAGGACCCTGCTCTGGACACCAACCCCGAGGTGCGGGCCGGCCCGGGCACGGAGGTCAGGCAGACCTTAGGCGCCTCCTTCTCCCAGACCTCCGCCTTCTCCTCCCACATGGAGGCCTCTGACCCTGGTCCTCCTCAGGGCAGCCCGGGGGCCAAGACCAGCTCGGAGGGAGCCCTGCACTCGCTCAGCCCGAAAGCGCCCCAGGGCGCGAGCCAGCCCAGGCAGTATAACAACCCCATTGGCCTGTACTCGGCGGAGACGCTGAGGGAGATGGCTCAGCTGTATCAGATGAGCCTCCGAGGAAAGGCCTCAGGTGCTGGACTCCCAGGAGGGTAGGTAACGGGCACAGCTCTCCAAGGTGGTCCGGGGCCCCCTGGGTCCTCAGTGCTCAGTGGAGCCTGGTCAGGTGATCAGAGTGAGGAGCCGGCCTCCATCGCCAGCCCCAACCCCAGGAGGACCTGCAGGCTGAGGGTGGGAGCAGCTGCTGCTGGCGTCCGCGTGGGCCACGCTCATTGCTTTGCACAACTACCTGGGGGACGGGTTGGATTTGCAGAGGGAAAAACAGACTTGGGGAGGGTTAAGTCAAAGTCCAGCTGTCCAGCAACTAAATGGCCGAGCTGGGCTTGAATGCAAGAGACTCTGACACCCAAAACTGTCACACACACACACACACACACCCAGGACAGGACAAAGCCTGCTGCCCCCAGGAGCTCCAGGGCAGGGGACAGGCTCATCTCCACCCTTCCGGGAGCCTGGAGGCAGGGGCAAGGAGGAATTAGAGAGGTGGGAAGGCAGCTCTCTAAGGCTAACTGGTCTGGGAAGGCTGCCTGGAGGGGGAAGTACCTCAGCTGGGTTCAGAGAGACTTGGCAGCCCTGTGGAGGGGGTGGGCTTGCAGTACTGACCCTGCTGGGGTGGGGCCGCAAGGAAGCAGGACCCCAAGGAGAAGGGGGCTGTGCATAATAGCAGCCCACCCTGCCTGCTGAGGTCTGGCTGGTAGGACCCTGTGAGCACAGGAATTAAAAACCCAGAGCCGGCGCGTTGGGGGGGGGGGGGGGCGGGGGGTGGAAGGAGCCTCAAGCAGAGCCTGCGGCAGTCCCTGAGTGCTTCCTGCTTGTTAACCTCATTCTAATTCTCCGTGGCCGTGCAGTCTGCCTAGTTCTCCCTAATAATTGTGTGCTCGGAGCAGAGCAGGCTGAGTGGAGGCGTGTGGTCCAGTGGTTAGGAGGGCAGCTGGGAGGACTGAGGGCGACAGCCCGCACAGCGCTGAGCTCTGTTCTGGCGGCTCAGTACGTACTACCCGCCACTCCCTGGGGGTGCACAGCTGGTACACCAAGAGCCAGAATTGCAACCCAGATCAGCCTGACCCAAGCCCATGCCACAGAAAGAACCGGGTGCCCCACAGTTCGCTACTCCCCCAGAAAACCCCTCCCCAGGGCCCCAGCTCTCTCAGGTCCTGAGTGAAGCTGGCCTCGGCACTTCCCTGGGCCGAGGTGGCAGAGCCAGATACCCCTGGCTCTTTCCCCAGCAGCTTCTGCCAGAAAACTCCAGGAACACAGCATAGAAATGGCCCCTCCTCTGCCCTGGAGGGGCTGGTAACTCTTCTTGGTCCCTGGCCTGCATGAGGCCCGCCGTACTGAGCCTCAGTCTGGTCGGGGCCCTACAACAGCAAGCACTTCTCTCTTAGCACCTTCAGAGACAGCATCATTCCCGCCCCCCACTCCCCACCCCGTACTGCTGAGACTAGACGCCCAGAGAGAGTGAGTCATTCGCCCCAGGTCACACAGCTAATGAGTGGCAGGTAGGACTGGCACCTGGGTCGACTTGACTCCTCCCCTGCATGGCCACAGGGACCCACCTACCTGTCCCGGGAAATCAAGGCCAGCCCCACCCCCTTTTCCCATGACTCCCAAGGTGCCCTCCTCTGGGCACAGGGACTTCTGGGAACCTGACAAGTACTACAGTATAACTTGGCACCACTCAGAGCACCAGAGGCCAGCGTGTCCTCCAAGGGAAGCGTCTGGGGAGGGAGGGCTTCCTCCAGAGGAAGGCCAGCGCTGCTGCCGGCAGGGCCACAGGCAGGGCGGAGCCTGCGAGCTGCCAGCCTGGGCAGCCTCTGCTGGGCCGAGGCGCTGCCTTCCTAAGTGTCAGATGCTCCGAGTCCGCCCACTGGACACGGAGCCCACCCAAGGCTCTCCTCTCGGCGTTCCGTTCAGTCTGCACAGCCGTCTGTGCGGCAGGCGCTGCCACCTCCCTTTCACAAAGGGAGGCAGGTGACTTGCCCAGTCAGTGCTGGGAAGAGGCAGGGCCAAGATTTGGACTCTGTCCAGCCTGGCTTTAAAAGGAAGTTCCTTCCCCAACTCTCTCTCTCCTTCTCTCTCTCTGAGCAGTTTGCAGTGTGTTTTCCTGGCAGCGTCTATCCTGGGAGGCGTGAGAAGACGAATGGGGTACAGGGACAGTGGGCCTGAGCGTCCCCGCACCCCTTCTTGTTCTCTCTGGGGCTGGACTGGAGGCAGTGTCCGCCAGGCCACCCTGCTGTGAGGGCCCTGGGCAGGTCTTTCAGCTCTGGGGCCTCTGAGTTATGTCTGCTGCAGGCCTCCCAGCCCCCAGGTCCGCAGACGGGAGCTAAGCAGGGGGCAGGAATCAATGCCCAAGAAGGAGCTGGCTGCCCAGGCAGGGCAGAGGCAGCCCCAGAGGTCAAGGCTGCCCTTTGCAGGGGGCACACTGGTCAGGGCAAGAGCTGACCCTGCAGCTGTCAGCACTGGCCAAAGGTGGAGAGGGGACGGAGCTCTGTGCTGGCCTCTCCTAATACAGCGCCACTGGCAGCTATTTTGAGACTGGGAGGGCAGAGGACATTTAATCAGCTCCGACACATGGGCTTGAGGCTGAGCAGGGGCCCTGGCTCTGCCTGGATCCCCAGGGTCTGGGCCAAAGGATGAGCAGAGCCAGGCCAGCTGGGGCCCAGGCTCCCCTGTCAGAGCCCACCGTGGTCACATCTGAGACGCTGGCTGAGTTTGGGGCAAGGAGGCTACATGCACTCTTCCGCCCTCACCCCTCCAGGCCTCAGATAGCGGCGGGATCTGCTGGGGCAAGGAATTTGTGCTCAAAGGGATGAATGCAGGCAATGCTCCCCCAGGGAAAGGGTGCTCCGGAGGCTCACTCAGAGGAGAGGGCCGAGGGCCTCTGTGGTACCCGAGACGGGCTGCCTGCCTGAGGCTTTCCTGCCATCAGCCTTGGAGCCAGACTTCTGAGCCTCCTTGCTCCTCGTCCTGCCTGTTGCCCATCCAGGGCCTGTAGGAGCCGTCACTGGAGCCCGCACAGACCCCCACCCCTGCGCCCAGGAGGAGTGGCCACGGCTGCCTGCCCCTCCCCTGAGAGGGAGGGCAGGTCCCTGGGGCTGTGGGTCACCCCACCTCACATACACCCTAGCACCATGCAACTCCTGCCCAGGGAGCAGAGCTCCCAGGGCCCCCACTGTACAAGGGCACATCCAAAGCTGCCGTCTGGCCAGGAGGTGCCTGGGCCTTGGCAGCGGCAGCTAAGGGTCTCCGCCAGGCTGTGTGGGGACTGCATGTACATGTGCCCTTAAAGATGGACCAGAACCCTTCTTGGCAAAGCTTTGGGTACTAGGGACCCACTGAGGAAAGCCGCTGTGGGACTCAGCTCTGCACCCCTCTCAGCACTCTCTGCGGCTCTGCCCTGCCGTGGGCCCTGGCCCTGGCCCTGGCCCTGGCCGAGCCTCCTGGCCCAGCCTCCCTGACAGCCCTCTTCCCTGCTCTTTCTCTCCTCCCAGGTGATAGCCAACTCTCCAGCCAAGTTAGTATCGAAGGAAAGCATGCGTGTGCTCTTGCGTGCATATCCCAGCATGCGTCGGTCTGGACCACGTGTGCCTGTGCCAGCATGTGTCCGTGTGTGTGCATGCGTGCGAGGGGGTGCATTTGTCTCGAGTGCGCCTGCATGCGTGAAGCTGCGAGTGTGGAGGGAAGCGCAGGGAGGGGTGCTAGGGCTCGGCCTGACGCCCTGCGTGCAGTTCTCCACCTCGGGCAGCTGCCCAAGGCCAGCAGGCGGCTCTGGGGCGGCGGGGAGCGCCGCCTGACCTGGGCTCTTCCTGAGCCTGAAGATCTCTGTCCTGGTGGGACCCTCAGCGGGCTGCCCCTGACCTTGTGTTTGCCTGGGGAGCACCTGCCTGTCGAGGGGAGAGCCCTGTGGGTAGACTGGTGGCCACACAGCAGGCGGGACTTGAGGGGGCCTGAGCAGAGCCCTGAGGAAGAAGCTCGCCCGAAGCATCCGGAGGAGCAGAATGCTGGCCACCAGGGGGCGGCTGGCAGGATGAGGGCCGCGGCAGAGGAGCGAGGCCACCATCTCCATGGTTGCCCAGCGGGCTGCTTTTCGCCTTTGGCCGTCCTGGACTCTGCTTGGGCTGCTGCTGCCTGGCCCGCGGCCCAGCGCCTGTGCCACACTCCCAAGCCCCTCCCCAACCCATTTTGTCTCTGCTTCCCGGCTGGTGTGGTGAGAGCTTCCAACGCCTGGCGCCCCCTGCTGGCCCTGGGCGATGGCTCGCCTGAGCGGGGACCTCCAGGGATGGGGAAGCCCAGATGGGCAAGAACAGCCTCTGCAGAGGGCTCTGGGGAGGTGTGAGGATTTCCGACCTGACCCCGGATCAGACTTTGGGTGGTCTCTCTTGACACCTCCACAGCCCTCCCTGGATGGCCCAGGTAACTCCACCTGTTGCCCTTCTCTCCTCCCACCTCCCCCCTGCACCCCCTGCTCCCCCTAGTGCGGACTACCAGGAGCGCTTCAACCCCAATGCCCTGAAGGACTCGGCCCTGTCCACCCACAAGCCCATCGAGGTGAAGGGGCTGGGCGGCAAGGCCACCATCATCCATGCACAGTACAACACGCCCATCAGCATGTACTCCCAGGACGCCATCATGGACGCCATTGCTGGGCAGGCCCAGGCCCAGGGCAGTGACTTCAGTGGGTAAGCGCCCTCCCTCCGCAGTGGCTCACGGCTCACCACCTCAGCCGCTGGCTGGGCCTCATCCCTCGAGGCTGAGGGTGCCAGGCAGCCGGCACCCGCAGAGACCTTAGGCATCAAGACCAGCTCTCCTCCTTGGCCTTGGCTTCCCGGCACAGCCCAGGGGCCCAGCACAGGGTGTCCTCTCCTCAGAACTGACCTCTGGGCCAGCTGGAGGAGAAGGGGGAGACGCAGAGTATAGCGACTCCTCCACATGCTGCCGCAGCCTCTGCCTTTCCCGGGCCCCGTGGGGCTGGGTTGGGAAGAGACCTCTGGAATCTCGTTACCCTGAGTCACACTCTCGTTCTGGATACCCCGGTCTTCCCTCACTGAGCCTTTCTGTGGAGGGAGGTTGCTGCATTCTTCCAGAGATGAGAGCGATTCCAATGTGTGACTGGCTTCTTGTGTAGGAAGGGCTGTGGAGCCTGGAGCCCTAGGCTGGGCTGCTGCTCCTCCTGCCTGCCCCAGGCAGCCTGACCCCAGGTCCGAGGGACTGAGGGCGTCGGGGTCCCTGGAATTTGCCTGTTCTCCACTTGAGGGCTAAATAGGGAAGAGTTGGCTGAAAATCATTTGTGGATGAAACTGCTAATAGTGCAAACATTAATGGGGACCTCTTCCTCTTTTGTAAAAAAAAAATATTTTTATTGATTTCAGAGAGGAAGGGAGAGGGACAGAGAGAGACATTAATGATGAGAAAGGATCATTGATCAGCTGCCTCCTGCACACCCCTACTGGGGATGGAGCCTGCAACTCCAGCATGTGCCCTTGACTGGGAATTGAACCGTGACCTCCTGGTTCACAGGTCGAGGCTCAACCACTGAGCCACACTGGCTGGGTGGGACCTCTTCCTCTTTTTGTGTTTCTGTCTGTCTCCCTTAGTTTCTCTTTCTCTTCCTTTTTCTGTGGGTGCTTCTGCCTCTTTCATTCTCTGTTCTCTGCCTCTCTCTGTCTTTCTCTTGTCTCACACGCGCACACACACAGAGCGACTATTTTCTGCTTGGGAATGACATGAGTGTTGATTTTCAGAGCTGACTGACTATCTCTTTGGCCAACATCTTATCCCTGACTCAGTATCCCCAGCAACTCAAGGCAAAAAAAAAGTCTTAAAATGATGTACTTTTTTTCTGAAACTAAGAAAAACAAATGTTGTAAGAGGGATCAAGGGGTTAAAAAGTCCCAGAAAACTCCAATAGTGTTTGACCTTTGCAGAAGCCACTGTGCTCTGAGTGCAGGCTTCGGGCAGAGAGGGGAGCCTGGCCAAGGAGGCGGTGCTTCCTGGGGCCACCAGCGGGCGGAAGCTGCTCCCCCTGGAGCTGTGGGTCTCAAACTGGCCTGGCTCAGGCAGAACTCTAGGCAGTGTTGATTTCATTCCATGGCTCGAAGCAGAAACCGTGACAATGCAATTTTAAAAACACAACCTTTATCTCATGTGAACCCAGAAAAAAGCTGCCTGGCTAAGCCGAAGAGATAACAGGGATTTCCTGCTCACACTTGTTTGCCCCAGAATGTGGCAGGTGCGTCCTTGGTGTGCTCCTAAGGGTGGCCACCATCGCCAAGGGGAAGCTCAGTGGCAGATAATGGAAGAACGACTCTGCAAAAGAACTTGACTTTCTGCGCTTGGGAAAAGGATGCTATTGTTTGGTCTTTTTAACATGATGCACCGTTAACCTTATCTGGTCTTCTGGAAGGACTGTTCCCATCTCCCTGCTACCTCTCCCAGCCCCACCCTGCCCTGCCCTGCCCTGTGTGCCTGGGAAGCACCATGCACTCCCCTCCTCCTAACGCAGCCCCGCGGGGCTGGTGCGCGTGGTAAGAGCCGCCCTCGGCCCGGTGCCTAAGGTGCTCCGTTTCTGCTGTGAATTTCCATGATGCCTTCCTCACTGACAGTTTTCTTTTTGTCTCTCTCTTCCTCCATTATCCATCCCACTTCCATAACTCATTTCTGATCCCAACCCTGCTCCCCTGTGTGTGCGCCGCCCCTGCCATCCCCTGATGGACACACACTCACTGCTGGGCTTTCCTCTGCTTGGCAGGGCGTCGCCACTGGCGTAAGTAGACCCCAGTGTCTGTTCCGTCGTCCGTCTGTCTGGTTGTGGGGCGGTGTGTGGGTCTGGTGGGCTGTGCCTGAGGACAGTGCCTGTCTGTGTTCTCCTCACGCCTACCTCACAGCCACATGACATGCCCTGCGGCCTGTACAGGCTTGTCTTTGAGGGTTTGCCCCGAATAATGTCACTATGGACACAGATGAGAGTTAAAAGCACTCATGCTGGCCCCAGGCTGGGGTCTCTGTGCTCTCCTTGCCATGCTTCGCGGGGCTCCCCCGGCCTTTTCTGCTGCACTGGGAGATTGTAGACCTGCCATTCAGCATCCACGCCGGCCATTACTCAGGGCAGAGGGTGGTAAGGGGGCCTCTTAGAGGCCCCTCCCCAGACCCCAGAACCTGGACCTGAAGGAGCCAGCGCTTGCCAAGACCACCCAAGGGCCAACGATGAGTCAGGCTTGAGGGCAGTGTGAGTGGGGTCAATGCCCCAGGGTGACCCTAACTTGCGGTCTCTGGAGTGTTTTTGGTGGCAAGAAGGTCGTGCTGGGAGGGGCTCCAGCCTCAGACCCAGGGTCCCAGGACGTGGGGCCTGTTCTGCTCTCTGCGTCTATTATTCAGAGTGCCCTCGCGGGCTCCCGGCTCTGCTGCAAGCTCGCCCGTCTCTGTGCAGGTGGTAGAAAGGGGCGGAGGACGGAAGCCCGAGGACGGAAGCCCCAGCGACACATTCCCAGCAGCCTGGAGCCCTGGGAGCTCAGGGAGGACGGGGAGCACCTCAGGGCACATTCTAGGGAGACTGCAGCAAAGGCGTCCGGCTGCTTCCTGGCACAGAGTTCAGTGTGGGCAGGCTCACAGGAGAGGCCTGGCCTGGGTCTGTACTCCGGCCCACAGCACAGTCCACACTTCCTCCCGGTAGAACAGGGCGCCCTGATTGTGCCTTCCCATCGCCCGCCTCACCAAAGACAGTAGGCCCAGCCTCTGCTTTGAGACCCTTGGGACATCTGCCTGTGCTGGAAATGGCACCCCCAGCGAGACCCCACCCTCCTCTGTTCCTGGTCCGAAGGGCTCCTCCCTGCCTGGACCCTGAGGGATTCACTGGTCTTCCCCATGGACCCCAACCTGTAGCTCCCTGGCCAGGGCACAGCCTTCAGGCAAGGAGGCAGCTCCGCCCATTTCTGCCTCCTGTTGTCACCTGTCTTTATCTGCAGCTGTAGCCCACCCTGACCCAGACACAGGGTGCCAAGCCCAGAGGCTCATGGGAGACAAGATCAGTGCTGGAGGGCTCCTTGCCCAGAGGGTAGAAGATGTGGGAACTGAGGAGGCCCTGGGGGTGCAGGGAGAGGCAGCCTGAGAGGCAGGCAGGGGGTGCCGACAGGGCCCGTGTCTGGGGTGGGCCTTTTCTAGGCATAGAGCGTCTGGGGTGTCTGAGGCCCAGTGCACAGAAGTGGCCTTCCAAGCCCTGTCACTGGGGGTCTGACGGAAAGGACACGGGCTGGGAGCCGGGAAGCCTGGCCCTGACTCTGTGGGGCCCTACACGCAGTAACCGGGAGCTGGTCTTCTGGTCTCGCTGGAGCTGTTTCAGCATCAGCACGTGCCTGGCTGGGCCGCTGGCCGGGGAGGCAGGCGGCAGTGCTGTGAGCTCCCCCTGAGTCACGCAGGCTGGGCAGGGTGCGTGGGTACCCAGAAAGCTTTGGATCTACCCTGCCTGCAGTCTGGGAGGCACTGAACCCCAGCGGCTCTGGGGGCCCTCTGGCTCCGATAGGGGATTGATTTATCCAGCTACATTGTGAGCACTACTATGTGCCCGGTCCTGGGAGTCTAAGGCAAGGGAAGGCCACCAGGTCGCCCTCAATAGGCTGGGGCGGAGACCAGGAACCCGCCTGCAGCTCCTCTCCCAGCACCCCCAGGGCAGAGCCTGCTATCTGCAGGTGATACCCCCCACATGGCCTCGTTGCTGTGTTTCTCATCCCCACCCCACCCCACCCTATTGAGCCTGCCTGTGTGTAGCCAAGTCACAGCCTTCAGTCCTCTCCTAAGGCAGTCACGGCACTGGGGGGAGGGTACCGATTGGCCTGTCCTCACTTAGCCCCAAACTCAGGGCCTGCTCAGGGCGCTGGAAATTACTTCTAGAAGATGTCTCCTGCCTCCTCTCTCCTTAAAGGTGGATGTCCTCAGGTCTGTGCCTGCAGCTTGCAAATGGGGGTGGGGGGGTGCTGGCTGGAGGACCTGCACCTCCTGACCCTCTGTGAGAGGAATCACTGTCTAATTGTGACCACCCTGAGCACTGAGCACCCAGCTGACCCCTGCCCCAGGCTCTCAGATGGCAGTGGGGAAAGGGCATGGTGGGTTCAGACAAGTAGGGGCCACCGTGGGGGGTGCCCGGGAGTCAGTGTGGGGGAGGGGAGGAGGGAGGGAGCAGGCTCCAGCCCAGCCCTCGCCCACCGGCCGCTCTGCATTGCAGGAGCCTTCCCATTAAAGACCTGGCTGTGGACAGCGCCTCTCCCGTGTACCAGGCTGTGATTAAGAACCAGAACAAGCCGGAAGATGAGGCTGATGAGTGGGCCCGCCGCTCCTCCAACCTTCAGTCTCGCTCCTTCCGCATCCTGGCCCAGATGACAGGAACTGAGTACAGTGAGTGGGGCCGGGGGCGGGCAGAAAGGGGAGGTGCTGCGGGGCCACGAGGGTCCTGGGTCCCACTCCGCAGTCCACAGAAGCCAGGGAGTCGAGCCCCTGAGCCCCTGACCCCCTGAAGCTGAGCTGGCCTTGAGATGAACAGTGGCCCTTGGAGTCCTTCTGGACCCTGGGGCAGGCAAGCGACATGAGCCTTCTGCTCGGCGCCCTGACCAAACAATGGGCAGCAGGCTTGCATGGTGTTTCCAGGCAAAATGACTGCCCAGAGCTGCCCACGCCTCTGACCACTCGCACCCAGCTGCCCTCTGCCCAGCACACAGCTTTCCCTTCCTAGTTTATAGGCTGGGAGAGGCCCTGTCCAGTCCTGGGCAGGGACTCAGTGTCCTCAGAGCTCGGGTAGCTTTTCTCTCTTGTGCTCCCGATTTTTCTCCTGACCAGCGACTTTCTACCCACAGTGCAAGACCCTGATGAAGAAGCTTTGCGAAGGTCAAGGTAAGCGCCTGGACTCAGGCTCTGTGGCCTTGCCCCTCCTAATCCCACCCCTCCCGGCAGCCCCCAGGTCACAGGACTTATGGAAGGCACCTCTCACGTTCATGTATTTGGAAACACCTGGCCCCTAAGGGGCTTCAGCAGATGCAGGGGCCTTTGCCCAGGTCAGTGAGGTGGGTGCCTGCAGCTGAGTCTCCGTCCCCTGGGCCCAGGCATGAGGACTTGGGCTCTCCTGGCCTGTCCAGGGCTGGGGCAGGGCTGCTTTGGCCTTTGCTAGGCTGTTGAGAACGAGGGCATCTCTCCCTGTGGGGCACCGAGCCAGCTGCCGTGCCTGCACACCCTGTGAGTCGAGGCTAGGCGCAGGGAGCAGGCACCAGGAGGGCTGTGCTGGGCATGGGCGCTGAGCCCTGGGCTCACTTGTCCAGACCGTGAGGTATCAGTTCTGTAAATTGCTCAAAATACAGCAGCTGCTGTAAGGAAGGACAAGCCCTGGGCATGAGGAGGAGCTTGTGCAGGACTAGGTGTCTCAAGGTCAAGATATGGTTCTGAAACACTGGCAGGTCTGAGGCCACAGCCACTAACCTGCCACCTGTGGCCTATCAGGTGCTCATGGACCATGGCATGAGGGGGCACACTGCCCAGGCACCCACTGGAACCCACTAGGGTCTTCCATGATGGGCATCGAGCCCAGTGTGACTGTGCTGTACTGTACTTTGGATGCAAATGTCACCTGCATGTTCTTCCTGAGAGAATCGCCCTGGAAGTGTACCCTGTGTGGCTTCTGTGGGAGGCTGGGGCTCAGAGCCGCCTTCCGCTCTGGGCCAAGCTTTCTGTCCTCGCTAACCTGCTGGCGTGGCCACAGGGTGTGCGGGCGTGGAACTCGGGCCGCTGGAGTTGGTGTGGACTTGCTTTCTGAACCGGTTGCTGCTGCTCCGAATGCTCCCACTCTTTGGCTGGGCTTCCGGGCCTAAAGGTCCCTCTAGGCTGCTGACACAGCGTGCAGCTCCCAAGGCAGGTCCCGCCTGTCAGTGCCTGCGACGTGCCATCTGCGCCTGGAATGAGATGATGTTTGATTTAGCTCAAGAGTTAGTATCTAGCTGTATTTTTCAATTTTTTATTTATTGGGTTGAGGCGCGGGGGGTGGGGAGGTGGATGTTGTTCCACTTACTTAAATGCATTAATCTGTTGATTCTTGTATGTGCCCTGACTGGGGACTGAACCCACAACCCTGGGGTATGGGGATGATGCTCAAACCAGCTGAGCGACCCGGCCAGGACCAGTATCCAGCTGTTTTAAGTGTGACTGAGCTGTCAGCTCACCCTGTCCTATGTCCCTGCTCCTGTGTGCTGTTTCTGTTCGTCCCACCTCCCCTTTGAAGCCACCCACATACTAGTAGATGCGGGCGCTTAGCCTTACCTGAGACTTGATAAGCGCTTCACACACACACACACACCCCCCCCCCCATACACACACACACACAAACAAACAGCTTCAAAGTCCCCAGGTTCCTTCCAACAAGAAGCTGGCAGGGGGGCCTGCTCTCCCTCCCATGAGGCAGCCCTGCCTCTGGCCCCTGCCCCCTCTGGTGTACTTCTGGCCACTCGCCGCTCCTCCCGCAGGCCACTCTCCGCTTGTACCGCGTTAACTGGACGCCGTTCAGGAGGCAGGAGGGCACTGGTGGCGGCAGATTACAGGGACTCCTGTCTTTTGTCTTTCCCTGGGATATTTGTAGACACTGAGAAGTTACTGAGTGAGGAGACACAGCAGGCAGTGTTTAGGGTGGCCCCAGGCCTCACTGTTGGCCCCATCCTGGCTTTCAGGAGCACCTGCTGAAGCTGGTCCTGCCTGGTCTGTAGACAGCCTGCTCAGCCCCAGCAGCAGGCAGGCACCTCCCTGCAGGCGGGCAGTGCCGGGCGCCCAGCGCCTCTGGGAGAGCAGCACCAACGGGCCTCCACCCAGAAGCCAAACCTCTAACCTCAGAGAAGTTGCCAGCCTCTCTGGGACCGTAGGAGGCAGGTCCCTGCGAGGCAGCCCTGATGGGGCTTCATCCAGGCAGGGCCGGAATTGTGAGGAATTGGGATTCCTCTGGCGTAGAGATCCCTGTGTGTAGAGATCCCTGGTCCCCACCTGGTGGCACAACTATCTCCAAGTCTCTGTGCTCACCTAACGCTCCCTGTAAAGGGCCTTCCTCGCCAAGGCCCCCAGGTGAAGGAATCAGGCTGATTGTAGTGATGAGCTCACAGCAGGTGAAGGGGAGGGTTGCCTTGCACACCCCTCCACAAGCAACGTGACCTCCCCCATCCCTTCTCCAAGCCCATTCGGGGTTCCTTTTCCGCTCCTCGCCTGGCCCTCCCAACAGCCCAGGACTCCAAAGTGTGCTCCCTCCCCGGGAGCACTCAGCTCCTCCGTGCACACCTGGCCCACTCCGGTGCCACCTGGCTCAGGGACCTCGCTCAAAGGGGGCCCCCGTGAGGAGCAGTGGTCAGCTATCGGCCACGAAATTACCTGCATTTTGTGGACATGTTGGTCCTTGGTGCTCTGCCAGCCTAGCACGTTTGAAAGCCACAGCTGGAGAGACCAGGACAGCCTCAATGTCCCCTGAGCAGCCCTTATGGGGGTCTGGGACCTCTCTCCCTTCCTTTCTCCCTCCCCTCTCCTTTTCCTTCTCTCCCCACTCCTGTCTGGCTGCCTGTGGATTTCCAAACGGCTCCAACCAGAATAGGCTCCCTAGACTCAGGCGCTCCCTGGCTCCCTGCGCTGTGCCTGAGCTGATGCAACAGCCGCAGGCCTGGCTGGTCAGAGCGGCTGGCTGGGCAGTGCAGCTAGCTGGGCAGTGGAGCTGGCTGGGCAGTACGGCTTGCTGGGCAGTGCGGCTGGCTGGGCAGGGCAGCTGGCTGGGCAGTGTGGCTAGATGGGCAGGGCGGCTGGCTGGGCAGTTCAGCTAGCTGGGCAGTGGAGCTGGCTAGGGCGTCTGGCTGGGCAGTGGAACTGGCTGGGCAGTGCGGCTGGCTGGGCAGTGGAGCTGGCTGGGCAGTGTGCGGCTGGCTGGGCAGTGGAGCTGGCTAGGCAGGGTGTCTGGCTGGGCAGTGCGGCTGGCTGAGCAGGGTGGCTGGCTGTGCAGTGCGGCTGGCTGGACAGGGTGTCTGGCTGGGCAGTGCGGCTGTCTGTGCAGTGCGGCTGTCTGTGCAGTGCGGCTGGCTGGGCAGTGGAGCTGGCTGGGCAGGGTATCTGGCTGGTCAGGGCGACTGGCTGGGCAGGGTGGCTGGCTGGGCAGGGTGGCTGGCTGGTCAGTGCGGCTAGCTGGGCAGGGCGGCTGGCTGGGCAGTGCGGCTGGCTGGGCAGGGCGGCTGGCTGGGCAGGGCGGCTGGCTGGGCAGGGCAGCTGGCTGGGCAGGGCAGCTGGCTGGGCAGGGCGGCTGGCTGTGCTGCGACTGCGGCCTGGGTGGCTCTCCGGGTGGTCTCTGGTGCTGTTGGCAGGCTGTGTGGCCTGGCGGGGCCTCTGCCCATGCTGTCTTACCCCTTCTCTTGACCTCGGAGAGGCTGGCGCGTGGAGGGCGTCCGATGCTGAGTCTCCAGGTGGCTCAGGCCATTCACGATGCCTCTGGGCCTAGGCTCCTCTTGGCATTAGGGTGCTTTCACCTATGTTATCAGTGGGCCCCTTCTGTCCAGCAGAATCTTACAGAGACCAAATATGCAGGACTCAAGGTGTGGGGCGTCCACCGGGTAACGCCGATAGGGGCAGGTGCCAAGTGTAAATGTGGGGACATGGACTGTTACACGGAGACATGTAAGACGAGCGTCCTCTGGCTTTTAAAGACCTAACCCTGACCTTCCTGATTTTTATAGCTGCAATTCACTTATTGAGCCATTTATTTTGAGATAATTGCAGATTGACATGTAGTTGTAGGAAATAATACAGAGAGCACCCTTTACCCCAATGGTAATGGCACAGCTGGGTGTGGCCGCTGGCGGTCGGGGTGCAGAACCCTTCCACCCCAAGCCTTCTCTGCGGTTGCTTTTTTATCGCGACACCCCCTCCCTACCACACCCCCTCCCCACCCTGTGGCACGGCAACCGCTAAGCGGGGATCTTTTCTCCATTTCTATAACTTTGTCATTTCGAGAATGTTGTATAAGTAGGATCATAAAGCCTCCGGCCTGTGGGACTGGATTCTCTGTTGGCCTAATTCACTCCCTCTCCTCATACACATCTCTTCTCCCACCCCCTCCCCCAAAGCCTCTGGATTCCGGACTCTTCCCAGCCCCCGGCCAGTGTCTCTCCCAAAGAAGCACCCGCTCTCACTTTTCACTCGAGGGTTCCTCTGCTTCTTGGCAGCGAAGACCTGCCTTCAAACCAACACCGTCGCCCTCTAAAAGCCCTCCCGCAACTGCCCGATCCACCTGCCGCGGCTCCTCATGCCCGCCTCGCATTTCCCCGTGCCCACTGAGCACACCTATGGCTCGCTCGTGTCTTTTTGTTGCTGAGTAGTAGTCCATGGCCTGGGTGAGCAGTTCCATGTGGCTGACTGTGACCCTGGGCCACCAGGTGCGCCTCTGGCCTGAAGGCGTGAGAGGCCCTTGCAGCCCGGGCAGGGGTCAGGATTCCGGCATCCATGTCAGTGGCCTTTCCCAGAGTCTCCTCCCCTCCATTTCTGTGTTTCTGGCTGTTCCTTACCTAGTTTTCTTGTGCCCTCAGCCGAGGGGCTGTGGGTTGAGCCCAGAGCCCTGCTGGTGGGAAGTGGAGGAAGTCCTGGCCCTGTATGTGTGCCGGCGGTCTTGTGAGTACGTGTGCACGTGTGTGCTGGCGTGCTCAGGCCCGGAAGGGCAGGGCCAGGCATGGTGTCGGAAGGCTTCTCTCTGGGGACAGACAAGGGTTGGCAGAGAGTGGGCAGCACAGCGAGGTGGCAGGCCTGCTCGCCCAGCCTCACCACAGGGACAGGTGTTTCTCCTCCTTCATGCCCAGTGAGGGCTCTGGGGCCAGGAGAGGCCCCCGCCTATGTGTTCAGCCTCGAGATCCCACAGCCAAAGCAGCCCTGCCCAGGCCTCACCACGAGGCCACGCTGTCCTCAGGCCTCCAGCCAGGCTTCTCCATGCCGCCCACTCACTCGGGCCCAGGCTTCAGTCCCTCCAAACTGGTCCTTGGGACTCTGGTCTTGACCCAAACCAGGCCTGACCATGTAGAAAGTTCCCGGGAAGGCAAAGCCTCTCCAAGCCAAACCCCCGCTCCCATGACCTCTGCCCACCCCCCACCCCCAGACAAGAGACTGGCGGACACATCCCCTAACCCCTTTCTTTCCCGTTTCTCTCTTCTCTCTGTTTCTCTGTCTCTGGGTCTGTGTCTGTCTGTCTCTTTCTCTCTCTTTCTCTCTCTCTCTCTCTCTCTCTCTCTCTCTCTCTCTGCCACAGGGAAAGGTTTGAAACGGAACGTAACAGCCCACGTTTTGCCAAATTGCGCAACTGGCACCATGGCCTTTCAGCCCAAATCCTTAACGTTAAAAGCTAAAAGACTGCCTGGAGCCCCCGCCTGCCACTCCCCCCAGATCTGGCATGTGAGCCCCACGGCGATGCTTGAATATGTAGAGCTGTGCTGGCACCTTCGTAGTCAGGGCGGCACTGCACCCACGCACCCCCTCAGTGCAACCCTCACCGCCCCAGACAGCCCGTGCCTCTGCTTCCCCGCCCAGGGCCATACCCAGGGCCGTAGCCGTAGTTCAGAGAGGATGTGATGGGGTTTGCTGGCCTAACACCCCAGAACCAAGGGAGACAGCTCGCCCCTAGTGGATTCCCTGCCACCCTCAGTGGCTGGGAGAGTAGCCCTGCCCAGTGCCGTCTGGGAGGAGTCGCCCATAGAGCAGGGTCCTGGGAGGAGGTGACTCCCTGCCCCATTCCCTCCCTTGCTGCCTCTGAGCTGGAGCCCTGGAGGAGGGGGAGCCTAGGTAGAGGCGGCAGGCCCTCCGCCTGTGGTGAGGCTGGCATGTGCTCTCCCTCCGTGCCGTGTGTGCTAGCTGCCCAGCCCTCTCTCCGGTACAGATATGCATGCTCATTCTGAAATAAAGAGGATTTGAAATAACAAACCAGCCTCGGTCCTGCTGTGCTGTGTGCATCCTCCAGAGGCGCAGGTCTGAGCCAGGGAGGGACAGGCGCCCCAGGGGCTCTGCCCTCCGCCGGTTTCCCCCACAAGGGCCCTGTCTGGGCTGTGAGCTCAGGCCAGAGAATGCATGTGGGAGTCTGTGCTGTGCCAGGTGGGCAGCCCTAGGGTCCCCCAGGGCAGTGTATATTGGTGGGTGCACAGAGGCCCCTGCCCACCCCTAGCTGTAGCTAGGAAGGCACTGCCCCTGCTTGGCCCTGTGCCGGGGACAGGGAGGGCTCAGGAGGGCACGCCTGCACGAAGGGGCAGGGCACAGGGGAGAGGAGGTGGAAAATGTGCCCGGTGGAGTCCTGCTGGGTCAGGGAGGTGCGGAGGACCTCCAGCTGGCCTGCTGGCCCCACCCACCCACCTGGGGCCTGTCCTCATCCAGAGCATTTGGGAAGGGCCAGGCTGGCGGGCTCACCTTCTTCCCACCCTTCTGTCAACCCATCAGCCTGGTTCCTGAAAGCAAAACCACTGGCTGAGAACACGACACCAACGGCACTTAGCAAACAGAGGCGGACGCCAAGGCTCCCATCAGGACGCCCCTGCCGCCCTGCCAGGATTGGCCAGAGCCTTGCTCCGCTCCTGCCGCCTGGGCACAGGCTTCCTCTCTGCCTCCAAGGACCTTGGCAATCCCATCTGGAAGGGCTGGCCAGGGCGGCTGCTCTATCCCGCCCACATCCCAGACGCTCTCCAAACCCCTGCCAGCGGCTCCATTCGGGCCTCCTATCTCTTCCCATTTCTAGCCTCTGCTCCGGGCCAGGCAGGGCCAGCGTGCTGAGGGATCAGCCAGGAGATGGAGCGTGCTCCTGCCTGCACCGAGGCGTCCTGGAGCGCACGCACATGTTTAGCTGAGGCCCCGGGGTGGGTTGTGGGGCTGGGGGCTGCCAGAGAGAGGCCCAGGCAGTGAGTGTCCTGGGCTGACAGAGGACCCGAGCCCGTCAGAACTGGTGGCCTCACATTTCCCTGTCCTGACCCCGGGGTGTGGAAGCCCTCCTGGTGCTCTGGAAGGTTCCCAGGGATGCCCACCAGCCCCTGCAGGCAGCCCTCTGTGCAGAGCTGTCCTCACACAGCAGCCCGTGTACGCCTGGCTGCTGTGGGTGCCAGAGAAACGAGAAAGCGCTGATGTGGCCGTGGCTGACCATGAGGCAAGGTTGCTGGCGTGAGGTCTAGAGACAGGGGGAGCCCCTCGACTGGGTGTCAGAGCAGGCTCCCTGGGAGAAGGGCCTGGGCCCTGGTCCTTAAGAGCCGTTAGGATCGCTGTGTAGGTAGGGACGGCTGGACGAGGAGGAGAAGGGGTGTCCCGGAACCCCGAGTTAGCCACGGTGGCTGGGTAGAGGCAGTGCAGAGGGCGTTTGGTCAGGAGTGGTCGGAGTGGAGTGAGGGCTGTGGGGTTTTGACTGTGCCTGGAGCTAGTGAATGTCGCCGGGTGCTGGTTCTGTGGGGATCGCGGGCCTGATCTCGAGGGTGTCATTTGCACAGACTGCAGTGTCCACGGGCCCTGGAGGTGACCGTGCGGAGTGACGTGGTCAGGGCGCCCCGAGCCACAGCCAGTCTTCAGGCTGCAAGATGAAACGCTGACCAGGCGGATGGCAGCGTGAACACTTTAGCCTGACTGGGTTCTGTAATCCAGTCAGTAGAGATGTGCATGTTCCAGTCTCTGAACTAATACAATGAGCACTGTCACCCCGACAATAGCACCCCCAGCACCATCAACCACACACCTCCACCTCCCCAGCAGGTCAGCCTGAGCCCAGCAACCACAGAGCCCAAGCCCAGCACCTCCCCAATCCGTCCGTAATGCGTCCATAATGTCCTTTCCGTACCTAATACCCTTGGCATCAGGAAGAGCATCAACCGAAGGCCAGGACCACAGAGCAGGCATAAGGTTGGCGTGCTCCCCCTTGATGCCAGCTGGGTCGAGGGACGAGATGGCCTGCCAAGGGGCCCGGGGCCAGCCTGTCTCTCCTCTCGACACACCCTCTCCTGAAGCCTTGAGTAGTTGAGTACAGTTGGTTTGGTTTGGTTCTTGTTAGATATTTGAAGTGAATTATGACCAGGGCAAGAGGCAGGTAGACTCCTACGCCTGGCTGGGGGATTGCGTAGCTTTCCTCGCAGTTGGGGCCACGTAAGTGCTCTGCTTGCTCCCTGGGACACCTTCCTCGGCGTTTGGGGCTAATGAAACTTCGGGCAGGAAACAGCCCAGACAAGACCCTGGGCACATGCTGCCCCTCTCCTGGGGCCTGCTGCTTGGCATCTGCAGACAGTGCTGCTCGGTAGGATGCCACTCGTAGGCCCCAGCGGCGGCCTGTCCCTGGCCCTGGCCCTGCGGTAGAGCATGGACTTTCCTGGGGCCCACCTCGCCCCTGGAGCCCAGGGGTCATTTGGAGCTATGCCTGGGACACACCACGTAAGCTGGTCTGACTAGCAATTGGAGTGAAGGGGACAAAATCAATGTTCGGTTTGTCTGTACAGTCCTGTCTCCCCCAGACACCGTCATCCCTCCTGTCCTGAGCAGCAGCCTCGGCTCCCAGAAGCCCCTGGAAGCCTGGGCCAGGGTCAGGGAGAAGCAGACAGGGAAGCTGGGTGTTCTCTGAGGCCTGGCGGCCCATGGCGTGAGAAGGGCCTGGCGGCTGGCTGGGCAGTATGGCTCCAGGAACTGCAGCTGCTTCCCAGAGAACTGTGGGCAGCCAGGTTCCTCCATGAGGACGGTGAGCAGCTTCCTGGGAGGGCGGGGCCGGCATGCCGCAGGCCCCAGCAGGGCTGTCTGAGGCCTCCTTTCTGAACTAAAGCTGGGGGGGCTGGTCAGGACATGGCCCTTGCCCTGGTCCGTCGGGGTTCGCTCCCTCCTGTGGGAGGCATTCTCCAGCCCGCTCCCCAGCCTCTCCAGGGCTCCGTGGCTCCCTCGGCCCACCCTACACCTCACTGGGGGAGGAGAGCAGTTCAGTGATGCCTGGTAAACAGCTCGTGACCTCTGCCCTGGGACAGTCTGGGGAGCGCCTGGCTACTCCCAGGGCAGTCCTCGGACCAGCGTCACCTGGGGCCCCACCCAACCTCCCGAATCAGAAGCTGCATTTGAGCAAGATCCCCAGGCCATTCACTGCATGTTCGACCTGAGGCGGCAGGAGTGAGGCAGCGGGCAGCGGGGAGGGTTTACCAGCAGTGCCGGCCTCTGGAATCAGGCTCCTCTCCTGGAAAATGAGGGTCTTGATACCAATGGCCCAGCAGGTGGAGGGGATCAGAGGAGTGATGCTCACCACCCCCCGCCCTCCCGTCAGCACAGCTGGTGCGTGGCAAACCCACTCCCCACCCTGTCCAATAGGAGAGTGCCTTTTGTGGGGAAGGACCCTACTTGCCTGACTGGAAGAAGCGTCTTCCTCCCTCCCTGAGGGACTTGGGGTGCTGGGGGAGGCTTCAAGCCAAAGTGTCCCTCCGCCAGATCCTGCCGTCACTTCCTGTTCCAGGAGCTTGAAATCTGTGTCTCCATCCCCTGTCTACGGAACAGAGTTGCTAATACCCATGTCAGAGGGCGACGGTGAGGACTACAGACAGAGGCCAGGCACACGGGGCCAGGTCAACAACAAACTCCACGCAGGGCCACCCGCGACGGGAGCCAGCTCCTGCTCTGTGGCAGCAAGTCCCCGTCTCAGGCCCGAGGCCGGGGGGCAGAGAATGCATTTCTTTGCTCTCCTGTAACTTGGCTTGTCTCTCTGCCCAGTTTTCCAGGTGGCAGAAATCCAGCCCATCAGCCCAGGCTCTGGTGCCCCCTCTTCCTTGGAGAGGTTTGGGGAAGAGATGCTCACTGAACAGCAAGGCAGGCAGGGTGGGCACCTGGGCACCTGGCCCTGGTCTGTCTCTCTGTGCTGGCACCTGCCGAGATATCCCTACCCATCTGGTCACACTGGTCACACTGGTCTACACTGGCACTGCAGTCCCTCCCTTGTTCCCAGGCACTGGTCTTTCAGACATGCAGGCACTCAGGGCCACAGCACATCACTCTTGGGCATGTGAGAAACCCTCTGGCCGCCAGGCCACACGAGGGCCTGGGCACCTCAGGATGGTCTTGAATCCGTCTGCTCCTTCACCACGGGTACGGGAGACCCTGAGATCCTGCCACCTCTCTGGTTTACCTGGGAAAGGGGCACAGTTGCCTCTATTTCTGAATCCCCCACGCCACGTTAACCCTTTCTGGTCCAGATAACCTTGATCAGCCTGGCATGGCAGCTTTCATCCATCTTCCGAACGTGCTGTCAGTGCCTGAATCCTCCACCGCCTAAAAGCCCAGGCTCTCGCCACTCTAGAGCCTAAGCCGTTGACCCTCAAATATCTACCTCTGCTTTTCTCAAAGGCCATGTGCCTCCGACTAAATGCAGAAGGGAGGAAAGCAGGATGGGGGTTGATAATTCAATCTACTTTTCCATCACACTGTGTTTTGTACTCAGAAAAACCAGGGAGCACAAAAATGGGGGGTTCTTGCTCTGCCGGAGCGTCAACCTATGAACCAGGAGGTCACAGTTCGATTCCAAGTCAGGGCACATGCCCAGATTTCAGGCTCAATCCCCAGTGTGGGGCATGCAGGAGGCAGCCAATCAATGATTCTCTCTCATCATTGATGTTTCTCTCTCCCTCTCCCTTCCTCTCTGAAATCAATTATATATATATTAAAATGGGGTGTTCTTACCAGGCTTGAGAATAATTTTGATGTTACTGTGATCCTCCTTGTGGGCTGAGCCCTTCCCTCTTGGGGTCCTGAGGGCCTCTTTCTCTGAAGCTGGGAACAGGCTTCTGGAAGATCCTACTCCGCAGTATGAACGGTGCCTTCTGCCCAACGTGCCTCTACTGCAGACACCACCGCCATGCAGAGGGCCCCCTTGACCTGTTGTCTTTCTTGGTCCCGCCTCATCAGCACCCCTACTGAGCATGCTCCAGTGTGCACCAGCCAGGCCACCACCCCGCTGCTGCCCGCTTCTGCCCAGCCGCCTATTGCTGCCTCTCCCAGCGCAGCCTCGCCACCCCTGGCTGCAACCGCTGCCCATGCTGCCGCTGCCGCTGCCTCGGCCCCTGCTTCAAGCCCTGCGGACAGTCCCAGGTAACTGCCCCACAGGTGCCACCCCGGCTGTGGGGAAGGGAGGCAGGAGTGGCCTCACCCTGGCTCCATGTGTGGGCAGCTGTGTCTCACCCTCAGAAAGGCCCACCCCAGGTGGTTAGGAGCCCAGGGCCCAGGAGGCCAAGACTAGCACTGCCCGCTGCAGAGTGCAGGGAGTGTGAGTGTGGCTGAAGGCAGGCGGGGATGTGGGCCCCCACCCTCTCCTTGGGCAAGAGAGGGACCTCTCTCTCTCTCTCTCACTCACGCACGCGCGCGCGCGCGCGCGCGCGCACACACACACACACACACACACACACACACACACACACAGTAAGACAGCAAATGGAGACTGGAAACTCTGTTTCCGGAACTGAAATTAGGGGAATGGAAGTTGTCGCCTGGGCTAGGGAAGCTGAGGAAAGCTCCGTGGAGGGAGGAGCACTGACCTGGTCACAGGAGACAGGCCTGGTCTCCTGGTCACACCTGACTTGCCCTTGGCCTTTAGCCTCTGCCCTCTGGGCGGAGAAGCAAGAGGCACCTGGTGCAGTGTGGCTCCCACCTCTCCTCCGCCATTTCCTGTCTGTAATCTCCAGAAAGTTACTGAATCTGAACGTCAGTTTCCTCGTCTGCTAAGACGTTTAATGCGACGTTGATTTGTAGGGCTGGGACAGGAAAAGTGTGCCTAAGCCGCCTCGCACACAAAGTGGCCTCCAGTGTTGCAGCATACTGCTCCCCACCCGCTCTCCTGGCGCCCAGCAACGGGGCAGGGTGGAGAGCACCCGGGGAGGTGGGGGCAGGCTGGCAGGTGGTCTGGCACAGCCGGGCAGCAAGCAGGCCTCCAGACCCAGCTCTCTACGGGCTGCATGGAGTGTCCACCTGGTGTTAGGGTCAGAGCCAGCTCTCAGTCTCCTGCCCCACCCCCCCACCCCACCCCCACCCCCCGGTTTTGTGGAAAGGACATGCCTCTCTGCGTCGGGTGCACAAGTCCCTGGTGCAACCTGAGGAGGATGGCGAGGGGCAGATTAGCCACAGGCCTGCAGTCTGTACCCCTAGCCCTGGGCTGTACAATGACCCAGGTGGTGCAGAGCCGGCCTTTCCCCAGCCCAACTCAAGCCTCAGGGTGAGCCCACCCCGGCCTCCACAGTTTTCTATCCCAGCTGCCAGAGGGCACTTAGCAAGTGCTTCCCTCTGCGCACCAGAATGGCTCCAGGGAGAGCCAAAGAAGGCAGATGTGGGCCCTGCTCAGGCTCCAGGCCTCTATCCTGGGCCCTCGGGGCTCCTTCAAGAGGGCAAACCCTTCCTTCACTTTGTCTTGCAAAGAGAGTGATGCCTGGGTGGAGGCTGGGGAGGAGCCTGCAGAGCTCCCACGTGGGCTGGAGCAGAAGGGAGCAGGAGACCACCTCTGGGCCCAGCTCCCTCCCTTCTGACACAAGGGCTGGGATGGAGGTAGAGGGAGCAAGTGGGAGGCAAATGGCCACCCAAACTGTCCTGGAGCCTGGCCTCAGAAATCTTGCTGGATATCGGTGGATATCGGAAGCCTCGGCCTCCTCCTCCAACAGCACCCCCTGACCAGGACCGCAGCTCCTGGGATGTGGGGAAAGCGTCCTCCACGGGGGAGAAAGACTGGCTGACACCCACTACCTTGGCCTCCTCCCACCAATGGAAGCAGGGCACCCCATGGACACTGCCTCCTTCTCTTCCCGGAGGCCCCTACTCCACTGGTCTCGACAGGTCGGTCAGAGAAGGGCAGGCCCAGGAAGGGGAGACGATGGCCTCCCTCAACCGGCAGCGTGGCAGTGAGGCAGGGCAAGCTGCCTCCACCGGGCCCAGGACGCGGGTTGGAGGCTTGGCCACCGGCACTGTCTGCGGCAGCTCGAGGTTCTTAGCTCAGGGCCACGCCCTCCAGAGCAGGAGAGACAAGGCAGGCCCTGCTCCTGTGGCTCCGCCCAGCGTGATGCACGAGGGGGGGGGGGGACATTCAGGCCAGGTGGAAGGAAGGCAGGAAGCCATGGGCTGGGGAGGACAGCATGTTTCCCGGGGCTCATGTCTCTAGCACCCCATTTCCACTGGGTGTGGTCACGTGGTCCCTGTGGGATCTGGAAAAGGTAGGGAGAGACAAGGGCGTGTTCTGTAAGATAGTCATTAGTTTTAAATGAGAAAAGAAAAGGAGGGGCAGGGTTCACAGACAAATGAAATTGGGGCACACTGGATCAGCCAAAGTAAAACAAGCTGCTCCACTCCAGGGATTCTTGGAGCAGACAGGCCACACAGCATTTCCTGAGGGCAATGCACGGAGTCACTGTTTCCATTCTCTTTGGTCCGATGATACCTGGGTCACAGCAGAAAAAGGCTGCTCTCAGCCTCCTGGGGGAACGCAGTGGGAGAGGCAAGAGAACCACATGGAAGAGAACCGTGTTTGGGGGTGAGGGTCTCCCTGCCGGAGCCCAGAAACCCGAGACTTTACTGCTCCCTCCAGCAGCAGTAGAAAGGGGAGGGGAGGAGGCCAGGGGCCTAAGGCTGTGAAGTGCCCCAAGATCAGAAGGTGGAGGGAGGGGGCAGCTCTGACTACCTCCATCTCTCCTCTCTCCAGCCTCTGTCCCTCCAGCGCCAGACCGTGCCTGGCAGCCTCTCCCCAGCGGGTGGAGAACCTCCTGTGCCCCCTCCTGCCCAGCTGGCAGCTTGGCCTCCTCCCTCCGCAAGGCAGTGACGGCAGCAATGGGCTCCATTTCTTGAGGTGTCTTTGCTGCTTTAACGAAACTCACCAAAACTCCTCACCTACAGAGCAGCTTCCGCCGCCCACAACCTCGTGGTCTTTCCTTGCAGCCTCGGGCAGCTCCGGACCACCTGTCAGATGCCCTCTCTCCAGAGGCTCCCGAGGATGCAGAACAACCTGCCGGCTGCCAGCACAAAGCCGGGCTGTCCTTCCGGCTGCTAACTCTGCCCCCTTGGTTCCAGGCCCCAGGCTTCTGCTCACGGTGCGGCCCCGGCGACCCCTGCAGCACCTGCTGCCCATCCGTACACGGAAGCCCCAGCAGCCGCTGCGCCCAAGCCTCGGGCTGTCACCACTGCCAGCATTCGGCCTTCTGTCTACCAGCCAGGTGAGAGTGGGCGGGGGCTGGCAGGCTGGGTGTGGGCTGCAGCGGTCAACTCCCAGAAGGATGGTGGTCAGTGAGGTCCTGCTACTGAGTTCAGTTGTGGGCCCTATTCCTGTGGAGCCTGCCTCTGTCACTGAAGAGACAGGTGGGCAGTGCCAGGCAGGGACGAGCCTCCCAGCTCTTAGGGAAAGGACACTCCTGCTGGGGACTTTCAGGCTCAAGGTGAGGGAAGAGGGTTTAGGGGGGAGCTGTTCCTCCAGCAGTCTGGTTCTGGCTCAAGCCAGAGGATGGGCAGCTACACCAACAATGCCAGGGGCTTGGGGCAGCCCCACTGCCTCACAGTGACCCTGGGCAAGCTGCTCAGCCCGTCTGGTCTTTGGTTTCCTCTGCTGAGGCAGGGGAAGCACAGGTGAGGCAGCAGAGCGGCCAGCACCGGGCCTGACAGTGGCTGAGCCACGGACTCTCCCTGCCTTCACACTGGTCCCCATTCTTTTCACTGCCTAGGACTCCCTTGCAGGAATGAGGGCTCAGCCCATGACCCCCTCTTTCCTAGCCAAAGCTGGGCCTGCTCCCCAGAGCCCAGGGCAGCTCTCAGGCTGGCCTGTTCCTGCTCAGAAGCTCAGGGCTCTTAGCAGGTGCCGCCCCTACTGGGGAAGGCCCCCGGTGTCCTGGTCTGCAGGATGTGCCCACAGGAGGGCTCCTGGCACCTAGGCCCTGAGTGCTGATAGCACTGCTTGGCCCCTCGTCCCGCTGGACTTGGGCTGGGAACTCCAGGAGGCAGGGCTAGGGCGGGCTGTCTCCACAGCACCAGAGACTCAGCTCTGGCCCCGAGGAGCTACTCAGCAAGGAAGTGAACAGGAACGAATGAACGAATGAATGCTGGTGAGAATTGTGTGTCCCCCCACTGGCAGTGGGGAGTGGGGGAAGAAGGGGCTGTGAGCTGCATGGTCTGGTGGCCGAACACCAGGGATAATGGATGACAGGGTTTCCAGAGGGATAGCCTGGGCCGGATAGGATATTGGCAGGCAGACACTTTTTATTCAAAGCATTATGCTTCCTTTTTTAAAAAATTGTTGTTGTTGATTTTTAGAGTCAGGGGGAGAGCAATAGAAACACCAATAGGCTGCCTCCTGCACGACCCCTACTGGGCATGGAGCCTGGGCATGTGCTCTGACCAGAAGGGAACCAGGAACCTTTTGGTCCATGGGGCCAGGCTCAATCCACTGAGCCACACCGGCTGGGCTTAAAGCATTCTACTTTTAACATATTTATTCTTACGACCATCTTGAACTTACGGAAAAAGTATTAACAATTTTCCACTTGCAGCAGTAATACAAACTGTCTCCCCCCGCCCCCACATTATTGCACACATCCCATTTTTACGTATGGTAAAGCTGACATATGGTAGAAAGTGAGGCGGTTACTCTCTTGTTTGGGAAAGAATGAGGCAGCGAGTTCTAAGGGGCAGGGAGGGGGCTGCTGGGCATCCGGCAGGAGGAAAGCTAGGTAGCAGTGTGGGGGACAGAGGAAGAGAGATGTCTGGGCTCGGGGTACGTCTGGTTAAGTTTTCTCACTGCGGCTGGGGAGCAGGGGAGACAGAGATATTGAGTCCAGCAGGGCCTGGCTGCCAGCCTTCCAAGAGTGCCAGCCCTGTATGTGGGCTCCCCTGCCAGGGCCTGGTGCTCAGGGGGCTCCCCCAGGGCCTGGTGCTCAGGGGGCTCCCTGCCAGGGCCTGGTGCTCAGGGGACTCCCCCAGGGCCTGGTGCTCAGGTGGCTCCCCTGCCAGGGCCTGGTGCTCAGGGGGCTCCCTGCCAGGGCCTGGTGCTCAGGGGGCTCCCTGCCAGGGCCTGGTGCTCAGGGGGCTCCCCCAGGGCCTGGTGCTCAGGGGACTCCCCCAGGGCCTGGTGCTCAGGGGGCTCCCTCAGGGCCTGGTGCTCAGGGGGCTCCCTGCAGGGCTGGCCAAGTTGCCATCCATGGAAAAATACCTCATTGCCTGGGCGAGGTCTCCTTTGAAAATGGTCCTGAGACTGGGTACTCCCCGTGTTCTGGGGTGAAGGGAGGCTCCTCGCGCAGCGCTGGGCACACTGGCGGTGCCCTCTGTGCCTTGAGAGGCAGGGACACAGGGTTCAGAGTTAAAATCCCGTGACAAGTGTCAGGTGGCGGTGGACACGGGCACTGGGAGCGGGAGGTCCTCCCAGGCGCTAGGAAGGCAGACCGGCCGCGGTCGGGCTCTCCGGGCGGGCCTGGCAGGGCACCTTCCAGGGCAGCCCCGGCTTTGGCTCGCCTCCGGCTGCGGCCCAGACGTTAACTCACTCCTGCGGGGAGGGAGGGCTGGTCTGGGGAGAGGCGGGGACCCGGCGCTGCGACCCTCCTCCCTCCTCTGCCGGCAGGGCCGCCGCAGCTCCCGCGGGGCTCCTGGAGGGGCGCGGGGGGGGGGCGGGGGGGACGGGGGGCGAGGGGGGCGGCCGGGATGGCTTGGGGGGGGGGGGTGACGGGTAGCTGGGATGGCTGGGTGGTCGGGGTGATCGGGGTGGCTGGTGGTCGGGTTGTGGTGATGGGGGTGTGGCCGGGGTGGCAGGGGGTGGGAGTGACGGGTAGCTGGGGTGGCTGGGTGGTCGGGGTGATCGGGGTGGCTGGTGGTCGGGTTGTGGCGATGGGGGTGTGGCCGGGGTGGTGCGGGGTGGGAGTGACGGGTAGCTGGGGTGGCTGGGTGGTCGGGGTGATCGGAATGGCTGGTGGTCGGGTTGTGGCGATGGGGGTGTGGCTGGGGTGGCGGGGCGGGGGGGAGGTGACGGGTGGCCTCGCAGCGCCCTCTGGTGGCCGGCACCTGGCGCGGCCGCGGGCGGGCGGGCGGGAGGCGGAGCTGCGGGGAGCGCGATCCCGCCGCCGGCCGCACAGTCCCGCCTGCGAGGCGGTGGGGCCTTTCGAACTTGCCAATCGGGGCGGCGCCGGGAGCGGGGAGGGCGGGGAGGGGCCGCGGGCCGCCCGGGAGGGAGGGCGGGAGGTCCCAGCGCTGGGGCGAGCCCCGCCCAGGAAGCGGCCTCCGACGCCGACCCGCGGTCCGGGCTGAGAGAGCGGGTTGGCGGGGGAGTGCGGCCGGGGGAGGGGATGGGGAGGCGCGGAGGGGCGGGCAGGTGGGCGAGGGCCGTGGGCAGGGCGGCTTTGCTGTCTCGGGAGTGGGCAGCTGGGAGCCATTCTGAGACGCTGCTCTGGCACTTGGGAGACACGCAGGGCTGTTAGGAGGGTGGCAGCACCTGGAGTTTGGACCTCACGTCACAGGGGCGGTGCCCCCCTCTCCCCCCCCCCCCCCCGCGCCCCCGCCTGTGAGGCAGGCCGGTGCCATGAACCCACCATGGGGAGCACTCGGTCTAGGACCTAGGTGCTCTGACTTAGGGTGTCAGTCTCCCACTCCAGCCCCCACACCAAGTCCGTGTGGGCTGGGCTCCCTCGGCGACCAGGCTGTGAGACAAGCTGACAGTCATGCTGAGACCCAGGAGTCACTAATTTAGTGACACACTAACGGTGCCAGCTACTTAACCCTCACCAAACACTGTAAGGCACTAACAATCATATTGCCATTCTTAGACAAGGACATTCAGGCCCAGAGATGTTAAGGACTTTGCCCAGGGACACACAGCCTGGACCTAGTAGGGCTGTGCTCCCGGCCGAGCTCAATGCGGAGGATGGGGCCTCCTCCCTGTTGACAGTTGCTCCTCAATCACATAGTACACCAAGATTTTATGGAAATTGGACTTGGGTTCTTATTTTTTAAATTTTATCTTATTGTTGAAACTATGACGGATGTTCCTCTTTCCCCCACTCCTCCCCACTCCCACCCCCTACCCAGGCCTTCACCCCACTATTGTCTGTGTCCATGGGTTATGCATATATGCATATAAGTTCTTTGGTTAATCTCTTCCCGCCCCACCCTTCTCTCTGAGAATTCTGTCTGTTGCATGCTTCTATGTCTCTGGATCTATTTCGTTTGTCAGTTTCTTTCTTTTAAAAATATGTATTTTTATTGATTTCAGAGAGGAAGGGAGGGGGCTAGAGAGATAGAAACATCAGTGATGAGAGAGAATCATTGATCAGCTGCCTCCTGCACGCCCCACACTGGAGATTGAGCCTGCAACCCAGGCATGTGCCCTCACTGGGAATCGAATCATGACCTCTGGGTTCATAGGTCTACACTCAACCACTGAGCCACGCTGGCCCGGCATACCACAGCTTTTTTATCCACTCATCTACATGGGCACTTGGGCCGTTTGCAAATCTTAGCTAGTGTATGGACTTGTGTTCTTTACAGAGGCAGCTTGGGGTGATAGACAGAATAGTTCTGGAGACTTGCTTTTCATTTACGGGCTCTGTCTGAGCCCCGGTGACCTCAACTGTAAACAGGACTAACAAGGATGATCTGTTATGTGCCGTCTGCCTCCTCAGTGAGTGGGGAGAAGATTCCTTGTGGATGAAGCCAGCGTAGCTCCCAGGAGGCTCCAGGGCAGGGCTGTGGAGGGTTTACCCCGCAGCTTTCCATAACACAGCCCGGCCTCCCCATCCCCATGGCAGGGTTTCCATGATGCCCAGCTCCGAGGAGCCAGTCATCTGGGAGTAGGAGGGACAGAGTTGGACAGCAGACCACAGGCCACCCGCGGTGGCCCAGGGCAACCAGGTGGGAGAGTCCAAGGCCAGGTCAGGGCCTTTAGCCTTGAGAAAGGCCTTACTTTCTAGGCTGGACCCTGGTGGAGGGGAGGGAAGGGTGCAGTGCCCCTCAGCACAGTCCACAGGCCAGGCTCAGAAATGGGGAGGAGACGGCCCTGGCTGGCTTCCCAGGGCGGGAGAAGGAGGCCTCTTTCCATAAGAGCAGACTGAGTTGAGGGAAGGCATCTGGAACCTTCCTCACTGGGAGAGGGTGCTGGCTGGCTGGATGGTGCGCAGGTCTGCCCAGCGGTCCACAGTGGAGGCACAGAGCGCTGAGACCTGGGTTTTGAAAGCCCCGGCCTCAGAGAGCTCTGGGCAAGTAACTGCAATGCTCCTTTGGCTGTTACCCCAAAAAGGTTTTAGCTTTCAGTGGACTGGAGGGGGGTCCCGAGGTGCGGCCGTGCATTCTCTCACTGCCTCCCGGGTGACCTCTCCAGTCCCTGGGACCCACTCTTTCTACCAAAGATGGAGAGCACAGGTGCCCAGGCAGCCGGACCTGGGCTGCGGCTCCTCAGCATCTCCACCCCAGGCTCCCTGAGCGACTCCTTCCAGACCTTTCCCCCGCACCCTAATCACACCAAGATGGAGGTCCCCCAGTACAATTCAAGCCAAGATGCTTTTCAGGAAAACAATTGTAGCTCGTCCTGAACCCGAACTGAAAACCCTACTGCCCTGGCTGCCATCTGCTTTGTCCCAAAGCCTGGACTAGGTCCAGATTCCGCGAACGCATGCAGCTAGGCATTTCGGACGTCAAATCACCGGCCAGAGCGCACCGGAAGCACCTTCCAGTCGAGGCCAAGATGACCCCCTGCCCGCTCCCTGGAGAGGGAGAGGATCCTGGCGCCCACCCTGGCAGCTGCAGATATTTATAGCGCCTGGGGCCCTGCTCTGAAGGCTCCCCATCTCCCTTAGTTCTGCTGCCAATTCAAACCTGGGCCCCAAGCAGCCCAGGACTGTGTCTCTAGTAAAAATGGAATTGTCCTGCTCCAATATTAAAGCCCCTTAACTAGAGGGAGTGGGACAGGAAGTTGGGGGAAATGAATTCCTGACACACTTTCTTTGGATCTTTTTGGCTTGCAGTGCCTGCAAATACCTACAGCCCATCTCCGGGGGCCAATTACAGCCCAGCTCCCTACACCCCCTCGCCTGCCCCCGCCTACACCCCCTCGCCTGCCCCCACCTACACCCCCTCCCCTGCCCCTGCCAATACCCCCTCGCCTGCCCCCACCTACTCCCCCTCCCCAGCACCAGCCTACACCCCCTCTCCTGCCCCGAGCTATGAGCCTGCACCCTCAGTGGCCCACAGCAGGGGTCCTGCTGAACCTGCCAGCCGCCCCCCTTGGGCCACAGACGACAGCTTCTCTCAGAAGTTTGCTCCTGGCAAGAGCACCACTTCTATCAGCAAGCAGCCCCTGCCTGGAGGGACCTCTGCCTACACCCCAGGTTCCCAGGTGTCCCCCCTTGCCAGGGGCACCTTCCAGAGGGCTGAGCGCTTCCCAGCCAGCAGCCGGACTCCGCTCTGTGGCCACTGCAACAACATCATCAGGTATGACCGGCTGTGGCCCTGTGCTGGGGTGCTGGGGGGCAGGTATAGGGAGACTCCAGGCCCACGGGGCAGCCTCAGGTCCCTCGGGGTCAGCATCAGGTCTGACCTTCTCTGAGCTGTGGCTTCCATCCCTGGTGACACCCGCTTCCCTGAGGAGCTGGAGGGTGCAGTGAGGTAAGTGGGTGAAGCCCCCAGCGGTGCCTGTGCGGGGATCACCCCCTGGGGCTCAGGCCAGTCCTTACAGCAGCAGCTGTGGGTGGGGAGGTTGGGGCCTGCTGGCTGCACGCTTGCTGGCAGTGCAGACTGGGAGCCAGCTCTCCTTTAGGGGAGCTTTGAGGCCGTCCACGGACAGGCCTGTGTGCTCAGGGCATCGGGGCACCTGCCACTCTAAGAGACAAGTCATTTCAAGCCTAGAAGCCGGGTGATGGTTGGTGCTGGTTTGAATATAGTATGTCTACAGTATTGGTGTGTGTTTGGCGGGCGCTGAGGGGTGGCATATTTACGTATATATGAAAAATACACTTTTATTTAAAAGTAAGGTAACACATCCTCAGAGGAGAATTAGAAAAATCAGAATGAAAATATAAAACATTTCCTCAGCGTCCCACTCTTCTAACTACTAAAGTGGAGCTAGACTCCCAGGTTTGTGTGCTGGGCCCACCCTACCAGCCACTGGCCTGGAGCAACGGCACCTCTCCACGCCCCGGGGTCCTTACCCAAAGCAGGCCTGATAGCAGAGCCGACTTCGTAGGATTGCTGGGGGATGGAGTTAACAAATACAGTTTCCTCTCGACTGGTGCCTGACTGGTGCCTGGCAGAGAGGAAGGCCTTGGTAAGTGTATGGCGTCAGCACCTCATTGCTCTGGTCAGCGGAATGGCTGTCCCCGTGTGAGCCGCCCCTGCTGCCGGTGTGGGAGTGGCTTCCAGGTCCCTGGGGAAGGGGTGCAACAGGAACACCCTTCAAGGAGCTTCATGTGAATTTTCCATGACTTCATTAGAACAGTCACAAGTCGAGGCTGTTGGGGGGTCTCAAAGGATCTGGCCTCAAGCTTTTGGGGCTTCCTTAGTAGGTGCTGTTCTCTGCTTCCCAGGGGCCCCTTCCTGGTAGCCATGGGCCGCTCCTGGCACCCAGAGGAGTTCAACTGCGCCTACTGCAAGTCCTCCCTGGCCGACGTGTGCTTCGTGGAGGAGCAGGGCACCGTGTACTGCGAGCGGTGTTACGAGCAGTTCTTTGCCCCGATCTGTGCCAAGTGCAACACCAAGATCATGGGGGTAAGTGGGCAGATCCTTCCCTCCGGCCTTGTCTTTTCCCCACGCGGCCTCTTCCCTCCTCCGAGAAAGCCGAGAAGTGGCTGCTCACAGCGAGGGCAGCTCCACTCTGGGTCTGGAAGGAAGTTGGTTTGCCACCAACGAACTGGGGAGCCAGTGAACCTGAGGCGAGAGACGAGCACCTCCCTGGGCCACAGCTCCCAGTGGCGGTGGAGCTTCTGCAAAGCAAGTTATGTCTTCACCCCCGACCTTCCCTGCACCCACACGTGGCCGTGACCCTGGGCCCCCCTTTGGGAAAAGGGCTGCCACAAGCAGCACCTCCTCCAGTGAAGCCTCACAGTGACCTGAGCACACGCAGCCCGGCCCAGGCCTTTCCGTGGGCGGGGCCTGCTGTTTGGGGGTAGGGGGGCGCTCCCCACCGGCTCCTGGCCTGAACGAGCTTCTTCCCACAGGAGGTGATGCACGCCCTGAGGCAGACGTGGCACACCAGCTGCTTCATCTGCGCAGCCTGCAAGAAGCCCTTCGGGAACAGCCTCTTCCACATGGAAGATGGGGAGCCCTACTGTGAGAAAGGTAGGCTGCTGTGCTGGGGCCCCCACCCCCCTGCCCCCCATCCCCCCATCCCGGAGAAAGGGGCAGCACAGGGACCGCCTGCAGAGGTCCAGTGCATGGAACCACCCGGAGGCTCCAAGTGGCAGCTTCTGCCACTACGACACAAAGGCCGTTTACTGCACTGTCTCCCCTGCCCCCTGGGCTGCAGCTTTCCTTGGATGGGGGTGAGGGGTGGGGGCTGCGGGGCAAGGTAGGGGCTTGTTTTATACACATTCAACCTCTGCCCCCTTCCCTGCACCAATTATGTGGATCACAAGTTGGCATCTTGTAGCAGCGTGGGAAACCCTTCAGATGATTTTGAGTTGGAGACGAAAAAGTCTAGTCTGAAAAGGCTTTGGCTCTGGACTTTATGCCGGGTTCTGTTCCAAGCTCCACCTCAGGCTGACTGTCCAACCCTGAGTGAGTTACTGAACTCCTCAGAGCCTCACTTTTCCCATCTGTAAAATGGGGGAACTAAGTACCTGCCTCGCGTCATTGCGTGAGGATTAAACAGAGAACCTGTGTAAAGCAAATCCGTGGTAGTCCGTCTCCTGCTCCCAGTGTTCCTCCCGCCTGAACGCAGAGTTTCTCTGCTTCCCAAAGGCCAGGATGTTATCTTGGAACTTGGAGGAACGTATCACCAATTCTGAAGACAAAGCACTCCATCAGAGAGAGGGTGTCGGGCTAACTGGCCATCCACTCACTCACTCACTCACTCATTCACTCACAGCCTGCCTCTTTCAGAAAAGGGTTTGAGGCAGGTTCCAACAAAGGCAACATAGACATGAATAAGACACTAGAAATAGAAAGTCAGTTCTAAGTAGAAGAGGGAAGAGAAGCGGGCTGGCTACAAAGAGGAACGGAGCCGCAGTGGCTGGGGGCACATTCGAGGGAAAAGGAGAAACACAGTAAGTTATTTACGTTATTTTTAAAAAATATATTTTTATTGATTTCAGAGAGGAAAGGAGAGGGAAAGAGAGAGAGAAACATCAATGATGAGAGAGAATCACGGATCGCCTGCCTCCTGCACGTCCTCCCCCCGCCCCCAGCCCCGGGGATCGAACCCGCAGCACAGGCATGTGCTCCGACTGGGAATTGAACCACGACCTCCTGGTTCAGAGGCCCACACTCAAGCACTGAGCCGCGGCAAGGTAGTTTACTTTACGATGAGAAAAGGAAAACGTTCCAGCCCCTCAAGGGGAAAAGCAAAACAAAATGAAACTTGCCCCTCTGTCAATAAATTATAAAAATAATTTCTTGGGTTCATATATACTGGTAAATTCTCTTTCCAGCTCTGAAGTTAATTGAATGACTTAGTTACTTAATAAGTAATAACTCTGTGTCTCATTTTCCATATCTGTAAAAGGGCGAAGATAACATGCGTTTTTCCTCCTTATGAACATATGGTGATTCCTGGTAATTAAGTATTATTGTTCCAAATGTGTGTTGCTATTATTAGTCAACTAAGAGCATTGCAACTTTAATAATTTGTGATGAATCACACTTTGTGTCTCAGGTTTTCAAAAAGAATGATGGATTTCCACCCTCGCCCCTGCCCCTCTCCATGACGAGGGGCCCTGGGCTGCTTTCCCTTTTGACTCTCGGAGCACAGGTGTGCACATGGCCCCTCAGGATCCTGCTCTCAGTTCTGTTGGGTCTGCGCCCAGAGGACTTGCTGGGTCATGTGATGGTCCTGTTTTTTCACTTTTTGAGGAAAAACAGCTTCATGCTGTTTCCCATAGTAGTTGCTCCATTTTACTAGTATATCCCACCAACAGCGCACAGGGTTACAATTTCTCTACATTTTTGCCCACAGTTATTTCCTGATTTTTAAAATATTTTGCCGGCAACCATCCTGATGAGTGTGATGTGATATCTTGTTGTGGCACTTCGTCATAGTTTTTATTAACAACTTGGAAGAAGGTACAGAGCGATAGGACTCGGACGCAGACAGATTTCAGTTGGCTGAAACAATGAGCTGACTCTCTGTGCCACAGCTTGCACGTAAGTGAGACAGGTGTGAGGTCAGGCCCTCCCAGGCTGGCCTGCACCTGAGCACTGCCCAGGCCTGGCAGGGCTTAGTCACCTGGGGACTTTTAAAGAGATAGAGAAAATAAATTCCCAAACCTCCAGAAGCCGAACTCGTGGGGTGCCCTCCCGACCAGGTGATTTTAAATGCAGTTAGGTCTGGGGATCCAAGTGCAGTCCCACCAGCAACTTGAACATCACCGGAACCTTTTAGAAACGCGGGCTCCAGCCCCACCTCAACATTGTGGAAGCAGAAGCTCTGAGGGGTGGGGACAGCAATGTGTGTGGGTCGCTTGCCTCCTGTGTTAAGTCTTTCCTAGTATCTTAACTGTGTTGCTGCAGTGGTAAATGGGATTGATTTTAGTTTCTGTGAGTTCACTATTGATGTATAAAAATGCCATTGATTTCTGGGTATTAATTTTTTATCCTGCTATATTGCCAATTGATTTATTAAATCTAATAGTTTTTTTGGTGGTCCTTAGGGTTTTCTGTGTACAATATCATGTTATCTGCAAATAATGAGTTTTACATCCTCCTTTCCAATTTGGATGCCTTTTATTTCTTTTTCTTGTCTGATTGCTGTGGCTAGGACTTCCAGTGCTATCTATACTAATAAAAGGGTAATATGCTAATTAGACCAGATCAACCAGACATCTTCCCAAAGTCTGACTTCCTTCTGGACAAAGCCACGGTGGCAGGGACCGAGGCAGGGGCTGTTAGGGGCAATCGGGCCGGCAAGGGAGCAAGCAGTTAGGGGCAAGATTAGGCTGATGCTGGGGAGCAAGCAGTTAGGGGTGAGATCAGGCTGGTGCGGGGGCACAAGCAGTTAGGCGGCAATCAGGCCAGCATGGGAGTGGTTAGGGGAGGATCAGGACAGCAGGGGAATGGTTAGGAGCCAGAAGTCCAGGATTATGAGGGGGATGTCCCCAGAGGGGTCCCAGATTGGAGAGGGTAAAGGCCGGGCTGAGGGATACAACGCCCCCCCCCCCATGCACGAATTTCATGCACTAGGCCTCTAGTGTTGAATAAGAGTGGTGAAAGCAGACATCCTGTTCTTAGGGGAAATGCTTTTAGTTTTTTCCCATTGAGTATGATGTTGGTTGTAGGTTTGTCATATATGATCTTTATTATGTTGAGATATGCTCCCTCTATTCCAAGTTTGCTGAGAGCTTTTATCAAAAATGGGTGTTGGATTTTGTCAAATGCTTTTTCTGTGTCTATTGATATAATCATGTGATTTTTCTCTTTCAATTTGTGTATGTGATGTATCACGTTTTTTGATTTGCAAATACTGTACCAGCCTTGCATCCCTGGAATAAATCCCACTTGGTCATGGTGTATGATCTTTTTAATATATTGCTGGAAGCAATTTGTTATTATTTTGTTGAGGATTTTAGCATCTATGTTCATTAGGAATATTGGCCTGTAATTCTCTTTCTTTGTAGTGTCTTTACCTGGTTTTGGAATTAGGACAAAGAGATCTTGGAAATGTTCCTTCCTCTTGAATTTTTTGTAATAGTTTGAGGAGTATTGGTGTTAGTTCTCCTTTAAATGTTTGGTAAAACTCCCTTGTGAAGCCATCCGGACCTGGGCTTTTGTTTGCTGGGAGTTTTTTGATTACTGCTTTAATTTCATCAATAGTTATCAGCCTATTCAAGTTTTCTGATTCTTCCTGATTCGGTTTTACAAGATTGTATTTTCTAGGAGTTTGTCCATTTCAACCAGGTTGTCCAGCTTGTCAGCATATAGTTGTTCATAGTATTTTCTTATAGTCCTTGGCAGTCTGTGCGTTAATGAACCTCCAGATGATTCTGACGTGTGAGAACCATTGTCTGATAAAGCACTTAACCATTTTTCAGCTCAGAGCATGTGATTTGATGGATGGAAATCCTTTTACAAGAGCAATAAACCCATTAAATACAGGGTATGAATTCAGTTTGGGGCAAATGACAGTTAGTCAAAGAACATTGTAACAACCTAATAAATGAGGAACTAGATTATGCTTCTGGGGGGAGGCCCATGTACAAGCTAATTCATTATGGATTATGTTCTCCTTTTGTAGTATAAATGAGGAAAATATCAGCTTTTTAAAAAATGTATTAGGGTCAGATCTGTGCTATAATGTTTTAAAAAATATTTTTTATTGATTTTTTTTTTTTTTTTAGAGAGAGAGGAGAGGGGAGAGATAGAAACATTGACGAGAGTGAAACATCATCAATCGGCTGTCTCCTACACACCCCTCAGAAGGGATTGAGCCCGCAACCTGGGCCTGTGCCCTGACCTGGAATCGAACTGGTGGCCTCTTGGTTCCTGGATCGATGCTCAACCACTGAGCTACACCGGCTAGGCAAGTGCTACCAAATTTTAAAGCAAATTAGCAGTTCTCAAGGTCATATAGAATTAAGTTAAAAACAGAAAAATCAATCAATAGTATCCAGGGGTGGGCAAACTTTTTGACTCGAGGGCCACAATGGGTTCTTAAACTGGACCAGAGGGCCGGAACAAAAGCATGGATGGAGTGTTTGTGTGAACTAATATAAATTCAAAGTAAACATCATTACATAAAAGGGTACGGTCTTTTTTTTTTTTTTTTAGTTTTATTCATTTCAAATGGGCCAGATTCGGCCCGCGGGCCGTAGTTTGCCCACAGCTGGTATAGACTAAACACCCCAAAAATAAAATCAAGCCATTTTAAGAGATTAATCTATGAAAAATCATTGGTTTCACAAGAGAAGGAATTACTATTTAATATGGTTTTTTTGAACCATTTATCCATCAAATGTGTGCCAGTTCCTGTGCAAAATGCTGAGCATGGGGTGGGGGAGTTCTGCGCTCAAACACCTCAAGAAGACCCATCACCTATGAGATGCCAACACATCAGTGGACAGTTAAGAGATGAATGAATGAATGAATGAGTGAGTGAGTGAATAGGAAGGGAAGTCCAGGAGAAGCCTCCAGAAGGCCATCTCATATTTCTTGGTGGGTTTGGGGATGACGACTCCCCAGAAGGAAGGCATGGCCCAAAGAATGTCAGGGGTCCAGGCAGACAAAGTGAGGCGGGTGTCCCAAGCCTGGTCCTGGTCCATGCAGAGGCGTGGAGGTGGAGGACAGAGCCAGGGCATCTGGAGGCCAACAGGGAGTAAGAAGAGAGAAGTTAGGAGTGGGTGCAGGGTTTGGAGATGGTGGCCTATAGCCGTGTTTCTCATCCCACACTGATAATTTCCTACAGTGCAGAGAGTGAACCATAATCTGCTGTGTTCCTGAAGGAAGCAGAATCATGTTTTCCTAGTTCTGGTGTGGTGATAGATTTCTGTCTACTGAACAAATTAAATGTTTGGTCAGAAACAAGGTTGACAGACTGCAATATATGTAAAAGCATTTGCATGTCAAACTAAATTAAACCCCAAAAGGGAAACTGTACATTGGAAAATATGCAAGAGATGGAACTTGCCAAAGCTCAGTGGCAGATAGTCGCTGGAGGCAGCCGGCAGTCATGGGACGGGGTCAGTCCACCGCGCTCCTCCACTGTGTGACGGAACCTCTGCAGCCAGACTCCTGGTCTTTAACATGGGAATCATGCTTGTTCTCAGAGCTGCTGTGAAGATCAAACAAGACACGCAGAGAGGCACTAACAGCGGACTAATAGCGGGACCAGTTCCCTCCCCTCCTCTCATCACTCACAAAGACACTCAAAGTTAGAGCCAACATTTTGAGGCTTTGTGCCAAGTCCTTCACATACATGATCTTACTTATTCTTATAACAACGCCACGAGTTAGGTGCTGTAGTTATTCCCACTATATAGATGAGAAAATAGAGGCACTGAGAGGTCACGCAACTTACCTCAGGTTTGAACAATTCCTTAATAAAACTGGGATTTGAACCCGGCTCACTCTTTCTTCAGAACCCAAAGTCATAACCCCCCTGGTTACTGTCCCCAGGCTACTGTCCAGAAAGCCGCCGAAAGGAAAAGCCACGGGGCAGCACTGTGGAGACAGCTCTGGGGAAATGAAGGCTTCGTAGCAGTCGTCAGGGTTTTCTAGAGACCTGGGAGAGTGCCCCAGTGCGCAGTGGGCCTGCTGCCCCGGTCCCAGAGCCTGGCTCCTGTGGCCGAGGTGCACCGGGCCTGGCCCTGGGGTCTCAGCCGTGGACTCTGGCGAGGCCCTTCCCTCTTTGATCCCGTTTCCTCAGCCACAAAGTCAAACCAAACCAAACAGAAAAACAATGACAGTTCAGTCTTTGAGGGATTTCACAAAGGTCAACTTCATTCATTGATTTATTGATTCATTGATTCATCATTCACTCATTCATTCAACACATATGTGTACCAGGCACTGAGCTGGGAGTACAAAGACTTTGACACTGAGATATCAGTAAATAGTGTCATCTACTGAGAATGCTTGGTAAACTATAAAGCATTATACAAATAATATTTGTTATTATCTTCTTGGCGGCAGCGGGGGGCGGGGGAGCGGGGAGGGGTCCGGTGGGGAAAAGGGTACATGCCCCAACAAAGTAGCTCAATTATTGTTTCCAGTAGTGAAAATTTGCTATTAAAACAAATGCCCAATAACAGAAGAATGACCAAGCAAGAACAGTCTATAGCTATTAAAAATGTTAAGGGCTCTCATTCTTCCGAAATAAGCAGAGTTGCTGAGAAATTTTTTCCTTTTCTGTGACTGTCTGCCTGGCTCTAAGGGGACAGAGACGGGGAGAAGCTCAGCTGCAGAAAGTGAATGAGAGTTTGAGAAAGTGCTCGCGAGTCAAACAGGCCCAGGGCGCTACCCAAGCCTCAGCCTGCACCATTCCAGTGCTTAATGGAAAAGGATAAAATAAATCTTGTAACTGAGTGTTTCGTCTGCACGATGACAAGTAACCCGTTGGGTTTCCCCCACTGCCCTGGCCCTGGCCGGGGGTTGGCTGGCACTGGCCGGGACACTCCTCCTCGCGGCTGGCTGCTGGTCCTCACTCTGCCTTTCGTTTCAGACTACATCACTCTGTTCAGCACCAAGTGCCACGGCTGCGATTTCCCTGTGGAGGCTGGTGACAAGTTCATCGAAGCCCTGGGTCATACCTGGCACGACACCTGCTTCATTTGTGCAGTATGTTTTTAGCATGGGGTTCTGGCTTTCTGAGAAGGGGCAGGAGGGACCTAGAGGGCCAGACCCACACTCTACATCCTTCCAACTCTGGCCTTCTAATATTCTGATTGTTTATAAAAGCTGGCAAATACCATGATGCCTTGATATGTCACAGTTGAACAAAGTTTTATTACTAGTAATTTTTATTAACCAGGATGGCTTTGTTACTCTCCATTTCATTAGGGACAACAGAGAGCCCAGGACCTGCCTCACCAGCGTTGCTCTTAGTAGGTGAGAGCAGTGACTTACGCTGAGATTTAAAGGAGGCAGATGCTTCCTATAGTTGTAAGTTGTTTCAGATATGATGAAGTGATTCAAGAGTTCCCCCCCTAAATTTTCATTAGGATCGATAGATTGGAGCTTATTGACTAATCCTATAAAAAGCTGAGATAAAGTTTCTTTTGATACAACCTTTAGAAAGTAGGATTGAATATAATTTCATTTTCCTAAATGGTCTTCTTCTTGATGTGTAGTTGCCAGGAGATAAGCCCTAGATTAACTATTAACCATGTGTGATGTATTTCTGCTAGACAGCCCGATCATTTTGATCAGGGAGATTGGCATTTTCTTCCCGCGGGCTTTGGGTTGGGGAGGGGACTTGGCAATGAGCCTGCTGACATTTACATCCTGACATTTAAAGTTAGGGAATAGCCAACTTAATTTGGGAAAGTTAATGTGCTACTACTATTTTTTTCTTTTTACCAGAGCCGATCAAGGTAAATTTCGGGGATGTGTGAAAGATCTGTGTAGTTTAAACTTGAAGCGTTTTTATAAACTTATGACATAGGACAACCCAAGTCATAAAGTTTACTGCTATACACTTCAGGTTTTACAATTCATTTCTACACTGCCCCCTCAAAGTAGTGGGGTGCACTGTATCCCCTCTGTGTAGCAGTCTGCTGGGCCTGCCATAACAAAGTACCATAAACTAATGCCTCAGCCAACAGAAACGTATTCGCTCACAGTGCTGGGAGCTAGAAGTCCAAATTCAAGGTGTCAGCAGGGCCGTGCTCTCTCCCCTGGGTTCTGCCTGCAGTCCTCGCTGTTTCTTGGCCTCTAACTGCGTAACTCTAGTCTCCGGCTCCATCGTCACATGACTGTTTGCCCTCCGTGTGTCTGTCTTCACATGGCTTTCTCCTCTGTGTGTGTGGCTCTGTGTGCGGCTCCTCTGAAAAGGACACTGGCCGCATTGGAGTGAGGGCCCACCTCACTCCAGCGCGCCCCCTTCTTAACTTCCATCTTCATCACATCTGCAAAGACCGTTTCCACCGCGATCCCTGCTGGGTCCCTACGCCGGGTGAGCTGGGGGTTGAGACTTCAACAAATGAAATGGGGGGTGGAGGGTGGAGGAGACACTGATTTTCCAGATCTTTGAACACATTCTCTAGTTGCCTTTTATAGTCTTTTAAATACATCAGGGCCTGCACTCCAAAGAGAAGAGGGACAATGATATAAATATGCTGACTTTGGGGTTGTCCCCAGTTCAGCAAGGCACAGAATATGGCTCTCTGACCCTTACACTCCAGCTGTGGCTTGTCTGATCCTAAGATGCTGCTTACACGTCTGATTACCCAACTTCTGCAAGAACCCAGGAGACTTGGAGAAGGTCCAGGGAGACAGTGGCACAGAGGCCTCTCCTAGGCAGGCTGAGGAGAGGTCTGCGTTGCATGGAGAGGGAGCCGTGGCAAACGTGAGCGGGGTCTACTCCCTTGAGCTCGCTGTGTTTGGCTGAGAGGCATGATCGCAAGCACAAGTCCCAGAGGGAGGACCAAAGAAGCAGCAAAGCTTAGGGCTGTTCAGACTGAGATTACAGCTAAGCTCTGGTCACGTGTGAGAGATCCATAGCTCTGCCCAAAGGATCCGCCCAAAGGAACCAGGCAGATCCCATCCTGTGGAGAATCACCATGTCCTCCCCGCAACGAGCCCTGTGTGGCACTCCCTGTCCTGTTAGGGTTTATCAAAATGGAACATGGCTTGAATTTTTGGAAAACAATCTTTCAATTGGAAAACTTTGAGGGTTTTCTTGGTTCTCTTTCCAAATCACTTTTAATGAGCATATATTTTTCTTTTAACTTAAAAAAAAACACACAAAAACAACAGTAAGAAAGGAAGACCAGGACTAGCTCCGCCAGTTGACGGTGTTTCCTGCAGTCGTATCTCAGGAGAGCACATCCTTCAGACTAATTCCAATGACCAGGTCTGGGAGCGCAAGAGCATTCCAGAACTTCCCCCTCAGGGAATTTAGAATCTTGAAGGAAAGCAAAGCAGCACATACCAGCAATTCACAGCAGCACAGACAGCATTGCTGAAGTCCCACGCACAGAGAACGAAGGCTCAGAAAAGGCAGCGTGGGTCAGGGGAAGGGCTCAGCTCCTGTCTGCCTTTGGCACTTGAGTTCCAGGGAAAGAATTTGGGTCCTACCTTCCTGGGGAAGGATGTCTTCCTGGCCCCTCGTTTCCTCCAAGTTTAGTGGGTTTCTGGCCCTTCCTCACCAGCGTGGGTAACAGGAGGGGACGCTGGTGGCATAACTTCTGTGGGCATTGCTGAGGCTGCTGCACCCGGCCTATTTCATCGCCTTCCACTCTGTAGCCGGCACTGGTCATGGCCACCACTCCTTCCCAGCCAGGCCCGATGCTCCTAGACCCCGGAGCTGGGGAGCGGCCATCCCGGCTGTGCCGGTGCTGAGTAGGCTGGAGACCCCCTCTACCACGAAGCCACCATGCATCCTGCCTGCAGCCTCCTGGCCCAAAACACTGAGCACAACCTTATTATGACAAATCCTGTTCTCAGCCTCATCTCATAAGGGAGCCACCGCTGAGGTTCTGGCCCTGCCTCATCTTTGGTCTTCAGTCCCCCCAACTCCTTGTCCAGCCTGACTCATCCCAGAGTTCTCACCAGCGGCCAGCACTGTCGCAGACCAGGCAGGGTTGGCAGGCTTCTCCTGGCCAACTCACTCCAGAGCGGTCCTTCTGTCTCCATGAAACCTATCTCCAGTTGGATCTTGAGTGCCACCTTCTTGGACTTGGCTCCAAACTGTCATCAGCAGCTTGAGGCCACCACAGGAGCCTGTTACGCTCAACATGACTGTATCCGCCTGGGAAGTTTTCAGACACTTTCAGGTCATGTCTTCCAGAGCCCCTGGCAGGTCTGTGGGACCCGACGGGTGACATCAGGGCTTGGCACACGGGGCCCTCATGATGCCGCTTTTCTTGCCAACTCTCTTGGCGTGGACACACGCTCACTGACCCCGTGGGGTGATTGCCCCATCCTCATGCCTCCCCATATGTGGGAACTCCACCTGCATTTCTTTACCCAATGTTAGTGTCCTGGTTGTGGCCCCAGTTCTACTCCCCGTTAGGGACCCTCAGCGCCCTCTCTGAGGCTGGGCCAATCCCAGCCAATGTGGCTTCCCAGCTGACTCTGACTCATTGGCATTATCGCTCACCCAGGGCCAGCCTACACATTGGCAGTCTGAAAGCTGGGAGGACTGGAAGCATCTTTCCAAGCCTGTGAGATCTTGCGTCCAGTTGGATCTTCTGTTTGGCTAAATGCATTTTCATAAAGCTTCTCTCTGGTTTGGACATTCTTACCTCTATAACACGAGGCAGGCGCTTTGCCAAACGATGTGCACACATCTCTCAATCATCCGGCCTTCGTGGTATAACGCACACAGAACCCGCCTCGGCGCCATCCCTTCCCTTCCTCTGAGAGTTCTTCTCTCAGGTACACCTGCCACACGGAGGCAGGGTCCCCTAGGGCAGTGCCGACTTTTTTTGTCTGTTTTGTTTTTGTTTTTTGTTAATCCTCGACCGAGGATATTTTCCCATTGATTTTTCGGGAGAGTGGAAGAGAGAGGGAAAGACAGAAACACCGATGTGAGAGAAACACATGGATTGGTTGCCTCCTGCATGAGCCCTGATCAGGGCCCAGGCCAGGGAGCCTGCAACCAAGGTACATGCCCTTGACCGGAATCGAACCCGGGACCTTTTGGTCCGCAGGCTGACGCTGTATCCACTGAGCCACACTGGCCAGGGCAGCGGTGCGGACTCTTACTTTCTTTCACTCTGGCTAGAGGTATGTAAGCTTAGAGGTGACAAGCTACTGAGGGCTTTGTTTGGTTTTTTATTTTACTAAAGTGAGAGTTCTCTAGTGGTGTTTGTGGAGCTTTTCTTATTCCTTTCATTGCGAGTGAGGATAATTTTCTGGCGTGTTTGCTAGTTTACTAACGGTATTTTTTTAGATGTTAACCATCTCTGTGGATATTGACTTATGAACTAGTATTGGTTCCTTGTTAATTTTTGGATAGTGCCAACGGGTCTTCAGCATGCATGTTTCTCTATTCCATTAATTTAACTTACTCCATGTTCCTCTCAGGAAGTCTTCAGTTCATATAGTTTAACCCAGCGAGTCTGCTTCCGCAGTTAAGGCTTGGAGGTGGGAGAAAGGGCTGCTGCCTCCCCCCTCTGCCCGGGACAGCGCTTTCCCTAAAGGGGTGACAAACCTTTGGCGGGTGCCCCCCCCCCACTCGGGCCTGCACGCGGCCTGTGTCACCCGGTCTGTTTTCTGTCCCAGGTCTGCCATGTGAATCTGGAGGGGCAGCCGTTCTACTCCAAGAAGGACAAACCCCTGTGCAAGAAGCACGCGCACGCCATCAACGTGTAGGGAGCCCGGGCGGGGCAGGCGGGCCGCTGCCGCTGCCGCTGCCGGAGGAGCGGAGACCCTGACGGATGGGGAGGGAAGCGCCGAGCGCGCCTGAGTGTACCTTAGTCCCTCTCTGCACAGACTGTGCATTTGCCTAGTTCAGACTAGAAGCCAAATGGAGGTTCCTAAGCCAAAGTAGTAATTAACCCCAGACTGGAATTGCACCTCGGACGTTTAGGACCGCATCCTGGGAACTCAAAAGTGAAAAACAAAAAGTAACTTTAACTTTCCCCAGCGATGCACGTCCCGGCCACCAGCGCCAGGCGAGCGGGCGGAGGAGGCTCCAAGGCCGGGCTCCGGGCTCCGGGCAGGCAGCGCCACGTGCCGACGGGGCGGGTGTCCTCACGGGGCGGGGGTGCGCGGAGCCCAGGGGGCGCGGGGAGGCCTCCCTGCGGGGAGGAGGTGGCGTCCTGGCTGGTGCGGCTCGGACCTCAGGCCTCAGACCTCAGGCCTGGAAGGAGCGCGGTCAGGGAGCCCCGCCTCGCAGGGCCAGGTCCTCCCCTCCCCGCTCCCCCAACCCCCCTCCCCCCCTCGCCCCCACCCTCCCAGCCAGAAGCGGTTCTGCAGCTCCGCTCTCAGTCGGAGGCCGCGATGTCCCAGACGCTTAGCTCCTTTACAAGTCGCGACGGGAAAGTGACTTCGGGTTTTCCCGGCTTCGCTTTACCGCTTGGGAGAGACTGAAGGCTGCCCCGTTCGGTCTGGCCTTGCGTGTGTGCGGCTGGGGCCCGCCGCCCCGCCCCCTGCAGCCCCTAAGCCCCGCCCCCGCAGCCCCGCCCCCGGCAGCCCCGAAGCCCCGCCCCCGGCAGCCCCGAAGCCCGGCGGCCCGGCCAGCGGGAAGGAGGGAGGCGGCGATGGAACTGGGTGGCGGATGGGCGGGGGGCTGCCCACACTCGGGGCGGCTGGAGGCCCCCTCTGCCAGCGTCAGTCGGAAGGCAGGCCTCCCACCAGCACCGGCCCGCGCGCGGGTGCTGGAAGGAAGAGGGACTGACACTCATCATGGCCACTGGGGCTCAGGTTTTGAAAATGTTTGAGCTGGGTTGATCAAGCAATTGTTTATAAATGTTTATTAAAATAGACTTGGGCCTTTAAACTTCTTTAAAATAGCAGAAATAGCTAGCGTTGAGCAGGCATCTGGGAGCTTGTGCTGAGTTGGAACCGGTACCTGGTCTCCCCTCTGGGCAGCGACACGCGCGGTTGGAGTGGAGGCTTCTCTTGTGTGCAGCTAGGTGTGTCCCTCGCAGGAAGCCCATGTCTCATTCCCAGGGTAACCCCCAGCCCCCAGGGAGCCCCAGGAGGGGCATGAGTGAGCTCCCGCCAGGCCCTGTTCAGCGAGGGGCTGCGAGAGAGCCAGGCGCAGGAGAGCCTGCAGGTTCTGCAGGAGCTGCAAAGTGCCTTGGACATTCTGTTATTTTTGGAAAGTTCAAAGGCACAGGGACAAGGAGGTTGCAGACTGTACAGAAAGGCTCTAGGCAGCTTTCTCTAAAACAAAACAAAGCAAAATAAAACAAAACAATTAAATTATCAGGGACTGGTCATGAGGAAAGGAAAAAGTTCCCTAGAATTGTTCTCAAAAATATCTTTTAAAATGGTACACACACACACACACACACACCGCACGGGTGATGATCAAAAAGTGTGTGATCACTGAAAAGTGAAATATCTCAAAGGAGAACGTCATAGTTGGGTTGGTGTTTCTACAGCTCAGAGCTAGTGGAGATTCTGAGGAACTCTTTTAGTTATCAGAGCCCAAAACAAAATGTTTTTTAGGGCAGCAGGGAAAGGAGTAGCTTTGAACAGGGTTTCTTCGTGTTTGTAAGTTTGTATCGCCTCAGTGTGAAGGCCGTATCTATTTCAGGTTAACTTCATGGATGGCCTACAACACCAAACACAATTTTTAATAGTTCATGGTGTAGAGTACACTTTGGATCTGCAGTTTCTGTCCCCGTATTGTTCACATTTATTTAACATTTATAAACATTGACTCTTTGCAACAGAGTGACTTGGGCTTGCAGTGTTGGGGTTAGGAACCTAGCTTTTCTAATGTTAACTTTTCAACACAGATACTTTTGCTTTGGGATTTCTTTTTTAATTTTAAGATTTCAGAAGTGGAATGTAGTGTGTTAGAAGTGTGCAAAAAACTATTTGGCATGGTTTTTGTTTTGATTTTTCTTGCCATGTGAATTCTACTTTTTAGCAAAATAAAACTCCCAAAAGACCGCAAAAACAGTTTTCTGTGTAAAGTGTTTCATGAGACACTGAAAGCAGGGTTTTCTATACGGCCACCAGAGAAGCCGGATGATGCGAAAGGCCAGGCCACTGTGCTGGCCCGTGGCCCGTGGCCCGAGGCAGCCTCCCGGTGAGGAGCACACACGCTCGCAAAGCGGTTTCCAGGTAAATGAAGCCCAGCCTGGCCTTTCTTTTGGAAAGGTTTATTTATCTAGCTACTTGGTGGTTAAATATTTCATATTTATTTTTATTCTGCTCTACATGGCTTCATATCTTAAAAAGTTGCTATATTTTCTTCCATATCTTTAGTTTTGAAATAAGCTCAGAGAAAAATCCTCTCATGACATTAAGAACAAAAAGACCTTTCTGAGGGTCCTGTGCTTAACAAAACCAAATCTTTTCCAAGGTACTCTGTTTCTAGGCATTACTTGAAAAGAAAGGACATTTTTTATAATTTACTTTTGAGTATCTAAATCATATTTTGAAAGAGCTATGCAATTGCAAGTAGAAAGAAAATCTCATTATTTTAGTACTTTTTAAAGCTATAGCAGTTCTTAAAATCTGTGAGGGAGGCATTGAAATTTGGGGAAGGACCTCAGATCACCTGGACATCCTCCAGATGGAGCGGGTGGGTGAGGAAGGGCTGAGGCCCAGAAGAGAACGGTTTCCCAGGATACACCAGCCGGGGATGAGTGGGAGCAAGAGAAGAAACATGGACTTGGACATGGTAAACCAGGCTTACAGCAAGGCTGATCTAATCCTACCCACGTGACACTGGGAGAGTCTCTCCACTCCAGGCCTGCCTCTTCACCTGGAAATGAGGCATTAACACCTGCCTCACAGTGACAGTTTGGCAACCACCTGCAATAACTTTTGGAAGAAAATTGCAATACAAATGTTAGTTATTATCACCGATAAAATGGGGTCGGAACCCAAGCTTTCACTCCTGCTTCGTTTTCTTTTAAAATATATTTTATTGATCTTTTACAGAGAGGAAGGGAGAGGGACAGAGAGTCAGAAACATCGATGAGAGAGAAACATCGATCAGCTGCCTCCGGCACTCCCCGCCAACTGGGGATGTGCCCGCAACCAAGGTCCAAGCCGTTGATGGGAATTGAACCAGGGACCCTTCAGTCCGCAGGCCGACGCTCTGTCCACTGAGCCAAACCAGTTAGGGCACTCCTGCTTCATTTTCTTAATTCCTCCAACTGCTCCATCCAGAAAAAAAGTCCGTTGGGAAAACCAGCAGTGAGAATAAATATGACACAAATAGCCCAGAAGTATGAACCACGTAGATCAGAATTTGGTTTCCAGTAGTTTCCCTTATCTATGGGGAATACGTTCCAAGACCCCCAGTGGATGCCTGTATATACTGAACCCTATACATACTTGGTTTTTTTTCTATGTATACATATTTGTGATAAAGCTTAATTTATAAATTAAGCAGAATAAGAAATTAGCAATAAAAAATGGAGCAATTATAACAATATACCATGATAAATGTTATGTGAATGTGATCTGTCTCTCTCTCTCACAGTATCTTATTGTACTGTACCTACAGTGTAGATATGCTGAACAAAAGGAGGATTCACAGCTCAGGTGAGATTCTATCATGCAACTCATGCAATTTAAAACTTACGAGTTGTTTATTTTTGGAATTTTCCATTTCATATTTTCAGACCACAGCTGACTGTGGGTAACTGAAACCACAGACAGTGAAACCATGGATAAAGGGGGGCTACTCACCTTGTACCAACCTTTCTGTCCTCTTCACTGAGGACTTATGATCAGAATAAAAATTGTTTATTCATTTGCTCACTTACTCATTCTTGTAACAAATATTTATTGAGCATTTACTGTGTGTCAAGCACTGCTCTGAACACTGGGAACATGAGAGTGAATAAAAGACAAACTACACTCTTTTCATGGAACTTAGATTCTAGTAATTTAGAATCAGCCAACCAAATAAGTAACTAAATTATGCTGGATTAGCTCTGAGGAGAAACATTTTCAAAATTGAAAGCTTCTCTACAGGGTAACACCAGCACTGAGCTGGACTCAGACTCACTAATAATAAAGACATGGCGTGAGGGATGGGTTTTGGATCCAATGTCAGAAACAGATACATATGCGGCTCCCCTGAGACTCGGCGTAGGAGATGAGCTGGAGGAGCACTAGGTCCCTCAACCAAGAACCTGCTTAACTTGTCTGAGCACAGAACATGGAACTCCAGTTCAGAGCACACTGCCTAATGCCTGAGCTCAGTCTTTCCTGAACTCTAGCTTTCCCAGAACAGCCCCAACATCAAATCACCTTTCTTGATGTTCTACTTACACGTTTGAACCGTTTCCACAACTTGGGCTTTATTTTTAGAGCTGCTTTAAGTTCACAGTGTAATTGAGCAGCAGGAACACAGATTTCCCATGTACCCTTTGACCCCACTCATGTATAGCCTCTCTCGTTATCAGCATCCCCACCAGATCAGTGCATTTATTACAATCAATGAACCTACATTGACACATCATTATCACCCAGAGCCCATGGTTTACATTAGGGTTCACTCTTGGTGTTGCACAGTCTATAGGTTTGAAAAATCTATTATGACACGTGTCCATCATTATCATACAGAGTTGGCCTAAGAATCCTCTGTTCCGCTTACTCATGCCCACCTCCCTCTTAACCCTGGCAACCACTGATCTTTTTACTGTCTCCAGAGTTTGGCCTTTTCCAAGGTGTCATATAGCAGGAATCACACGTGTGCAGCCTTTTCAGACTGGCTTCTGTCATTACAATATGCACTTAACTTTTCTCCAGGCCTTTTCATGGCGTGAGAGCTAATTTCTTTTTAGTGCTGGGTAATATTCCAGTGCAGTGGCCGACCCTTTCTTCTCTGACGTCCCGAGGTTTAGTTTTGTCACAGGGATGGAGGATGATGGTGCAGAACAGCCTCTGCTCCCACGAAGCGCACACTTTAAAGGGAAGAGATAACCATAAACATGTAATACATAATCAATCCGAGATAGTGAGTGCTCTGGAGAAATGAGCAGGGTGATGTGTTGAGGGCTTTGTGATGTGTTTGGTTGGGTGGTCAGGGAAGAACTTGCTGGGGAGGGGACGTTTGGGCTGAGGTGAATGATGAGAAGAATGTAGAGTGTCCCAGACAGAGGGGCGCTAAGTGGGAAAGCTTTAAGACACTTGGGCATGGGGAAGGCACAGGGCTTGAGAGCAGAGGGAGGAGAGGGCAGCAGCAGGAGGGTGGCGAGCACAGAGGGCCTGGCCAGCCATGGGAAGACACGCGGGTAATGACTTCAAATGCCTGCCAATGCAGAGAGAGAATACCTGACCATCAGAACCTCACCTTGGTTGTTGTTAATCCGCACCCAAGGGTATTTTTCCGCATTGATTTTCAGACAGAGTGGAAGGGAGGGGGAGAGACAGAGAGAGAAACATCGATGTGAGAGAGACACATTGATTGGTTGCCTCCCACATGCGCCCAGAAAGGGGCTGGGATTGAAACTGCAACCAAGATATGTGCCCTTGACCAGAATCAAACCAGGACTCTTCAGTCTGAAGTTCGACACTCTAGCCACTGAGCCAAACGGGCTAGGAGCAAGAGCCTCACGTTTGATAGAAGAATGGAGTTTATTTTTCCTATGAGACTTTCACTTGAAAAAAATGTCTAAGTTGTTCATCAGGTAGTTCTGGATGAAGATGGCAAAACCGTCCGGTTGTTAAAGTCGGAAAGCCCAGGTCTGTGTGGGCACGGCACACCCCGGTTTTCCCACCTCTGGGACACAGGGACCTATGCTGAATGCTGTGCACACACTATTTTACTTCATTGGAATCACACTGTACATACTATTTGGAGATGTGCTGTCTTTTAAAAACAATTTATTTTGGGGGGGGGGTCACTTTGTAAGTTATATAAATGTCTGTTATAGCCAGTTAGACAGACATGAGCAGAGCAAGGACGATGGACCAGGTACAGACCTCACCAGGGCAGAAAGCCTGGTGCCGAGCAAGGGGCAAAACTGGAAGAACAAGAACCTCACCGCCAGGGTAACCTGTCCTCCCCTAGCACATCGCTGGGCATGCGGTTTGGACCCCCTGACCTTTTCCTCCCTAAAGATAACATCTAGGCCTCAGGTGTACTGCAGCACAACCAGACAAGGACTGGTTCAGACTGCCTCAGGACCAGCTGCATTGAGTAATGACCCCGCCCCAGTGCCAACTAATCAGTAGAGATCATGACCCTGAAAGAGCACCCCTGAAAGCTGATGAATATTCTACTGTGACCCACCCCTGAGACCTCCCCTAAGATTCCCACCTGCAAGAGATAAATACGCTCAGGACAAAGGACCCAGCTCATGCTCTCCCCCAGGGAGCACACCCACACCATTCCCTTCCCCCCTTCTTCCATCTAAGGGACCCCAGGAGACTTGCAACCAGGGGAGCAGTGGGCAGTGGCCTGTCTTCAAGGCCCACTTTTCTCTGACTTCTCAGTGGGCAAAGCAGCCCAGCCCCAGCTCTCCTGTGGCTTCTTCTAATCTTACATTTATGTAACTTACTGCCTATAACAGACATTTATATAACTTCCCTGTTTCACTGTCCTGACTGTGTTTTGCTGAAGTCAATAAATTCTTGCTTGCTTTGCTGCACTTTGCCTCTTGATTAAAATTTTCCTTCAAGAGGACTAGAACCAAGGTCTCATCACCTCACTGGTAATAGTACCACTGTGCTGTACATCTGAAACTAATATAATATTGAATGTCAATTGTAATTGAAAATATTTTAATTCATTTTTAAATATATTTTTTATTGTTGATAGTATTACAGATATCTCCCATCCCCCCCCCCCACTTCCCCCTCCTCCTCCCAGCCCCTACTCACCCACCCAGGTCTCCACTGCCTTCCTGCCCGTGTCCATGGGCTATGCATATCTTATATAATAAAAGCCTAATATGCAAATTGTCCCCTCGATCAGTTCGACCGCTCGCTATGACATGCACTAACCACCAGGGGGCGGCATGGAATATGGCAGGTGTCGGCAACGCAGCGCTGGCAGCAGGTGGCAGTGGAGGCTCTGCTGGCCCTGAGGCCCTGACGAAAGCGGGACCACAGTGGGATGGTGGAGCAGTGCCAGGCCAAGGCAGGTGTGAGCAGGGCCCAATATCCCTGCTGATCACCCTGCAGACAGTGACCAGCAGCCATGGCGGGGTTGGGGCTGCCGCCCGGCTCCCAAGTGCTGAGGCAGCTGGGCGGGGGCCCGATGACTCAGGTGGAGGGGGGTGCATGGGAGCCCGGGGCCTCAGGTGCTGCCCAGGGCCCAGAGGTCCGCTGGGACCTGCCCTTCCAAGCCAAACGCTCGTGCTGGGATGGTCAACCAGGCCTAGGGACCACATCCGTGCACAAATTTCATGTACTGGGCCTCTAGTAAGTATATAAGGTCTTTGGTTTATCACTTCTCATCCCCCCAAAGCCCACATCGAGGTATGTGAGTCTGTTCCATGCCTCCCTGCTTCAGGTCTTATATTGTTGGTCAATTCATTTTGCTCATTAGATTCCACAAATAAGTGAGATCATGCAATATTTGTCTTTCTCAGTTTGGCTTATTTCACTTAGCATAATATTTTCCAGGTCCCTCCATGCTGTCCCAAAGGGTAAGAGATCCCTCTTTTTTACAGCTGCATAGTATTCCATAGTGTAAATGTCCCACAGTTTTTTTATTCATTCATCTCCTGATGGGCACTTGGGCTGTTTCCAAATATTATCTACTGTAAATAACACTGCTATGAGCATAGGGGTGCATATGTTCTTTCTGATTGGTTTATTGGGGTTTTGGGGATATAGTCCCAGAAGTGGGATTGCTGGGTCAAACAGAAGTTCCATTTTTAATTTTTTGATGAAACTCCAAACTGTTTCAACAGTGTCTGCACCAATCTGCATTTCCACCAGCAGTGCACTAGGGTTCCTTTTTCTCCACCAGCCCTTGTTTGGTTTGTTGATTTGTTGATGATAGCCATTCTGACAGGTGTCAGGTGATATCTCATTGTGGATTTAATATGCATTTCTCTGATGCTCAGTGACTTTGAGCATTTCTTCATGTGTCTTTTGGCCATTTGTATGTCCTATTTGGAGAAATGTCTATTCAGGTCTTTGGCCCATTTTTTTAATTGAATTGTTTGTCTTCCTTTTGTTAAGTTGTATGAGCACTTTATATATTTTGGATATTAACTCCTTATCAGATTTATCATTGACAAATATGTTCTCCCATGCAGCAGGTTCACTTTTTAGTTTGATGGTGATTTCTTTTGCTGTGCAAAAGCTTTTATTTTGATGTAGTCCCATTTGTTTATTTTCTCCTTAGTTTCCTTTGCCCTAGGAGATGTATCTGTAAACATATACGTGAGATGTCTGAGATTTTACTGCCAATGTTCTCCTCTAAGATTTTTTTAAAAATATATTTTATTGATTTTTTACAGATAGGAAGGGAGAGGGATAGAAAGTTAGAAACATGGATTAGAGAGAAACATCGATCAGCTGCCTCCTGCATACCCTCCACTGGAGATGTGCCTGCAACCAAGGTACATGCCCTTGACTGGAATCGAACCTGGGACCCTTCAGTCTGCAGGCCGACGCTCTATCCACTGAGCCGAGCCTGTCAGGGCTCCTCTAAGATTTTTATGGTTTTACTAGAGGCCCAGTGCATGGATTCGTGTACATTGAGAGGAAATTAATTAGAAGGTGGCCAGTAGGGTGGGACTGGGTGAGACTGGCCAGACATGCCCTGGAGCCAACCTCCCATGGTCCCTCCCCAGCCAGCCACACCTGGGGCAGCACTGGGGCTCGAAGGGTGTCTGCAGAGTGAGCAGGGTCCTTCTAGCAGATGGGGTCCCTCAGCCTGGCCTGCGGGTGTTGGGCCAAAACTGATAGTCCAACATCCCCGAGGGGTCCCGGAGTGTGAGAGGGCACTCTGCAAAGGTGCTGTCACTTGGCAGCTCCTGCATTGAGGGTTTGCTCCTGGTGGTCAGTACACGTTGGCCGGTAGGCTGGCCAGCCAGTTGCTTAGCCTTTTATATATAGAGAGGCCCAGTGCATGAAAATTCATGCACTGGAGGGGGATCCCTCAGCCTGGCCTGCCCCCTCTCACAGTCCAGGAGCCCTCAGGGGCAGGAGGCTACCCAGCGATCAGGGGAAGGCGACACCCCCATCACACCTCTGCTGCTGCCACTGCCAGCAGTGCAAGCCTCGGGCGGCCCTGGTTACCTGAGCCTTGGGCAGCCCTGGGCAGCTGGGGGGCTGAGGGGACTGGGGGACTCCAGAGGCAGATGCTCGGGGCTGAGGGGACTGGGCACTGTCATCTTGTGGCTATGGGCACCGCCATCTTTGAAAGCGTGGCAGTCAATTAGCATATACCCTCCTTATTGGCTGTGGGCACTGCCATCTTTGAGGGCGGGGCAGTCAATTACCACATTCCCTCCTTATTGGCTGTGGGAACTGCCATCTTTGAGGGTGTGGCAGTCAATTAGCATATTCCCTCCTTATTGGCTGGGGGTACCACCATCTTTGAGGGCGGGGCAGTCAATTAGCATCTTCCCTCCTTATTGATTGTGGGCGCCGCCATCATTGCGATGGCATGAGAGTCAACTAGCATATTCCCTCTTTGTTAAATAGGTTGCCTTACATATAAGTCTTTTATCCACCCTGAGTTTATTCTTGTGCATGGTGTAAGATGGTGGTCTAGTTTCATCTTTTTGCATGAGTCTGTCCAGTTTTCCCAGGACCATTTGTTGAAGAGATTGTCTTTATTCCATTATATGTTCTTGCCTCCTTTGTCAAATGCCTGGGTATTTCTCAGCATCTAGAAGGGTTTAGGAATCTGGAGAAGGGCTGCATGTAAATTAATAAAGAGACTAGACATGAAATATAAATTTAGAAGGCATTTTGGGGAGCCAGAGGAGACCTAGCTTCAGTAACCACGTTCTCTGAATCTCTGGACCCCTCGATCTTTATTAACACAAATTGCCCTAAAGCAAAGCAGATATACATATCAAAAGGTAAGGTTTTGATACAGTAGGCATTGTCAGTTAGGGGGGAACTGCTTTCCGCTGTCTCAGTAGCAGGCAAAAATATATGCAAATCTTTAGGTTTGGGGAAATGCTTTTGGCTACTCCAGCAGGCAATAGTATGTATCTTCAGCCCTGCTGAAGCCTCAAGGTTCCATCAACCTTTTCATGAACTTCTTGCATTTATGACATGCTGGAATTAGCCTCCAGCAGTCAAATATTAGTTGACCATAATGGTGTGGGTCAATTTCTGGGGTCTTTGTTCTGATCCATTGGTCTATATGCCTGTCCTTGTGCCAGTACCAGGTGTTTTGGTTATAATGGCTTTGTAGTATAGTTAGATATCTGGTATTGTGATCCCTTTTAGTTCATTCTTCTTTCTCTAGATTGCTGCAGCTATTTGGGGTCTTTTATGGCTCCATATCAATTTTTGAAGTATTTGTTCTAGCTTTGTGATATTTGCCATTGGTATTTTAATAGGGAATGCATTGAATATATAGATTTATATAGATTACTTTGTGTAGTATAGACATTTTAATGATGCTAATTCTTCCAATCCATGAACATGGCATATGCTTCCATTTGTTTGTATCTTCCTCTATTCCGTTTTTCAATGTCCTATAGTTTTCCAAGTACAGGTCTTTTACCTCTTTGGTTAAGTTTATTCCTAGGTATCTTATTTTTGTTGTTGTTGTTGCCATGGGATTGCTTTTTTCTTTTCTCTGAGAATTCATTATTGGTGTATAAAAATGCCATTGATTTGTGGATGTTAATTTTTGTATCCTGCTACCTTGCTGAATTAATTTATTAAGCCTAGTAGTTTCCTGGTAGAGCCTTTAGGGTTTTCTATGTACAATATAATGTCATCTGTGAGTAATGACAGTTTTACTTCTCCTTTCCAATTTGGATGCCTTTTATCTCTTTTTTTTTTTGTCTGATAGCTGTGGCTAGGACTCCCACTACTATCCTATCTAATATGCTAATTGACCGCCACACCCTCAAAGATGGCAGTGCCCACAGCCACAAGATTGTGGCACCCAGTCCCCTCAGCCTCGTGCGCCTGCCTTCAGTGTCCCCCAGTCCCCTCAGCCCCACAGCCACCCAGGGCCGACCTGAGGCACAGGCAAGCCTCTGATGGCGGCTGCGCAGCCACCCAGGGCTGCCCAAGGCTCAGGTAACCAGGGCCGGCTGAGGCTTGTGCTGTTGGCAGTGGCAGCAGCAGAGGTGTGATGGGGGCGTTGCCTTCCCCTGATCACCGGGTCGCCTCCCCACCCTGAGGGCTCCCTAAAGGTGAGAGGGGGCAGGCCGGGCTGAGGGACCCCCCCCCCCTTCCAGTGCATGAATTTTCATGCACTGGGCCTCTAGTGTTGAATAAGAGTGGTGAAAGTGGACATCCCTGTCTTGTTCCTGTTCTTAAGAGAAACGCTTTCAGTTTTTGCCCATTGAGTATTATGTTGGCTGTAGGTTTGTCATAAATGCCTTTATTATGTTGTGGTATGATCCCTTTATTCCCACTTTTAACAAAAAAGGGTGCTGGATTTTGTCAAATGCTTTTTCTGCATCTATTGATATGATCATGTGGTTTTTATCTTTCAATCTTTTTTGTGTGGTGTATCACATTTATTAATTTGACAATATTGTACCAGCCTTGCATCTCTGGAATAAATACCACTTGGTCATGGTATCTGATCTTTTTAATGTATTGTTGGATTCAATTTGCTAATATTTTGTTGAGGATTTTAGCATCTGTGTCCATCAGGGATATTGGCCTATAATTTTCTTTCTTTGTAGTGTATTTATTTAGTTTTGGAATTAGGATAATGCTGGCTTTGTAAAAAGAGCTTGGAAGTGTTCCTTCCTCTTGAATTTTTTTTGGAATAGTTTGAAGAGGATAGGTGTTAGTTCTTTTTTGAATGTTTGGTAAAATTTACCTGTAAAGCCATCTGGTCCAGGACTTTTGTTTGCTGCAAGTTTAATTACTGCTTCAATTTTATCCATTGTTATTGGCTTACTCAGGTTTTCTGATTCTTCCTGAGTTTTGGAAGATTGTATGTTTCTACGAATTTGTCCATTTCACTAGGTTGTCCTGTTTGTTGGCATTTAGTGTTCATAGTATTTGCTTACAATCCTTTGTATTTCTGTGGTGTCCACTGTTATATCACCTCTTTCATATCTGATTTTATATATTTGGATCCTCTCTCTTTGTTTCTTGATGAGTCTGGCTAGGGGTTCATCAGTCTTGTTTAAGAACTTTCTTTTCAAAGAACTAGCCCTTGGAAATATTGATCTTTTGTACTGTTTGGGGTTTTTTTTTGTGTTGTTTTTTTTCTTCTCTATGTCATTTATTTCCACTCTGATCTTTATTTATTTCCTTCCTTCTACTTCCTCTGGGCTTTTCTTGCTGTTCTCTTTCTAACTCATTTAGTTATAGGGTTAGTTTATTAGTCCTCTTTCTTCTTTCTTGAGATAGACCTGTAGTGCTATGAACTTCCCTCTCAGGACTGCTTTTGCCCTGTCCCATAGGTTTTGGGTGGTGTGTGTTCATTTTCATTTGTTTCCAGGAAGTTTTTAATTTCTTGATTGATCTCATTGATAACCCACTCATTGTTTAATAACATGCTATTTAGCCTCCCTGTATTTGAGTGTTTTTGAGGTTGTTCTTTTTTTCCTGTAGTTGATTTCTAACTTCATGCCATTGTGACCCAAGAAGATGTTTGGTATTATATCAATCTTCTTGAATTTGTATAGACTTGTTTTGTGCCCTAATATGTGGTCTATCTTTGGGAATGTTCCATGTGCACTTGAGAAGAATATACATTCTGTTGTTTGGGGCAAAATGTTCTGTAAATATTGGTTAGATCCATCTGATCTAGTGTGTCATTTTAAGGCCTCTGTTTCCTTAATTTTCTATCTATCCAGTGATATCAGTGGGGTGTGAAAGTCCTCCACTATGACTGTATTGCTGTCAATACCTCCCTTAAAGTCCATCAAGAGTTTTTTAATGTACTTGGGTGCTCCTATATTGGGTGCATATATGTTTACAAGTGTTATATTTTCTTGTTGAATCACCCCCTTTAGTATTATGAAGTGGCCTTCTTTATTATGGCCTTTTTTTGAAGTCTATTTTGTTTGATATGAGTATTGCTACTCCATTTTTTTTCCTTTCCATTTCCATGGAATATATTTTTCCATTCCTTCACCCTCAGTCCATGTATATCTTTTGTTCTGAGATAGGTCTCTTGTAGACAACATATATATAGGCAATGTTTTCTTATCCATTCGGTCACCCTATGTCTTTGGAGCACTTAATCCATTTATGTTTAAGGGTATTATTGATAGGTATTTATTTATTGCCATTTTTATTTTCTTTATGCCTATGATCCTCTCTCTCATTTTCTTCTTCTGAAAGCAGTCCCCTTAACATTTCTTGCATTGCTGGTTTGGTAGTAATGTACTTCTTTAACCTTTTATCTGGAAAGCTTTTTATTTCCCCTTCAATTTTAAATGATAGCTTTGCTGAATACAGTAGTTTTAGATTTAGACCCTTGTTTTTCATTACTTTGAGTACTTCATGCCACTCCCTTCTGGCCTGAAGTGTTTGTTTCTCTTGAGAAGTCAGTTGAAATTCTAATGGGAACTCCTTTGTAGCTAATTTTCTGTCTCTCTCTCTTGCTGCCTTTAAAATTCTTTAACATTTTCCATTTTAATTATAATGTGTCTAGATGTGGGTCTCTTTGGGGGTCCTCTTGATTGGGATTCTCTGTGCTTCCTGAACTTGTGTGACATTTTCCTTCACCAGGTTAAAGTATTTTTCTGTCATTATTTCTTTAAACAGGTCCTCTGTTTCTTGTTCATCTGTTCCTTCCCTTCTGGTATTCCTGTAATGCGGATGTTGTTATGTTTCATTAAGCTATCTCCCTGCTTTTTAATTCTTTTTTCTATTGGCTGCTCTAATTGGGTATTTATTTCTACCTTATCTTCCAAATCACTGATTTGGTCCTCTGCTTCATCCAATCTACTTTTAATACCTTCCAGTTGTTCTTCATGTCAGATATAACATTCTTCATTTCTGTCTGGTTCTTGTTCATGGCCTCTCTTTTCATGCTGTTGTAATTTGCAGTAAGTTCCTTAAGCACCTTTATAATCATTGCTTTGAACTCTATATCTGATAGGTTGCTTGCCTCAATCTCATTTAGTTCTTTTTTCTGGAGATTTCTTCTTTTCTCTCATTTGTGAGTTCTTTGTCTCCCCATGTTGGCTGCCTCTTTGTGTTTGTTTCTATGTATTGGGTCAATCTGCTATGACTCACACACTGCCTGTGGCTTGCCCTGGTCATCCTGTTTGGAGCTACCAGCGCTCCACAGTTTGTGGCTGCCTCTGCTGGGCATGGATGCACTCAGGAAGGAGTAAGCTGCTCACCAGTGCTAGCTTTTAACAGCATAAGGCCCAGGAGCAGGTCAGAAATAGTACCAAAGCACCCCGAGATCTGCCTCTACCTGAGTCCATCTGCCAGTTGCTTGTTAGGCTCAGTCACTGGAAGAGCCTCTGGCTGTACTCCTCAGCTGGGCATAATCTCCACAGGGTGAGGTGAAAAGGAGTCTAGAGGGTGGGGCTACTGCTTTCCCCCAGGCTAATGCCACACAGAGGGGAGTGCTCCACCTAAGAAAGATGATGACTGCGGCATTGGAGAATGACTCAGCACAGGGATCCTGATGGGTGGCCCTCAACCTCTCTCTCCTCAGAGCCATAAACCCCAGACTCTCCTCATGGGATTCTAGTCTGCTTTCCCTCCCTCCACTGGAGCCCAGGGTGAGTGACTGTGATTAAAATGTTGTGCTTTGGCCTTTTAAGAGGGTGCCTGTGTCTCTAGCCATTTTTCTAGAGGACAGAACCCCGCTGCTTTTCAAAGCCAGCTGTTATGTGGGCAGCTCTTCCCAGCTTTGGTACTCTGGACTGGGGAGCCTGCCTTGGGGTTTATTTCTATTTTATTATTATTTTTAAATAATTGCTTCAGCTTTTCTCTTTTTTAAAATGTTTTATTGATCTTTGGAGAGAAAGGAAAGGAGGAGCAAGAGAGATAGAAATATTGATGAGAGAGAAACATCAAAATTGATCAGCCGCCTCCTGCAAGCCCCCTGCTGGGGATCAAGCCTGCAACTTAGGTATATGCCCTGACTGGGGATTGAACTGGTGACCTCTTGGTGCATGGGTCGACACTCAGCCACTAAGCCATACCAGCCATGCTGCCTTGGGGTTTAGACCCTACACTTCTCAGGCGGAACCTTAGCGGATATTCCTCCGGAACCTTAGCCACAGCCTTTGGGAGCGGGTTTTCCCTTTTCATATCTTCGCCCTTCCTACCTGTCTCTATGTGGCTCCTTCAGTAAGTCCTTGGTAATAAGACTGCTCTTCAGCTAGTCTTCAGTTGGTTCTTCAGGATGGTTGTTCTATAATTCAGGTGTAATTTCAATTTGGTTCTAGAACAAGATGAGTGTAGCTTTCACCTATTCTGTTGCCATCTTGCATCTTATCCTTTATTCATTTGCTTTAGAAATTAACAGGATGTCCTATTCCTTTCAAATGCCATCTTTCCTTGAAAAATTAGTCCAAATTGTATGAATATTAAAAGTTTCATACACAGAATAATCTGATCATTAATTTAAAACAATGGGAAGTAATTTGAAAAACTATTTGATAGGATTACAGCAAAAACAAAATATTTCTAATTCTACTCTATTACAAATAGTAATCATAGGTTTCTGCCCACACCCCAATTCTACTGGGTTTCCTTTTTCTTTTGCCCTAATTTATTCCTAGTCATAAAACTACCTCATTCTTTTAAAAAGCTGCACCATTTCCCACAGTATGAAGTCTCACAACCTTTTACATCTTGAGGGACATTTATTTACTTTTATTTGTCTTTTTATGTTATAAACAATACAACAAACAGTAAGTAGGGGGGAGGAATGGAATGAGGTAGAAAATGAAGTGATAACAGAAACCTGGAGAAGGTTAGGGTAAGAGAAAAAAAATACAACATGATTGTAAAAATAATTCCTAATATATAAATTGTAACAAATATAGACAATAAAAAATTTCCTAAAAAGAAAAGAACTTTCTGAGCACTTACTATGTGCCAGGTTTTCAGGGCATAGAAATAAACAAGACAAAGTCTTCTAGAGCTACATTCTTGGGGGAATGTAAGAATATTGATAAATATTTCTGGGAATAAATTACATGATTCAGTGAAAAATGAGAAATATCTTACATCTCTCCCTCTTTATTTTTTAAATATAATTTTTATTGATTTCAGAGAGGATGGTAGAGGGAGAGAGATGTAGAAAAATCAATGATGAGAGAGAATCATTGATTGGCTACCTCCTGCACACCTCCTACTGGGGATTGAACCTGCAACCCGGGCATGTGCCCTGACCAAGAATCGAACCATGACATCCTAATTCATGGGTCAATGCTCAACCACTGAGCCACACCAGCCCGGTCCTCCTTCTTTAAAAGTAAGTTCATCTTCTTTAGTACCTCCATAGGCAAATAACATTCTACAATATTCCATAGCTAAAAAAATGTACAAATAATGTAAATTATATGAATTGATTCTTTCAATAAATACTTATTAAGTCTTTTTTTAACTCTTATTTTGTCCAAAGAATTGTACTCTAGGAGCTATTAAAATGAATTTAATAATTTCTGACAATACTATATGTTGAATTAAATAACAATTTCATTAATCATTCATTTAAATAGTTACTAAGTGCCTACTATGTTCTAGGCTCAATTCTGACTGTGGTGGGGAGGGGTTGGGAAATCGATGAACAAAGCATATTAAAATCCTTAACCTTGTGGTGCTTATATATCTGTCAGGATTTAATACTCTGATCAAGTAGTACAGTGTTTGAAAATGTCTTAAACAAATCTAATAATATATTTGAGCATGTTTCATTCCTACTCTGAAAATTTTATTCAAAAACTTTAATGTTACCTTCAGTGACTGTTTATGTTACCTCTACCTTTTGAGTTCTGGGTCCTCGTGACTGTGTGTTAAGGGCCTTGACAGAGAAGGATGGCGTCACTATTTTAAGTTGGAATAAAGGCGATGCTGTTGAACAGATTGCACCTGCAGTTCCACAGCTTTCCCTGCAGCACGCAGAGACAGGTTGGTAATCTGACTGACAACCCTCCCTGAGGAAGATCTACATCTCAGAAGGGACTTAAATGATAGCTCAGAACTTCTAACTTTTAAGACTCCCTAGTTTAAGGATAATAAATACTTTGATACCCATAATACAGTACTCTAATTTTAGAACCTCTACAATAAATAATAATAGCATTTAAAAACTTACTATGGACTAATCCTGAGTAAGCACTTCACATAGATTGTAACTTCATCTGCAGAACACTGTGTGAAGCAGGCACTGTCATTTACTCCTTTATAGATTAGGAATCAGTCACATAACCTGCCCACATAACCATAAATTAGTAGCAAAACCCAGATTTGAACCTAGAAACTATGACTCTGAAAGTGTGCTCTTCATCAACATCACTCAAGTTCCTTACAAGACAGAGAAGAAAAGAGAGCCTTAATACTGCATTGCTGCTATAGATGAAACATTTAGGTAATGTTATAACCCCTATTCTAACTACGATCTAGTAGATAATTTCCACTGTAATTTACTATAATTAAGTCCTTCATCATCTTATACCAGTATTTCCTTGCGTCCTCTCCCCAGAAATAACACTATATTTGACATTAGAATTCCTTAGTTAAAAATCTGAACATACTGCTAACTTGCCTGTCTTGGTGTGTTCTGTTTAACTTTGATGATAGTCACTCTAATTTTTCCCAATTCTAACCACCCTATCTTCCAAACTGCTGTCGCCTATAAGCATAGCAAATGTACTCCCTACTTTCTCTCTCTTTTTAAAAATATATTTTTATTGATTTCTGAGAAGAAGGGAGAGGGAGAGAGAGAGAAACATCAATGATGAGAGAGAATCATTTATTGGCTGCCTCCTGCACGCCCCCACTGGGGATTGAGCCCGCAACCCTGCAACCTGGGCATGTGCCTGGTTCATTGGTCGATGCTCAACCCCTGAGCCACGCTGGCCTACTTTCTCAATTCCTAGGTCAGTGGTGAAAGCAAGCCTCCAAGGCCATCATGTAGGGTGACCCTGAGGCTGCTCTCCCTCTTAACAGCTCTGGAGTAGTGGGCATTATAATTGGCAATTGAAAGTGACTAGCGCGGGCGCTGATGCATCTGTCTAGCCCAGGGGTGGGCAAACTTTTTGACTCGAGGGCCACAATGGGTTCTTAAACTGGACCGGAAGGCCGGAACAAAAGCATGGATGGAGTGTTTGTGTGAACTAATATAAATTTAAAGTAAACATCATTACATAAAAGGGTATGGTCTTTTTTTTTTTTAGTTTTATTCATTTCAAACGGGCCGATCCGGCCCGCGGGCCGTAGTTTGCCCACGGCTGGTCTAAACGCACCCATGTGTGCTCTTAAGGTGGATGTGTGTCACTGTGTGCATTTGACCTCAAATGTAAAGAAAAATGGTGGCATGGAAATCACAAGTTACAGGAAAACACAGACTGTGTGACAAGAAAGTCAAAAGCAATGTGTATTTTCTATTAGGGACAGTCACTGAGACAGAAGGGACAGAGAAGCCCCGCAGGGTCCTGTCACTGAAGAAGGCTCCCTTGTCAGGCCTCCCTGCGTTCCCAGGTGGACGCCCCTCCCATTCCATGTTGCCCAAAGTGGGCCATTGTGTTTGATTCTTAACCCTGCCCACGCAGCGATTCCCAGACCCTTGGCATGGTTGTGCCACGGCGCTGTATACTTTTGGTGTAGTGGACCAGGTTCGTCTGATGACCTCATGACGACCTACTGGTTTGGTGGCTTTTGCTCTGGCTTAGGCCATTCCTTGGGGCAAGTGGGTGGCAATGTGGCTTCTTTCACAGGCCACTCTCTAACTTCACATAAGATGTGCCCAGGAAGGGAACCAAAAGCAGGAAGAGTCACCTGATTCTACGGGAATGGAGGTTGGAGCCACAAAGACACCTTAAGGCCAAAGACTGAGAGGCTTAAGCTCTTTGTGGCGACCGAGAACAGAAGCATGCGACACCAGAGCTTCGAATACAGCAGCAAACGGCTGCTACTGACACCAGCTGCAACAGAAGGACTGAGAGCCCGAGGTTCGGGAAGGGAGAGGGCGCTAAAGAACAAGTTGCCAAAGCTGCACCTGGCCACTCGGCCGGGAAACTCTGGGCTGGCCATGTCCCACCCCCACTGCAGCACCTTCACTGGTTTACACAGCACCCATCAGCGTCAGCCTGCAGCGGAGATGACATGAATTTGGCTGACCGCATTTTATCACAACAGGAAATAAACAGACTTTCGAATAAACTTCTAAGACTTGAGGCTGAAGTGAGCCTTTGGAGGCGTTTTGCTCAGACTTCCACAGCATATGGCTTTGATCACAATGAAATCCACAAATTGCAAAATACCATCAAGAAACTCAGAAGTGAAACAAGGAAATTGATGGCCATCAACTTGTAAGGCAGTATTGCAGAGTGCTCATCAACAGAACTGGCAGAAGTCATAGGCATCAAGATAAAATAAGTTAATATGAAGAAAGAAGTGAAGAAAAGGAAAAGCTGTTATAGCAGGGTGTCTTGGGAATTTGGAGTCACTGATGGCTCTAACATTTGTGATATGCAAAAAAAATCTTTTAAGTTCTACAAACTGAAAAAGAGTTTACCAAGAAGATTGAAGAACTTGCCCTGACTGGTTTGGCTCAGTGGATAGAGTGTCAGCTTGTGGACTGCAAGGTCCCAGGTTCGATTCCAGTCAAGGGCATGTACCTTGGTTATGGGCACATCTCCAGTGGGGAGTGTGCAGGAGGCAGCTGATCGATGTTCCTCTCTCATTGATGTTCCTAACTCTCTATCCCTCTCCCTTCCTCTCTGTAAAAAATCAATAAAATATATTTAAAAAAAGATTGAAGAACTTGAGGTTACAATTAAAATATCAATAAAGAAGTATCTTTTGGCCTTGGCCTAGTGGCTCAGTTGGTTGGAGTATTGTCTGGTGCATCAAAAGGTTGTGGGTTCGATTCTCAATCAGGGCACATTCCTAGGTTGCTGGTTCTGTCCCCAGTCAGGGCATGTATGGGAGGCAACCGGTCGATGTTTCTCTCTCACATCAATGTTTCTCCTTTTCTCTCTCCCTCCCCCGCTTTCTAAAATCAATAAAAATGTCCTCAGGTGAGGATTTTAAAAAAAATTATCTTCTGAAAGAAATGAGAGAGATGTTTCCAGGAGAGAACAAGACCAGATAAATGAGAAAAGGAAAGAAACATTTGCAGAAAGTGAATTGAAATCTTATATTAGGAAGCAAAGTGATACCGTGACAGAAAAGGACAGTCCTTCACAGAGGACATCGTGGAAGAGCTCAGAGTGCAGCAGCACTGTCTGATGCTGAAAATGAAATGAGACGAGGAACTTAATCAGGCGACAATCTCATTGACGACAGCCTGACACTTAAAGGAGGAGTTCAGGTTTTAGAAAATGAAAATTCATGATTAAGTCCAGAAAAGGAAGATCTTCAACTACCATTTTAAAACTGAACAAGTGTGAAGGAATTTAAAAGTACAGCTACAGAGACATGTATTCAGATTCAGAAGTAAATCATCCTATCTAATAATAGACAAACATGGTAATTGACCATACCTTCGCTACGCCTCCCATTGGCTAACCAGCGAGATATGCAAATTAACCGCCATCTTTGTTGGCGGTTAATTTGCATACATAGGCACGAAGCAGCAGAGTAAAGACTGAAGGCGGCTCCGGCTGGAGCAGCAAAGGCTTGAAGACGGCTCTGGCCAGAGCAAAGGCCTGGGTCCCAGGTGCCGGAGGAAAACCAGTGCTGGCAGCCAGGGGAAGGGAAGGCCTATTGCACGAATCTTTTCGCGCAACAGGACTCTAGTCTCTCTATATAAAAGAGAAACATGCAAATTAACCGTCCCTCTGCAATGCCCACAAGCCACGTCCACCAGCCAATGAGGGGTGAGTATGCAAATTAATCCAACAAAGATGGTGGATTAATTTGCATACACAGGCACCGGGCAGCCAGGGGTGGGGCAGGTACCTCCCCTGTGTTGCCATGGCGATACTGGCAAAGTTCTGGCCCCGCAGCTGCTTGCATGGGCGCCAGGGAGCTGGGGGTGGGGAAGTGCACGCAGACACTGGGGAAGCTCCTGCCCGGCTGGCCCGCGTGCACAGGTGCCAGGGAGCGGGGGGCGGGGCGGCATGCGTGAAAGCCGGGGGCGGGGCTTAGAGTGCGTACGTACTCGGGTGCTGGCAGAGGTTCTGGCTCTGTGGCTGCCTGCGTGCGCACTGGTGCCAAAAGGCCTGTGTCCCCGGGACAGGCGTCCTCCGGAACCAGACCACCCCAAGCCTGTAGGCCTGTGCCTAGGCCCGGAGCGGCCGGGGTCCCAGAATGTGACAGAGGGCACGTAGGGCTGAGGGGACTCCCCTCCCGCCCCCCTGTGCACGAATTTCATGCACCAGGCCCCTAGTTTAAAATGTGACTTGAAGGCCTCGGATCAAAAACTCAACCAGATAATAGCTGAGTTAGGAGAGCTAGCTCAACAGAAACAAAAGCCTGCAAAGCATATCATGAAAGATCAGCTGTCAAAACACCAAAACGAAGGTGAGAGCATTATCAGAAAAGTAAAACAAGCTCTGGATGATGAAAAAAAGAGCGTTCATCAACTTGAAGATGATAAAGTGAACATCACTGAAAAGTCAGGCCTGCAGGAAGAACAGGTAATCCAAAGCGAATTGGCTATTAATGATTTGTATGTAACCAAGGAGAGGCTTGAGGATAAAATAGAAGATTTAGGAATCAGCTAAATCAGTCATAAAAATATAATTTAAACATCCAGAAGAACTTTGAGTTTAAGTAACATATGAAACAAAATGAAAAGGAGCTTTCTGGAGTCCAAAATTTGGAGAAGAGATTAGCACAAATTCAGCTCAGCATAGGGCAGCTTTGCAATGCTAAGGCTGCTCCTTTAGGTAAATTTGAGCTATTTCACCACCGCTCTCCACAGGACCAATTACTTCAGAACCTATAGAGTCTCTTAAGGCAATTAAATCCGATGGACTCATCCTAGCCGGTTTGGCTCAGTGGATACAGTGTTGGTCTGTGGACTGAAAGGTCCTGGGTTTGATTCTGGTCAAGGGCACATGCCAGGGTTGTGGGCTCGATCCCCAGTAAAGGGCGTGTAGGAGGCAGCCTATCAATGATTCTCTCTCATCATTGATGTTTCTATCTCTCTCTCTCTCTCCCTACCTCTCTGAAATCAAGAAAAATATATTTAAAAAAATAAATCTGATGAACTCAGTGAGTTTTCTAAGTTGCTCCAAGAAGAGGTACAAGAGCTGAGAAAATCAACACAGGAAAAAAGAAAGAATGAGAACACTCGAGAAAAATAATCAAAGATTGTCTGATTCAATTGCTGCCACCTCTAAACTAGAAAGAAAATAACATGAATAAACTTATTCAGAAATTAAGCAGCTAAAGGAGAAATAAGATGTTTTACAAAACTTAAAAACTCTTAATCAAAGCAAAAAGTAAGGACTTTTCTTTAAATGAAAATTTCACTAATGAAGTGAGCAAAAATAAACTTTTGAGGCAGGCAGTACCCAACCTGAAGGAGAGACTTATTGAAGTTTGAGTGCACAGGTGGAAACTTAAACAGGAGAATGAAAAAATAGAAATATCTAGGGAAAAGAAAACAGAAAAGCAAAAACTACAAGAGGCAAATATGCAACTTTCTATGCTGAGGAAAAAAGAGAAAGAATTGGAATATGTTGCAATGAAGAAGGCTCTTGGTGTAGAGCAATTATTGAAAGAAAAAGAATAGGGGAAGATGTGGGAATTAAATCAACTTCTAAATGCAGTTCCATCAATGCAGGAGAAGACAGCTATGTTTCAATAGGAGAGAAATGAAGTCATGTCACTGAAACAGAAACAAATGGAAAACTGTGCCTTAGAGAAGGAGGTTCAACATTTACATGACAAAGAATTACGCTTAAACCAGGAGCTGGTGAGATGGCTTAACCATGCCTTAGAATCCGAGGACCCTCCTTTGCCAGTGGTTGGTCTGCAGAAGATAGGGTGGCTAAACTAAGAAGGGAAGCCACAGTACTGGAGGAAAAGCTATGTTCATCCTCTAATGCAATGGAAGAGGCAAGCCATCGAGCCAGTCATTGCAGAAACCACTGAATGTTGTCACCAAGGAGAGAGATGAAAGTGCACTACAGCTTTCTGTCTCTCGGGAACAAGAAAAGCAGTCTGCTCGAGCACTAGCTAACCTGGAGTTGGCACTAGCTGAGTGGATGGAGGAGACAGGTCTAGCAGGAAAACTGGTGGTGTTACAGGGACATCTGCAGCAAGAAAATGCTGGCTTGGCTCTGAAGGAAGAACAAACAGAAGAATCTGAAAAACATAATGAGGTCCAACAGGATGTACAAAAGAAAACTGATGCACTTACTAAGTAGCACGGAAGGAAAAGTCGACAGAAACTTATGAGAAACCTCTTTATGGGATACTTTTAAACACCAAAACGTGAATGTCATGAAGCGTTACAATAAATGGAAAGTACTTTAGGTACCAAAAGTGAAGAAACGGAGCAGCTCTTCAGTGAAGATCAAGATGGTGTTACCAGATGGACAACTGGTGGCCTGGATCACAGTGTTTCTAACGCACTTCTGAGACCAAGGCAGCGGCCCATGCATAAGGGTTCTTTTTCAGAACTTCGTTAAAAATCTCGGAGCAGAATCTCATTCAGCTTCCCACCCGCAAAGCACTCTGCTTGTGAAACCCTCTTCCACAGCTGCGTCTCTTAACCCACTCAGACCTGGTCCTGGTGGGTCTGGGCATCTTCTTTTAAGGGCTATTATTAATGATTTGCCCACATACACACCTTTGCCACAGTCACCTGACCAGAGAGCTCGTTTCACTGAGAGACCTTTCCCAGCAAGTAGATGATTCTCAGGCCAGAGAGAAGAGCACTCGAAAGCAGTGAACTTTTGGAAAAGTCACATATTTGTTTGCAGTTTTACTTTATTTAATAAAAATATTACTACTTTAAAAAAGAGTTTTATAGTTTCTTTTCTTTTCCCTGCAACTTAAACACTAATGGACCAACACTTTCTAGAAGGAAAAGGAAAAGTAACTAAAATTAATTTTGTTGACTCTATGCAAACTGTTTCCCACATATTCTCAGTTAACTTTCGTATTTGTCTCATTTGAGTGATATTATGTATCCCTATTTTATAGGTGAAGAAACTGGGACTCAGATAGGTTGACAAACTCTACCCGAGATAAAAAATTAGGAAGTTCAGACAGAATTCTGACTGGAGTTGGTGTTCTTCCCAGCATATTGTGTTGTTTCAGAAGTGTCTCTCTACAGGGTGGGGGCAGTACCAGTCAAGGAAACAGAGGATTGCCTTCACCTTTCAAAGGTGAAAGAAAAGAAAAACAGCTTCCTATGAGCTCTCTGGCCACCTCCTTTGGTCATGGGAAGTCTGGAAAGGGACTTCCAGGACACTCCTCTGCTGGCACTGCAGCACCCTACCTCACCAAGCCAGATCTGCTGACCCTGGATTTGGAGAAGGGTTCATGGGACACCCTTTGGGAGTGTCCACTGTGGTCTGCTTTATACAGTTCATAATTTGCTATAAACAGATCGTCGTTCCTAATTAAACCTGCATGGTCATGCCTGAGCTTTTAGGAAAAGAGGACTTCTTTTTATGGTTCTCCTCTCAGAGGTAAACTAGAGCCCTCTTCATCTCCATGATCCTCGTTAGCCTATTGGGCCTTGATTTCAAGACTCTGGACTATCATCTAGAAATGTGTGGATCCTGGCAAAATGCCCGACAAGTGCCTGGTGAGAGGACTGCTGGTGCTTACGAAGATGTTATGTGATTCTATTTAGTGGGGCTCTAGGGCACCCAAATGCAGGCTCTTTGATGCTTTCATGCTAAGATAGAAGGGAATACAGATTTCTCAATTAAATGATGTTGGCTAAGAGTAGTTTTCAAAGAAACAGTTCCTCAAAATGACTCCTTCCTCCCTTAGAGACAGGGGCTATTTAAAACCACTTTAGTTTGAAATTAGTGATAAAAAAGAATGGGTTTAAGGATTTTAAATGTAATTTTTATTAATTAAGAAAGCTTATTGAATAAAATCTGAAAAACACATGTAAATGGAAGAAGAAAAAAGTAATCATAGTTCTACCACCTGGACACTCGTGGTAGACTAGACCTCCTCCATCCACTATTAGACTTTTGGCCAACTTTCTACCATTTAACAATTTTATTGTATGTGGTAAGAACACTTACATGACTGTAACTTGATACCTGTTGAACAGCAATCCCCCATTTCTGAGACTCTACATCAGGGTGGGGAACCTTTTTTCTGCCAAGGGCCATTTGGATATTTATAAAGTCATTCACAGGCCATTCAAAATTATCAACTTAAAAATTAGCCTACTATATTTGGTCAAACATTTAATTAACTCACCCCTAATGCCTTGGCAGGGCCAGCTCAATTGATCCTGTGAGCCTTACATGGCCGCAGGCTGGACGGTCCCCACCCTTGCTCTACATGCTCAGACAGACTACTCTAGTAACAACCGCTAGACATGATCCCAGAGAGTCCTAGTCTCCCCACCATTGGTTTTAAATAAGCGGTTCTCAACCTGTGGGTCGCCACCCCCTTGGCGGTCGAACGACCCTTTCACAGGGGTCGCCTAAGACCATCCTGCATATCAGATATTCACATGGCGATTCATAACAGTAGCAACATTACAGTTATGAAGTAGCAACGAAAATAATTTTATGATTGGGTCACAACATGAGGAACTGTTTTAAAGGGCCAGAAGGTTGAGAACCACTGTTTTAAATGGTAAGAATGGAAACACCAACTCAGGAGAAGGGCTGACTTGAGCAGGTCACAATCTATACCAACACTGTCCAGCAGAAATTTCTGTGACAATGGAAGTGTTCTATTTCTTCACTCTTCCAATATGGTAGCCACTAACCTCTTGTGGCTATGGAACACTTAATAGGCTTAGACAGAAATTTAATTTTAATTTCATTTACTTTTAACTAATTTAAAATTTATATAAGCACACATAGCAAGTGGCTAGCATATTGGACAATGAAGGTCTATACAGAGGATTTATAAGAGTCCCCTGATGGTCTCAAGGTGTAGGGTGGACAGGGATCGAAAGTTGGCATCAGAAATGCCACATCTGTAATTTCAAATTATGACAGAACTCAGACTATTTCTCAACAATGAGAAAGGCCACTCCAAGAAAAAGTATAGAGATGAGCTCACAGTTAGTCTTTGAAGAGGAAGTCAGTCATTAGCTACCTTCTGACATCCTAGCAATTAACCAGTCCTGGGAGAAGAGCAGGTAAGTCCAGAGAGGTCCAACTACAGAGGAGATAAGAGACTATAAAAGTGAAAAGCCTCTCAGGCTTTCATCACAGGATAATCCAAGGCCTGTGAATTAATGGCAAAAGACTCAATAATAGCCTTTGTGAGGAAATAGGAGTGTAGCAGGATATCCTTTTTCCGCACTAAAGCACCCAATTCTTTCAATATTATATACAGCGGAAGCAATTAATTGTACCAGAAAGAAATCCACAGCTGGCTTTTCCTGATGGCCCCATAAGCAACAAGCACTATTGTTCAGCTTCCGGGACAGATGCAAAGTCATTCCACCGCACTGCCGAGATTTTTCTGATTGTTTAGTTTCACTCTTCCAAAGATAAAAGCATGCGCAACATCTAAAATTCAGTTCTTGTCCTCACACATTTTCAGGATAAGCCGCTGTCAGAAAGTTAATTTTTGTTTGTAATATAATCCAAGCACAGGGCTTGGTGCTAGTATTTCTTCTAAACTTTATATGACTGAATCACAAGTTATTCACTTTTGTTTGTTTTATGTGTTTATATGCACTTAAACTGTCCTGTCTCTGCTTTTGTGGTTAACATTCATAGTGTGGCTATTCAAGGATTGTGAATAACTAACAAATAAGATTATAGGTCAAAAACCTAGAAACTCAACATTTCAAGCTATTGGCCTGTATGGCATTGTTTTGCTTTTTAGATGCATTAAAACACACGGTATTTCATTATTTCCTAGATCAGTGATGGCGAACCTATGACACGTGTGTCAGAGGTGACACGTGAACTCATTTTTTTGGTTGATTTTTGTTAAATGGCATTTAAGTATATAAAATAAATATCAAAAATATAAATCTTTGTTTTACTATGGTTGCAAATATAAAAACATTTCTATATGTGACACGGCACCAGAGTTAAGTTAGGTTTTTTCAAAATGCTGACACGCCGAGCTCAAAAGGTTCGCCATCACTGTCCTAGATACACAGTTTTTTGACATTCTGTCATCCTGAAATTAGGATATCTTATAACTGGTGATGTGCCCTAGTTTCATTGGTTTTTCCTTCCTAGTTTTACATAAAATAATGATGCTTCTTATAATCAATCATATCTTAGTTTTGATGAAATATGGTTATATAGCATCAAAATTAATTAGTAAAATGTATAACTGCAAGTATAACAATAGAATAACTTTCATTAAAAATGTCCACATATGGGACTCTAATGGACTTAATTTTGATAAATATGCATCTAGCCACTTTTATTTCCCCAAAATGCCCTGAAAAGTACATGGCATTTGTAATGTAATGTAATGTAATGTAGTGCAATATAAAGGGTGTCCCAAAATTCACGCAAGAAGTAATTTTGATAGAAAACACAGGTTTATAATTAAAAATTGTAATTTTTTTATTTATTCATAAAGTATACAGTATAGGGTTATGTATGGAATAACATATCGGGTAAATGGCCTCCACAGCTTTGCTGGCACATATGCACTCTTTTGTTGAAATTTTCCATGACCGTTTTGCATAAATGTGGCTGAATTTCGATGAGGCTCATTTTCATCTTGATGGTTTGGTTAATTGACAAAATTGTCGCATTTGGGGTTCAGAAAATCCACGAGTGATTGTTGAGAAACAAATGCATCCACAACGTGTCACTGTTTGGTGCAGATTTGGGGCTGGAGGCATCATCGGACCATTCTTCTTCAAAAATGCAGCTGCTCAGGCAATAACAGTTAATGGTGCTCGCTATCACGACATGATAATCCATTTACCCGATATGCTATTCCATACATAACCCTATACTGTATACTTTATGAATCAATAAAAAATTTACAATTTTTAATTATAAACCTCTGTTTTCTATCAAAATTACTTCTTGCGTGAATTTTGGGACACCCTTAGAAAGCAGAATCACGCATGAGTTGCTTACACATATACATATGTATAAATATAATGTATGTTAATAAAAATCATATACAGGGTGTCCCAAAAACATGTATACACACTTTAACAGCTGATAACTCAATTTTCCTTCCTTTTTAGGTTTAACTGATTTGAAATAATGGGTGGAGCCAGACCAAGCTTTGAACAAAGAAAATTTGTCCACTAGACATTTTTATGGGGATACATAAAAGATAAAGTTTATGGTACAAAACCTGCAACAGTTGACAAATTGAGGGCGCACAAATATTGTGAGAAATGATTCTTGGTTTCTTTTTCTTTTGATTCTTGACGTTTCTGATTCCATTGCTTTGGGTTATCAGCAGTGCCTGGACCAGAATTGTCATCAGTTTGAAAACAGGCATTGACAAAAAAAAGATTATTCATTTCTGTAGATTCTTTTAAATTTTGAACATGAACTCTATGTTAATAAATACTGACTTTATAATCATTCAAAATGTGTATACATTTTTTGGGACACACATAAATACACCTATTACACTTTGAAATTTAATTTAGTTAAAAAATAACCAAAGTGTAATAGATCATAAGGCCTCTGCTCTCAGGACAGAGAAAGGCAGGGGTGAGGTGGTAACTGCTGCAGGATGGAGGAGACTCCCCTGAGCCGGGTGGGAAGCCTCAGCTCCAGCTGCTCTGTGGGAGGAACTCCAGCCCTCCAGGAGCACCTGAGAGCCAGAGAACCGTGAGCAAACAACAGGCGGAGTCCCAGAGGGCAGCAGACATCAGGTAATAGAGGAAAGGAGGCCCTATAGATGGGTAGGAGATGGATGCAGAGAAATTAGGAACAAAGAGCTGAAGGCAAGGACGGGTGGCCAGCAGCGCTGTCTAACAGTACACAGCAAAGTCTGTGTTGTAAGGATGGAGCAGACTCCAGACGACAGGCAGAAAAAGCCAGGCTCCGTGCAAGTGAACAGACTCGCACAAGTAAAGGGCTGCATGTCGTCATCTTCATCAGAAGCAAGTTTCACTTTTTCTGCGGAACCTGCTACCACCTCCAGGGCCGACCGCTTTCCAGGCATGTTTAGGCGTTTCCCATCCTCCTCCTCGTCATCTTCTGACTCTGCATCTTCCTCCACAGCTAAGTGCTGTCCACCAATGTGCACAGGCCTGAGCCACACTTCAACGTCAGACCACAGGTGGTGTTATTGCAAAGCCACCAAGGGACACTGTTGGCTGTACAGACATTTTCAAAGTTGCTGGTGCTACTTTAGTTGGACTGCATTCGTAATTCATTGCCTCTGCTTCGACAATGTGCAGTTCATCCTTTGCTCCAGCACCTAGACCAGTGATGGCGAACCTTTTGAGCTCAGCGTGTCAGCATTTTGAAAAACCCTAACTTAACTCTGGTGCCGTGTCACATATAGAAATTTTTGATATTTGCAACCATAGTAAAACAAAGACTTATATTTTTGATATTTATTTTATATATTTAAATGCCATTTAACAAAGAAAAATCAACCAAAAAAATGAGTTCGCGTGTCACCTCTGACATGCGTGTCACAGGTTCGCCATCACTGCCCTAGACTGACCGTTCGTAAAGATAATTGGTGCTCATTTTCATCATTGTCCACCTTAAAGTGATAATCTTTGTCGGCCTTTAGTTCACAACCTAAAAGATAGTTCTGGGGCCTCAGAGGGCTCTTGTCCACGTCCATAGAATCTTCCATGGGGTGGTAGCACGTGCTCAGGGGAGAGAGAAGGTGGACGGAGATGAATGGCTCTGTGCTGCAGAACAGACTCGCAGGACAGAATCGCACCAGGGCCAGGGGTTGGGTTTTATGGCACAGGGTTTATGGATAGTAGGGAGAGGAGGGCTGGAGACCAGGGACTAGGTAGGACCAAGTGATGGCTACTTTGCAGTGAGGGCCTCAGTAAAGTGTCTTTTAACCAAAGTAAACAAGTGCTTTGAAGCAAAGAGAAATGAAAATGGAAATGGGAAAAGAAGCAAGTTATTTAGAAGTAAAAATAAAAGGGAAAGTAAGATATACGATTATAAAGAAAAGAACAAATTTAGATTTTTAAACTTTTCTCTGTGTTGTGCACTGAGTTATATTTATATGCAACCTTTTTATTTAAAATATATTTTTTATTGATTTTTTACAGAAAGGAAAGGAGAGGGATAGAGAGTTAGAAACGTCGATGAGAGAGAAACATCGATCAGCTGCCTCTTGCACACTCCCTACTGGGGATGTGCCCGCAACCAAGGTACATGCCCTTGACTGGAATCGAACCTGGGACCCTTGAGTCCGCAGACCGACGCTCCATCCACTGAGCCAAACTGGTCAGAGCTGCAATCTTTTTTTTAAAACATAATTTGTTTTGGTTTGGTCCTTCTAAACCATGACCATATTGTTAACCAATGATGTAGTCGTGTCCATGCTGAAAAATGTCCATTTCCTCTACTCTTCATTATGCTTTTGTCCACTTAACACTAGGCTGGAACCAACCTCAAGCATCTCCGCCACGGGCATCCCTCTCCATACCCACAGAGACTTAGCACTGCCTTTGCCTCATAAAGTCTCTACAACAGGAAAATGACTTTGGATGGATTAACTTGATTTAATCTATTGAGCTACTGCCTTCCCTGAAAGTAGAAGTCTCCATTTCACTGAAGAATGTATAATCCATAGCTTCCCTGACCTATCCTCATCCTTTTAAAAAATATGTGTATTTTTATTGATTTTAGAGAGGAAGAAAGAGGGCGAGATAGAAATATCAATGATGAGAGACTCATTGATTGGCTGCCTCCTGCACACCCCACACTGGGGATCGAGCCAGCAACTTGGGCATGTGGCCTGACCAGGAATCGAACTGTGACCTTCTGGTTCATAGATTCACACTCAACCACTGAGCCATGCCAGCTGGGACATCCTCACCCTTTTCAACATAGATCACGCCACCCTCTAAAACTGGGTCTTGATGACAAGGTTCAGAAATGCTTAGAGGAAACTCTATCCTTATCTCTAGGATTTTACAAGTGTGAGTATTTGTTATGTGCCAGGAACTAGGCTTTGAGGAACCAGTTGAGAACAAGCTTGGCAAGGTCTTTGCTCTCATGGAGTTTACATTCTAGTGGGGCAGAGAAATGCAGATCAGACCATAAATAAATAACTAAATGAGGAAGGTAATTTCATAGACTAAAAAGTGGTATAAAGAAAACAAGCCCTAGCCAGTTTGGCTCAGTGGTTTTAATTCCCAGTCAAGGGCATGTATATTGGATGGAGGCTCAATTCCTGGCTGGTCAGGGCGTGTGTAGGAGGCAACCAATCCATGTGTCTCTCTCACATGGATGTTTCTCTCTCTCTTCCTTTCCTCTCTTCTTTCCATTCTCCCTGGAAAAAAAGAAAAGAAAGAAAATGAAATTGGGTGTGTTGGGGTGCTAATTTAAGACAGATGAGCCCTGGCCAGTGTTGCTCAGTGGTAGAGCACCAGCCCTGGAATCAAAGGGTCTTGGGTTCGATTCCCCGTCAAGAGCGCATACCTGGGTTGCAGGTTCACTCCCTGGCTCCAGTTGGGGCCAATGCAGGGGGCAACCAATCCATGTCTCTCTCTCTCTCTTCACCACCTCCCTCCCTTCTACTCTCTCTAAAAGCCAATGGAAAAAATATCCTCGAGTGAGAATTGAAAGAAAAAGACAGGTGATCAGGGAAGGTGTCCTTGAAGATCTCAGAACTGTATGAGAAGGGTAATTTTCAATTCCAAATTAATGCTCTATGATTTGGGCATGCAGCTACCACTCTTGGGAACCGTGCCCCAAACTAAGTGAGCACAGAAGAAAGGTCCATTTCAGCCCATGCTGTTCATCTACTTGAAAACACACACAGAACCACCAACCCCTTCACATGAGAGAACGTTAAATTTGGGCCTTGAGATGTTTGTTGTCTTTGAGTTTGGGGGCCCGACCGTTTGCCTCCTTGGTCTTCCTGGCTGCTCTCTGCACTTAGCGGGCAGGCAAACGGAGGGGCAGGCGGGCATGCAAGAGAACCCCACACCCTGCTCAATCAGCAGTCGGCAGGAAGTCCACTGAAGAAATAACGCAAAGGATTTAGGTGTGGGCACTTAGGTAGTCCTTATCGAAGGAGAGCAAAAGGATGTCAGGTAAAAGTCCCAAAGACTTTAAAAGAAGACCCTTTTGTAAAGAAGAAAGACATCACTTAAAATGCGATGCCTCCGTTTCGCTCTCCCTTTCAGTGGCATGTAACCACCCCGGCGATACTTACTGTGCCTCTCAGAAACCTGATGTCCTCAAGTTCCAGCCTGAGGCCTGTCCACTGTCCAGGCTGATCCGTGTGTCTGCACAGGGAGGTAGGCCTGAGGGCATGTGGACTCACCCGTCATGGTGTCACCTGTCGTGGCCACCACTCGCCATAAGCAGTGAGTTCTCTGGCCAACCAGGCTAAGTCTCCTCGAGCAAAAGGTCCCGCTTCTCCCGAACACTAAAGCGATGTACACGTGGGAGACCGGAAAAGCGACACATCCTAGTTGATGGAAGGAAACTCAGGAACCATTCATTCCTCCTGCAGAGCAGCCCTACAGCCCAGGACTCCGCCGAGACAGTGGAGCTCAGGACACACACACGCACACGCGCACACACGCGAATACACACGCACGCGCGCACACATACGCGCACACACGCACGCGCGCACACACACGCACACACACACATACGCGCACACACATACACGCACACACACACACACGCACACGCACACACACGCACACCAGTACACAGAACTGGAAGAGAAACGGAATTACAGCGGGAACGTGAGGCAGGAAGGACAAAGCAGGTAGAAGGAGAAAAGGGCAGAAGAAAGACGGACAGCAAGTCTTTGAGCAAGACTACCAGGGACTATTCTGGAATCTAAACATCTTAGGAAGAATGTGGGTAAAAACAAATATTACTGCCCGGCACAGTCTTTCCCTTCCCTCTTTCTTTTACTCACAGTTTAAAAGGTGATTTTATAAAGGGAACTTTTTAAAAAAGTACCTTTGGTGAAGAGACTTGACACATTCTTTGCAATATTTACCAGAGTAAGGTCCCCCCGGTAGGAAAAGGGGCCTGAATCTTTCCTCACGCGCGGGGAGGGCACCGAATCCTTTCAACGAACGTCCAGAGACGCGGCTGCGGGAGCAGCAGGGACGGCCACGCACATCCCCGCGGGGCGGGCGCGAGGAGCGAGGTGGCGGGCGCCTCGCCCGGCCGAGAGCCCGGAGAGCGGAGCGGGGGAGCGGGGGCGCGGGGAGGGAACAGGGAGCAGTGCGTCCACACGGCTCCTCTCCTGGCGGCCGCCGTGGGCTGCGGATTCGGGGCGGTCGGCCTTCTGGCACCCGCCGACCGACGGGCGCTCGCAAGGAGCCTGCGGGTGTCGGAGGGGCCACGCGAAGGGCCCGGCCGAGCGGCTTCCAGAGACCAGCCGCCCCGGTGGGGCCCCCCTCCCAGCGTTCCCGACGGCAGACCGGCGCCCCCTTGCCGGCCGAGGGCTCTCCTCCCCGGCAGCGGGGCGCCAGGACCGCGGGTCCTTCGGGCACTTCCGCCGCGCGCTCGGCTCCTTTCGCGTCCGGGGCGGGGCGGGCGGGCGGGGTGCGCCCAGTGCGCGCGCGCAGCCGGGTCCCGCGGAGGCGCCCCCGCCCCTCCCCCACCCTCCCCCGCGCTGTGTCTGTGGCGGCCGCGGCCGAGATTGGAATCCGCCTGCTGGCGCTCGGCGCGGGCGCCCGAGGAGGAGGAGGAGGACGACGACGAGGGGGCCAGAAGGCAGGCCCGGCTCCGGGGCGTCCGTCCGCGCGAGACGAGAAGCGCACGCCGCGCGAGGGGCCACCGGGCCGGGGCCGCCGCACGCCGAGGGGGAGGCCGAGCCGGGCCCCGCCGCCTCCCGACGGCTCGCCGCGCGCACCCCGCTTCGCGCCCGGCTGGAGGATGCGTTCCGCGGGGTCCGGGTGAGTTGGCCTCTCGGGAGGGAGGGTGCTGCGCGTCGGGGCGACCGGCCGGGAGGCCGCCGCGGACTCCGAGGAGTTTCGGGGGGAGCCGGGCGCCCCGTGGAGTCCCCGGCGCCCGGCGTCTCAGGCCGCGGCCCGCTGGGCCCGCCGTCCCGCACCCCCACCCGGGCCCGAGCCCGGCCGCCCGCCCCTCCCGGCCTCTCTTTTGTTCCCACCCCCGGGCTCCGGGCTCCGGGCCGAGGTCGGGAGGCGGTGGACGAGAGCCGCCTCCGTGGCGCTCCGTGAAGCCTTACATGGGAAGCGCTCGCGGCCCTCCCTCGCCCGCGAGCTGCGAGGCTGATGGTCGCGATTTGTCTCCTGGCGCTTCTGCCAAAAAGGGAAGAAGCGCGTCTGCTCCGCGGGTGGGGGCGCCGGGGGAGCGGCCGGCCCTCGGTTCACCTGTTGTGCTCGCGGCCGCGCTGCCATGGCGGAGCCGCTCCGCTCGCCGCGTCCGGAAACTTTTCCTTCCCGACTCTAGCGGGAAGGCTGGGAGAGGGCTGCGCCGGAGGGAACAGGGTGCCGCGCGGGGGGCGCTGCGCCTGCACTCTGCGGCGCCGGGGTGTCGATCCGTCCGGGGTGGAAGGCTCCCCGGTGAACGGCGAGCAGCTGCTCCGAGCGCAGTGCGACCTCGGCGCTCACCGTGCGGTCGGGGCCGGCGATGGCCCTTGTTCTGTGTTAGACGAGGAAACCGAGAAGAACGGCGGTGGCGGAGCGCGTCGGGGCCCCGGCCCCGGGCCCCGGGCTTGAAGTTGGGGCGCCGGGCCCTGGCCTGCGGTCGGGGCGCTGGGACGGCGAGGCGAGGCGAGGCGAGGCGCGGGCGCGTCGGCACCCAGCCCTCCTGCATCGCGTTAGGTTCGGAGCACTTTTCAGTTACTGATGCTTGAAATGGTCGCTGCTTTGTTACTTGAGTTGAAAACAACTCTTTTATTGTGTTTACTTGTAGGAGGAGAACTTACGGCTAAAATCCGGGCTTTCTGAGCTAGGAATAGGTTGAGTTTCCGAAAGGCTGCCTGAAATGTAGGAACTCTTTTCCGAGGACAGAGCCGCTGCTCGCGGCGCCCCCCGCAGCCCCCGCAGCCCCGCAGCCCCGTGCGAACGCGGCCTTCTCTCGCCTCTGTCTCCGCTTCTCCAGCCTCACGGAGAGCTCCTCCCGGCGCTCGCCGGAGTCCTCCTCTGGTCGGCTTCTTTCCTTCCAGCTCAGTTGGGAAAAATTTTTTTAAGTTCTTTCTATTGACAACTTTTTCATTTTTCTTTTTCCTATTTCATGGAGTATGAGTTGTCCCCTCTTTTGTCTTAGGGTTCTTGAAAGTACGAATGTGTTTAAGATTCCAATAATTCACAAGAAGTACAAATTGGCAATTACAAAATAGTCCCAGGGATGTAAAGCACAGCATAGGGAATACGGCCAACGGGATCGCTGGTGTCAGCTGGCACTAGGGTTATCAGAAGAATCCCTTTGTAAGGTATGTAATGTCTAACCACTCTGACAGCGCCTGGACTAATATAATACTAAATGGCAGTTGTAATTGAAAACTTTAAAAATATTTAAAAATGATTCCCTCAATTTACAAACACCTCCCCTTGAGTCTACTACTTGCTATTGCTTCTCCTTTTCAAATCATATAAAAACTAAAAAATTTGTTCTTATAAAAGTAATACATGTTCATTAAAGAGTAATTGTAACATAGAGCAAAATTGAAGTAAAATTAAAATTCAGTCCTTCATAATCCCATCTTCAGAGATTGCCAAGAATAGTCCTCTTTTTCTACTGTTACTTCCTGGCCATCTATTCACTTCTTAACCCCTTGTTATCTGGATTTCACCGCCAGCTTTCTGTAGCATTTTGAAAGCCCTTTTCTTGGCTTTCATTTATCTTTTAATTTCAACAAATACTTTTAAATTCAACAAATACTATCTTCTAACACACCATACAAAGTAATAGGCTGCAACAACAGGTATGGCCCTTGCCCTCATGGAGCTTAGTCTAGTGGGGGAGACATACATTGCAGAATGAATTCTGTAGTTAAATATGGTAATTAAAGTATAGCATATTATAAGAGCTTAAAATGGGAACCTGATCTGGTGGTGGTGATGCTGGCAGAATCTGAAAAGGCCTCCTTGAAAATATGACCTTGGGACCCTGGACAGTTCTGAAGGATGAGGAAGAACTAACTAGATGAGAGGAGGGCTTCTTTGCCTTAGTACTAACTTTGTTTCTCATTGCCCCTTTTCTGCTTTCTGTTTTTCCTTTCACCTGTTTAAAATGTGTTCTCCAAGTTTCACCTTCAGTTCACTTTCCTAGATCTCTAGTCCTTTGATATTATTGTTTAGACCAGTGGTTCTCAACCTGTGGGTCGCGACCCCTTTGGGGGGTCAAATGACCCTTTCACAGGGGTCGCCCAAGACCATTGGAAAACACATATATAATTACATATTGTTTTTGTGATTAATCACTATGCTTTAATTAGGTTCAATTTGTAACAATGAAAATACATCCTGCATATCAGATATTTACATTACGATTTATAACAGTAGCAACATTACAGTTATGAAGTAGCAACGAAAATAATGTTATGGTTGGGGGTCACCACAACATGAGGAACTGTGTTAAAGGGTCGCGGCATAAGGAAGGTTGAGAACCACTGGTTTAGACCCTTCTGTCTGAATAATTCTCAAATCTCTGTTCTTTCTCTTCTGCGCTTGAATCCCTGTATAACCAACTGCCTATGCATGTCTCTGTCTGGTTATTCTGGTTTAAACTGAACTCTTCTTCCTTACCAAACTTGTTTCCCTGGTGTTCCTTATTTCTGTTGATGTCATACCAAACCCATTCCATCACATCTTGTCTGTAGCCAACATCTGTGGGTTCTTCTCGTTTCCTGCTAAAACTCTGGTACAGTTCTTAATACACGTTGGTCTCAAGGTTACGATAGACTTATAAAACGAGTTGGATTCTCTTTTCAGGAGCAGTTTTGACTGGGGTTATCTTTTACTTGAGAGTTTGGTGGACCTCACCTATAAGACATTCAGGTTTCAGTTTTTGTGTTTTATTTATTTTATTTTTATTTTTCCTGAAGAGGACTTTGCATCCCATTTTAATTTGTTCAGTAGTTGTTCCATGTAGGTTTTCTATTTCTTGTGTTAATTTTAGTATTTAATCCACAAATTGTTTTTGTTTATTTTCCACAAATTTATTTATTGAGTTTTTAAATTTAGTGTTACTTGGTTTTCACAGTTCTTTTTTCTTTAAAATTTTAATTTGATATATATTTGCATATCATATTATATATGTGTATATATTTGTATATTTGATACTTTCCCCTTGTCTATTTATATGTGTCTGTTTCTAGCTGAATCAGGTTCTCCTCCCACCTGAACAGGTGTGATCTTCTTGCCTTCATTTCCACCTTTATGCAGGTTATCTTACGCATTTCTGCCTAAACTAATCTTGAAGCTCAGTTCTTGTCACTTCTTTACTCAGAAGTTTCCAGGGTCTTCTGTTAACTATAGACCTTTCCATGGGATTTGCCTCCTATTTACCTTATTCTTATTCTACTATTTTTGCTTCCTGTACATGTGTCAACCCCCCCCCCCCCATACTGTTCCCTCTACTTGGATTGCATATGTCCAAGTCCTTCAAGTTCCATTTCAAATTCTGTCTTTCTATGATAAAAGTGTATTAAATCCTTATCTATCAAACCAAGAAGTCAGCCCTAGCCAGTTTGGATCGGTCGTTAGAACTTTGGACTGAAGGGTCTCAGGCAAGGGCAGGCTCAATCCTTGGCCCCTGTCTGGGCATGTATGGGAGGCAACAAATCGATGCCCTCTCACATCGATGTGTCTCTCTCTCTGTCTCTCTCCCTCCCTTTCACTCTAAAAATCAATGGGGGGAAAAAATCCTTCCATGAGGATCAGTAAACCAAAAAAAAAAAAAGAAACCCCAAGAAGTCAATAGTTGATATCTAAATTATGTGATTCTTGAAATAGAAGTTTAGTGAGCTTATTTGTAGATAGATTTTCACTAGAGGCATTAAAATAATATTGTTTAAAATTGTTATCACTAGTTAGTGACACTACAGTGGAGATGGACAGGGCATGGGTTGGTCAATTTTCTTATAGGCCTTCAGAATGCTGATATTTAACCCTGTGCATATATTACTCTGAAAAAAAATCTGCAGTTCATAATATTGTAATAACTATATGCTGACAAATGGAATTAGATTTATTGTGAGGGTCATTGTAATGTATATAAATTCTGTATCACTATGATATACACCTGAAACTAATAGGGTATCAGTTATACTTCAAAAATGTAATAAGGTAAAAAAAAAAATCTGCAACTCAAAGACTATGTAAGATAAAATTACAGTGAGAAAAATAAATAAATATAAGTAAACAAGTGAATAAAGTCCATCTCTCTGAAGTCGTCCCCAGTGTCTTCTGAGTAGAATCCCTTTGGAAGGAAGAGATATTTTTAAGGGATGAAGTTTTTTATCTAATATTTTCTTACTACACTTACTCATTTGTCTTTTTAAAAGAAATCAACTCTATTGAAGTATAATTTATATACAGTGATATGCACACGTTAAGTGTGCAGCTCTGTGAGTCATTTAGTCTTTTATAACAATTTTATACAAATACTAGTTCTGCTACTAGACCAAAGATCGGGTCTGTAACTGACTTTGTTGCATATTAAAACGAATAAATGGAGAAAGGCCCCTGTCTAGCCTAGCAGTGGACATTAGTTACAGTAGTACTGACCTGACTTTTGCATCTTGGGAGCAGGGAATCAGAGAGAGGAAAATGGGTTTCCTCTCAGGCTTAATTTGAACTACAAAGTCTTTTCTTCTTTCTTCTTCCACCTTTTATTAGTGTGTACGCTTTTCGAATGCCTTTTTAATACCTCAAGATTCATAGCGAACAAGTCAGTTCAACTCTTTAATTCTTAAAATATTAACTGTTGAGTTGTATTGAATTACATCAATTTAAGATGCACTATAATTTTATAGATCACTTATATAAAGAAAATATGCTTCCAGTTAACTTAAAGAAGTCATTGATTGTAGATACACCCTAACTTCAGAGATGCTAAACTATAACAAAACTATGCATCTTAGGATTGATGAAAAGAGGTTCTCGTTTATCAAAACTACTAGAGGCCTGGTGCATGAAATTTTTGCATTTTGGGGTGAGGGGTTCCCTCAGCCCGGCCTGCACCCTCTCGCAGTCCGGGAGCCCTCCGGGGATGTCCGACTGATGGCTTAGGCCGGCTCTCTGCGGGGAGCGGGCTTAGGTCCAGCCGGCAGTCGGACATCCTTAGTGCTGCCGTGGAGGCGGGAGAGGCTCCCGCTACTGTCGCTGCGCTCGCCAGCCAGTTGTGAGCCTGGCTCAGGGCTTCTGGCTGAGCGACCCTCCTCTTGTGGGAGTGCACTGAACACCAGGGGGGCAGCTCCTGCCTTGAGCGTCTGCCCCCTCTTGGTCAGTGTGCGTCATAGCAACTGGTCATTCCGCAGTTCGGTCGATTTGCATATTAGACTTTTATTATATAGGATCATTCCTTTAGGGATATTGGGAAGGAGAATTTAAATCACACATGTGGGAGTGACATAGCTTCACTATTATTTTTTAAAAAAACCATTAAAGATTTTTTTCATTTTTAAATATATTTTATTGATTTTTTTACAGAGAGGAAGGGAGAGGGATAGAGAGTTAGAAACATCGATGAGAGAGAAACATTGGTCAGCTGCCTCCTGCATACCCCCTACTGGGGATGTGCCCGCAACCAAGGTACATGCCCTTGACCGGAATCGAACCTGGGACCCTTCAGTCTGCAGGCTGACGCTCTATCCACTGAGCCAAACTGGTTAGGGCATTTTATTATAATGAAAAGTTATTTTTTAAAAGAGGATGCTTGTTAAACCTCTTTAACAAGTAAAATGTTACAAGCAGTATAGAGAAATATTTATTTTTGGATGGGGGAGCTCCCACAACAGCTTTCAGTATTTTTTCTCCTTGATTTTTTGAACTCAGATCCTCAAAGAGCTAATAGTTTTCACAAAATGGCACAAATTATGTAAAGGGAGAATTGTGGGAGAATTGTGATAGCTAATTTTATGAGTTATTTTAAAGACAATATTGAGTATTTATATCGTCATTATCAATCATATGCCTTTAAAAAAAGTAAGTATAAAAATAATTGTAAATATTTGGCTATTTTACTAACTCATAGTTATGTGTATCAATTTTTGTAGCCAATATTTTAAAGGCTATCAAGTCTTTAAACAAAATGATGTGCTTGGAGATCCCCAGTAGTGTTTTTTGAAGAAAACACTAGTAGTGTTTAGGGAGATGAGATGATCAGTGAGTGGAATACAACTCATGGTGGGTCCACTGGACCCCTAAACCAAGTTCATATAGATGATGAAGACATTGGATAAGGAAATTATTCTTGAATATCTTTTTTTAAGAACCAGTGAATCTGAGCTACTCTGATATGGTGGATGTTGTTACTCTTATAATTTTGTTTATATCACTAAACATCAGAAACACTGGAGCTATTGCTCTATCTGTATATTGCTCTAGCTGTATGTAATTGCTATTGACTTAAGCAGTAGGCTAGTGGTATGTCAAATGTAGGGATAAAATAGATTTGCAGTTTATGGAGATTAGTCACGTAGTGGAGAATCAACTTGAAGAAAGTAAGACTGGCCTGGACTAGGATGGTGGCAGGTAAGTAGCACCTGGAATGGACAAGACTTGGTCATTCACGTGCTACTGCTCTTTCATTAGCCTACATCACCTAAATATCCTATTCTGGGTTTGAGTTCAGAATCTTTAAACCTGTTACTGTGGATGGCTTGGTTAATCGACAAAATTGTCGCATTAGGGGTTCAGAAAACCCACGAGTGATTGTTGAGAAACAAATGCATCCACAATGTGTCACTGGTGCGGATTTTGGGCTGGAGGCATCATTGGACCATTCTTCAAAAATGCGGCTGCTCAGTCAGTAACAGTTAATGGTGCTCACTATCGCGACATGATAATCCATTTACCCGATATGCTATTCCATACATAACCCTATACTGTATACTTTATGAATCAATAAAAAAATTTACAATTTTTAATTATAAACCTGTTTTCTATCAAAATTACTTCTTGCGTGAATTTTGGGACACCTTCTATATTAGATTTCTTTAGTACAGGCCTTCTCAGGATTAACCTAGTGAAACTCCAGATAGTTCCCCTAACTGTATATTACCATAGAACCCAACTCTGTTTCTTCTGTTTACATAAGTTACACATATTTGTGGTTGAAACTTCAAACAATATGACCTGGAGTAGAAAGTGAAAGGCTTCTGCAATCCTACCCCACCCCACAGGTTACAACTGTTAAAAGTACAGAGATAAATAGAACCTTTCTTTTCTATTATCTTCATTTATTTCTTTCTCTTAATCTCTTCTCCTTTCCAAAAATGGGGCTGTACTATGCATCCTTTTCTTTTTTTAAACAAAATTATTTTAAAAAGTATATATTAAATAAAATAAAACCAAAATATTTTCATTGCTTTTTAGAGAGAGAGAGAGGGAGAGAGAGAGATAGAGAAACATCTCTGAAAGCAAACATCGATCCGCTGCCTCCTGCATGCTCCCTACCCAGGATCATGCCCGTAACCCAGACCTGTGATGACCAGGACCAGCAACCTTCGATACATAGGATGACATCCAACCAACTGAGTCACACTGGCCAGGGCAAGGAAATATTTTTATTGACTTGAAAGAAAGAGGTAAAAACATTGATATGAGAGAAACCTATCGGTTGACTCCCATGTGCACTCCAACCGGGATTGAACCTGAAACCTAGGTATGTGCCCTGACAGGAAATCGAAGCCCCAACCTTTTGGTGTAAGGGACAGTGCTTCCTTTACCAACCCAACCTCCCGGCCAGGGCTGTGCATCCTTCTCTTTAAGTTTGTTTTCACTGAATATATAGGTGAACGCTTTATGTCAATAAGTGTAGCTTTCCTCATTTCTTTTCTTTTTCTTTTTGGCATTTATTTATTTTTATTGTTTAAAGTTTACATATGTCTTCTTTTTCCCAATTGAGTCCCCCCCCCCTCCCCTTCCCACCCCTGGGGTCAAGCCCCCACTGCCCCAGTGTCTGTGTCCATTGGTTATGCTAATGTGCATGCATACAAGTCCTTTGGTTGCTCCCTGACCTCCCCCCCCCCCACCCCCCGTTTGTCTCTGGATCTATTTTTGTTTATCAGTTTATGTTGTTCATTATATCCCACAGATGAGTGAGATCATGTGATATTTATCTTTCTCCGACTAGCTTATTTCGCGTAGCATAATGCTCTCCAGTTCAATCCATGCTGTTGTAAATGGTAAAAGTTCCTTCTTTTTTATAGCGGCATAGTATTCCATTGTGTAGATGTACCACAGTTTTTTAATCCACTCATCTGCTGATGGGCACTTAGGCTGTTTCCAAATCTTAGCTATTGTAAATTGTTCTGCTATGAACATAGGGGTGCGTATATCCTTTCTGACTGGTGTTTCTGGTTTCTTGGGATATAGTCCTAGAAGTGGAATAACTGGGTCCTTTCCTCATTTTTTTTTAGTAGTCAAGTAATATTTCATTTTATTTACCAGTCCCCCATTGATTAATACTAAGATTGTTTCTTTTTGGGGGGGTGGGGTGCATTACTGTGGTGCATGCACGTATCCTGTGAGAGCATTTTTATTTTATAGGGTGAATTCTTAGACTTGCATTTCCTGTAAGAGGAGCCATGCAGATCTGAAGCAGTGCCAGACTGCTCTGGAGAGTCTGCAGCCATTTACATTCCAAGCAGCAGTGCTTGAGTGAATTCTCCCCCCCCCCCCCGCCCCCCACTCACCAACACAGTAACTCTTTGCCAGTCTGCCAGCTGAAAAAACAGTGCTACAGTTTTAATCTGTGTTTCTTTGATTGTGAGTTGAGCAGGGTTTTATATGTTTGTTGGCTCTTTGCATTCCTCTGTCCTTTGTTCATTTTTCTAATTTAGATTTTTCTTACTTATTTGTAGGAACTTTGTTTTGAGGTATGTTGTATTTCTTAAATTAGTCACTTGTTTTTTATTTTTGTTCATGGTATATAAAAATTTCCTTGCTGCTGTAAGAATATTGAAAAACAAAAAATAAAAAGCTAAGTTATCTTATACTCTCAACTTACTATATAAGCTCTTTGGTGGCTGAATTTGCCCTAAAATATTTTGTTTAGTCAGCTAATTCAGTGCTTTGTAAAGAGTAAGTGTTCAGATAGCTGTATGTTTTGGTGGTGAATAGGTATAGAAGATGCCACTGGCATAAAAATTATTTTCAACTGCAGGCATTTGACAATAGGCCTTTCCTCCCCTCCCCTCCCCTCCCCCCTCTCCTCTCCCCTCTCCCCTCTCCCTCTCCTCTCCCCTCTCCCCTCTTTCCCCCTCCCTCTCCCCTTCCCCCCTTCCCCTTTCCCTTCTCCCCTCTCCCCTCTAATATCTGCCTTAAAGCAGAGCCTCTCAGAAGAAATCATTTGTCATAAATTTTCTCTCTGGAGTTTTGAGACCAGGAAATATCAACTCTCATGAATAGAGAGGAGAAGAGATGAGAAGTGGGTAGCACACCTATACTGACATTGTCATAAAGGGACCATATTTCCCATCTATTTATCTAGGGATCCTTTTATCTTTCCTAAAAGTATAAGTCCCAAATTCTAACTGCCTTCTTGAGTCATATTTTTCAGTTAACTCTGATAAGTGAATAAAAGTCAGTTTTTTCTCTTGCTAATCTGTTTTTTGTTAGTTTAATTTGCAGACCCCAGATTCTGAACCTAAGAGGGTAGAGTTTTTCCTTCTTGACAATGGCCAGATTAATTGTTTCTGGCTGTTGGGGCAAGGGATAAAATAAGCAAGTGGAGTTTCTCTGTCTAAAACAAAGTTAAGTATCCATATATATAAAAGCCTAAACGACCATTCGACTGTCTGTTCGATAGCTATGATGCGTAATGACCACCAGGGGGCAGATGCTCAATGCAGGAGCTGCTGAACTGTGGTGACTTGGCAGCTGCAGTTCTTGGGTGATGCATCTGGAACCAGAGAGGAGGGAGCCTGATTCCAGGGTGCGTCACCCGAGAACCACACTCTTACAATCTGGGACCCCTTGGGGGATGTTGGAGAGCCGGTTTCAGCCCAATCCCTGCATGCCAGGCCGAGGGACCCCACCAGTGCACTGGGCCTCTAGTTTTAAATATAAAGGGCATATATCAAATTTCTTTAAGCTATATTTTTTCAAAATGTGTTCCTCAAAGTTAAAAATTTGTTAGATGAAGAATATGCTCTTAGAGAAACATCACTCCCCTTCCTGAATATATTCCTACAATAATAATTGCTAGTTGTTAAGTGGCATAATTACTCTAATTGTATTGACTAAGCTTTATTCTTCCTCAAGTTCTTCATTGTTTTCTGTTTTTTCTTATCATCTTATCATTTTGCGTAGAAGATGGTGACAGGTTCTAATGGTCATGTCACAGAAGGTTAAGTAAATGAAATCTTTACACAAAGAAGATGCTAATTTCTTAAAAGAATAAAGGAATCTTGATATGATTACAGTGGCTTTTCCTTATCTGAATTCCAGATAACTAAAAAGGTTCATTAAATGTTGAATTATTTATATTTTTAGTTATCCATTTATATGTTTATTGTATTCTGTACTTTGCAGGCTTCTAGGTTTGTGACCTTTCACCAAAGTAATTAGTTTTTCTAAACCTTACACTAGATGAGGATAATAGTAGTGCTCTCTCCAGGGTTACTGCGGAGACTGAATGAATGGATGCAGTGAAGCACTGAACACTGCTCTTGCCACATAGTAATGCTTATTAGTAAATGTTCATAAAGGTGAATCTTTGTGTAAGAGAAGTTGAGGTCAGTGTTATCTTCAAAAGCATATTTGAGTGGCTGTGGCTGTGGACCATATATAGGGTCCTTCAAAATTAAATCTAATCCTGATTTTCTAATCCCTTTTGAAAGTATGTGTTATTTTTGTTTATATTGACTTTTGAATTTGCAAAGTACTTCTGTATCCCACTAGTGCTGGCAACTTGATATAGGAGGTTTTGCACCTTCTTTTGTACCTTAAGAATTCAAGGCTAATGAGGGTGAATTGTTCCACCAAGGTCAAACAAATAAGAGCAGAAAGGATGTAGAATCAGACCCTTCTAGTTATGTGAGAATGGGACTAGGACTGTAGAGTGAAGTATAAAGGGAAGTCAAAACCCCAAAGCCCAAGCGCCTGGCTAGTGTGGCTCAGTGGTTGAGCATCAACCTATGAACCGGGAGGTCATGGTTCGATTCCTGGTTGGGGCACATGCCTGGGTTGTGGGCTCAATCCCCAGTGTGGGGTGTGCAGGAGGCAGCTGATCAATGATTCTCTCTCATCATTGATGCTTTTATCTTTCTCTACCTCTCCCTTCCTCTCTGAAATTAAAAAAAAAAAAAAAGAATTAAAATAAGAAAGAAAGCCCAAGGACTTATTGGCCTGAGTCCTCTCCAGGGCTTATTCACATGCGACAGAAACCCACCAGAAGGTGGAGGGGAGGGGACTTGTGCACAGTGTAACAGCAGCAGCTGGCTTGCCTTTGGGGAACACTGTGATTTTTGGCCCCTTCTTCCTCGTTTGGGGTAGCTTTCCCTTAGAAGCTTAGTGTGGGGAGGTCTATGAAAACCAATCCTAAAGGTTAGGACTACTAGCTAAAAATGAAGCGGAACATTTCATTACCTAGATGATAGTCATTATGCAGTTGATTGGTTTATCTGTGCATATTTGAGCAAGGGATAAAGAAAATTGGAGGGAAATCTCAGTATGGACAGAGGGGGTGGCAGTGGAAGGAACAGCCTGTATTTGTTTTGAAAATCTGTTAGTGCAGATGGGTAATACAGAAGATCTCAGCCTCTTGACAGGGCTGGCTCTGCTGGAGAAGGGAACAGAAGTAGAAGCTGTTGAGTTGAAGCAGATCTTCAAGTAGGGAAATGTGCAGTAGGTTAGAGCCCCTCAGTCACCAAAGAGCTCCAGCTTGTCCCCAGGAAAAAAGCTGTCATCTGGCTGCCTGTGACACAGATAGTAAAGCCAGTCAGTGTTAGGGAAGTGGTGTCGGAAGACTACACAGTGCTTAGATGTCCAGACAGTTTATTCTGTTCTCCCTCAGGCTCCCTCCCCTCCCCAGTAGATCAGACCACACCCCTTTCTTAGACCAGACCAGCTAGAGTTTGCAGAGGAAGGAAATGATTGTGAGATTAAAGGTTAAATTTTTATACAGTAGTAAATTGGACTGGACTTTCTGATAACTGAAAGCTACTGGAAAGCTGTAGGAATTGTTCCAGATGTCATTCAGGGGTAGGAAAGGGAAATTGGACCAACTGGGAGTAGAAATTAGAGAAAAATAACCTTCCTTATGTTTGTATCAATTTTAGACTTTTTATTAAAGTTACGTACTGTATAGTGTAAATTCCTGCTAAAGTCTCTCTGACCCAGACGTCATTCTTGTCTCTGTATAAGGCTATTAGAATAGTGTCCAGTCTTTACTGTATGCCACTGATGATAAGTTCTGCAGCTTTAAACCAAACGATGTATAACAATTTTGCCAGAGGCTTCATGATACAAACATTTTAGTTCCTATGGCATCTCATCAATGTTACAGTGACAGGACCTTGGATGAAATGACATTATTTGAGGACCTGCTGCTGTACATGGCCATTTGATCTTAATAGTTCTATTTCCAAATGTGTAACGATTCTGCTCAATATAATTTTAGCATTAAGCATATTTTATATAATCTAACTTCCAAGTTTATAAACTATGATAATCTTTTTAATTGGACATTACAGAAAATATCTTATTCCTTAGTTTTTATGGAGTTGTTGCGGTTTATCAAACCTTGGAAACTTTAAATAAAATAAAAAGCACTAATAAAAGAAACTAGTTTAATTTATTTTATTAATATAGAAGATTTTGAATTTATGAAGCTTTAATTTTCAGCCATTATCACAAAAAGAACAAAATAAACTGATGAGCAAAATAGGTCCAGAGGTATAGATGCATTGAACAGAAAGACCTCGGGGTGGGGGAGGTAAGTTGGTTTTATTTTTTATTTTTATTTTTTTTATATATTTTATTGATTTTTTACAGAGAGGAAGGGAGAGAGATAGAGAGTTAGAAACATCGATGAGAGAGAATCATCGATCAGCTGCCTCCTGCACATCTCCTACTGGGGATATGCCCGCAACCCAGGTACATGCCCTTGACCGGAATCGAACCCGGGACCTCTCAGTCCGCAGGCCGACGCTCTATCCACTGAGCCAAACCGGTTTCGGCAGGTTGGTTTTATTTTAAGAAATCTAGAGCAATAAAATACAAGACTGAGGTGGATTGATTAGATAATGCCTGACATATTTTCCTTAGTATGTGCCTGGCTCTATTTTAAGCACTTTACACATATTAAACCATTTACTTCTTATATATATTCTGTGAGGTATTCAATAGGTATTATTATCAGTTCCCTTTTACAAACAAGGAAATGGAGGTTGCAGAGGTTGAATCACTGGTCAACACAGGGAGTCTGACTTTAGAGTCTATGGTGTTGTTTTTGTTTTTGTTTTGTACTTTTTAATCTTTATTGTTGAGAGTATTACAGATGTTCTTCCTGTTTCCCCCCCTCCACCCAGTTCCCACCTTGCCCCAGGCCTTCACCACCCTATTGTCTGTGTCCATAGGTAATGCATATAGGCACATAAATCCTTCGATTAATCTCTTCCTACACCCTCTCCCCACTTCCTTATGAGATTCGTCAGTCTATTCCATGTTTCCATACCACTGGTTCTATTTTATTCAACACTTTATTTTGTTCATTAGATTCCTTTTTCGTTTATTTTTATTTTTAGATTCAATTGTTGATAGATATGTATTTATTGTTCATATTTTTTAGTCTTCTTCTTTCTCTTTCTCCTTCTTCTTGAAGAATACTCTTCAGCATTTCATATAATACTGGTTTAGTGGTGGTGAACTCCTTTAGCTTTTTCTTGTCTCTGATGCTCATTATCTGACCTAATTCTAGATGATAGCTTTGCTGGGCAGAGTAATCTTGGTTGTAGGTCCTTACTCTTCATCATTTTGAATATTTCTTGCCACTCCTGTTTGTCCTGCAAAGTTTCCATTGAGAAATCAGCTAATAGTCATATAGGTGCTCCCTTGTAGGTAACTAACTGCTTTTCTCTTGCCTTTTAAATTGTTGTTGTTGTTAATCCTCACTGAAGGATATTTTTTTCATTTTTTTTTTTAGTTTTGTTTTTTAGAGAGAGTTGAAGGGAGGGAGAGAGACACACAGAGAGAAATATTGATGTGAGAGAGACACATCAATGGGTTGCCTTCCACACGTACCGTGATTGAGGGCCAGCAATCAAGCCTGCAACGAGGGTACATGCACTTGACTAGAATCGAACCTGAGACCCTTCAGTCTGTGGACTGATGCTCTATCCACTGAGTCAAACTGATCAGGGCTCTTGCTGCTTTTAAGATTTTCTCTTTGTCTTTAACCTTTGGTATTTTATTTATTTATTTATTTATTTAATATATTTTATTGATTTTCTGCAGAGAGGAAGGAAGAGAGATAGAGAGTCAGAAACATCGACGAGAGAGAAACATCGATCAGCTGCCTCCTGCACATCTCCCACTGGGGATGTGCCTGCAACCAAGGCACACACCCCTGACCGGAATCGAACCTGGGACCCCTCAGTCCTCAGGCCGATGCTCCATCCACCAAGCCAAACAGGCTTCGGCTAACCTTTGGCATTTTAATTGTGATGGTTCTTGGTGTGGGCCTCCTTGGGTTTCTCTTGTTTGGGACTCTCTGTGCTTCCTGGACTTACAAGTCTACTAGAGGCCTGATGCTCGAAATTCATGCAAGGGGCTTGGCCCTCACGGCTCTGGCTCCCTTGTGGTCCTGCCCACTGGTCGTTCCAGAAGGTTGTTCCACTGTCTGGTCTAATTACCATATTAGCTCTTTATTATATAGGATTTCTTTCACCAGGTAGGGGAGGTTTTCTGTTATTATTTCTTCAAATAGGTTTTCAATATCTTGCTCTCTTCCCTTCTCCTTCTGGCATCCCCATGATGTGAATGTTGGTACACTTGAAATTGTCCCAGAAGCTCCTTAAACTATCTTCATATTTTTGGATTCTTTCTTCTTTTTGCTCTTCTGATTTGATATTTTTTGCTTCCTCATATTCCAAATTGTTGATTTGATTCTCAGCATCTTCTGCTCTACTACTGATTCCCTTTAATTATTCTTCATTTCAGTTAGTTTATCCTTCATTTCTGACTAGTCCTTTTTCATGTCTTTAATGTTCTCACTAAGATCCTTGCAATTCCATTAAGTCCCTTGAAACTCTCATTCAAAACCTTGAGCATTCTTATAAACATTCTTTTGAACTCTGTATCTAGTAGTTTGCTTGCTTCCATTTCATTTAGTTCTTTTTCTGGAGATTTCTTCTGTTCTTTCATTTTTGACATGTTTCCTTGTCTCCGCATTTTAGCTGCTTCCCTGTGTTTGTTTCTATATATTAGGTAGAGCTGCTATGTCTTTTGGGATTGGTAGAGTGGCTTTGTGTAGTAGGTGTCCTGTATGGTCCAGTGAGCTGGGCACACTCTAGGTGCACCCCTGTGTGCACTCTCTTGTAGTTGAACTTGATTGCCGTTGGCATCACTGGGTGGGAATTGACCTCCAGGCCAATGGTTTTTGAGGACCAGCTGCAACTGCAGTGGAAGAGCTGCTGTGTAGGAGAGACCCCTATGAAATAGGACTTGCTTCAGTAGGGCTTTGGTGGTCACCAAGTCTGCTCCTTGAATGTGTCGCTCATGGATGTGTAGAGTTATAATCCGGTGTGGACTGAAGCTGTCCACTAGGTGCACTGGCTGGGGCCTCCTGGGAAGTGCAAAGTCAGCCACTGCCTGTGCTCTGCCTGGGGCAACCCGGCATAAGCTATAGAGTGATTTGCAGATGGCTGCTACTTGTGTTGAGCTTGGAGGTTCACAGGAGAGGCCATACTGTGAACCAAGGCAGGCTGTTGCTAGTGCTGGGCCTGGGGCCACTTATCCAGAGGTATGTAGCATGCTGAGTCTAGCTGCTACTTGTTTGAGAGGTTTTAGGAAAGTCGGAAGCCTGAGCCAGGACAGGCCATTCATATGGGAAAGATGCTGCAAACAGCTTGGGTAGGGCTGCAAATTTGGTGGGGTGCTAGCTCAGGGAATCACCAGGGTGGGACAAACAGTATGAGTCTGATTGATGGAGATGCAGCTATAGTGCCTGCCAGTCAGCTCTGTGGTAGGGGAGGTTTCAGCATAGGAACAGTGACCTCTGCAAGCACTTTTGTCTTGGAGAAAGCTGGTCCTGAGTTCTTGCCCTGATGTCAGACAATTTAGTTCCTCCCTGTATATCTCTACTAGTGGCCCAGTGCACGATATTCATGCACAGGGGGCGGGGGGGGGTGTCCCTCAGATCAGCCTGGGACCACTGGCTCCTAACCGCTTAGCTGCCTGCCTGTGTGATTGCCCCTAACTGCCTCTGCCTGCCTGATTGCCCCTAACTGCCCTCCCCTGCTGGTCTGATCTCACCCCCAACTGCCCTCTCCTGCAGGCCTGATCTCACCCCTAACTGCCCTCCCCTGTCAGCCTGGTCGCCCCCAACTACTCTCCCCTGCCTCTACCTGCCTGCCTGATCGCCCCTAACTCATCTGCCTGCCTGCCTGATTGCCCCTAACCACCTCTGCCTGCTTGATCACCCCTAACCACCTCTATCTGCCTGTCTGATTGCCCCTAACTGCTCCCCTACCAGCCTGATCGCCCCTAACTGCTCCCCTGCTGGCCTGATTGCCCCTAACTGCCTCTGCCTCACCACACACCCGGGACCCGGGCTTCCCTCCCTCTGGCCAGCCACAGGCACCCAGGACCCGGGCCGGCTTCACCCAGGCCAGCCACAGCTGCAGGGGACAGTGGGTGGGCAGCTTCGCCCAGGCTGCAGCCGTAGGCACCCGGGACCACAGTGCGTGTGGCTTGTTCCTCTCCTGGGCCACAGCCTGGCTGGTCCCCATTCCTCTCTCCCCAAAGTTGAGTGTCTGAGCTGTTGTGTGATGGCAAGAGGGTGTGATGACTATTTGCATATTAGCTCTTTATTATATAGGATTTTAACTTGTCAAGTGGATATTATACCACTTCACATCTTGTATAGAAACTTTACTGTAACAAAATTTCATTTTTCCCAGGCAATCTTTGTGCTGTTGGTATCATGTATTTTACTTTCACAGATGTTATAAAACTGACATTACATTATTATTTGTTTAATTAGTTTAAATAGTTTAAATAGTTTAATTATCTTTAAGTATATTTAAATAATAAGAAACTTCTATTATATTTTTTCCTATACATTTACTGTCTTTGGTGTTTTCCATTTCTTGGCATAGATCGTTATTTCTACCTGGCAAAATTTTATTTCTGCTTGCAGGATTTCTTTTAACATTTCTTACACTACAAATCTGGCGCTAAAAAAAATTCAGTCTTTTATATATGAAAAATATATTTTAACTATTTTAAAAAATATTTACACTCAGTCTAGAATTATAAATTGAGAGGGTTTCCCCCCCCCTTGTGAATACTTTAATGATGTTGCTCTACTATCTTTTCCCTTACACTGTTTCTGATGAGAAGTCTTTTGTAATCCTTATGTTTATTCCTGTCAATAGTGTGTCCCTTTTCTTCTGACTACTTAAAAGATTTTTCTTTTCATCATTGGTATTGAGCAATGTGGTGTTTATTTTAAAAAATATATTTTATTGATTTTTTTTACAGAGAGAAAGGGCGAGGGATAGAGAGTTAGAAACATCGATGAGAGAGAAACATCGATCAGCTGCCTCCTGCATACGTCCTACTGGAGATGTGCCCGCAACCAAGGTACATGCCCTTGACCGGAATCGAACCTGGGACCTTTCCACCCGCAGGCTGACACTCTGTCCACTGAGCCAAAACCGGTTTATGTCCTGTGCTTGCTATTCACTGAGCTTCTTCGATCTGTGGGTTTATATTTTTTACTATATTTTGCCAAACTTGGAAATTTTTGAGTCATTCTTTCTTCAGATGATTATATATATACAAGTTCGGGTCTCTAGAGGGGGCTGGGGAGGAAGAGGAGTGAACCAAACTGTAGGTTCAGGACCTCTGGAGGCAATTGAGTGCGGGGATGGCCATCTTGATTCTAGAGTCCATGTTTTTAACCACAGAATTATATTCATTCTGAAATGGAATGGGGTGATTTTAAGACGAGGTTGTGTACTACACACACACACACACACACATGTTTTTATTTGTTTCCTATATTTATTCCATGTTCTCCACATAGAGTAGATGAATTTGCCTGTGTTTGTTGTAGTGTTACCTGAGGCACCTGGGAACACATTATCTCCAAACAAGGTCTAAGTATATCTATTTGATGGGTTACATTTGATTGATTTTTAACAATTACTTCTTCTCTCTCTCTATTTTTTATATATATTTTATTGATTTTTTACAGAGAGGAAGGGAGAGGGATAGAGAGAAACATCGATGAGAGAGAAGCATCGATCAGCTGCCTCCTGCACACCCCCTACTGGGGATGTGCCTGCAACCAAGGTACATGCCTTTGACCGAATCGAACCTGGGACCCTTCAGTCCCGAGGCCGATGCTCTATCCAGTGAGCCAGACCAGCTAGGGCACTTCTTCTCTTTTTAATATTTAAAATTTGTTAGAAACTTTTCATGGGGAACTTTTTGATTGATACTTTATGACTTGCCTAATGTTTCATTTGCATTGTAGAGAAAATATTAAAAGGTCAGTGGAATACAGTTGCTTTTTAAATATTTATCCTGAACCCTTTCTATAAATAAGTATTTTTTAAAATAGTGTTTGATTACATATCTCATTATATATATATAATTGTTGATGGTGATCACACACAAGCCTTATTTTATAGCTGTACCATGGCTATTACTCTTTTTTTTTTTTTTCAGAGAGGAAGGGAGAGGGAGAGAGAGAGAGAAACATCAATGATGAGAGAGAATCATTGATCGGCTGCCTCCTGCATTCCCCTACTGGGATGGAGCCTGCAATCTGGACATGTGCCCTTGACCAGAATCGAACCTGGGACCCTTCAGTCCACAGGCTGACGCAATGGCTATACAAGTTGTTGAAATTGGGTAGATATTTGCAAAGCCTAGTTATATTATTTGTATTGTTTCTTAGAATACTGTTGTTGTTTTTTAAATCCTCATCTGAGGATATATTTCTTTAATGATTTTTAGGGAGAGAAGGAGGGATAGAGGGAAACATTGGTCAGTTGCTTCCTGTACGTGCCACAACCAGGATCGAACTCGAAACCTACATATGCGCCCTGACTGGGAATCGAACCTGATACCTTTTTGTTGTATGGAGGACTATCCAACCAACTTAGCCACCCAGCCAGGGCTCTTAGAATACATTTAAAATTACCCTGTGAAAGAACAGGAAGAAAAAAGATTATAAAATACTTGAGGCCTGGTGCACAAATTTGTGCACCAGTGGGGTCCCTCAGCCTGGCCTGCAGGATCAGGCCAAAACTGGCTCTCTGACATCCCCCAAGGGGTCCAGAATTGTGAGAGGGTGCAAGCCAGGCCAAGGGACCCCACTGGTGCACGATAGGGCCTGGGGGGGGATATGGGAGGTTAGCCAGCCGGGGAGGGACCACGGGGGGCTCCAGGGTGTGTCCCACCCGTCTAGGTCAGTCCTGATCAGCCAGACCCCAGCAGCAAGCTAACGTACTGGTCGGAGCATCTGCCCTGCAGTGGTCAGTGCACATCATAGCGACTGGTTGACTGCCCCTGGTGGTCAGTGCACATCATAGTGAGCGATTGAGCAGCCTTAGCATATTGTTAGCATATCACGCTTTGATTGGTTGAACAGATACTTAGCATGTTAGGCTTTTATTATATAGGATTGCTGTATCAATTGAAAATCAAAGGAAATAAACCTATCTATGGAACAGTTTTTGGAGCCAAATAGGTTAAGAAATGAACCAATTTTTACCTGTCAGTGATGCTGAGATTGTCTTTTAGAATATTATTAAATTGCTTATGTTGTTCTGTAAAGTCATTTAAACATAATTTACTATGTCAGGTAGATATTAAAAATAATCTCTTTCCTTATAGGTTTCTCTTCAAAACAAAAGCCTTTTTTTTTTTGCCTCCTGATTATAAAAGTAATGCTCACTGAACAAATTTAAAACACAGAAAAGCCCCAAGGAAAAAAGTTAAATCCCTCATATTTGTAGTACTCAAAGATAACATCTGTAAACATTTTGGTATATACAATGTAAGTTAAAAATATCTTACTACTTAATATTTCTGCCATAACTTATGAATTTGAGGAAATTAGGCGAGTAAAGCTGACATTCTGTTTGTACATTAAACACGAATGTGTGAACCTAAAATATCAGAAACCTTAGAATGAAGGAGCTAGGAGGGGAGTTATTTAAATGGAACTCACTGTGTGGGAGGTGTGCTACATGAAGGGCAAGTTTTTCGCCAACACCGCAGGGGTCTGTGGCCAAATGAGTGGAGTTTGTTAGCAATCCTTGTTACAAGTGAAAAAATAAAAATAGGTAAATGGAAATGGAAAGTTTTTGGAATTTGGCTGTCTTGTTCTAATTATGTGATCATCTTTTTTTCCTGTATAGCCTCCCTCCCGTTTTCATCTTTGCTTTTTTTAGGCTTTAAAGTTAAGATGTTTCAAATTTGATGTATTTTTCTGTAATAGTGGACAAAAATAGAATAAGATGTGGGGAGGTAGAACCTAAACTGAGGGAGGTAAAAAACCAAATGGAAATAGAAAATTCAAACTCTCTAGCACAGCGGTTCTCAACCTGTGGATCGCGACCCCTTTGGGGTTCGAATGACCCTTTCACAGGGGTTGCCTAAATACATTCTGCATATCAGATATTTACATGACGATTCATAACAGTAGCAAAATTACAGTTATGAAGTAGCAGTGAAAATAATTTCATGGTTGGGGGTCACCACAACAGGAGGAACTGTGTTAAAGGGTCGCGGCATTAGGAAGGTTGAGAACCACTGCACTAGCAGAATGAAGCTAGAAAGAATGGAATCTAAACACTGAAACTATCCATCTGGGAGGCAGCTGTGCGTCTGTCTTCACGGGGTCTGTCACAGAAATGGCAGAGGAAACTGAGAGGAAGACAAACCCTAAGTAGACTGAGCATATATTCTTATCACTATGATAAGTACATTTTCAGTTACACAAGTATGTGCAATTCATCTTTAAATAAGTTATTCCTTTTCTTAGGAGTTATAAATTTTATTTCTCAAAAGAACATCACTTTTGGGGGTTAAATTTAGGTTTTCTATTTTTATCACTGAATCAACATTTTATTAAATTACAGATCCAGGATTTTCAGTGATACTGAAAGAGTGTGATGTTTCCATTTGTTGTTGCTTTTCTTTTTGTCAGTATTTAGGGGTATGTAGCACTTTAATCTTTGCCCTTCAAATATCAAGTCTTCTGAATTTATTTAAACAAAATATTTACATTTTAAAATGACAAGGCATTTTAAAGCAGTTGAAATTTAAAAAGGGAAAGAGCTTAAAAGAGTTTTTATTTTATTTAGTCCTAGAATGCTTTGTAATGACTAACATTTGTACTGTACAACTCTGGTTTACAAAGCAGTTTTATGTCCATTTTCCCCTGTGATTCTTTCTCATTGTCTTCTTAGCATTTTTTATCTCTTAAATTGAAAATGAAGACAGAGCACTGTCCAGTCAGTGATTATAGAACACTCTTTTGTTTTTCCTTATGAGAAAGGTGATATCTAGTCATCATTTAGAAAACATGGGAAAGTAGAACAGCAGGAAAGAAAGACATCTCCAAATCTCATAATAACCGGTGTTAATGTTAGTATGATTCTTTCCCATCTTTTTTCTTTTCTTTGTGTTTTTTTCTCTTTTAATCTTCTTTTTTATTTATATATATTTTTTTGCACAGTTTGCCCTGAGGATGCAATATTTGTGTTCTTTGAAAATACATATCTTGCCCTAACCGGTTTGGCTCAGTGGATAGAGCATCAGTCTGCGGACTGAAAGGTCCCAGATTCGATTCCGGTCAAGGGCATGTACCTTGGTTGCGAGCACAGCCCCAGTAGGGGGTGTGCAGGAGGCAACTGATCAGTGTTTCTCTCTCATTGATGTTTCTAACTCTCTATCCCTCTCCCTTCCTCTCTGTAAAAAATCAATAAAATATATTAAAAAAAAAAAAAAAAGCCTGGCCAATGTGGTTTAGTGGTTTAGCGTCTACCCAGTTCGATTCTTGGTCATGGCACATGCCCTGATTGCAGGCTCAATCCCCAGTAGGGGCATGCAGCTGGTCAATGTTTCTCTCTCATTGAGGTTTCTATCTCTCTGTCACTCTCCTTTCCTCTCTCTATAAGGTCAATGAAAACATATTTTAAAGAAGAAAAAAAAAAAAAGAAAATACACATCTTAAGTATTTTTGATAAAAAATTGCTCTTAACCTTTTTTAAAGGGGGGGCACTGTTTCAATAAAATGTTTATTTTATTTTATTTTGAAATATAGATTTGCAGGAAGTTGCAAAGATAACTGAGGCTCTGTGTACTCTTTACCTGGTCATCCCTCCCCCCTCCCCCCCAATAAAATGTTTTTTTACTTGAGGTAAAAAATTTTATCCTAGGATCTATATGTATATATCTATATGTATATATATCTTTATATCTATAGCTCTAGCTTTAGATCTAGATCTAGCTATCTATATATAGTGGTTAAGACATGGACTCTGCTTGGGTTTAAATTTCTGCTTATAATCTAATGCATAGTAAGCTCTGTGTAAGATAAAATTTTTAATCAGGGACTGTTATTACACTGTAGACAAAAAATTAGTAAGGATATAGAAAATGGAAGAAACAGTGAAAAACTTAACCTAAAAAACCCCAACAAAAAAAATTATATAGAATAACATACCCAGTAAGGACAGAATAGGATCCATATGCTGGGTCATAAAGCAAGCCTCAACAAATATCAAAGGATTGAAGTCATTCATAGTGTTCTCTGGCCATAATGGAATTAAGTTAGAAATCAATATTGTGAAAGATGAGAAAATCTTTTAAATTAAACAGTGCACTCCTAAATAATCCATAGATCAAATAAGTTACAAAGCAATTAGAAATTATTTTGGATTCAATAATAATGGAAATATGTCATGTTAAAATTTGGGATATAGTTAATTCTATGCCTAGAGGAAATGTTACAGCTTTAAGTATATGTATTAAAAAAGTAGAAAGCCTAAAACCAACAGTTTAAATGTCCATTGTAAGAAATTAAGATGATTGGGATTTCCTCTTTCTCAATTTTGATTGTAGGGAATGTGGGGAAATTTAAGTTTTATGTTTTTACATCAAATTCTTTTTTTAACAAGACAGGAGGAAAAAGATATGATTGATGGAAATCGGTTTACTTTGCTTCCCTATTAATGTGTTTGAACTCCCCCAACCCCCCCAAGCTTGATTCCTAGTTTACTTGGTTTCTAGGAGGCTTTATTTTAGTACCCTTTATGATCTTTAACTTTTCTAAATAGAAAGAAACAGGTTTTCTGAGGAAGCAGAGACGAACTCTTTGAGATGATCAGTTTTAGTCTTGGTAATAATTTCTAAGTCTTTAAGGCTTGTAAAGTTTAAATCAACTTGATAAGTTTGTAATGACCACCTGTTCAAAAGCCAGCAGATTCTGGGAGAACCTGATCAAGAAGAAAACAAGCTCGAAGTAAACTTTAAAAGGGAGCTAGGGACCTGTCTATAAATACCAAGATAAGAATCTTAGAATATAATGTATAACTATATACCACACATCCTAGGAATTGGATGAATGGATTATTTCTTAGGAAAGTAGAAATTAGTGAAATTGTCAGAGGAATAGAAAAGCTTGATAGTCCAGTAGCTGCTGATGAAGAAATAGAAATATTGTCAAAAATATATGTACCTTTATTTATATTTTTAAAGTATATTTTGATTTTTTTACAGAGAGGAGGGGAGAGGGATAGAGTCTTAGAAATATCGATGAGAGAGAAACATCAATCAGCTGCCTCCTGCACAACTCCTACTGGGAATGTGCTGCAGCCAAAGGTACATGCCCTTGACTGGAATCGAACCTGGGGCCCTTTCAGTCTGCAGGCCAATGCTCTGTCTACTGAGCCAGACCGGTTAGGGCAGTGGTCGGCAAACCGCGGCTCTTTGGCCCCTTGAGTGTGGCTCTTACACAAAATACCATGTGCGGGCGCGCATGTACAGTGCGATTGAAACTTCGTGGCCCATGCACAGAAGTCGGTTTTTGGAAAGGAGATAGACGAAATAAGTATACAAGACGAGTGTGGATGGGAGTGTTAGAAGGGGTCGACCTCAGCGAACGTACCTCAATCAAATTGAGCACATTTTTAGCAAAGGCCAGTTTAGGAGTAATTAAGTTAATAACAATGTACCTACCTATATAGTTTAAGTTTAAAAAATTTGGCTCTCAAAAGAAATTTCAATTGTTGTACTGTTGATATTTGGCTATGTTGACTAATGAGTTTGCCGACCACTGGGTTAGGGCATATATGTATCTTTTACAAAGGTGAGATGTTTTTATAAGACTTTGATGATTCCTGTGTTACACTTTCTAGCGGAAAGAAAGAAAATGCAAGGGAGATGAAAATAATAGGCAATTCCCATTTATCACCTAATTCTAAAATCCAAAATAAAATAACAGCAAACGAAATCCAACAGTATTTAAACTATAGGGTAAAGCTAGACCAAGGAGTCAAGGATGATTCGACCTTAGGAAATCTATTAGCATCTATTACACTATTTTAATAAAGAAGGAAAACATAACGATCATCTCAATTGATGACAAAAATAAAAAGATACTAGAAAAAATTCAGTAACCATTTCTGATAGACTAAGTTTAGGAAAAGAATAAAAGTTCCTTAACCTGATAAGGGGTAAAATTACTTGAGGCATATTATAAACCCAGTTGTTAAATATTTGCCATGCAAAAAAGAATAAAAATCATTTTTAATGCTAATGTTCAACATTTAACTGGATGCCCAGCCAATGCAATAAGGGAGTCTGAAGAAAAAAAGTATAAATATCTCAAAGGGAAGGTCAAAACTTGTACTCTTTGCATATGCTCTTTGTAGAGCATATAATCTACCTTGAAAAACACAAGTGAAGTGGTTTGAAGTTTGACAAACTTCAAAAACGAAAAGTAAAAGTTCAGTAAAAGAAGGTTGAATACATGGTGAAAGAAGATACCCGTAGGTTCCCTATACACCAGTGATAGCCATTCAATTTGAGAAGTACTAGCAGTGTTGGCTACACTAGATAAGTGCCTTTTGATCCTGGCCTGTTGGCAGTTTCCTGTCCCAGACATGCCTGAGAGAGCTCTGATTTCCTGCTGGCTCAACAGAAGTCAAGTGTTTGAAGGCTAACACAAGGCTGATTGCTTCATGACAGCCCAAATAGCTAAAACGATTCCCTCCTGTGCCCAGCTCACCCTGCTATAAAAAAGTGTGGTTTGGACAGCATTCCTTGAAAGAATGTATCCATGAGTTCTCTGGGGAGCCTGGAGGCCTAGCCCTTAGTGTCCTGCAAAGATTAAAATAAGGAAATTAGAAGGGGGTTCTCCTAAAAATAACTTTGAAAAATGTAACACATGCTTGCAGTAAACAGTTCAGGCAGTGCAGAAAAGCAAATGTTTCTCTTGTTGCTCTCCTTCTCAGTTTACTTCTCATTGGAAACCACTGTTGCTATGTTATGCACCCTTCCAGAATTTTCTCTCCATTTATAAAACGATACTTTCATTCTCTGTGTGTTTTATGTTAATGGTATTTTGCATTCGATGTGGCAGCTTGTCTTTTTCACATAACATTTTCTGTATCGTCCTCATTCTTTTTAACCTCACACTGAGTTTTACTCCCCGTAAGGCTCTGTATAATCTCTCTGCAGACTCTTTTCTCCCACTGCTCTTCAACCCCTGAAGCCTTTTCATTGGGCCTCTTTTTCTGACCGTCTTGCCCTCAAGTGTTAAGTTTTTTTGAGCAGTCTGTGTCCCCTTTCTCAGACTACTGTTTTTAAATATATGAAATAAAGTCCATTGGATTACAAAGGAAACTACTATATTAAAATCCAGCTATTAAAGTCATTACAGTTTTTTGATATAGTAATATGTATGTTCTTTTATTAACTCATTAAGAAACCCAGTGATGAGTCCTGATCGGTTTGGCTCAGTGGATAGAGCGTCGGCCTGCGGACTGAAGGGTCCCGGGTTTGATTCCATTCAAGGGCATGTACCTTGGTTGCGGGCACATCCCCAGTAGGGGGTGTGCAGGAGGCAGCTAATCGATGTTTCTGACTCTCTGTCCCTCTCCCTTCCTCTCTGTAAAAAATCAATAAAAATATATTTAAAAAAAGAAAAAAGAAAGAAACCCAGTGATGAGTTTTAACTGCCCTTTTTTTTTATATCCTCACCCGAGGATATTTTTTTCCATTGATTTCTAGAGTGAGTGGAAGGGAGAGAGGAGGGGGAAAGAGAAAGAAACATCAACATGAAAGAGACACACTGATTGGTTTGCCTCCTGCACACAACCCTACAGGGGCTGGGGAACCTTGCAGCCGAGGTACATGCCCGAAATCGAACCCACTACTTTTTGGTCCCCCGGCCGACACTGTAACCACTGAACAAAACCACCTAGGGCTAACTGCCCTTTCTTAAAAATAATGATAAGCATAAATAATACTTTGAGTTTTCTACAACAGTGTAATTTATAATGGTAATATCCAATTTCTTTTGATTACAAAGTTACAGGTAGTACTAATTCTACTGTGGGTTTTGCCTACTCTCATAATGAAGTACATTTAAATTTTAGTTAGAGGCTAGTGAAAACAAAGAAATAATTCCCCCCCCAAGTTTCTGGACCTCTTGAATTTAATGAGCCCTGCTGCAACTGACACTTGGTTTGCTCTAAAGGACACCAGTTCTTCTGCCTTCCTCTCAGGTGGTAGGCTTTTCTCGTCCAGACCACTTCTGCAGTGAACCTGGAGATGGGGTACCTCCTCGTCCCTCTTTGCTACTTCTTCAGCACTCTCCCTCCCACCTCATTTAATATCAAACAAAAACGTGACTTTGAATCTCCTGATCAGATGAGCACCTACTACTGCTGCTCCTTGCAGTTTCCCAGGGAACCTTGGCTGCTTCTCTCCTCCTCTCCCCTTATTCCATGAGACTTTCTCTTATGGTGCTCTCTCTACTACGACTTTATTCTAAGTCTTGATAGTTAGTTTCATCATCCAGTTGGGTACCACTTCCACTGCCTTCATGGCCTCATGGTTTCTTGACCTTCTCCAGTGTTTTCCATTCTCCTTTTGATTGAAGCACTTAATCCATTTACATTTAAAGTAATTGTTGACAGATATGTACTTATTTCCATTTTATAATTCACATTTTTAATCTTTTATTTTCTTCTTTTTTTACTTTATTTGTATTGTTCACATTATTACAGATGTCCCCATTTTCTCCTCTTTTGCCCACCTCTACCCAGCCCTCATCCTGGCCCTTTCCCTTTGGCCATCACCACACTGTGGGGTGTGTCTATGGGTTATGCATAGATGTTCTTTGGCTTATAATACTGGTTTGGTGGTGATGAACTTTAGCTTTTTCTTGTCTGGGAAGCTTGCTATTTGCCCTTTGATTCTAAATAACAGCTTTGCTGGGTAGAGTAATCTTGGTTGTAGGTACTTGTTTTTCATCTCTTTGAGTATGTTTTGCCAATCTCTTTTGCCTGCAAAGTTTCTGTTGAGAAATCAGCTGACAGTCTTACAGGAGCTCCTTTGTAGGTAACTAACTGCTTTTCTCTTGCTGCTTTTAAGATTCTCTCTTCATCTTTAGCCTTTCTCATTTTAATTATGATGTATCTTGGCTTCATCTAATCGGCTGTTGATTCCCTCTAATGTGCTTGGGTTCATTTGTTTGGGACTCTCTGTTCTTCCTGGACTCATGTATCTATTTCCTTCACCAGGTTAGGGAAGTTTTCTGTCATTATTTTTTCACATAGTTCCTTGGTCTCTTCTCCTTCTGGTACCTTTATGATGGGAATCTTGTTTTACTTGATATTGTCTCAGAGACCCCTTAACCTATTGTCATTTTTTTAAAAAATTATTTTTTCTTTTTCCTGTTCTGATTGTTTTCTTCAGAATTTCTGATTTGTACCTTGGCTTCATCTAATCTGCTGTTAATTCCCTCTAATGTATACACACACACACACACATACACACACACACACATTATTGATTTCAGAGAGGAACTGAGAGGAAGAGAGATATAGAAACATCAATGATGAGAAAGAATCATTGATCGGCTGCCTCCTACACATCTCCTACTGGGATCGAATCTGAAACCTGGCATGTGCCCTGATCAGGAATCTAACCGTGACCTCCTGGTTCATCCACTTAGCCACACTGTCCTGGCCCTTTAATGCATTCTTCATTTCCGTTACTGTATTCTTTATTTCTGAATGGTTCTTTTTCATGTTTCTATCTCCATTTAGATGTTTTCTGTCTCTTTGTTGAAGCTGTCACTGAGATCATTGAGCATCCTCACAAGTAGTGTTTTGAACTCTGCATCTGATAGATTGCTTGTCTCCATTTTGTTTAGTTCTTTTTCTGGAGTTTTGTTCTGTTCTTTCATTTGGGACATGCTTCTTTGTCTCCTCATTGGCTGCCTCCCTGGGTTACTGTGTTTAGGTAGAGCTGCTATGGCTTATAGTCCTGGTAGAGTGGCTTTATGTCGTAAGTGTCCTGTGGAGCCCAGTGGTGCAGATTCCTTGGTTACCTGAGCCAGGTGCTTCAGGGGTATCCCTCGTATGAGATGTGTGTGTCCTGTTGTAGTTAAGACTTGATCGCTGTTGGCATGTCAGGGGCAGGGATTGACTCTCAGGCTGATTGGTTGTGAGTCCTGGACATGACCATAGGAAGGAGCTGTTGTGCAGGAGTTGACCCTACAGAGCAGGATTTGCTTTAGCGGAATCTAGTGCCTGTCAAGTCTGCCCTCGGAGTGTACTGTTGGTGAAGGTGGTTGGGTGATGCTCTGCTGTGGTCTGAAGCTGGCCACCAGGTGCGTTGATTCTACGGCAGCCGTGGGCAAACTACGGCCTGGGGGCCGGAATGAATAAAACTATTGAAAAAAAAGACTGTACCCTTTTACGTAATGATGTTTACTTTGAATTTATATTAGTTTACACAAACACTCCATCCATGCTTTTGTTCCGGCCTCCGGTCCAGCGGCTGCCTGTGCTCTGCCTGGGGCCACTTGGTATGTGCTACAAAGTTGTCTGCAGATGTGCTGGGCTTGGGAGGTGCCTGAGGCAGGCTACGCTGCTAGTGCTGGGTTGGGGCTGCTTAGCAAGAGGCCTGGGCCCATTGAGGCCAGGTGCTGCTTGTGTTTCTGGGTTTCTGAACCTTTGAGAAATTTTAGGAAACTCTGCAGCATGAGCCAAGAAGACTGTTTGTATGGAAAAGCCATTGGAAGCAGCTTGGGTGGGCCTACAAGTCGGGTGGGGCAGGGTCTCAGGGAATCACCAGATGGGGGCACATGGTGTTAGCTAGGCTGATAGAGATTCAGATGTTGTGCCCGCATGCCAGCTCTCTTGGTGGAGGACTAAGCAAAGGAACAATGGCTTCTGCCAGCACTTCTTTGTGGCAGAAAGCTGCCCCTTGAGCCCTTTCCCTGAACTAGACAATTCACTACCTCCCCATAAGTCCTGGTGTCTTTCTAGCTGCTTCCCTAGCTCTGGAACTCAGAGCAAGTAAATCCATGCAAGTAAATCCTTGAAGAGAATCACCTGTGACTCCAACAACCCTCAGTCTCACTCAGCCACAATCCCCGATGGTTTTTACAGCCAGGAGTTACAGGGACTTACCTTCCCAGCTCTGGAACCCTGGGCTGGGGTGGGACTCCTCAGGAGGGACCTCCACAGCTGAGATTTCCATCCTGAGTTTTAACTGCCAAACATGGGTGTGTGACCAGCTCATTCCGTGTCTCCACCCCTCCTGTCAGTCTCACTGTGGCTTCTTCTGTATTTCCTTAGTTACAGGACTAGACTTAAGGTGGTTCTGAATGGTGGATGTTCTGTAATTGAGTCATAAGTTTGACGTGGTCGTGGGTGAAAACAAGTACAGCATTTATTGGTGCTACCATCTTTAAAAAAATTTTGTTGTTGTTAATCCTCACCTGAGGATATTTTTCCCTTTGATTTTTAGAGAGTGGAAGGGAGGAGGGGGGGGGGGGAGAGAAGAAAGAGGGAGAGAGAAACATCAATGTGAGAGAGATACATTGATTGTTTGCTTCCCACACCTGCCCCAACTGGGGCCAGAGATCGAACCTGCAACCCAGTTATGTGTCCTTGACCGGGAATTGAACCCATGACCCTTCAGTTTGTGGTGCTGACACTCTAACCACTGAGCAGCAGCAGCTAGGGCCGGCACCACCATCTTGACCAGAAGACCCTGTATTCATTTATTGGTGGAGTTGTAGGTTGCTTCTACTTTTTAGCTATTTTTAATAAGTGCAGTGAACATGGCTGTGCAGATATCTCTTTGAGATCTGTTTTCACTTCTTTTGAATATATTCCCAGAAGTGAGATTGATGGATCATATGGTGGTTTTATTTTTAATTTTTTGAGGAACTTCCATATTGTTTAACATAGCAACTACACTATTTTATAATTTCATCAAAAATGTATAGTTTTCTAATTTCTTCATGTCCTTTAAACACTTACTATTTTTTATTTTTCTGATAGTGGCCAGTTTAACATACTAAATGGTATCTTGTAGTGGTTTTGATTTGAATTTCACTGATGTTAGTAAGGTTGACCATCTTTTATATATATAAAAGGCTAATATGCTAAGTGTCCAACCATCTGACCAGTCACTGATGCCCACTGACCATCGGGGCAGATGCTCAACACAGGTGGAAACATTTTACATTTTAACTAAATGTCTGTGAAGCGTTTTCCCGTGCCTCATGTCATTTGATCCTCACAGAAGTCCTGGAGTAGGTAGATAGGAGACTCAGTGGACTCCTGTTTTCTTTTAATTAGCTGGAAAATGGAGATTTAGAAAGCTTAGAAACTTGACCCAACTGAAAAGAAATGGTGAACCTTGAAAATGACTTCAGGTTTTCTCACTGTGCGGAATATAGTCAAACACTGCTGCCGTTAAGTATTACGCCCTTTGTTCTCCCTGTGTGATCTACAATAATAATCTGCTTCATGTTGATATTTACTGCTGTATTGCTGACAATTACCTGAAAGAGAAGTTGGGGTGCTTCACTGGACTGGAAAAAGTTTAGCTAAATCAGAAAGCAGGTATAATTAAGCAAGTTTATCCCATATAATAAAAGGATAATATGCAAATTCGACCAAACGGCAGAACAACCAACCAATCAAAGTGTAATATGCTAATGATATGCTAAGGCTGCTCAATCACTCCCTATGACAGCTGTGGGCAAACTACGGCCCGTTTGAAATGAATAAAACTAAAAAAAAAAAAAAAAAAAAAGACTGTACTCTTTTATGTAATGACTAGAGGCCCGGTGCACAAAAATTTGTGCATTCGGGGGGGGGGGGTCCCTCAGCCCAGCCTGTGCCCTCTCGCAGTCTGGGACCCCTTGGGAGATAACGACCTGCTGGCTTAGGCCTGCTCCAGTGTGGCAGAGGGCAGGCCAAATCCCTAGGTGCAGCCCCTAATTGGGCTCAGAGCAGGGCCGATTGGGGAGTTGGGGCGCTGCCCCCTGTCATACACAGAGCAGGGGTATTGGGAGGTTGCGATGCCACCCTCAGTCACGCTCAGGGTAGGGCCAGTTGGGGGGTTGGGGCACCGCCCCCTGTCACACTCAAGGTAGAGTCGATGGGGAGGTTGTGGGGTCAGGGCGCTGCCCCTTGTCACACACAGAGCAGGGCCCATCAGGGGGTTGGGGCGCTGCCCCCTGTCTTGCACAGAGCAGGGCCCATCAGGGGGTTGAGGAGCTCCCCCCTGTCACACACAGGGCAGGGCCAATCAGGGGGTTAGGGCGCTGCCCCTTGTCACACACAGAGCAGGGCCCATCAGGGGGTTGGGGCGCTGCCCCCTGTCATGCACAGAGCAGGGCCCATCAGGGGGTTGAGGAGCTCCCCCGTCACTCACAGAGTAGGGCCAATAGGGAAGTTGGCACACCGCCCCCTGTCACCCACAGAGCAGGGCCGATCAGGGGGTTGGGGTGCTGCCACTGTCACACTCAGGGCAGGGCCGATGGGGAGGTTATGGCTCTACCCCATCACACACAGAGCAGGGCCCGTGGGGGGAGGGGGGGTTGGGGCGCTGCCGTCTTTCACCCACAGAGCAGGGCCGATCAGGGGGTTGGGGCGCCTTCCCCTGTCACGAACAGGGCAGGGCGGATAGGGAGGTTGTGGCCCCACCCCCTGTCACACACAGAGCCGCAGGGCAATCGGGGTTTGGGCGCTGCCCCGTCTCACACTGATCCCAGTGCCAGGAGGCCTCTCAGCTCCGCTGATCCCAGTGCTGGGCGGCATATTACCCTTTTACTATATAGGGTAGAGGCCTGGTGCACGGGTGGGGCCAGCTGGTTTTCCCTGAAGGGTGTCCTGGATCAGGGTGGGGGTCCCCACTGGGGTGCCTGGCCATTCTGGGTGAGAGGCTGAGGGCTGTTTTCAGGCTGGGACTGAAGCTCCCAACTGCTCCTTTTTTTCTTTTTTCTTTTTTTATTCTGGGCCAGCTTTAGCTCTGAGGCTCCAGCTCTTAGGCCTCCGCTCCTGAAAGCAGGTATCTGGTTTGTTTCGGTTCTGGAAACTGTGTATCAACTCCAGCTCTGAGATCCCAGCCGGCTGAAAGCTGGTTTCTGGGCATCTATATTTGTTACAATGTTTGAAACTGCAGGCTCAGAGGCCTGCAGGGCAGGCAGGGAACATTGGAGTCCTCCGTCACTGAAGCAAGCAAGCCTCATGTTCACTTCAAGCTGCCTGGCTGCCGGCCGCCATCCTGGCTGACAGTTAATTTGCATATTGCCCTGATTAGCCAATGGGAAGGGTAGCGGTCGTACTCCAATGACCATGTTTCTCTTTTATTAGTGTAGATGTTTACTTTGAATTTATATTAGTTCACACAAACACTCCATCCATGCTTTTTGTTCTGGCCCTCCGGTCCAGTTTAAGAACCCATTGTGGCCCTCGAGTCAAAAAGTTTGCCCACCCCTGCCCTATGATGTGCACTGACCACCAGGGGGCAGACAGTCAACTGGTCAACTGTTCACTGACCACCAGGGGCAGATGCTCTGACTGGTAGGTTAGCTTGCTTCCGGGATCCGGCCAATTGAGTGAGATGGATTACTTCTAATGTATTCTTCATTTTGGTTACTGTATTATTTATTTCTGAATGGTTCTTTTATGGTTTCTATCTCTTTGTATAAGTTCTCACACCTATTCTTCCAAGTTCATTGAGCATCCTTATAACCAGTGTTTTGAACTCAACATCTGGTAAATTGCTTGCCTCCATTTTATTTAGATCTTTTCTGGAGTTTTGCTTTGTTCTTTCATTTGGGGTATGTTTCTTTGTTTCCTGTTTTTGGCTGCCTCCCGGTGTTTGTTTCTGTGTATTAGTAGAATTGCTACAGTCTTGGTAGAGTGGCCTAATGTAGTAGGTGTCCAGTGGGGCCTAGTGGTGCAGACTCCTTGGTTACCTGAGCCAGATGCTTCAGGGGTGTCCCACCCTTGTGTCGGCCCTTCTGGGGATATTGGTCAATATAATGTGGTGTATTATATTTATAAGCTTTGATTATTATTGGCACATCAGTAGGTGGAATTGGCCCTTAGGCTGGCTGACTGCGAATTGAGAGTGACTGGAGCGGACCACCAGTTGTGTGGAGGCTGATCCCATGGAGCGGGATTCACTTCAGTGGGGCTTTGGTGCCTGGTGGGTCTACCCTTTGGAGGTGTGGTTTTTGGAGCTAATTGGGTGATTCTCTGGTATGGTTTGAAGCTGGCTGTCATGGTTCTGGGGCCTCTTGGAATGGGCTCCAATGCAGGCCCATGTCAACTGCTGCCTGTGCCATCCCAGCCACCTCATAGGAGCTACAAAGTGATCTGCTATTGGTAGCTCTTTGCGCTGGATTTGGAGACGCCTGGGAGAAGCTACTGCTGCCAAAGAGGGCAGCTGCCGCTTGGGCCAGGGGTGGTTAACAAGAGGTACAGGGCACACTGAAGCCAGCTGCTACTTGTTTGGGTGTGTGGACCTTTGAGAGATTTTAGGCAAGTCCACAGTATGCACCAAGGCTGTCAACTTGTAAGAAACAACTACTGAATGATGTTTGGACTGGTGTTGGGGGGGGGGTGGTTTGGGGGTCCCAGGCATCACCAGGGTAGGCCGAGCAGTGTTAGCCAAGTTGATTGAGACTCAGATATGGCACCCATCTATGCCTGCCAGCTGGGATGGTGGGGGTGAGACTCAACAAAAGAATAATGGCACCTGTCTACTTTTCTGCTGTGGCCAAAGCTATTTCTCCAGCCCTCACCCTGAAGCTGCTGCCCCAGTGCTGGAGCTCAGAGCTAGTGAGTTTGTCAGTAAGTCTTTGGGCAGGCCTTGTAAGAGGATGCCTAAGTCTATAGCAGCCATCCTTCCTGGGATCCCTGCTGGTGTTCACAGCCAGATGATATGGGGACTCTTCTTCCCGGCACTGGTGCTCTGGGTTAAGGAGCCTAGTGTGGGCATGGGACCCCTGCTTCTCAGGGTGCATCTCTGCAGCTGAGATATCCCTCCTGATTCTTGACTGCCACATGTGCATGTAGGATCAGCCCATTCCTCTTCTCTGCTCCTACCAGTCTTGACATGGCTTCTTCTTTGTATTCTTGCTCATAGGAGTTTTGTTCAGCTAGTCTTCAGGTGATTCTGAAAGGTGGTTGTTGTATAAGTTAGTTGTAATAAAGTTGTTGTGGGAAAAGGAAAACACAATGTTCACCTACTCCGCCATCTTGACCAGAAGTCCAGTGTTGTATTCTTTTTGATACTGTTGTAAATGGGTTTATTTTTCATATCCTTTTCAGTGTGTTCATTGTTATTATACACAAAGACAACAAATTTTTACATGTAGATTGTCTGTCTTGTAACTTTGCTGAATTTATTAGTCCTAACAGCTGTTTTTTATGGATTGTTTAGGATTTCCCACATACAATATCATTGTAAACAGAGATGATTTTACTGATTTGAATGACTTTTCTTTTTCTTGCCTAATTGTTCTGTCTAGGGCAGGGGTCCTCAAACTACGGCCCACGGGCCACATGCAAATACAAATATTGTATTTGTTCCCATTTTGTTTTTTTACTTCAAAATAAGATATGTGCAGTGTGCATAGGAATTTGTTCATAGTTTTTTTTTAAACTATAGTCCGGCCCTCCAATGGTCTGAGGGACAGTGAACTGGCCCCCTGTTTAAAAAGTTTGGGGACCCCTGGTCTAGGGCTTCCAGTGCTGTGTTCAATAGAAGTGGTGAAAGCAGTCATCTTTGTCTTGTTCCTGATCTTAGAGGAAAAGCTTTCAGTTTTCACCATTGAGTATGATGTTATGTTTTCATATATGACCTTTATTATGCTGAAGTACATTTCCTTCTGCTAGTAGTTTGTTGAGTGCTTTTACATGAAAGGTTGTTGAAATCTGTCAGAAGCTTTTTCTGCACCAATTGAGATGACCATATGTTTTTGTTCTTCATTGTGTTAATGTGGTGTATTATATTTATAGATTTTCTTATGTTGACCTACACTTGCATCCCAGAGATAAACCCAATTGGGTCATGGTGTGTAATACCTTAAACAAGCTGTTTAATTCAGTTTGGTAGTATTTTGAATATTTTTGCTTCTATATTTATCAGGGATATTGGTCAATAATTTTCTTTTCCAATGATAATCTTTGTCTGGCTTTGTTATCAGAGTAATGCTGAATTCATAAAATGAGTTAAGAAGTATTCTCTCCTCTTCAGTTTTTTTAGAAGACTTTCAGAAGGATTAGCATTAATTCTTCTTTAAATGTTTAGTAAAATTCTCCACTTAAACTATCTGGTCCTGGCCTTTTTGTTGTTGGGAGAGTTTTGACTCAGTCTTCTAACTAGTTACAAGTTTTTCAGGTTTTTTTTTTTCTTTATTATTTAGTCTCAGTAGGTTTTATGTTTCCAAATTGTTGAGATATATATATATATATATATATATATATATATATATATATATATGTATGTATATTCTCTTAAATCATTTTCATTTCTGTGACATCAGTTGTAATATCTCCTCTTTTCTGATTTTAGTTCTTTGAGTCTTCTCTTAGTCTAGCTAATGGTTTGTCAGTTTTTTTGGTCTTTTCAAATAACAAATCTTAGTTTTATTCACTTTTTTCCTATTCTACTAGTGGCCCGGTGCACAGATTTGTGCACATTGACAGGAAATTAATTAGAAGTTGGTTGGTGGGGCGTGACTGGCTGAGATGGGCTGGACACGCCCTGGAGCCAACCTCCCGCAGTCTGGAAGGGCATCTGTGGAGTGAGCGGAGTCCCTTCAGCAGGCCAGGTGGGTTCTCTTGGCCTGGCCTGTGGGAATCAGGCTGAAACCAGCAGTCCAACATACCCCGAGGGGTCCCGGAATGCGAGAGGGTACTCTGCAAAGTTGCTGTTGTACAGGGTGTGGAACATAAGTATGCAGTAAACCAGATTTGGGCCAACAGTGCTCCAGCAACAACATAACCCATGGCTGAAGGTGGAATCGCACAGCCCCGTGAGGAATCAGGCTCCCTCCTCTCTGGTTTTGGGGTGCGTCGCCCAAGAACTGCCGCTGCCAAATCACCACAGCTCGGCAGCTCCTGCGTTGAGTGTCTGCCCGCTGGTGGTCATTACGCATCATACCTACTGAACGGTCGGACAGTTGGACGGTCACTTAAACTTTTATATATATAGACTAGAGGCCTGGTGTACAAAATTTGTGCACTGGGGGGGGGGGCGAAGGAGGGGTCCCTCAGCCCGGCCTGTGCCCTCTCGCAGTCTGGGACCCTTCGGGGGATGACCACCTGCTGGCTTAGGCCTGCTCCCCAGGGGATTGGGCCTAAGGTGGCAATCAGACATCCCTCTGGCAGCCCGGGAGCCCTCGGGGGATGTCCGCTTGCCAGCGGGGAGCAGGCCTAAGCTGTAGTCTGACATCCTTACTGCTGCTGAGGAGGCGGGAGAGGCTCCCACCACCACCACTGTACTGGCAGCCATCAGCCTGGCTTGTGGCTGAGCAGAGCTCCCCCTGTGGGAGTGCACTGACCACCAGGGGGCAGCTCCTGCATTGAGCTTCTACCCCCTGGTGGTCAGTGTGTGTCATAGTGACCAGTCATTCCCAGTCGTTCTGCTGTTAGGGTCAGTTTGCATATTATCCTTTTATTATGTAGTATAGAGGCCTGGTGCACGGGTGGGGGCTGACTGGTTTGCCCTGAAGGGTGTCCCGGATCAGGGTGGGGGTCCCGCTTGGGTGCCTGGCCAGCCTGGGTGAGGGGCTGATGGGTGTATGCAGGCTGGTCACACCCCCTTCAGGGTGGGGGTCCCCACTGGGGTGCCTGGCCAGCCTGGGTGAGGGGCTGATGGGTGTATGCAGGCTGGTCACACCCCCTTCAGGGTGGGGATCCCCACTGGGGTGCCTGGCCAGCCTGGGTGAGGGGCTGATGGGTGTATGCAGGCTGGTCACACCCCCTTCAGGGTGGGGGTCCCCACTGGGGTACCTGGCCAGCCTGGGTGAGGGGCTGATGTCTGTTTTCAGTCTGGCCAAGCCCCCCGGCGACGGAAGCTCTCAGCCTCTCCTTTTTATCTTTTTCTTTTTTATTCTGAAATTTATTTAACTTCTATAATTGAAACTTGGTTGCCTTCAGTGGAGCTCAGAGCTGGCCAGGACGGGCGGGAAGCTTGGCTTCCTACATCACTGGAGCAACCAAGCCTCCTGCTCACTCCAGCTTCGTGGCCACAGCCGGCTGAAAGCAGGTATCTGGGGTTTATTTATTTTCTATAATTGAAAATTTGTTGCCTTCAGTGAAGCTCAGAGCCGGCCAAAGCAGGCAGGAAGCTTTGCTTCCTCCATCACTGAAGCAACCAAGCCTCCTGCTTGCTCCAGCTCCGTGGCTTCTGGCCGCCATCTTGGCTGGGTTAATTTGCATATAGTTGCTCTGATTGGCTGGTGGGAGTGGCTTTAGGCATAGTGAAGGTAAGGTCAGTTTTCATGTTTGTCTTTTATTAGATTAGACTAGAGGCCTGGTGCACAAAAATTTGTGCACTTGGGGGAAGGGGGCGTCCCTCAGCCTGGCCTGTGCCCTCTTGCAGTCTGGGACCCTTCGGGAGATAACGCCCTGCTGGCTTACGCCTGCTCCCGGGTGGCAGAGGGCAGGCCCAATCCCTAGGTGCAGCTCCTGGTCAGGCTCAGAGCAGGGCCGATTGGGGAATTGGGGCGCCGCCCCCTGTCATGCACAGAGCAGGGCGGATCAGGAGGTTGCGATGCCACCCTCAGTCACGCTCAGGGTAGGGCCGATTGGGGGGTTGGGGCACCACCCCCTGTCACACTCAAGGTAGGGTCGATGGGGAGGTTGCGGCGCCACACCCTGTCACGCACAGAGCAGGGCCAATCCGGGTTGGGGTGCTGCCCACTGTCACACACAGAGCAGGGCCCATCAGGGGGGTTGGGGCTCCTTACCCTGTCACGCACGGAGCAGGGTCGATCAGGGGGTTGGGGAGCTCCCCCCTGTCATGCACAGAGCAGGGCCCATCAGGGGGGTTGGGGAGCTCCCCCCTGTCACTCAGAGAGTAGGGCCGATAGGGGAGTTGGGGCGTCGCCCCCTGTCACACACAGAGCAAGGCGGATCAGGGGGTTGGGACGCCGCCACTGTCACACTCAGGGCAGGGCCTATGGGGAGGTTATGGCTCTACCCCATCACACACAGAGCAGGGCCCGTGGGGGGGGGGGGGTTTGTGGGGCTGCCCTCTATCACCCACAGGGCAGGGCCGATCAGGGGGTTGGGGCGCCGCCACTCTCACTCTAAGGGCAGGGCCGATGGGGAGGTTATGGCTCTACCCTGTCACACACAGAGCCGATGGGGAGGTTATGGCTCTACCCTGTCACACACAGAGCAGGGCCTGTGTGTGTGTGGGGGGCGGGCAGATTGGGGCGCCGCACCCTGTCACACACAGAGCAGGGCCGATCAGGGGGTTGGGGCGCCGCACCCTGTCACACACAGAGCCGCAGGGCGATCAGAGGTTGGGGAGCTCCCCTGTATCAGGCACAGAGCAGGGCTGATCAGGAGGTTGGGGCGCCTTCCCCTGTCACAAACAGAGCAGGGCTGATAGGGAGGTTGTGGCCCCGCCCCCTGTCACACACACAGCTGCAGGGCGATCAGGGGGTTTGGGCGCTGCCCCCTGTCACGCTGATCCCAGTGGGAGGCCTCTCGGCTCCGCTGATCCCGGTGCTGGGCGGCATATTACCCTTTTACTATATAGGGTAGAGGCCTGGTGCATGGGTGGGGCTGGCTGGTTTTCCCTGAAGGGTGTCCTGGATCAGGGTGGGGGTCCCCACTGGGGTGCCTGGCCAGCCTGGGTGATGGGATGATGGCTGTTTGCAGCTGGTCACACACCATTCAGGGTGGGGGTCCCCACTGGGGTGCTGGGCCAGCCTGGGTGAGGGATGATGGCTGTTTGCAGCTGGTCACACACCCTTCAGGGTGGGGGTCCCCACTGGGGTGCCTGGCCAGCCTGGGTGAGGGGCTGAGGGCTGTTTGCAGCTGATCACACCCCCTTCAGGGTGGGGGTCCCCACTGGGGTGCCTGGCTAGTCTGGGTGAGGGGCCGAGGGCTGTTTTCAGGCTGGCGGGTGACGGAAGCTCCCAACTGCTCCTTTTTTTCTTTTTCTTTTTTTAATTCTGGGCCAGCTTTAGCTCTGAGGCTCCAGCTCTTAGGCCTCCGCTGCTGAAAGTAGGTATCTGGTTTGTTTCGGTTCGAAACAATGTATAACTCCAGCTCTAACTCCAGCTCTGACTCCAGCTCTGAGATCCCAGCTGGCTGAAAGCTGGCTTCTGGGTTTTCTCTTAGCTTCTATATTTGTTAAAATGTTTCAAACTGCAGGCTCAGAGGCCTGCAAGGCAGGCGGGGAACGTTGGTTTCCTCCGTCACTGAAGCAAGCAAGCCTCATGTTAGTTTCAAGCTGCCTGGCTGCCGGCCGCCATCTTGGCTGACAGTTAATTTGCATATCACCCTGATTAGCCAGTGGGAAGGGTAGCGGTCGTACGCCAATTACCATGTTTCTCTTTTATTAGATAGGATTCTCTATTTTGTTTTTTTTTGTTTTTTGCTGTCATCTCTATTAGTTTCTTCCCTATTTGAATTTAGTTTAAAATATACATTTGTTTATTGCAGAGAGGAAGGGAGGGAGGGAGAGATATAAACATCAATAATGAGAGAGAATCATTTATGGCTACATCCTGCACATCCCATGCTGAGGATCGAGCCTGCAACATGGGCATGAGCCCTGACTGAGAATTGAACCATGACCTCCTGGTTCATATGTTGCTGCTCAACCACTGAGCCACTGGGCTTTCTAGTTCTTTGAATTGTAAAAGTTAGATTGTTGATTTGTGGTCTCTCTCTCTCATCCCTCTTAAAACTGCTTTTGCCATACCCCATACATTTTGGTATATTGTGTTTTTCCCTTCATTTGTCTCACGATATTTTCTAATTTCCCTGGTGATTTCTTCCTTGAACTTTAAGTTGTTCATGAGTGTGTTGTTTAATTTCCACATATTTGTGAATTTTCCAGTTTTTCTAATATTGACTTATAGAGTCATTCTATTGTGATTAGAAAAGATAGTTGAAATGATTTCAGTATTCTTAGCTTTGTCAACACATGTTTTGTGTGGTCTAACACATGATCTGTCCTAGAGAATATTCCCTGTATGCTTGAGAGAATGTGTATTCTGCTGCTAGTGGGTGGAGTTTCCTGTATATGTCTGTTAGGTCCCCTTGGTCCATATGTTGCTCATATCCTCTGTTGTCTTATCAGTTTCCTGTGTGGTTGTTTATCCATTATTGAAAGTGGGATATTGAAATCTCTTCTGATTATTGTTTTACTGTCTATTTCTCCTTTCAGTTCTGTCAGTGTTTGCTTCTTGTTTAGGTTCTTTGATCATACACTTGCACTTTTGCTGGTGTCAGTAGCAGGAAATCAGTTTTGCTCATTGGTCTTACTTCTGGTTAGTGACCACTAAGGTCAGATGAGCTTCTTAATGTTGCTTAGCAATAGTTCCTAGTCCATGTAGTTTCTCAGTCTCTAGTCTGTTTCGTTTCCCAGTCTGACCTAGATGGTGATCATAAACTAAGGAGTGGGGAACATCCAGCCTCCGGAACATATAAGGCCCGAGAAATCATTTGGTCTGGCCCTGCCAAAGCATTAGGGGTGAGTTAATTAAATGTTTGACCGAATATAGCAGGCTAATTTTTAAGTTGTTAATTTTGTATGGCCCATGAGGATGTTATAATACCCAAATGGCTCTTGGCAGAAAAAAGTTTCCCCACCCCTGATTTAAACCTTCTGAAACCTCTGACACCACCTTCCACATTCTTTACTCTCAGTACACAACTTTGCTTTCATCTCACTGAGACAGTAGATGCCATCCATTAAGCTCCTGCTACTACATCCATCCGTCTTCATCTGTGCTCCATATTCTGATTTCTGTTATCATGCAGTGAGCTGACCATGTGCTGGCAGGGCCACAACCTCCGTGGTGCTCTATCTTTCACCCCCTTTCTCACCTGATGCAGGGTGGTTATCATGAGCACCCCAGCATACTCTTTCTTCTCTCCTCTTAAATAGCAAAACCTCTGCTGTCTCTAATTTCCCTTCTAACTGTTGGTCCATTTTCTCTCTCTCTCTCTTTTTTTTTTTTTCAAAAGAAGTGTCTATACTTTGTTTCTAGCCTTTCTCTTCCAACTGTCATGAATCCTCTCATTCTAGGCTCTCCCACGCAGCACTCTGCCTCAACTGCTCTTATGAAGGCTACCCAGGACTCTCCCTTTCTCATCCTTGAATTATTTGACCTGTGAACAGTGTTTGACCCAGATGGTTACTTATTCTGTCCTCTGGAGACACTATCTTCACTGTACGACTGCCTACTCTCCTTAGTTTGCATCTCAGTCTTTTTTATCCTGGTGTGCCTCCGGGGCTCATTCGTATCCTTCTTTTTTTAGCCATACTTATTCCCTTGTTGATCTTATCTGACCTTAAAACTTTGAAACTGTGTGTGTATTGATAATGCCCAACTTTTAATCTCTACCCTGAACCCTTTCTTAGAAATGCATATTTACACTCTATTTAGATGTCTAATAGGCAGCTGATATGCTTGTACTTTTTCTTAAAAGGAACTTAACCATTCTCTCCTCACTAACTTAATGTGTCATGCTTAGATTGTAGTATTCTCTTGTCTGAGAATACCACAAAGACAAAAGCAAAATTATTTTCTTCTACTTTAAATATCTTACCAATCAACAAATGATTTTTGGCTTAAGGAGTGAGGTAGAGCTCAATTTCTTTTAAAGCCAATGGGTAGCCAGTTTTTCAAAGTCTTAATTGAATAATCAGTTTTTATTTGGTTGAAATATAATCTTTATCATCCTGTGAATGATATAAGGGTTAAAAATTACAAATAAAAATACCATCTGCTGATTGCATTATAGATTTCATACTTTAAAAATAGATGTAGCCCTGACCGGTTTGGCTCAGTGGATAGAGCATCGACCTGTGGACTGAAGGATCCCAGGTTCGATTCCAGTCAAGGGCATGTACCTTTGTTGCGGGCACATCCCCAGTAGGGGGTGTGCAGGAGGCAGTTGATCGATGTTTCTAACTTTATCCCTCTCCCTTCCTCTCTATAAAAAAATCAATAATATATATATTTTTTAAAGATATAATCTCAATTCAGAGCACAACCATGTGAAGTAGAATAACTGATACTGGGTTAAAAAACAACAACAACAAAAGAAAGGAATAATTAGCCCTGGCTGGTGTGGCTCAGTTGGTTGGAGCATCATTCCATACACAGAAATATTGTAGTTTCTATTCCTGGTCAGGGCACATACCTAGGTTGAGGATTTGATCCCCGGTCCAGGTTTGTGTACAGGAGATAAGTGATCAATGATTCTTTCTCTCTCTAAAAACCAATAACATATCCTGGAATGAGGATTAAAAAGAAGAAATAAGCCCAGCTGCCATGGCTCAGTGGTTGAATGTTGACCCATGAATCAGGAGGTCATGGTTTGATTCCTGTTAAGGTCACGTGCTGGGGTTGCAGGCTCGATCCCCAGTGTGGGGTGTGCAGGAGGCAGCCAATTAATGATTCTCATCATTGATGTTTCTCTCTCTCTCTCTGAAATCCATAAAAATATATTTTAAAAATAAATACAATAAAATAAAGGAATAATTAGACAAATTGAATAAGAGCATAGAAATAGAGTCGTTTTTTCAATTTGTGTAATAGACCAGGAACAACACACCAGTGGAAGAAGGGGTCACGAATTAATGCTTGGCTACTTGGATTTTAGTTTGAAAAGAATAACTTTTACACTGTCAAAACCAATGAAACTAATTTTCTTAACGTTTTTTTTCTATCCTTACCTGAGGAGGGTATGTTTTTCTTTGAATCCAGAGAGAGAGAAAGTGAGAGGGAAGGAGGGAGGGAGGGGAAAAAGGAGGGGGAGGGGAGGTGAGAGGCGGGGGGGGGAGAGAGAGAGAGAGAGAGAGAGAGAGAGAGAGAGAGAGAGAGAGAGAGAGAGAAGAGAAACATAGATCGGGTTCCTCCCTTTTGCACCCTGACTAGAGATTGAACCCGAAACCTAGGCAGGTGACCCGACTGGAATCAAACCTGCAACCTTTCAGTGTACAGGACAATGCTTCAACCAACTGAGCCACACTGGCAGGGCACCAGTAAAATAAATTTAAAGTGGAAGACAGCAGTGGTGTATGAAATATATTATTGGATGGAAGCTTTTAATCCAAAATGAAGTATACAAATTCATTTGTAAGTACTTAGATTAGAATTAAAAAGCAATGAACAGTTAGTTTACATGGGTAGAAATATTTAATAAATCATTGCAAGTAAAAATACTGTCTATGTTTCATCCCAATTAAAGGCATGGGGAAGTGAAATAACCCCAAGGTTACACTACACATCTATTAAACTGGCATAGTTGTGTGATAGACTAAATAGCACAGTCTCATAAATTGCATCAATCTTAGGGGGAAAGGATTTGACTACAGATGCGCTTTAGGGGAAAGGTAAGTGGTGTACCATGGGCCTGAAGGTTTGGTCTTAAGTTTTCCGTTTAGTGATGGCATACTATATCCCTAGTCTACCTAGGGTTTGTTTCAAGGACCCTACGCATAAGATGAATAAACTAGTGGACTCACAGAAAAATTTCCTAGTGCTTTTTTTGGTTATTATTACTTTTGCATTAATGAAATAAAAATTTTCAAATTTTTCATTCCATTAGTGCATACATTGAATCAAATGTGTTTCATGTAAAATGGGGAATGGAAATGAACTTTTCTATTGGGCTGAGTAGTGTGGGGTGAAAAACCTGTTGGCTTCCTCTTATCACTAGCTTCATCCTAAGCCTGTCTCATTTTATTATTCAGACAATTGAAATACAAAAAAGTTGTTTACAAGTGATATTCCTTCCCGCCAGAGTTTAGGTGGCAGTAGTGTAGAGCCATGGTCGCCAGCCGGTGGTCTGCGGACCACTGGTGGTCCGTGAGGTCCAAAAGATTGGCGACCGCTGGCCAAGAGCAGTATTTAAACATTATTAGTCTTGGGTCTAAAGTGGAGAGACAGACTCCTGGAGGTACACAGGTACATGGATAGTTTTAAATGAATCAGTTTCCAGACCCTAAACTCCCATATGTGCTCTTTCCTAAAACTGATTTTCCTGTGAACCAGTCTTTCAGGTAGTTTCTTCTTTCCCACATCCCTTTCCACTATTGTCCTTTTCCATTTTACAAAAGAATGGGTGGCATAACTCTTCCCCCTGACCCTATTCATACCACGATGTATCTGCCCTGTGGTGGAAGTACCTCAGGAGAAAAAAGGATAGCAAGACAATTCCAAGACACTAAGACAGTGGTGCTGGGACAATTGGATATCAATTGCAAAAGAATGAAGTAGGACCCTACCTCACACCATATACTGTATAAAGGTTAACTCAAAACAAATCAAAGATCTAAATGTAGGAGTTAAAACTATGAAACTCTTAGAAGAAAACAGATGTAAGTTCTTGGGTTTCTTAGATATGACATTAGAAGTACAAGCAATCAAAGGAAAAAATAGATAAGCTTGACTTCATGATTAAAAACTTATGTATATCAAAAAACACTATCAGAAAGTGAAATGATAAGCCACAAAATGAGTGAAAACATTTGCAAATCATGCCTGGTAAGCAAAGGGAGAGTCCTTTGCTCAATAATATAACAACCAGATACATAAAGAACACTAGCTATGTAAAGAAATATGTATAGTTCTATAAAAGAATAAATAACTAACAGAATAAAACACCCTGAATTTAAAAATGGACAAAGGATCTGAATAGATGCTTCTCCAAAGATGATGTACAAGTGTTCAATAAAATAGATAAAAGATAGATAAATTGCCCTAACCGGTTTGGCTTAGTGGATAGAACGTTGGCCTGCGGACTGAAGGGTCCCGGGTTCAATTCTGGTCAAGGGCATGTGCCTTGGTTGTGGGCACATCCACAGTGGGGAGTGTGCGGGAGGCAGCTGATCAATGTTTCTCTCTCATCGATGTTTCTAACGCTCTATCCCTCTCTGTAAAAAAATCAATAAAATATATTTTTTAAAAAGATAGATAAATGGTCAGTATCATTAATGATGAGAAAAGTACTAATGAGAACCACATGGGATTCCACTTCACACTCACTAGGATAGCTGTAATACAAATACAGGTAAGTGCTGTAAGGATGTGGAGAAATGAGAACCCTCAGACACTGCTGTGGGAATGTAAAATGATGCAGCTGCTTGGGAAAACAAACTAGCAGTACCTCAGAAAGTTAGACATGGAGTTACCACGTGACCCATCAATTCCACTCCTAGGTATATACCCAAGGGAATTAGAAATACGTTAAATTGCGGACAGATCATGAGAATTCTCGCTTCATATTACACAGCATTTTACAAAGTGTCATACTTTAAAATGATATTAGCTTGTAAGAACATGTAGTAAGTAACTTCAAAATGCAATGGGTATTTAATTTTAAAGCATGCTTTTAACATTTATGTAAAACATTTTTTGTACTCATTCAATAGAAAATTATCTGGCCACTGGGTAAAGCTAGCAGTAAAATTACTGGTCCACAATGTGTTAACACAAAACTTGTACATGAAAGGTCATCTTCCTATATAATAAAAAAGAAACATGCAAATTAACTATCCCTCTGCTACGCTCACCAGCCAATTGGAGTGAGTATGCAAATTAACCCAACAAAGATGGCGGGCCTGTGGGCAGCGAGCACATGCACAGGTGCTGAGCGGCTGGGGGCAGGCATCCTGCCCCCACTGATCCGGGAGGATGGGCAGCGTGCCCAGGGGCTGCCCCAGGCCGGTGGGCAGCGCATGGAGGCAAGGAGCGGCCGTGGTGGGGCAGACGCCTGGCTTCCGCCCTGCCCCGGTCACTCTGGGCAGGTGAGCAGCATGCTCCAGTGTCCCGCCCCGCCCAGGCTGCTCCCGGCCTGTGGGCAGTGCGCAGAGAGCCTCTGGGCAGGGGAGGCGGGCCAGCGGAGGGTGGCCTTTTCTCCCACATGGCTGCAGTGGCAGCCGTGAGCGTGCCAAGTGGAGCCTGGGGGCCGAGCTAAAGTAGCACCTGCAGGCCATCAGTGCTGAGGAGTGGTTGCCCAAGCCCCGCCTCCTGGCCCAGAAGGTGCGCGATTGCAGGGACAGCCACCGTGGCGGGCCAGACTGACGTCCTCCTGGCCGTGCCACAGGGGTTTGTGGATCTGCAAAGCCACAGGCCTCCGTTGCACACATTTCCCCCCCGCTCCCCATTTGTGAACATCCCCCACCACACTGTCACCCTCGCACGCCTGCAACAGTCCTGGACCAAGGCACGCACAAGTTACCCCCGCCCCTCCGCTGCACTTCCATCAACCCCAGCATGCCTATGTCCCCCACCGGATGTACACACCTCCCCTCCGGCATGCTCATGTCCTTTGGAGAGTGTCTGGGTGTTCTGGGTGCTGAGGGTGGGAGCCTGTGAGATGACACTGAGGGGGCGGAGTGGTGATGCTCTGTTCCCACAGAGGCCAGTGCAGCGACGAGATTGAGATCACCTTTGTGGGGCTAATGCAGGTGCTGAGGCGGGAGCAGGTGGAGACAGACACACCTGGTGGGCGTGGGCAGCCCTTGCTGAGGTGCCTTCGGTCAGCATTCAAAATTTGGAACCCAGAGGAGGCGAGGAGTTCCGTCCTCTCAGTGACACGGTGGGATAGTTGGGGTGACTGCAGAGGAGGAATGTGTACTTTGGGTGCTGGCACCCATGAGCAAAGGCTGCCCTGACTGAGCCTTGCTCGCGTGGGCCCTAGTGCACTCCTGCCAGGCAGTGGGTGACAGGTCATGCTTTTCCGAGTTAATGAGAGAAAACGTTGATTCTCCCGCTGCCCGTGAAGGTGGAAAGTGAAGTGGGGAGACATGCGGGGAGTGAGCAAGGTTCCCTGTCTGGGGGTTCCAAATCCACTGTTGGTTCCTTTCACCACTGACCAGAGATATACAAGGTGTCCCCCCAAAATGTATACACACTTTGAATACCTACTAATTCCAATGGGTTTAAACATGAAAAGAAACAAAAATGGAGCTGTCATCTGTTAAAAGTGCGGGCACAAACAGGCAGTCGGACATTTCCCGAGGGGTCCTGGATTGGAGAGGGTGCAGGCCAGACTGAGGCGTTCTCCCCCCCCCCCCCCCCCCCATCCACGAATTTCATGCACCGGGCTAGTAGTACATACTAAGTGTCTGGTCAACTGGTTGGCCGTTTAACCAATCAAAGCGTAATATGCTAATGATATGCTAAGGCCACTCAGCTGCTTGCTATGACGTGCAGTGACCACCAGGGGGCAGACACTCCGACTGGTAGGTTAGCTTACTGCTGGGGTCCAGCCAATTGGGACTGCGTGAAACAGGCCCGGACACACCTGGAGCCCTCCCGCAGTCCCTCGGCCTGGCCTGTGCCCTCTCGCAATCCGGGACCCCTCGGGGGATGTCGGAGAGCCAGTTTCGGCCCAATCTTGCAGGCCAGGCTGAGGGACCCCCCCTGGTGCACAAATTCACGCACTGGGCCTCTAGTTACTTATAACAGCCAAAAAGTGTCAGTAACCCCAGTGCCCATCAACTGATAAAGAGATAAAATATGGCCTATCTATACAATGGAATATTTACCCATGAAAAGAAAAGACATACTCATGCTACAACATGGATGAACTTTTAAGACATGCTGAGTGAAAGAAAGCAGTCACAAAGGACAACATATTATATGATTTCGTTTATTGAAATGCTCAGAATAGGCAAATTCATAGGAAGAAATTAGTGAACTAGGTGGAGTGGGGAGGAGTTGGGTGTGTTTGCTAATGCTAATTACTAGGTTCTTTTTTTAAATGGTGATAAAAATGTTCTGGAATTAGATATGGTGATGGTTGCACAAGTTTGTGAATATGCTGGGAACCACTGATTTGTACACTTTAAAAAAGTTTAATTTTATGGTATGTGAATTATTTTCCCCCAAACAAACAAAACCTCAGGGACCCCTGGCAATGGCAATTCCAAATTTTAATATTGAGAAAAGTGTAAGTAGTTCTAATCTTTGGGTAACAAATCCATTGATGGTTTCCAATTTTCTTCCAAGAAAATTGAAAGATTTTTCAATTCCAGTATTCAAAAATAATGAATTTGTCAGCTGCTAAGTTATTAAAAATATTTTTGATGGTAAATCACTATGGGAATTTTCAATAAAAAACGCAAAAGGAATTTTAAAAATTGTGCAACACTACTGCCAGAATTCCTTCCGTTCCTGTTGACCTCTTTATATGAACAAACAAACACAAAACACAAAAACCAAAAGGAGAAAAGTGGGAATATGCTGATCATCTCATTTTAGCAATACTTATTCAAACAGAGAAATGAACTGACTTTAAAAAGCCTCATCCATCTTTTTTTAAAAAATAAATTTTTTAATTGATTTCAGAGAGGGGAGAGGATGAAATAGATATAAACATCAATGATGAGAGAGAATCATTGATCGGCTGCTTCCTGCAGGCCCCTCCTAGGGATCGAGCCTGCAACCCAGGCATGTGGCCTTGACCAGACTCGAACCCGGGACCCTTCAGTCTGTAGGCCGACGCTCTCTCCACTGAGCCAAACCATCCAGGGCCTTTCTCCATCTTATTAACAAACACATTATCAGTAAAATTTCTATATCTAATGTTAATTACTTGTCAAATCTTTCATATGTCATTTAAATCAATTGTATGTATGAATAATAATGATAATTGAATCCCAAATAATTTTTAAACACTTAGAAGCTTACTTATGGTCAAAGATAATTGTTAAAAGATTTCTGTTTAAACTGCAGACATGTATGACCGAGTGATTAATAATAGACATAAAAATATGACATACAGGGCAAATGGAATGATAAGAGGAGCTCAAAGAGAAAAACAATAACTATGTGAAATTGTTTTAAAATGGATCATGGTAGATGTCAGATCCCAGTGTTTGTATTCTCTTGAACAGATGAGTCATGCTACTAATTTAGTTAAAATGTTGATATTTACAATATGCCAAAAATCATGTTCTTTGCAGTTATCTGACTTTTGAAAACTTTTAGATGTTAACTTAAAAATATGTGAGGAATTATGTAGGTTTTCACAATTATATTTGGGGATACTGGAGCCAGAAACACTAGTGACCAGTAGTGAGGTAAGTCCCAAGTTAGAATTGTCTGTCACTTATTGGTTGTGTTACCTTAACCTCTCTAAGCAGTTTTCCCATAACCAGAAACAAAAAAATTTCTCCCTGGACTGTGGTGAGAATTAAATAAGATCAGATAGGAAAATGTTTAGCATAGCACCTGGCACTTAGTACTAGTCACTAGCATTTATTGAATGATCCTATATAATAAGAGTCTAATATGCAAATAGACCAAATGGCGAAATGACCAGTGGAATGACCGCTCGCACAACTGGTTGCTATGACGCGCACTGACCACCAGGGGTCAGACATTCAATGTAGGAGCTGCCCACAGGCCCCAGCCAGCCAAGGTGGTTGCCAGTGGGGGGGCCCCCCATCGCCCCACTGATCACCCCACAGATCTGCCCTGATCGTGGCCAGGCATAGAGACCGTACCTGTGCACGAATTTTGTGCATCGTGCCTTTAGTTACTATATAATATACCAAGCACTTTTAAGAGTGCTTTACACATGTTCTCTTTAATCTTCCTCAAATCTATGAGGTAGAAATTATTTCTGTTTTGCATAAAGGGGTTAAACAAGATGCTCACACTCTGGAGAGCAACATAATTTACTGGTTAATTGCACTAGCTCTGAAGCCCAAATAAGGGCATTTGAATCCTTGTCTTGGCCACTTGTTAGGTGTGTGACTTTGCTAAGTTACATAATGGTCTGTGTTCAGTGTACCCATTTGTAAAATGGGATGGTAATGGCGCTAAGTCAAGGACTAACGTTCATTACTATGTCTAGCAAATATTCTTTGCGTTATATTCAGCACTCCAGACCCTCTTCAGTAGCCTGCTGCCTTCTTTCTGAAAACCCTTCTGCTGCTTCTGTTGGATTGATCCCATTCTTTTTTGGTCACCACTGCAGTTTCTTCCCCAGTTATTCTGTGTCCTTTGATGCTCCCTTGACTTTTGCATCTGCACGCATGCTAGTTTGGACAAGGCAAAAGAAAGTCAGTTGGATCTGTGTTTTGGGATTTCAGAATTTTGTATTTACATTTGACTTGCTGGGAAAGGAGGAAGAAGAGTTAAAAGGTGCTATTGGGCCAGAATGTCATTAGCAACAAAATCACATCCAGGTGTATAGTGACAGGTACCTGTGTTTTTATTTCATCTATAGGTGGGGCAGGATGTCTTATCTTTTTCTTCTTTCTCTTTTTTAAATCTTCACCCGAGGGTATTTTTTCTATTGATTTTAGAGAGAATGGAAGGGAGGAGTAGAGACACAGAAAGAGAAACATCGATGTGAGAGAGACACATTGGTTCCCTCTTGAATGCACCCTGGACCAGGGCTGGGGGTGAAGCCTGCAACTGAGGTACATGCCCTCGACCAGAATTGAACCCCAGACCCTTCAGTCTGCGGGCTTATGCTCTAGCAACTGAGCCACACTGGCTAGGGCAAGGATTTCTGATAATACATTTGCTCACTGACAGGTTGTTGTTTGTTTTGTAAGACAGTTTTCATTTAATTTAAAATATATAGAATAGTCAATTTTCTTAGTCCATTCAGGCTTCTGTTACAAAATACCATAAACTAGGTGGTTTATAAACAACAGAAGTTTACTTTTCACACTCTGGAGTCTGAAAAGCCCAAAATCAGGATGCTGACAGATTAGGTGTCTGGTGAGTGTCTGCTTCCTGGTTCACAGATGGTGTCTGTTCACTGTATCCTCACAAGGCAGAAGGAGCAAGGGAGCTCTCCTGCATCTCTTTAATGAAGGTTCCAGTCCCATTCATAAGGGCTCCACTCTGGTAACCTAATCCGTCTCCTCCCAAAAGCTCCACCTCCGAATCATCACCTTGGGCGTCAGGATTTAACATGACTTTTGGAGGGACACAAAGACTCAGTCTATAGTAGTCAATTATATGTATGGTTGGTGAGGTAGTTTCCTATTGATGCTGTAAGATAAATTTGTGCTGTTCAAACTACTGAGTTTGTGGTTTGAACAGCACAAACTTTATTACCTTACAGGTCAGTAGGTCAGAAGTCCAACACAGATTTCATCAGGTATCAGTGGAACTGCATTTCTATTCTGGAGGCTCGAGGGGAGAATTTGATTCTTAGCCTTTCCTGGATTCTAGAGGCCAACCACAATCCTTGGCTCATAGCCTCCTTCCTCCTTTTCTTCAGAGCCAACAAGGTCTCATCTCTCTGACCCTTTGTCATTTTTTGTTTCCTCTTTCTAACCACAGCTAGGAGAGTTCTTTGCTTTTGAGATCTCATGTGATTAGATTCAGCCCAACAGGATAGTCTCCCCATTGAAAGACTTGTAACCTTAATTATATCTGCAAAGTCCCTTTTTGAACCTCGTCCAGCAGGGTCAGTGGTGAACCTTGAGGAGGGTTGGTGAAGGATTAAAGAAAACTGACAAGAGAATATAGTTGGGGCCAGGTTGATCACTGCACCTGGATGAGGACACAGTGACACAGCCTGTAAGCTGAATCTTTATATTTTGTAGTCAGATCACACAAAGCAAAATAAGAGAATGGTCAAGATGTTTACAGTGTTCTTACAAGTTTCATATCTACTTCTTTCCTGTTGCAATTCTCTGCACTCTATCAAGCTTTGTTTTGGTAGCACTCGCTGCACCTCCTGCAGCCCACATCCCTCAGCTACCTAGGGATGGCTACAAGGTCAGACTATTAGGTCAAGCTTACATACAACCATAGCCTTTGGCTATAATTGTCCTGGGAAGGCTTTACCCTCCAAGCTGGAACTTGTATGTGGCTTTGCCACAAGAGGACCGTGCCCTCTCATCAGTCTGAGGCTTGATCCTGTCCAAATGCTGTTAGCCGCTCTCCACACCTTTTGCCATGCAAAGTAACATAGTCCCCTGTTCCAGGGGTTAGGGCATGGGTGCCTTTGAGAGGAGCATTATTCTGCTAACCACAGTTGGCTTCAATCAGTTACATAACATTAAACTGTTCATTTTGTTTTGATAAATTTTGGTCAGTGTATCGACTGTTGTAGTGGTCAAGTGGCAAGATTTGGAGTTGGGCCGGTTGTGGATTAGCATAGTGACCTTAGGCAGTACTGAAATGGCATTTTGAGAGGTTAAATTGCTTTCTAAATGTTGCCATGGAGGAGGAGAGAAGGAAAGCGATCAGGTTACACATTCTTTGTTCCAGAGCCTGCCCTGCATGTCAGGCCTGGAGACTGGCTGGCGAGGCCGGAGTCTGCCTCCTCCAGTGTCTCATGCTGCCCTGCTTAGGGAGCAAGAGACAGACATTTTCCCTGAGAGCGCCCCCAAAAGAGAACGATTTTAACAAGTATTTATAAAAAGTTACATTTTAATATTGAACTTAAACATAAATTTAACTCAAATTAATACAGTGAATTAAATTTAGAAAGCTTTTTAAATTTTATTTCGAGAAAGAATAACTTTCTTGGCATAAAATGACATGGACTGTTTGTATGTTTCAGAAACTTGATGATAAAAATGTCCCCATGTCAGTTACAGTATTTCCTTTGTTCTGTTTCCTTGCTGTTCTTAGATAAATGAAGATCTTAAAAAGGTTTTTCACATAAACACTCATAAAAATCTCAGTGCCACATTCTTAGTGTTAATTTGATCATTTTATGTTAATTTTCCCCAGTTCAGATGTAGTTAGAATATAAGCCTTTAAAAAAAATTTGGTTATTAAAATTTGAATGAGGATTTAAGAAGCTTAAGCATTATTTGTAAATTTATACCTCTGTTAAACATTATCAGTCCATTAAAAAGTATTAATGTTTTCCTCATTTGTATTACTGTTCATCAATTTGTATAATACTTTCTGGAGAAAGTCACTATAACTAGTAATCAGATTATGTCAGAGAAAATAGGGTCACCTTTGTATCAATCTTTTTAGTACTTTGGGAGAAGGTGTCATATTTTCTAAACAGACTATTTGTCCCAACATACTTTTTCCAAAAAGAAAAGCTACAGCTTATAAAAATTAGTGGTTGGACATTGGGACTTGATGTTCTGTTTTGGCCTGTTTATATAGGTTTTATTCTCTTTAGCTCTTGAGTTTTAAGTAATTTACATATTTTTGCTCAATAATATGATAGTGGATTTGGCTTTCTGTGTTGTGGTCCTTATTCTCCAGTCTTGTCTGTGCTTCTATTAATCCCTGCCTCCCCCCTTCTTGTCTAGATCTTCTTGGTAGGTTCAATCTAAGTCTTACTTTCTCCAGGAAGCCTCTTTACTTTCATCTGGGCTCTTGGTTATTTCTTCCTTTTCTGTGCTCTGTAGGGCTTATAATGCCACTTTGTACTGTTATTTTTCTTCCCAAGTATTCTCTATTTCTGATTTGATTTAAAATATTTTCATTAGCTACCGTTTGTTTACCTCTCATATGCTAAGTACTGTGTCAATATCGTGGATCTTTAAAATAACCTGGCAGGTAGGTTTTAGCCTATTCCTGGGGAGAGTGGAGGTCAGTTACACTGTGCCGGAGCGCCAGTCATGTCCTTTTCTCTTAGCTGCTATCACACATGCTGCATACCTCAAACATAATTAGATTCTGAATAAATATGGGGTGATTAAATGACTCATACCTTGTTTGGTTTGTTCTTTCTCTTAAAGGTGGTTTTGGGAAGGGGCAAGAGAAGTGGAGCCTGGGATTTGTGAATTTTTCACTTTTTTAAATCACATGTCATTGTCAGGCACCATCATAGGCTTTAGTTCTTTTAAACTTCCGTGTGTAAATATGGACCTTGTTCCAAAAAAATTGAGGTGTGGCTCTCTATATTGTTAAAAATTCTATGACTGCATGAAGCAGGGAAAGTTATTTGAAAGTGACTAGGGAGAATAGAGCATGCTAATGTAGGATGCTGTTATTTAAATCATTAAGTGAATAGATTTATATACTCAAAAATTAGATGTAGATAAACCTCAAAGAAATGGGAGAAATGGAGATAAGTCTCATGATACGTTTTTTACTTTTGAATCTTTTATTGATTTGAACACTGTTTGCTATTTATTATCTTCACATGAAAATCATAATTGCTTAGTGAGATTTGAGATACATTTTTGACACATTTTCTTAAGCATATTTTGACAATTTTGGTGTCTGTTATTTATGGGGCCAACTTTTTACTAGAAAACTATGACCCGTTTTAGTGCTTTGCTTTTGTAGTTTCCTAACCTATGTTATTTTTATGTCTTTGCAAAAACCAAGTAATTGACCCATTTATCAGAGTTTCCATACTTGAAAAATCAATATATCTTTTGCATGTTATCAATAAAAGTATATTTTTAACCATCTCTACATTATTTGATGTTATTAGTCTTGTCTGCTTTTTAAAAGAAATATATAATGTGCTTTAATTATTTTAAGTGTCATTGAGCTTTTGACTTAAGTCCTGGTAAGGGTTTTACTTTTTAAAATACTTTACTTTTTATTATTTATTAGAGGCCCGGTGCATGACATTCGTGCATGGGGCGGGGGCGGGGGGGGGGGTCCCTCAGCCCCGCCTGTGCCCTTGTGCAGTCCGGGAGCCCTCGGGAGATGTTCACATCCCTCTTGCAGTCCGGGACCCCTCGCTCCTTACTGCCCGCCTGCTTGCTGCTCCTTAGCACTGCCGCAGAGTGGGAGAGGCTCCTGCCACCACCACTGTGCTTGCCAGCCGTGAGCCCGGCTTCTGGCTGAATGGGCACTGACCGCCAGGGGGCAGCTCCTGAGTTGAGCATCTGCCCCCTGGTGGTCAGCATGCGTCATAGTGACTAATCGTCCTGCCATTAGGTTGATTTGCATATTAGGCTTTTATTATATAGGATGTGTGTCTTATAGGGAAATGAATAATTTTTATTTATTTATTTATTTATTTATTTATTATTGCTTAAAGTATTACAAAGGGTATTACATATGTGTCCTTTTTTTTCCCCTCGCCCTTGACAATCCCCTGGCCTCCCCTACCCCCCAGTGTCTTATGTCCATTGGTTATGCTTATATGCATGCATACAAGTCCGGTTGAAATGAATAATTTTTAAAACATCAAAATTGCCCTGGCTGGTTTTGCTAAGTGGTTAGCGCATCATCCCTTGCAATGAAGAGTCTTGGGTTCAATTTCCAGTCAGAGGGCTTGTGGGAGGCAACCACTCGATGTGTTTCTCTCACTTCCTTGTCCCTCAAAGCCCCTCTTCCCCCCACTTTCCTCCTTTCTACTCTCTCTGAAAAGCAGTGGAAAAAATATTCTCATGTGAGGGGGAAAAAGCAAAACACCAAAATTGACTTAAACATAGAAACTTATGCTAGGATATATAAAATATAAATAGAATTATGTATTTATAAGGTTTAATATAAGCCTTCAGACTGAATATTTTTAAGGAGCCTCTTAACTGGAACACAGCCGTTTGTCTTTCTGTCTTCTGAGTATATTGAGATTTTGCACAATAATGTCTTTTTACTTAAACTTACACACCTTCGTGGAGTTATTATCTATACCCCATTTAAATTTCCTTTGTAATACTTATCATGATTGTAATTAAATTACAGTTTGTATGAACCTTTCATTAAGATCTGCTTCCATTCTTAGAAACTGTCAGCACTTCGTGAGGAGAGAATCTAAGTGGGCTCATTGTGTTAGTGGCCTAGCCCAGCGCCCCGCATTGTAAGTAACGTGTGTGGCAGCAGCTGTGATCTTTTTTTTTTAGTCCTCTTTAATAAAAAAGGTTTGGTTTTTGTAAAACTTTTTAGAGGAAAAAACATACCAACCAAAAAGCAGAGCTGACTTCAATATTAGTTGTCTTAAAGACAGCTATGACTATTCCAATGTTTGGAAGATCTATGAAACTGATCAATTTAAGGAGTTGAAATTGAGGTTCTAGCTATTTTTTCAACACCTTTTGCATTTTTGTTAGTGACTTAAGATGGCTATAATTATTCTTTTGGTTTTTTTTTTAAGGTCTGTCATCTTCATTTTATAGATGTGGGTACAGGAGTTCAGAGAACTAAGGGTACTTGCTCAGTTGCTAAATTCATGGTGAAGCAGTGTTTGGATCCAGATCTGCAAACTTCAGACCAGGGCTCTTCCCTATGGATCTGCGGGGTCAGGATTACCTGCTTGTACTTATTCTTGATTGATGGTACCTGTCAAAAGAAGAGGCTAACCATTTTTGTTTGATTCCAAATGCTGAGAAACAAACACTGAGAACTTTGTGAACTCTGTCGCAGGTTGTCTGTGAAATGAGATTATTAAATACTAGAGGCCCAGTGCATGAATTCATGCACAGTTGGGTTCCCTTGGCCTGGCTGGCGATCGGGATTGATTGGGGCTGGCCGGCTGGGGGGAGGGACTGCAGGAGGTTGGCTGGCTATGGGAGGTTGGCTGTGGGAACACACTGACCACCAGGGGGGCAGCTCCTGCATTGAGCGTCTGCCCCCTGGTGGTCAGTGCACATCATAGCAACTAGTCATTCGGTCGCTTAGGCTTTTATATATATAGATTCCTTGTTTTGGAGTTGTCTGACATTTTTTCATTGTTAGATTTACTCTTGGCCTGGTGCATGAAATTCGTGCACGAGGGGGTGTCCCTCAGCCTGGCCTGCACCCTCTTCAATCTGGGACCCCTTGGGTGATGTCCCTCTCGCAATCCGGGACCGCTGGCTCCTAACCACTCACCTGCCTGCCTGCCTGATTGCCCCTAACCACTCTGCCTGCCGGCCTGATCGCCCCCCAACTGCCCCCCCACTCTCCCCGCTGGCCTGCTCGCCCCCAACTGCCCCCCCCCCGGCCATCCTGCTCGCCCCAACTGCCCACCCTGCCGGCCTGATTGCCCCTAACCACCTCTGCCTCAGCCCAGCCACCATGGCTTTTTCCAGGACATCCGGAAGGTCTCCCAGTCTAATTAGCATATTACCCTTTTTTTAAAAATTGTTTCATTGCTTAAAGTATTACAAAGAGTATTATATATGTCTCCTTTTTTTATTCCCCCCTTGACCTTCCCCTAGCCTCAACTACCCCCTAGTGTCTTGGGTCCATTGGTTATGCTTATATGCATGCATACAAGTCCTTCGGTTGATATCTTACCCGCCCCCACAACCCTCCCTGGCCTTCCTGCTGTAGTTTGACAGTCTGTTCGATGTTGCTCTGCCTCTGTATCTATTTTTGTTCATCAGTTTATAATGGTCTTAATTATCCATAAATGAGTGAGATCATGTGGTATTTTTCTTTCATTGACTGGCTTATTCCACTTAGCATAATGCTCTCCAGTTCCATCCATGCTGTTGCAAATGGTAAGAATTCCTTCTTTTTTACAGCAGCATAGTATTCCATCGTGTAGATCAGTGATGGCGAACCTTTTGAGCTCGGCATGTCAGCATTTTGAAATACCCTAACTTAACTCTGGTGCCGTGTCACATATAAAAATTTTTTGATATTTGCAACCATAGTAAAACAAAGACTTAATCTTTTATATTTATTTTATATGTTTAAATGCCATTTAACAGAGAAAAATCAACCAAAAAAATGAGTTCGCGTATCACCTCTGACACGCGTGTCATAGGTTCGCCATCACTGGTGTAGATGTACCACAGTTTTCTCATCCATTCATCTGCTGATGGGCACTTTGGCTGTTTCCAGATCTTAGCTATGGTAAATTATGCTGCTATGAACATAGGGGTGCATATATCCTTTCTGATTGGTGTTTCTGTTTTCTTGGGATATATTCCTAGAAGTGGGATCACTGTGTCAAATGGGAGCTCCATTTTTAACTTTTTTAAAAAATATATATTTTATTGATTTTTTTACAGAGAAGAAGGGAGAGGGATAGAGAGTTAGAAACATCGATGAGAGAGAAACATCGATCAGATAGATGCCTCCTGCACACTCCCTACTGGGTATGTGCCTGCAACCAAGGTACATGCCCTTGACCGGAATCGACCTGGACCGGACCCTTGAGTCCGCAGGCTGACGCTCTATCCACTGAGCCAAACCGGTCATGGCCATTTTTAATTTTTTGAGGAAACTCCATACTGTCTTCCATAGTGGCTGCACCAGTCTGCATTCCCAACTGCAGTGCACGAGTGTTCCCTTTTCTCCACATCCTCTCCAGCACTTGTCATTTGTTGATTTGTTGATGATAGCCATTCTGACAGGTGTGAGATGGTACCTCATTGTTGTTTTGATTTGCATCTCTCGGATGATTAGTGACTTTGAGCATGTTTTCATATGTCTGTTGGCTTTCTGAATGTCCTCTTTTGAAAGGTGTCTATTTAGGTCCTTTGCCCATTTTTTGATTGGATTGTTTATCTTCCTTTTGTTAAGTTGTATGAGTTCCCTATAAATTTTGGAGATTAGGCCCTTATCAGATATGACATTGGCAAATATGTTTTCCCACACAGTGGGTTTTCTCATTGTTTTGTTGATGGTTTCTTTTGCTGTGCAGAAGCTTTTTATTTTGATGTAGTCCCATTTGTTCATTTTCTCTTTAGTTTCCACTGCCCTAGAAGCTGTATCTGTGAAGAAATTGCTTCGGCATATGTTTGAGATTTTGCTGCCTGTGGATTTCTCTAATATTTTTATTTTTCCCCATCTTATGTTTAAGTCTTTTATCCATTTTGAATTTATTTTTGTGTATGGTGTAAGTTGGTGGTCTAGTTTCATTTTTTTGCAGTATTTGTCCAGTTTTCCCAGCACCATTTATTGAAGAGACTGTCTTGACTCCATTGTATGTTCTTGCCTTCTTTGTCAAATATTAATTGAACATATTGGTTCGGGTCAATTTCTGGGCTCTCTATTCTATTCCATTGATTTATATGTCTGTTCTTGTGCCAGTACCAGGCAGTTTTGAGAACAGTGGCTTTGTAATACAGCTTGATATCTGGTATTGAGATCCTACCTACTTTCTTCTTCTTTCTCAGGATCGCTGCAGCTATTCGGGGTCTTTATTTATTCCAGATGAATTTTTGGAGTGTTCGTTCTAGGTCTGTGAAATATGCCGTTGGTATTTTAATGGGAAGTGCATTGAATTTATAAATTGCTTTGGGTAGTATGGACATTGTAATGATGTTGATTCTACCAATCCAAGAACATGGTATGTTCTTTCATCTGTTTATATCTTCCTCTATCTCTTTTTTCACCGTCCTGTAGTTTTCTGAGTAGAGGCCTTTTACCTCTTTAGTTAAGTTTATTCCTAGGCATCTTACTTTTTTTGGTGCAATGGTAAATGGGATTGCTTTTTTCGACTCTCTTTCTGTAAGTTCACTATTGGTGTATAGAAATGCCATAGATTTCTTGGCGTTAATTTTCCTGCTACATTGCTGAATTCATTTATTAAGTGTAATAGTTTTTTGAAGGAGTCTTTAGGGTTTTTTTATGTACAATATCATGTCATCTGGGAGTAAGGACAGTTTTACTTCTTTTCCAATTTGGATGCCTTTTATTTCTTTTTCTTGTCTGATCGCATTGGCTAGTACTTCCAGTACTGTGTCGAACAGGAGTGGTGAGAGTGGGCATCCCTGTCTTGTTCCTGTTCTTAGGGGAAATGGTTTTAGTTTTTGTCCATTGAGTATGATGTTGGCTGTGGGTTTGTCATAGATGGCTTTTATTATGTTGAGGTATGATCCTTCTATTCCCACCTTGCTGAGAGTTTTTATCAAAAATGGGTGTTGGATTTTGTCAAATGCTTTTTCTGCATCAATTGATATGACTGTGTTTTTTTTTCTTTCAGTTTGTTTATGTGATGTATCACATTTATTGATTTGTGGATATTGTACCATCCTTGCATCCCTGGGATAAATCCTACTTGGTCATGGTGTATGGTCTTTCTGATGTACTGCTGGATCCGATTTGTTAAAATTTTGTTGAGGGTTTTGGCATCTATGTTCATGACGGATATTGGCCTATAATTCTCTTTCATTGTGTTGTCTTTACCTAGTTTTGGTATTAGGGTGATGCTGGCTTTATAGAATGAGCTTGGAAGTGTTCCTTCCTCTTGAATATTTTGGAACGGAGGATAGGTTTTAGTTCTTCCTTGAATGTTTGGTAAAACTCCCCTGTGAAGCCGTCTGGCCCTGGGCTTTTGTTTGCTGGAAGCTTTTTGATGACTGCTTCAATTTCTTCCATAGTTATTGGCCTATTGAGATTTTTAGATTCTTCCTGATTGAGTTTTGGAACGTTGTAATTTTCTAGGAATATGTCCATTTCCTCCAGGTTGTCTGGTTTGTTGGAGTAGAGTTGTTCATAGTATTTTTTTAACAATCATTTGTATTTCTGTGGGGTCTGTTGTTATTTTGCCTCCATCATTTCTGATTTTATTTATTTGGGTCCTCTCTCTTTGCTTCTTGGTGAGCCTGGCCTATAGGTTCATCAATCTTGTTTATCCTTTCAGAGAACCAGCTCTTGGTTTCATCGATCGTATGTATTGTCTTTTTGGTCTCTATGCCATTTATTTCTGCTCTAATCTTTATTAAATCTCCTTCCTTCTGCTCACTCTGGGGTTTTCTTGTTGCTCTCTTTCTAATTCTTTGAGATGTAGCGTTAGATGATTTACTACCATTTTTTCTTGTTTTTTGAGGTAGGCCTGTAGAGCTATAAACTTCCCTCTCAGGACTGCTTTCATTGTGCCCCATAGGTTTTGGATTGTTGTATTTTCATTGTCATTAGTTTCCAGGATGTTTTTAATTTCTTCTTTGGTCTCATTGGTAACCCAATTAATATTTAATAACATGCTATTCAGCTTCCAAGTGTTTGAGTGTTTTGGGTTGTTTTTATTGTAGTTTATTTCTAATATTATGCCATTGTGGTCTGAGAAGATGCTTGGTATGATTTCAATCTTTTTGAATTTGGGGAGACTTTGCTCGTGACCCAATATGTGGTCTATCTTTGAAAATGTCCCATGTGCACTTAAGAAGAATGTATATTCCATGGCTTTGGGGTGAAATGTTCTGAAGATGTCAGTGATGTCCATCTGATCTAGTGAGTCATTTAGGATTGCTGTTTCTTTGCTGATTTTTTGTCTAGAGGATTTATCCAGTAATGTCAGTGGTGTATTAAAGTCCCCTACTATGATTGTATTGTTGTCGATCTTTCCCTTGATATTTTCCGGGAGTTTTTTTATGTATTTGGGTGCTCCTGCATTGGGTGCATATATGTTTATCAGGGTTATATCCTTTTGTTGTATCTATCCCTTTAGTATTATGAAGTGGACTTCCTTATCTCTGGTTATGGCCTTCACTTTGAGGTCTATTTTGTCCGATATAAGTATTGCTACCCCAGCTTTTTTTTTCATTTCCATTTGCCTGAAAGATATTTTTCCATCCCTTCACTTTCAGTCCGTGTGAGTCCCTTATTTTGAGGTGGGTCTCTTGTAGACAGCAAATATATGGGTCATGTTTTTTTATCTATTCAGCCACTCAGTGTCTTTTGATTGGAGCATTTAGTCCATTTATGTTTAAAGTTATTATTGAAAGGTACTTGATTGTAGCCATTTCTATTTTTTTGTGCCGGTTTTCTTCCTTAGCTTTTTATTTCTTCTTTTTACACCAGTCCCTTTAGCATTTCTTGCATTGCTGGCTTGGTGGTGATAAACTCCCTTAGCCTTTTTTTGTCTGTGAAGCTTCTTATTTCCCCTTCAATTTTGAATGATAGCCTTGCTGGATAGAGTATTCTTGGATTCACTCCCTTCATTTGCATCACTTTGTAAATTTCCGTCCATTCTTTTCTGGCCTGATGTGTTTCTGTTGAGAAATCATTTGATAATCTAATGGGAGATCCCTTGTATGTAACTTTCCGCCTCTCTCTTGCAGACTTTAAGATTCTCTCTTTGTCCTGAACATTTGCCGTGGTAATTATGATGTGTCTTGGTGTGGGTCTTTTCGGGTTCATCTTGTTTGGGACTCTGTGTTTGTGTGACTTATTTCTTCCCCACCTCTGGAAGTTTTCTGACATTATTTCTTCCAATAGGTTTTCTAACCCTTGTTCCTCTTCCTGTTGTTCTGGCACCCCTATTATGCGTATGTTGCTTCGTTTCATGTTGTCCCATAGCTCCCTTAGGCTCTCCTCCTGTCTTTTAATTTTTTTCTCCAATTGCAGTTCAGTTTGGGTGTGTTTTGCTTCCTTGTCTTCTAATTCGCTAATTCGGTCCTCTGCTTCTCCTAGTCTACTGTTGAAACTTTCCATGGTGTTTTTTATTGCAGCTATATCACTCTTCATTTTTTCTTGATTCTTACATAAGTTGTTGATTTTTTCCTCCATCTGGTTTATGCACTCTAGGATCTTAATCTGAATTATTTTTCTGACATGTTGCATGCCTATGTTTCAGTTAGCTGCTTTTCTGGCGAGTCCTCCTTTTCTTTCCTTTGGGGGTTTCTTTGTCTACCCATGTTTGATCTCACCGACAGATCTAGATGTTGAGTCATTCAGGGGCTGCTCCTTAGGTGGCAGTGTCTCCTCGGGCTGCGATTGCTCCTCGGGCGGCTGTGGCAGCAGCTGCTCCTCAGTTGGCAGCAGCTCCTCTGGTGGGTGCTGCTCAGAGCCGTGGTGGCTCCTCTGGCTGGTAGGGGAGGCTTCGCACACAGATGCTGTTCCTCAGACAGAGGGTGTGCTGATCACGAGGCTGCTGTTCCTTAGATGGGAGTGGGCTACACACGCAGCTGCTACTCCTTGAACTGGGGCCGACTGCTCATGTGGCTGCTTGCTGTTCCTTGGATGGGGGCTGGCTGCGCGCTGCTTTTGTTCCTCTGATGTGGTGGGCTGCTTGTGGGGCTACTGCTCCTTGGACATGGGCAGGTTGATTGCAAGGCTGCTGCTCCTCGGATGGGGGTGGGCTGCTCGTGCGGCTGCTGCTCTTCGGACGGGAGTGAGCTGCACGTGTGGCTGCTCCTCCTCGGATGGGGATGGCCCATTCACCTGGCTGCTGCTCCTCGAACAGGTGCAGGCTGTGTGTGGCTCTGCTTCATGGACCCGTGCGTGCTGCGTAGGGCTGCCGCTCCTTGGACATGGGCGGTCTGCTTGTGTGGCTGCTGCTCCTCGAATGGGGAGGGGCTGCTCGCAGAACTGCTGCTCCTCGGATGGGGGTGGGCTGCTCACACAGCTGCTGCTCCTCGGGTTGGGCAGGCTGCTCGTGTGGCGGCTGCTGCTTGAATGAGGGCAAGATGCTTGCACAGCTGCTGCTCCTCGGACTGGTGCAGGGTGTGGGCTGTGTGCAGCTGCTGCTCCTCGGATGGGGGCGGGCTGCGCAGGTCTGCCGCTCCTCAGACGTAGACAGACTGCTCGTGCGGCTGCTGGTCCTCGGACAGGTCGGGCTGCTCGCGTAGTTGCTGCTTCTCGGACGGGGGAGCAGGCTGCTCACACAGGTGCTGCTCCTTGGACAGGGGCAGGCCACATGAGGCTGCTGCTCTTAGGCCTGGGCAGGCTGCTCGCGGGGCTGATGCTCACATGGTTGCAGTGCCCTGGACTAAAGCGTTGGGCTGGTCAGAGGGGAGCGTGCTTCAGAACTCACAGGAGCCTGCACCTGGAAAGGCTGGAGACCCGGTGACCGTGGGACCACAGCCGAGGTAGCAGGTCCCTGGCAGGGCTGGCTGTAGAGTCCCAGGTGTTACCTGAGGGCACCCTGGGTGGAGGTGAGGCTGACCTCTCAGTTACATCAGCTCTCCCCTTTGAAAAGGTGAGACCTCTGAAGAAGAGCTGGCCTTCGTGTACTGTTTGCAATGGTAGCAGAGGCTGCCTAGTTAGGCTAGCCCGGTTAGCCTGTCCCCGAAGGTCCTGCGGGGTCTAACTGTGTCTCATTCACACACACACACACACACACACACACACACACACACACAGACACACACCACACCACACACACAACCACACACTCCTCTTTTGCTCCCTCGTTGAGGCCTTCTTCCTGCCTCTGTAGCTGGGTCTAGGGCAGCCGTGGGCAAACTATGGCCCGCGGGCCTTTGAAATGAATAAAACTAAAAAAAAAAAAAAAAAAAGACCGTACACCCTTTTATGTAATGATGTTTACTTTGAACTTATATTAGTTCACACAAACACTCCATCCATGCTTTTGTTCCGGCCCTCCAGTCCAGTTTAAGAACCCATTGTGGCCCTCGAGTCAAAAAGTTTGCCCACCCCTTCCCTAGAGTCTTCAGTATACATTTTAATTAAGTCCACTTTCAAATACAGTCATGCCTTGTAGATATTTCTGGTTTGGTTCCAGACCACCACAATAAATAGAATATCACAATAAAGCATCACATGATTCCCAGTGCATATAATTTCACTATGTATGTTTTGGTGCTGGTTATTTTGTGTCAGTGTTCTCAAGTATGTATTGTATGTCTTAAGTTTGTAGTTTAAAATTTTTTTCAGGAAAGTTTTCTTGAAGTAGTTTTTAGAATTTTATTATAGCTTTTATTATTTAGTTCTTCTGCTTAGGCTTTCTTCAGTGACTACTGTTGTATAAAAAATTAAAACAGTTTTTGTCACTTTCCCTAGAATCTATCTATCTATCTATCTATTTATTTATTTATTTATTTTGAGGATTAGACTCCTTTTCACTTTCTATTTCTCTTAAGGCAGCGGTCCTCAACCTGTGGATTGCGACCCCTTTGGCGGTCGAACGACCTTTTCACAAGGGTCGCCTAAGACCATCCTGCATATCAGATATTTACATTATGATTCATAACAGTGGCAACATTACAGTTATGAAGTACCAACGAAAATAATTTTATGGTTGGGTCACAACATGAAGAACTCCATTTAAAGGGCCAGAAGGTTGAGAACCACTGTAAGGCATCATTACATGTTGTGTTTCTTTACTTCTGTGTTTCTTTGTTTTTAGTATTTATTTCTGAAATAAAAAATTTTAAGTTCTAATTGTTATTTTAGTTATGTTCTCACATTTCTGGGTTTCTCCAGTTCTGATGTTGTTTTTTCATTCTTTATATAATTTCCCTAACGTTTTTAGCATTCTATCAGTTTTCTGTTTCTGCTCTTCTGGCATACTTTAGTTGTGTGTAGGAATGACATTTTGCTCTTTTTTTTTTTTTTTTTTTCCATAATAACTTGAGGTTTGGATCTGAAAACTTTTCCCATAGGTCATCTTAAAATTAGTTTTCCTGAATTTTTAGAAAGAAATACAGTGATTCAGGATGGCATTTTTACTTTGATGGGATTGTTTTCCACTATGTTAAGAAGATGGCTGACTTCCTTCCAAGATCTCCTAGTTCTAGCAATGTCCCTTACTTCAACATGGGCCTTTTCTCCATTGTCCCTGTCGTCCCTTCTTGTTCCATTTTGTTTTCACCCCCAGCAGTTTCTCCTTCTATTCAAGGCTCTGTCCTTGGAGGGAGGCCTGGTTGTTCTTTTTATTAGTTCTGAGAGGCTTGACCCCATGTATTAACTTGAAACCTATTGCTTGTAAGCCCCTGGCCACCATGTGTAATTGGTGTAAAACTACCCTCCCCAGTTTTACTTGTATTTTCAAATTTGCCTAGTGTTCTTTCCAGTGAATACTTATTTCCTATTTGGCTTGTAGAGATACATGCTAACAAACTAACCAGTTTTTATTGTTCTTTGAAGGCCCCATAGTTACAGGAATCCATTTGACCTAATACAAGGATAAGAGTTAAAAGTCCCATATTAAGAACCAGTTGACCATGGAATCTAGGACTGAGACCTCATCCCACACTTGTGCCCAGTGCCTGCCTGTGGTAAGGACTTACAGTGTGCCTTCACATCCAGCTCTTCACCAGGCCGCTGGGAACATTTAATTCCTTTGTTTCCTTGAAGTGACTTTGAAGGAAAGTGTATGTTCTTTCTGGGTTGGTATAGTAAAAAGCCTGTGAAGATTCTCGGCTCTGTTTCTTTACCTGGGAAGTACCTAGCCTTGTGTTTCATTTGGTAACAGGAATAAGATGGTCAGCCTAGGTCACCCATGGTGGACATCTTACATGAGACAGAAGTAAACTTTTGCTGTTTGGAACTGTTGTATCACAAATCAGCAAGCTAGGCAAGATGTTTTAATGAGCCAGTTAGTTAGGAGTCATCTTTATTGTGCGCAGGTTCAGAGCAGATTACCTCTGTCAAATTCTGAACCCCTAAAGAAGGAAGTATTCTCTTTTTATATCTTTTCAGGTCCTTGTGTAAGTTATTTTTACAGACAATTTGTAACCTTGAGTACATATCATATCTGTACAGACACCTGGCATGGGAGTATTATCAGTATCAGTCCCTTACGTTAGATGGCTAGCTTGCAAGGTCAGACAGTTAGGTTTATCTTTTCTGTTATTTAAGCTAAAAAACAGTTATTTTACAGAATAAGAGACTATCTAAAAATAACAGGGTTGACCTACAGAATAAGAGACTATCTAAGAATAACAGAGTAGTTCAAACAGCAGTTTTCCAAAGGAGGGATTACTATGCTTTAGAACCATTGAAGTTTTGGAGTTATTTGTTACCACAGTATAATTTAGACTGTGCTAGCTAATATGATAGCCACTAGCCACATGTGGCTATTGAGCACTTAACGTGTGGCTGGTCCTAACTGAGATGTGGTGTAATTGTAAAGTACACACCAGGTTTGGAAGTCTAAGTATGAGAAAGAATGGGCAATATCTTATTAAATTAAGTTTTTATACTTATGACATTGAAATAATATCTTGGATCCATTGGACTAAATAAACTATTAATTCAGCTCTTTCACTTTTGTTCATGAGGGTACTAGAAAATTTATATTTATCACATGTGTCATATTTGTTGGCATTATATTTATCTTGGACAGTGCAGAAATCTACCTGGACTAATTCAGTAGTCCTGGCAGAAGTTGGATGTTCAGTTGTCTAGAGCAGTGGTTCTCAACCTTGGCTGCATATTAGAATCACCTGGAAATCTATTTAAAATCCTGATTTCTGGGCCTCATCCTCCGGAAATTCTGTTTCTTTGATACTAATGTTGTGGCCTCACCCCATAACAAAGAAACAGAATTTCTAGAGGATGAGGCCCAGAAATCAGGAATTTTAAAAGATTCCCAGGTGATTCTAATGTGCAGCCAAGGTTGAGAACCCCTGGTCTAGAGCTACTACTAAGCTAGTGAAACTCCAAATTTGGAGAGAATACAGTAGAAGATTACATTGTAAATGGGGATTAAGCAAAAGTCTACTTGCTGGATCAGGAGATGTGCCCTTAATTTCTGTCCCATGTCCCTTTTCCCACTTGTTTCCCAGAGCACCGGTGGTCTTAGATGTCTTGCCTCCATCAGGCACAACTCTTCTAGACACTCGTATGTTGCTGAGGGTCTCCATATTTGCACAGGCAGGTGTCTGCCTACTCACTAATTTGTAAGGCCTTCTAATTCCCACAGCATCGTCCAGGCCGTCTCCTGTGCTTCACTCTTACATAAACAGTATCCAAGTATCGCCCGATATTTTTTGCAAATTTCTAACAGGAAAGAAACTCCTTAAAGGAAAGACAATAGTAACAGTGGCAGTGAGTTGTTTGTATATTAAGATAATTCAGGTAGAGAATACAAATAAAAGGAAAAAACCAGCACATAGTCTTTGTGATGAGGTGCCTCTCCAATCCCAGCCCTACACCCTTTGCCTCCGGTATGTTAAGGAGTGTGCTGAAGCATGAACAATTCTTTGGTTATCCAATTTAAGGGAGCAAGCAAGGAGATCTGATTTCTTTTAGTTGGGTTATTTTTTAACTTTTTAAAATTAATTTTTAGAGAGGGAGAGAAAAGGAGGGGGGGAAACATCAATTTGTTATTCCATTTATTGATGCATTCATTGGTTGATTCTTTCTTATATGTGCCCTGAGGGCTTGAACCCACAACCTTGGCGTGTGGGGAATGCTGCTTTAACCAACTGAGCTATCTGGCCTTGGTTATTCTTTTGTTTTAAAATTTACAAAGTTGATGGAAAGAAAAGTGTGCCTATAGTGAGGGCAACAGTATGAACAAAATGGTACAATATTTAAAATTCTCAAAGTAAGTGTGATTCTTTAAAAATATAGGTAAATGTGAAAGGTATTTCCCCTCTGTTGAGCAGTGGTTTGTATATGCTGGGATCACAGTGGGGGAGTGGAAGAACATATTGCAGGCTGGATCCCCAGTGTGGGACGGACGTGCGGGAGGCAGCCAATCTTTCTCGTCATTGATGTTTCTATCTCTCCCTTCTTCTCCCTTTCTCTCTGAAATTAATAAAAATGCATTAAAATAAAATAACATGAAAGTGTTGTCACTTTATAACATCCACTTCATAGATTATTACAGTGGTTGTTATCTTAGAGAGTACTAATAGAGTAACAGTTTTAAGACATACCATGGATTCTATTGTTTTTGTGTGGTGTACCTTAACATGCATGCTAAGTGTGGGGAAGAATGATTTTCCCAACTTCCTCTAACAGTGGTCGGCAAACTCATTAGTCAACAGAGCCAAATACCAACAGTACAACGATTGAAATTTCTTTTGAGAGCCAAATTTTTTAAACTTAAACTGTATAGGTAGGTACATTGTTATTAACTTAATTAGGGTACTCCTAAGGCTTAGGAAGAGCCACACTCAAGGGGCCAAAGAGCCGAGCCGCATGTGGCTCGTGGGCCGCAGTTTGCCGACCATGGCTCTAGTACTTTCTTTTATGGTGATGTGATAAAAGTGGGAATTCTTTATTGGAAGGAGAACTAAGATAAGTGTCGATGTCTGCTATGGACGTAGGCTTCAGGGTTGCTGTGTGTTCATCGTCTGGGTCAGACCATGCATTGACTGTCCTTCTCCATTGCTATAGAATCCCGGCCCCAGTGGGGGACAGTGGCCGCCCAGTGCATGTCCCTGAGCCTCCTGGCCCCTCCATGGCTCGCCCACTCCCTCTTTGCATACTGTCAAATCTGGCCATTTTTTGGAAGGCCTCTTTAAATTCAGCCCACAGTGCCCTCTTTGTGAGGCAGTCATCTACTTCTCAGTTAATCATGGTGTGTGTTGGTATGAACATATTTGTATTGTCATCTGGTACTATTTAAACTAACGTATTTATGGCTTGAATCCTTGAGCTTATTACATGTTCTTGCCTGCACAGAACTGTTTCTTAAATTATTTAAAATTTACTGTACTGCCCTCAACAGTATTATCAAGTGATCTTTTTTCTTTCTCTTTCAGTCTCCTTGCCTATTGATAATAGAACTGTTCTCTGAAATTGAAGCAAATCTAGCCTCACTAATTAGTCCCAAAAGTATGTGATACGTTTGTAAGAAGGTGAATAAATTAGTAGTCAGGCTATTGGGTTATGTGCATAATATTGGGTCAGTTGCTTCTAATTGTCTGTCTCAAACTTCAAATCTGTTGTTGCTTCGTTTCGAAATCTTGCATGATTGCCCTGATTGTTGTTCATCCTGCATACCAGCCCCTCCCTTTTAAGCATGTGACTCACTGATGTAAAAGACAATGCTACTCAGTACTTAACTACCTGCCTCATCACATATGGTAGAGATATGAACTTAATTGTGGGCTTCCCAGCTGAATCGTTCTTCCCTCTTGCTTACCCCCCTGCAGATGCCCATCCCTGCCTTTGGAGAAAATGTCTGTAGTCCATTTCCCCTCCTGTTGGAAGTGATTTGTTTACATGTTACTGTTCAGGTGATACATGTAATGTGGGTGCTGTTAATTGAAAATAATTTTATTTTCTGTAATTTATAGAATGCCATTTGTTTAGTCTCATTGATGCACATATTTGGATGAATGACAATTGGGTTTGTAGTGAAGTTAGTTTTAAGTTTTTAGTAAACAATACTTAAGCAAAATATTATGCAGCAGGTTAAATGAACTAAATTCTGACATAACCAGTACATCCCTTGCATCCTTGAAGTGTAGGTAGAATTATTTTTGTAGGAACTACCCATGTTTTAAAGGAATTTACTCCTTCTTGACATACCTTACCTTAGCAATCCTGAAAAATACAGGGATGCATCATTAGGAAATAGGTCTGTTTTGAGAAAGAAATTTTAAAACAACCTTTTATTTGCTACCTAGGATATTTAAAAATATGTTCCAATGTACTAGTATGGTTATATCTACTTCAGCAGTATCAAGTAAAATCTTGTAAGAAATTGTTAAGCCCATATGCTTTTAGATTGATGAGGATACTGTTTCTGAAGCATAGCTATAATCTTTGACTTCTTAGGCAAGATGTAATGTTTTATCCTGTTAAACAACTTATAATTTACAATTTCTAGGAAAAATGTTTTAAAATTTGTTGATAAGAAATAATTTTTGGGACTTCCTTGTAGATCTGTCGGTATTTGATTTTAATAATCGCAGGCACACTAACATTCTTTACTAAAATTTGTGTGTAAATTTATAACTCAGAATTGGTAAAGTACATATTTCCCCCGAACGTTTTTACTTTAAAAATGTTTAAATTGTGATAAAATGTGAACAGAAAGTAAATACCCATTTCAGCTATGTTTGCTTGCTTAACATTTTGCCTCATCTGCTTTTTCTCTCTGTTTATGAAAACACACACTTTCTCTGAGCCATTTGAAAGTAAGTTACAGACATCTTGACGCCTTACCCCTAAACATTTTAGCATCTGTATCCTAAGAACTAGGTTGTTTTCCTTAAGAACTACATTATCATACCCAAGAAATACAATATTAATAGAATAATGTTATGTAATGTACCGCCCTTACTTAAATTTCCTTTATTTTTCTTCCAAAAGAGTACTTTATAGCTCTTTTGGTTTTTGACTCAGAAACCTATCAAGGAATATGTATTGCATTTGGTTGCCATATTTCTTTAGTTTCTTTTATTTTAGAATAAGCCACTATTTGCACCCCCCACACCTATTCCCTCACCCTCACAGTGGTCTTTTATGCAATCTCTAGTTGGTTTTTAAAAATAGAATATCCCATAATTTGCTTTTTGTAGTTTTTAATTTCATGACTAGATTGAAGTTAAAATTTTTTTGAATGAATACTATGTAGATTGCATTGTGTATTTTCCATTACATTATATTAGGAGGTGAAGTAAATTTTTTCATTTTATAATAGCTTAGTATTTGTTTTGACTTGTTGCTATAAAGACTTATGATATTTTATCTTTAGATTTCAAAATACTTGTAGTGCTTTACTGTTAATTTTTTAAAAATTAAGTTCACGGTAGATTTCAAAAATATAGGAAGTGGTGTACACATAGACATCTGTGTGCCTGATGCCCAGATTTAGAAAATACTAGCATTTAACCATATTAAATGATTACAATAAAAGTTTATTCTAAAATCTACCCTACATACAAGGGTATAATGTAGATATACATTTTACAGAAAAATAATAAATGGATGTGTCTGTCTCCACCTTCTGTCTCAGGAATGTAGTGGCATCTTTGAACCCTCCAGACCTCAGGACAAGTTTTTCCATTACTTTTCCTTAAGTTTTTCCACTTTTATATTTTCCTTTTAATATACAATTTTACTGATTCCTGTTTTTGAGGTTTATATGAATAAAACCATACTGCATACATGGTTCTTTTTGGGCTTGATATTTATTTTCTTTTGTCCAACACTGATTCTGAGATTTCATTTATGTTGACATATTTATCTGAGGTACATTTATTTTCACTGCTCTGTTCTAATTTCATTATATGAATATACTACAATTTACTGTTGTTGGGTAGACAATTGAGTTTCCTCTAGTTTTTGCTATTATGAAAATGATGATGTAAATATTCTTGATTATGCTTTCTGATAGATGTCTGCAAAATGTTCCCTTGTTTATATACCTATAGCTAGAATTTTTGGCTCTTTGGATATATACACTGTCAACTTTACCAGGTAATGGAAAAAATTTTATTGCAAACAAGTTGTATATTAAGTCAAATAAAAACTTTAAGAGGTCATACTCCATGGCAAAAACTAAAACCATTTCCCCTAAGAACAGAAACAAGACAAGGATACTCACTTTCACCACTCCTGTTTGACATAGTACTCAAAGTGCTAGCCATAGTGATCAGACAACAAGAAGAAATAAAAGGCATCCAAATTGGAAAAGAAGAAGTAAAATTGTCATTATTCACAGATGACATGATATTGTACATAGAAAACCCTAAAGACTCCATAAAAAAACTACTAGAACTAATGAATTCGGCAGTGTAGCAGGATACAAAATTAGGACACCTAGCACACAAAGCCACTCTATCAACATAGGGCAGCAGCCAAAATCCGGAGAGAAAGAAAGATGTCACAAATGAAAGAAATGGAGGAAAGAAAACTACTGGATATAGAGTTCAAAACCACAGTTATAAGGTTACTCAAGAATCTTCTACAAACCTCCGAGGAACTTAGTGAAACCTTCAGGGATCTTAATGAGAATGCCAAAAAAATGGAAAAGAACCAGTCAGAAATTAAGCATACACTCACTGACAAGTGCTGACGAGGATGCAGAGAAAAAGGAACCCTCTTGCACTGCTGGTGGAAATGGCAGACTGGTGCAGCCACTGTGGAAGACAGTATGACGTTTCCTCAAAAAATTAAAAATGGAACTCCCATTTGACCCAGTGATCCCACTTCTAGGAATATATCCCAAGAAAACTGAAACACCAATCAGAAAGGATATATACACTCCTATGTTCATAGCAGTACAAGTTACAATAGCTAAGATTTGTAAACAGCCTAATTACCCATCAGCAGATGAGTGGATTAAAAAACGGTGGTACACTTACACAGTGGAGTACTACGCTGCTGTAAAAAAGAAGGATTTCTTACCATTTGCAACAGCATGGATGGACCTGGAGAGCATTATGCTAAGCGAAATAAGCCAGTCAGAGAAAGATAAATATCACATGATCTCACTCATTTGTAGAATATAATGAACAACATAAATGGATGAACAAAAATAAAACCAGAGTCATAGATGCATTGAGCAGACTGTCTAACCTATGAGGGAAGGTAAGAGATCAACCACAGGACTTGTATGCATGCATATGAGCATAACCAGTGGACACAGGGGGAGCGGGTGAGGGCATGTGCTGGGGTGGGGGGTGGGGGCGGCTGGGGAGAGGTCAATGGGGGGAAAAGGAGACTTATGTAATACTTTAAACAATAAAGAATTTAAATAAAAAATAAATAACAAAAACTTCAAGAGGATTAGGTTTGTGAGAGGATGGAAAACAAAACAATGAGGTGCTTTTTTAGGTATGTTGAGTTTTAGCATCTTGTTAGAAATGTTGAATAGGCATTTGAGATGTGTTTACAGTTTTTAGCTCCACACAATTTTTGTTTTGTTTTTCTGGGTTGACTCATTCAAGTGTCTCATTTTTCCCTTCTTGAGTAGTCTTTTAAGAATTACTATTGGAGGGAAACCAAGATGGCGGCATAGGTTAACGCCGGAGATTGCTGCCTCGAACCACCACTTCAGAGATATAACTAAAGGACAGAACGGACATCATCCAGAACCACAGGAAGGCTGGCTGAGTGGAAATTCTACAACTAGGAGGAAAGAGAATATCATACCCAGACTCAGAGGAGGCGCAGTGCTGAAGTGAAATACTCAGGTGCAGAGTGCCCGTGCGAAGCAGGCTGGCGGCGAGGGCACGGTTGTTGTTTTCAATAGGGAGGGAGTTTCAGACTCTGAGCTCCAGATACGGGCGAGTCTCTGGGGACCCAGACTCAAACGGGAGAAGCGGGACTGTCTGGCTTCGGTCGGAACTCGAAGGCAGCTTTCTCTCCGAGGTTTGCAGCGGTTGCTGGGACTCTGAGAGGCAGAGCCCCTAGGGACGGAACTGAGAGCAGCCATAACTCCTTGCTCCGCCCGCCTTGTAGATCCCCAGGGACCCGCCCCACCCAAGCCCTGCGCTGAGCCATTTGCCAGATAGCCTCAGGCAAACGCTAGATTAGCACCGCCCTAGAGATCCAGCACAGAAGCTCTCCCACTGCAGACACAGCTGACTCTCATAGCCAGTTAGCCTGGAGGTCAAATCACCCCTGGTATTGCCGACAATCAAGGCTTAACTACAACAAGACTGTGCACAAAGACCACTAGGGGGTGCACCAAGAAAAGATAAAAAAATGCGGAGACAAAGAAACAGGACGCAAATGTCAGAAATGGAAGATATAGAGCTCAAAACCACACTTTTAAGGTCTCTCAAGAACTGTCTAGAAGCTGCCGATAAACTTAGTAAGGCCCTCGAAAAGACTGGTGAGACCGCCGATAAATGTAGTGAGATCCTCAAGAAATCTAATGAGACCCTCGATGTTGTGATAAAGAACCAACTAGAAATTAAGCATACACTGACTGAAATAAAGAATATTATATAGACACCCAACAGCAGACCAGAGGAGCGCAAGAATCAAGTCAAAGATTCGAAACGCCAAGAAGCAAAAAACACCCAACTGGAAAAGCAAAATGAAAAAAGAATCCAAAAATGCGAGGATAGTGTAAGGAGCCTCTGGGACAGCTTGAAACGTACCAACATCAGAATTATAGGGGTGCCAGAAGATGAGAGAGAGCAAGATATTGAAAACCTATTTGAAGAAATAATGACAGAAAACTTCCCCCATCTGGTGAAAGAAATAGACTTACAAGTCCAGGAAGCACAGAGAACCCCACACAAAAGGAATCCAAAGAGGACCACACCAAGACACATCATAATTAAAATGCCAAGAGCAAAAGACAAAGAGAGAATCCTAAAAGCAGCAAGAGAAAGAAACCCAGTTACCTACAAGGGAATACCCATATGACTGTCAGCTGATTTCTCAACAGAAACTTTGCAGTCCAGAAGGGAGTGGCAAGAAATATTCAATATTCAAAGTGATGAATGCCAAGAACCTACAACCAAGATTCCTTTATCCAGCAAAGCTATCATTCAGAAGTGAAGGTCAGATAAAGAGCTTCACAGATAAGGAAAAGCTAAAGGAGTTCATCACCACCAAACCAGTATTACATGAAATGCTGAAAGGTATCCTTTAAGAAGAGGAAGAGTAAGAAAATGGTAAAGATACAAATTATGAACAACAAATATGCATCTATCAACAAGTGAATCTAAGAATCAAGTGAATAAATAATCTGGTGATCATAATAGAATCAGGGACATAGAAAGGGAATGGACTGACTATTCTTGGGGGGGAAAGGGGTGTGGGAGATGCGGGAAGAGACTGGACAAAAATCGTGCACCTATGCATGAGGACAGTGGGTGGGGAGTGAGGGTGGAGAATGGGGCGGGAACTGGGAGGAGGGGAGTTATGGGGGGAGAAAAGAGGAACAAATGTAATAATCTGAACAATAAAGATTTAATTAAAAAAAAAAAAAGAATTACTATTGCCCTGGCTGAGTGGGTCAGTTGGTTGGAACATTGTACTGTGTACTGAAAGGTTGCTGGTTCGATTTCTGGCCAGAGTTTATTTGGGATGTTTCTCTCTCTTTCCCTTTCCTTTCCTCCCTTTCTAACATTATTAAAACAAAACAAACAAAACACATACCCTTGAGAATTAAACAAATTTTTAAAAAACATCTCATTACACCATAAAAATTACTGGGTCATAATGGAAGATCAGTTCAGTTTTCATAATTTTTTTGATTGTGGAAATGTTTTTATTGCTTTGAGAGAGAGAGGCTGGAAGGGAGGGGAGAGAAAGAGAGAGAGAGAGAGAGAGAGAGAGAGAGAGAGAGACATCCTGTATCTACCCTCACCAGGAATCGAACTCAACCTTTCAGAGCCCGGGACCACACTCCAACCACTGAGGCACACTGGCCAGTGCAATGTTTTCAGTTTTTATACCCTCAGTCTCAGGCTATCATATACAGCCTTTTCTTTTTTAAAAAATAGGCCCTGAACCACAGCGCTACTAGTTTTCTGGTTCTCTGGGATGGTACAAATGAAAAGTGTGGGGAGTGCTGTTTTTATTAGCAGACATGGATAAATCAATAAACACAGCATGCTTCTGGGGCCATTTTAGAACTGGAGCAAACAGCACTTCGTTTTAATAGTCCCTGACGATTTCACTGTATTTGTTGTAGCGTAACTCTGTCATTGGTGTTCATATTGTTAATTCTAAATAATCTTTATACTTCTTTTGAGAAAGTGTAGCAATACACATTTGAGAAGAATTGGTGAAACCTAAGCAATTTAGAATCATTTCCTGACTATTCCTGATAATAAAAATTTTACTATTTATATGTAATAAAACTAGTCAAAGGAATTTGTTCCATGCTGCTTTTACTTATCAGGGGTGGGCAAACTTTTTGACTGGAGGGCCACAGTGGGTTCTTAAACTGGACCGGACGGCCGGAACAAAAGCATGGGTGGAGTGTTTGTGTGAACTAATATAAATTCAAAGTAAACATCATTACATAAAAGGGTACAGTCTTTTTTTTTTTTTTTTTTTTGTTGTTTTATTCATTTCAAACGGGCCGGATTCGGCCCGCGGGCCGTAGTTTGCCCACGGCTGTATTAACTAATGAAACAAATAATCTATTCATAATTTCTCAAAAATCTACAGGAAAAAGAAATGAGTAATATAAATTTCTCTACTAACTGAATTGGACTTACTTGGAAATGGAAAGGAGATGTATCAAATAATTTAAATATCTCCCTGTGATCATTACTGTATTTATTATACTGTTAATAAATTCTAGAAAAAAAATGAAAACATAGAAGTGGTTTTCATGCTTCCTTAGCAGGATGATTATTTAGGGGTTCTTTCTGCTGCAGGTGGCTGCCTGAAACTCACTGCATTTGCTTCTGTAGATGTAGACAGCTCGGCACTTCCCAGCCAGAGGAGAGGGAGACAGAGGGACTCGAAGGCCCAAAACTTCATCTAGGAACTGCTGGTTTCTTTAGGACCTCTATTGTGGGGACTCTTTATTCCCATAGGATACTAGAAACCACTGATGTTTCTTAGCTGATTTGAAAAGAATAATATTTCTTGAGTAGCCTTTGAACAGTTATTTTGCTGTTTGAAATCCAATTTAAAGCAGAGATATAAAACATTTTTAGAAAGTAGAATTTGTAAAATTTAAAATTTTGAAATAACTATACATTCATAGGAAATTACAAAAATAGTAAGTAGAGATCCCTATTACCCTTCCCCTCCCCCCAGTGGTTATGTCATGCTACACATGGTACAATATCAAACCTGAAATTGTAATTGACACATTTTGTGTGTGTGATTCTGTACCATTTAAACATATATGTAGATTTGTGTAATCACAGAATTAAGAAACACATTCCATTCCCACAGAGATCTCCCTGTGCTACCATACACCTTGCCCCCTGGGGCAGCCATTAGTCTCTTTTCTAGCTCTATGGTTTTGTCATTTTGAGAGTGTTTTGTAAATAGGATCTTATAGTATATGATCTCTTTTCACTCCGCCTGATTCTTTGAGATTCATCTAAGTTGTGTGACTCAATAGTTCATTCCTTTTTATTGCTGAGTAGGACTCCATAATATGGACCTACCACAGCTTGTTTTACCATTCAACAGAAAAGTTGCAAAATATATTTTAATTGATTTTAGAGAGGAAGGGAAAGGGAGAGAGATAGAAACATCAATAATCAGAGAGAATCATTGATTGGCTACCTCCTACATGCCACTCACTGGAGATCTAGCCTGTAACCTGGGCATGTGCCCTGACCAGGAATTGAATTGTGGCCTCCTGGTTCACAGATTGACACTCAACCACTGAGCCACGCTGGGCAGGCCAACCGTTTACCTTTGAAGGACATTTTGTTTTTTCCAGTTTGGGGCTATCCTATATAATAAAGAGCTAATATGCAAATGGTCATCACACCCTCATGCCATCACGCTCTGACAGCTCAGACACTCAACACTGTGGAGAGAGGAATGGGGACCAGCCAGGCACAAATGAGCTCACGAGAGAGGAATGGGGACCAGCCAGGCTGTGGCCCGGGAGAGGGACAAGCCACCTGCCCTGCAGTCTCAGGCGCCTGCGGCCCTGGCAAAGCCACCCGCCCACGGTCCCCTGCGGCTGCGGCCGGCCCCGGGCAAAGCTGGCCTGGGTCCGGGGTGCCTGTGGCCAGCCAGAGGGAGGGAATCCTGGGTCCCAGGTGCATGTGACCAGCTGGAGGAGGGAATCCTGGGTCTCGCGTGAGGCAGAGGCAGTTAGGGCGATCAGGCTAGCAGGGGAGCAGTTAGGGGCTATTGGCCTGGTAGGGGAACAGTTAGGGGCAATCAGGCAGGCAGGCAGAGGCGTTTGGGGCAATCAGGCAGGCAGGCAGGGGAGCGGTTAGGAGCCAGCAGTTCCGCATTGCAAGAGGGATGTCCTGGATTGGAGAGGGTGCAGTTTGGGCTGAGGGACCTCCCCTACCCCCCGTGTATGAATTTTGTGCACCGGGCCTCTAGTTAAAAAAATAAAGCTGCTGTGAATAATCATGTTCAGTTCTTTGAAACAGAGACCCGCGAGTATAGTTGGTAACCTATAAGTGTATATTTAGTTTTGCTTGCTTGTTTGTTTAAATACACATTGTTTAAATTTTTTTAAATTGATTTCAGAGAGGAAGGGGGGAGGGGAGAGGGGGAGAGAGAGAGAGAGAGAGAGAGAGAGAGAGAGAGAGAGAGAGAGAAACATCAATGATGAGAGAGAATCATTGGCTAGTCCTACAAATCCCAGATTTGGGATTGAGCTTGCAACCCGGGCATGTGCCCTGATGGGAATCAAACCCTGACCTCCTGGTTTATAGGTCGATGCTCAACCATTGAGCCACACTGGTTGGGATGTATATTTAGTTTTTAAAGAAACTTCCAAACCATTTTCCAAAATGGGCGTGCTATTTTACATTCTCACAAGCTGTGTGAGAGATTTGTTATCTTCTCATTCTTGCCAAAACTGGGAATTGTCACTTTTTATTTTAGCTGTCCCATAGGTAGGTAGGGATATCTCAGCATGGTCTTCATTTGCGTTTCCCTGATGGCTAATGTTGTTGGCCATATATTTTCATGTGCTTATTTGTCATCCAAATATTTTCTTCACTGAAAGAGCTCTTCATATTCTTTGTACATTTTCTATGTGATTTTAAAAAAATTTTGAGTTCTAAGATTTCTTGTATTTTCTAGATGAGTCTTTTGTCAAACATATGGTTGCAAATATGTTTTCGCAGTCTGTACCTTGTTTTTTCATCTTCTTTACAGGGTCTTTTAAAGAGCAAACATTTTGAATTTTGATGGAAGTCTAATTTACTTTTTTTCCCTCTTTATGGGTTACTCCTTGAGTGTTTTTTTCCATTACCACTCTCTACCCACAGTCCCAGATAACCATTAATCCATTTTCTGTCTGTGGAATTACATATTCTGAGTATTTCATGTCAATGGGATCATTTAATATGTGGCCTTTTGCATCTGGCTTCTTTCACTTAGCTTAATATTTTCAAATTTCATCCATGTTGTATCAGAATTGATTCTTTTTATGGCTTCATTTATTTTTTTGGCTGAGTGATATTCCATTGGTTGGATGTACCACGATTCATCAGTTGAGGGACATTTAGGTTGTTCCCACTTTTTTGCCTACCCTCAGAACAATTTGTGTGTATCCTTTTAGCCCTTCAACTTCCTCACATATGTTACTCACACACAACACTTCTTGTATGTGTACAAATTTTCTTTTAATAATGGAGGATTTGATAATTGGAACGGTGAGCTGAGGTTTTTGTCTCGCGATGCCAAAGAATGAGCTCCACAGACCAGAAGATTTAAGCAAGAGAATGGAAAATTTATTACAAGCAGATTCAGACTCCCCTCAAGGGGAGAGGGGCCCAATAATAGGCTGCCCCCTAAAGCCTTGTAGTTCAGGGGTATATATTTGCTACAAGCCTGCTTCTATATCTACTAGAGGCCCGGTGCACGAAATTTGTGTGCTCAGGGGGCGGGGACGGGGGAGGTTCCCTCAGTTTGGCCTGTGCCCTCTTGCAGTCCGGTACCCCTCGGGGGGTGTCCAACTGATGGCTTAGCGGTCAGTCAGACATCCTTAGCTCTCCTGCCTCCACCGCTGTGCTTGCCTGCTGTGAGCCTGGCTTCTGGCTGCGTGGTGCTCCCCCTGTGGGAGGACACTAACCATCAGGAGGCAGCTCCTGCATTGAGCGTCTGCTCCTGGGTGGTCAGTGCATGTCGTAGCATCTGGTCATTCCACCGTTTGGTTTATTTGCATATTAGCCTATTATTATATAGGAATAGAGGCCCGGTGCACAAAATTTGTGCACTCGGGGAGGAAGGGGGGGTCCCTCAGCCTGGCCTGTGTCCTCTCCCAGTCTGGAACCCCTCGGGAGATAACGCCCTGCGGGCTTAGGCCTGCTCCAGGGTGGCAGAGGGCAGGCCCAATCCCTAGGTGCAGCCCCTGGTCGGGCTCAGAGCAGGGCCAATTGGGGAGTTGGGGCACCACCCCCTGTCATGCACAGAGCAGGGTGGATCAGGGGGTTGCGGCGCCGCCACTGTCACACTCAGGGCAGGGCCAATGGGGAGGTTATGGCTCTACTCCATCACACACAGAGCAGGGCCTGTGGGGGGGAGGGGGGTTGGGGCGCCACCCTCTATCACCCACAGAGCAGGGCCGATCAGGGGGTTGGGGCGCCGCCACTCTCACACTCAGGGCAGGGCCGATGGGGAGGTTGTGGCTCTACCCTGTCACACACAGAGCAGGGCCCATGGGGGCGGGGGGGGGGGTTGGGGCGCCGCACCCTGTCACACACAGAGTAGGGCTGATCAGGGGGTTGGGGAGCTCCCCCGTATCAGGCACAGAGCAGGGCTGATCAGGAGGTTGGGACGCCTTCCCGTGTCATGAACAGAGCAGGGCGGATAGGAAGGTTGTGGCCCTGCCCCCTGTCACACATAGAGCCGCAGGGTGATCAGGGGGTTTGGGCGCTGCACCCTGTCACGCTGATCCCGGTGCCGGGAGGCCTCTCGGCTCCACTGATCCCGGTGCTGGGAGGCCTCGCGGCTCCGCTGATCCCGGTGCTGGGAGGCCTCGCAGCTCCGCAGATCCCAGTGCTGGGAGGCATATTACCCTTTTACTGTATAGGATAGAGGCCTGGTGCATGGGTGGGGCTGGCTAGTTTGCCCTGAAGGGTGTCCTGGATCAGGATGTAGGTCCCCACTGGGGTGCCTGGCCAGCCTGGGTGAGGGGATGATGGATGTTTTCAGCTGGTCACACACCCTTCAGGGTGGGGGTCCCACTGGGGTGCCTGGCCAGTCTGGGTGAGGGGCTCAGGGCTGTTTTCAGGCTGGCGAGTGACTGAAGCTCCCAACTTCTCCTTTTTTTTTCTTTTTTTTTTATTCTGGGCCAGCTTTAGCTCTGACTCCAGCTCTGAGGCCTCTGCTGCTGAAAGCAGGTATCTGGTTTGTTTGTGTTCTATAATCGAAACAATGTATAACTTCAGCTCTGAGATCCCGACTCACTGAAAGCAGGTTTCTGGGATTTTTTTAGCTAATATATTTGTTACAATGTTTCAAACTGCAAGCTCAGAGGCCGGCAAGGCAGGCAGGGAACTTTGGAGCCCTCCATCACTGAAGCAAGCAAGCCTCATGTTCGCTTCCAGCTTCCTGGCTGCCGGCCGCCATCTTGGCTGGCAGTTTATTTGCATATCGCCCTGATTAGCCAATGGGAAGGGTAGTGGTGTTACGCTAATTAACATGTTTCTCTTTTATTGGATGGGACTAGAGGCCCGGTGCACAAAAATTTGTGCACTCGGGGGGGAGGGGTGTCCCTCAGCCCGGCCTGTGCCCTCTCGCAGTCTGGGACCCCTCGGGAGATAACGATCTGCTGGCTTAGGCCTGCTCCCGGGTGGCAGAGGGCAGGCCTAATCCCTAGGTGCAGCCCCTGGTCGGGCTCAGAACAGGGACGATTGGGGAGTTGGGGCGCCGCCCCGTGTCATGCACAGAGCAGGGCGGATCGGGAGGTTGCGATGCCACCCTCAGTCACGCTCAGGGTAGGACTGATTGGGGGGTTGGGGCACCGCCCCCTGTCACACTCAAGGCAGGGTCGATGGGGAGGTTGCGGCGCCACCCCCTGTCACTCACAGCAGGGCCCATCAGGGGGGTTGGGGCTCCATACCCTGTCACGCACAGAGCAGGGCCCATCAGGGGGTTGGGGAGCTCCCCCCTGTCGCGCACAGAGCAGGGCCTATCGGGGTTGGGGAGCTCCCCCCTGTCACGCACAGAGCAGGGCCCATAGAGGAGTTGGGGCATCGCCCCCTGCACACACAGAGCAGGGCGGATCAGGGTGTTGGGGCGCCGCACCCTGTCACACTCAGGTCAGGGCCAATGGGAAGGTTATGGCTCTACCCTGTCACACACTGAGCTGGGCCCATGGGGGGCGGTTGGGGCATCGCCCTCTATCACCCACAGAGCAGGGCCGATCAGGGGGTTGGGGCGCCGCCACTCTCACACTCAGGGCAGGCCCGATGGGGAGGTTATGCCTCTACCCTGTCACACACAGAGCAGAGCCCGTGGAGGGAGGGGGTTGGGGTGCCGCACCCTGTCACACACAGAGTAGGGCTGATCAGGGTGTTTTGGCGCTGCCCCCTGTCACACTGATCCCGGTGCCGGGAGGCCTCGTGGCTCCGCTGATCCCAGTGCTGGGAGGCATATTACCCTTTTACTATATAGGATAGAGGCCTGGTGCACGGCTGGTTTGCTCTGAAGGTTGGGGGCTGGCTGGTTTGCCCTGAAGGGTGTCCTGGATCAGGGTGGGGGTCCCCACTGCGGTGCCTGGCCAGCCTGGGTGAGGGGATGATGGCTGTTTGCAACTGGTCACACACCCTTCAGGGTGGGGGTCCCCACTGGGGTGCCTGGCCAGTCTGGGTGAGTGGCTGAGGTCTGTTTTCAGGCTGGCGAGTGACTGAAGCTCCCAACCGCTCCTTTTTTTCTTTTTTCTTTTATTCTGGGCCAGCTTTAGCTCTGAGGCTCCAGCTCTTAGGCCTCTGCTGCTGAAAGCAGGTTTCTGGCCTTTGTTTACCTTCTGTATTTGAAACAATGTTGTGATCCCTCTGTCGGAAGCCCGGCGACTAAAGCAGGTTTCTGGGGTTTTGTTTAGCTTCTATATTTGTAACATAGTTGCTTAGAGTTGTAGCTCAGAGGCCAGCAGCGGCAGGCGGGGACCGTTGGAGTCCTCCGTCACTGAAGCAGGTAAGCCTCATGTTCGCTTCCAGCTGCCTGGCTGCCGGCAGCCATCTTGGCTGGCAGTTAATTTGCATATCTCCTGTTTAGCCAAGGAAGGGTTGCGATCGTACACCAATTACCATGTTTCTCTTTTATTAGATAGGATTCTTGTCATCACCTGATTGATTCTCTCAGTTGTTCTTACCTAGCAGCAGACCTGAACTTTCCCTGTTTCTATGTGTTCTTTCTCAGTTCCTATGCTGAACTTTCTGTTTCTATGCGTTTGTACACCTTGTTGCTGTAGGCACTCCCTTGGTTTCCCATGCCTCCTGCTTTAAGTCCAAAAACATTTTATTATTTCTGCTTGGTTGGTTTCTGTGATTAGGCTGCTCAGACTGCCATGTCTGCCCCTGCCTATGTTCCACCCACCTTTGTTTTCCACTGGACCCCTGCCCTGTCTGCCTGCGTGTCAAGTTAACCCCCTCAGTGTGACTTATTTTAAACTTCTTTTAAACTTAAGGGTATTTGGGATATCCCTCTATGTCAGTACAGATAAATAAGGTATATCTTATTCTTTCTAATGACTGTATGGTTTTCAGTGTGATTGTTAACTGATCCTACACTAATAAACATTTAGGTGACATTAGTGACTCCCTATTTTTCATTCTTATATAACATCCTTATACACATGTCTTTGTGGTACAGAGCCCATTTTACCTATTTTAGGATTTTTCTCTACACTGTCATTCTTAATCACTTATTTGAAAATATATAGATTGCCTTTTATATGCTGGTCACTGGACTGTGCTTGAAACACAAGTGAAGTTCATTTGGCATAAGAACAGTTTGACTTTTTAATTAGGCGAGTTTGAAGAAAGGTAGAAACTTGAAATAGCCTGGCATGTTTAAGAAATAGGAAATAGTTTCATATGGCCAGCGGGAGGCTTTTGGGCAGAGATTGAAGCAGAAAATAAATTAAATAGATTAAAAGCAGCAATCTATGAATGCCCTCCTAAAGAATTTGGACTGCATTTTGTACATGTGTGAAAATCATTAAAATTTTAACCTGTATTTTTTTATTTTTAGTAAATTCTTAAAGTTGTTCTGTGAATATTTTGCGATATTTTGATCACTGTCCAAAATTTCCCACTTCTCACCTTATTCTAGACAACCACTGCTTTGATTTCTTTCTCTCTAAATTTGCTCTTCTCTGAACATTTCATTTACAGTCAGTTCTCACTTAATGTCATTACAAGTCTATAGGTATAATGAAACCAATTTTACTGTAGACTAATTGATATAAACAAGAATTAGGTTCCTGTGGCATCTCATCAACATTATAACGAAATGGTGTTAATTAGAGCACCTGCTGTAATAACTATAACGTAATATTTTGCGTCTATCTTTTTTTTACTTAGCATATTTTTAGGGTGCGTTTATGTTATAGCATGTATCGGTATTTTGTTCCTTTTTATTACCTGATAGTATTCCACTGTGTGATTATGCCTCACTTTGTTTTGGATTGTGTCCAGTTGGGACTCTTATGAATAATGTTGAGAATGTTTGTAAAGAAGTCTTTGTATATATACATATTTTTATTTCTCTAGGGTTATTATAGAGGGAATTTGTGATCATATGGTTTGTTTATATTTTACTTTTTAAGAAATTGTCAAACTGTTATCTAAAGTGAAGGCATCATTTCACAGCAGTGTGTGAGAGCTCGTTTCTCCACATCCTCTCCGCCATTTGGTATTGTCTTTTTTATTTTGACCATTCTGATGGGTAGGTAGTGGTATCATTATAGTTTTAATGTGTATTTCCCTAACGACTTATTATGTGTATAATTTTTTTCATGAGGCACAGTTGTATTTTAGAAACACTGGTACAGTGAAGGTGATAAGAGTGGAGGCAGGCTGCATGCAGATGAGTGTCCGCACTACATGTGTATAGAGATAAGGGAGACAGGTTTTAAAGGCAGATCAGAATTAGAATAAGCAACATTTAGTAAAGCAGACAAAGGTAGAGGTAGGGCTAGTGATCCCAAGATTTCAAACTTTGACAGTTGGGTAGATGGTACTGCCATTAGAAAACGGAATACAGAGGCATAAACACTTTTTGTGATGGCTTTTATATTAATCCTGTTGTCTTGATGTGCTACTGGAAAAAATATATTTAATATAACTGTTTGGTAGTTTGAAAATATGTATCTAGTTCAAAAGAAGGATCTGGATTGAGATACAAATTTAGGGGAGTAGTCATTGTTTAAATAGCAGTTGAGTTCATGAAAATAAATGGTGTATTTGTGCTTAACTACATCCGTGGGGTCACTATTGATAATTGAAAACTATTTAAACAGTGAAGGATATAATCCTATATAATAAAAGCCTAATATGCAAATCGACCGAACCATGGAATGACCAGCTGAATGACCAGTAGCTATGATGCTCACTGACCACCAGGGGGCAGACTCTCAACGCAGGAGCTGCCCCCAGCCTACAGGTCCCAGGCCAGCCAAGGTGGGTGCGAGCGCCCCCCCCTCCAATCGCTCTGCTGGTCGCCCCACAGAGGGAGGCAACCCGCAGCAGTGGCGGTGGGGGTCGGGGCTGGCAAGCAGGTGGTGCCAGGCCGGCCAAGTCGGGTGTCAGTGGGGGCCTGCCAGCCAGGCAAATCGACCCTGATCGCTGGCCAGGCCTAGGGACCCTATCCATGCACAAATTTTGTGCACTCGGCCTCTAGTATAATATAGTTAATATAATCCTATCTAATAATAGACAAACATGGTAATTGACCGTACCTTTGCTACGCCTCCCATTGGCTACTCAGCACGATAAGCAAATTAACCACCAACAAAGATGGTGGCTAATTTGCATACTGCAGACAGGGTGGGACAGCACCATCCCGCCGCCCCCCCCCCCCCCCCCCCCCCGCCATCTGGGCCTGCTATTTGCCACCCAGGGCGGTGGGGCGGGACAGCGCCATCCCGCCTGCCCTGCCGCCATCCGGGCCTGCTATCTGCGACCTGGGGCGGCAGGCTCTCATGTGCGACCTGACCCGGGGTGGCTGGGCGGTGCAGCAGCCATTGGCTGGCCTGCCTGGCTGCCATCGGGCATCCAGTGTGCGACCCGACCCAGGGCGGCCGGGCGGGGCAGCGAAGGTTGAAGGCGGCTCTGGCCGGAGCGAAGGCCTGGGTCCCGGGTGCCGGAAGAAAACCGGTGCCGGCAGCCAGGGGAAGGGAAAGCCTATTGCACGAATCTTTTCGTGCAACAGGCCTATAGTATAGTATAGTATAGTATAGTATAGTATAGTATAGTATAGTATAGTACAATATAATATAATTAATATAATTAACATAATTAATATAATTAATACAATATAGTATTACAAGTTAATAAAATGGTTCAAGGATTACTCTGTCTGAGCATAAGAACATCACTAAGGACCTGATTCTTTCCATCTCTCAGTGCTGCCCCTGTGTCTGCTGGGTTGGCCTCCGAGGCTGCTTCCTTCCTCATGGTCCCTAAGATAGCTGTCATAGTTCTGCTTGACAAATTCAAACCCACAGTTGCTCAGAAAAAAATGGATGTTTTCATCTGGGTGTCTTTTTTTTCATCAGCCAGGAAAACCTTTCCCAGAAGCTCCCAGCAAACTTAAGTTTCTTGTCTTATTGGCCAGAATTGCATAAGATGTGTATTGCTAAACCGCTCATTGGCAAGGGGAATGGAAGGTGCCACAACTGACTTAGACCAGAGTGTTATAACCTCAGTGTTAGCAATTTTTTCTTACCTCTTTTTTGGAAGAAGCTTTTTCCGCTTGCTTTGCTTTTTGGTTCTCTGCTATAGTTCAGATAGGTAAGGTTTTCTAGACTACTCGGTTTCACATAATTGAGTTGTTGTTATTCAGTACAGATCTGCGAGTATTGTTGAAATCCTCTGTGTCATCTACTGTGTTAGATTCTAGGATACAGCAGTAAGAAACTTACAGTATTGTTTGGAAATATGCTTAACAGAAGAGTGTTTTGATAGAATTGTGCACTAAAGTTAATTTGTATTATGGGTTTAATACCATTGTTTATATCTTTGGTTTTATGAGAAAAATCTTGAGTTTCAAACTCAAGCTTATATTTAATTAATAAAAGAATCTTTTGGAATATTTCAAACACAGTTGTTCTTAAGTTGACCTTCCCTTCTGTGTTATGTGGTCACATGCTTTATTATAGAAGTGCATGAGAGCCCTGGCTAGTGTAGCTTGGTTGGTTGAGTGTCATCCCGTGTACTGAAAAGTTGCCAGTTCCTTATCGGGCACATGCTGGGGATTGTGGGCTTGATCCCCCTAGGGCCGTGGCTCTTCCACAAAATACTATGTGCGGGTGTGCATGTACAGTGCGATTGAAACTTTGTGGCCCATGCGCAGAAGTTGGTATTTTGTGGAAGAGCCGGTATTTTGTGGAAGAGCCACACTCAAGAGGCCAAAGAGCTGCATGTGGCTCGCCAGCCGCGGTTTGCCAACCACTGCCCTAGGGGCATGCAGGAGGCGGTCAATCCATGTTTCTCGCTCTTGATGTTTTTCTCTTTCTCCCTCTCTAAAAATCAATTAAAAATCTTTACAAAGAAAGAAGTGCATGATAAATTAACCTAAATGAAATTATTCAAGTTACTTACATCTAAAACTGTACTATGTGTTTCTGAAGCATAATGTTTTAATTTTCCATTTAATGTACCAAAGGTTTTAACAGTAATACCTTTAGTTTAAAAGCCAACTGAAATGTTTTGTAAGATATTATTTGGTAATTTGGTTCTTATTTTTATTGATTGCTTTTTTTTTTTTTTTTTTGGAGAATGAAAGAAAGAGGGGGCGGAGGGGGGGCGAGGGAGGGGTTTTATGTTCCACTTATTTATTTATGCATTCATTGATGATTCTTGTATGTGCCCTGATCTGGGATTGAACCCACAACCTTGGTGTATCAGGACAATGCACTAACCAACGGAGCTAGCTGGCCAGGGCCAGTTCTTATTTTTTTTTTTAATGGTTCTATAAATGCAGCTGTAGTGTTTAAAACAGTATTTGTACAGTAAGTGTGGGGTGCTTCTTATGGGTGCTAAGAGAAGGAAAATGAAGATGAGGCAGATGGGATTTGTAGTGGTGGAAGGAAAAATGTATAGTCAATATTACTGATTTTGTGAATACTAAGAAATCTATTTTTTGACATCTAGTACAAAATCAAAAATCATCTTAAAGCTTTCTTAGACTTAGTATATTTATCAAAAGCATAGTTATGCTATTATTTTCTAGAAAGTAAATCTTGTTAATATAGAAGTTAATGGGTGATGTTGTAACACTTCAGAGCCAAAGATAGCTATACTCTCTACAATTGATGTTTGTCACTGATGGGCTCTTTAAAGCACTTGTGAGGTGATTTTTAAATCACCTCAGTGGTTTAAGATTTAATCACTTTAATAATTTGGAGAACCAAAAAGGATGTGTACATTTTGATGGCAAAAGAAGATATTTTGTAAAGGCAGTGTGGGTTAAAATGAACTTTCCCTATTTGTTTGTAGATGTTCACGGAGTAAAAATTCTAATGTTAGGTTTGTATTACAAAATATTAGACTATATATTTGGAAAGGTTTAATTTTTATGAATTCTGAGTCATTAAGAAGCTCTGATGTATTTTTAAAAGAATTACCTTTTCCTTAATGTGTTCCCTAGAACTTACAGGCTTGAAATTTTAGACATTAAATCTTCGATGAAAATTATATTACTTATACTAGCTTTAGTGTTCAGTCTTGACTGGATGTCTTAGGGTGGTTGAACACAAGTTCATCATGCTGAAAGCTTGTGGTAAATTACCTTGAAAGCTAAGTGATTAAAGTTGTTGGGGACAGCCGAGACCGGTTTGGCTCAGTGGATAGAGCGTCGGCCTGCGGACTGAAGGGTCCCGGGTTCGATTCCGGTCGGGGGCATGTACCTGGGTTGCGGGCATATCCCCAGTGGGGGATGTGCAGGAGGCAGCTGGTCGATGTTTCTCTCTCATCGATGTTTCTAACTCTCTATCTCTCTCCCTTCCTCTCTGTAAAAAATCAATAAAATATATTTTTTAAAAAAAAGTTGTTGGGGACATTTTGCCCATGTAAATCTCATTTCTGCACATGTGCGTGTTTACACCTCGGTTTATAGGACTGTAGCACTGTACTGCAAAGTAGGGAAAGCTTTTCTTCAGTCACAGAATTTCTGGTTTGCAAAAAGGGATTTGCAGATCTGTACCTTCTGTGAAGCACACTCTGTCATTTTAATTGCCTTTATTTACCTCTTAGTAAAGAAGTCCATTGTGACTTAGCTGGTCTGAAACAACCCTTAGGAAAAGTTTTCTGAAGTTTATGTTTTGTCATAGATTTGTACATGTAAGAGAATGGAGGGAGGATAGATGATTCAGGATCTTGGACTTTGAAGACAGTATATTTCCCTTTATTATAGACTTTTTAGCCTAAAGCTTGAAACTTTTTTTTCCACACCAAGGAAACTGTGTTGTAATAAATAGTGCTGTAATAAACAGTGATTGGTAAGTGGTTTGCATGTTCATTTTATTTATTATTTGAGCCATTGGAAATATCTGGTGGAATTAGAATCAGTCCATATATTTTTAAACATAGTCACTTTAATGGACTGTTTTAACCTTTATGAGAATAGGTTCATCTGCTCCACTCTCTTTTTCCATACACACTCTTAGGGAAGAATGGAGTTGTTAGCAAAGAATGAGTTTGGAGGAAAATCTTTATGCCATTTCTAAAATGGAAACACAATGTATTTATTTATTTTTAGTATAAGGGAACATTTTAAGACTGAATGTCTCAGAAAAAAAATAATTTAAAAGACCTTAACACCAAGTCTCCATTCCAGCCCTGGGTCATTTTTCTGAGTGATGGTTGGAGTCTTACCCAGAAAAATGTTACGGACCTGGTTAAGTTGTAGCTAACTAGTGCATTGAGAAGACTGTTAAGGCTCCTGAACGCAGGCAAAGCATTCCTGATTGCTTTCCCTGGAGTCTGTCCACAGGTAAGATTTGCACAGCACTGCAGCAGCCTTCCTGCTGAGGGGCGACGCTTGACTGTAAGAAAGGCTGTTATCTGATATGGAGACAGGTTCAGATTGCCCATTTACATGAATTTAGTCATTATTGGTAAGACTACTTACCAAAGCTCAGTGTGACATACATGATACTTCTAAATGGACTGGAAGACAAGGGCACTTTGACCTTGCAATGGGGGGGCATAGATAATGATCATACAGTGTAAACTTTTCACTTTTTAAATATGAAACAGCATTTGCTGTTTGAAGTTTTAGTTAAAAGACACATTTGAAGGAACTATTTTTAAGACCTCTTAGGAAACAGCACACCTATCTTTAACATTTTTGTTTCCATTGTTTAGATTTATGAATATTGTCTCTCAATGCAGGGGTGTACTAATGCAGAAGGGTAGTCACGTAGTTGAAACCTATCCCATGATTTAGACACGCTGTGCAATTAATTCTTAACCCTCACAATTCCTAATATTCTAGGTGGAAGTTTGACAGAAATGAAAAAAGTGTTTACTGAAACTTTGTGATAAAGAGTGAAAATAGGGCCCTGGCTGGGTGCTTAGTGGTTAGAACATAGGCCCACAGGACTGAAGGTCATGTACCTTGGTTGCAGGTTCCCCAGCCCTGGTAGGGGTGCGTTCAGGAGGCAACCAATCGATGTGTCTCTCTCTTTCTTCCCCTCCTCCCTCTCTTCCACTCTCTCTAGAAATCAATGGAAAAAATACCCTTGGGTGAGGGTTAAAAGAAAAACAGTGAAAAAATAGGGGTACTAGCTAGGTGTTTAAATATTTTTTTGTCTAGGGAGGAATCTGGATGTTGTAGAATTATAAATGTTGGTGCTGCTTCTAGCTGTTTCTGTTTTTTCAATTTGAGATGATTTTTTTTTTAAAGGCCTGAGCCACTTCAGAAATTTTACATGTGAGTAATTTTTTCCATGGAACTATTACTTTTTTTGTTTTAAATACACATGGTTCTTTTAAATCTTCACTCAAGGATATATTTTTATTGATTTTAGAGGCGTGCGGGGGGAGGAGAGAATGAGAAACATTGATGTGAGAGAAGCATTTATCGGTTGCCTCCTGGTTCTCGCCCGCCAGGGATCGAACCCAAGACCTTTTGGTGTACTGAACAACACTCCAACCATCTGGCCAGGGTCTATTTAAAGATAAAAATACTCAAAATGGGACACTTCTTTGGGTAGAGGTTGGGAAATGGTAAAGTGATAAGTTTCTAAATACTGTCAAACTTTTCATTGAATTTACATCAAAAGTATATAGTTTTACACATGATGAATTTTTGGTATTGTTTCTGTGTGTCGTTTTGACAAATAAAAGTTTTTTCAGTCTGAAATAAGTTCTTTTTTCCTAAACAGATTTATGAAAATATGCATCAGTTTAATACTGTCTTGGAATTCATGAGATGGAAGCATAGGTCAAAGCTGCTTGGAGAAAATTGGAAGCACAGTTTTATCTCTAGTACATCTCTGAGGTAAGGAAAAGACTTTTAAGAAAATAATTAGAATAATGTGAAACAATAATTTTTTAACAATTGAAAATAGTTCTAAATCACTGATATACCTTTAACTCAGTTTCTTTAATCACCTTCCTTATGAATCATAAGTAGTTGTAATATTTTCTCCTCTCCTAATAATGTTGAACCTCTTCAGGAATAAAAAATATTCATTTGTTACTAATAACACTTTCTTTAACTGTAGAAAATAAGCATTAAATTATGTATATAATTATATACTAGATTCCTGGTGCATGAAATTTGTGCATTGGGGGGAGGGGGTACCTTAGCTCGGCCTGCACCTTCTCCAATCTGGGGATCCCTCTCACAATCCGGAACCACTGGCTCCTAACCGCTCACCTGCCTGCCAGCCTGATGGCCCTAACTGCTCTCTCCTCCTGGCCTGATTTCCCTAACTGCCTATCTGCTCTCCCCTCCTGGTCTGATCGCCCTAATTGCCTATCTGCTCTCCTCTCCTGGTCTGATCACCCTAACTGCCTATCTGCTCTCCCTTCCTCTCCATGCCCTTCGGACACCCGGCGCAGGCCTGCTGAGAACTCTCCACTGCAGCCCTGCCCCTGCCCCCGCCCCCATCCTGATTGTTCGTTATGTGACGGCATCCTAGACAATTTGCATATTCCTCTATTATTAGTATAGACTAGAGGCCTGGTGCACAAAAATTTGTGCACTCAGGGAGGCGGGAGGGTCCCTCAGCCCGGCCTGTGCCCTCTCACAGTCTGGGACCCCTCAAGGGATGACCATCTGCTGGCTGAAGCCTGCTCCCCAGGGGATTGGGCCTAAGCTGGCAATCAGACATTCCTCTGGCAGCCCGGCAGCCCTCGGGGGATGTCCACTTGCCAGCGGGGAGCAGACCTAAGCTGCAGTCGGAAATCCTTAGTGCTGCTGAGTGGGCAGGAGAGGCTCCCACCACCACCGCTGTACTGGCAGCCGTCAGCCTGGCTTGTGGCTGAGCAGAGCTACCCCTTGTGGGAGCACAATGACCACCAGAGGGCAGCTCCTCCTGCATTGAGCATCTGCCCCCTGGTGGTCAGTGTGTGTCATAGTGACCAGTCATTCCCAGTCTTTCTGCTGTTAGGGTCAGTTTGCATATTACCCTTTTACTATATAGGATAGAAGCCTGGTGCACGGGTGGGGGCCAGCTGATTTGCCCTGAAGGGTGTCGTGGATCAGGGTGGGGGTCCCACTTGGGTGACTGGCCAGCCTGGGTGAGGGGCTGATGGCTGTTTTCAGGCTGCCCGCATCCCATTTAGGGTGGGGGTCCCCACTGGGGTGCCTGGCCAGCCTGGATGAGGGGCTGATGGCTCTTTTCAGGCTGCCCACAGCCCCTTCAGGGTGGGGGTCCCCATTGGGATGCCTGGCCAGCCTGGATGAGGGGCTGAGGGCCGTTTTCAGGCAGGCCAAGCCTGCAACTGAAGCTCCCAGTCTCTCCTTTTTTCTTTTTCTTTTTTAATTCTGGGATTTATTTACCTTCTGTAATTGAAACTGTGTTGCGGCTCCAGCTCCGAGGCCAGCTGGCTGAAAGCAGGTATCTTGGGGTTTGTTTAGCTTCTATAATTGCAACATTGTTGCATCCGGAGCTCAGAGCTGGGCCACAGCAGGCGGGGAACCTTGGCTTCCTCCATCGCCAGGGCAACCAAGCCTCATGTTAGCTTCAGCTGTGTGGCTGCCGACCGCCATCTTGGTTGGCAGTTAATTTGCATATTGCCCTGATTAGCCAATGGAAAGCGTGTCTGAGGTACGGTTAATTACCATGTTTGTCTTTTATTAGATAGGACTAGTGGCCCATTGCACAAATTCGTGCACATTGAAAGGAAATTACTTAGAAAAAAGATTCATGTGGTTATTACATTACTGCAAAAAATTACATGTCAAAATAGTATATATAACATCCTATATAATAAAAAGGTAATATGCAAATTGACCCTAATGGCAGAATGACCAGAACAACTGTTCAACCAGTCACTATGAGGCACACTGACTACCTCTTGGTCCCTTTTCTTAGCCAGCAGGCTCCTATTGCCTGATGGCAAATGGAACCAGGAGTGGATGGTGGGGGATGCAGGTGGTGCCAGGCCAAGGCCTCCACCCCACCAGTTGCCCCACACACACAGGGCAACCCGCAGCAGGGGCAGGTCCAGCGAGCAGGTGGGAATGGCTGAACTTTTGGTTACTCCCCCCAGCCAGCAGGCTCCCATCACCCAATGGAAAATGGGGACCTGGGGGGTGGTGGCAGCAGGGGTTAGGGCTGCCTATGGGCAGCCAGGGAAGATGGCTCTGATCGCAGACCAGGCCTAGGGACCATACCCATGCATGAATTTTGTGTGCCAGGCTTTTAGAGTATTATAAAATTAAAACATGTGTGTGATTGGCAATAGTGAGAGATTTATATGTATCGCGCATACGCAAGTCAATGTTTGTTTTTAAATTGTCATTGCACGTCATATGTATTGGTCGGTCGGATAGGTGAACGGTTGGTCACTTAGCCTTTTATATGTATAGATTCCCGCTAAAGATGACTAAGCAGAATTCAGAATGGAAGATTATGATAAATGAATGTTTTCTGAAACATTCAGACGTTTAGATTTTAGGATAAAATTATCTTAGAATATTAGATCTTTGGAGATAAAATGTATTTAATTTAAAGAAGTAGGAACTGTAATCAGTCCAGGGATAGGAGAAAGAAATCATTCTAAAAGAATATGTACAGATAAACCATATTCATTATTTTCAAATTCATTTTGAGACTCAAATTATCAGGTAGAGGTTTGAATTCTTCAGGGATCTACATTTTAAAAAATAGATAAGACATACACGTTAAAAAAAATCCTTACTGAGGATAATTTCCCATTGATTTTTAGAGAGAGTAGAAGGGAGGGAGGCGAGGAGGGGGAGTGAAATAGAGAGGGAAAGAGAGAGGAAACATCAATATGAAAGAGACACATTGATTGGTTGCCTCCCACATTCACCCTGACCGGGGCCAGGGACCAAGCCTGCAACCAAGGTATGCGCCCTTGACTGGGAATCAAACCTGTGACCCTTCGGCCTGACACTCTAACCAATGAGCAAAACCGGCCAGAGCTAAGGATATGCTTTTATTGGTTTTGAGAGAGAGACAGAGAGAGCACCGATTTGATGTTCCACTTACTATGCATTCATTCTTGGTTGATTCTTGTATGTGCCCTGACCAGCGATTGAACCTGCAACCTTGGCGGTCGCCAACCAGGTCTGAAAGGTTGGCAACCGCTGGTTTAAGGAAACCTTTGGAGCAGTGGTCACCAACCAGTGGTCTGCTAGTAGTCCGTGAGGTCCGAAAAGTTGGCGACTGCTGCTCTAACCAACTGAGCTACTTAGCCAGGGCCTCAAAGAATATGTTTAGAGATGAGTATGCAAACAATTCATTCTAGTGCAGTTTGGAAAGTGCTGTATGAAATTGGAAAGTGTAGTGGCATCACATAGAAAGGCTCCACCAGTATTAGAGGAGAAACTATCAGGCGGAGAGGGGGCGGTGCCACTCACCCAGAAGCCAGGCTCATGGCTGGCGAGCAGAGCAGTGGTGGCAGGCACCTCTCCTGCCTCCACAGCAGTGCTAAGGAGCAGCAAGCAGGCAGGCAGTAAGGAGCGAGGGGTCCCGGAATGCAAGAGGGATCCGCCCCCCCCTTGCCGCTCCAGTGCACAAATTTTGTGCACCAGGCCTCTAGTCTAGTCTAATCTAATAAAAGAGAAACATGCAAATTGACCACGCCCATCAGCCAATCAGGAGCAAATATGCAAATTAAACCAACTAAGATGGCGGTTAATTTGCATACTAAGCACCAGTGGCCTGGGTCCCAGAAACATCGTAGGGCACCCAGGTCACTCCGAGGAAGGCCCGTGTGGGCCCTGAGCAGCCTAGGAAGGGCCTGAGCCAGGGGGCTCCTGGGTAGGGCCTGAGCCTGCAATCAGAGCTGAGGGGGCCCCTGCCTAAGCCTAAGGCTCGGCCAGAGGCTTGAGGTCTGGGCAGGGGTGGAGCCGGAGTCGGTGATCAGAGTGGGCTGGGGGTCCCCTTCCCAGGCCTAACGCCCCGGCCAGAGGCCTGAGGCCTGGGCAGGGGCGGAGCTTGCGATTGGAGCAGGCTGGAGGTCCCCTGCCAGGCCTAATGCCCCTCTGGCCTGGGCAGGGGTGGAGCCAGCAATGGGAGCAGGCTGGGGGTCCCCTGCCCAGGCTTAACGCCGGGCCAGAGGCCTGAGGTCTGGACAGGGGCGGATCCAGGGGATTGGTGTGAACTACAGAGGAAACACCTTTACTGACCGCTCATTGACTAAGCTCCCTGTATCCACTGGTAATATTCTTAGTAACTTGGATAATAAGAATCCAAGAAGGTGATGTAGGGTTTTTCCACCACACTCCTGGAAAAAAAAACGAAGGTCCACTGCTGGAGGGTTAAGAAATGTCATATCCTGCCCTAGCAGGTTTGGCTCAGTGGATAATGCCTCAGCCTGCCGACCACACGGTCTGGGTTCAATTTTGACTAAGGGCATGTACCTAGGTTGCAGGCTCCTCGCTGGCCAGGGCCCTGGTCAGGGCTCATGCAGGAGGCAACCAGTCAAAGTGTCCCTCTCACTTTGATGTTTCTCTCTTTCCTTTTCTCTTCCACATTCTCTAAAAATCAATGGAAACATATCCTCAGGTGACGTTAAAAAAAATAATAATAAATGTCATATCCTATGAAAGACACATCTTGAAAATGCCTAAAGATAGTTGTCATTTTTTCATGGTAAAGGGACTGGAGTCCGTGTTGATGAAAACACCTTGGTGGCTGCAGTGACTGGTAGTGGCTGCAGCAGTGGGGTGATGGGGCTGGTGCCTTCCCCTGACCAGCCCAGTCGCCTCCCACAAAGGGAGGCCAGACTGTGGCTTAGGCCTGCTCCCCTAGGGGAGCAGAGAGTGGGCCTAAGCTGTCAGGATATCCCCTGAGGGCTCCCAGTATGAGAGAGGGGGCAGGCTGGGCTGAGGGCCCCCGCCCCCCCCCCCGTGCATGAATTTTGTGCACCAGGCCCCTAGTCCTATCTAATAAAAGAGAAACATGGTAATTGGCGTACGACCGCTACCCTTCCCATTGGCTAATCAGGGCGATATGCAAATTAACTGCCAGCCAAGATGGCGGCCGGCAGCCAGGCAGCTTGAAGTGAACATGAGGCTTGCTTACTTCAGTGACGGAGGACTCCAATGTTCCCCGCCTGCCGCTGCCGGCCTCTGAGCCTGCAGTTTGAACATTGTAACAAATATATAAGCTAAACAAAACCCCAGAAACCTGCTTTCATCGAGCCGGGATCTCAGAGCTGGAGTTGATACAGAGTTTCGATTATAGAACCTAAACAAACCAGATACCTGCTTTCAGCAGCTGAGGCCTCAGAGCTGGAGCCAAGCCTCAGAGCTAAAGCTAGCCCAGAATAAAAAAGAAAAAAGGAGCAGTTGGGAGCTTCCGTCACCCGCCAGCCTGAAAACAGCCCTGGGCCCCTCACCCAGACTGGCCAGGCACCCCAGTGGGGACCCCCACCCTGATCCAGGACACCTTTCAGGGCAAACCAGCCAGCCCCACCCATGCACCAGGCCTCTATCCTATATAGTAAAAGGGTAATATGCCTCCCGGCACCGGGATCAGCGTGACAGGGGGCAGCGCCCAAACCCCCTGATCGCCCTGCGGCTCTGTGTGACGGGGTGGGGCCACAACCTCCCTATCGTCCCTGCTCTGTTCCTGACAGGGTAAAGCCCGCCAACCCCTTGATCGGCTCTGCTCTGCGAGTGATAGAGGTTGGCGCCCCAGCCCCCTGACCCCACGGGCCCTGCTCTGTGGTGTGATGGGGTAGAGCCATAACCTCCCCATTGGCCCTGGCCTGAGTGTGACAGTGGCGGCGCCCCAACCCCCTGATTGGCCCTGCTCTGTGGGTGATAGAGGGCGGCGCCCCAACCCCCTGATGGGCCCTGCTCTGTGCGTGACACGGGGGAGCTCCCCAACCCCCTGATGGGCCCTGCTCTGTGCGTGACACAGGGGAGCTCCCCAACCCCCTGATGGGCCCTGCTCTGTGCGTGACGGGGTGGCGCCGCAACCTCCCCATCGACCCTGCCTTGAGTGTGACAGGGGGTGGTGCCCCAACCCCCCAATCGACCCTACCCTGACCGTGACTGAGAGTGGCATCGCAACCTCCCGATACGCCCTGCTCTGTGCATGACAGGGGGCGGTGCCCCAACTCCCCAATCGGCCCTGCTCTGAGCCCGACCAGGGGCTGTACCTAGGGATTGGGCCTGCCCTCTGCCACCCGGGAGCAGGCCTAAGCCAGCAGGTCGTTATCTCCCGAGGGGTCCCAGACTGCGAGAGGGCACAGGCCGGGCTGTGGGACGCCCCCCCTCCCCCCCTAGTGCACAAATGTTTGTGTACCGGGCCTCTAGTCTATATATATAAAAGCCTAGTGACCGCAACCGCAGAATGGCCAGAAATACAAGTGGCTATGACGCACACTACAGCAGCCAACCAGCCTGATGGCATCCCTCCCTCCCAGGCCAACCTGCCCCCGGTCGGCTGCCAACCGCCCACAGCCCCTCTCTCCGGCCGGCCCCACCCTCGATCAGCCCCCATCAGTGGGGGCCAGCCCGACCCCACCCATGCACGAATTCGTGCACTGGGCCTCTAGTAGTGGAAATAAAAAAGATTAAATGGAGTAGATACTGTGAAGGCAGAAGAAACTGATTTGTGACTCGATTTGTGAAGAGGTGATGATGTTCATATTTTTATCTTGATTGTAGAAGTAGTGCTGAGCATCATTAATTGCAAACATAAGTAAATTCTTACATACAATAAATGTTTTTATACATTATTTCTCAAGCCTTAGCATATTGAAAGGGACTAGTATGAAAAAAGACAAGTATTGTCTCTTATAGAAGAGCACATTATAGAAAAATACTGTTCTGTTCATATTTATCTCTTTTGCTGTAGTTTCAAATGCTATGTAAGAGTCAGTGAAATTAATGTTTAAAGTATTTCTACAGCCATAGCCGGTTTGGCTCAGTGGATAGAGCATCGGCCTGCGGACTTAAGGGTCCCAGGTTCGATTCTGGTCAGGGGCATGTACCTTGGTTGTGGGCACATGCCCAGTACGGGTGTGCAGGAGGCAGCTGATCGATGTTTCTCTCTCATTGATGTTTCTAACTCTCTATCCCTCTCCCTTCCTCTCTGTAAAAAAATCAATAAAATATATTTTAAAAAAATAAAAATGAAGTATTTCTACAGGTGTAAATCTGACACTTAATGAAGGATGGTATCTTGTTTTAATAGAATTACTGGTAAATGAATACGGCCTGTGGAGAAATTAATTAAAATGTGATAGTTCCACATTAACAAATAAGTGTAGTATGGTATTGTCCTTAGAGAAATACCTTATAGTGAGTTAATAAGTTACCTTGGATAAAACTAGCTAGTTTTGATGCTTTTGTTTTTTTCAACTCAATTCATGACTTAGGACTTTGCAATATTTAGAAAAAACCCAACACTGTATATTGAAAATAAAGTAGTCACTGTTTGCCTCCTAATTGTACATTGTGTAAAATCAGAACACATTACATTGTGGAAAAAAGAAAGCATTCATGTTAAGAGAACATTGGACTTTGAACTATTATCAAAGTTATTTCCTCTCTAAATAAATTCAGTTAAATTCTCTGCCTAGATGGAGTGGTTCAGTGGTTGAGCACCAGCCTACGTACCAGGAGGTTACAGTTCAATTCCTGGTCAGGGCACATGCCCGGTTGCAGGCATGACGCCCGGTAGGGGGCTTGCAGGAGGCAGCCAGTCAATGTTGGGGGGACCAGGCCAGCAGGGGAGGGCAGTTAGGGGTGACCAGGCCTGCAGGGGAGGGCAGTTGGGGGCAACCAGGCTGGCAGGGGAGGGCAGTTGGGGGCGACTAGGCCAGCAGGGGAGGGCAGTTGGGGGTGTTCGGGCCGACAGGGGAGCAGTTAGGTGTCAATCAGGCTGGCAGGGAAGTGGTTAGGGGGTGATAAGGCTGGCAGGCAGGTGAGCCGTTGGGAGCCAGCAGTCCCAGATTGTGAGAGGGGTGTCCAACTGCCGGTTTAGTCCTGAAGCAGTTGGCAGTTGGACATCCCCTGAGGGGTTCCAGATTGGAGAGGGTGCAGACTGGGCTGAGGGACACCCCCCCCCCCAGTGCACGAATTTTGTGCACTGGGCCTCTAGTATATTTATATTTAAAGATCCCCTCTATCATTCTTATCTCAGAATAGTCACAATAGTTTTTCCCAAAGCGTGGAGTATATACTACTGGTAGTATTCAGAATGAGTTTAGGTAGTACTCAGATGAATTTTTTTTTAAATATATTTTTATTGATTTCAGAGGGGAAGGGGGGGAGGGAGGGAGGGAGGGAGGGAGGGAGAGAGAGAGAGAGAGAGAGAGAGAGAGAGAGAGAGAGAGAGAGAGAAACATCAATGATGAGAGAGAATCATTAATTGGCTGCTTCCTGCATGCCCCACATTGGGGATCGAGCCCACAGCCTGGGCATGTGCCCTTGACCAGAATCAAACCCAGGATCCTTCAGTCTGCAGTCTGATGCTCTATTCCCTGAGTGAAACCGGCCAGGGCCACAGATGAATTTTTTTTTAAAGTTCATAGCTGTATATTTATTTTTATAACTTCCATTGATAGTAACATTTTTTATTTAAGGTAGTGACAATATGTTCCCTTTGTTTTCTCTCTGTTTTGAACTGTGGTTCAGAAACTTGAGTTAATCAGACTTTCAGTTTATGGCAGTAAAATTACTGTCTTTGTTCTTTATAAGGTCCCTCATTTATTTATCTTATCTCTTTTATTCTTGATCTCTGCTCCCGTTTTCCTCTCTTCCTGCCAGAGCAAACCTCTCTAGTTTGTAAGCAATATGCCTTTGAATGAATATATCTTTGTAGGACATATAGTGTTGTTGGCGTGTGTATATGTGTGTAGTTGATTTAACTAGGTTTTTGCTACAAATATTTTGCACTTTTCCCGGTTTTCTTTAACACTAGAAGGATAAGATCTCTCCATGTGGCTTTGTGTACATTGTTCATGGCTTTGGACTTATGTTTAGTATCCCATATGTGCAGCACCACATGCTGCTGCTTTAAAGAGGCAACCCACTCTTGTCAAAAGCATGGACGCTGCTTCCTTTTGAACCCTGACTGCATCACTTCTCAGTTGGGGATTCTTTTGAAAGTAGAGCTTGAGATAAGGACTATGGCTGAGTAGTTTATTTGGGAGGTCATCCAATGAAGCAGAAATGAGAAAATAGGAAAAATGAGACAGCATAAACTTACATAAAGTGTGTTAATGAACTAGTTATCATTGGGCAACTGGGATTCCATCATCCTGGGGATCCTCAAAATGCACCTCAATATTGTCCCACCAGAGGACACTCACGTGGTTGTGCCTCAGTGTTACAGAAAACCCTGAAGAAAGCCTAGCAGTGCTTGGGCTCTCAGTGCTCCCCAGGTACTGCCAGGTAGTGCACACAAGCACAGCGTGGCTGTAATGAGATGGCAGCTGTGCTGAGGAGGTGTGTGCAGAGCACCCTGTGTGCCTGCTTGGTCCACACCTATTACTACTTAGATCACGGCATGTCCATTAAGTGTGCTCTGTCGGTGACCCTTCAAAGTGGTGCTGGTTATAATTGCTAGAAGAAATCTCTAAGGCAGGAGGTTAGTGGGACAAGCGGTAGTACCCATAACTGCTTCTAGTCCTGGACCATAGTTGTTGTTCTCTGTGAGACACTATAAACCTGGCGATAATGGAGCTGGCAGTAGGATGTGCTGAAACGGGGATTGGGAGGGAGGAGGCAAGCCCACATTTGTAGTAAGTGTCCGTTCTGCACCTACATGTGTCAGTTGGCATTCCACACAGGCAGTCATTAGGTCACCTTCATCAGAAGGAACCTGTGCTGTTGGCCTGTGTAAAGCATTCCTCAGGCACTGTGGCTGCTCCACTCATGGCCATGTTGGTCAAGCTTTGAGGTGGCTGAGGTCCACCGATGAGTTATCCCATCTGTAGCTGGGATGTCATGAAATGCCTCCTCTGTGGTTGGTGGGCATTAGCATAAGACATAAAGATTGGCACTTTGTGCATCCACATGGCTGTTCTCCAGCTTTCTTGTCTCTTTATAGTTCCTCCTTCTGTCTCCCTAATCAGTTAGCCCAGTGGTCGGCAAATTGCAGCTCGCGAGCCACATGCGGCTCTTTGGCCCCTTGAGTGTGGCTCTTCCACAAAATACCGACTTCTGCGCATGGACCATGAAGTTTCAATCACACTGTACATGCGCGCCTGCACGTGGTATTTTGTGGAAGAGCCATACTCAAGGGGCCAAAGAGCCGCATGTGGCTCGCGAGCTGCAATTTGCTGACCGCTGAGTTAGCCTATCCCACTGAGAGAATTTTCTCCTCACAGTTGTCTCAGAGCCATCATGTAGGGCTGGAGAGCAGTACACTCACCTGTGACTTGAATCTGATAACCAGGCCCCAGGTTTGTTTCGTCATTGGTACCAAGGACCTCCCATAGAGCCATTGGTGTGAGCAGAGTGAAGACAGGAGAGTGACACGGGTCAGTGACATGAGGCTCTAGCCTCTTGTCATTTCCTGTCCCTCTACACCTGCCTAGGTCCTGCTACAAATACACTGTTTCCACCGTACACCTGACCTTGTGAGTTGGTGGATCGTGATGGGTAGTCATAGTCACAAAACCTTTGATGTTTCATGGTTGGGTTCTTTACTAGGGCCTAATAATCATGCAAGGAGCTATACTTTTCATACAGTGTCATAGAAGGCATGTCCTTCCATCAGAAAATCTAGAGGTCTGTGTTGCAATAATCTCTTTGGGACTTGTCAGAGAATCTACACAGCATCTCTGTCTGCCCCAGGTACCTCCAGTCCTTTGGAGTCGGGGAGTCAGAGCAGCAGGCAGCTTGCCCTGGAGCTCCACATGCTGGGGCCTCTGCTCTCCTTTCTCATCAACACTGCAGCCGTTTGATTCAGCCAGTCTCATCCTTTAAAAAAGTTTTAGCCCTAGCCGGTTTGGCTTAGTGGATAGAGCATTGGCCCACAGATTGAAGGGTCCTGGGTTCAATACTCGTCAAGGGCATGTACCTTGATTGCAGGTTCCCCAGCCCTGGTCGGGGTGCATACAGGAGGCAACCAACCAAATGTGTCTCCCTCACATGAAGTTTCTGTCTCTTCCTATCCCTTTCACTCTCTAAAAATCAATGGAAAAATATCTTCAGGTGAGGATTAACAACAACAAAAAAAGTTTTAAATGTTTTGGCCCTGGGCGGATAGCTCAGTTCGTTGGAACATCATCCTGGTATGCCAAGGTTGGGGGTTTGATCCCTGGTCTGGGCACATGTGAGAATCAGTGAATCAATGTGTGAATGGGTGGAACAATAAATCTATGTTTCTTTCTCTCTCTCAGATCAGTAAGGTTTAAAACATTGTTTAAATCTTTTTAACTGTACCAGTCGTCTTTCATTAGGTATTAATTCTGAGTTAGTGTGTGAAAGGATTCAGCAAAGGTTGAGTTCCACAAGGAAGAGTGCAGGGCAGAGAAGGCCATGGTGGGAATGCAAAGTACACCCTTCATGCGGGGCCCTCTTCAGGGGTTCTGTGGAGACATTTGTGTTTTGAGTTCCTTGTACAAAAAGTAGGAAAGCATGTCAGCTGCCATCACCACAGAAACCCCAGAAATGCTCCATTTTTTCACATTGACATACTTGTGGTGACACTGGTAGTAACTTGGAATGCTCAGACAGTGCCTCTGGAGGTGAGATCTCACATCAGCATCCAGTTTGGCAGCTCCTTCATTTTGACATCCACGAGTTTCTTCTCCTTCACTGGCATGACTTATGCCATCTGGGTGTCCGCTGTCACCAATGTCGACTGTTAGTTCTGCTTAAATTGAAGCCACCTGTTCTGATGTTACCTTTGCTTTTGCTGCAGTTGCTGAGTTCCCTTTAAATGAATTGTGTATTTTTACCCCCACTCCTGGGGATTTGGGGATCCCTACGCACTTATTTCATTCTGACTGGAGACATCTATCGTCGCAGGTGAAGGGTGACTCTAGGTCTGAGGAAATCTATTAGTTGCTGCATTGTAGCAAAGCAGTTAGAGCTCCAGGCTTGAGGAAAAGCTGAGCTATATCTTTCCTATTGGTCTCTCCTTGGACCCCATTAAAAATTTAGTCCCACACCTCCTCTCTTCTCTAGGGAAACCTAGACCTTGGGGTCTCAGAGACATCCTGCAGGCCTTGCCCTCAGCTCTTTGGTTAATAGGCTCCTCTGAAAGGAGACAGAAAGTTTATTCCCCTTCAGTTCAGGCTGCCTCCACCTAGCTAAGGTACCATGGCTCTTTTCTTAATATAAGTTTGGTAGATATGCTCCTGGCTTTCTTACTTGACCATTCTCCAGTTTGGATGCTTTTATGGTAGAGCCAGGTTGTTTCATGTATTGCGTTGTATATGATACTGTGGGGAGAGCATGCCACAAGATTTATGGGAGCATCTTTCTGGTTAATATTCTGTAGCAACATTTCCATTCATAGCTTCATCCTCCATCCCAATACTTCTGTTAATATAAAAAAACATACAAACCTGTAAAGGATTTTTGTGAGTTTATTTGAGCCAAACTGTGGACAATTGCCAAGAAGCAGTATCTCAATGGATTGGGATAATGCTTCGGAGAAAGGTGGTTTTTCATCTATTTATTTTTATTTATTTATTTTTTAAAATATATTTTATTGATTTTAGACAGGAAGGGAGAGGGAGATAGAAACATCAATGATGAGAAAGAATCATTGACCATCTGCCTCCTGCATGCCCCCCACTGGGGACCAAGCCCACAACCCAGGCACTTGCCCTTGGCCGGAATCGAACCTGGGACCCTTCAATCTGTAGGCTGATGCTCTATCCACTGAGTCAGACCAACTAGGGATTCCATCTATTTTTATACATTGCAATCAAAGGAGAGGATGTAGGTGGGTTACCTGAAATCCATTGGTGATAGATTAGAGAGGCGGGAGAAAGCAAAGCGGGGAAACCCCTGGGATTGGATAAAAAGTAAAATGATAGACACATACTTAGGTGGGTGCAGGAACAGTTAACATGATAGCAATGAAGGAATTTGTGGTATCTGACATGGTGCCCAGGCACATTAGGTTGTGCCCCAAGGGGTCCAGAAAAAAGGAAGTTACAAGTTAACCAGACATTTTAAGGATATGTTACTACAAATGCAAAAAAACAGATAGGCTCAGTTAAGGTAAAGGTTGACCTTGTCAGGGAAGGTACCAGCCTAGGATGTAACTACCCCACCATAACTGCTTTTAGTTAAGTTTAATTTCAGACCATCCTTTGTGGTTACTTTAGGTCTCTGAGTTTGCAAGACCGTCATGCAGGCATTCCCTGAGCTTGTCAGGTTAGCATGTGGCCCCTTTTGTGTCAGGCCTCTCAGTCACAAATTCCAGTTCCTCTGAGCACCATCTACTTCCCACTTTTTCTTCCTTTCTTCCTTTCCTCTCTCTCCCTTCACCCATCCTTTGTGAGTTAGTAGGGGAGGTCTGATTGTCTCTTTTCAGAACAACTTTTTAATTTTTAAAAGATTACATAGGCGCTGAAACCGGTTTGGCTCAGTGGATAGAGCGTCGGCCTGCGGACTGAGGGGTCCCAGGTTCGATTCCGGTCAAGGGCATGTACCTGGGTTGCGGGCACATCCCCAGTGGGAGATGTGCAGGCGGCTGCTGATCGATGTTTCTCTCTCATCGATGTTTCTAACTCCCTATCTCTCTCCCTTCCTCTCTGTAAAAAATCAATAAAATATATTTAAAAAAAAAAAGATTACATGGGCAAGACATGAGTAAGTACTTATATAAAACTAGAGGCCCAGTGCACGAATGCGTGCACTGGAGGGGGCCGGGGGGAGCACCAGAGGTTGGCTGGCAGGCCCCGATCTAGTTGTGTAGATGTGCTGAGGTAGCAGCAAGCAAAGATCACAGACAGAGTGCCCCAAAATGGCATGAACACCAGCTATGCTCTGAGGTGGAAATACAGCTCTACTTCACTGCCCACGCTTGGGCTGCCTCACTCTCCCCAGGGAGGAGTTGCTGACAGACAGATAGGTTGTCTCTCATACCTCAGCCACACATTTTTGGGGGGCTCCACCCCCAAGCATGATAGGTAGCTGACTTTGGCCAATGGTAGGAGTGCTAGCCAATCAGCGATTGGGAGCCTGGAAAGGTGTGGGGCCGAGCTAGAAGTGGCTGATGGGGGCAGAAGAGCAAGCGGCACACAGTGCAGTGGCAGAGGTAAGATGGTGATGGTGCTTACTTTAAGTCTTTGCAGTTAGGTTGCTGCCTTGCCCCTTCTGCCCCCTCTGAGCTGCTAATCTGTCTCAATTAGCGTTGGGGTCCCTCTCCTACAGGCTTTCCGGACTCAGGTTCTCCAGTGCCTGAAGCCTTAGCCGGGGGGAGGGACTGTAGGAGGTTGGCCAGCTACCGGCCGCGAGGGAGGTTGGCTGTGGGAGCACACTGACCACCAGGGGGCAGCTCCTGCATTGAGTGTCTGCCCCCTGGTGGTCAGTGTATGTCATAGAGACTGGTCGTTTAGTTGGACCGGTCGCTTAGGCTTTTATATATATAGACTAGGGGCCCAGTGCACGAAATTCGTGCACTGGGTGGGGGGGGGTCCCTCAGCCCAGCCTGCCCCCTCTCACATACTGGGAGCCCTCAGGCGTAGACCCCCATCACCCTCCGATCACCTGATCGGCCCCTTGCCCAGGCCTGACGCCTCTGCCAGAGGTGTCAGGCTTGGACAGGGGACTCCCATCTCCCCCCGATCACTGGCTCTGACCCCCGCCCAGGCCTGAGGCCTCTGGCCCAGGAATCATGCCTGGGCAGGGGACCCCCATCTCCCTCTGATCACTTGCTCCACCCCCCGCCCAAGCCTGACGCCTCTGGCCCAGGCATCAGGCCTGGGCAAGGGGACCATCATATCCCCCCAATCCCCGGCTCTGCCCCCCACCCAGGCCTGATGCCTCGGCCAGAGGAGTTGACCCTCATCACCCTCCGATCACCAATCATTGGATCGGCCCCTTGACCAGGCCTGAGGCCTCCGGCAGAGGTGTCAGGCCTGGGCGGGGGACCCCCAGCTCCCGCGGTTGCAGGCTCTGCCCCTGCCCAGGCCTAACGCCTCTGGCCGAGGCGTTAGGCCTGGGCAGGGGACTCCCAGCTCCCCGCGATCTCCCGCTCTGCCCCTGCCCAGGCCTAACACCTCTGGCCGAGGCATTAGGCCTGGGCAGGGGACCCCCAGCTCCACGCGATCTCCCTCTCTGCCCCTGCCCAGGCCTAACGCCTCTGGCCAAGGCATTAGGCCTGGGCAGGGGACCCCCAGCTCCCTGCGGTTGCAGGCTCCGCCCCTGCCCAGGCCTAACGCCTCTGGCCTAGGCATCCGGCCTGGGCAGTGGTAACCCGCAGTGGCAGCGGCCCCGCGATCGTGGGCTCCGCTTTAGGCCCAGGCAAGGGACCCCTAGCTCCCGGGACTGCCATCTTCGACCGTGCCCAGCTCCCATCGCTGGCTCCACCCCTACTTCCTGCTATCACTGGCCAGGGCGGCAAAGGCGCTTGATTCTCCGATCATGGCTGGGGGGCCGCCTTTGCCCTGCCCCCCGGCTCTTAGCTCCCCCCTGGGTTTCCGATCACTGTCAGTGGCAGGGGGCTTCTTCCTGCTTTCCCTTTCGCCTCCCTGCATTGTGCCTACATATGCAAATTAACCGCCATCTTTGTTGGCAGTTAACTGCCATCTTAGTTGGCAGTTAATTTGCATATAGCCCTGATTAGCCAATGAAAAGGGTAGCGTTGTACGCCAATTACCATTTTTCTCCTTTATTAGTGTAGATTTTTAACAGTACAACCTAGGTTCTCCTTCACTTTCCTCCCATTCCACTGTCCTCCTCACCACCTTCCCCTTCACCCCATTTCCATCTCACTTACCTTGTAGTCAGGTTACTGGTCTATTTATATAATCTACTCCCTCGAGTTAATTTTTAATATCTTTCTAAAATGTTATGTAATATTTCTTGATTTTCAAATTTATTCTTATAAAGTGCATAATGAGAATACTTGCTTCATAAAGTTAGTGTGAGGATTAAATGAGTTCATGTATGTCAAGTATGTAGAAGGTATTAGATTTCTTATTTCATAGTATAAAAACAGTATTTTAAGAAAAAGCTAATAAGCGTAGAACTAAGGGGATTTAAAATATGGAGTAAGCCAGATATATTTTGAGAAGAGGGTTTTTGAGTATAGTAAGGGTCTCCATTTTATGACTCGGATCTAAATTTCTTTTCTCTGGCATCTAAAAATCACTAGAGGGCAGTGATCATGTTTGGGAGATGCAATTTTATGTATCAGTATACTTATAAAGAGCTATTAAGAGTATACTGTGTGATATTATAGTAGCTTTAACTCCCTAATTATGTTTCCCTTATGAGTATAGTATTTTTTATTCCTTTCATTCATTTATTAAACATTTATTGCTTTGCTTAGTGATGTGCTGGAAATAGAGATTATAGTGATTGATGTAAGATAAGTAAAAAAGATCACCTGATTTAGTAAACCTTCTAAGTGGAGGAATCATGTCTGTCTAATCAGTGTGTGGCACATACCAAGTAATTAATAAATAGTTTTGAATACTGTTAGTCAAGAACTGTGAAATTGCTATGGTGTGTGTTCTGAGTACACTTGAAGTATAGAGGTGAGACCCTCGGTCAGACCGATGAATAGAGATCAGGGATTGCTTAGAAAGATTACTCATAGAGCAAATCTTGGAAGAATGAATTACAGTTAACCTGGTGAAAAACAAAGGGAAGAGCACAAAGAATGTGCAGAGGAAGGAAGTCTTAGAGCAGCAGTTCTCAACCTGTGGGTCGCAACTCCTTTGGCGGTCGAGCGACACTTTCACAGAGGTCGCCTAAGACCATCCTGCATATCAGATATTTACATTACGATTCATAACAGTAGCAACATTACACTTATGAAGTAGCAATGAAAATAATTTTATGGTTGGGTCACAACATGAGGAACTGTATTTAAAGGGCCAGAAGGTTGAGAACCACTGTCTTAGAGGGAATGCCTGTAGAAATGGAGAGGCCACAGTGATTTCTGCACAGTCAGGTCATTGTAAGGGTGTGGAGGAATGGGCGGATATACTAGTATTAGCCCAGCAAAGGCCAGATCATAACAGCTCTTTTATGTCTTGCAAATTCCACCCTGTGAACTGAGAATATTTATAAATTTTTAAGCAGGGAGCATGACATGATCATTTGGTTTTATAAGTTAGCATTTTATTAAAAGTGACCATTTACTAGTCTGTACTAATACATTTCAAAAAGTTATATCAACCATATTTTCTGTCAATAAATGAACTTAAGTTAAAAATGAATAGCAAACAGTATATACAAACCCCACATTTGAAAATTTAAAAGTGTACCATCTGTAAATCCCATTGATCAAAAATAAAATAATTCAAATTAGAAAATACCTAGAGGTAAATAATAAAGACAATTAGGATATATTAGAACTTGTGTGACATAGGGAAGCCCTGTGTACTCATATTTAAAAATAGAAATTAAGCCCGCTGCCATGGCTCAGTGGTTGAGTGTTGACCTATGATCCAGGAGGTTACAGTTCGATGCCCAGTCAGGGCACATGCCTGGGCTGCAGACTTGATCCCCAGTGTAGGGCCTGCAGGAGGCAGCTGATCAATGATTCTCTCTCATCATTGATATTTCCTTCCCCTCTCCCTCTCCCCCTCTGTTAAAATATATTTATAAATAAATAAATAAATAAATAAATACTAAATATTTATCAGCTAAGTATCTAAATTAGGAAAAGAACAACAGGATAAATTCAGGTGAATGAAATAGATGATAAAGATAAAAGCTAACACTTGTAGAGCACTTGCTATGTACAAAATACTGTTCCATGTAATTTACAAGGTTTTTCTCATTTAATGTTTACAACAACCCTGTAATGTAGGTACTATTGTTATTCCCATTTTACAGATGAGAAAACTAAGGCACAGAGAGAAACTTATTCAAACTTCTAACTAATAAGTGATAGAATTGGGGCTTGAAATTAATGGGGAAATTTTTCTTAAAGATTCAGTGGACAGGATTAACAAAGCCAAAACTTGGTTTCTTGAAAAGACTGGTAAAATAAACCATTAGAATGATGAATCAAGAAAAATGCAGAAAGCACAAGTAGTATTGGAAATGTAAAAGGGGACATAACCTTAGATATAGAAGAGAATCTTTTAAAATAAGACAATACCTGGAATAACTATGCCAATAAATTTTACAATTCAAACAACAATTTTCAGCCCAAGGCTTTGGGTCAAGATGGCAGCATAGGTAAATGCGATACATCCTCACAACCAAATAAAAAATACAACTAAACTATAGAGCAACCATCTTTCAGAACTGCCTGAAATATAGCTGAACAGAAGTCCTACAACTAAGCATATAAAAAACAAGCCATATCAAGACTGGTAGGAGTGGTGGTTAAAAAATGGGAGGTACATCTCGGCTGCAGAGGTCTCCCTGAGGATCAAGGTGTCTCAGACTCACATCAGGCCCCTTAACCCAGGGTTCCAGTTCTAGGTAGAGAACTCCCTATAACTTCTGGCCGTAAAAAAAAGTGGGGATTGTGGCTGAGTGACACAGAGGCTGCTGGTGTCCCAGGTGTTTCTCTTAAAGGGCCATGCACACACGTACTCAGACTAACTCGCTCTAAGCTATAGCACAGATGCAGCAGTTTACAAGGTTCCAGGTACATACAGGGAGAAACTGAATTGTCTGGCATCAGAGCAAAAGCTGGCAGGGCAGCTTTCTCCCAGACAGAAGTGCTGGTAGAGGCCATTGTTCCTTTGCTGAGTTATTCCACCACAGAGCCAGCAGGCAGGCACCATATCAGAGTCTCTATCAGCCTGGCTTACACTGTTAGCCCTGCCCTGGTGATTCCCTGAGACCCCAATCCCACCAACATGTGGGCCCACCCAAGCTGTTTCCAGTGGCTTTTCCATAAAAATGGCCTGTCTGGGGTGCAGGCTTCCTACTTTCCTAAAATCTCTCAAAGAAGCATCATCTGGCCAAGGCATGCCCCACACCTCTCACTAAGTGACTCCAGGCCAGGCTCTAGTGTCATCCAGCCTTGGTTCACAGCTTGGCTTCTCCTGGGCCTCCACAAGTAGCAGCCATCTGCAAATCACTTTGTAACTCATTCCAGGTAGCCCCAGGCAGAACACAGGCCACGGCTGACCTTGATCTGTATGTCCTGGGATTCTCCAGAGCCAGTGCACTTGTGGGTATCTTCAGACCCCATCAGAGCACCACCCAACCACCTCCATAAGCAGCATACGTAAGGAGAGGACTCAGTGGACACCAGAGCTCCACTGAAGTAAGTCTTGCTTTATGGCATGGGCCCCTGTACAGCTAGCTGATCCTCAGTGGTCGCAGCCAGTCCTCCCAGCCAGTCAGCCAGGGGATAAATTTCTCCCCTTCCATGCCAACAGCAGTCAAGGCTCAACTACAACAGGGGGGTGGGTGTACACAGCTCACATGGGTATGGTGAGTACACCTGGAGTACCCAGCTTGGGTAAACGGGGAGGCTGTGCCACTAGACCAGCCGTGGGCAAACTACGGCCCAGGGCCGGATCCGGCCCGTTTGAAATGAATAAAACTAAAAAAAAAGACCGTACCCTTTTATGTAATGATGTTGACTTTGAATTTATATTAGTTCACACAAACACTCCATCCATGCTTTTGTTCCGGCCCTCCGGTCCAGTTTAAGAACCCATTGTGGCCCTCGAGTCAAAAAGTTTGCCCACCCCTGGTAGTCAGTCTGTGTTCTTGGAGACCTGGTGTCTGGAAGGATTGTGTCAGCCAGGGTTCATCAGGAAAGCTGGAGCCACACTGATTATTTTAACAGAGAGAATTTGGTTTCGGGAATTGCCTGCACAAGTATTAGGGGATTGGAAAAAACTAAAGGAACACTGGGCTTAACCAGTAGTGGTTGTGGGAAGCACCTGCCACCCCAGAGGTTGAACTTACAGAACCTGGAAGCTTGAAGAAAGTGTGCTCTGTGGACCCTCTCGGGGACTCAGAGCCAGCTACTGCTGGCACCCCTGGAGCTCAGGGAGGGCCCTGAGGAGCTGGCACTCAGACCCCGAAGGGTAGGTACCACTGGCTCTGAAGGCGGCAGGAGGTTGGTTCTGGGAATGTGAAAGGATCCTGGGAACTGGCTTACTGCTGCTGCCAGGGCGAAGGGTGTTGTTCAGGTGACGTCTACTGGAACAGCAAACAAGCTTAGGAAGAAGGAAGTCTCTTCTCCCCCTCCAGCTTTCTCTAGTTTCCCGCAGGCAGAACCTTCCCGGAGCCAGCTAGTGGAAGACAGGTTGGCAGTGTCCCATTCAGCATCACAAAGCAGGGGTGTGGGTCCAAGTGTGAGTTTCTGGTTTTGCTTTGTCTTTTTGTTAAAAAGTGATAGTAATCATATTAAGGAGGATGGTACCTGGGAGATGACAAGACCTCAGTTCTTGTCCTCTTGAAGGAAAGATTTCAATCAAGAGACACAGTGCAGCGAAGCAAGCAAGAATTTATTGGCTGCAGCAAAACACACTCAGGACAGTGAAACAAGAAAGGGCTTAGATTAGAAGCAACAGGAGAGCCTAGGCTGAGCTGCTTTGCTCACTGAGAAGACAGAGAAAAGGGGGCCTTAGAGACAGGTTCAGGGAGTGAGCCCGGGACGAGCTGCCACTGCCCATTGCTCCCCTGGTTGCAATCTCATGGGGTCCCTTAGAGCAGTGGTTCTCAACCTTCTGGCCCTTTAAATTCAGTTTCTTATATTGTGACCCAACCATAAAATTATTTTCATTGCTACTTCATAACTGTAATGTTGCTACTGTTATGAATCGTAATGTAAATATCTGATATGCAGGATGGTCTTAAGTGACCCCTGTGAAAGGGTCGTTGCACTGCCAAAGGGGTCGTGACCCACAGGTTGAGAACCGCTGCCTTAGAAGTTAGGGAATGCGTGCCTGTGGGGGAAGGGAATGGCACATATGTGCTCCCTGTGCCCCATGGGGAGAGCTCACACTGGATCCTTTGTATTGATGGTATTTATCTCTCTCTTGCAGGTGGAGGTGGTCTCTGGGTGGTGGAGGGGGGTCTGAATAGAATATTCATCAGCTTTCCAGGGGTGCTCTTTCAGGTTCATGGTCTCCACTGATTGGTTGACGCCAGGCAGGGGGTCATTATCCAGTGAAGCTGGTCCTTAGATAGCCAGTGTCACTTGTCTGGTTTTGCTGCTTTTCTGGGTCTGGAGCTGAAATACAGGCTAGATATTATCTTTAGAGACGAAAAGGTCAGGGGTTTCAAACCACATGACCAGCAATATGGAAGGTCCAGACCACATGACCAATGATATGAAAGGTCAGGGAGTCTAAACCATGTGACCAGCAATAACCTAAGGGAGGAAAGGTTACCCTGGGGGCAAGATCCTTTCTAAGCACCCAGGGCTTTCTGCCCTGGTGACCTTCTGTACTTGGCCCGTCCTTCTTGCTCTACTCATGTCTGTCTAAATGCCTCCAGCAGTACTTTCTGTTACTTTCTCATCACCTACCAACTCCTGACTGTAGTAATGCATACTTGTTGCTTATTGGTTGTGTGCACTTTGGCAAATTGCTTAACTTTGCTGAGCTTCACTTTTTCCTTCAGAGTTGTGAAGATGAAATAGTCTTAAGTGGCTTAATACAAGTTTCCCTTTTGATGTATTTACTCCTGTACTTATGGCACTTAAAACACTCCACTTGGCATCAGAAGGCCTGGGTTTCAGTCTGTCTTCAAATTACCAGCTGTGAGAAATTCAGTAAGTCACCTTAGCTCCCTGAACCATCTTTCCTCGGTAAAAGTAGGAGTAATTTTACTTACTGTGATGGTCATACAGATGGTTGTAAAGATGGTGATGTGGTGACATAAAGTTACCATTAAATATTATACATCAGTTTTCATTTACTCTGCACAGAAGACCTAGATCCCGAGCTCTTCTGTACCACGTTAAACTGATCTTATCTCTATAAAATACTGTCCAGAAACACAGACAGTATTGTTTACCATTACCCATAATAAATCTAGAGGGATGACCACACACTGTTCCCTCACAGCCATTTCTACAACCACTGGTTGACTCTGTTTTGGGCCATTGTGCTTATTCCAGAGGAGATAGAAGACACATCCAGAGCCCCTCAATTAACAGCTGTTATTAAAGAGTCTCTTCTGAGCACAGAAGTGTCAAAAATTGCTGTATAGCATCATATAGTTCTAATTATTTGTGAGTGTTTTTTGTTTAACATAATTAACAAAAAACTTTGGAGAAACTAGGTTAGGGAATTTGTAGTACAAAGTTGAATGGTATTTTGAAAGTAGATTATCTCCTGTTTTTTAAAAATACTTTAGAAACGAAGCACTTATTGTATACTAATATGTAGGCCCCTAGTAAGGGATATAAAACATAATGCCATACTAGTTTGTCTTTCCTCTCTGTTTTTGGAAGTGTCAATGTAAGGTCCAAACCTATCGAGAATTTTTGAGGGTTTTTTGTGATTTTTTTTGACCGCATATAACTGGGAGCAAGATCTGAAATGCTTCAGAGAATAGCTGTTTTGCAGGTTCTTTTATGCATTTGAAATTAAGGAAGGAACATAAGGAAGGTTACATGGAGGTGGGAGAAAGTAAAGCAGGGATTGGATTACAGGATACTCAGAAGGTTATGTGCTCTCTTTTTTGTTTATTAATCCTCACCTGAGGATACTTTTCCATTGATGTTTAGAGAGAATGGAAAGGAGGGGGAGAGTGGAGAGAGAGAAACTAGAGAACTGTGGATGTGAGAGAATAATTATGTGCTCTCTTGAGGGTAGTTAAGACTTATTTCCAAGATGTGTTAACCTAAGATGCACAGAAACAATGGACAGGGCTTTGCATTAAAGAAGTTAAAGGCCCGGAGCATGACTGCCCACCCACTAAGACTTGCCCAGGTAAGACTTTATGATCAGATCGCCCTATGAGGTTACTGTCCAGAGGACCCCTTTTCTTCATCCACAGAATGTATACTTGTGTTGAGGACAGTAGTCTTAGCACAGAAGGAAAGGGAAAGGTTTTGAATGAAGAGGAGATGGTTGAGCAGAAATACAAAGGTTACATTTATTTTGAGTAAATAAGTGAGCATTGGGGAAAGGTAAAGTCCAGTTGAAAAGTAATTTCAGGGGGGATGATGAAATATGTGCCCTCTAGGTGATGAAGACAGGACAGTTTCTTCATAAAGCAAAACTTTGCCATCCCTGCTGTAAGTCAGAATTTAGCTAGGTGGTTGGTCCTTTTTACTCCTTTTTCAGACTTTTCAAAAACCTCATTATGAATGTCTCACTCATCACAGTTTCCCACAGCATGGATCCAAGGCAGGCTTTTTGGCGAGATTCCTGGCGAGATTGGCATACAATCACAGACCTGTTTATTTAAGCATGTTATTTTCTTAAGGGTTTATGTTTAGATTTGGGAGAAATTGTTTTTTACACCGATATAAAAATAACCGCGAGTAGAGTTGCTCCAGGCATATGTGTATATGTTAGTTTAGGGATTGATGGGGTGGAGGTTAGAAATGGGAAGAGAATGGATGAGTTGCTGGTTAAGGGAAAAGACAATATTCTTATGCTAATCCAGGCTCTGGATAAGGAGCAAAGCAGCCATACAAACAATGGCCCAGGAGCCAGAAAGTCTGCAGTGAGTGAGCCTTCTCAGAAGGCTTGTCAGACCCGGCGCCTGGAGCTGCCGAGGGAGGGGCCTCTAGAAGCCAGTCTTTTCCTTGTGCTTGAAGGGTTTGGCAGCAGGCCAGCTTGTTGAAAATTCCCAAACCTCAGTACTAGAAAGTAAAAATCAAGGGTGTGAGCTTCACTGGAAGAGGAAAGAATGACCTTAGTTTGTTTTTTCAGCCTGCCTCACCCTTTGCCTGTTTTGTGGTAGTTTTTTAAATACTCTGATCGAACTATTGGGTCACCCTTGTTACAGTTTGCAAAGCTTTAACATTTTTTATTTTGAAAGAAATTAATTTTACAGAGTTACTTTGCCTTAATGTTATTTTCCTGAAGAAGAAACTGCACCAGTCTGTCTATGTATGTAGCAAAGGAAATTTATTTAGTTGCTTATTTGGACTCTTTAATATAATATAATCTATATAATTAAGAAAATCATCAGCATTTATATTAACAACTAAAATCACAAATCTCCCCAAAATTACATAGCAGATCAATTATAGATAGAGCTGATATATGAAACTGTTGGGGCAGGGGAAATTTTCCCCTTACCCATTTAGTTCTGCAGGTCGAATGATTCAAAAGATGTATGGACTATTACTAGGAAAAAATCAAATTTTAATACGTGTATGGGGGAAATTCATGTAAGCATGAAAATTGCAAAGACATTGAGGCAAAATGAGAGATATATATGTCATTTTGGACCAAGGAGTGGGAGATAGGCAGTTCACCAGTAGATGGGAAGGAGCAAACATTTGGTAAACAAATTCTGGCAGGACCACCCAGAAACAGAGGGGAATCTAGCAAACAGATTGATGCTTGAATCCTCCCTGTCTGCCACCCTCATTTCATATGTGTGGAGATGGATATGCTGAGGTTCCCTTCATGAAGCAAGTTTTTCTATCAGAATCTCTTTAGGTAGGTAAGAGGGAAGGAAAAAAACACCCTCTTCTTGAGTTTGTTGTACTTGTTTTCAGCTTGAAATAACCTGCATGCCCTTTGGAGGGCACTCACTCTGACCCCCCACAAAACCAGTAGTGACATTAGAATTACCTCTCTTAAAATGCCAGGATTGTATAGGAAAAGTGCCTTTACCTAAAATACAAAACTGATGTCATCATTATGAAATCTATAGTTTAAAGAGGCAAATGTAACAGTGTATAACTAGTGGCAGTTTTTCCCACACAAAAAATGAGCCTTGAGGATCCAAGATGGTGGCAGAGTACAGGGAAGCCGCACACACCTCCTCCCAGGACCAAACTGGAATTACAACGAAATTATTGAACAGTCATCATGAATAACCAACCAAAGACTAGTTGGAGAGAAGCATTATAACCAAGGGTTTACAGAAGAAGCCGCATCAAGACCAGTAGCTTCAATTGTAGGAAGAATGGAGATACAGAAAGGGTGGTCCTGCTCCCACAGGCGGCAGTGGACGTTCCGGAGGGATAGCTCAAGGCTTTGTCTATATTGAATAGACAAAGACTGTCTATTCAATAAATGATGTTGGGAAAATTTGACAGGTACGTGCAAATAAATGAAATTTAGACCACCAAATTACACCATACACAAGAATAAACTCAAAATTGATTAAAGACTTAAATGTTAGATCAAAACCATAAAAATCCTAGAAGAAAACAGGCAGTGAAATCTCAGACATTTCTTGTAGCAATATGTTTTCTGATATCTCTCCTAGGGCAGTGGTCAGCAAACTCATTAGTCAACAGAGCCAAATATCAACAGTACAACGATTAAAATTTCTTTTGAGAGCCAAATTTTTTAAACTTAAACTATATAAGTAGGTACATTGTTATTAACTTAATTAGGGTACTCCTAAGCTGGCCTTTGCTGAAAACGTCCTCAATCTAATTGAGGAACATTCGCTGAGGTCGACCCCTTCCAACTCTCCCATCCACACTCAACTCGTGCATGAATCGCACGTGCCTCCCCTGTGCTGCGTCTCCCGTCGCCCAACTGACCAACACCCCCCACTTCTTCTAATGCCACTTCTTCAAAATAGACTCACCCAGGCCAAAAACCGACTTACGCACATGGGCCATGAAGTTTCAATCACACTGTACATGTGTGCCTGCACGTGGTATTTTGTGGAAGAGCCACACGTGGCTCACGAGCCGCGGTTTGCCGACCACTGTCAAGGGCAAGGGAAACAAAAGAAAAAATAAACCATTGGGACTAAATCAAACTGAAAAGATTTTTCACTGCAAAGAAAACCATCAACAAAATGAAAAGACAAACCACTAAATGGGAGAACATATTTGCCAAAGATATATCTGATAAAGGGTTAATGTCCACAATTTATAAAGAACTTACAAAATTCAACACCAAAAAAACAATTCAACTAAAAAATGGGCAAAGGACCTGAATAGACTATTCTTCAAAGAGGACATAAAGATGGTTAAGAGACATGAAAATATGCTCAGGGTCACTAATCATCTGACATGTAAATTAAAACCCCAATAAGATATCATCTCACACCTGTCAGCAAATAAACAAATACAAGTGCTGGCCAGGATGCGGAAGAAGAGGAACCTTTGTGCACTCTTGGTGAGAATGCAGACTGATTCAGCCACTGTGGAAAACATAATGGAGCTACCTCAAAAAATTAAAAATAAAACTGTCCAGTGATTCCACTTCTAGGAATATATCTGAAGAAACTCAAAACACTAATTTGAAAAAATATATGTACCTTTATGTTCATTGCGGCGTTATTTACAATACCCAAGATTTGGAAGCAGCCCAATTGCCCATCAGTAGATGAGTGGATAAAAAAGCTTGGTACATTTATACAATGGAATACTACTTAGTCGGAATAGTAAAGAAGGAAATCTTACACTTTTGTGACATGGATAGACCTGGCAAATCCTATCTAATAAAAGAGTAATATGCAAATTAGTCGTCACTCCATCACAAAGATGGCCACACCCATAGCCACAAGATAGCGGCGCTCAGTCCCCTCAGCCCCACCGCTGAAGTGTCCGGGCCTGTTGGCCAGACAGGGGACGGGGGAGGCAGGGGGGATGCCGAGGGGCCGAGCAAGTGATAGGAGGGGCTGGGGGTCCCCTGCCAGGCCAGAGGCCTCAGTCTTGGGTAGGGGCGGAGCCGGCAATTGCAGAGGTCTGGGGGTCCCCTACCCAGGCCTGCAGCCTTGGCCAGAGGCTACAGGCCTGGGCAGGGGTGGAGCCAGGATCAGAGGGGCAGGGGCGGAGCCAGCGATCGTAGTAAACTACAGAGGAAACACCTTTTCTGACCATTCATTGGCTTAGCTCCCTGTATGCCACTGATAATATTCTTAGTAACTTGAGTAGTAAGAATCCAAAAAGGTGATCTAGGGTTTTTTACCACACTCCTGGAGAAAAGAACGAAGGTCCGCTGCTGGAGGGCTAAGAAATGTCATATCCTGCCCTAGCAGGTTTGGCTCAGTGGATAATGCCTCAGCCTGCCGACCACACGGTCTGGGTTCAATTCTGACCAAGGGCATGTACCTAGGTTGCAGGCTCTTCCCTGGCTGAGGCCCAGGTCAGTGCTCATGCAGGAGGCAACCAATCAAAGTGTTCCTCTCACTTTAATGTTTCTCTCTCTCTTTCCCTTTCTCTTCCACATTCTCTAAAAATCAATGGAAACATATCCCCAGATGAGGATTAAAAAAAAAAAAAAAAAAAAAAGACATGTCATACCCTATGAAAGACACATCTTGAAAATGCCTAAAGAAAGTTGTCATTTTTTTATGGTGAAGGGACTGGAGTCCGTGTTGGTGAAAACACCTTGGTGGCTGTGGTGACTGGCAGTGGCTGCAGCAGTGGGGTGATGGGGCTGGCGCCTTCCCCTAATCAGCCCGGTCACCTCCCGCAAAGGGAGGCCAGACTGTGGCTTAGGCCTGCTCCCCTAGGGGAGCAGGGAGCGGGCCTAAGCCATCAGTAGGACATCCACTGAGGGCTCCCAGTATGTGAGAGGGGACAGGCTAGACTGAGGGGACCGCCCCCCCCCCCCACCCAGTGCACGAATTTCGTGCACCGGGCCCCTAGTCCTATCTAATAAAAGAGAAACATGGTAATTAGCCCTACATCCGCTACCCTTCCCATTGGCTAATCAGGGCGATATGCAAATTAACTGCCAGCCAAGATGGCGGCCGGCAGCCAGGCAGCTTGAAGTGAACATGAGGCTTGCTTGCTTCAGTGACGGAGGACTCCAACGTTCCCCGCCTGCCGCTGCCGGCCTCTGAGCTTGCAGTTTGAAATATTGTTACAAATATAGAAGCTAAACAAAACCCCAGAAACCTGCTTTCAGCCAGCCGGGATCTCAGAGCTAGAGTTGATACAGTGTTTCGATTATAGAACCCAAACAAACCAGATACCTGCTTTCAGTAGCAGAGGCCTCAGTGCTGGAGCCAGAGCTAAAGCTGGCCCAGAATTAAAAAAAAGAGAAAAAAAGGTACAGTTGGGAGCTTCCGTCACCCGCCAGCCTGAAAACAGCCCTCAGCCCCTCACCCAGACTGGCCAGGCAACCCAGTGGGACCCCCACCCTGAAGGGTGTGTGACCAGCTGCAAACAGCCATCATCCCCTCACCCAGGCTGGCCAGGCACCCCAGTGGGGACCCCCACCCTGATCCAGGACACCCTTCAGGGCAAACCAGCTGGCCTCCACCCATGCACCAGGCCTCTATCCTATATAGTAAAAGGGTAATATGCCCCCCAGCACCGGGATCAGCAGAGCCAAGAGGCCTCCCGGCACCGGGATCAGTGTGACAGGGGGCAGCACCCAAATCCCCTGATCGCCCTGTGGCTCTGTGTGTGACAGGGGGCGGGGCCACAACCTCCCTATCTGCCCTGCTCTGTTCGTGACAGGGGAAGACGCCCCAACCCCCTGATCTTCCCTGCTTTGTGCCTGATAGGGGGGAACTCCCCAACCCCCTGATCGCCCTGTGGCTGTGTGTGTGACAGGGTGCGGCGCTCCAACCCCCTGATCAGCCCTGCTCTGTGTGTGACGGGGTAGAGCCATAACCTCCCCATCGGGCCTGCCATGAGTGTGAGAGTGGCGACGCCCCAACCCCCTGATCGGCCCTGCTCTGTGGGTGATAGAGGGTGGCGCCTCAACCCCCTGATCTGCCCTGCTCTGTGTGTGACAGGGTGCGGTACCTCAACTCCCCTATCGGCCCTACTCTGTGAGTGACAGGGGGGAGCTCCTCAACCCCCTGATGGGCCCTGCTCTGTGCGTGACTGGGGGCTGTGCCCCAACCCCCTGATGGGCCCTGCTCTGTGCGTGACAGAGTCAGTGCCCCAACCCCCTGATAGGCCCTGCTCTGTGCGTGACAGGGTACGGAGCCCCAACCCCCCTGATGGGCCCTGCTCTGTGCGTGATGGGGGTGGCGCCGCAACCTCCCCATCGACCCTGCCTTGAGTGTGACGGGGTGGTGCCCCAACCCCCCAATCGACCCTACCCTGAGCATGACTGAGGGTGGCATCACAACCTCTCGATCCGCCCTGCTCTGTGCATGACAGGGGGCGGCGCCCCAGCTCCCCAATCGGCCCTGCTCTGAGCCCGACCAGGGGCTGCACCTAAGGATTGGGCCTGCCCTCTGCCACCCGGGAGCAGGCCTAAGCCAGCAGGTCGTTATCTCCCGAAGGGTCCCAGACTGCGAGAGGGCACAGGCCGGGCTGAGGGACCCCCGAGTGCACAAATTTTTGTGCACCGGGCCTCTAGTATTATTGTAAATGACATAAGCCAGAGAAAGACAAATACTATATGACTTCACTTATATGTGGAATCTAATGAATAAAATAAACTCACAAACAAAATAGAAACAGACTTATAAATTCAGAGAACAGACTGGCAGCTGTTAAAGGGGAGAGGGGAATGGGCTGGGTGAAAAAGGGGACAGGATTAAGCCCTAAAAACCCTATAGACAACAGTATGATGATTACCAGAGGGAAAGGGAATAGGGAGGGAGTAGGGGAGGAAGTAGAGGGTATGAGGTGATAAGTAGTGATGGAAGGACACTTGACTTGAGACAGTGAATATACAGTACAATATACAGATGATGTATTATAGAATTGTATACCTAAAATCTATATAATCTTATTAACTGATGTCACCCCAATAAATTCAGTAAAAAAATGTTTTCTTAATGAGCCTTATTTATATAATTTTAAAACAAAAGAGCATACTTTTGGTTACTCCTTTGAAAGAAATATGTCAGTTATATTATCCAGTTCTTTAAGACTGTCTTATACTTTTATTGTTATACTAGAGGCCCGGTGCACAAAATTTGTGCACGGGGGAGGGGGGCTGTGAGGGGTCCCTCAGCCTGGCCTGCACCCTCTCCAGTCCAATCTGGGACCCCTCGGGGGATGTCTGACAGCCTCACACAATCTGGGACCTCATGCTCCTAACTGCCTGCCTGATTGCCCCTAACCTCTGCCTGCCTGCCTGATCGCCCCTAACTGCTCACCTACCAGCCTGATCTCCCCTAACTGCTCCCCTGCTGGCCTGATCGCCCCTAACCTCCTCTGTCTTGCCCTGCACCCGGGACGCAGGTTCCCCTCCTCCGACCAGTCAGAGGCACACAAAACCCAGGCTTCCCTCCGTCTGGCCGGCCACAGGCACCCAGGACTTGGGCTGGCTCCACCTAGGCCGGCCGCAGCCACAGGGGACTGTGAGCGGATGGCTTTGCCTGGGCTGCAGCCGCAGCCGCCCGGGACTGCAGGGCGGGCAGCTTCGTGTTCCTCTCCTGGGCCACAGGCGCAGCCACTGGCACCCAGGACCATGGGGTAGGTGGCTTGTCCCTCTCCCGGGCCGCAGCCTGGCTGGTCCCCATTCCTCTCTCGCAACCTCATTTGTGCCTGGCTGGTCTCCATTCCTTTCGCAAGCTCATTTGTACCTGGCTGGTCCCCAATCCTCTCTCCCCAGTGTTGAGTGTCTGAGCTGTTACAGTGTGAGGACATGATGACCATTTGCATATTAGCTATTTATTATATAGGACTGGAGACCTGGTGCACAAATTCGTACACCAGTGGGGTCCCTCGGCCTGGCCTGCAGGATTGGGTCAAAACCGGCTCTCCGACATCCTCCGAGGGTCCCAGATTGCGAGAGGGTGCAGGTCAGGCCGAGGGACCCCACCGGAGCATGATCAGGGCCGGGGAGGGATGCGGGAGGTTGGCCAGCCGGAGAGGGACTGAGGGGGTCTCCAGGGCATGTCCGGCCTGTCTCTCTCAGTCCAGATTGGTCAGATCCCAGCAGCAAGCTCACCTACCAGTTGGAGCATCTGCCCCCTGGTGGTCAGTGCCTGTGATAGCGACTGGTTTACTGTCTGCCCCCGGGTGGTCAGTGCACATTATAGTGAGTGGTTGAGGGGCCTTAGCATATCATTAGCATATTACGCTTTGGTTGAATGGCCGACCAGTTGACCGGACACTTAGCATATTAGTCTTTTATTATATAGGATTCTGACTTGAGTATGGTTTCTGGGCTTCTGTCTTTGGTTGACTGTGCAGTAACTTACAGTAATTAGGCTTTATTATTTCAGCAAATTTCTCATAACGACTGTATTATAGTAATTATCTATTGCTGCCCAATGAATTATCCCAAAACTTAGCAGCTTAAAACAACCAACATTGCTCAGCCGTCATGGCTCAGTGGTTGAGCGTCGACCTATGAACCAGGAGGTCGTGGTTCGATTCCTGGTCAGGGCACATGCCCAGGTTGCAGGCTCAATCCCCAGTGTGGGGCATGCTGGAGGCAGCCAATCAATGATTCTCTCTCATCATTGATATTTCTATCTAGCTCTCCCTCTCCCTTCCTCTCTGAAATCAATAAAAATATATTTTAAAAAGAACAACACACACACAAAAAAACCATTTTCTGAGGTTTGAGAATCCACCAGGGCCTTAGCTTGGATGGTTCTAAGTTAGGATGATAATCAGTTGTGGTTAAGATGTCTGTTAAGCTACAGTCACCTGAAAACGTCCCTTGGGCTGGTGCATCCATCCATGACCAAGGCGACTAACTCACATGGCTGTTGGCACAGGAACGTCTCTGTGAGGCTACTTGAGTGTCATTGTGACATGTAAGCTGGCTTCCCTCAGAGTATTTCAAGAAGTCACATTCTGTTGTTTCCATTTGACTTCTTAGAAGTGGGAAATCAGGGGAGGGAAGTAGGCTTCACCTTTTGAAGGTAGTATCAGCATTTTTGGACATATATTTGATCATACGATGATCTTTCAGTAGATTTTTTTTTAACTGTGAAAAAAATACCTATTGTGAACTTTAGTTTGTATTCCAGATATCGTAATATAAACTCCAATAACATTGTCATGATGGATCCTGGACCATGACTTTATTTTATCGGTGAATTTCATATGAATAGAACGCTGGTGTTCTGGGCCCTTTTCCTTTTCATTCTTAGAAGGCCATCTCGTAGAGTCACAGCTTTACATATCTCCATGCTGTTGTCATAACAGACTTATCTCTTTGGTTCCAGATGTTTCCTTTAAGCTTCAGAACCAAATGCCTCATAGAAATTCCCTTTGGTCTAAAATGGAACCCTGATCTCTTCTCTGAAAATCCACTTGTCCCTACTTCAGTTAATTGCTCATGCCAGATCTTCTTTGACCCCTCACTTCCCCACATCTGATCCATTGCCAAGTCCTATTGAGTCTATTTGTGAAGCATATTGTGAATTCAGCCACTGCACCTCCACCACCTTAATCTTAACCCCCATCACCCCTCTCCTAAAGTCCTCCAGTGTCCTTACTGATGTGTTCACTCCTGTTGTCCTCTCCAGTCCAGGACACGAAACCAGATCGTTGTCTTCCCATCCACTTAGATTTCAATTCCGACCCCTTCCTACGATCTTGCCTGACCTGCTTCTTGCTTTTGTTTCTTCACCCTCATCTCCCACCACACTACCCCTTATTCAGAACATTTTAGAAACATTGCTCTTTGTTGTTCCCTGCCTCAAGATTTTGCACAGGCTGTTCCTTATGCCTAAGCCCTTCTTCCCTCACCCCCTTTCTTTTAACCTCACTAGCTCTTACTCTTCAGATCTCAACTTAAGTGTCACTTCCCTTGCGTACTCCATCAGTGCCTCTTGTCTCTCCAGAACCTAGCACCAGAAATGGTATCATTTGTATTGTCTTGTTTAATGACTATGAATTCTGTAAGGCTGGGTCTGTTTTGCTTTCATCACTATATTCTTGGTGGCTAATACAGAATCATGCATATAATAGGCACGTTAATAAATAATTAGTAAGTAAATTAATATTCAATAGCAAGACTACTGTTCATGCAGGATTTCAGAGTTGGAAGGACTTTGATGAATCATTAAATTAGTCTGGTCTCGTTTCCGTCGTGCCTGCCATGTCCTTGGTAACTTTGATATTCTGGCCAGTTCATTCAATTGTCTCTCAGGTGTAGTAATTTCTCTATCCTTTGCATCCCTGTCATTCTTCTCTAAAGTTTTGAAGAGGCCTGACCAGGTGGTATGAAGGGAGATCTTGCTTGCTCTCTGATTATAGCAATTATAGCACTGTGCTTCAGACAGCAGGCGATAAAATCGTCTTAATGTTAATCAGATTAACAATAACCCACAATTGTCGGACCAACTAAACGTTTGTACAGACTGGATCAACTGTTTTCTGGACATTTTTGATAAATTGTTGAATTATGATGTAGTTACACTGATGATATTAATATGCCTGAAACAACGGGGCTGTAAAATATTCATCTTGGTAATTTGAGTCATTTAAATAAATGAGCTATGCCCTAGCCGGTTTGGCTCAGTGGATAGAGTGTTGGCCTGCGGACTGAAGGGTCCTGTGTTCGATTCTGGTCAAGGGCATGTACCTTGGTTGTGAGCACATCCCCACTAGGAGGTGTGCAGGAGGCAGCTGATTGATGTTTCTAACTTTCTATTCCTCTCCCTTCCTCTCTGTAAAAAATCAATAAAATATATTTTAAAAAATATAAATAAATAAATGAACTGTATTAAAAAAATAAAATAAAATAAAAAGATTGCCTTAATGTCTCAGCAGTTGTCTCAGGTGCTGATGTGGAGAGAGCTTATAATCGCAACATTTTAAAGATAGGGATTTCCATTGTTAGGTTACAGATGAGGTATTTGAAGCCATTTTATCTTTAGCCTTTCCTTGGCTGATAGCTGTTCTCCATATAAGTTATTATAGGTGTTTTGTCTATAAAAATGTCTTGTAGACGGGATTGTCCTGAATAGCACCTGTTACTGCCTGTGCCCTGTTGGCAAGTGTGTTATAAACATGTATGTGAGGAGGAAACTTATATTGAGCACCTACTCTGTACCACCCTCCAAAATACTTTATAATGTATAGTTTACATTACATTATGTACATAAAATATCCAGCAGGCATTTCTAGGTGGGCTTTCGCTTCTATCTATAGAATACATTATTTATTAGAAAGATTCAGGACATTTTTATCACATCTAGTAGGATTTGAAAGATTATTAATGAAGAGTGTAGTATTTTAAATTCAACTTTTCCTGTTTATTCCTAAATAACTTAATTACTTTAGAGTATCCAGAAAAGACTATTGAGATTATTTAGTGTGTTTATTTGTTTACATATTGTAATCTAAGGTCAGAGTGGTGATTACCCATTACTAAATTATCTAAGCTTTTACATTACAATGCCCTTTTTAAAAAGCTAAGGTAGCTTCAGTCTTTAAAAATATATTTCATTATTTAAAGTTATGTTTGGGCCTGGCTGCGTGGCTCAGCGGTTGAGCGTAGACCTATGAACCAGGAGGTCACGGTTCCATTCCTGGTCAGGGCGCATGCGTGGGTTGTGAGCTCGATCCCCAGTGGGGGGCGTGCAGGAGGCAGCCAATCAATAATTTTCTCTCATCATTGATGTTTCTATCTCTTCCTTCCTCTCTCTTCCTCTCTGAAATCAATAAAAACATATTTAAAAAATTAAAGTTACATTTGGGCATTTGTTTTCTCTCTTTGTTTTTAAAAACTTTTTAGAATTCAGTCATATTTATTACCTATTTCATATTTTTATCTTCCAGGAGTCAGAAGAAAGCAGTGGAAATTGGAGTCATTGTAAAGCCATTGAAAACTTTTACAAGAAAATCTCAGTGAATAAAAGTTGTTTAAATTAGTGACATAACAAAATCAGTTATTAAGGTGACAGTGTACAGGAAAGAAACGTTAAAATTGAACAATGACTCAGCTATATGTTTACGTCACATTATTGGGAGCCTATCTGTCCGTCGTTTCTCATGTTCAAGGTAAATCATTGTTCATTTAAGCAATCTTACTATCTTTTTACATAATTTCTTTCTGTATATAAAGAAGCATTTATTCCTGCAACTGTTTCAGTTCCTGATCCTTTTTTGAACAGATAGGTCCAGTATAGCAGCATAAATTTTAAGTAAAGAGGCAAAGAACACGTTTCTCAAATAACTTTTGAACTTGACTATGATAGAAACATTTTCAGTATGTGTAAAATCTCAGCCTTTCTGAACTGTCCTCTTATTCATAACGTAGGCATTGCGATACGTAGCGTCAAGTCTTGTGAGGATTAAATGAGATAAAGTAACTGACCTAGTGCATGAGGTACAGGGTAATAGGTACTTAAACTTAGTTTAGCCCAGCTGATGTGGCTCAGTGGTTGAGCTTGGACCCATGAACCAGAAAATTCCCGGTTAGAGCACATGCCTGCGTTTTGGTCTCCATCCCCAGTGGGGGGCATGCAGGAAGCAGCCAATTGATATTTCTCATCAATATTTCTGTCTCTGTATCCCTCTCCCTTCCTCTCTCTAAAAAATCAATAAAAAAACATTTTTTTAAAAAGACTTAGTTCAAAACCCCTGTCTCCTTTAAAATACAATAAGGAGCCCTGACCAGTTTGGCTCAGTGGCTAGAGCGTCGACCTGTGGACTGAAGAGTCCCAGGTTCGATTCCGGTCAAGGGCATGTACCTTGGTTGCAGGCACATCCCCAGTAGGGGGTGTGCAGGAGACAGCTGATCCATGTTTCTCTCTCATGGATGTTTCTAACTCTCTATCCCTCTCCCTTCCTCTCTGTAAAAAATCAATAAAATATATTTTTAAAAAAATAAAATACAATACAATAAGGAATAAATTAAATAATTAAAAAATTATTGTTATTAAGAGGCTCCAGAAATATAAATGGCACTTATGTATGTGTGCTGAATACTAATAGTTCTTCATAAACTACTGTTTTATTTGTGATCAGTATTGTAACTTTACTCTGGTGTGTTCAGAGCTTGGCACTCTCAAACAGGAAGTTACTGTGATAACTCATAGGATCAAATGGGCTGTATTTGCATATGAGCTTTTTCCTGTATGGTTTAATTAGAACAATAACTTAAACTGAAAAGAAAGTATTATTTTGCAAAAGGAATTTAGATAGAACTTATTGGTCATCTTTATTATTTTATACTTATGACCACAGATTGCTCTTTCATGTTTTCTTCACAGTGATACGGATTAAGAACTAACAAGAAAAAAATATTAACAGCATAAATCTTTTGACATTTTTACTTTAAAGCATGAGCATAATAATCCTGTAGTTTTTTTGTCCTTTGTCTTAGGTATAATGCCCTCATTATTACCATGCTTGGAATACAGAGCCCTCTTGCAAGAGCCACTTGTTATTATTTATTTATTTTTAATAATTTTTATTGATTTCAGAGAGGTAGGGAGAGGAGAGAGAGAGAAACATCAATGATAAGAGAGAATCATTGATTGGTTGCTTCCTGCATGCCCCACACTGGGGATTGAGCTTGCAACCCAGGCATGTGCCTTGACTGGAATCGAACCCAGGACCTTTCAGTCCACAGGCCGATGCTCTATCCACTGAGCCAAACCAGCTAGAGTGCAAAAGCAACTTTTTAAATGAAATGCCATGTTATTTAATAAAACAACTTTATTTTAGCATCTGTTGTTATATGCCTTGTTGATCAGCATCAATCAAAGCTATCAGAGTTTTGAAGATGAATTAAATAAAACTTACATTGCTACCTTGCTTCCAGGTAATCTTTATTTGGTATTTTAAAAATGCTTAATCTATACAGATCACACAGAGGGAATATGGTATAAGAATCTCATTCTCCACCCTGACTTAGCTTGTTCTATAATAAAAATTTTTAGATGAAGTAAATTGATAATTAGTTATAAGGCATAAGTGAAAAATCTTAGTATGAATTCTATTTCTCTGATAAAGAGCAAAATTTGTTATGTTTCTTTTCAAAAAAAGAATAGTTTGTAGTTGCTTTATTTTTTAATTTTATTTTTTTATTGTTGACAGTATTACAAATGTCCCCCATTTCCCTCTTTGCCCCTAATTTATAGTTGCTTTAAGATAACAACATTTGTTCTTAAAGAGAAGAGAGAACTAAAACTAGTGTAGCGGGGGAAATCGAATGTAGGAAAAAAATGTTATTTTTTAGAGATTACTAAGAAGGATTGCAGAGTGGTATTAATGGAGATGACTTTGACTTTGGCTCCATCTTTATCTTGAATTGTGTCTTGGGAAAGTGAATTTTCCTGTACGTTGTTTTCCTTGTTAGAAAATAGAAATAGTAACACTTATCCTAGATATAAACAGGAGTATTTTGAGCATCAAATGTTATGATACAGATTAAAGCGCTTTTACATTGAGATAAAGCTGCTCAAGTTAGAAGAATGAGACATCTCATTTTAAAGTCTGATAGTCCTTGGTTTTTATTACTTGGTCATATTTTAGCTTTAAGTTAAAATTAACCAATAAACAGACTTAAACAAAGAGAGATTAGTTTTTTGAGGAGAGAGATGGTAAATGTTTTCTGGTGTTCTTTTAGTGGTTGAGTAGTGTCAAGGTTGGCAGTTCTGTGATTTTCTTGGCATTTCCCTTATGGTTACAGAATGGCTGCTGCTATTTGCATTGAGGAAGAAAAAATGGGGAAAGGGTCAGCCCTGGCCTCCTCTGGACTTTATATCAAGAAAGCAAAAGTGTCCCTAGAAATTAACCCGCTGCCAGCTGACTTTATCTTGTGTTATTGGCTAAAATGAGGCAGCTGCTAGGGCTACTGGAAAACTGGGAGACAGGATTGCCACAATCGGTTTAGGTTAATAGCTAAATCCATTAACTAGGGTTGGACACCTCTACCCCGACAAAATCAGAGTTCTTTTGACTAGGAAGATGGGGAAGGGGTGAGGGAATAAATATCCATTGGGCAACTAAAAGAATCTGAAACAGATTTAATCTTTTTTATCTGAAAACATTTAAGAAGTTTTCAGCTATTAAGTAACAAAAATCCAAATTAAGTGAAATAGCTAAACAATAAGAAAAATGTTGAGAGGAGAACCAAGATGGCGGCATAGGTTAATGCCGGAGTTTGCTGCCTTGAACAACTACTTCAAAAGTGAAACTAAAAAACGGAAAGGACATCACCCAGAACCACAGGAACGCTGGCTGAGTGGAAGTCCTACAACTAGGAGGAAAGAGAAACTCAGAGGAGGCGCGGTGCTGAAGTCAGGTTCTGAGGCGCGGAGTGCGTGGAGCGGGCTGGCGGCGGAGGGCGCGGTTGGCGTTTTCAATCGGAAGGGAGTAGCAGACTCTGAGCTCCAGATCCGGGCGAGTCTTTAGGGACCCAGACTCAAACGGGAGAAGCGGGACTGTCTGGCTTCGGTCAGAGCGAGTGCAGCTTTCTCTCCGAGGTTTGCGGGGGTGCTGGGACTCGGAGAGGCGGAGCCCCTGGAGATGGGACTGAGAGCCGCCATAACTGCTCTCTCCGGCCCACCCTGTTGATCCTGTGCGACCCGCCCCACCCAAGCCCTGCACAGAGGCATTTGCCGGATAGCCTCAGGCAAAGGCTAGATTAGCACCTCCCCAGAGGACAGAAGTTCTCTCACTGCAGACACAGCTGATTCTCATAGCCACTTGGCCTGGAGGTCAAACCCTCCCTGGTGTTAGCTACAACAATCAAGGTTTAACTATAAGACTGCGCACAAAGACCACTAGGGGGTGCACCAAGGAAGCATAACAAAATGCGGAGACAAAGAAACAGGACAAAATTGTCAATGGAAGATATAGAGTTCAGAACCACACTTTTAAGGTCTCTCAAGAACTGTTTAGAAGCCGCCGATAAACTTAATGAGATCTACAAGAAAACTAATGAGACCCTCGATGTTATATTGGGGAACCAACTAGAAATTAAGCATACACGGACTGAAATAACGAATATTATACAGACTCCCGACAGCAGACCAGAGGAGCGCAAGAATCAAGTCAATGATTTGAAATGCGAGGAAGCAAAAAACACCCAACCGGAAAAGCAAAATGAAAAAAGAATCCAAAAATGCGAGGATAGTGTAAGGAGCCTCTGGGACAGTTTCAAGCGTACCAACATCAGAATTATAGGGGTGCCAGAAGATGAGAGAGAGCAAGATATTGAAAACCTATTTGAAGAAATAATGACAGAAAACTTCCCCCACCTGGTGAAAGAAATAGACTTACAGGTCCAAGAAGCGCGGAGAACCCCAAACAAAAGGAATCCAAAGAGGACCACACCAAGACACATCATAATTAAAATGCCAAGAGCAAAAGATAAAGAGAGAATCTTAAAAACAGCAAGAGAAAGAAACTCAGTTACCTACAAGGGAATACCCATATGACTGTCAGCTGATTTCTCAACAGAAACTTTGCAGGCCAGAAGGGAGTGGCAAGAAATATTCAAAGTGATGAATACCAAGAACCTACAACCAAGATTACTTTATCCAGCAAAGATATCATTGAGAATTGAAGGTCAGATAAAGAGCTTCACAGATAAGGAAAAGCTAAAGGAGTTCATCACCACCAAACCAGGATTATATGAAATGCTGAAAGGTATCCTTTAAGAAGAGGAAGAAGAAAAAGGTAAAGATACAAATTATGAACAACAAATATGCATCTATCAACAAGTGAATCTAAGAATCAAGTGAATAAATAATCTGATGAACAGAATGAACTGGTGATTATAATAGAATCAGGGACATAGAAAGGGAATGGACTGACCATTCTTGGGGGGGAAAGGGGTGTGGGAGATGCGGGAAGAGACTGGACAAAAATCGTGCACCTATGGATGAGGACAGTGGGTGGGGAGTGAGGTGGGAGGGTGGTGCGGGAACTGGGAGGAGGGGAGTTATGGGGGGGAAAAAAGAGGAACAAATGTAATAATCTGAACAATAAAGATTTAATTAAAAAAAATAAATAAATAAAATAAAATAAAGGAAAAAAATAAATAAATAGAGCACATTAAAAAAATTAAAAATAAAAAAATAAAAATAAAAAAAAGAAAAATGTTAATATCACACATGGGGTGAACATAGGGGTAATCCAATTAGTTCATTGCTTGGCTCATCGAAGCCTTTCTCTGTTTGAACTGTGCTATTCTGCACTTAGCAATTTAGCCATAGGCTAACTCACTTCATGGCCACTGTGGCTGCTGGGACGAAGCATCATATGCAGATGTAGAAACCTCAGTTGACAGCTTTCAGTGGAGGAAAAGGGTGGATGTCTTTTTTTACTTGCTTAAGAAATCTTTCCCCAGACACCTCTCCCCATCCTCCACCTACCCAACTTCCTTGTAATTTTATTAGGCAGAATTTATTATATGCTCTTGTGTAAACGGCACGGGGAATGGAACTACAATTGTTAGATTAGACAAACAGTTATCTCTAATGAGAGTAGAGCTGTGCTTCCGTGAGTCACATGAAGGAGGGGCAGATACTTAAACACAAAAAGGGGGTGGGAGTGGGTGCCCGCATACATTGTCAGCAAAGTAAAGGGGAGTAGAACAATTAACAGTAGCTGTTGTACGGCAGCCTGTTTGTCTACCTAACATCATGCATCCCCTTTCTCACATGCATATACTAAAAGTGCTAGTGTTGATATGAAATATTCAGATCTCCCCAAAGGGATTTATAACCCAGAGTTTCATTCACTTAGTACTCAGCTACTAACCCAGGGTGTTTGGATTCTATGTAGCCTTCCCCATCAGGACTCTCGTGATCCTGCAATGTATGGCTAAAAGAGAAATTACCGCTCTCCAACTCACCCAGTATTCAGTGATGAAGAAGAAATATGACAAGTACTATATAAGCGTCCACTCAGGAGGAAAGCTTGGAAAAAACCTTCAGTAGTCACTGCTCCATAGCACATCGGTTACAGAAAACTGCTGTTGTTGACTACCTCCATCATGCAATGCACTGACATCCCACCGGTCTCTGCAACTCGCCTGTCTTTTGCCTTCTGATTCAGTTGTAGATGTTTTTTATCTTAAGGATAGGAGAGAGGGAGTTTCTCTTATTTATACAAAAGAATCCAATAGATTGCTGGGAAGGTAGGAAAATTTATTTAGCCAGGAATGAAAATCTAGTAAAATCAATAATGCTGAAAGTTTCTATGAAGGACAGAAGAGCATGATATAATGTTCCTATATATAGTCACTTGTATCTTTCAGCTATTTGTCTCTATTTACATATGTGTGTGTTTCTAAGCATGTAAGCTATTAAATATTTTTTACATGTGCTTGTTTTGAAATATAATCTATACCCCCCAGCCCACCACAGGCCTCTTAATTTTATACTTTGTAAACAGAGGATTTGTGGATAGGAACTGACAGAAGGCCAGTGTGCCTGAGTGTGAGGGAGGGGAAGTGCTGTGAATTGATGTTGGAGAGGTACACAGGGTCCAAACCCTGCTGGGCCTCAGTAGGCTGGTGACAGAGGGTAGATTTATCTTGAGTGCATATGAAGCCATTAATTGGTTTTAAGCAGGTGAGTGACAGGATCAGAGATCAGTGTGGAGATTTTCATCTCAAAGGAGAAAAGACAAGAGTGCCATTTTAATTTTGAGATACTTAAGCAAGCCAAGGCTGGAGGGATAAATCAAGGAACCACCAACAAAAAGATTTGGGAATGGGTGCTGTTACCTAAGGAGAGAGTGCAGAGAGGCTGCTGCTAGGTATTTTTCTTTGCATCCATAACACTACTTAGTGTAATCTTACAATTTTAAGGTGTGGCTCAGTGTTTGAGCATTGACCTATGACCCAGGAGGTAACAGTTCGATTCCCAGTCAGGGCACATGCCCAGGTTATGGGCTCAGTTCCCACTAGGGGGCATGCAGGAGGTAGCCAATCAGTGATTCTCTCTTATCATTGATGTTTCTATCTTTCTCCCACTCCCTTTCTCTCTAAAATCAATAAAAGTATATTTTTTAAGAAGATATATAACTAAGATTTCATTGCTTTTGACATCTTCAGACAAGTCTGTTATTTGCTCCCTTCTTTGTTTATATAACACCTTTGTATTCTATCACTTTTCATATTGTGTTTATGTGCCTCCCCCCCTGTCTCCTTCCAAGGATCACATCAGTTTTCAGAACTCAGTGCCTTGCCTAAACATAGTATGCCTCTAATTAGTGCTTTGTTAAATAAATATTTGAGATGATACAAATCCCAGATGCAAATTATTGTAATTGGTATTTATCTCTTAAATTCAGATAGTTTTCTAGGAAGTTACGTGTGTTAATGATCATATAACTGAATTTTCAAGTGTCAGTGATATTTTAGTATAATCTTTATTATTAGTAATATTTTCATTTCCACATTATATTTAATTACTTTATGATATATTCGTTTGATCTGTATATAACCTCCTGATTTGAATGCGCAGGTATTGTTACCATTTTTTATAGATAAAGAACTGAGGCTCAGAGAGTAACTTATCTATGAACATAATTGGGACTTGGACCTTTGACATTTTACTATTTCAGCACTATTTCTGCCACACTATACTACTTTTTCTATGTTATTAGATTTTTGAAAAATTAATAGCGTGATATATTATTTGCCATTTATTCTCTGTAGTTCAAGTGATGCTTCCTTCTGTTACTGTAATAGGATTTTAAAGCTACTTAAGAGACCTCATATGTCCTCTAGTCCTAAGGACTTGTTGAGGAGACGAAGCCTGGAGAAGTGACGTGGCTCATCCATGAGCACCCATGGCTGAATTGTGGTAGGACCATTGTAGACCAGAATCTGGACCTCCTTTTTTCCAGCTTTGAGGATTTCCTCCCTTTCTCCTTCCTTTGCCCCCTGACTTAATTTTATATTTGATGTTCTTAACAAAAATGAAGTCTTTAAGTTTTGTAGTAATTTAGAGGAGTAAGTGAAGATTATTAAAACTCAAGGTATGGAATCACCATAATGTACTTAATAGCACATTCTTTTCCTGTTATCAGTGTGAATATATGTGTGTTTTTTCTTTTTCAATAGTTCATTTCACCAGTATGGTAAAATTTAAAATCAGGTCTAATTATTAAGCCTTGAACCACTTATTTAACATTTATAATTAAATGCATACCCAAGTATCTTAATATTTCCTACCTATTTGGCTCTACATTTTATTCCCTTGAGATCAACCTTAGTGGATTTCAGCTGATTCGTGGGGAGGAAGGAATTACTAAAACATTGTTTTAGTTCTGGTCTGCCTTCAGCCTGAAAGATTCAGTACCAAATGTGACGGTATCTGTTATTTGAAGCTACTAGACTCTAATGGGAGAATGACCTGCAGTTTCTGGCAGCAGAGTCAAATTTGAACCAGTGACCTTGAAGATAAAAGGCACTATATACTATGATTGGTCCCCGTGTTCTCACAGTTCCCTTACTTAAGCAATTAAAGTCAAAGCAAGATGCTTAGTAATTCCACTTCCACATAAAGGCACAAATGAAAGGCTTATTTTTTTTTAACTACTCACAGGTTTTGAATCAAAGAGTTTAAGGGAAAAAATGCCGCAATTTATTTGTTTTATAATGATTGGAAACAATATCAGCCTTCCGTGAAGTTGCTTCCATGTACCTTTCTTAAAACTTATGACCATATTCTACCTGTGCCACTCTTGTTCGTCTTTCACTAGCGCAAACATTGTGGCATATCATCTCTGTACATCCCAGTCTCTGGAATAGTAATTCTGTGCATAATAAATAGGTTAGTAATAAATGACTCTGACTTGTGTTTATGAAATTCAATTTTAATTAAAGACACATTAGCTACAATTTCTATGATAAAAAAGCTTAGAAACGTTTCCTCATTAAAAACTAAAATCAAAGAATTAGCTTTTCAGAAATGGTTTAAATTTCATGTATGATTACAGGGCAGAATCTAGACAGTATGCTCCATGGCACTGGGATGAAATCAGACTCTGACCAGAAAAAGTCAGAAAGTGGAGTCACCTTAGCCCCGGAAGACACCCTGCCTTTTCTGAAGTGCTACTGCTCGGGCCACTGCCCCGATGATGCTGTCAACAACACGTGCATGTGAGTACTTCTCCTTACAGTCAGGAGGATGGCATGGCATTCAGTGCTATTTTAACAATTGTTTACCTCGTCTGCAGCTTTTTTTCCTTTAACTTTATATCATGTCTTCCTAAGAGCCAAAAGCTTTTTGCTCTGTATATGGGAATATTTATTTCTGTTGATTGATGCTTACTTTATTTCTTTTTAATCTTTATTGTTGAAAGTATTACATGTGTTCCCCTTTTCCCCCCTATTAACACCTTCCAGCCTGCTCCCACCCCAGGCTTTCACCACCTAATTATCCATGTCCATGAGTTATGCATATATGCATACAAGGTCTTTGGTTGATTACCTCCTACATTTATGGTTTCCCAACTTACATTTAAGTCTTTTATCCATTTTGAATAACAGTGGTGAAAGCGGACATCCCTGTCTTGTTCCTGTTCTTAGGGGAAATGTTTTTAGTATGATGTTCACTGTAGGTTTGTCATATATGGCCTTCATCATGTTGAGATATGCTCCATCTATACTCACTTTGCTGAGTTTTTATAAAAACTGGGTGTTGGATTTTGTTGAATGCTTTTTCTGCACCTATTGATAAGATCATGTGATTTTTGTCTTTGAATTTGTTTATGTGATGTATCATGTTCATTGATTTGCAAATATTGTATCAGCTTTACATCCTTAGAATGAATCCCACTTGGTTATGGTGTGTGATATTTTAAATATACTAGAGGCCTGATGCACAAAATTTGTGCAAGAGTAGGCCTTTCTTCCCCTGGCTGCCAGCACCGGCTTCCCTCTGGCACCCAGAACCCGGGCTTCCTTTGCAGCCCCAGCTTTGTCCAGAAGGTTTTCCAGAAGGATATCTGGTCTAATTAGCATATTATACTTTTATTATTATAGATAGATTGCTGGGTGTGATTTGCTATTAGGATACTAGGGGCCCAGTGCACTAATTCATGCACCTTGAAAGGAACTGTGGGCCACGAGGCTGCGGTGGGCACAGGAGCAGGTCTCGGACCAACCTCCGCGCCCCCGCCTGGCCCCTCCCACTGCGCACCCAGTCCCCTGTCCGCCAGCAGCCCTGCTCGTACCTCCTGACGGCGCAGAGTGAGCGGGGCTGGCACCGTTAGCAGGTACGAGCAGTGGCTGCTGCCCTTATCGCCCCTCAGGAACAGGGAGAGGTGGAGAAGCCCTCAGGGGCCATCAGGGCCGGCAGCAGGTGCAAGTGGGGCTAGTGCCGGCAGTGGATGCAAGCAGTGGCTCTTGCGCCAGCAGCAGGGCACAAGCACAAAGAATTTTCAGTAACCACCAGAGGCTCACCCTAATGCCAGCAGCCGGCACCCCGCCTTGGTCTGGCGCCGCCACTCACCTGCTCCACCATCCCACCACAGCCAACACCCGCCATGTTCCATGCTTTGCTGCCAACGCCCACCATGTTCCTCATGCGCCCCCCCCTGGTGGTCATTGCACATCATAGCAACCGGTTGTTCCACCATTACGTCTGTTTGCATATTAGGGTTTTATATATATAGATTGGCCTGTAATTCTCTTTCTTTGTAGTGTCTTTATCTTGTTTTGGAATTAGGATAATGCTGGCCTCATAAAAAGAACTTAGAAGTGTTCCTTCCTCTTGCATTTTTGGAGTATTTTAAGGAGTATAGATGTTAGTGCTTCTTTGAATGTTTGGTAAAACTCCCCTGTGAAGCCATTTGGACCCAGGCTTTTGTTTGCTGGGATTTTTTTAATTACTGCTTCCATTTCATCAGTTGTTATTGGCCTGTTCAGGTTTTTTGATTCTTCCTGATTTAGTTTTGGGAGATTGTATTTTTTATAGGTATTTGTCCATTTCTTAACATTGTCCAGCTTGTTGGCATATAGTTGTTCATAGTATTTTCTTACAATCCTTTGTATTTCTGTGGTGTCGGTGGTTACCTCTCTGGTTTCGTTTTTGATGTTACTTTGTTGGGTCTTCTCTCTTTGTTTTAACTGTTCAACAATCTTATTTATTCCTTTCAAAGAACTAGCTCTTGGTTTCACTGATTTTTTTTGTATTGTTTTTTTAGTCTCTACGTCATTTATTTCTGCTCTGATGTTTATTATTTCCTTCCTTCTACTTACTCTGGGCTTTTGTTGTTGTTCTCTTTATAGTTCTTTACGTTGTATAGGGTTAAATAGTTTAGTATTAATTTTTCTTGTGTGTGTTTTTTTTTTTTTTTTTTTTGAGGTAGGCCTGTAGTGCTATGAACTTCCCTCTCAGGACTGCTTTTGCTATGTCCCAGAGATTTTGGGTTGTTGTGTGTTCATTTTCATTTGTTTTCATTTGTTTTTGACTTCTTTATTGATCTCATTAGTAACCCATTCATTGTTTAATAACATGCTATTTAGCCTCCATGTGTTTGAAATTTTTTTGGTGTTTTTACTGTAGTTGATTTCTAATTTCATTCCACTGTGATCTGAGAAGACATTAGATATGATTTCAATTTTCTTCAACTTATAGAGACTTGTTTTGTGTCCTAACATGTGGTCTGTCTTTGTGAATGACACATGTGCACTTGAGAAGACTGTATATTCTGCAGCTTTGGGGTAAAATATTCTATAAATGTCAGTTAAATCCATCTGATCCAGTGTGTCCTTTAGGGTCACTGTTTCCTTGTTAATTTTTTGTCTGGAAGATCTATCCAATGAAATCAGCGTGGGTGTTAAAGTCTCCTACTATGACTGAATTGTTGGCAATCTCTCCCTTAAAGTCCTCTAGAAGTTTTTTTCTATATTTAGGTGCTCCTATATTGGGTACATATATGTTTGCCAGGGTTATATCCTCTTGTCGCATCCATCCCTTTAGTGTTATGTAGTGACCTTTGTTGTCTCTTCAAATGGCCTTCATTTTGAATTCTATTTTGTCAGATATGAGTATTACAACCCCAGCTTTTTTTTTTCTTTTCCATTTGCATGGAACATTTTTTTCTATCCCTTCACTCTCATCCTGTGTGAGTCTTTTGTTCTGAGGTGGGTCTCTTGTAGATAGCATATAGTTGGGTCATGTTTTCATATACATTTAGCTACTCTATGCCTTTTGATTGGAGCATTTAATCCATTTACATTTAAGGTTATTATTAATAGGTACTTCTTTATTGCCATTTTAATTCTGTATGCCTAGCTTTCTCTCTCTCTCTTTCTCCTCATCACAGTAGTCCCTTTAGCATTTCTTATAATGTTGGCTTGGTGGTTATGAACTCCTTTAACCTTTTGTAGTCTGGGAACCTCTTTATTTCACCATCTATTTTGAATGATAGCCTTGCTGGTTATAGTAATCTTGGTTTCCATTACCTTGAGTACTTAATCCCATTCCCTTCTGGCCTGTAAAGCTTCTGATGAGAAACCATGTGTCAGCCTGATGGGAGCTCCTTTGTAGGTAACAGTTTGCTCTTCTCTTGCTGCCTTTAAGAGCCTCTGTCTTTAATTTTTGGCAATGTAATTTTGATATGTTTGTGCATGGGCCTGTTTGGGTTCTTCTGCTTGTGTACTCTATGCCTCCTGAATTTGTGTGTCTTTTTCTTTCACCGGGTTAGGGAAGTTTTTTGCTATTATTTCTTCCAACACATTCTCTATACCTTTCTCCTTTTCTGCCTCTTCTGGCATGCCTGCTATGTGAATATTGTTAACGTTTCCTGTTGTGCCATAGCTCCCTTAAGCTGTCGTCCTGTTTTTTAAATTGTTTTTTTCTTTTTGGTTCTCTGATTGAGTGATTTTTTTCAACCCTGTCTTCTAATTCACTGATCCAATCCGCAGCTTCCCCTAATCTGCTGTGTATTCCTTCCGATGTGTTCTTTATTTGTACTATGTCATTCTTTATTTCTGTTTTCATAGTTATATCTTTTCTCATGCTGTTGAGCATCTTTTCCATCATTATTCTGAACTGTATATCAGATAAACTTCTTACCTCCATTTGATTTCTCTTTTCTTCTGCAGAACTCTCTTATCCTTTCATTCGGGGGTTGTTTCTTTGTCTCCTTATTTGGGTGCCAGTCTCTGTGCAGCCTCCACTTTCTGTCCTTGGCTGTCAGGGTTCTCTCCAGCAGGTCTTCAGTTGATTATTCAGGAAGTTTTTCTGTATTATAGTTATAATTCCAGTTTAGTCCCGGGAGCGTGTCCTTGCAGCATCTACTTACTCTGCCGCCATTTTTCAAAATTGTGTTTCTATCTGTTGTTTTTTTTTTAATTGATTTTCAGGTTCCAGATAATTTGTCCTCCTTTTGCAAGTCTCTTTCCTGTTGCCTCCTCAGGGCTGTTATATTGATGAATTTGTTGAGTAAGAATGAACCTATAGAGAATTTTTATAAGAGTGTATTTGAGCCCAACAAATGACATGTTGGGAAACAAGATCTCAAATGCTCCGTGATGGTTACTTTCTTAGAGTAACATTGTAATATAGCTTTTTAAATGAGATAAGAAGAATGTGATTTTTATTTAACCTTTTGAGCTTATTTAATGATCTTTTTATCATAAAATTGATTCTCATAGAAAACATTGAGATTATAAAAAAAAATAACAAACAAACAGAAAACAAAACACATGAAAATTCCACCAAAACCTTGTAATTCTAAATTGGCTGAAATATTTTACAGATATGTAAGAATGATATTGTGGGTATTAAGCCAACTCCCCAAACCAATCTGATTTATGTAGGCATTTTCGTTTTCCTGCTTAGTTTTATGTTAGCTATTCAGCACACTATACATGACCACATAATTCTCTTCCTACATTCGAAGAATTGTTGCACTAGCCAAAAAAGAATTCCCTTAACAACTCAATCTAGTCAATTAATTGTCTCCTTTTTATGTCTTATTTTGTACTCTTCTGATAATTGGCTGCTCTTTGAATGTGACCAGATATAAAGCATAAATGTTTACAGTAAAATCTTGAAATTATATGATGGTTCTTCACATCATAAATTTGTTGTTTGTCCTTTGGTGGTGGTTGACTTTATTGTGACAGGCTGGGTGACCTGTGTCATAGGGGATTGCTCTCCACTATGTCACCACATGGCTTCTTGCCAGACTTCTTGTCCGTAGTGCCTGCCTAATGGTATTTGTTAGTGGCTGAGTAACCCAGAGTGAAACCAAGTCATTGATTTTATCAGAATTTCATCCCTCAGTTCACATTTTCTCCTTACAGAAAATGAAAATTCTGCAAGATTCTTTTATATGTTATTGTTAATCCTCTCCCAGAGATATTTTTTCCATTGATTTGTAGAGAGAGTGGAACGGAAGAGGAGAGACACAGAGAGAGAAACATCAATGTGAGAGACACATAGGTTGGTTGCTTCCCGCACACACCCCAATGGGCCGGGGATTGAGCCTGCAACCGAGTTATGAGAATGAATCCCGTGACCCTTTAGTCTGAAGTCCAATGCTCTAACCAATGAGCCAAACCAGCTAGGACTCTGCAGGATTATTTTATTTATTTTTTAAAATATATTTTACTGATTTCAGAGAGGAAAGGAGAGGGAGAGAGATAGAAGCATCAATGAGAGAGAATAATTGATTGGCTGTATTCTGCACACCCTTCCCCCCAATGGGGATCAAGCCTGCAATCTGGGCATATGCCCTCACCAGAAATTGAACCATGACCTCCTGGTTCATAGGTCGACACTCAACCACTGAGCCACGCCAGCCGGGCGTCTGCAAGATTCTTTTAAGTAGAAGCAATACACTTCCTGATAGGGACAATAAGTATAGGAGCACACAAAAAGCTTTTAGTTTTTTTTCTATCCATTAAAGTGTAAATGAACATATTAGGGCTCCAACATATATTATTAAAATGATAAATTTTATTAAAGACAAATACATTTATGTAAATTTCTTAAAAACTCAGCTATTCAAAAGTTCTCCCTTTTTTTAAAAAAATCATCACTAGAAGATATTTTTCCATTGCTTTTCAGAGAGTGGAAGGGGGAGAGGAAGGAAGGGAAAGAGAGAGAGACAGAAATAGAGACATCGATGTGAGAGAGACACATCAACTGGTTGCCTCCTGCATGCGCCCCATTGGGGCAGGAAGTGATCCTGAAACCCAGGTATATGCCCTTGACCGGAAATTGAACCCGCAACCCTGAGCCATACCAGTCAGGGCAAAAGTTCTCCCTTTTTTATGTTCAGTAAAACGTGCCTCTTATTGTTTGTGTACAGTATGTGAACGTTGGAAAATTTTATGGGTTAAAAAAAGTTATTTTTAAGTATATTTTTAAAAATTATGATGGTTTATCAAATTTTACAGATCAGCTCTCTGTACTCACTCACATCACTGTATTAGCAAAGAGAAGTTCCATAATGATTCCTATGTGGAGCACTTGTTTAAAAAGTGCACCTTTTCTACTTGACATAGGGCTATTGGACCTTTAGGTTTTAGTTCAGATGCAATAACTTTCATTTGCCTTAAAGCCCTTGTGATTTGCCAATAAATCCCAACAAGGTACTCAAGGCTGTCAGTAGCTGGTCACATTCAAGCACATATTCATTAGTACTTGCTGATGCTAAGTTATGTTTTGGGGGTTTTTTCCGTTTCTTAGAGGGGTTTTTGTTTGTTTTTTCTTTCAGAACTAATGGGCATTGCTTTGCCATCATAGAAGAAGATGACCAGGGAGAAACCACATTAGCTTCAGGATGTATGAAATATGAAGGATCTGATTTTCAGTGCAAGGTAAGATCTCATTTGGGGCCCGTGAAATAAAGAAGGGAGGGGCCCATAGAAAGTACCACCTCCCTCAGAGAGGTGCCGTCTGCACAGTGCTTTATGTTCTTTAAGCAGATATGTTTGGGAAGCTTAGCTCTTGCTACAAGTGACATGATTGTGGTAATTGAGGTTCCCAAGAACTTAAAACAGTTTTAAATCATCTGCTTTCTAAATGAGGCTGCAAAAAAATGACACTGTCACACTTATTTGTGGATTAAAAAATTGAAAAGACTAAAAGGTGATGGGCACTAAACTTTGTATCACTCTGAGACAACTTAGAAACGGTAAGTCCTAGTGAGGAGATCTCAGTGGAGTATTTTAACAGCAGCAGCAAGGGGGCCAATTAATGATTCTCTCTCATCGTTGATGTTTCTATCTCTTTCTCCCTCTTCCTTCCTCTCCGAAATCAATAAAATTGTATTTTAAAAATAAAAATAAAAACCATTTTATAGTCTTCACTACTATAAACTATTTCAGCACAAATTCTAATTTTTAACGATTTTTTTTTTTTTGCATATAAAATGTTCAGGTGCTTTTCACTCACTGAATTAGAAGTTATATTTTAATGAATATTTAATATTTTTCATTCTCAACTTAGTATATCAAATTATTTCTAATTTATCATTATTCTTCCTTTAGGATTCACCAAAAGCCCAGCTTCGCCGGACAATAGAATGTTGTCGGACCAATTTATGTAACCAGTATTTACAACCTACACTGCCCCCTGTTGTTATAGGTAAGTTAGTAAAGAAAAGCAGGATTACAATTTTCAGTAAAATATTTTCTCTGCTTTTAACAATATGCAAATTTTCTAAAATTTAACACTACAAGTGATTTTTTCTTTCAATAAGATGTGAGAAAAAGACAATGTGTTTATTCATTGTTTGCTTTCACTGGCAGGTCCGTTTCTGGATGGCAGCATTCGATGGCTGGTGGTGCTCATTTCTATGGCTGTCTGCATAATTGCTATGATCATCTTCTCCAGCTGCTTTTGTTACAAGTAAGATGATAATTATTTTGATGCAAAATATTTTGTTGAATAGTCGGTATAAATAGTTGTTCTTAAAGCCAGTGGGCAGAAATCGTCAATTGCTAACTGTAATTTAGAAGCCATTCCTTGTCTTCTCTGTTTGTCTCCTTAAATTAACTGTATTATACTTTTCTTTTTTGTCGTTGTTAATCCTTACCAGAGGGCTTTCCAGAGAGAGTGGAAGTGAGAGAGGAGAGACAGAGAGAGAGAAACATCAATGTGAGAGAATCTCATCGATTGGTTGCCTCCAGCACACACTCCGAATGAGGCCAGGGATCAAGCCCACAACCAAGGTAGGTGCCCTTGACCTGAATTGAACCCGAGACCCTCAGTCCACGGGCCAGTGCTGTATCCACTGAGCCAGAGCACTTTTTTTAGGTAAAAGAGGATCTCACTACCAATCATTTAATTAGACATAACTTTATACTTGTTATGTTCATGAGTAGTTATGATTTTCTTATTTATGGAATATTCAACTTTCTTATATCTGAATGTTTAAACCCAGTTCCACGAAACCAGTGATATTATTCTTTAGTTATTTGGGGCTTAAGAATTGTTTTACTCAGTCATGATTTCAGAAGAAGTTGTTAGAAGAGTAATAACAGGAAGGCACGAACTTCAAAAATGAAACATTATCTTACTGACATATAAATTCAGAGGGGTTAGTGGAACAGGTTATTAAACCCATAAATAGATACAACTATATAAGGAAATTTAGTATAAAGGCAACATTTCGGATCTTTAAGAAAAAGATGGATTAATAAGTAGACTTGGGAGTAGGTAGCTATATTGGGGGGAAAGTAAAGTTGAATCAATTCCCTACATGGAAATAAATTTTAATTAGATTGGAGCTAGATATATACAAATGAAATGATTAAAGTAAGAGGACAAACCATGGAGGAATTTTAAAAAATAATCTGAGAGGTTGAAGACCTTTGTGAGTCTGACACAAAATGTAGAAACAAACAATAAAATCCTTAGGCCACGGCAGGGGAGCTCAGTTGGTTAGAGCATCGTCCAGTCTCAATACACCAAGGTTGGGGCACATACAAAAATCAACCAATGAATGCACAAATAAGTGGAACAACAAATCGATGTCTCTCTCTCTCTCCCTCCCTTGCCCTTCCTCTCTCTGTAATAGCAGTAAATTTTAAAAAAATTTAAGCCCTTAAAATTAAAAAAGAAAATATTGATGGTGTCAACTACCCAAAAATAAAACTTTATTATGTGGCAGAAATCACCATAAACAATCAGAAGACGACTATCAGTGAAAAACATTGGCAACTCATATTTCAAAGAATGGATTTCTCAAATATAAAGAACTTATATAAGTCAGAAAGAAAAAACATCTAGCAAGTCCTTGGGAAAATAGGCCACAAAGATGAACATATGATTTATCCAAAAAGAAATACATGTGGCTCTTAAAATTAAAAGATGACTGAAGAACGCCCATAATATGAAAAATATAAATTAAAATCATACTGAGATTGTTTTCACCTATTATACTGGCAAGGATTTAAACGTTTGCTAGTCGGTCTTTGAGGTAAGAGGCAGCTTGGGCCTACTACTTACTTACTTTTGCTCCCCTGACCCAACAGCAATAGCTTTTAACTTCTTTGTCCAACTAGTACAAGGAGCACGGGAAGTAACAGCAAAATCTTTGGGACCTATGAAACATGTGGATGAATAGTGACTGCAGACATAAAATATTGTAATCCCAGGCTAGAAATTGATAGCCAGGAAGCAGCCAGTTTATACTATAGAATTCCCCAAGAAGCTCAGGAATTGGTAGTCCCAATTACCTGGAAGTGAAGCAGAGTGGTAGTAAAACCAAGAAAATTACTTAAAAGTCATTTTAGAAAGTCAGAGGCTGTGTTGGCTATCTAATACTGCATGAAGAAATCACTCCTAGCCCTAGCTGATTTGACTCAGTAGATAGAGCATCAAACCATGGACTGAAGAGTCCTGGGTTCATTTCTGATTAAGACATACATATAACCTCCGTTGCAGACTCGATCCCGGCCCTGGTTGGGGTGTGTGCAGGAGGCAACCAATGAATGTCTCTCTCACATCAATGTTTTCCTGTCTGTCTCTCTCTCAGTCTCTCCCCCTCCCTTCCACTCTCTAAGAATCAATGGGAAAATATCCTCCCATGAGGATCAACAACAAAAGCAATCACTCCTAAACTTGTTGGCTCAAAACAGCAGTTATTATCCCTCACTGTTTCTGTGGGTCAGGAATTGAGTGACTTGTCTGGTTGGTTCAGGATCCCACCTGAAGGCTGGGCTGGAGCTGGTAGAGCACCTCCCAAGGTGGCTCACCTCCAAGGCACAGAAGTTGGCAGGCTGCCGGGGTCCAACCCCAGCAGGTCCAGGGGTTCCCAAAGGCGTAGACGGAGTCGGCGAAGAAGGAAGGACACGGAGACAGTGTTCAGTTGATCAGCAGCCTAGCCAGGATCTCCAGCCAAGTTCTGGTCTGGATCTCCAGAGAGGTTCTGCTGTTTATTGTCTTGTTACATCCGTATTTATACCAGTTGATTTTAATCCTGTCAATTTCTATTACAAAGGTTAGGGCGTTTCTTACCTCCATTCCAGGGAGTAAAGATTATGTAGCTTAAGCATGATTGTTTGTAGTTAAAGTGATTAACTACCCGCCTGGCACTTAGTTAAGGCGTTTCATCCCCTCCCTAACTTCAGGGAAAAATCCCTACCTGGGAAAACAACCTTTCTTGGAGAGGTGACCTTGGTTAAAACACACAGTGCTAAGGGGAGCAAACATATTAAGAACAGTATGCTATATACGCCAGGTCCCTTGAAACATATGCTGTGCAGATGTTTCTATCCTGCAGCGACTGTGTCAAGCAGCAAGGATGGACCGGCTTCTGGCAGCAGGCGACCTTGTTCCTCTCTGGGAGCCTCTGCATAGAACTGCATGAGTCCTCGCAGCTGCCTCAGAGGCCTGCCTCCCTGCAGAGGGAGTGACCCGAGACCATGGAGGAAGGCAGGGCTGTTCGTGATACAGACCAGCGATTTTCCACGGGGCACAGCAAGAATGTTTACGCAGTACCTGACCATTTAGTCAGGCAAGGACCTCTTTTCTCTTAAGTTGTCAAATTGGAAATTGACAGCAGCCAACACAATAGCCATTTGGTGTGAATGAATCAGACTTACTGTTCCGAGCCAGCTCAGTCAAGGGTTCGAAAGCCTGAGTGAGGGTGGCAAATGGATGAAGAAATGACAAAGAGAATAAGCTGGGTCTAGGTCAGTGATGGTGAACCTATGACGTGTGTCAGAGGTGACACGCAAACTCATTTTTTTGGTTGATTTTTCTTTGTTAAATGGCATTTAAATATATAAAATAAATATCAAAAATATAAGTCTTTGTTTTACTATGGTTGCAAATATCAAAAAATTTCTATATGTGACACGGCACCAGAGTTAAGTTAGGGTTTTTCAAAATGCTGACACGCCGAGCTCAAAAGTTTGGCCATCACTGGTCTAGGTAGATCTTCGTGTGCTTAGCTGAGGCCACAGAGAGAGATCCAGAGGCAAGCTGAGCCTTTATTTTATAGCCAGAGGTAAACAAAGAAGTGGTCACCATAGTTACAATGTTCTTGTAAGTTTCACTTGTTTTGGCAGCCCATTAGCTTCCCAGATAAGATCTTATAAGGTCAAGCCTAATTATGCTAAGAGGACTGTGCCCTCTAAACTGGGACTTGTTTGTGGCTTTGCTAACAGGTCGGTCAAAGGCTTAACCCTATTGCCACGCCCTACAACTTATATCAAATTTTTTTTTTCAGATCAGCAAAAAATGTAACATTTTTTGGTGTGCCACAGAATTTTAGTAATTAGTTTATGCACCATGAGATGGAAACAGTTGGAAATCGCTGGTCTTAACGCAGAAGTCCATCCTCACTTCTGCCATGTCCTGCTGGTCCCTGGGCCAGGCCTGTGCACTGTGGAGGGAGGTCAGCATGGCATGCGTCCCGGGTGAGGATCTTCACAGGCCTCAGACATCGAGCTCCCTGCTCCTATTCTGAATAACTCGTGACTTCCCCTACCATCTCCCCAACAGAAGGCTAGAAGTGTATTCTCCGAAAGAACAAAAGTAAGGTTCTCAACTGTGGAACCCTGCTATGGAGGGTGAGGTATTATAGTGAAAACACGGAGGTCACGTGAACATTTTGTACTGATTAGTGGGCCCTCAACCCTCCCAGAACCCCATCACCAGGCTTGTACCCGCAAGACAACACATGGGAAGATTCTTCTCAGGGAAATCCATGTAGCCCAGGAGAAAACCTAGCCATGCTGACATGAGCGTCCCATGAAGTGGCCAGGGCAGATGACCGTCCAGGGAGGCCCTCACACTAAGCTGCCCCTTGGGCAGTGAAGGACTTTGGTCCCTGAGAAGCAGGGAACAAGCGAGGTGAGTGATGGTTGCCCGGCATCCGGCATGAGAGCTCTGGCTTTAGGACACAGGAGAAGCCCTAGCAGCCCTGCAGTCTGGATGGAGGGATCGCGGAGAGGTGGGTAGCACAGCTTGGAGCTCACAGCACAGAGCTGGAGAGGAGAGCCTTGCAGAGAGGCTGGAGACCCGCAGAAGGTTCCTGTGAAGTATGCAGCCGAGTCTTGATCAGCGAGTACAGATGAGGAAACGATGCAAGGCTGGGAATCGGGTCTGTCCCACCAGCTCTGAGGCTTGAAAGCCCACCGTTCCCCAGGCACTGGTTCGATCCTGAGAGGGTCTGGCCTCAGTATTGGGGAGTAAGTGGACCTACACTGAAAGTGGCTCTGGTCCTACCTCAGAAACAAGACCCGAAAGGATCGGGCCTTTTTCAGGTAGCTGCGTTCTCAAATGAAGCCCAAGAGCATGTGCACAGTTACAGAAATGGCCAGCACCCCACAAGTAAAACCAGTATCTGCTACTCAGTCAAAGATGGCCAGCCATGCAAAAAGCGGGGAATACAACCTAGAATGAGAGGACATTAGCAGTCAGTACCACTGACCCAAAGTTTAGGATTAGCAGACAAGGGCATTAAAACAGTTATTATAATTGCATTTAGAGACATAAAAGATATTTAAAAAGATCCAACTCAAACTTTAGGAAATGAACTCTATTATAGTACCTGAGTTGAATTGTATAGTGGGTGAGATTAATGGCAATGAGCATGAAGACAACAATAGATATTAACAAACATTTAAAAAGAACTCCAGCCCTGACCTGTGTGGCTCAGTGGATAGAGCTTTGGCCCACAGACAGAAGGGTCCCAGGATCGATTCCAGTCAAAGGCACGTACCTCAGTCGCAGGCTCGATCCCTGGCCCTGGTCAGGCTATGTGCGGGAGACAACCAATCCATGTGTGTCTCTCACATCGATGTTTCTCTGTGTGTTTGTCCCCCTTCCTTATACTCTCTCTAAAAATCAATGGAAAAATATTATTGGGTGAGTATTAAGAACAATAACAACAAAACTTAAAAAACTAAGTACTATTGAGCTGTGGTACTTCAAACCGGCATGTGTGTGTGTGCACAACACACACACACACACACACACACACACACACACACACTGATCCTTTAGGTTCCCTTTATAGTTTTAAACTATTACAGAGAATCTAATGACTGCTCTGTGTGTTTAACTTTTGAATTTTATGTGCTAGATTTATTTACTTAAAGACCAGTTATTGAGTAGAGATTAGTAATTTAATGAATCATTTACATTTAGCTCAATTTTAACAAGACACAAATTTGTATCTATAGCAAGCCATAAAAGATAAAAGTTAAAGAGGGGTATATATTACTACATGTTGAGATTACTCGTTTATATATTTCATTAATATTTTCACTTTTTTTCTGGTAACTCTTGTTCCAATCCAGAAAAATTTGCAAATTTATTCTTCTTGAATCTGACTTACATTCATGATAATATAGTCCTCAAAATCAGTACCTTTTCCAGAACCTCCTCTCTAGCTGTCACCTCCTTTCATTCTGGAGTAGCTCTCATTTCTGTTCCATCTGGCAGCTCTTTGTACTTTCCTCTGACGTGGAATTCCTATCATTTTTGTAAGCAATTTCTTTTACCTTAAAAAACTGGGTAGAGCCCATGATCCACACCTAAAGCATTTACTACGTCCACCTAACATTTTTTCATTTGCTTACTTGTTTATAATCATTTGCCTAAAGTCTGCCTTTCCCATTGTACAGGAACCTCAGTGATAGCAGAGGTTAACTTGTTCATTGACAGTGATGATGGCTAGCTGATAAATGACCACTTTTCTGTTTAAGTATTAAGAATGAACGTAGTGGCCGAAACCGGTTTGGCTCAGTGGATAGAGCGTCGGCCTGCGGACTGAGGGGTCCCAGGTTCGATTCCGGTCAAGGGCATGTACCTGGGCTGCGGGCACATCCCCAGTGGGAGATGTGCAGGAGGCGGCTGATCGATGTTTCTCTCCCATCGATGTTTCTAACTCTCTATCTCTCTCCCTTCCTCTCTGTAAAAAATCAATAAAATATATTTAAAAAAAAAAAAAAAAGAATGAACGTAGTGGCCCTGGCCTGTGTGGCTCATTTGAAGTGGTAATAAATACTTGAAGTGGTTGAGTGCCGACCCATGCACCCAGATGTCGCCGGTTCAATTCCCAATCATGGCACATGCCCGGGTTGCAGGCTCGATTTCCAATGTGGGGTGTGTAGGAAGCAGCCAATCAATGATTCTCTCTCATCGTTGATGTTTCTATCTCTCTGCCTCTCCTTTCCTCTCTCAAATCAATAAAAATATATTTAAAAAATAATAATGAACATGATGAATTGGTGTGTCTCTATCTTTGGCACACAGTAGATACTCATTAAGTTTTGTTGATCATCATCAACCTCCCCTTGACCCAGAATGTGTGCTTAACAGCAGTATCACAGATTAATTTATCAGATACAAAGTCCACTTCCAGCTTTATAATAGGCCCAACATGCTCACTGCCATTAGAGGATATCACAGTCCCACTCAGTTCAGTATGAAAAATGCATTATTTTGAAACTAAAGTAATTGCAAAAAATATTTCTAAGTAATGTTCCATATAATAAGAAGGATGATAAACATTTATTGTGTACCTAAAAAAGAAGCTGCAAATCAGCTTTAAAGTGATAAAAATTAAGAAAAAAGACCTTTATATTCGTGTTCATTTTTATCATTTTCAGCATCCTCCATTTATTTGTTTAGTTCCAAGTTTTAGGTCCAAGTTTTCATTTGATGTGCTCCTTCTGTCTGAAGAACTTCCTCTTAATTTCTTGCATGTAGGTCTACTGGCCACTGGAATTCCTTATCTTCTGGTTTACATGGTTTCTTTCATAATTCTCATCTTTGGTCCACTGTATGTAATTTTTTTCATGGTTTCTTCTAAGGTTTTTTTCTTCTCTTTGGTTTTAAACAATTTGACTACAATATATTAAGGATATGTGTGTTTCTTTTTTGGTATTTACTGTCATTTGAGACTCACTGAGCTTATTGAATGTATGGCTTGGTGTCTTTCATTATTTTGCAAAATTGCTATCTATTATCACTTCAAATACTTTGTTCCTTTAGCTGTCTCTTCTTTTGAGACTCTGGTTACACATATTTTATATTACTTGATATTATCCCACAGCTCTTTTATTCTGTATTGAGTTTTTCTCATTCTTATTCCTCTTTGGGGTTTTTTTATTTCAGATAATTCCTGTTCTGTTTTCAAGTTAGCTAGTTTTTATTTTCCTCAACTGTGTCCATTCTCTGACGAGTCTGTCACAGGAATTCTTCATCTTTGATATTATGTTTTATTTCTAGCCATTCCATTTGACTCTACCAATTTCTCTGCTGAAAATTCCCATCTTTTGAAAAGGCTTGTCCCCTTTTTCTGCTAGGTGCTTTGCCATTTTAATTGTGGTTATTTTAAGGAACCTGTTCAACGTGAGTCATCTCAGGCTGGTCCTATTTATTGATGGCCTTGCCTCCCGACAGTGGTCTGCTTTTCCTTGCTTCATAACTTTTGATTGAATGTTGTACATCATGTTTAGAATAATAGACTGAGATTTAAAATACACACACACCTGAAAACGGGCATGCCTCTTCTCTTGACATGAGTGTTTTGGGTTGTGAGTCAGTTGGTTAAGAGGTGAATAGGCCTTGGGCTTTGTCTAATGTTTGGGCCCGTGCCTTCAGTGCATCACAGGTTTCACACGCCCTTGGGGCAGACGGTCTGATGTTATGTTCTGCTTGGGGCTGGGGTTTGGGTGTAGGGGCTTTTCTCTGTTTCCGCTAACCCACTCTGCCTTTGCTGCACACCTGCCCACAGCAAGGCTCTCTCTCATCCTTTGGCTCTCTGTCAGAGTCGCCTCTGTTCCTCATGGTGTGGGGCACAGGTGGAAAGGGGCGGAGGGAATGCCTGGTCCTCCGGGCAGGCTTCTGTGTTGCTAGACCTTAAGGAGATGTTCTTAGAGTTCTGACCTTTCCTCAGCATCAGTGGCTCTTTGTCTGGTGGGAGCAGGGAAATGTATCCTACACATTTCCTAGAGGCAGCAGGGTTTGCTTCTACTCTTTCCCAAAATTAGTGAATCTTGGCCTGTGTCCTAAAGGTGGAGTAGGGGGAGGGTTTGCAGGAAAGCAAAAAATAACCATGGTATACAGTGAGATCCATGTGTGGACAGAGTTTACCTAGTCCTCGGTATGGAGACATTGAATGCTGACCTGAACAAGTACTGTGCTTATGACCATTTTTGGGAGGATCTAAGGATAAAAGTATTTCTGTTTGTGGAAGGGCTGAGGGTATTAAATGTTGAGTTAAATCCTCATCTTCTACAGTTTGAAGTCAGTAGTTAAAGCCTAAGACTGAAAAACTGAAAATGTCAGCATAAGCATGTTATTTAGAAACTAGTGGCCTGGTGCACGAAATTCGTGCACATTAAAAGGGAATTAATTAGAGGAAATATTTTAATATTGCTATTTGCCCTTTCTCTATAATAGAAGTGTCAGAGATAAAAGAAAATTAGTAAAATGTATATGAAAATCTCCCTCCTGTTAGAGTCTGGGGCTCAACGCAGGACCTAGAGTCAAGTCCCTGCCCACCACCCGCATGCACTTCCAAAACACAGGAGACCCAGACCTGGCCGGCCCCACCCTAGTCAAGCCACTCCAGGTAGGGGGCGCAGTCTCAGGTCCCCTAGCCCAGCGCTAGGTCGGGGGCACAGCCTCAGGTCCCTCAACCCAGCACCGGGTGGGAGGCACAGCCTCAGGTCCCCCATCAAGCCCCACCGGGCGTGGGGCACAGCCTGAGGTCCCCCGGCCCGGTGCTGGGGCGTGGGGCGCAGCCTGAGGTCCCCCGGCCCGGCGCTGGGGCGTGGGGCGCAGCCTGAGGTCCCCCGGCCCGGTATTGGGGCAGGGGGCGCGGCCTGAGGTCCCTTGTCCTGGCCAGGCGCCATGCAGCCTCAGGTCCCTGCTCTCTGGTCATGACATTACGGTGTCCAGGCTAACTTGCGTATTCCTCTATTATATAGATAGATAATGAGGTAAATGTGAAGCAAATCAGCTTAGAAAAGTTGAAAATGTTTGATTTCCAGAAGTGCAGAATGGATGGGAAAGGATAAGATGAGATGGGTAGGAACTGTTGTTTGGTTACTAAGCCACAGAGAACTGCAATGAGTCCTCACGTAATGTCCATAGGTTCTGTGACTTGTACGTGAAACAAAGTATAATTAAATCAGCTTTACCAAAGACTAATTGATATAAAAAAGAGTTAAGTTCCTGTGGCATCTCATCAATGCTACAATGAAACGTTATTTGAGGACCTGCTATATATAACTTAAAAATAGACAAATAGAGAAAGAACTTTGATAAAATTAAAAACAGTGTTCTAAACGTTTTATAACAAGGGTGTGGATGAGAGTGTGCGGAAATGGGCACTTTCATACAGTGGTGGAGAGATAATAACTGGTGTAGCCTTCAAGTCAGTAGAGCATTCCATCAAAATTCCAAATTCAGTTCTAACTTGTACTGCAGATATGCCGGAAATGTTTTTCATTTCAGCCGTGTGCGGAGTAAGACCGTTAGGATGGGAAAAGGCCTTTCTTTCTTTGCTTATGAGACGCACCTGGCAATTAAACCCCAAGATTGTTAGCTCCTCTAATTCAGACAGCTGAGGGACAAGATAAGCTATAAACGATCTAAATATTACCAGTAAGGGAGTGGTTAACAGGCCTATGATGAAATACCGTTTAGCCCTTGAAGAAAACAGGGGCCATTTATGCATTGCTGTGGGGTGACCCCCAGAGAGAAAGCGAAGTGAGAAGCAGGATGAGCTACACCACCATTTCTGGAGGGAAAAAGAGCCAGGGGCATGGGCATGGGCCCCAATGTGTGTGTTCTTGTTCGAGTATCATGTCTCCAGAAGGTCACCTAAGACACTGGAACTAGTTCTAGTTCTAGGTCCTTCTCGGAGATGAAGCCGGGGTCCTAGGGATGGCGGGAGGAAGCTTTCTCACTGTGCACCCTTTTGTGCCTTTTGAATTTTAAACCATTTGAGTCAGTTACCCATATTAAGTTATAAATATAAAATTATAAAAATGGTTAAATATGTTCATATGGTAAATAATTTAATTTGATTTATTCTCAGATTTTTGTTCTGTACTATAAGTTCCAAATGGATTAAAGGACTAGTGAGAGAATCTCAATTTTTAAACCTTGAAAATGTATTTATGACATTAGAGGTTGGGAAGGTTGTCTTAAATAGGACACAAAAGCATATATCAAAAAAGAGGAAAGTTTGATGAATTTAATTTGACAGCATTAAAATTAAAAACTGACATAAAACACCATAAATGGAATGATATGACAATGTCAACCGAGAGAAAACTGTTATAACACATAATTATCAAAGATTAAAGAATTATGAATTAATCAGAAAAAAACAGATAAATCACCCCAATTGAATAATGTGCATAAACCATGAATAGGCACTTCAGTGAAAAACAGAATTCCAGCCTCCCTCATAATCAAACAGAAACAAGTTACTGTTTGTTTCATAGCCCTCTGGCGAAAGCCAGAACTGTGGCAGTTCCGGTTTAGGGTGGAACGTGGGTGGTGGGCTTTGGGAGATGGCACGCTTGGTGGAAGTATAAAGGAGAGCAATTTGGTGGGTGTCAAAACTGAAAGTATGGTATGTGTCCCTTCAAGAAATGTTATGCATCTGCACAAGAGACAGGCCCAGGAATGGTTTTTATAGCCCTGTTTATATTAACAAACTTTTGGAAATAACCAAAATATGGCAGCAGAGTAAGTTGTAGCAAATTCATAAGCGAATTACTAAGTGCCCTTTAAATTATTTCCCTGTCAGAATAGTAATGACTAGACCGTGCATTTCTGATTTGGCCTCTGGATTTAGATCCTAGCTTCTCCTCTTGGCCAGCTGTGCCATTTAGCAGATGAGCCTGGGGGCCACTGGTCGCTCATTGTAAAATGGGAATGTAGTGCTTACCTCTTAGGAGTTTTGTAAAGATGGAGTCGCAGAATAATGCCTGACACACGGCTTCAAAAAAATGAGCTGTTCTTTTAATAACTATCAACATGAATAAATATGTAAAACATGAGGGTTGTTTTGTTTTTTACTCAAAAGCAAGGTATAAATTATTACTACAACAGGCCATGTATGTAAATTTGTATCCAGAGAAACAATGTTGTTTATGAATACATACAGTTATGGTAAAAGTATAACTACATTATTGGAAAGATACGATCACTTCTAGGATAGAACTTGTTAGGAGTACAGGAGGGCAGTGGAGTTACCAGAGAAATGGTTGGAGCTTCAGATATTCCTAATGTTTATTTCTTTTCAATAGATCTAAAATAATTATAGTATTTAATATTTATTAAATGTAAATGGTATACACAGTGTCAAATCTCTACCTTCCTATATGTTTGAAATATTTCATAATTTGAAATTTTAAAAAGAGAAGCCTTCAAAAATATCAGAGTGAATGAAGAGGACTTGTTTGGTTTCTTTTCCATACACTTCTTTTTCCTTTTTAAAAAAATGGAAATATATTTATTCATTTTGATACATAAATGAACTAGTATACTTACAAATTCAAATGAAAATACTTGTGTAAAGTAGAAAGTTTATATTCCTACATCCCCAGAAGGCAGACATGCCAAATTTCCTGGGCTGAGTCATTCCTTCAGCAGAGGACATCTTTCCCACAGATATCTGCCTTGCCTGGGGGTAAGACAGTTGACCCACCCTATTGGAAAACACCTTGCCCTGAGGCCACTTAAAGAGATTAAAAATAACAATTCGCCTTAGTTAAAACTTGCTATATATCCTTTCTGAACTTTGTAGACATATATATATCTGTAATTTAAAACTTTGTGGAGTCACATCAACATGCTATTTTTTTTATTTGGCTTTCCCACTTGTCCCAGCAGCACTCAGGTTAGAATGGCAGAACCACTTCTGGAGGTTCTGTTGGGAGTGGCATGTTATCCTGGGCTAAAGCTAATTTTGATATGATCCTGTCTGAAGGAAGGATAATGCTGTTGACAACCTTTAAATTTTATAGTTTTAGGATTTTAATGTAGATTATTTTCTGCTTTTTGAAAAGACATTATTGCAAGAGCATCTCAAGCAGACGTCGTTACAATCGTGACTTGGAGCAGGATGAAGCGTTTATCCCCGCGGGAGAGTCCCTGAAAGACCTCATTGACCAGTCGCAGAGCTCTGGCAGCGGCTCCGGGCTGCCTTTGCTGGTAAGACGGGCATCTGTGGAAGCAGAGTCCTCACTGGGTAATGGGGCGTGGTCACAGCAGGGTGATGTGATGTGGTCACGACAGGGTGACAGGATGATGGGCATGGTTACAATTGGTGCCTGGTCATGACAGGCTTGGGAGCATGACTGCACATGTATTTTCCTTCTTAGTTAGACAGATGGCTGCAGTAATACGAGATGAAATTAGTCAAAAATAAGAAATATGAAACAAGGAAAATAGGCAAGTAAGGTTAGGAAAGGAAGTGTGGTCATGGAATGGTACATAAGTGCTGGAGTTAGCTTGCAAGCTTTGCTTTAACAGCCATTCTGAAGGCAAATCAGGTGTGTGACTCCTCGACTATTCCAATTCTGAACTCAAAAGTAAGTTTCTCCCACAGACCTTCACAGAGAAGACACTTCCCACAATGCAATACCATATATGAGTAATTATAAGAGGGTTATATGTAAGGAAATACTCAAGGTTAGGGATCGAGAGGACCCTTAAGATAAACACCAGATATTCAGGTAGATATTTGTTTAATTACACTTGTTTAAATACATTTAGCTCTCACTTAACTGAACTAAATAATTTCTGTAATTGAATTGGAAAGGTAAAGTAAAATGGTCTTTATATACAAACAGCATGATTGTGTAAAAAACCTCAAGGATGATACCATAAAGCTAAGACAACCAATAAGTGAGTCCATCAGAATACAAGGTCATTCTACAAAAATTACTGAATTCATGTACACTGGCAAAAAAAAATAATTAGGAATTAAAATTATAAGCTGTATCACTAGAAGTAGCATTAAAAAAGTTAAATATTTTGCAAGAAGCTTACCAAAATTATATAAGACCTGTACGTTGAAAATTAGAAAACATTGCCAAAACAAATCAACACAGTCCTAAATAAGTGAAGATGTATATCCTGTCTGTGAGTCAGTATTAAGATGTCAGTTTTCGCCAAAACCAGTTTGGCTCAGTGGATAGAGCGTCGGCCTGCGGACTCAAGGGTCCCGGGTTCAATTCCGGTCAAGGGCATGTACCTGGGTTGCGGGCACATCACCAGTGGGGGGTGTGCAGGAGGCAGCTGATCGATGTTTCTCTCTCATCGATGTTTCTGACTCTCTATCTCTCTCCCTTCCTCTCTGTAAAAAATCAATAAAATATATTTAAAAAAAAAAAAAAACAGTTTTCCTAAAATTGATGAGCTGACTCTGACATTTAATATGGAAATATAAAGGACCAAAAGAGCCAAAACAACTTTGACAAAGAAGAACAAACAGGATTCATGGCCTGATTTCTGGACTTAGTGTAAAGCCATGTAACCACCATGGTGCTGCATAAAGATAAGGGGTGGGGAGTGTCAGTGAACGGCATGGAGAGCCCGGAAGTGGACATGCACATATGTAACCAACTGATGTGGGTGCCAGAGTAATTCAGTGGGAGAAAGACCGTCTGTGCAACATAGTACAGGAAAAATTTGGCATCTGTTTGCTGTAAAGTGAATCTCAATCTTTACCTTACTCCATACACAAAATTACCTTGAAATGGATCAAAGGCCTAAATGCAAAAGTTGAAGTATAAAACCTTTACAAGGAAATGTTTCAGAAAATCATTGTGACCCTTGAGTTGAGCACAGATTTCTTAGGAAATCAAAAGGCGTGAAGCAGTTTTCAAGATGATAAATTGGGCTTTCTCAAAATGTAAGACTTGTCTTATTTAGAAGACACTGTTAAGAAAATTAAAAAATAAATCACAAATTTGTGTTGCAGAATATAATATATAAAGCACTTTTACAACTCAGTAATAAGACAATTTCATTTTTTTTAATGGACAAAAGAGTTGAATAGACACTTCTCCAGAGAAGATATGAGAATGGCAAATAAGCATATGAAAGGATAGCATCATTGGGGAAACGCAAAGTAGCACAATAAGATGCTACTGCACATCCACAAATATGGCCAAGACTGTGGATGTCAACGGGCAGTCTCAACATTGCTGATTAAAATGCAAAATAGAAATATCCACAGGGATTAAAAATGGCAACAGAACAAAAACCAAGATGGCGGCATAGGTAAACACTGGAAATTGCTGCCTCTCACAACCACTTCAAAAATACAAATAAAAGACAAAACCGACATCATCCAGAACCACAGGAAGGCTGGCTGAGTGAAAATTCTACAACTAGAAGGAAAGAGAAAAGCACACTGAGACTCAGAGGAGGTGCAGAAGTAAAGTGCAGAGGTACGGAGATGCATGCAGAAAGGGCTGGCAACTGAGGACACAGTTGTCTTTTTCAATCGGGAGGAATTGCTCTGAACTCCAATTCCGGGAGAATCTCTGGGGACCAAGACTCATACAGGGAGAAACTGGACTGTCTGGCATCAGTCGGAACTCGAGGGTGACTTTCTCTCAGAGGTGCTTGCAGCGATTACTGGGGGACACTGAGATGTGGGCCCTCTTAGGGTAGGACTGAGGATCTGCCATAGCTGTTTGCTCCGCCCTGTTGATTCCCTGAGACCCCGCCCCACCCAAGCTGTGCACAGAGGCTTTTGCATATGAAAGGCCTGGCCCTTTGCAAACTGAATATTACCTAACAAACTGCAGCTGGGTCAGAGAGACCCAGAACTTCCAAAAAAAAGGCCCAAGGCCCCACAGCACCTTGCATTGCTTCACAGCTGGGCCTCATCTGGTCACCTGCAAATCCCAAACAAAGAAGAGGAATCTGCAGCTTTCTCTGTAGCTCCTGCTGGGTAGCCTCAGGCAGAGGCTAAATTAGCACCTCCTTAGAGATCCAAGAGCCAGTGGTCAGAGTGGGACCATCCAGATTACAACTCCTCAGATCCATAAAGGACACACTCGGGGCAGACTCTGTGAGCACCGAAGCCCCACGGAAGCAAGTCTTGCACCTGAAGGGTGTCTTCAGCACAGAAGTTCTCCCACTGTAGACACAGCTGATTCTCACAACCAATTGGCCTGGAGGTCAAATCCTCCCAGTGATGCCAACTACAATCAAGGCTTAACTACAACAAGACTGTGCACACAGCCCACAAAGGGGTGCACCCAGAGTGTCCACCTCAGGTAATTGGGGAGGCTGAACCACTGGGCCCTATAGGACACCTAGCACAGAAAGCCACTCTATCAACACAGGGAAGCATAAAAAATGCGGAGACAAAGAAACAAGTCACAAATGACAGAAATGGAGGAAAGCAAACTACTGGATATAGAGGTCAAATCAATCTTATAAGGTTTTTCAAGAATTTTCTAGAAATCGCCGATAAATTTAGTGAGACCCTCGAGGATATGAACAAGGACCAACTAGAAATTAAGCATACACTGACTGAAATAAAGATTATACAGAGATCCAACAGCAGACTAGAGGATTGCAAGAATCAAGTCAAAGATTTGAAATACGAAGAAGCAAATACCACCCAACCGGAAAAATAAAAAGAAGAATCCAGCATATGAAGATAGTGTAAGGAGCCTCTGGGACAACTTCAAGCATACCAACATCCAAATTATGGGGGTGCCAGAAGAAGAGAGAGAGCAAGATATTGAAAACCTATTTGAAGAAACAATGACAGAAAACTTCCACTACCTGGTGAAAGAAATAGACTTACAAGTCCAGGAAGCGCAGAGAACCCCAAACAAAATGCCAAGAGCAAAAGACAAAGAGAGACTCTTAAAAGCAGCAAGAGAAAAAAAGTCAGTTACCTACAAGGGAATACCCATACAACTGTCAGCTGATTTCTCAACAGAAACTATGCAGACCAGAAGGGAGTGGCAAGAAATATTCAAAGTGATGAATAGCAAGAACCTACAACCTAGATTACTTTACCCAGCAAAGCTATCATTCAGAATTGAAGGTCAGAGAAAGAGCTTCACAGATAAGGAAAAGGTAAAGGAGTTCATCACCACCAAACCAATATTATATGAAATGCTGAAAGGTATCCTTTAAGAAGAGGAAGAAGAAAAAGGTAAAGATACAAATTATGAACAACAAATACACATCTATCAACAAGTGAATCTAAAAATCAAGTGAATAAATAATCTGATGAACAGAATAAACTGGTGATTATAATAGAATCAGGGGCATAGAAAGGGAGTGGACTGACTATTCTCAGGAGTGGGGGGAAGGGGTGTGGGGGGTGCGGGAAGAGACTGGACAAAAATCGTACACCTATGGATGAGGACAGTGAGGGGAGTGGCAAGGGCAGAGGGTGGGGTGGGAACTGGGTGGAGGGGAGCTATGGGGGGGGGGAACAACTGTAATAATCTGAACAATAAAGATTTTTTTTATTTATTTTTTTTATTAAATCTTTATTGTTCAGATTATTACATTTGTTCCTCTTTTTTCCCCCCCATAACTCCCCTCCTCCCATTTCCCGCCCCACCCTCCGCCCTCACTCCCCACCCACTGTCCTCATCCATAGGTGCACGATTTTTGTCCAGTCTCTTCCCGCATCTCCCACACCCCTTTCCCCCCCAAGAATGGTCAGTCCATTCCCTTTCTATGTCCCTGATTCTATTATAATCACCAGTTCATTCTGTTCATCAGATTATTTATTCACTTGATTCTTAGATTCACTTGTTGATAGATGCATATTTGTTGTTCATAATTTGTATCTTTACCTTTTCCTTCCTCTTCCTCTTCTTAAAGGATACCTTTCAGCATTTCATATAATATTGGTTTGGTGGTGATGAACTCCTTTACCTTTTCCTTATCTGTGAAGCTCTTTATCTGACCTTCAATTCTGAATGATAGCTTTGCTGGGTAAAGTAATCTTGGTTGTAGGTTCTTGGTATTCATCACTTTGAATATTTCTTGCCACTCCCTTCTGGCCTGCAAAGTTTCTGTTGAGAAATCAGCTGACAGTCATATGGGTATTCCCTTGTAGGTAACTGAGTTTCTTTCTCTTGCTGTTTTTAAGATTCTCTCTTTATCTTTTGCTCTTGGCATTTTAATTATGATGTGTCTTGGTGTGGTCCTCTTTGGATTCCTTTTGTTTGGGGTTCTCCGCACTTCTTGGACCTGTAAGTCCATTTCTTTCACCAGGTGGGGGAAGTTTTCTGTCATTATTTCTTCAAATAGGTTTTCAATATGTTGCTCTCTCTCATCTTCTGACACCCCTATAATTCTGATGTTGGTACGCTTGAAGCTGTCCCAGAGGCTCCTTACACTATCCTCGCATTTTTGGATTCTTTTTTCATTTTGCTTTTCCGGTTGGGTGTTTTTTGCTTCCTCGCATTTCAAATCATTGACTTGATTCTTGCGCTCCTCTGGTCTGCTGTCGGGAGTCTGTATAATATTCATTATTTCAGTCCGTGTATGCTTAATTTCTAGTTGGTTCCCCAATATAACATCGAGGGTCTCATTAGTTTTCTTGTAGATCTCATTAAGTTTATCGGCGGCTTCTAAACAGTTCTTGAGAGACCTTAAAAGTGTGGTTCTGAACTCTATATCTTCCATTGACAATTTTGTCCTGTTTCTTTGTCTCCGCATTTTGTTATGCTTCCTTGATGCACCCCCTAGTGGTCTTTGTGCGCAGTCTTATACTTAAACCTTGATTGTTGTAGCTAATACCAGGGAGGGTTTGACCTCCAGGCCAAGTGGCTATGAGAATCAGCTGTGTCTGCAGTGAGAGAACTTCTGTCCTCTAGGGAGGTGCTAATCTAGCCTTTGCCTGAGGCTATCCGGCAAATGCCTCTGTGCAGGGCTTGGGTGGGGCGGGTCGCACAGGATCAACAGGGTGGGCCAGAGAGAGCAGTTATGGCGGCTCTCAGTCCTGTCCCCAGGGGCTCTGCCTCTCTGAGTCCCAGCACCCGCTGCAAAGCTCGGAGAGAAAGCTGCACTCGCTCTGACCGAAGCCAGACAGTCCCGCTTCTCCCGTTTGAGTCTGGGTCCCTAAAGACTCGCCTGTATCTGGAGCTCAGAGTCTGCTACTCCCTCCCGATTGAAAACGCCAACCGTGCCCTCCACTGCCAGCCCGCTCCGCGCACTCCGCACCTCAGAATTTGACTTCAGCACTGCGCCTCCTCTGAGTGTCTGTATGCGTTTCTCTTTCCTCCTAGTTGTAGGACTTCCACTCAGCCAGCGTTCCTGTGGTTCTGGGTGATGTCCGTTCCGTTTTTTAGTTTCACTTTTGAAGTAGTTGTTCAAGGCAGCAAACTCCGGCGTTAACCTATGCCGCCATCTTGGTTCTCCTGAACAATAAAGATTTAATTTTTAAAATAATGGCAACAGAATAGGAGGATGCTACATGGACATTCTCCCAGGGACAAGCTGGAATTACAACTGAAATATGGAAAGGCTTCCTGAATAATTAATGGAAAACTCGCAGAAGAGAACCCTGATACCCAAGGACCGAAAGTGGAGACGCATAGAGACTGGTAGAAGGGGCAGAGGCGAGAAAGGGCTGGCTGGGCTCCCACAGTCGGCAACTGAAGTCCCGGAGAGATATCTCAGTTGTGGGGAGTTGCCACTGAGAACTCTGGGATCTAACCCTCAAGCTAGGCTCCCCAGCAGAGAACACCAGAACTGAGAAGGGTACCCAAGTGACATCTCTCTGTGAAAAGCAGTGGGGTGCTGTCTGCCAGGGAGTGGCAGCTGAAAGTTCAGGAACCGTTTTAAAGGGCCAATGCACAAAAATTCCCTGTGGAGCCACCCATCTTGTACTCTGGCAGAGGCAGGGTGAAGTGGACTGCAGCTGTGAGAGCAGAACCCAGGATTGGGGACTTGGGGGATAGAGCTCAGAAGGCAGACACCCCAAGTTTCCTGTGCTGAGTCATTCCTTCATGCAGCAGAGGACATCTTTCCCACAGAGACATCTGCCTTGTCTGGGGGGAAGACAGTTGACCCACCCTATTGGAAAACACCTTGCCCTGAGGCCACTTAAAGAGATTAAAAATAACAATTTGTCTCCAGGCAGAAACAACTGCCCCACCCTGTTGGAAAAAAACCTCTTGCCACACCTGAGGACGATTGCCTGGGGCAATTCAAGTCGGAATCCTATTAGTCTGTAGACAGAGGCTGTCTCTGGAAGCTTTGAGTCTTTGCCTAATCCAATTAGTCAGAAACAGCCTTTAATACTGTCCTGCACTAGAGATTGAGAGGTGTAGAGGATCTACCTAATACATAATCACAAACCCAAACAGAGAACCAGAATGAAGAAACAAAGAAACAATCCCCAAATGAAAGAACTAGTGAATTCTCTAGAACAGTGGTCCTCAACCTTCTGGCCCTTTAAATACAGTTCCTCATGATGTGACCCAACCATAAAATTATTTTCGTTGCTACTTCATAACTGTAATTTTGCTACTGTTATGAATCGTAATGTAAATATCTGATATGCAGGATGTATTTTTATTGTTACAAATTGAACATAAAGGATAGTGATTAATCACAAAAACAATATGTAATTATATATGTGTTTTCCGATGGTCTTAGGCGACCCCTGTGAAAGGGTTGTTCGACCGCCAACGGGGTCACGACCCACAGGTTGAGAATCGCTGCTCTAGAAGAAGAGATAAATGAAGCAGAGATAAGAAATTTATCTGAAACAGAGTTCAGAGTAATGATGTTAAAAATGCTCAACAGTATGAAAATTATGTGACTATGAAAAAAGAACAGTCTGAGATAAAGAATGACATAACACAAGTAAACACATTGGAAGGAATATACAGCAGATTAGGGGAAGCTGAGGATCGAATCAGCAAATTAGAAGACATAGTTGAAAATATCACTCAATTAGAGAACCAAAAGAAAATAAAATTAATAAACAGGCGGACAGCTTAAGGGAGCTGTGGGACAATGTGAAACATAACAATATTAGAATAGTAGGTGTGCCAGAAAAGGGAGAAAGGAATAGAGAAGGTGTTTGATGAAATAATGGTAGAAAACTTCCCTAACCTGGTAAAGGAAAAAGTCACACAAGTTCAGGAGGCACAGAGAACCCCAAACAAGAGGAACCCAAACAGACCCACGCCCGGACACATCATAATTAAAATGCCAAAAGTTAAAGACAGAGAATCTTAAAGGCAGCAAGAGAAAAGCAAACTGTTACCTACAAAGGAGTTCCCATAAGGCTGACACCTGATTTCCCATCAGAAACTCTACAAGCCAGAAGGGAATGGCATGAAATACTCAAGATAATGGAAAGCAAGGATCTGAGACCAAGATTACTATCATTCAAAATAGACGGTCAAATAAAGAGCTTCCCAGACCAAAAAAAAAAAAGGCTAAAGGAATTCATCACCACCAAGCCAGCATTACAAGAAATGCTAAAGGGATTGTCAAGAAAAAGAAACAGAGAAACCTAGCCATACAGAACTAAAATGGATATAAATAAGTACCTCTCAGTAATAACCCTAAATGTAAATGGATTAAATACTCTAATCAAAAGTTGTAGGGTAGCTGAATGGATACAAAAACATGACCAACTATATGCTGTCTACAAGAGAGACACCTCAAAACACAGGATGAAAGTGAAGAGATGGAAAAAAATTTTACATGCAAATGGAAAGAAAAAAAAAAGCTGGGGTAACAATACTCATATCTGACAAAATAGATTTTAAAAGCATCATGCTAAGTGAAATAAGCCAGCCAGAGAAAGATAAATATCATATGATCTTACTCATTTGTGGAATATAATGAACAACATAAACTGATGAACAAAAATAGAGCCAGAGGGGAAAAACATATTCTAGAATATAATATAAGTAATCCTGTTATTTGCAGACTTTTAATATTTCCTACAATATTTGTGATATCATACTTTGTTAGTACAGTTTTGGTAATACTATATTTAAAATTCTTTTATTGAAATATTGATGTTTATTGTATGTAATATTATTATATGTAAGATCATTTTTCTTGCCCTAGCCAGTTTGGCTCAGTGGATTGAGCATCGCTCTGTGAACTAAAGGATTCCAGGTTTGATTCCGGTCAAGGGCACATGCCCAGGTTGCGGATTCAATCGCTAATCAATGATTCTCTCTCATCATTGATGTTTCTCTCTTTTCCTTTTCCTTCCTCTCTGAAATTAATAAATAAATATATATATTCTTTTTAAATATCATTTTTCTTTTTTTTTCTTTTTTTTAATATATTTTATTGATTTTTCACAGAGAGGAAGGGAGAGAGATAGAGAGTCAGAAACATTGATGAGCGAGAAACATCGATTAGCTGCCTCCTGCACATTCCCACTGGGGATGTGCCCGCAACTCAGGCACATGCCCTTGACCGGAATCGAACCTGGGACCTTTCAGTCCGCAGGCCGACGCTCCATCCACCGAGCCAAACCGGTTTTGGCAATTTCATTTTTCTTGAATAATTGGTGTTCATTGCATGTAACATTATCATATTTAAAATCATTTTTCTTGAAATTATAAAAAAAACACACACACACCGAAAAATAAAGCAATAAAAAAGAAATTGTCACACATAAAAAAAAATATCCACAGCCTTCACATAGCGGGGCCTGGTTGCATCTTCAGCTCACTCTGCTATAAGGACAATGTTTTCTTATGTATAATTAGAGGCCCGATGCACGAAATTCGTGAAAGAGTAGGCCTTCCTCCCCACGGCTGCCGGCACCAACTTCCCTCTGGCTCCCGGGACTCGGGCTTCCCTGGCAGCCCTGGCTTTGTCCAGAAGGATGTCTGGTCTCATTAGCATATTACGCTTTTATTATCATAAATGGTTATATTTGAAGAGAACTGTTTTGTGTACAGTGTGGCCAGCACACTGGAATAATAAACCATAACTGTGTACCTTTTATTTCTAAAAAAAAAAAAAAAGCAAAATGGTGCAACCACTTTGGGAAAGAGTTTGACAGTTGACTGAAAACTTAAGCACTCATTTTCTACACTAGTGAAGCAGTCCTTCTGCTAAATATTTGCCGAAGAGCTATATAGACACGCCCAGACCTGAATGTGAATGTTTATAGCAGCTTTGTTCATGGTAGATAGACATGTTAAACAGCCCAGAAGTTCATCAGTTGGTAAGTGAATAGTAAGTGGTGATACATTCAGAGGAGACTGCCTCATCAGTGAGAAGGAACAAGCCACTGGCCCAGGCGGCAGCCTAAATGGGTTCGAGAGCAGCGTGTTCTGGGGATGATGGAGGCACAGAGGCATACACGTCGCAGGTTTCCATGTGTGCAGTTCTCAGAAAGGCAGGGCTGTGGGGATGGGAAGCAAATCAGCCATGCCGGGGGCGGGAGGGGAAGGGAGATGGACTTTAAAGAAAAAAGAAGGAACTTTTTGGGAGACGGATATGTTCTCTCTCTTAATGGTGGTGTTGGTGGTTACGTGACTCTATGCATTTGTCAAGTGCAGTTCTGAAAAAGAGTGAATTTTGCTGTGCATGTTGTACGTCCGTGATCCTGACTCCTGAAAAAATTATAAAGGGTCTGTAATGAAGTGATCCAGAGTTAGCTCGGGGTCCACAGAACGTGGCCCATTCACGTACCGTCTATGCTGGCCCTCAGGGTTCTGTTTAGCGCAGAGTGACCACTGGCAGCGATGAACAGACCACGTTCAAGAAACATTAACGAGCCCTGCCCGTGTGGCTCAGTGGATGGAGCGTCGGCCTGCGGACTGAGGGGTCCCAGGCTCGATTCCGGTCAAGGGCGTGTGCCTTGGTTGCAGGCACAGCCCCAGTAGGGATGTGCAGGAGGCAGCTGATCGATGTTTCTCCCTCATTGATGTTTCTAACTCTCTATCCCTCTCCCTTCCTCTCTGTAAAAAATCAATAAAATACATATATTTTTTAAAAAGAGATATTAATGAAAGCACTTAGTGTGTTCTCAGAAACTACCTATGTCCTGTGAGCAGGGTGGGTGGAACGCAAACAGATCTATAAGATAAACCATAAGAAACGATAATTGTGATGAGTGCGGCCACTGAGAAGTGTATGTGTGCTATGTGGATGTTAAACAAAAGAGCAGCACTTACCAGTGAAGGAAGCTGCGCGTGCACAAGGCTCTGGGACGGGAATGAGGTTGAGTAATTCTAAAAGTTGAAATGGATAAACTGACAGTGGAGACAGACTCAGGGATACAGAGAACAGACTGGCAGTCTCAGAGGGGAGGGGGCTGGAGGCTGGGTGAGAAGGGTGAAGGGATTAAGTAAAGAAAAAAAGAGACTCATGGACACGGACAACAGTATGGTGATTACCAGAGAGAAAGCGGGGGTAGAAAAGGGTAAAGGGGGGTAAATGGTGGTGGAAGGAAACTTTACTGGGGGTGGTGAACATAGAATACAATATACAGATGACGTATTGTAGAATTGTGCACCTGAAACCTGTATGATTTTATTAACCAATGTCACCCCCATAAATTCAGTAAGAAAGAAAAGAATGGTAGCAGTTAAAGGGAAAAATAAATAAAAGTAACAGTTGAAATGGAAGGGGGGAGGATGATGTGAAGACAGGGGATGCTGAGTCAGACCATGTCCATCTGAGAGATTGAGCTGAAGACTCCTGTCATTTAGGTTTCGTGCACAATAAGCCGCCCCAAAGAGGAGCGGCTTGGAGCAGCAAGCGTGTCTTCTTTCTCCCGACCCAGTGGGTCTGCTGGCAGTTTCCTCCTGGCTGCGCTCAGCCAGAGTGAGGCGGTGTGGTGTGTGCGCATGCCGTGTCAGCACAGCACTGCTCATGCTCCAGAGCTCCTGGAACAGCAGGAAATTCAGGGCTGCCGCAGGACACCATTTCTCTAGTTCTGCTTCCCAGGGCCAGTCGGGCGGCCAGCCCAGAGTCTGAAGGAGATCACCCAGAGGCTTATGTGCACAGGGAAGGCAATTACTTTGAACTTTTTTGTAAACAGTTTGTGATATCAGAATATGTTGCTTATTGTGTCATCTTCTTTTTTTTTTTTTTTTTAATATATTTTATTGATTTTTTACAGAGAGGAAGGGAGAGAGATAGAGAGTTAGAAACATCGATGAGAAAGAAACATCGATCAGCTGCCTCCCGCACATCCCCCACTGGGGAAGTGCCTGCAACCCAGGTACATGCCCTTGACCGGAATCGAACCTGGGACCTTTCAGTCCGCAGGCCGACGCTCTATCCACTGAGCCAAACCGGCTTTGGCTGTGTCATCTTCTTTTAAATACATTTTAATGTTTAATACTGGAGTTGGTTATATACCATCTTGTTTGATGGGATGAACTATCAGACCACTTTCTCAGTCTTAATAGGTTCTTTTCATCAAGAACTCAAAACATTTTTTTTTTAATGAAGGTTCAGCGCACTATTGCCAAACAGATTCAGATGGTTCGGCAAGTTGGTAAAGGTCGATATGGAGAAGTGTGGATGGGTAAATGGCGTGGTGAGAAGGTGGCAGTCAAAGTGTTCTTTACCACTGAAGAAGCTAGCTGGTTTCGTGAGACGGAGATCTACCAGACGGTGCTGATGCGCCATGAAAACATACTCGGTGGGTACACATTCTTTCAGCCAATTCCATATTCTGACAGGGTTAGTGGGGTGCGGGCTCTGAGAGTTCTAAATGCTAACTAGCCACTGTATTTACTACGCTGCTGAGGAAACAAAGAATTTCAAAGTTTGCCAACTTATTGGACTAACTCATATCTAACAAAAACCAAGTGTTTTATAGCTAAATTTAAGCAATTTTCTAGGGTAACTATATATGCCTTTTGTAAGCTAAGCCACCACCACCACCATATGATGTAGCTTAGTAGGTTTCTCCCTCCCCACCCCACAACCACATTTATTTACACAACAGCAGAGGCATTCAGGTGTTTTTAACTTTCCCGGCCTTTCTTTCCAGCTACTATATCATTTCCCTTCGTGTAGACAGTGCATAGTACATTGCCAAGAGTATAGTAGGCACTTACAGCAGTTTCTTAAGGTCACCATAACAAGTCACCACAAATGGCGGCTTGAAACAACAGGCACTCCTTCCCTCTTAGCTTTGGAGGCCTGAGGTTTAAATCCAGGTGTCGGCAGGGCCATGCTTCCTAAAGGCTCTGAAGAAACGACCCTTCCTTGCTTCTTTCTGGGTCTGGTGACACCAGCGGTCCATGCCCTCGGCTGAGAGACGGCACTCCTGCTTCCTGTATGTCTGTGTCCACATTTCCCTCTCACAAGGACACTAGTCATTGAATTACCACCCTAACCTAGTATGACCTCATCTGGATTTGGTTACATTTCAAATAAGGTCGCATTTACAGGCACCAGGTGGACATGAGTTTGGGGGCAGGGCACTACTCAGCACTTTTGCCGACCTTTTTCTGAAGGGAGAGGGGAAAGGAAAGGGGCCAGCATTGTGGACCTGCTCATCAGAGAGCTGGCAGGTGTGAGGAGGCATTGATGGGCACATGGAATTGGCTCGTTGAACATTTTTAACTTAATTTTAGTGTGTCCACTTTTCAATTTGAAATTGAGAGTCCTTTCCATGTGTCTTCTTTATAAGTTTTTCATGCTCAGATAGTCATGTAGATGATAACTCCCCCAGGTTATTATATGATATGTAATTTTCTTAGTCATACTATTATCATTTTCAGGATGATCATTAATATTATTGTAAATGTATTGCAGAAGTGTAGAGTTATATGTATCATGACCCTGGGAGCCTTCATTACTGTCCATGCCACCTCTGATAACTAACCTTGAAACTCACCCATGACCAGGTTTTATAGCCGCAGACATTAAAGGCACCGGCTCCTGGACGCAGCTGTATCTGATCACCGATTACCATGAACACGGGTCTCTCTATGACTTCCTGAAGTGTACAACGCTGGACACCAGGGCCCTGCTCAAGCTGGCGTACTCAGCTGCCTGTGGTCTGTGCCACCTGCACACAGAGATTTACGGCACCCAAGGGAAGCCCGCAATTGCTCATCGAGACCTAAAGAGCAAAAACATTCTCATTAAGAAAAATGGAAGTTGTTGTATTGCTGACCTGGGCCTTGCAGTTAAGTTCAATAGGTAAGTGGTCTTTGCCTACTCTTTGGAATTCTATTAATCTCTAGAAGTATTTGCATGTTGGTATTTAGGACAGCCAAGGATGTGTTTGTGCTCACATAACTGTATGATTGGGGTTTTGTCCTGGTTGGTTTTGTTTACAAAAATTACATTCTACTCTACATAATTTTTTATTTCCTGTTTTTTATTGTCTTAGACATTCTTCTATTTTAGTTTATGTAGATCTACTTCATTCTTTTTCATAGTGTTGCTGCCATTTTTTCAAAACATAATTTATTTCATGACCCGACTCACAGGCATTAAAGTTGCCTATGGTTTGTCTCTATTTAAAAATACTTTAATGAACATTGTATTTTATCGATATATAGTAATCCTTGCACATTTATACGAGTACTTCGTCATGATGGGTTCCTTAGAAGGGCTAGACGAAGGGCATGTGTGTATTAAATTGAGGCATATTGCACATTATCCCTTCAAAGAGCCTGCATCAATTTATACTCCCCCACCTGGAGTAGACATGCCGTTTCTCATCACAACTTGTTGCTACAGTGGGACCTTGACTTATGAGTTTAATTCGTTCGGAGACCGAGCCCGTTAAGGAGCTCATTAACTCAAATTACTCTGTCAACTCAATGCAAAAATTCGGTGGAGAGACAGCTGGTATCTCAAAAAACTCGTTAGTCGGGACACTCGTAAGTCAAGGCCCCACTGTACGTCAATAGTTTTAAATAATTAGAATTATAACATCTTTAGGGTATTATAAACTATTGAAATCATTTTAATGTTATAGCTTCTAGAATACAGCTATTTCACATTTCAGAATTAATTTCAGGTCATAATATTAAAATACTAGTCCAGCCCAGCCAACATGGCTCAGTGGTTGACCAGGAAGGAGGTCACGGTTCGATTCCCAGTCAGGGCACATGCCCAGGTTGAGGGCTTAATTCCCAGTGTGGAGCATGAAGGCGGCAGCCAATCAATGATTCTCTCTCATCAATGTTACTATCTCTCTCTCTCCCTCTCCCTTCCTCTCTAAAATCAATGAAAATATTTAAAAAATTTTTAAAAACCACAAAAATACTAGTCCATAATAAAACAAATATTAAAAAATTAAATCATCTTTCCTGGCTGTTCCAGTGTTCTGATCTTATTTGTTTTTAGTCAGTGTAGTGTTAATTGGCTCAAATATTCATCAGATGCTATATAAGAAAATATAGACTACATTAACCCTTTGAGTGCCAACCAATATCCTAGGAACTATGCTAAAATTGCCAAGGCATTTTTGCTAATTTTACAGCAGTTTAGGGGAAAAAATATGAAAATTAGGCAGATAAATGGCAGTAGTCAATTTTAGAACTACAAACATTCAGCATCATAAGTAACCTGCACTTATGTGCCATCTGTCAATAAAGAGTGAACTACTAGCACCTAATAGGAACACTGCAGGAGGCGTGCGATAGCGCTCCTGGCACTTTAGGGGAAAGACAGGAGGAGTGCGATCGCGCTCCCTGGCACTCCAGAGGTTAATCTCTGCTTTGTAGTAGTTTCCAGAACTGGGGACCTAAACAAAAAGCATTCATGTCTTCCAGCTCTAAAATTTACCTCACAAATTGAAAACCCAGTGAGCGTCACTTATTACATCAGTGTGACTATGTAGGCACCACTGCGCCCGCCCGCATCGGCCGGACTGTAAGGAAGGAAATGTAACCCTGTGTCACAGGAGAATGGACAGCAAACAACTCTTCTCAGTGTCCCTTCACCTCCGCTTGCTCTGGGACACAGTTACCCACCGTGTTAGCTTGCGTTCAGTATTGTCCTTTTTCTTTGAGAGACACCACACTTGTTTGGTGACAAAACTACCTGTACTCATGCAAGGTATCTTGTCTTTATCCAGCTTGGTAGCACCTTCATGCTTAGCTTTCAGTGCACACGTGGTAGTAAGCTTGTGAAGTGTCCTGCTGTAGACTCTTCTGGGGAAGGTCTAGGATTGGTATCATATATTTACAGGGTATATTACTTTTATAAACTCTGAAAGATGTTAAATTTAAAAATATATTTGGCCTCAATAGTTTCTTTTTTTTTTTTAATATATTTTATTGATTTTTTATAGAGAGGAAGGGAAAGGGATAGAGAGTTAGAAACATCAATGAGAGAGAAACATCAATCAGCTGCCTCCTGCACACTCCCCACTGGGGATGTGCCCGCAACCAAGGTACATGCCCTTGACCAGAATCGAACCTGGGACCCTTGAGTCCACAGGCCAACGCTCTATCCACTGAGCCAAACCGGTTAGGGCCTCAGTAGTTTCTGATAAAAGAATGTGGAGTTTTAGAAAGATAGATAGATTTTTATTATTTATTTGGGGAGGGGGGAGAGTCTGACTTTTATAAAATACAACAAAAATGGAAGAAAAACTATTTTGTTCTTAACCATCAACCTGGACATCATCTGCCTCCTGTCTCAGCGATACAAATGAAGTGGACGTGCCCTTGAACGCCAGAGTGGGCACCCGGCGGTACATGGCCCCGGAAGTGCTGGACGAGAGCCTCAACAAGAACCACTTCCAGCCCTACATCATGGCAGACATTTACAGCTTCGGCCTGATCATCTGGGAGATGGCTCGGCGCTGCATCACAGGGGGTAGGAGTGGTGGGGGTGTTTCCCGTTAGGTTTGCATCCTCCTCATTCAGAAAGTAACTGCTCCTGTTACAATGTTGAGATGTCAGGGATCCCCTGGACCACTCCCATGGTCTGTAACATCACTGGAAGGACGCACATAGTTGTCCTCACAGCTAACGTCTAGTCTAGTGAAAGGATACAGAGCAGAATCAGCAAAGAGAAACGGTGTCAGGGGCAAAGTTCAGAGGAAATCGGACAGCAGCCTCCAAAGGCCTCTCCCAGGGAAGCCACACAGGATGCACTGAATTCCTCCAGCGTGTGATGTGAGAAATGCTGCTACCTGGGAAGTAGTTAGAGACTTAGTTCTCAGTGGTTTTATTGGCAGCTGGTCAGGTAAGCACCCTCTGCCTAGCGTGTTCCAAAATTCCATATGCAGAGCGCGAGCAGGTGCTCAGCACCAACCCTGCTGTCTGCACAAATAGTCCAGGCCCCATGCACCGCTCTCAACACTTAGGGAGCTGCCTGCCTGCAAGTTCCCAGACACCAGCACGGCAGCCTTGCAGGCCGGCCTTTCCCAGGATGGCTGTCCAAGGCCTACTGGGTTTTCTCTTTGCTACATATCAGGCTGTCTTTCTGCTGCACCTATTAGTAGGAACAATGTAGAGAAACAAATAATTAGGTTAACATTTAGGGTAAGTAAGTGTTTCCCTTGCTTTTTTTTTTTTTTGAATATTGTTATGTCCGTAGCTATGATGGGGGTCCTGATAGGTATAGGGGAAATAATCCTATATAATAAAAGGCCAGCCACCATAAACATAACAACCAAAACAACCAGAGACCAGAACCACCAGGGCCCCTTGCCGGGCTGACCCCGCCCCAAGCAAGCAGTTAGGGGCGATCAGGCAGGCAGGCAGAGTGGTTAGGGGTGATCAGGCAGGCAGACCAGTGGTTAGGGGTGATTGGGGAGGCCCAGGCCAGCCAGCCATCACACCCCACGCCTGTTGCTTGCAGAGGGAGGCCACTGGTGGCCGGGGTGGGGAGGGGGGAGAGCACTGCACAGATGGCAAGCCGTGGCAGCGATGGGGGTGGGGCCAGCTGCCTGCAGCCGGGGGAAGGAAAGCCTTGATAGGCCCTAATCTCAGGCCAGGCCTAGGGACCCTACCTGAGGGGTCCTGGATTGTGAGAGGGTGCAGGCCGGGCTGAGGAACCCCCTCTGAGTGCACAAATTTTCATGCACTGGGCCTCTTTAGTTAGACATAAAAAAAGAGAACAACATACATTTACTATTAAAAGTGAATGACCCACTCTGTTTTTCTTCCTTATGTAGGAGTCAGTTTTAGCTCCATAGTTTAGTACGAGGCGCTGAGTAGATTGGTATATTTTGTCCGGCCACCATTGTTGTGCCCGCTGTTTCCTCTCTGCAGGAATAGTAGAGGAGTACCAACTGCCATATTACAACATGGTGCCCAGTGACCCATCGTATGAAGATATGCGTGAGGTTGTGTGTGTCAAACGTTTGCGGCCAATTGTGTCTAATAGATGGAACAGTGATGAGGTATGTGGAACCCAGTCCCCTGAGGGAGGGATGATGAGTGTGGCCAAAGATGTTTACCTGCTCCCTGCATTCTGTTTGCTTTTCAGTGTCTTCGAGCAGTGCTGAAGCTGATGTCAGAATGCTGGGCCCACAACCCGGCCTCCAGACTCACGGCTCTGCGGATCAAGAAGACGCTGGCAAAGATGGTTGAATCCCAAGATGTAAAGATTTGACACTGAAGCAATCCTGAGGAGAAACTCCAGACTGCGCTTGACCGACTTCTCCAGGGCACGGAGGGAGTAGAGTGGGATAAGGAGCTTGAGCGGTTCGCAGGCTCTGTCCTCCCCTTACCCTCACAGGCTGCCCTGGGCACCTTCCGTGCTCTGCAGAGTATGAGCTGGGGACTCCAGAACTTCACTCTTTACCTACGGACAGCTTTACTCTAAGTGTGGTTTCTGATGCCTTTTTAAATCGGGTTTTTATGAACTACATCGAGACTTCAGTCCTGACGGGTGAGTCTCCAGTCAAACTCTGGGTGCTGAATTACCTGCTCGTACAAGGGTGCTTTCTGTGAAAGCCTAAGAAGATCAGTGAATTCAGCAGAGTCGGAGGAATGTGTCCTTGCCTCCTGCCTGAGGAAGCGCATTGATTTGTACTCGACCTTTGTAAACAGCCTATGGATTATCATCTGTTTAGGATGCTGCGTAGTTTATGAGAAATAGTTTGTCAGGCCTTGATAATGGTGTGTGTACACACACATGCTTGCCAGGATTTCTCTGCTGCCATCGAATTAGAAGAAAATATGACTTATGACCACCCAGGAAGATATTAGAGGCTGTTGGTTTTGTGCTTTAAAAATGCATGATCTGACCAAGATTCGCCAATCACATAAAAGCCATTTACCTTGAAAGTGAGCTAGCTTCTCCACCAACTTTATTTTTAACATAAAAGTTGATGTAAAGGCCAAAAAAGCTTAAAGTGCCTGAAAATTTCGACTGTTTTTCTCCTACCACCATCTTTCCTTTTTTTGGTAATTACTATTTTGCCATAGAAAGCATCCTGTCCAAAGTTGAACCTTCCAACGCCATGATCTTGTGAGAAACACTTCTTGTTGAAGTGAGTTACTGATGACTGCGTTTGATAGCGATGCTAAGTGCCTATAACCAGGTTCTGTATTCTTTATTCTCAGTAATGTTTAAAAGGGAAGTTATTTATATTTTGTGTGTAATATGCTTTATTTGCAAAATACATGCTCCTTTTACAACCATATTTTTTATATGTACATGCATCTATACTGTTGTAGAAACCAGCTCACGTGTACCTCACACCTCATCCTTAAGGGAAAAAATAAAAGATCAGAAGAAAATGTTATAAAGTAGAACCACATATGAATTTTAGAACTAATACACTCAAAATAGTATATTAAACCCAAGAGTTTGTTCATTTCAGGCACAGACTTTCATTAAGATATATCCTCTCGACTTTTCCATTGTAAAAGGGCCCTCTCATTAGAAATTTCTATTTCAGAGATGATACAAGTTCATTAACAGCTGTTTTAGACATTTGAATTATTTGAGATTTCTGGTTTTATGATTTCTGTTCTGTAACTTGTGAAGACAATGAAGAATTCGGCACAGAGTTCACTGTCTGGTCAGTGGCAATGTCTGTACCGTGTAGCTGCTACTCCAGAAAACGCTGCGTGTGCGATGGATTCACTTAAACGTTTTATACTTCTGTAATGCCTTTAAATATCAATGCCTTAGTCTGATAAAACAACTCCTAGGCGCAGAAAGTAAGAGTTTTCTTTGAATAGAGCATAAAATAAATGTGATTATATTGCAACATGGTCAAAACACTTTAGAGGGGGGACAGCAGAGCATGATTCCATTCATTACCAAAAATTTGACTGGCCCTGAAGGGTGAAACTTTAATATACTGACATCAAATTTCACAAACTTAAAATTTGCTTTAATAGTTTTGACTGAATTTAATAATTTTCATCTAAGATAATTTAATTTTGAAATGTTCATCAAAGTGAGTGAGTTTACATGTTGGTAGGTAGTACCAGATAACTCGCTCCTTCAGAACGTTTCCCATCTCCTGACAGTGAGATTCATAGATATTTTTATCTAAATTGCCATGCATTTAAGAATACTTACTAGCTTAGATCTACTTAAGCTAAGGTTAACCTTGATTTATTTTTATTTGACAAATTATAAATCTTCAAAATCATTTGTCATCTTAATAGTAAAGAAGATACATAAGAAAAGGCAAGCACTATTCTTAGAAATGTTAAAATAGTATGTGGATGCAAAACATTACAGATAGTGTGTAAGTACAAGCCCATCATAATTATTTTTTTAAATTAAATTGATTATTAAAAGTGATAGCAAGAATTTATGTTAGAAACTTGTTTCTAGTATAACATGTTTTTTAAAAAGCAGATGATGACTTATTTGAAATTTTAAAGTTAAAAAATGTTGCATGAAACTTCTTTCCTTCTTACTTTTACTCTTAAATTTCTAAGTTCATCCAGTAAGTGAAATAGTTAAAGAGGAAGGAAGTATGATATAGTACCATAGTTAATAATTTGAAAAACCTTAGAAACCATTATTTGGTCTCACAGTTGAGCATTTTAAAAACATGTGGCTCCTGTCTGTCATCCTTTTAAATAATTAAAATAAAAACAAAACTCCAAAGGTACCAGAATATAACAGAAGTTAATCTTCAGTTATCTAGAGATAACTGTAAACATCTCTGGAATTAAAGGCACATTAGGATTGATTTCAGTGTCTTTATTCTAAGCTTTCTCTGTGCTTTTTTTGTTGAACAAGTTTCTGAAATACAAAATTGGAATCTAATTTTCTGGAAATAGTTTCACAAAAAATATTTCAATCAACAATTCATGTTGCCTTTTCAATGTCCAGATGTATTTCTAAACTTAGAAAGTGACTTATTTTTGAAAATTATTTTCCTAGAATGTGCCAAATTATTTACTAAAAAAAAAAAAATAGCACCTTTTACCCCAGATTTTTTGTTTATGTTTAAAACAAAAATGCAATACAATTTTTAAAGAATTATGCATCGCTAAGTTAGCACAAAATCAACTTTTATATTGAATAATTTATTCCAGGGAATATTTTATAAATTCAAGTCATATTTCACTTCATACATGTTGTTTTGAAATGTTTCTAAGTATCTAAAATAATTTCAACAGCAGAAATATGCATTTTTTTTAAAAGCATTGTTGCAGCTCCTGTACTGTTTAAAAGTGGTGATATTTATTATTTGCTTAGGTCAGATGTTAAAATACCAGTTCTTGCCTCAGAGCTGTTAAGAGAATCACAGTGAAAATTGCAGACAACCAACGCTCATAGAAACAGTAAATCTGGCAGCGTTGGTACGGCCACTGTGAGATTGTCCCAGAGGGAGAGTCTGTAAACACTGCTTTTGCAAAGGATTGACTGGGGTGTGATTGTAGATTGTGCTCCGTACTATGCTTTCAGTAGAATTATTTAAGCCCTTGTAGTGACTGTTGTCCCTGTCCATTTAAAAATTAAAATGCAGTATATATTGTATAAAATGAAAATACCATTATAGCTTAATTAGGGAAGTTGTACATAGACATTGAAAGAAGAGTTAAGCAGTTTTATTACGCAATTGTAAAACACCAAAAATATAGATTCATCTTTGGTATGTAACACACTACATTTATTTTGTCAGCATCTGCTTTAAAAGACACCTTATTAAGTTTACCATTAATTGCTGTGTTCTATATAGAGATTATGTCCAGTGTATCATTTTTAAGTAAATAACCTTATTTTAGTATACTTCAGTGATGTGTTTTGTGATGCTCTGCTCAGATTGTATTGTATATCAGAATGCATGTCTGGTGAGCTTTCATAAAAAGTAAGTTAGTGAACATACACATGTCCCTGAGGTGTGCACTTCAGCGACCAGAAAGCCGGGTGAGAGCAAGGGCAGGTAAGTGCCCAGACAACCAGACCCTCCGTCTTTGGTGTAGAGAGAAGGGCCATAAGCCTATTACAATAAAGGTGATTTTTCTTTTAAAAATATTTTTTCTAGTTATAAAAATATGTACTTATTGCAGAAGTTTTGGAAAATATAGGAAAGAATAAAAAAGCAAATAAAATCATTCAAAATTCTATTGCCAGATGTTACCACTATTTACATTTGAACGTTTCCAGTGTTTTCCTGCTGCAGACTTTTCTCCAATATAAGATCATAGTGTGTCACTATGTAGCCATTGAAAGCATAACTTTTTTTAAAAAGTGACCATGCAATAGTCCATCAAATAGATGGAATATTGTTTTTAATTCCCCATTCAATATTTGGGTTACTTTCCATTGTTTTAGAAAATATAACCAGCCAATGCATTGAACATCATTAAACAGGAATCTTTGTATATTTTCTTAGGTTACCTTTCTAAAAATGGGCCTAGTAGATAAGAACTTTTAAAAGATTGTGCCTGGAGGATTTCTCATTGACACTCCTGCTGGCCCTGGAGAGCGCCATCTGGCTGCTTCCCTCCAGCTGAGCGTGGCTGGTCCCAGGTCCTGTGACTGCCTCCTGGCACTGGGAGAGGTGTGGACTCTGCACGTGGCTCTGGGAGCGCAGTCCAGAGGCCACCCAATGGCATGGGCACTGTTCTGATCATGAGGACTTCAATCCCGGGAGCTCAGGGTGTGAGCAGAAACGGGCAGGTTGCCCTGAGGCTGGGAGTTAGGGCGAGGAAACTTATTCAAGTGCGCAGACAGGGCTGTGCACAGTATCTCAGTGGAAGCAGAGAGCAGGGCAGAAAGGTGAATCCTTTCAGGTAGGAACTGTCATTCTCATGTTTAGATGGAATATGTGTGACCTACCTACCCCTCCTTTGAACCTTCTCTTCCTGATCTTTGTCCGATCACTCTGATTGAGTGTCCCATGCACCCTTGAATGGACGTTCAGGGCCACCAGATGCCCCAGGGCTCCCCACAGCCACCTCACCACCCAGATCCTAAACTGCATACAGGGAACCTGAAATGTTAGTAATATTTCAAAGTCAAGCCCTAGTTGGTTTGGCTCAGTGAATAGAGCGTCAGCCTGCAGACTGTAGAGTCCTGGGTTCAATCCCGGTCAAGGGCACATGCTCGGGTTGCAGGCTCAATCCCCAGTGCGGGGCGTGCAGGAGGCAGCTGATTACAGTGATTCTCATCATTGGTGTTTCTATCCCTCCTCCTTCCTCTCTGAAATCAATAAAAATATTTTTTTTTTAAAAAGTCAATATAAAATGCTGATATTGAAAATATTTTCAAACTCGATTTTGGGGGGTTTTTTTTGGGGGGAAAGCATTTTATAAAACCAATTTTGAATCAGTTGAAGCCATCTGTTCTCATTTCTCTGTTCACTACACTGAAACATAGAAAGAATTGAAAGGCTGTGGTACACTTGTGGGAGGCACTTCAAACACTTAAAAAGCAGTTTTTATCATTCGATGCGGTCCTCCAGGGCTAGCGTTTTGGCTGGAGCTAGAATCCAATGCTGAGGGCACTGCCCCATGATCTCCCAGCACCGCATGGCCAGTGAGAATGGATGTGTTTGGTGTGTAACTTAGTTTCTCATTCACGAAGCAGAATTTTCCTTTTTGAAATTTAAACTTGCATGTCTACATATTTCCATTCTGCTAGTACTAATTAGGTTCTTTTTCACCTTTTCTTGGATCTGGAAACTTTTCTTCCATTGTTTATTTCCTCCCTCCTTTTAATTTCCTCCTTCTGGAACTACCATTAGACAAATACTAGGTCTCCCGGATGTTTCTTCCAAATTTCCTAGCATGTCCCTCTTATGTTATATCCTACCTGCTGTTCACCCATCTACTGAGGTGTGTGTATTTTTTAAACAATCGAATTTTATTTTAACTATTTTGAAATCATTTCAAACTTCCAGAGAAGTTGGAAAGTAGTTTAAAAAATGCCATTTACCCTTCACCCAGATTCATAAACTTATATTTGTGCGACAACTGCTCATTTTGTATATATATGTATAGGAAGTACAAAGGCTCCTGGAGTTTGTGGTCACATGCTTTTTTCTCAACTACTTGGAGTACATTGCAGAGCTCATGCCTCTATCCCTAAGTACTTCAGGGATATTCTATTATACAACCAATTATCAAAAGCAGGAAAGTTAACATCGATACCATGACACTTACCTGTAATACCATAATCTGCCGACCTACTCAAGTTTTGCCAGGTGTTTTCATAAAAGCCATGAGCGCACATTTTCCAGTCCCACCGTCTGGCTAGGATCTTGCATTTAGTTGTCATATCTCCTTACTCCCCTTCAATCTGAACCAGTTGTCCAGCTCTTGGCTTTTGTGATACTGACATTCTCTGGAGTAAAGGCCCATGAGGGGTGGACATGACGTTTGTGTGCTTCTGAGGGCATCTCACCAGCATGGGACTCACGAGTTTTTATTCTATTCATGGGTCATATAGAGTTGCTAGGTAATTATTGGCTTTGATGTTCAAATTGACCCAGACTTGGCCATTGGGAGTTCATCACACTGGCTTCTGAGCTCTTTGACATGTGTCCATTATTTTTTGTTTTTACTGATTTCAAAGAGGAAGTGAGAGGAATAGAGTTAGAAACATTGATGAGAGAGAAACATCAATGGGCTGCCTCCTGCATGTCCCTTACTGGGGATGGAGCCCGAAACTTGGGCATGTGCCCTGACCGGAGTTTAACTGTAACCTCCTGGTTCATGGATGACACTCACCCACTGAGCCACGCCAGCCTTTTTGGCACATGATGATGTTTCAGGCTCAGCTGCTATTTTTCTTGCTCCAGTCAGCCCCCTGTCTAAGGCATTCGGGTTCCCTTTAAGGGAGATATTTGGAGACCAGAATCTGGGTTGTAAATAAGATTTATCTTTACAATTTTCTCTCGTTTCTAAAGATTTACATGTTCCAAAAACTTCAGTTTGGTGAGTTTTGGGCCTTGTTCCTGATCCTAATTTTCCACAGGTGTTTGCTTGGCACTCTGGGGCTATCGCTCACAGAGTTAGTGGGTCCCTGCTCACCTTGGTTCCACATTCCTTGGACTCGTTATTTTTTCAGGGAGGAGTAGGATAATCACTGTTGGAGCAAATATCAGCAACCCTTTCCTCCTCTTTGCCTACTCGAGCGCACCAGGCTGCCCCACTCCCTTTACTTCCGCACTCCCCGCTCCCCCAAGAGGGTTGTCTTTGTCAAACCAGGTTTGGGGGAGCTTCTTGATAGAAGAGGGTGGGGGATGGTGCTCAGGGGTGTTTTGTTTTCAAGATAAACATGGACTACAGGGGACTACAGAGGAGCATCCCGGAGGGGAGGAGAGCTTTAAGAAACAATGTTTCTAGACCATTCTATCCCCTGCGTGGTGTTTGTGAAATAAATGTCGGGCCTTATTTGGACATGTTGTGGACATGGAGATGTCTGACTCCCTACAGTCTCAAGTCACCAGGGCGGGGGCTTCCTGCCCACTGACCCTCTGGAGGGTGTGGGGCTCAGCATTGACCTCACGGAGGCCACTGCCGCCCTGCTCAGCACAGGCAGGGATGGTGGCTGAGTTTGAGTTGCAACTCCGCCGAAATCACTCCCATTTCTCCCACAGTCTCACATGCTTGGGGGTTATGATTTCTTATTGCTATTTCATTTTATACTTGATCCTTTCTCCTTCCTGTTGTTTTGGGGATTACTACGATTTCCCGGTCTGCTTACTCTTGCTTCTCAGTGGTATTTTTGAATTTTTTCCGGCAGGTTGGGGAGGTCTGATACCACTGGGCACTGGGCTCAGGATGCTTCGAGGGAGGCTGTTTGAACGCTAATCTGGGTAGCAGGTCTACCTGAAGGCTCTGAGAGTCTCCACCCAGAGACTTGGATCCCTAGCACAGACGAGCAGTCTATCAAGTAAACTTTAGAGTCCGTGCTGAGCTGGAGTCCTGCTTCTACGAGTGTTAAAACAGAAGATGGGCACTCAGCGTGATGTGAGGCTGGGTGAGATTTGCATGGGAAGCATCCCACCTAAAAGACCCATCGTTTCTCTAGCTTCCCCAGAAACTCATCCAAGCTGTGGGCAGTGCTTGCCAGGTAGCACTCCTATTTGTAACCTTGCTCTGGAGGACACATGCCCTTTATGGAGGATATCAACTCCCTCCCTGTTACTCAGCACAATACAGTTCCACTTATTCGTTGGCACAGCCTGACCGATAGCAACAGCGAGCGGCGAGAAGGCCCGCTGGTCTCCCAGCAGCCAGGGTGCCCTGGCACTGCCTCCTGTCTGTCAAGCGTGGCCCGTACACCAGCCTTTGGTCAGGAGTGGTCTTGGCAACAAAGACTGCACTGGATGCGAGGCCCTGGCCAGAGGGAAGAGCAGGCAGCGAGGGCTGAGCCAGATCCAGTAGGCTGACCAGCTCATACTACGGATGGAAAAAGTTCAAGAAAGATTGTGCTTTGGCCCACATCAAACCATCAGTGGCAGAGTGGCCCTTAGCACTGATGGCTTACACATGGGCACGCCCACCTCAGGGGTAAATACACTCGGAGGGAGCCTGCAGTGATGGCCCTGGAAAGCACGGGCTGGGGCCTCGGGAACCTGGACACCGGCCCCTCTCCGTCCTCATTCCCCAGCCCGGTTGATTTCCTTGCGGAGAAGAATATAGCCAACCAACACTCAACACCTACTGCCGAAACAAAACATTTCCCGACAATTAGACGACTGCTTTCTCAAGCCTGTTTGCTCTAGAACAGCGGTTCTCAACCTTCCTAATGCCGCGACCCTTTAATACAGTTCCTCATGCCGTGGGGACCCCCAACCATAAAATTATTTTCGTTGCTACTTCATAACTGTAATTTTGCTACTGTTATGAATCGTCATGTAAATATCTGATATGCAGGATGTATTTTCATTGTTACAAATTGAATATAATTAAAGCATAGTGATTAATCACAAAAACAATATGTAATTATATATGTGTTTTCCGATGGTCTTAGGCGACCCCTGTGAAAGGGTCGTTCGACCCCCAAAGGGGTCGTGACCCACAGGTTGAGAACCGCTGCTCTAGAATATGCAATTTTTTAAAAACCAAGAATAACTAACTCTGCTGGACTGTCTGATCCAATAATGTCAGTGCTCACTGTGAAGGCCTCTGTGTGTTTTAGGCAGAATTAACTGAACCTGGAGTAAGGTGTGTCCTAGAGTAATGGGAGTCACACTTACCGCAAACCGTTTTATTTTGCCCCACATTTCCACCCGCCACATCCTTCCCACCATCAGTTCACCGGGCAGAGCTTGCTGCTTGATTCCAAAGATGATGAAATTGAGGGAGACTTTTAGTCATCTTCCCTCCTCATCCCTCAGCTCCCTTCCTGATAGAGATGCTAATCAGAATGAGGGTGGTCAGGCGTGGGAGCGCGTGAAAGGGTGAAAGCTGCACACGTTAGCTCGCAGTTCGCACGTGGCCTTTGTCCGTGTGCGGCAGGAGAAAAGGGGGTGAAGTTAAAGTTACAGGTACATTCGAGGAAGGACTGAGACTACGGAAAAGATACTAATTGTGTTTCCTTCGCCTAATACTCGGCCAGTTTTCATTTCTGACTGACAGACCTCACCGGCTGGTCTTCTCCTGCCGGCAGTGACTGGAGCCTGGTTTCCCGGATTGTCCAAAATGCCACCTCTATTCTAGTTCCCAAATTCTCTCTGGGAAAGAATGCTTTTCTAGCAGGGACTAGAAACATGAGGAAGCCGGAGAAAGGTTAGTGTTGTACAGAGGTTCTCAACCACAAGGAGCAAAACAGCAGACACTGGAGAAGACGAGGGGCCAAGAGCTGGAGTCGAGCCACGCTGCCTCGGATGGAGGCCCACCAGGCCCAGCTTCCCGCCCAGCCCGGGCCGGCCCAGGAGCAGCATCCAGAGGGAGGCCATTGTCTTTGCGGGGTTCCAGGGAAGAGCTAGACCAACCTGGATGGTCTCCCGGCCACCTGGTCAGAGCCCAGGGCAAGGAGAGCTGGGCAAGGAGAGCTGGGCACGTCCCGGCGCAGGGTTGGCTGTGCCCGGGCTCAGGTCCTGAACAGCAGGAAGCCCCCGAAGGCGGTGCCAGGCGGGCTTCCCTGCCGCACGGAGCCCCGGGTCACCTCCACCCACACGCGCTCGCCCTTCCGCAGCTCGGCCAGAGCGAAGGCCGTGGCCGCGCCTCCACCCCGCTGCTCCTCAGCGGCACCGATGGGGGTCCGATGGTGACCTCCACATACCAGCTGCCCAGCGCCTGGCCCTGGGCCAAATTCAATGCTCACTGCAAAGAGGTAGACCCCGCGCTCAGGGGCTCGGAAGTAGCCATCTTCAGCGAAGTAGCTGCTGCCAGCGTTGATGTGAGCAGCGTCGAACTTCACTGTCTGCGGGGCAGCCATCCCTCCTGAGAAGCCGGCATAGAAGGCCACGGGGGAGCCTGGGGGCAGGAGGGACAGTGCTCAGTGACTCACTCCCTTGGATGGGACATTAAGCTCCGAGACCTGCCTTCCTCAGCTCAGTGATGATGCAGACAGGCCGCTCCCGCTGCCACACCTAACGCCCCAGGAGTGTCTCAGAGTGGGGTTAGCGGGCGACTCTTAGGGTTTCACTAGTTGAAAGAGGCTGTTGTCTCTACAGGCGTAACTCTGTACAGAGCACTTTCGTGTTCCATCCCTTCTCCCTTCCCACATCCTTGAGTCGTAGTCCCTCTGACTGAGAAAACTGAGTCTGGGGTGCTTGTCAGTGGCAGGCGAGGGCGGCAGCCCAGGCTCGGACTCCCACCAGCCGCCACCTACCAAGGCCGAGTGACCCCCAGGGAGAGAGACCCGCTCCTCAGGGAGGCAGACTCACTGGTGTGCTGACTCCGGGGCAGTGAGTGCTTGCTACCAGGACCTGGGGAGAGAAGGAAGGAGCAGGCGGGGCCAGGGATGAACCGCCCACTCAGGCCGGTCATCTGAATGTTTTCCAAAGGCTGGCAGGGCCCTGCTCACAGGTGGGAGACGCGCGGGCTCCAGAGGGCTCGGTCCAGGGCTGGGAGCCGTCCCGCAGCTCCTGGTCTCCGGAGTTGTTGCACTTGAAGAAGGAAGCATGATCCAGCCTCGGCAGGGTGAGTGCCACAGAGCTGGCGGGCTCGGGACGGGGGAGCCCTCTGCAGAGGGGGAAGGTGCCGGGGAAGGGCCAGCTGGCTGCCTGGCCGAGACGCTCCACAGGGCGGGGAGGGTGAGTCCCCTGGGGTCCAGCATGGCGCCGGCCCTGGTACTGATGCGGTCATGCTCCCTCAACATGTGTGCACGTCCCACCCCACCCCTGCCCCACTTCTCAGGGCATGAAACCAAGGCCTAAAGGAACAAGTGTGCAGTTATTTACTTAGGATTCAGAACCAGCTCTTGACTTTGGTCCAGCCACAGCCTGTGAATGACAGAACGTGGCTCTTCTCTAGTTCTGGAAGATTCCTGAGATTTAAAGCTCAGACTAGCGTTTCCATTTGTGTAAGATTGTGTCACCTCAGACCCGCTCTGCCCTGCAGTTCTCCCAGCTCCCAGGAGGTGGGGCGCCCGTCCGCCTAGAGACGGCGGGCCTGGGAGCCCTCTGCCGGTGCTTGGCCCCCCTGCACCGGGTCCCACCAGCTGGGCGGGGCTGCCGCGGGAGCCTCCAGCAGCCAGGGTGCCCACGTGCCCTCAGAGGGAGGAAGGGCGCTTCCTGGTTGGCGAGCAGGCGGCCTGAGAGTGGGCTTCCCTGTAGGTGCAAACTCAAGCCCTATGGCCTTCCTGCAACTCAAATAAGAGAAGTTTTCTTTTTAATTTTAAGGGAACTTTTTTAAACAAAATATTGTAGTGGTAAACTCAGACTCCTAAACCATCAGGCAGCTGAGGCCAGGCACCACTCACACGTGGACTCAAGATGGAAGCGTTAGTGCAGGTGGGCACAGTTCAGCCCTGAAAATGCCGGGAGACAGGAGGGCCCCGCTGGCTCTACTAAATGGTAAGCCTCGTGCTGTTTGGGAAATGGGTCTGTTTGTCTTCACAACAGCCTGTGATATGATTCTCCCATTTTACAGATGAAGAAACCGAGACAAATGGTGCTAGAGCCTGTGCCCTGTCACCGCCACCGGGGAGACACAGGTCTCTGGGGCCACAATGGAGGGAGCTGGCTTGGGGTGGGACCTTCGGCCAGGCCTCGGCCTCCCACGTGCCAGGCTACAGCAGGGTTCAGGCCGCCCGGAGGGTGGCCTTTGATCTAGCCCATGTCTGGGCGCGGGGGTAGCCAGAGCCCCAAGGCCAGCCTCTGGCAGGGGGCGGTCACCAGGGCCCCGCAGGGACCTGCCCCCCAGGCAAGGGCGCGGGCTCAGCGAGCAGCGCTCGGTTCAGGCTCCTCTGCCGTCACCGCGGGGAGCCTCGGCGTCAGGTAAGATGGCGGTGATAACGATTCCGTGTGACAAGCCCGGAAGGGCACTGCCGGGGCGCGCACGGGCAGGAAGGTGGGCCAACTGTTCGCAGAAGGAGCGCCTTTCGCGGTCCAGGCCTTCCCTAGTGGGGTGCGCCACGGCCAGTGACACCGCCCCACCCACGCCCTGGATGGAGACGCGTGGCGGGTGCGGCGCCTGAAGAGCTGGGCTGAGGCATGTGAGGTGTGGCCGCGAGGAAAGGACCCCTCCTTGCGCTACGGACAGAGGCCGCCAGGCGTGCGCCCCTCAAATGGAGGGGCTCTGCCGCCCACCGAGGGCTGGCTCTGGTGGCCCGTCCCTCCTAGGCCTCAGGCCGCTTCAGATGACCCTCCCTGACCAGAAGGCGGGCCGCGGGCAAAGCTGCGGGCAGCCACGCCCCACCCGCGTCTCCCTGGAGCCTCTGCGGGCGCAGCCTGGCGACAACCCGGGCCCAGGACTCACCTGGCTCCTGAGGCTCGGCTCCCGGGGCTCGTGGCACCGGCCCGTGGACGTCGGCATCGGCCAACGGTCTCACTTGCTTCTTGTCCCTCCGCCGGGAAGCGTCGAGGGCCTTCTGCTCCTTCCTCTCTTTCCTGCCCAGCATGGCCTGCAGCTTCCCCAGGTCTAGGCTGACGTTGGCTGCCACGAGCCCTTGGAAGTTCGCGAAGAGGCTGTGGAAGAGCTGCTGGTGCCGCTGCAGGCCGAGCCGGGCGGCGGCGACGGCCCCGTGCAGGCCCTGCAGGGAGCTGTTGAGGGCGGCGGCGCCCGAGGCCCCGGCCGCGCAGCACTGGCCCAGCCGCTGCACGTCGGCGCCCAGCCGCCGCAGCTCCCGGGCCGGCCCCGCCACCTCGCCCCCGGCCGCCCCCGCCTGCTCCAGGGCCGTCACCCTGGCGGCCAGCGCGGCCCAGCCGCGCGCCTGCTCGTGCAGCCCCAGGGCCGCGTCCTGCAGGCCGACGCGGATCTGCTCGTAGCTCAGGGCCAGCGGGCCCGGCGCCTCCTCGGCCACCACGTCCTCCCCGAAGAGCGCGGCCAGCAGGGCCTCGTGCCGCAGCGCGTCCGCCAGCAGCGCCGCGAAGGAGGCGCGCAGCTCGCCCGCCGCCCGGCGCAGCTCGCCCTCCGCCGCCCGCAGCTCCGCCGCCTGGCCGCTCAGCGCCCGCAGCTGCGTCCGGAGCCTCGCCCGGTCGGCGCCCGCCTGCTGGGCCTCCGCCCGCTGTTCCTCCAGCCCCCGCGACACGGCCGCCACGGCGTGCTCCAGGGCCCGCAGAGGGGAGCCGTCCCCCGGGCGCCGCAGGTCCAGGCTCCCGTGGGCGCCCTCCGGGTCGCGCATGGTGTTCCCCGGGCCCTCCTGGGCACCGTCCGGGCCCCCGGGGGGCTTCTGGCAGTTGCAGTCGGTGACGTACTTGGTGAGGTCGGCGAGGCCGCCCTGCAGGTGCTGGAGGGTGAGGTTGAGCTCCAGGAGCTGCCGGTCCGTGTCCACCTTGTTCTCCTCCGCGATGAGCGACTTCTCCATCAGGGCCACGCGCAGCTCCCGCAGCTCCTGCTGGGTTCCCCGCAGCTTCTCCACCTGCTGCTCCACCGCGCTGATCTGATCGAAGGTCTCGTCCGATTCGGAATACAACTCCTTGATCTCTTCCACGTGCCGGTCGAGGGTCGCCTGCATGTCCGCCAGGGTGCCCTGCAGCGCCTCTTCCCTGTGGCTGGTGTCCAGGTGCAGCGCCGAGAGGTTCCTCTGCAGCTGGCTCAGCCGGGCCTGCAGGCTCTCCGGCTCGGGCCGGGCTCCTGCTCCAGCCGCGGCTGCTGCCAGGCTGCTATTGGACAGGTGCTCCTGGGCCTTAAGGAGCCTCTTCAACTTGGTGTCCACGTCCGCCTGGACCTCGGAAAGCGAATGCTGCAGGGAGAGCTGCTGGGCGTGCAGGCGGTCCTCCACGTCCTGCTGCAGCTGGCCCACTCTCTGGCTGTTCTCCTGGACCTTGGTCTCGAACTTGGCTCCAAGCTCCTGGAAGTCAGCCCTGGGCACGGCGCTGTCCCGGACCATGCCGATGGCCTGTCGGTTGGCCTCCACATCAAGAGAGAGGTTTCTGACGGCCTCCAAGAGGCTGTGCAGGCTCTGGTTAAAGCCGCTCCAAACGGGGCTGAAAGGCAGCACCTGCTCCAAGGACTTGCTGGGAAACTCTGCAACAGACAGACATGTTCACACCAACCTGTTGAGCAGACCCCACCCCAGGCAGGGGCTGAAAGGAGGTCCTCTGCTCCCCGCCCACTCATCCCCTGGGCTGTAATCAGGTCCTCCTCAGCCTGGAGCCTGCCTCTTACCAAGCGCCTCCTCATGTGCCTCAGTCACTGCGGCTGTGAGGTTGCTTGCCGGGGCCGTCCCCGGGCCTGGGAGGCTGTCTGCCGGGTGGTGGTTGTCATTCTGGAGACCTCTCAGCAGGCGTTCCTGCCGCACCCTGATGTTGCTGGTCTCTGCAGCTGGTGGTTGGAGGACACGTGAGAAAGACGCACTGAGGGCTAACTGCCCGGGCAGACCATGGGGCATCGGGGTTGAGAACAGGGAGGAGTATGCTGATGGCCTCTGAGCGGCCGCTTAGAAGCCTTTAGTCCAGGGGCCCTCAAACTACGGCCTGCGGGCCACATGCAAATACAAATATTGTATTTGTTCCTGTTTTTTTTTTTTGTTTTTGTTTTGTTTTGTTTTGTTTTTTTACTTCAAAATAAGATATGTGCAGTGTGCATAGGAATTTGTTCATAGTTTTTTTAAAACTATAGTCCGGCCCTCCAACGGTCTGAGGGACAGTGAACTGGCCTCCTGTTTAAAAAGTTTGAGGACCCCTGCTTTAGTCCCAGAAGAGCAAACACATGGTAAGTGAGCCTTCACCCTGCCATCCACACCCACAGCAGACATGCCTAATCAATCTTGGTACATTTTCCTCCTCGGCGACGTGGGCATGGCCTCTCGACACTCTGCTAGAAGCCCTTGTCAATAGATAGGTGTTCGCCACATGATGAAACACATTCGCCACCCCAACCTTGGTCCAGCCTTGAAAGGCCCAACCACGGGGTCTCTTGATGGTTCTCCTACGCTGACTCGAGAACAGGGACAGCATGACTTCTTGTCCCTGACTGAGGGGCGGGGTGTGGGGAGGTTTCTTCCAGGCCACGGGGACCTGTGCAGTGCAGGGGCAAGGGAGGTGCCAGGCGAAGCTGTCCTTCCTAGAAAGGGTGTCAAGAACAGGGGTGATGTGCATAGCCAGCAGGCCTGGCCTCCTAGGTATGGAGTAGGGCAGTGCAGAGCCTCAGAGGGGCCCTGCTGGTTCTGGGGGCCGAGTTTTCCTGAGATGGCACTGCCTTATTGGAGGAGAAAGAGCCTGGCACACAGCTCTTCCTGTCTGCCTGCCCCTCCTGCACCTGCCAGGGAAGCCGCATACCAGGTTCCACGTCAGCCGGCCCGGCCCAGTGCTCCTGGAGGTCGTCACCCGGATCTGCGGGCTCAGGGGTCGCAGCAGGATCTGCAGGGAGGAGGCATCAGATATTGACCCCAAGTGGTCAGAGGAGCTGCATGACCTCCGGGGTCAGAGGTTGAGGTGGGAGGGGACACACGGAGCCCTACCATGGTGCTGGCAGTCAGAGCCAGCAAAGCCCGGGCAGCACCTCCAGGCCACGGAGGCCAGCACCTTCTGTTTGACCTGGTACACCGGCTTGTGGGCTATGCGGTACCTGGAGGGAGACAGCCACCTCAGCAACTCCAGGTGGGCCGCGCAGGAACTGGGCCAGTGGCCTCCCCCAGCCCCACTCACATGACTTTGACTCTCTGGCAGTCCGAAGCTCCCTGCAGGCATGGCTGCTGTGAGTGAATGAGGAATTTCTCCGTTTTGCAAGCAGCTACAAAGGTGACCAGCCTGGACTTCTGGTAGGGGCACCAGTTACTGGAAAAATCAAGCAAGAGGAGAGGGCTGCTGCCATGCCCGGGCACCCACCACCCTTCCTACGGTCAACAGGAAGCGCCAGTGCTGAGTGCCCCCCCAGTGCCATGACTGTGGGGTCCATTAACCGAGCTGGAGTGCTCGGCACTGCTCAGCCCTCAGCCCCCTAGTGAGAGCTCCAAAACCAACCCTTCCCCCCCACACCGGGCACCTGGCCCGCCACCTTAGGGAGCCTCCCCAAGGCCAGTACAGAGAGGCCTCAGCCCTCAAAAGTCATGCAGCAAAATGACCCACGGAGGCAGGGAGAACTCACTTTCTCCTGGTGCCAGGGCGCAGCAGGGCCCAGGGGCCTGAGGAGTCCTGAGTTTGAACTCACGCTGCCTGGTGTGGCCTTGAACAGGCACTTAGAGAGCTGCCATTTCCATTTCCCCAATGGAGATTGTAACCCCTCCTCCAAGGGCAGATGAGGATCGGTGCCTGGCACCTGCTCAGCGGACGCTGCAGACTGAGCCTCCGCATCACCACTCACAGCTTCCCTCGCCAGGGACCCGGCCGCAGGAAGGCCCTGGCTCCCTAGTCAGGCCCCATGATGGCTATTACGGAAATAGGCTTTCAATCCGGACTGAGGGATCCCCCCCACCCCTGAGTTCATGAATTTTGTGCACGGGGCCTCTAGTAGAAATCTAAGACTGCAGAGAGAGGACAGCTTCCCCCAGATTTGCATTAATATTAGTAGATTGGTGAGTGCTTATTGGAGCCAGTAAATTAGAAAAAGAAGCTATTAAAAAAGGGGGACAGCAAAACAACTCTTGGGCCCTGGCCCATGTTGCTAAGTGGTTAGAGCATCAGTCCATGGACCCAAGGGTTGAGGGTTCAATTCCCTGTCAAGGGCAAGTAGCTGGGTTGCAGGTTCATCCCCAGCCCCAGTTGGGACATGTTGGAAGCAACCAATCAATGTGTCTCTTTCACATGGATGTTCCTCTATTTCACCCTTCCTCACTTCCTTCCACTCTCTCTAAAAAGCAATGGAAAAAATATCCTCAGGTGAGGATTTACAAAAACAATAACAACAAAGAACACTCGGGAATTAAACATAACAGTAGAAATGCAGAAAAAATGTAATAAAAATGCTAGAGAGTAGCCATGGCCAGGTACTCAGCTGATTTGAGCATTGTCCTGTACACCAAAAAAGGTTGTAGGCATGATTCCCTGTCGGGGCACATACCTAAGTTAAGGGTTCGATCCCTGGTTGAGGCAAGTATGGGAGGCAACCAATGTTTCCCTCTCTCTCCCTCTCTCTCTAAAAATAAATAAAAACATATCCTCAGAATAAAATGTGTGTGTGTGTGTGTGTGTGTGTTGGAGGATAAAGTTAAAGAAATTTCCCTAAAAGAAGAGCAAAGAGAGAGATGCAAAGTAGAAGAAAAAGATTTAAAAAAATAAATAAAGAGGAGCAGTATTTGGAAATCCAACATCTAACCTGAAATCTAATCTAATAAAAGACAAATATGCAAATTGACTATACCTTCAGTACACCTTAAGCCACGCCAATCAGAGCGACTATATGCAAATTAACCCAACCAAAATGGCAGCCGGCAGCCATGGAGCTGGAGCGAGCAGGAGGCTTGGTTGCTCCAGTGATGGAGGAAGCCAAGCTTCTCTCCTGCCGTGGCTGGCTCTGAGCTCCACTGAAGGCAACAAAGTTTCAATTATAGAAGGTAAATAAATCCCAGAATTAAAAAAAGAAAAAGATAAAAAGGAGAGGCTGGGAGCTCCAGTCTCCAGGGGGCTTGGCCAGCCTGAAAATGGCCCTCAGCCCCTCACCCAGGCTGGCCAGGCACCCCAGTGGGAACCCCCAACCTGAAGGGGGTGTGACCAGCTGTATGCAGCCATCAGCCCCTCACCCAGGCTGGTCAGGCACCCCAGTGGGGACCCCCACCCTGAAAGGGGTGTGACCAGCCTGCAAACAGCCACCAGCCCCTCACCCAGGCTGGCCAGGCACCCCAGTGGGAACCCCCACCCTGAAGGGGGTGTGACCAGTTGTAAGCATCCATCAGCCCCTCACCCAGGCTGGTCAGGCACCCCAGTGGGGACCCCCAACCTGAAGGGGGTGTGACCAGCCTGTAAACAGCCATCAGCCCCTCACCCAGGCACCCCAGCGGGACCCCCACCCTGATCCAGGACACCCTTCAGGGCAAACCAGCCGGCCCCCACCCATGCACCAGGCCTCTATCCTATATAATAAAAGGGTAATATGCAAACTGACCCTAACAGCAGAAAGACTGGGAATGACTGGTCACTATGACACACACTGACCACCAGGGGGAAGATGGTCAATGCAGGAGCTTCCCCCTGGTGGTCAGTGTGCTCCCACAGCGGGAGCTCTGCTCAGCCAGAAGCCAGGCTGATGGCTGCCAGCACAGCGGTGGTGGTGGGAGCCTCTCCCACTGCCTCAGCAGTGCTAAGGATGTCCAACTGCAGCTTAGGCCTGCTCCCCGCTGGCAAGTGGACATCCCCCAAGGGCTGCTGGGCTGCCAGAGGGATGTCTGACTGCCAGCTTAGGCCCAATCCCCTGGGGAGTGGGCCTAAGCCAGCAGGTGGTTATCCCCCGAGGGGTCCCAGACTGTGAGAGGGCACTGGCTGGGTTGAGGGATTCTGCCCCTCCCCCCCTCCCAGTGCACAAATTTTTGTGCACTGGGCCTCTAGTATATATATATTTCAGAAGTGAAGGACTTGAATCTTCAGATTTAAAGAGCCCCACCAACCCACAATACAATAAAAACAAACTCACATCAAAGCAAAGCACATCATCATGATATTTTAGAACACTTTCCAGAGATGAAACCAAGACACACACACACACACACACACACATACACACACACACACACACCGTTAGTTAGAATGGCCTCTACCCTCTCAGCAGCAATCCTGGAAATGAGCAGAGTGGAGAACTAACTGCCTTCAAAATACTGAAGGAACATTATCTCCAGTTTAGAATCCAATATCCAGCCTGACTGTTGGTAAGGAGGCAGAATAAAGACTCTTTCTTTCTTTTAATACTCACCTCAAGACACGCTTGGGGGTGGGGGGACGTTGATGGTTGCCTCCCACCCCGGGGATCAAATCTGCAATCCAGGTATGCGCCCTGACCCAGAATCAACCGCAACCTTTCTGTGCGAGGACGACGCTCAACCCAGGGAGCTACCCACTCGTGCGGGCGGGCATTTTCAACGCGCCAGGTTTCCAAACCCTTTCCTCCCGGCCCCTCTCATCAGGGAGCTGCTAGAGCCTGGTTCTCAGTCTCACCACCCCATCGTCCCATCAGACCATCGGGTGGCGCTTTAAAAATTAGAGCCTCAGGCCCTGCTGCAGGCCGTTAAGTGCGATTCTGGGGTTGGGCACCGTCTGTAAAGCTCTCTGGGCCCCTTGAAGGCCCTGCCCAAGCTAAGTACCTCTGTGCCAGAAAATGCCACTGAATGAGAGAAAGGGAGAGGGGAGCCACCGGTGGACTAGCGAGAAGCTGCACTCACCCCTCCCAGGACCAACCAGGGCTACAAATAAGTCATAGAACAAAGGACTAACCAGGGGTCCTCAAACTACGGCCCGCGGGCCACATGCAAATACAAATATTGTATTTGTTCCTGTTTTGTTTTTTTACTTCAAACTAAGATATGTGCAGTGTGCATAGGAATTTGTTCATAGGTTTTTTTAACTATAGTCCGGCCCTCCAACGGTCTGAGGGACAGTGAACCGGCCCCCTGTTTAAAAAGTTTGGGGACCCCTGGGAAGCAGTGGGGACTGGCCGGTGGCGCTCACAGCCCAGCGTTTACAAAGACGCCATGGAGGCTGGTAGGAAGCGGGGGACGTGGACAGGCCCCCCCCACGCCCACGTGCGGCAGCTGGGAACCTGGAGGGACATCTGAGCTGCAAAGGTTCCCTTGAGGAGTGAGGTTTCCACCCCACACTGGGCTCTGCAGCCCGGAGCACCAGGGCCAGGACCCGGGCCAGCGGACATCTGGCGGTGAACATCAGCCGCGCTCCATCCACCAGTGCCCTCTTAAAGGGCCAGTGCACAAAATGTCCCTGTTGGCCACTTCCCCTGGGCTCTGGCCGAGGAAAGGCGGCGAGGAGCAGACGGCATCCCACTGGGACAGGCTGAGTGGTGCGGCTGTGGGGGCGGGGGCACCGCCACCAGGGCCTGTGCTGAGTCCCTCTCCCACAGCCCGCAGATGCCATCTTTCCGGGCAGCACTCCCCGCACAGGGCAGCCGCCTGCGGGAAGGCACTGGCCCACCCTCCGACCCCCGACCCCCGTGGCCCTGCCCTGTGAGCTCGCCCCTGGGGAGGAGTCTGCAGCAGGCCCAGCCTGGGTCCATGGTGCAGACTTTCTCGGAGGCTCTTGAGGGGTCCGGGCAGATTTGGGGTGTGGCTCTGGGGTGAGGGCCGTTTTCCTCTCATGCGCCCACCTGGCACCCCTGTTCTTGTGCAGAGCCCTCCCTCCACGCGGTCAAATCTTCCAAATCTTCGTCGGTGGCAGCCCGAGGAGCTCTGCTGGCCTCCCCCGCCGGCTCCCTGAGTCCCCGCCCGCCATAAACTGTGGGTCATTTTGGGGCTGCAAACGGGTGTCCCAGGACTGGTCACAGGCAGCCTCTGCCATTGCCCTGCACTGGAGTCCCTCTCAAGAGGCCAGAACCAACACCCCACCCGTGGGGGGCTTCAAACCACATCACATCACCAGCCCATGTCCCCCCAACTCGCTCCGCAGGGGGCACACCCGGAGGGAAATCTCAGCGGCAGGGGGATGCACGTCACGGCTCAGCCCCACACAGCGGCTCATGCACTGGGAGGGGCCGATCCTCAGAGTCAGCCAGCCTGAGGGTCAGCCCTGCCCACGGATGGCCAACCGCAATCAAGACAACTACACAGGAGGGTCCACAGAGCCCACCCAGGGCTTTCTTGGGACACCCAGCTCAGGCGACCTGGGAGACGGCGCCACTGCGCCCCACAAGGCCTACTGCAAAGGCCGCCATGCCAAGACTGCGTGGTTGGACCTAATGGGTAGCTGCTAAGTGAAAGAAGCCAGTCAGAGAAAGACAGTACCATATGATTTCACGTATCTGTGGGATCCAAAAACAAAATAAATAACAACCAAAATTGAAACAGACTCATAGATGCAGAGAACAGACTCCTGGTTGCCAGAGGGAGGGGGTTGGGGGACTGGGTGAAAAAGGCGAGGGGATTAAGAAGGACAGATTGGTAGTTGCACAATAGTCCTGGGATGTAAAGCACAGCTCAGGGAACACAGTCACTAGCACTGTAATAAGTACGTGTGGTGCCAGGCGGGTACTTGAAACATCGGGGGGAACACTTTGGGAAGTATATGATTGTCTGTCTGCTACGCTGCACACCTGAAAGTAATACAAAATTATACTGAATGTGAACTATAATTGAAAAATGAAATTTAAAAAAAATTTTATTCTTAACCCAAGGATATGTTTATTGATTTGAGAGAGAGGAAGGGAGAGAGAGAGAGAAACGTTGATTGATTGCCTCCCATATGCACCCTGCCGGGGATCGAACCCTAACTGAGAATTGAACTCATAACCTGTTGGTGTACTGGACAACACTCGAACCAACTGAACCACTGAGCCAGGGCAAAACTTAAAAAAAAATTTTTAATTGAATTTTAGGACTCCTCGATTTTTCAAAATATTATGTGTTTAAAAAACTGGACTGTGGTTCTAACTGGTTTGGCTCCGTGGATAGAGCGTTGGCCCTTGGATTGAAAGGTCCTGAATGTCCTGGGTTTGATTCCGGTCAAGGGCATGTACCTTGGTTGCAGGCTCGATCCCCAGTAGGGGGCGTGCAGAAGGCAGCTGATCAATGTTTCTCTCTCATTGATGTTTCTAACTCTCCCTCTCCCTTCCTCTCTGTAAAAATCAATAAAAAAATGTATATTTTAAAAAGAAAAAAATGGATTGTAGATTGTGATAATTCAGAAAATCTTGCTGATTTGTTACTAAAGTGAGAACTATCATTTGCAAAATAAATGTAGGGAGCTAAGAAGAAGAAGAAAGAAAAACCATTAGAGAAGAAAGGGGAAAGCACCAAACTAGGAAACAGGAGTTCCAGCAGGGAGGCCCAGGGCAGGGGTGAGGCCACCCAGACGGAGCACAGCTGCAGCTGACAGCGGCGTCCGGGGGACTGCCCCTTTATGGCCCGCTGGGATAGCGGGAGTCGAACCTACAGTTTGCTGAGATAGTCGGGAGCCCCAAATTTTAAAAATAAAATTTAAAAATAAAATTTAAAAAAAGAGATAGTCGGAAGCTCCACACCAAGGAGGCCAGGTGACTCCTGTTGTGAGCAGCTGGCTGAGGGTATGGAATGTGACAGAAACACAGCAAAGTCACCCTGGCTGGTTTGGCTCCGTGGGTAGAGCGTCGGCCTGCGAACTGAACTGTAAGGGTCCCAGGTTCGATTCCAGTCAAGGGCACATGCCTGGGTTGCAGGCTCGATCCCCAATAGGGGGCGTGCAGAAGGCAGCTGATCAATGATTTTCTCTCATCATTGATGTTTCTCTCTCTCTCCCTTCCTCTCTGAAATCAATAAAAAATATTAAAAAAAACAAAAAAACACAGCAAAGTAGCAAAAGGAAAAAGGCAATTGCTTCCTCTAGGGAAAACCAAAAATTCACGGGGTGGGGATACACAGTTTTTTTCAAGTGTCAGCTCTAAGTCGCATATGCAGTCATGTGACTATAAACACTCAGTGACAGCATGGGAAGAGGCTAGATAGGGAGTAGGTACCGTGCGTGCGTGCCCTTGCGTGTCACCCGGGCACGTTGGGGTTGGGGTATGGAGTAGGAAAGCGAGCCGAATCACAGATAATACTACGTCCCAAGAAGTGGCCACAGGAACATGCTAGAGGTCCAGAGGCAAACGCCAAAGAGCCACCTAAAGGGCCGAAGCCACCGTCTTTGAGGACCAGAGGGGCCTGGGCTCCAGACGATCTCAGCAAACTGTAGACGGCTTGACTCTACCCCAGCGGGCCATAAAGGGGCAGTCAGTACATACTGGTATTTACACAAGAGGACGAATGCGGTGCAGGGCACGGTGCGAAATGAAAGTGCAGGCCAACAGCAGAGGTGCGCCCGGTGTGGGCTCCTCTTGTGCCCAGGCTGTGCAGGCTGCTTGGGTCAGATGCCCAGGAAGCTGCCCCCGATTTGAAGCAGAGAACGTCCATGCAGCACTGAAACGGTGGCCCGGGAAGGTGCTGGCAGTCAGCTGGCACACACTGTTCCAAGGACCAGAAACGCGGGCCCGCTCTGGGCCCCATGGAAATTCCTGGAACGTAGGCTCAGCCCTAGAGAAAGTATTTCTCGGAACCAGTGGTTTTCAAAAGAGAGAGCCCTCCCCCCACCCCGCCCCCCCCCCGCCTCCCATGTATTTGGCCTCTGGAGACATTTATGGTTGTCACAGCTGCGAGGGTGGGGGTGCTAATGGCATCTGGTGGGTGGAGGCCAAGAACGCTGCTCCCACCCACAGTGCACGGCCCAGCCTGCGCCACAGAGAATCACAGTCCCGAACGCACCAGCCCAAGGTGGGGAACAACGTTCACTCCTCGCACCCCTCTGAGCTGTCGGCAGGTCCAGGCCTGGGTCCCGGGTGCCAGATCCGGTCCAGCCACTGGGCGTGATCAGGACTTTCCACCCAGAGCTCCGGAACTGGCAGCAGTGGCGCCACCCTTCCGCTGGGACTTTCTCTCCGACCTGCCGCTATTCTCCTGCCCACGCCCCCACCCTGGCAGCCCTCCCCTGGCACAGCGCAGGCTGCTGGCCCAGAGGCCCTGGGAACATTCCTGACCTTTGCTTTGGTTTCCTCCAGCTCTTGGCAGCTTCTCGCTGGCCCTCTGAGCACCCCCAAGCCCAGCTCGTTGAGGTGCCCATTGTTCTCCCTGCCTCTTGGTCTCGGGCCTGTGCCCTCTGCACCCTCCTCGCCAAGGGTCCACGGAGAGGCCTAGAGAGGAGTGCGGGGTTCCGCCCGCCGTGGTGGGACTGCCCTGACCTGATGCCCAGTCCCAGGCAGGAGAGCGGTGGCTGAGTCCTTAGAGCTTCTAATGGGAGCTCGGTGGCCTGCCCCTCCCCCGCCTGTTCTTAGGGTGACATTTGAACAAGCCGCCCCCCCCCCCCACACACACACACACATACAAACACTGGTTCTGGAAAGATGGAGAAAATTCGCACTGCTGGCCCCTCGGGGGCAGAGAGCAGGCTGTGGGGAAGGCAGAGAGCCTCTCCCAGGGCAGGGGCCTAGCCTCCTGAATTATGGATGTGCTGCAGCCACCGCCCTGGAGTAAGTGCCTCTTAACCAGCCAGTGGAAGCCGCCCCAGCGCCTGAAGCCTTCCCGGGAAGAAGGCGTGCTCTCAGCAGCCTTGCTCTGGGAGGCCTGATCAACTAGGAAGGTGACCCCCCAGGGGCGAGTCTGCAAGGCTTTGTCTCTGAGCTAGAAAGAGGCCTTGGCAGAGGAGCCTGAGCCCATGGCATCTGCCCAGAGCCCAGGCTTCTCTGCCCAGGACTCTGACCACTGGGGCTCTTCCTTGTCTGTGTCCAGGGCCCTGGGCCTCAAGCAGCAGGACCGGGTGCAGGGGGTACAGTCGCAAGCCTGGGCTCCATCCTGATCCTGTGTGACTCCCAGTGAAATGCATGACTGCTCAGGTCCAGCTGCAAAAATCACAGATGCTCCATGAGCGAGGGGTCAGGCTGCTGCTGGGGCTGGGCCAGACCGAAGGCTGGGAGGGGCAGGTCTTCACTCCCCGCTCCCAGGAGGTGGGGAGGGGGAGAGCTAGGAAGAGGTCACCTGGGGTCTGCAGCCCAGCAGATGTGGGCCCAGCTCTGACCTATCTCTTAGGAGCAGGTGGCTCTGGATCCTCCGCCACCCCCCCCCCCGCTCCCCCCCCACCCCAAACCTCACAACATGTGAAGTGGAGAGAATAGTGGCGGCTGCAGGGCTGTCACAACCATGTGGCTATGGGGAACCTGGTCTGGGGCTCAGCTGTCCCCTTGCAGGCTCAGCCCTTCCTCTGAGGACCTCACATGACCACCTGCCCCCCCACCACCATCAAGGCCAAGGAGCAAGAAGAGCCTCTTCTCTCACGGAGGCCAACACCCAGGTGGCTGGCTCACCCAGCCCTGCTCCTTGGGGTCCCCAGGGAACTGGGAAGCACCAACCACATCCCCCTCCTCCCCAGGACCTGCACGGGGTACCAAGCTGTTCTGTGGACAAAAATGGGACACGTACTAAACCTGACAAGCTCGGGGAAGGCCGGCTACAAACTCAGAGACGGAAGTGACCACCCAGGAGGGTCTGAGCATGAACCTTCACGGGGTACTTCATCCAGGCCCCCAGCTTCCCTGCCAGAGGCCAGTGTCCACCTCAGGCCTGTCTTTTTGCTCTAAGACACATTCCTTTGGAATGTCAGGGCCCCCTCCTTTTCCTGACCCCTCAGGGCACCCCCACACCAGAGCACAGACCACAGAGCCGCTCATTGTCATCTTGTTCCCCCACCTGCTCTAGGCGCTGTAAGTGTGAATGTGTAAGCCCTTGCCCACCAGCGTGAAAGCAGTGTCTGCTGTGCTTTCCCCAGGCCCAGGGGTTTCCGCTGGGCTTTCTCCCGCCCCCTAATCTACCGCCAGTGGGTTTCATATGACCCACCGGCTTCCATTCTCCTGTACAGAGCAAGCTGCAAGCTGGCATTCTCCGGAGCGTTTTCTCAATGTGTTAAGGTTTTCCTTCCTGGCTATTGTCAGGTCGGCTCAAACTCATCATAATTCTCTACACGTTGACATGTTCAACCTTCTTGGGAAGGGTATTTTCTGGGTCTGGCCCAGGGCCTGGCCCCGGGGCTCGCACCCCGGCATGAGGGGCAAACGCGGGGCAGGAGCCTGGCCCTGGCAGCAGGCAGGCCGGCCTGGGCACCCTGCCTGAGCGCAGGAGGCCCGCCCGTTCCTGGTTCCTGCCGAGGAGGGGGGTTGCGGCCCTCCCCTCCCAGGAGCAGGGGAAGCACTGGCGGAGGAAGCTGTGCAGCGTTTCCTTCCTTTCTCACCAGCCCCTGCGGAGGCCTTGAGGACCTGGGCTTGGCGGTGGGAACCGCAGCTTTGGGTTGTGGGAAGGAGACCCCCCAGGCCTGCGGGGACCCCCAGGAGCCACTTAGGACAGGGCTGGGACCCTGCTTGGGAATTCCCGGCCGAGGTACCCTGTGCGCACCCACTCGCTCTCTGCACACACCCGGGCCACCCACACAATGGCTGAGCGAGCCCCGCAAGACAGCCCTGAGCAGCCCAGAGCCGCCGCCCCCTCCCCCCCCCCAGCCCTGGGACTAAGGGAGTGCCGACCCTCTCACAGCCCCGGGCAGGGGAAGAAGAGGAGCGTCTCCTACTTCCTCCCATCCAGGAGACCTTCATGCTCCCTTTCATCAAAGGAGATGGGCACGGAGCTGATGGCTTTGGGGCTTGGGCTCCCCAAGCGTCCCCTGTGCCTCCCAGACCTGAGCAGACCTGGGGGCAGAACAGGAATGGGGCCTCGCGGGTCCATCTTGGGGCCAGCCCTTCCCTCCTGAGGGTCAGTGTGCACTCGCTTACTCTCACCCTCCGGCCTCTTCCTAATGAAATTTGCGTTTGGGAACGTGTCCAGTAAACGCATTGACCTTGAAGAGTCAGGGCTGTGCCGGCGTCCCAGGCAGACCCATTCTGAAGTCAGACAGCCAGATGGCAGGCTGGGGAGGTGTGAGTTGGGCCTTCTCACTCTCCAAATCCATGTAGATCCTTCAATCAGGTTGGGGGGCTGCCAGTGGGGGAGTAGGCACAACTGAGGGCCAGGGCTGCCTGTAAGCACCCCGGAACCAGAGCATGAACTTGAGAATCCGACTCAGGTCCTGGCTCAGGCTCTCCTGAGCTGTGTGATCTTGGGCCAGCTGCTCAGCCTCTCTGAGCCTCAGGTGCCTCCTCTGAAACGGGTGCTGTTGGGAGGATGAACTGAGATAACACTTGGCAAGGTGCCCGGCCAGCCAGCAGCACCTGGTGCGGACGGTGGGGCACCCTCGGAAGAACCCACGGACCTGGTCCCTCACCCAGCGGGAGGATCCCTGGCCCTGGATAAGTAAAACGCTGGCAAACAGTGTCCTGGTCCAGTGGTGAGACCACTGGGCCATCCCCAGGGGCCACGCCTTCCGCTCTGCAGATGCAGCGGGCACCTTTGGGATCGCTCGTTCTCAGAGCCAGGCCGACACCCTGCCATCCCTGCACTCAGATCAAAATCCATCCCCAGGAGTGTCTGTCCTTCATGGCTTACAGCCAGCCTCACCTCAGCTCAGCTTTCGGAACTGACTTACTTTGAAGAACAGGAGCCACTGCCAGGCCAGCTAGAAAATTCGGAACCACAGCCCCTCAGCACCCCATGCTGGCCGGTTGATGGCAAGGAGTGCTCCAGGCTTTCCCAGCCCTCAGGCCCATTCCCTGCCACAGGTCAGACAGGGAATTTCCTGGGGTGCCCAGTCCAGGCACGGGGGTCGGGGGTGGCCTCTTGAAGGGGATCCTGGCACCTCATGCAGCCTCACAACTGCCCAGCCTATAGATCACATTAGCCCATTTCACAGGTGAGTCACTGAGGTCCAGAGAGCCCCGCTCTGGCTGAGCTGGGCCCAGGGCCTCCCCCAAGCCCAGGCTCCTCCTTACCGTCGGTCGCTGCCGATGTCCTCAGCCTCTGACATCCAGGCCCCAGGCAGCCGGGGGCTGTGTGGGTCAGAGAACTTGGGACCAGGGGCCTGGGCCGAGGCCCCCAGCAGCCCCCAGCCCAGAGCCCCCCCGAGGCTGAGCAGCAGTGTCAGGATCATCTTGGCAGTGGGCAGGCTCAGCCGTTGCCGGTGATTCCAGAAACTGCTTCAAGTGAAGGCTCAGAAGGAAGAGAAGGCTGGGACAACAAAGAAAGGAAGTGGCCTAGGCCGGCCCACCGGTGCATCTGGTCCAGCCACACACACACACACACACACACTCCCCACCCCCTGCCAGAGGCAGTCAACAGCCCAGCTGGTTCCCGGCCTGAGAGGGCTTGTGTCAGGGACCCTGAGGTTTGGGAGGCCCATGCGTGGTAGACAGTTATAGACAGGAGCAGAGCAAGGACGATGGGCCAGGGACAGGTCACCAGGCGGGAACCCTGGGTGCCAGCAAAGGACAAATGCAGGGGGACTCGCCCCAGGGTGACCTGTCCTCCCCTGGCATGCGGTGACCTGTCCTCGCTGGAGGTAACACCCAGGTCTGGGTGGTCTCGGTTGTGTTTCAGCTCCAGGCCCAGAGCAAAATCAGACAAGTGACAGCAAGGCTGCCCTCAGGACCAGCTTGATAGCGACCCGTCAGCGGAGACCTAGGCTGAAAGGACACGTCTGGAAAGCTGCTGGATCTTCCATTGAGACATTCCCCCTTGAGACCTTCCCCTGGAACCTTTCCTAAAATCTCACCCTTAGAGCCCCTCGGATGGAGGGCCCAGCGCCTCTCCCTCGCTCCTGGGAGCAGCGAGAGCCTTTCCCCTCTTCTTCCTCCCCCTCTTCGCCTCTGCCTTCCTCACTCCCAAGCTCCAAGGGCCCTTCCGTTGCCTCTATAACTCATTTCTTAAGCCCATTTCGTCTACGAATTACTTCTTCCACCTCTGTGATTTTATAAATAAATGTCCTCTTGTAGTTTGGGTCTTGGCTCTGAATTCTTTCCTAGCCCAAACTCAAGTACCGAGGTTGCCAAACCCAGGTCCCATCGGACCCGACCTGGTGCCATTCCTGCTGCACAAGGAGGTGTCCCCACTCGCCAGGTCCCATGGAGCCAGGAGAGCACAGGTCGAGGTGGGGCTACTAGAGGCCGTTGGTGACTTCACCCCTGCTCAGCGCCTGTCACCCTGGGGAGCCAGCAGGTGGGGAGAGGCTCTGAGGGCCACAGTGTGTCACCAGAGGCCAGAGCATGGGCAAGCCTTCGTGGCCCCATCCCAGCGCCTCCACGTAACTGTGCACAGCAGGATGGGGCTCCCTGTGAGTGGCTGGGCAGCCCCGGCCGGTCTGGAAGGTTGGCCACTCTTGCCTGACAGGCCTACCTCGGTGCTGGGGGCACAGGCTCCTTCCTCATGGCCCAGATGTCACAGACACAGCAGCCCCGGCCTGGGGGCACCTGGCCAGAGTGGCCCTGCGGGGTTAGGGCCACGAGGGAATGAAAGGCAGTGATGGCTAAGGATGCATCCAGACGGCTGCAGCCCCTGGGGAAGGCAGGGCAGGAAAGGAGGTGAAGCCAGCAGGACCCAGGGGACCTGGACCCTGCTGCCAGCCTCTACTCTCCCTCCCTTCCTCCCTCCCGCCCTCGTACTCTCCCTCCCTCCCGCCCGCCCGCCCTCGTACTCTCCCTCCCCCCTGTCCCACCCCTAGGCTGGCTGGGCTTCCATAGGCCAGCGGCTGCATCATCAATATTTCATCGGCGTCAATAAGAGGCGGCGGCAGCGGGGACAGCGGCTGCGGCAGCACTGCCAGCTCCAGCACAGCCTGCGGCAGAGCCGGCTGTTCCTGCCACCACCATGGACGTCTTCAAGAAGGGCTTCTCCATCGCCAAGGAGGGCGTGGTGGGTGCCGTGGAGAAGACCAAGCAGGGGGTGACGGAAGCGGCTGAGAAGACCAAGGAGGGTGTCATGTATGTGGGTGAGTTTGGGCGGAGCTGCTCGGGGGCTGGAGCCTGGGATGCCCGGTTACTGAGAGGATGAGGACCTGGCTGTCGCATCAGGTCTCCGGGCCCTGAAGCACCCCCTCTCCTGCCACCCCAGGGTCCATTTGGTCTTCCTCGGGGCCCCAGGAGCCTCTGGGTCAGGACAGCAAGAGGGGTGCGCAGCTCTGAGACACACCTGTTTGTGCGCACGTGCACGGACACAAGCCCCTGCTCCCCATCGCACGGGCCCTTGGGCTCGGGAAGAAGCCACACGGAGCCCGAGACCCTGCCACAGGCCTCCACCTCCTCGGGGGAAGGGGTGGGACTGAGGAGCAAAGGCCCAGCCCCCCTCTCCTCCCTCCCTCCACGGAAGAGGAGGCAGAGCTGATGACTCAGCTCCGGTCAGCAGCCGGTCCTGCTGCAGCTTCCCAGGCCCGGGCCACACCCAGGCAGGGCCCAGACCCCCCTCAGGCCTGGTCTCTCTCATCCGCCATCCTGTCCTGTCCACTCCCATCTGACCCCTCCCCCAGACACAGCAGGAAGCAGCCTTTAAAGGGCCTGCGGGTCTCCAGACACCGTCCTCACCCACTACTGACCCCACAGCTTGTCCGGCCGTTCTGTTGCCCTGACAGCTGCACCCCCAACACTAGGAGGAGGGGGTCTGGGCTGATGCCTCCATTTCCTCTCCAGGAGCCAAGACCAAGGAGGGTGTCGTGCAGAGCGTGACCTCAGGTGAGGAGCCCCAGGACTAGGGGATGACGGGGCTGGGACCTCCAGGGACTTCTGCACCCTGGCACTAAAGGCCCAAGCTCGGGGTCCTCCTTACTCCCAACTGGGGTCCTGAGCTGTGCACAGACCCAGACCCCTCAGAACCCAGGGTTGGCCCCCCAGTCATCAGAGCCCCCCTGGCACCGGGAAGGGGCAGCCTCCGCTCTTGGGCAGAACCAGAGGCTTGAGTGCCCTGGGCAAGGGGTGCTCAGGCCTGCCCGGGGCGGGCTCCCCGGTGGGAGGGGTCAGGGCCACCGCAGCCAGCCCTCCCACAGTGGCTGAGAAGACCAAGGAGCAGGCCAGTGCCGTGGGCGAAGCCGTGGTCAGCAGCGTCAACACCGTGGCCGCCAAGACCGTGGAGGAGGCGGAGAACATCGCGGTCACCTCGGGAGTGGTGCGCAAGGTGAGGCCTGGCCCAGCTCTGGCCCTCAGAGCCCCGTCCTCTCCTCTGGGCCCCAGAGAGGCCAGCTGGGGGGAGACACGCTCACCCGTGACACTCAGGGAACCAGAGGCCTAGGGCCAGGGTGTCTGCTAGACTCATGGGGAATCCTCACACCACCTGTGAGGCCCAAAGGGAAAGCGAGTCTCAGAGCCACGCCCTCTGAGTGGTGCCGGCCTTCAGGGTGAACCACGCTTGACCAGTGACCGCGGGGCCTGTGGCCCCAGGTGGTGACCGGCAGCCAGTGGCCAGGCTCTCCTGGCCCCTGCCGGCAGCCCCTCCCTCCTCCTCCTCCAGGAGCTGGGAAGCAGCACCCCCTGGTGGTGGAGACTGAGTTTGAACCCGCCCTCCTGCTCTGCCTTTGTGTGCTGTGGAGTGTGCCCCAGAGAGTGTGTGTGAAGTGTGCACGTGTGTGTCTGTGTGCTGCCCGGCAGAGCGCACCGGAACAACGGGCACTCCCCGAGGCGGGGCTGGTGGGTGAAACATCCCACCCACCCAGGGCAGGCTCTGCTCGAAGCATCTGACACACATTCACTCCTTCAGCGGCACAAAGCGCCATGCAGGTGTGCAGATGAGGCCGAGGGGCTGTGCCGTGCCCACGCCCCATGGCTAGTCTGGGTGAGCCTGCAGGCCGAGGGCCGCCGGCTCCAAGCCTGTGCTCTGGCAGACAGCGGCGGAGAGTGGCAGGAGCAGGATCCGTTGCGGGCAGGAGGTGCTCCCTGCAGAGCGTGTCCCATCCTCTGCAAAGCTCCCTCACGGGGCAGGCTGTAGGGCCGGCTCCCAGCCCTGCTCAGGGATGGGTGTGCAGGGGCTCGGGCCTTGCAGAGACAGCCCCCTCTCCAGATCCCAGCTCTGCCCTGTCCTAGCTCCATGACTTGGGAGGCTCCTCAACCTCCCTGGACCTCCATTTCCTCATTTTTTTTAAATCCTCACCTGAGGTTATGCTTTACTGATTTGTTTTGTTTTGTTTTGAGAGGGGAAGAGGGGTAGGGAGAGAGAAAAGTCATCAACCAGCTGCCTCCCATACATGCCCCCACTGGGCAATGGAACCTGAAACCCGGGCATGTGCTCTGACTGGGATTCGAACCCATGACCTTCTGGTGCACAGGACGACGCCCAACCAACGGAGCCACACTGGCCAGGGCATCCATTTCCTCATCTTTAAAACGGGAGGGGTGAGAGCATGGCTCACTGGCTGTGTGACGGTGCAGGGAATGGCCCCCAGGAAGCACGAGGACAGGCCACGGTGGGCACCCAACACAGGCCAGTGACCTCTGGGCGGGACCCCATGTGCTGCAGGACACACCAGGCCTCCCCCGGCTCCCAACACAGGAGCTCTGGTGGGCCCTCCTCCCGCACCTTGGAGGGCTAATGACCCTTGGAGCCACCCAGGCCCTGGTGTAGAGGAGGCTGCCTCAGGGCAGTCACGACTCACCCTCCAGTGAACCACGGAAGGATGCAGCACAACCTGTCTGGCCACTCATGCCACCGATCATGCCCCTGCTCTGGGCAGCAAGACTAAGCAGGTGGCCACCCACCTCCATCAGGAGAGCCTGTGCCGACTCTGGCTGACATCAGTGCCGGTTTATGCCCCGTCCACGAAGGGGTAGGATGGTGGCACAGAGGTGACACCCTTCAGAGGTACAGGCCTGTCCACCAGCTGTCACACAACCACCCCTAGGCCAGCCTCCGCCTCAGGCAAGTATCCAGCTGGGTGTAGGGTAGGAGACAGGAAGTGAGAGGACAGTATAAATCCAGACCAGCCTGAGCCTGGAGCCGGCGTCCAGGGGGCAGGGAGAAGGAAAGAGGAGGCACTCATGTTCCTGGGGATGGAGAGGGCCTGGAGCAAGCCCCACCTGATGCCTGCAGCCCCACTGCTTTGAGCTGTCAGGCCTCAAGCTGAATGCCTGGCTCCCTGGCCTCAGGGTACCCGTGTGAACAGTGCAGTGACTGATGCTATGTCCCTTCTCCTAGTGCTTTCTGGGGACTCGGGAGGACAAGGGTGTGTGATCATGTGATTCAGGGACACTGAGGGTGGGGTGAGGCCTGGGGCTTCAGGGGCCACTGCCCACCCCCACCTACCCCACCCACCAGGCTCCTCAGGGAGGTCCAGCCAGGGGCTGCACAGGGACTCAGCATCAAGCAGAGGCTCCAAGGTGTTTGGGACCCTGAAGGCCATGGCACCATCAGACAGGCCCTCCCTGTGGCCCTTACATGATCATCACGCCCAGTCTGTCTGGCCCTTGCACGCCCTCACCTTGGCCCATCGTGGGCAGCAGGTGCTTAGGGCCTCTGCTCACCTTTGAGGCCAGGGAGGCTGGGGCCTGGAGGCAGGCAGCCAGGCTCTGCGCCTCCACCAGGTACCACGCCCCTTCTCTCCCCACAGGAGGAGCTGAAGCCACCTGCCCCGCCCCAGGAGGATGAGGCAGTCAAAGAGGAAGCGGTAGAGGAGGTAGGAGCTGGGCCACTGAGCTACACCTGGGGCCCTGGGCAGGGACCCCCATCCCTCACAGGCTCACTGCTTCCCCCTGGGGTATCAGAGCCCTCAGGGCAGAGGGGTAGAGATGACTCCTGTCCCTGCCCCCTCAGGGCTGTGTGAAGGTCACTCTCTCTCTCCTAGGCCAAGAGTTGGGGAGACTAGAGGGCTACAAGTCCGCTGCAGAGGCCGAGAGCAACCCCCTCTGCGTGGAGCCCAGCCCCTCCGGCCACTGCATGCTAGTCAGTCCTGGAGCGTGACCTTGGGGTGGCCCTTGCTTCCTGGCAGCCCAGGCCCGTCTTCCCAAGCTACACCACCTTCATCTCTCCCTCACCCTCCCAGCCTCTGGTCCTTCTAACGGTAACCCCACAGATGCTGCTGTGAATTCTTTTTAATGATTTCAAATAAAACTCAAGTCCCCACACCTGGCCCTACTTGCCCATGCTGCCTCCGTACGCTGCCTCCTTCATGAAGAAGCCCCCAGGCCTCCTTGGGAAGGAAGCCAGGCCAACCTGCTGACCTGGGACCAGGTGCCTTACAGGGACACCCTGGGCATTTCTGGAACCTGCTGACGGCAGGTACTGCCTTTAGGGAATTCCTCTGACCCCAACCCATCCATCATGGCCTTTGCCTGGAGGAGGTGGCCCTGCTTTGGGCTCCCAGGACAGGCCTCCAGGCCTGAGCTTTAGCTCAGCCTCGGGGATGGCTCCGGGCCATCCTGCCAGTGTTGGGCTCCAGTGTCCTTTGGAGAAAGGGACTCCTAACACCCCTGCCTGGAGTAGGTGGTAACTTTCAAAATGTGCAGCCTAAACCCTTAGCTAGGCGTCTTTCATCCTCCTCCTCACAGAGGACACCGCCCGCCGGGCTCTCCAGCAGCCCCCCAGCACCAGCTCCCGCCTCCCAAGGAAAAGGAGCGTATCCAGGGTCTTTAGGAAACACAGCAGCAGAGATGCACAGGCATGAGCCCCCTGGAGAGAAAGCCATAGAGTCCTGAGAGCTTTACCTCACTCAATCCTCGGAACAAGCAACTGGTCTGGTCCCAGTTTCACCGAGAATGAACTGAAGAACAGAGAGGTTGAATAACTTGTCCAAGGGCACACAGCTAGGAAGTGTGGGGCTGAGTGGAGCCCAGGTGGCCTCCCTGCAGAACCACTCCATTAACTGTAAAAAAAAACAAAATTCAAGCAATAGCTAATTGACTTTATTAGGAGATTCATTCCAGATTGGCTGATTACCATTATGTTTCTGGGAGAGGTTGAAACTGCAGTTAGATCAGGTCTTAAATCGAGGTTTGGTGTCATGGACTTTTAGCACAAGTGACACCATTTGGGGTCTGTGGTTTTCTCTAACGACTCCCAAGCTCTGCTGCGGCCACGGGACAGCGTGGGCCCCGGTGAGCTTGTGGAGATGCCCCCACTCCCAGTACAGGCTGGTCGCCGTCCTCCTGGAAGTGCTGTGGGCATCACAGCCTGGAGGCTTGCTCAGAGGTGGCTGAGCAGAGACTAGGGGTTCCCTCCCTTTCACACCCAGACAGTTTGGGCTCGGAGCATGCAAATGACTTGCCCCAGGCCTCCAGCCCTGGTGCTGGCGGTCAGGGATGAGTCCACACCACCTTCCGTTCTGCCTCCATGGTGGGGAGCAGGGGACAGGGCACCCCTGGGGGCTGGAAACCCAGCAAGCAGAGCTGCTGGGCATGGACACCCACTGCTGAGGAGGCAGAGGGGGCAGGGGCCTGCTAGTCCGCCATGGGCGGAGGGAAGGGTCTAGAGGGCTCCCAGGCCGGCCCAGACACGTGCACTCAGCAGGTCTGCGCAGGCCAGGAGGAGGCAGCAGGGCCCAGGTGGGCCGGTGCGCGGTGCTTTTGGGCTGTAGGAGCAAGTGAGGAGCTAGCCCACTCAGGTGACTGCGGAGGGGCGCGGAGGCCTGGCCTCGGGGACAGCGCTCACCACGCGCTCTCCGGGCTGCGGAGAAGGTGGCGCTGTGGGCTCTGGCTGCGGGCTCCACCCCACGCACATCCCCAGGCTGCTCCTGGCCGAGGGCGCTGGGAACCCCGCGGCTTCCTGGGAGATGAACCGCCTCTCCCTGGGCCGCCTCCTGGGAGAGAGCGCTGCGCCCTGGCCCTGCGCCGGGGCCCTGGCTGAGTCTGGGGCGCCGTCAGCCTATTTCGTCCTCACGGCGCCCCGGGAGCGAGAGGACAGGATGCCCGGGGGTGGCTGCGCCGAGACGGCTGCACCCGGGCTGCTGCTTCCGGCCACTCCGAGGCCGCTGCCCTCTGCTCAGGCCTGGGCCGTGGCCGCAGCAGCCCCGCGAGCTGCCTGGACGTCGGGCTCACGGGCCTGGCGCTTCGGGGGCGCTCCGGGGGCTGGCGGCCCGGCCGGACCAGGACGGTGCCAGTCCCCCAGTCCGCCTCCGACGGCTCCGCAGAGCCTGTGCGCCCGGCCAGGCTCACGGCCCCCACCCAGCTCGGCGCAGGCCCCTTCCTCGTGCCCGGGGTTGCCCTCTTCTCCACCACCCCTTCCGCGGAGTGTGTGTGTCCGGCCTCCATACCTCACACCCGGGACTGACGCTCCCCGCCCCCTTCCTGCCCCGCCCCATGACAGGGCGGGCGTGGGCTCTCGGGGGACCTGGGTAGGTGGGGCCTCCCGGAGCTTCAGGATGGGGGGACGCCCACGGGGGAGCTGACGGGCCTGGAGAGGGTCGGGGGCCCGCAGAGAGCAGCGGTGGCCTCCAGGCTCCTAGTGGGCGAGGCGGGGTGGGGTGGGGGCCCGCCCTTCGCCTTTCGCCCTGCGCCCTTCGCCCTTCAATGCGGGGAGGATGTGCCTCGAGCGCCGACGTGCAGCCCGGAGGATCCTGGCCCCTCCCCACGCGCCGCCGTCCCGGGGGCGCGGGGCGGTGACTCCCTCTCGGGCCCGGGCCGGCTCTCCCCGCCTCTCAGCGCCGCCGCTTCTTCCCATAAACTGGCAACACCCATTTCACGAGGCTGTAAAGGTTAGAAAGCGGCCCGACGCGCCCGGCACGAGGGAAACGCCAGCAAAAGCAGCTGCTGTCGTTCATTTGTTGAGCTCCTGAGCCGGCGCTGGCCCCGCGCACGGGTGGAGGGAGCCTCTGGGCGGTGAGGAGAGGGCAGCCGCTGGTGCGCAGGTGTGTGCGCCCCTCCTGCTCGCAGACCCGCCCTGGCCCCTGGCCCCTGGCCCCGTCCCCCGCAGTTCCTGCTCCCCTCGCCACCCAGGTCGGGGCCAGGCTGCGCTCCCGGGCGGCGGAGCCTGGAGGGGCCGGGTCACTGCTCCCGCCCGGGCGCTGGGAACCGCCCCGCCCCGCCCCGCCCCGCCCCGCCCCTCCCGATGGGGGCGGGCCCGTCCCCGCCCTGCGGCTCCTTTTAAAAACCACAGTCGCAGCCGCCCGCTAGACCAAACGTCCTCCGCCACCCGACGACCTCGCAGACCCGCAGCCATGGCCGGCAAGGGCTGGCAAGACCTGAAGCAGCAAGTGGAGGGGACGGCGCAGGAGGCAGGTGAGGAGGCGCTGGGCGCTCGGAGCAGGGTGCAGCCCCGGCGGGAAAGTTGGCAGGAGGCTCAGGCTCGAAGCCTGCCCTCCCCTAAGAAGCGGGGACTGGCAGGACGCCCACCCCGACCAGCCGGGAGACGAGACAATCCTGGGTGTGTGGGGATGGGAGGGCGTGGAGGGGGTGGGGGACAGCGGTGTGGAGCCCGGGCTGCACTTTGGGGTTGCTAGAGCCAATCAGGGGAGGCCCCTCGGGGTCCTTCGGGGAAGGTGAGCATGCACCCTGCCTCCCTGAGACTGGCCTCTGCTCACCGGGCTCAGCACACAGGACCGGATGGGGTGGCGGGGCCAGACCCCACTACGCGCTTTGTTTTGAGTTTTCCTCCCCCTGAAAAAGAGTTGTTTTCACATCCAGCCAGAGGGCCTCCCCACCTCACCCAGCAGAGCAGGTGCCCAGCCTTCGTTGCTCTGCTGCAGCTCTTGACCCCTCTGACTGAGGTCACAGCCAGGGAGGGTGGGGAGAAGGCATGTGAAGGGACAGGGCCACCAGTGTCAGCTCATCTTCCCTGGGACCCCGGCTCCGGGCTCCAATCCTCCTGCACATGTCAGTCAACAGACACACCCGTGCCCCAGGGGCAGCCGCGCTTGCTGCCACCAGGAAGCCTCTTTCTGCAGGGCCCCCCTCTGGACCCCACTCTACCTGCAAGCTGGGTGCAAAGGCTCCTCCTTTGGGTCCTGGCTATGTCAGACCAGACCCCAGGTGTGGGTAAGGCAAGCCCTTTCCTGTTCAGAGCAAGGAGGAGCCAGATCTCTGGGGGCTGGGAGCCAACGTCTGCCCATCAAAGGCCCTGGAAACACAGGTCCCCACAGGCACAGACTCTGGTTCATAGAAGAGGGCCTGACCGGGGAAGTTTACCTCCCGTCTGCACTTTGCCTTAAGCTGCCTGTCCGGGGCAGCATTGGCATCGTCACCATGTGCCCTCTGGGTCGAGGCACAGGAAAAGAGGTGGAGAGGGGGCCTTGAGGAAGGAGAGGCAGGCCGTGATGAACTAAGGGTGCACTAAAGGTGGGAACCCAGGCGTCTGAGGGGCTCTTGAAGGGGTCAGGGTTCTTCCTGGACCAGGCCCAGCAGCAGCCATAGCCCAGAGCCATCTCCAGCCCAGCCCTGCCCTGCCCTGCCCTGCCTGGCCCCGCCCACCTTCCTGTCAGCCATCCTGGCCATTGGATGGGAAGCAGACCAGAGGGGAGGAGCCCAGAGTTATAAATAAACAAGAACACCCCAGAGGCATGGAAACGGCTCATGCCCCTCACTGGCTGGGTGGCCTTGGCCAAGGGACTTTATTTACCTTGATGGCATCTGCCCCTAGGGCCTGGAGGGCAGACTGCTCCAGAGAACAGATGGAGGGTGGTGGCAGGGTGGGTCCCTGTGGTCCATGGGCCTCAACAGAGGCTAAAGGCAAATCTCTTTGTTTCAGTGACTGCTACGGGAGCAGCAGCCCAGCAAGTGGTGGATCAGGCAGCAGAGGCTGGACAGAAAGGTCTGGGCGCTGGGGGCGGGCTGGGCAGAGGGCAGGAGGGTGGGCAGAAAGGGCTAGGCGCTGGGGCGGGCTGGGCAGAGGGCAGGAGGGTGGGCAGAAAGGGCTAGGTGCTGGGGCGGGCTGGGCAGAGGGCAGGAGGGTGCTCATACCCAGCACACCCTTCCCTCTGAAGCCCCGCTGCCCACACTGCATCCTGGGAGGAGACCCTGCCTGGCCTGGCTCCCCACCTGCCCTCACCTCCCTCTCCTTTCCTTCCCCAGCCATGGACCAGGTGGCTAAAACTACCCAGGAGACCGTGGACAAGACCGCTACCCAAGCCTCGGAGACCTTCTCAGGTTTTGGGAAGAAGTTAGGTCTCCTGAAGTGACGAAAGGGAGCCCCGAGTAACCCTCCCGCCCGAGCTCTGCTCAGCGGCGGCCCCTCGGCATGAGGCCTCATTAAAGCACGTGCCCCGAGCCTGTGTCCACTTCCTGCCTCCGCCAGGCCGGCCCAGGCCCGTCCAGAGCAGAGCCCACACCCCCATCCCAATTCCCTGGCGGTCTCACCCTTGTACCCGATGCTCCCTACAGCCCCAGCTCAGCCCTGTTAGGCACGCGCCCGCCCCTGCTCAGTTCAGCAGCTGTCCTGCCCCCTCCAGGAACCCGTCCCCTGAGGAGGGGGACACTCCGCTCCCCCGCCCCCGTCTTCCGGGGCTCAGCTCTGGGCTGCAGGCGGCGCTCCCAGGGCCCAGGCCTCGGAACTGCCCTCCCATAGCGCCGAGCACAGGGCATCCCTGGGCAGGGGGCATCCCTGGGCACAGGGGCATCCCTGGGCAGGGGGCATCCCTGGGCACAGGGGCATCCTGGGCACAGGGGCATCCCTGGGCAGGGGGCATCCCTGGGCACAGGGGCATCCCTGGGCACCGGGCATCCCTGGGCACCGGGCATCCCTGGGCACAGGGGCATCCCTGGGCACCGGGCATCCCTGGGCACAGGGGCATCCCTGGGCACCGGGCATCCTTGGGCACCGGGCATCCCTGGGCACCGGGCATCCCTGGGCACCGGGCGGCCCTGGGCACGGCGCCCTGTGGAGACCTGGGCTCTGGAGCTCGCAGACCATGCCGAGTCCCTCGCCTTCTGGGCCTCACCACCCACGCCCGTCCTGTCCGGTGCCGCGGGGTGTTTGTGTGCCGGATTCCTCCGGCGGTGAGTCACTCCGAAGGCAGGGCCCCGGGAACCCCGCCCGTGGACTTGTTTTCGGCGTGGCCGCCTGGAGGAGCCCGCCCACGACCCACCCCTGGGACCGCGGTTCTTCGCTCCAGCGTCTTCCCGGTCTGCGCCTCTGGCCCGTCTGTCGGGGCGTAGTCCCCCCCCTCCCCCTCCCCCTCCCCCCGCACGTGTCCGCGTGCGTGACACCAGCCCGGCCCGCCCTGCCCGTGGTGACTCACTCAGTTGCCACGGGATAAGGCCCCGCCCGGCTCCTGCAGCCGCTTTCACCCAACCCTCCCCCAGCCAGGCTGCCGCCCTCCCCCTGCCCCCCCTCCGCCCGCCGCGCCTTCCCGCGGTGCCCCCTCCTCCGAGGAGTCGCCTCTGGACCCGATTACCCCGGCTTCCCGGTTCCGGGAGACGGAGTGGAAACGCGTCTTTCCTTGGGATGCCGGCTAGGGGGGGAGGGGGCTTCCGTGGCCGCCAGCGGGGAGCTCCCGTCGGTATCTCCCCTCCCGCCGGCCTGTGGGTGACGCCCTGCTCAGACCCGTCCCTTCTCCCAGGCTAGGCACCTCCCACGCTCACCCCTGCCAGCCCACTTAGTGCTTGGCTCCTGTTGCTGTCCCCCCAAAAGCTTCCTCTAGTCTGCAGATGGGCCGGCTGGTCATCCAGCCCTGAGAGCAGGCCCTTCAAGGGACGCCTGGGCAGGAGGGGCTGCTCCCAGCATCGCCAGGAGGAGAGACCAGCTGGGGGGTGGGTGGGGCTGGTCTGGTGGAGCCCCCACATCTTTTCTGGTCACTCCTGGAGAAGTCCCAATTGGCTGAACAATCTGTCTTCATCCGGTTTTTAGAGGGCCAGGGGGCTTCTGGGAAAGGTTTTCACAATAAAAAAATAAACAAAACCGGAAGAAGCAGTCCACCTGCAAGTTGGGTATGTGCCCTGACTGGGAATCAAACCATGACCCTTGGTGCAGGGACGATGCGCAAATCAACTGAGCCACACTGGCCGGGCTCCACGGTGCATTTTCATGACCGGAAATGACGCTTGAAACGGTGGCAACCACTTTAACCAGAGGGGGAATGAGCCCAAGGAAAAGCCAACTTGCTGGTTAGGACAGAGCAGAAATACAGAGAACCTGGGTCCCGGTTTCCTTTCCGCAGCCCCTGAGCCAATCTTGCAGCTGCCACCTGCGCGGTGAGAGGATGCGGTTTCCTCATCCTGTGAGCCGCTGTGTATCAGCCTTTCTATTGCCAACAAAAACCTCCGCACAGCATCCCTTTCCCTCGGCCTCAGACACGGACCTTTTTCATTTCCCTTGACGCCCGCTCCTGCCCGCCTCAGGGTCTGCACATGCTGTTTTGTTTTTCTGTCTGGAATGCTCTCCATCCTCCCTCATAAAGTACCCTTGTCCAGGCGGCTCCTACTCTTCCATCCTTCCGGCCCCTGACTGCCCCCCAACACGCACACTCAGAATGGGTCGACCACATACACTCACGGCCATGCTTCTTTTCCACAGTTATACTAACCAGTCACTCCTGTGTGCGTCTCTGTGACGACTGTCGATGGGGCTGCAACCCAGCCTCTTCTGATTGGAGCACGCCCTGCCGAGACTGGTGTTCCGGTAGCATCTGCTAAATTAATGCAGGTGTGGCTCCTTTGGTTCACTTACTGCATAACCAGGAGCTCACATATTGTCAGGTTCACAGTGGTGCCATCTCCTAGTGCAGTCCCTTCCACACTACCCCACCCTGTGCAGCTGGCACTCCCATGGCACCAGGCAAATACCTATTTCTGTGTCCCCCAATGTTGAGTCCTGAGGAGGAGGGACAGGTTCCACTTGTCTTTTGCCCCATGTCTGGAACACAGTGGGCACAGCGCCCCAGGGGAGCCCATGAGAGCCTGTAGGAGCCCAGGCCTGTCTCCATGAGGTTCAGGAAACTATTTGAGCCCAGACCAGCTGAGAAGGGGAACCCTGTGGCCACTAAACCTGCTGGGTCTCAGTCAAAGATGAATCCTTTCATTACCAATTCCCCCAAATAATTCTTAATTCTCCAAAGTCCAGTTCTCCAATTGGCAAAGCACAATCACTAGCATTACATTTTGGTTCCACTTGACTTCTCAGCTCTGATTCCCATTGGACTATAGAAGAGAAGAGAAACCAGCTGCAAACAGGATGAGCTTCACAGGAACCCAACCCAATAAACGTAGCCAGCCACAAAGAAGAAATCAATGTATAGTAGACCAAATAGTGTAATACTAGAGGCCCAGTGCACAGGATTCTGCTCTGGTGGGGGGCGTGGACTGTGGGAATCGCCTGCTGTGGGCCGAGTGGCTGTGGAACCACCCTCTGAGTGGCTGCTCCTTCACCTCTCCAGGCCAGGCAGGGGACAATAGCACTCAGTCCCGTGGTGGCCACAAACCCACCTCCCAGCCTCCGGGGTCAGCTCTGTGAGCCCAGCTGCGGCACTGCATGGCCTGCGGATGTCCAGAGGAGGCGGCAGGGGGCGAGGCGGAGGAGCCTGGGATGAGGAGGCAATGATTGCAGCCTGGGTTCCTGCTCATCGGCCCAGGGTTCACAGCAGGAGCAGCCGCTCATCCTGGTCAGCCGAGCAGCACTCCCACTGTGGTAGCACACTGACCACCAGGGGGCAGCTCCTGTGTTGAGTGTCCGCCCCCCTGATAGTCAGTGCACATCATAGTGACTGGTCAAATGGTCATTCTGGTCATCCCACCATTTGGTTGCTGGGCTTTTATTATATAGGACTAGAAGCCCGGTGCACGAAATTCGTGCACTGCAGGGAGGGGGTCCCTCAACCCAGCCTGCCCCCTCTCACATACTGGAAGCCCTCAGGGGTTGTCCTACTGATGGCTTAGGCCCGCTCCCTGCTCTCCTTGGGGAGCAGGCCTAAGCTGCAGTCTGGCCTCCCTTTGTGGGAGGTGACCGGGCTGATCAGGGGAAGGCACCAGCCCCATCACCCCACTGCTGCAGCCACTGCCAGTCACCGCAGCCACCAAGGTGTTTTCATCAACACGGACTCCAGTCCCTTCACCATGAAAAAATGACAACTTTCTTTAGGCATTTTCAAGATGTGTCTTTCATAGGATATGACATTTCTTTATTATTTTTTTATCCTCACCTGAGGATATGTTTCCATTGATTTTTAGAGAATGTGGAAGAGAAAGGGGAAGACAGAGAGAAACATCAAAGTGAGAGGAACACTTTGATTGGTTGCCTCCTGCGTGAGCCCTGACCTGGGCCCCAGCCAGGGAGGAGCCTGCAACCTAGGTACATGCCCTTGGTCAGAATTGAACCCAGACTCTGTGGTAGGCAGGCCGAGACATTATCCACTGAGCCAAACCTGCTAGGGCAGGATATGACATTTCTTAGCCCTCCAGCAGCAGACCTTTGTTTTTTTCTCCAGGAGTATGGTGGAAAAACCCTACATCACCTTCTTGGATTCTTATTACCCAAGTTACTAAGAATATTACCAGTGGCATACAGGGAGCTTAGCCAATGAGCGGTCAGAAAAGGTGTTTCCTCTGTAGTTCACACTGATCCCCAGCTCAGCCCCTGCCCAGGCCCTGTCCCCGATCTGCACCCAAATCCTGCCGGTGGCATCTGGCACTGTCCGCCCCACCTGCAGTATGCAAATTTAATGGCCATCTTTGTTGGGTTAATTTGCATACTCTTCTGATTGGCTGGTGGGCATAGCGAAGGTATGGTCAATTATCATCTTTGTCTTTTATTAGTGTAGATAAGTACTGATTGAGCCTCCCTTCTGGGAGACAGAGCTTTGGCTATAAATCCCCTGTCTCCTTTACTTGCTGCAAGTAAAAACAAAACAAAACAAAACAAAACAAAAACTACCTTGGGACAACCACTTCTCATTCTTGAATAAAACACCCAAGCAGTGAAACTCTTAAGTTCTGTAACAAGCAAAGAAGAAATCTGGGGTTGAATAGTTGTTATTCATGAGTATCCATTGTTTTCTGTTTTTGTGCATGGCATTTTCTATTTTAAAAAAGGTTAAAAAGTTAAAAGGAAAAAAGGGCTTGTGTGAACCATAATCTGAGTTCTTTTTTAAAAAAGACATTTTATTGATTTTTTTTACAGAGAAGAAGGGAGAGGGATAGAGAATTAGAAACACTGATGAGAGAGAAACATTGATCAGCTGCCTCCTGCACACTCCCCACTGGGTATGTGCCTGCAACCAAGGTACATGCCCTTGACCAGAATCAAACCTGGGACCCTTGAGTCCGCAGGCCGGCACTCTATCCACTGAGCCAAACCAGTTAGGGCCATAATCTGAGTTCTTAAGTGTGTGGTCTTATTGGTCTGTAGCCTTTATACTTAATCCTAGACTGGGTTTGAAATTTACAATCCACACTATCTTCCTTGAGTGTCTTGTAGGTGTTGTTGCATTGCCCTCTGGCACAGAGGTTAAGCAGTCCCCAGCATTTCTAACAAGTGACTTGATCTTTTGGGCCGGCCATCTTGCTTTATTTTTTAAAGTACAATGTTTATTTTCTAGGATTTGGGTTGGTGATGATTGTTCTGGTTTAGTTTTCCATAGCATGCAATATGCCCTTTCAATATAGAGTCTAGGTTTCTTTTATTTCAGGAACATTCCTGGGGGGGGGGAGGGGGCGTGACAAAAAAATCTGGTTTTATATTGGGACTTGGGGTATAGAAAAGAAAGCCCCTATACTGAGACTTACTCAATGGCAGCTTCTTGTTCCCTAGGCTTAAAGAAGACTTTGAGGAAATAAAAGTTGTTTAGAAAAATACAGGTGTATGTTGTGATGGGTAGAGGAATGAAGTGAAGTGTGAAAGCCCCTCACACCCTCCATCTTCCTCAGAGTATGTCCTGAAACCCTGGGGCCTTTCAGTCCTGCTTCTTGGGGTTGTTGATGGCCACTTAGAGATACAGAACGACCCGCAGGAAGAGCCACATGCGCAGCATGTTGTGAAGACAGCGAGCTTCACATCTGCGATCACCCTGATGAGCTGGGCGTGGCTCTGACACAGCTGCGAACTAGCTCAAGGTAGCAGCTCAGGAGCACTTCCTAATTGTACCTTAAACAATTTGCTCTATTCCATTGCTCGCCTTTCTTCTTTGGGAATTTCAATTACAGACATGAAGTCTCTTCTACCTGGTTTCCACGTCTGCCATTGTTTACCAAACACTGTATCTCTTTAATATGATTCCTTTTCTTTTCTTTTCTCTTTTCTTTTCCTTTTCCTTTTCTTTTCTTTCTTTTCCTTTTCTTTTCTTTTTTCTTCTTTTCTTTTCTCTTCTTTTCTTTCTATTCTTTTCTATTCATAGGCACTTACTGTGGTTCCTTGTAGTTTAGCCTTCATTTCTAAAATGGCTTATTTTACCTTTATTCTTCTATTTTACTCCTGAGATATGTAAGTTCCTGTTTTGCTCTGCCATCTTATCCCAGAACTCTGGTAATTCTGTTTTACAGTCTTCCAAATGCTTTATTAAGTGTCGTAAAGGGGGAGAACCAAGATGGCGGCATAGGTTAACGCCGGAGTTTGCTGCTTTGAACAACTACTTCAAAAGTGAAACTAAAAGACAGAACGGACATCACCCAAAACCACTGGAACGCTGGCTGAATGGAAGTCCTACAACTAGGAGGAAAGAGAAACGCATACGGACACTCAGAGGAGGCGCAGTGCTGAAGTCAAATTCTGAGGTGCGGAGTGCGCGGAGCGGGCTGGCGGCGGAGGGCGCGGTTGGCGTTTTCAATGGGGAGGGAGTCGCAGACTCTGAGCTCCAGATCCGGGCGAGTCTTTAGGGACCCAGACTCAAACGGGAGAAGCGGGTCTGTCTGGCTTCGGTCAGAGCGAGTGCAGCTTTCTCTCCGAGCTTTGCAGCGGGTGCTGGGACTCAGAGAGGCAGAGCCCCTGGGGACAGGACTGAGAGCCGCCATCACTGCTCTCTCCGGCCCACCCTGTTGATACTGTGCGACCCGCCCTGCCCAAGCCCTGCACAGAGGCATTTGCCAGATAGCCTCAGGCAAACGCCAGATTAGCACCTCCCTAGAGGACAGAAGTTCTCTCACTGCTGACACAGCTGATTCTCACAGCCACTTGGCCTGGAGGTCAAACCCTCCCTGGAATTAGCTACAACAATCAAGATTTAACTATAAAACCACGAACAAAGACCACTAGGGGGTGCACCAAGGAAGCATAACAAAATGCGGAGACAAAGAAACAGGACAAAATTGTCAATGGAAGATATAGAGTTCAGAACCACACTTTTAAGGTCTCTCAAGAACTGTTTAGAAGCCGCCGATAAACTTAATGAGATCTACAAGAAAACTAATGAGACCCTCGATGTTATATTGGGGAATCAACTAGAAATTAAGCATACACTGACTGAAATAAAGAATATTATACAGACTCCCGACAGCAGAACAGAGGAGCGCAAGAATCAAGTCAATGATTTGAAATGCGAGGAAGCAAAAAACACCCAACCGGAAAAGCAAAATGAAAAAAGAATCCAAAAATGCGAGGATAGTGTAAGGAGCCTCTGGGACAGCTTCAGGCGTACCAACATCAGAATTATAGGGGTGCCAGAAGATGAGAGAAAGCAAGATATTAAAAACCTATTTGAAGAAATAATGACAGAAAACTTCCCTCACCTGGTGAAAGAAATGGACTTACAGGTCCAAGAAGCGCGGAGAACCCCAAACAAAAGGAATCCAAAGAGGACCACACCAAGACACATCATAATTAAAATGCCAAGAGCAAAAGATAAAGAGAGAATCTTAAAAACAGCAAGAGAAAGAAACTCAGTTACCTACAAGGGAATACCCATACGACTGTCAGCTGATTTCTCAACAGAAACTTTGCAGGCCAGAAGGGAGTGGCAAGAAATATTCAAAGTGATGAATACCAAGAACCTACAACCAAGATTACTTTATCCAGCAAAGCTATCATTCAGAATTGAAGGTCAGATAAAGAGCTTCACAGATAAGGAAAAGCTAAAGGAGTTCATCACCACCAAATCAGGATTATATGAAATGCTGAAAGGTATCCTTTAAGAAGAGGAAGAGGAAGAAAAAGGTAAAGATACAAATTATGAACAACAAATATGCATCTATCAACAAGTGAATCTAAGAATCAAGTGAATAAATAATCCGATGAACAGAATGAACTGGTGATTATAATAGAATCAGGGACATAGAAAGGGAATGGACTGACTATTCTTGGGGGGGAAAGGGGTGTGGGAGATGCGGGAAGAGACTGGACAAAAATCGTGCACCTATGGATGAGGACAGTGGGTGGGGAGTGATTGCGGATGGTGGGGCGGGAACTGGGAGGAGGGGAGTTATGGGGGGAAAAAAGAGGAACAAATGTAATAATCTGAACAATAAAGATTTAATTATTAAAAAAAAAAAAAGAAAAAAAGAAAAAAAAAAGTGTCGTAAAGAAAAAATTTTGAGGAACCAAGATGGCAGCTTAGGTAAACAGTGGTATCACCCCTTCCCACAACCACATCAAAATTACAACTAAAATACAGAACAATCATCATTAAGAGCCACCTGAAATCTGGCTGAATGGAAGCCCACCAACTAGAGAAGTAAGGAAGATAGCACATTGAGACTGGTGGGAGGCAAGGAGGCATGGAAAGGGCTGGTCCAACACTACATGTACCATATATCCTGGGAGGGATATCTCCAAGGTCTCCCGTGAGAAGCAGGGGGTCCTAGCCCCACACCAGACCCCCAGCCAAGGTTCCAGAGCTGGGAAGAGAAGTCCTTGTAACTTTGGACTGTAAAAACCAGTGGGGATTGTGGCTGAGTGACACGGAAGCTGCTGGAGTCTCGGGTGTTCCTCTTAAAGGGCCTGTGAACGAACTTACATGGTCTGCTTCCTCTGAGCTCCAGCACTGGGTGGCGGCTTTGGACATATGGAGAGGGTTGTTTGGACTGGGTTGTTTGGCATCACTGCAAGAACTTGGAATAACTGTTTCTGTGCTAAGACATTCCCTATTGCAGAGCTCACTGGCAGTCATATCTGAGTTTCCATCAGCATGGCCCATACTGTTCACTCCATCCTGGTGATTCCCTGAGACTCTGCCCCATTCAATTTTCAGTCCCACCCAAGATGTTTGCAGCAGCTTTTCCATATGAATGGCCTGTCCTGGCTCAGGCTTCAGACTTTGCTAAAATGTCTCAAACAAGCAGCAGCTGGTGTCAGTGTGTCCCAAACCTCTCAATAAAAGGCCCAAGACCCAGTACTAGCACCAGCCTGCCTTGCTTACTAAGCCAAACCAGTTAGGCTGTTTTTGTGCATGGCATTTTCTATTTTAAAAAAGGAAAATAGCTGGGCCTCACCTGGGCACTTCCTAGCCCAATACAAGTATCAGCCATCTGCAGATCTCTCTGTAGCTCCTGCCAGGTGGCCCCAGAGAGTGGCTGACTCTCTACCTCCTGGGAAGCCCCAGAGCCAGTACACCCGGTGGCCAGCTTCAGACTGTATCAGATTACAACTCTACACATCCACAAGTGACACACTCAGGGGGCAGAATCAGTGAGCACCAAAGCCCTACTGAAGCAAGTCCTGCTCCATAGGGGTGTCTCCTGCATAGCAGTTCTTCCATTGTAGATGCAGCTAGTCCTCACAGCCAGCTGGCCTGGAGGTCAATTCCTCCCAGTGCTGCCAATGGCAATAAGCCTCAACTACAACAAGGCTGTGCACACAGCCCACACAGGGTGCACCTAGAGTGCCCAGCTCAGGTGACGAGGGAGGTTGAACCACTGGGCCCTTCAGGACACCTAATACATAAGGCCACTCTACCAATTCCAGGAGACATAGCAGCTCTACATAATACATAGAAACAAGCACAGGGAAGTAGCCATAATGCAGAGACAAAGAAACAGGTCACAATGAAAGAAATGGAAGCAAGCAAACTACCAGATACAGAGTTCAAAACAATGTTTATAATGTTACTCAAGTATCTTAATGAGAGCTTCAAGGGACTTAATGAGAGCTTTAAGGGACTCAGTGAGACTTTCAAGGATGTTAGTGAGATTGTAATGACATAAAAAGGACTAGTCAGAAATTAAGCATACACTAACTGAAATATAGAATAATTTACAGGGATTCAACTGTAGAGTAGAGGATTCTGAGAATCAAATCAATGATGTGGAATATGAGGAATCAAAAAACACCCAATCAGAAGAGCAAAAAGAAAAAGAATCCAAAAAATATGAAGATAGTGTATGGAGCCTCTGGACAACTTCAAGCATACCAACATCCGAATTATGGGGGTACCAGCAGGCAAAGAGAAACAGCAAGATATTGAAAACCTATTTGAAGGAATAATGCCAGAAAACTTCCCCTACCTGGTGAAAGAAATAAACTTAAAAATCTAGGAAGTACAGAGAGTCCTAAACTAGAGGAACCCAAAGAAGCCCACACCAAGACACATCACAATTGAAATGCCAGAGATTAAAGATAAGGAGAGAATCTTAAAAGCATCAAGAGAAAAGCAGTTAGTTATCTACAATGAAGCGCCTATATGACTGTCAGCTGATTTCTCAACAGAAACTTTGCAGGCCAGAAGGGAGTGGCAAGAAATAGTCTAAGTGATGAAAAGCAAGGACCTACAACCAAGATTACTCTACCCAGCTAAGCTATCATTTAGAATTGAAGGTCAGATAAAGAGCTTCACAGATAAGAAAAAACTAAAGGAGTTCATCACCACCAAACCAGTATTATATGAAATGCTGAAGAGTATTCTTTAAGAAGAGAAAGAGGAAAAAGAAGAAGAAAAAAAAAACACAATAAAATGGTAATATACCTATGAGCAATTGAATCTAAAAATCAAAATAAATGAACAAGTAATCTAATGAGCAAAACAAACTGATGAATAAAATAAAATCAGAGGCATGGAAACATGGAACAGATGGAGGAATCTCAGAGGGAAGTGGTGAGGGGGGTATGAAGAGATTAACCAAAGATCTATGGAGACAGACAATAGTATGGTGAAGGCCTGGGGTGGGGGACGGAAGTGGGCTAAAGCAGTCAATGGGGGGGGGGGGGGACACCTGTAATACTCTCAACAATAAAGATTTTTTTAAAATAAAAAATAAAAAACTAGATACTATTGCTTAGTAACTGGTCTTTTTTAGAACTGAAATTCCCATCACAAGAAAAAATCCTGTGTTCCTGCCTTGCCCGCCCCTCTCCCCTCAGAATAAAGTAACTGAGGGATGTGATTAGCAAATAAAAAAGAAAAAATGTTATGTTAGAATTCAATTCATGTTAAGTAATCATTTTCATGTGATTCTTTTTTCCCAACAAGATGGATTCTGCTTTATTTAGAACATCAAAAATATAACATTTTACAGAATGGGAACCATAATATTACACAATAAAATACAGCTATAAAATATCAAACAAGTCTGACAATGCTTTTTTTAGATCACCAAAAATAAGATTCTACGGAAAAGGAACTGTAACAAGCAAATGTATAGCTGCAAATTTTCTTTTGCCGTCAATATCAATTCCCTCTAAAATATTTTGGGAATATTTTGCAGTTTCCAAGCCCAAATAAAATTTGTTGGGCAGAGTTGCTCATTCTCATTATACGAATGAAACAGTTTGCAAAAACAACTTTGCTTAGTGCTAACAACTAAAAAATGTGGCTACTGCTAACACTCCAACGTCTACTGAAACAGCCTAAGCCGCGCACAAGGTCAGGGGCGGCTCACCGGGAACACGGCCCCTCCTCTCCCGCCGCAGGTGGAGTGTCCAGTGGCGAGGGTCAGAGGTTGGAGGTGGTCAGGCACCCAGGAAGTGCTCCTTAACAGAGGTAACGAGGGTAGGTAACAACTCGGGTAACTGGGCCCGCCCTGCCAGAGGCCTCCGGGGTGGGCATCGCCTCTCCGCCATCTCCCCAGCTCTGCCCTGGGGACCGGGAGCGCAAAGCCAGGCAGCGGCTGTTCTTCCGGAGCCACCCAAACGTGACCAAGTGGCCCCGGGGCCCCGGGCTGGCAGGTGCCTCCCAGGCAGCGACCACAGGCGGGCCCTGGGCGGAAGCCACCGGTGCTCGCCGAAAACCTGAGAGTCCACGTGGGAGCAAAGCCTCCAGCTTCTTCTCAGAAAGCACCTCTCCCCAGGGGCTTCTGGAAGATTCACGATCAGCTGCAGCAAGTGTTGTGCCCCGTAAATGTGAGAGGGGGCGGGCGCTGGTCCCGGGAGAGGGCCTCATGGATCGCATCAGTTCCCCTCAAACCTGGCCCCCGTCACGCTCCTCCCGTCACGCTCCTCCCGTCCGCTCCTCCCGCCCGCTCCTCCCGTCACGCTCCTCCCGTCACGCTCCTCCCGTCACGCTCCTCCCGTCACGCTCCTCCCGTGCTGGGAGGCAAGGGACCGGGAGGGCGGTCGCCGAGCGGGCGCCGCTCCGGGCAGCCTGTCTGCGGCCGCCCCGCCGGTGGGCCGCAGAGGCCGCCAGGTCCGGCTCAGCCTCCAGCCTCGGAGGGGCTGGTCGTCCTGTGGTGGCCGGATTCCCCAAAGGGAGGGGGGCTGGGCAGAGCGCCCCCTGGTTCCGATTAGTGCTTGTGTTACTTGCCTCAATCGGAAGAAAAAATCTGGACGAAGTCCCCTTTTTATACTTGACTTGTTCATATGGATACAGCGAAGCCAATGGGAGCGTGCAATCAAAGATTATTCTTTTTAAAAATATTTTTTTACTGATTTCAGAGAGGGAGAGGGAGAAACATCAATGATGAGAGAGAAATGGATCGGCTGCCTCCTGCACGCCCCTACTGGGGGCTGAGCCTGCAACCCGGGAATGTGCCTTGACCAGAATTGAACCCGGGGCCCTTCCGTCCGCAGACCGAGGCTCTATCCACTGAGCTAAACCGGCTGGGGCTCAAAGAGCTCAAAGATCATTCTTTTTTTAAAAGTATATTTTATTGACTTTTTACAGAGAGGAAGGGAGAGGGATAGAGAGAAACATCGATTCAGATGCCTCCTGCACACCCCCACTGGGGATGTGCCCGCAACCAAGGCACATGCCCTTGGCCAGAATCGAACCTGGGACCCTTGAGTCCGCAGGCCGACGCTCTATCCACTGAGCCACACCGGTTAGGGCTCAAAGATTATTCTTACTCCATCTACCCGCCCCTTATCCGCCCGCCAGCCGACGCCCCCTTCTGCGGGAGACACTGCGCACTCGCGCGGGCGTGGGGGTGACGCGGCCGCTCGCCGGCTGAGAAGGCGGCACTGCCAGCGAAACGCTGCAGGCAGGCCCCGAACAGCCAGGCCGAAAGGCAGGCAGCTCCCCTGCGTCTCCTCGCGTGGGCTCCGCAGGACGCGGGCCTAGTCGGGGCTCGTTTCCTCCGCCTCCTTTCCGTGCGCAGCTCGGTGCAGCCTCGTCCTCAGCGTCGCCTTCTTCACCTACCGCCGCCTCCTTTTCCGCACCACCTTCATCGCGGGGGGAGGGGCGGGGGCGGGGGGCTGGCTGAGTCTGACCACCTGCACGTTCTTCACGCGAGGCTCTGGCGGCAGACCCGGCCGCGGCGCTGCTGTCCTCCGCGTGGGTGCGCGGCGGCGCTTCCTGCCGGTTCCAGGGCGCCACGGAGGGCGGGGCAGCCCGCCGCCCGCCGACCAGTGTCCGTTCCAGCCATCTAATGGGTCAGATCATCGGGGCCGTCCCGCCTGTCCTCTTTCCCAGCGTTAAAATAACCTGGACGTCTGTCTGCTGGGTCCTGGGGCGCAGGGCGGAGACCCGGCTCTGGCCGCGGCCTCGCGGGCGCGCGTCGCACGCGCCTTCTTTGCGGGGAAACTTTTTGGTGGATTCCTTCATATGCCATGTAGTGTTTCATACTTTAAAAAAGTATGTTCTTACTGTTAGGTAGAAAAAAGTGAGGTGCAAAGGAGCACATCTCCAGGGGCTACCTTTCCTGTAAAGGAAGGAGGCGGGTGTAAGAGGATGCACCTGGGGCAGGAAGTGCGGGGAGGATGAACCAGAATCCAGAGCCTGGTTCCTCCGGGCGGTGGCGGTGGCAGTGGGAAGAAGGGGGCACGGCACAGGCAGGAGAGAGGAGAGGACAGGGACAGCTGTCTGAGTCTGTCTGCGCGTAGTTCCGACTTGAAAAAAACACAGTATAATTTCCCATCCTCCCCCGCCCCCCCCCCCCTAAAGCAAGTGATGAAATAAATGCCCGACTGGCTTCCGCACCACGAGGCTATCCTTTCCACCACCATGGCAGAAGTCACACTTTCCATAAAGCAAGTGATGAAAGCATCTGGAACCGAGCAGAGGGGAATCCGGAACGGAATGCGAACACTAACGAAAGATCCCAACTCTGCTTGAAATGAAGGAAACGGCCACACCAACAGGGTGAGAAAGGAAGGAGAATCCTAAACTCTTTGGAAGAGTGCACGGGCCTGCGCCGCCGAATGGCGGTATCCGGGAGGGAAAGGCGTCCGCAGGCCATGGCATCGCCGGGGAGCGTCCCAGAGGCGCGCGCGCAGCCTGGAGGGCGCGCCCGGCGTGGGCTGCCTGGTGCCCGGGCCGCAGGCTGCACCGCGCGTCGCTGCACCAACATCAGAGATTAAATCCAGCGCCACGGCCGCGTACCCACCCGCGCTGGTCCAGGAAGCTGTGCGTACAAGCAGGAAGGGTGCCTTCTGCAGTGGTGGTGGGAAGGGTAGCCTCGAGGTGCGGAAGCCAGTCAGGCATTTATTACCACTGCCAAGTGCTGTGCACCGCCCATGCTTGCATGTGCTGTACTTTTTTAAAAAAATTTTTTTGCTTTAGGCTGCTTATAGTCTCCCAGCCCCACTTGACTCGGAGTCCCCTCTAGACATGGTTTGTCTGTTTGCCCTAAGGCAGCAAAGTGGGTGTTGTCATTTCTTTTCTTTCTTGTTTTAGATTGCTTACGGGAGTGGCCGCGACGTAGGCTTGTTTACACCGCTTCACCCCAAACACGTGAGGAATGCATTGCACTGTGAAGGTAGGCGGCTGCGAGGTCACTAGGCAACAGGAATCTGTCAGCTCCATTACAGTCTTGTGGGACCATCATCACAGACGTGACCCATCATTAACTGAAATGTCATAGTGGCATATGACTGTATTGACTGGATTTTCTAAGGCTAAAGGCAGAAATAACTACATAAATCCTGTAATCTGGCCAGTAAATGTGTTTCTCACAGGACTGTGGGTTAGCAGTTCTGAACCAATATTTATACGACCCCTTATCCATGGAGGGTATGTTCCAAGACCATTACCCCCCCCCCCCATTGGATGCCTGAAACCACAGGGAGTATTAAACTCTATGTATGCCATGTCTTTACTATACACACACACTTTTCACTTAAAGAGGCACTCTATGGCTTCTCTTCGGCATATTCTAATTGCCAGGACCAGAACTCTCATGGATATGCTGGGCAGCATGGTGCCACATCATGCTCCTCAGAACAGCATACAATTTAAAACTTAGGAACTGTTTATTTCTGGAATTTTCCATTTAATATTTAGGACCAAGGTTGACCATGGGTAACTGAAACCATAGAAAGCTAAACTGTGAATAAGGTGGGGTACTCCTGTATATACTAGAATTAAATGCATAAGTAGATATAATGTAGATTATAATTATTGCAGAAAGAAATTACAAATAATGGGGAACACTAAAGTGAATCCAGTGGTGTTGGACTGGAATCTGAGATATCAATACATACTCATGGTTTTTAATTATAAATACCGATAGATACAAATATATATATATATATATATATATATATATATATATATGAATGAAAGGGTTAGTATATATATAATTTCCTAGATCTGCTGGAAGTTCCTAGGAGCAATGATATCCCAGTAGCAATGAGCATACCTCTCACCCAAATCTTGATCTCTAATACCATTCTCTAATAAAAGGAACCAGAGCTCCAAGGAGAAGTAGTTGACTGTAGGGCTGGAGTGGGGAAAATACAGGATTAGCCTGGAACATCTTTGTAGTGCCAGAAAGTAAGGCAATGCTAAAACAGATTAGATAGATAGATCGATGGATAGATAGATAGACAGAGAGACAGACAGACAGCAAAGATGGGGAGTTATTGAAAGAACACCAGAGCCAAACTGAAGGAGTTTCTAATGGCTCAAGCTGGATTGATTTGAGTCACAAATAAATAATGATAGTATTGGGTTTTAACCTATAGAATAAGATGAATATTCTATTCATGAATCCATACTGATATGAGTAACTAATGGATTAAATGAATGTGTAGAATGGGCAACTTTTACTGCAGAATTCTAATTAATTTATTAATGTAGAAGAAATGGGAAATAGTCAATCACCACTAGGCAAACACCACAGAAATAATCATTGTACATAGGATCCACTGATGGCCGGCAGTGTGGCTCAGTGGTTGAGCCCCGGGAACATTCCCTCTTGAATTGCATTGCCCAGGCTCCCTCAGCCTCAGCCTCAGCTGATGCGGCTAATGGGGAAATAGCAGTGGAGGGAGGGGAGAGGGATGCACAGCCTGCTCCCTCCTCGCTGGACAGGGTGCTCTGTGCTGAGGGCTGCAGTTCCTGTCCTGTGACCCTCTCCTGCAGGCACCGCTCGCCTTAGGGTCTGTGCAGCCCCTCCCCTGCCCGTCCAGGTCCAGGGAGGTGATGACTCCCACTACTGCTGGGCTCTGGCGCCTCTCCATCCCACAGCCCTTCCCTTAAGTCTGTCCACCTATGTGAACAGTTCCTCTCCTCAGGCGCCTGTGATGCGCCCTCTGATTTTCACCAGGAACCTGGCTGACATCCATGGGTGTGTGGGTATTGCCATGCTGGGGAAGTCCTTCTTTGGTGACTGACACCCCGTCTCCCGGGTCCGGGCTTGGCTCGGCTCCCCAGTGACTGGAGGGGTCAGTGTGTGCAGGAGATGTGGGCTCCTAATATACTGTGAGCTCAAATGCATGAAGCAGAAGTCGGAGAAGCGTAGGCAGGATGGACAATCATGACAGGGCATCCATGACATCTCCAGTTTGAATCACACAAGAAATCGTCATGCTTTGGACATAAGACGGCCCCAAGTATTTAAGCACTTAAAACAAACAATTCCCCCCCGAATTGCTAATTGCTAAGTTGGTAAATTGCTATTTGAAAAATTGGCTCTCCTTGAGTGGATGCAGGCAACTGGTCTTTTGCCAAAGGGTTTTTGAGCAAATTCCACGCGGAGAATTAGTTAGCCCTGCCCATGCCTGATTCTCCCTGCCCCAGGGCTGGACTTGACCTTCTGACTCAGGACTGTGTCCAAGGGTTTCTTCACAGGGGTCCTCAGGCCAGTGGGCCAGGCCCCTTTCAAGGTAGGGCGGTTGGTTTCCTCCTGGGTCATCCTCAACCTCATCCAGGCAGGTAATGTTTCTTTTTAATTTTATATTTCAATTACTTTACATTCAGTTTTACTTTGTGTTAATTTTAGGTGTCCGAGAGGGTAATGTTATTCCTGGTGTGAGCACCGCACTCCAGTCCCTGCTCCCCCTTAACGCACCGTCCTGGTGTGAGCACCGCACTCCAGGCCCTGCTCCCCCTTAACGCACCGTCCTGGTGTGAGCACCGCACTCCAGGCCCTGCTCCCCTTAAACGCACCGTCCTGCTGTGAGCACCGCACTCCAGTCCCTGCTCCCCCTTAACGCACCGTCCTGGTGTGAGCACCGCACTCCAGGCCCTGCTCCCCCTTAACGCACCGTCCTGGTGTGAGCACCGCACTCCAGGCCCTGCTCCCCCTTAACGCACCGTCCTGGTGTGAGCACCGCACTCCAGGCCCTGCTCCCCCTTAACGCACCGTCCTGGTGTGAGCACCGCACTCCAGGCCCTGCTCCCCCTTAACGCACCGTCCTGGTGTGAGCACCGCACTCCAGGCCCTGCTCCCCCTTAACGCACCGTCCTGGTGTGAGCACCGTACTCCAGGCCCTGCTCCCCCTTAACGCACCGTCCTGGTGTGAGCACCGCACTCCAGGCCCTGCTCCCCCTTAACGCACCGTCCTGCTGTGAGCACCGCACTCCAGTTCCAACACACCGTGGCCCTAGATCTCTGGGCAAGGCTGGGTCCAAACAAATCCCAAATGCCAACAGGGAGAAAGCAAGAATCCTCGAGAGGCAAGCTGCACAGAATGACCTTGTCTGGCCTTGGCCCTGCTCCCTGTTCCTGGCCTCACAGGGTCCCAGAATGCAGGCCTTGGTGCTCTGGCCCAGGTGCAAGCCCACTTGGCTCAGCTCCAGCTGAGACCAACGACCTATCCTGTGAGCCCAGACCATGGCTCCCTGAGGGTAGACTCTTCCCAGCTAAAGAGCAGTGAGCAGGCAATGGTGTGTTGGAACTGGAGTGCGGTGCTCACACCAGGACGGTGCGTTAAGGGGGAGCAGGGACTGGAGTGCGGTGCTCACAGCAGGACGGTGCGTTAAGGGGGAGCAGGGACTGGAGTGCGGTGCTCACAGCAGGACGGTGCGTTAAGGGGGAGCAGGGACTGGAGTGCGGTGCTCACACCAGGACGGTGCGTTAAGGGGGAGCAGGGCCTGGAGTGCGGTGCTCACACCAGGACGGTGCGTTAAGGGGGAGCAGGGACTGGAGTGCGGTGCTCACACCAGGACGGTGCGTTAAGGGGGAGCAGAGACTGGAGTGCGGTGCTCACACCAGGACGGTGCGTTAAGGGGGAGCAGGGCCTGGAGTGCGGTGCTCACACCAGGACGGTGCGTTAAGGGGGAGCAGGGACTGGAGTGCGGTGCTCACACCAGGACGGTGCATTAAGGGGGAGCAGGCTCTCCGGGGAGAGGACGGATGTGGTGAGGGCAGCAGCGGCCTGCAGGCTGTAGTGGTTTGGGCTCTGGCTGGCATGGGCTCAGTTCTGCTGAGTGGCCGAGCCCTGACAAGGGCCCGTGGAGGAGCCGGTGAGCTCCTGAGGAGAGGGGACTGTTAAGCGTGTCTCAGGGTGGGGCCTGGATGGAAAGGGCACGAAGAGCCTGCGGGGTGGGGGACACAGACAACCGCAGAGCAAAGAGGAAAGGGGCTCTGATGGGCCCAGGGCATGTCCCTCTGGGTCTCTCAGCCCAATTCCCACCAGTCTTGTCCCAGAAGTCCCCCACCCGTGGCGCATTGCCTGGCTGCCCTGAGCAGAACATTCTGGTGTCTGGCTGTAACGAGGCGAGAGCAGAGTTGTGGGACCTGCTTGTGCTCCAAGGCCCTCGCACTCCCGGCCCCTCCAGTCCACAGGGTCATCACATACACGGTGGGCGAAAGTCCGGTTACAGTTGTGAGTACGAGGGTCTATTCTTGTGTTAGTACTTAATGTATTATTTTCCATATGAATAACTGGAACCCTGCTTTTGCCCCAGACTGCATATTTGTGAAACTCGCAGGAGCAGCAGTGTTATGTTCTTTTTCCTAAGAAGACGTCGTCCCAGTAAGGCCAACCACTCCTGCCAATGGAGACGCCACCTGTGGCCCAGAGTCCCTGCCGCTCACAGTGCCACTGCTGCCAGGGCTGGCCACAGCCTGGGGGCCACCCAGGACCATGCGGGAATGTGGGAGGGCGGCGCTGGGGACCCGGGCTGGGAAGGCCTGGGCCGGGGCAGCTCCGAGGGACGAGGGAACACCCATGGGGGATGCTGCCTCAGAATCCCACCCCAGGCCTGCACTGAAGGACCTTCCCTCCATGACTCCTGCCCAGGGGTGGAGACCCCCAGCCCGTGGCTTACAGGCAGCCTCACACCCTCACTCTTTGGCCCGCCCACTGGTGGGTCAGGCTCGCTGCCAAGGAGCCCCTCCGGGCACAGCCGCGCTGACGGGGAGGAACAGGAGTTTACCAGGAGCTTGCACACATCATCTCAACAACTATTGGTGACATGGCCAGGAAGGCATGCTGTCCCCATTTTATGGATGAGGAAACTGAGGCTCGGGTGGGGCTATTGACTAAGAGAAGGAGCACGTGGCACAGGCTTGAGGCACCTCTCCCATCCTGAGTAACTGGGGCGGCAGCCTGGCCCCTAAGCCTGTGACTGACTCATCCGGGGCTGGTGGGGCGGCTTCCTGGGGGTTCTTGCCAGGGCCTGAAGCTCCTGGTGGGGGTGTGGCCTCCCCATTTCTCCTCTGGGACCTCCTGGGGGGCACTGCTGCCCTCACAGGGGCTTCCCGAGAGACCAGGCCCCGAGGTGCAGGGAGGGCTGCTTCCCGCAGCTGCTGGCTGCCCGGTGCTAGGCACTCAGGTCCCTGAGAGAGCGGGCCTGCTGACCGCTGGCAGGCCTGCCTCGATGCGCCCTCCTCTGCTTGAAAGGCACCCCGGGAGCCCCCACCTGCCCCAGGGAGGCTGAGAGCCATGCTGAGGAGTTGGGCTCTGGGTGTGGGAAGGCAGTGGCCTCCACTCCGCTTGTGTTCTTGGCCTAAGGGGTCACCCCGGTCCCCAGGCCCATGGAATCCCGAGCCCCTGGCTCGGCCACACAGAGACCCTGAGCAGCAGGCTGGAGCCGCGGCTTGTCTGGCTGCCCCCTGAGCCGGGCTGCGGAGAGCTGGAAGCGGACGAGGGCAGGGCTGCGGCCCATGTCTCTTCCTCCACAGACACTCGGGCCTCTGCCGGGGAGGAGCCGCGAGCCCAAGGCTGACCTTGTCTGGCCTTGGCCCTGCTCCCTGTCCGAGACCCCACAGGGTCCCAGAATGCAGGGCACGGGGTCTCATGCTTCCAGAGGGGCAGTGCCACAGCCAGAGTATGAGGGTGGCCCCGCCCAGCCTTTTCCTCCTGCCAACGCCTGCGCTGACTCAGGGCTGACCTCCTAGCTGCCCGGGTGAGGGCTGGTGCCCCAGAGTGCAGCCGCCGCCAGAGCGGCTATAAAAGCACGCTGGCCCGGGCCCCAGCATCTTCCTTGGTCGTCACGGTCGCTGCGCCATGCTGGGAGGCCTGGGGAAGCTTGCTGCTGAGGGCTTGGCCCACCGCACTGAGAAGGCCACCGAGGAAGCCGGTAAGGACCTGGGGCTCAGGCACGGGGCTGGGGACCCTCTTGCCTGGGCCTCTTTGAAGCTGATCCCCACAGCTTGGGGGCAGGCCTTGATCCCATGAGGAGCTCTGGGCAATCAGACCCATAAGGATAGGATGGGGAGAGGGTGCAGAAGCTGAGGAGGGCTGTTTGGGGTGAGGCCAGGAGGGTTCCTGTGGCTGAGGGCAGGAGGGAGACCATCTCAGAGGAAGCCCCTGGTAGGGTGGGGGTGGGGATGGAGGGGAGCCCAGGTGCTGGATGAGCAGCTGGTAGCTTGGACACTTCCCTCTGGAAACCTGGGAGCCTTCCCATCCCAACAGCCTAATTTGAATATCCCATACAGGCAAAGGAAGGAGGTGTTATTTTTACCATAACATTAAGGCTGTAAAGAGTTCTCTATTGAGAAACCACATTGCCCACCTACGAACCAGGAGGCTGTGGTTCAATTCCCCGTCAGGGCACATGCCTGGGTTGTGGGGTTGATCCCCAGTGTGGAGCGTGTAGGAGGCAGCCGATCAGTGATTCTCTCTCATCATTGATGTTCTAACTCTTTCTTTCTCCCTTCCTCTCTGAAATTAAAAGAAGAAGAAGAAGAAACCACTAAGTCTGACTGTTCAGTCTGCCCTGGGGTTTACACAAAGGACATTTTCAATGTTTTGGGCCCCGGAAGCCCTTTTTGCACGCAGACGTCAGCAGCTCTCTGGGGAGGGGATCCAGGCCCACCAGCTGGCATTTAAGTTTGTTGTTCTCTTTCTAAATGGCAGCAAGTGTGTCCCTATTTCATTGGTTAACTCTGTGCGGCTGTCGAGCAGCCTGTCTTCGCCAACCCTCTGCGCTCCTATGCCTCCCATTCACAGACAAGGAACCAGGCAGTGGGGGGCGTTTAAGATCAGGGCCAGCTCCTCTGACTCCAGCTCCTCCGGTCCCAGCAGGCTAGCACTCACACTCAACCCACTCCAAGGTGGCACAGTCCCCTCCTCCTGGAGGAGCGGCCGTGGGGAACTGGTTCTGCTGGAGGAGGCGCGGGCATCGGCTGCCGTCTCCATGCCTCCGTCTGGTTTGCGGCAGGGTAGCCGCACACCTGAGAGGGGTGTTAACCTGGGAAACCGGCTCAGCCTTGGCACCAGTTCCTGGCTGGCAGGAGGGCCTGCTCGTTGGCATTCCAGGCTGCACCAGGCTGAGGGGCATGAAGGGTTCTGTGCTCTTGTCTGCCAAACTCCACTTCTCTCTCAGTAGCCAGACTCTGCCCCCAACATCCTCCTCAAGAAGCAAGCTGAGGGTCCTTCCCTTGAGCCAGCTGGTCCTGGCTGGGCAGCACCCAGAGCTGCCTGAGCCCTGCAGGGAGGAGGAGCTGCCTAGCGCGGGCTCTCACTCTGGGCTTGTCTTACCTTTTCAGTTCATGCCGTGGAGGGGGTAGTGAAGGAGGTGGTGGAGCATGCCAAGGAGGCTGGAGAGAAAGGTATGGTGGGGGCTGGGAAGGAGGGGAGGAGGGAGGTGAGGGGCTGGGAGCAGCCTGCTCTCTGACTACGCAGGTCAAACCCTGACCCAGATGCTGCACCCTTTCGGATGGTATGCAATTATCACACCATCTGAGGCCACAGAGTCAACTTTACTAAGGCAGGACCCGGCCTGACAGGCCTCTCTGTGGAACGTTGAGAAGACTATTTCACAAAAGGCAGTGCGGCAGCTTGCTGGGACAAGGCATTCAAGACATAAAATTATACACTTACATAAATACACTAGAGGCCCAGTGCATGAAATTTGTGTGGGGCAGGGGGCCCTTAGTCCAGCCTGCACCCTCTCCAATCCAGGACCCCTCGAGGGATGTCCGACTGCCTCTTGCAATCCAGGACCACTGGCTCCTAACCACTTGCCTCCCTGATCTCCCCTAACTCCTCTGCCTGCCTTCCTGATCACGCCTAACCACCTCTGCCTACTGCCTGATCACCCCTAACTGCTCCCCTGCTGGCCTGATTGCCCCTAACCACCTCTACATTGCCCCGCACCCGGGACCCAGGATTCACTCCTCTGGCCGGTTGCAGGCACTCAGGACCCGGGCTTCCCTCCCTCTGGCTGGCCGCAGGCACCCAGGACCTGGGCCGGCTTCGCCCAGGCTGGCCGCAGCCGCAGGGGACCGTGGGTGGGTGGCTTCGCTCAGGCCGCAGCTGCAGGTGCCTGAGGCTGTGGGTTGGGAGGCTTGTCCCTCTCCTGGGCCGCAGGCACAGACACTGGAGCCCAGGACTGCAGGGTGGGCGGCTTGTCCCTCTCCTGGGCGACAGGTGCAGCCGCAGGCGCTGGGGCCTGTGGGGCGTGCAGCTTGTCCGTCTCCTGGGCCACAACCTGGCTGGTTCCCATTCCTCTCTCGCGAGCTCATTTGTGCCTGGCTGGTCCCCATTCTTTTCTCCCCAATGTTGAGTGTCTGAGCCTTTACAGCGTGATGGCATGAGGGCATGATGACCATTTGCATATTGGCTCTTTATTATATAGGATATTTACATAAATGTTTGTATGTGTATGTGTACTGTGAGTATAACTATGTAAAAAGTATAAGTACACCTCATTCCTTACAACAAAATAAATTCCAAGTGAATCAAGGACTTAAATACAAATACATGAAATGATTAAATTGTTAGAGGAGTGCATAGGAGATTTTAGCATAATCTCAGAGTGAGGAGGGTCTTTTTTTTAAAAATTATGACAGAAAACCCAACAACAATAGAGAAAATGTTAGATAAATCTGACAATAATAGTTCAAATTTTTCATAATAAAAAAATTATACTCTAAGCCCAAGAAAAACCACAAGCTGAGGGGAAATATTTGTAGTGGAAACGATAACCCAACATAGAAATGGCCAGGAAATACAGCGGTAGTTCATAGGAAAAGGCATGTGAGCAGGCAGCCACCCTGTGAGCAGGTGTTCAGTCTTACTCACAACTGAAGTCAGAAATGCAAGCTGTTTGGGGAAATAAAACAAAATTTGCACACATTCCTCAGGAGCTCTGTTGCCCTCCACCCCATTGGGGATCCTCCGGGGCATGGCCCAGGAAGACAGCCACATCCCACAGGCCACTGCAGGGAACACAGCCAGCAAGTGGCTCGAATGTTTGCTTTGCTTACCCAGACATTGTTCCTCCTTCTTGCTGACAGCCATTGCCGAAGCCTTCAAGAAGGCCCAGGAGACAGGGGGCAACGTGGTAAAGGAAGTCACTGAGACTGTCACCCACACAGTCACAAATGCTGTCACCCATGCAGCGGAAGGCCTGGGCAACCTGGGACGGTGACCACGCCCCAGACTCTTCCTGAATCTCAATAAAGAGCTGTGAAATGTGTACGCTGCGCCCTGGACTTATTCCCAGATAGTGGAAGCACTGTCTACGTCCTGTCACCTGCTGTAAAACATTGACACCTGCTGGGGCTCAGATAGGTCCCCTGTTGATCAGAGGTGGTGCTTTCACAATACGTGTTACCATCTCAGCAAGGACCTCTTTAAGAATTTCTTGTGTCTGTGCTCCCTTTCTTTCTTTCTCCTTTTCTCCCTTTCTCCCTCTCTTTCTTTCTTTCTTTCTTTCTTTCTTTCTTTCTTTCTTTCTTTCTTTCTTTCTTTCTTTTTCATCTGAGGATATTTTTTCCATTCATTTTCAGAGAGAGTGGAAGGGAGAAGGAGAGACAGAGAGAAACACCGAACACATCGGTTGGTTGCCACCCCCGTGCCCATGACCAGGGCTAGGAGCCTGTAACTGAGGTATGTGCCCTTGACTGGAATCCAACCTGGGACCCTTCAGTCCACAGGCCAACGCTCTATTCACTGAGCCAAACCAGCTAAGGCTGTGCTACATTTCTTAAAAGAGTCTTTTCCCAGAACTATATGTAGCTTTCAGACACCTCAGTGCTTCAGGAAGCCCACGGGAGGACCATAATTTAGCTTACATATTCTTTGCATTTTCCTTGAAATGTTCTTATAGGATCCAGGAAGATCACAGACCAACCTGATTGACAGGCCAGTGGGACAGGTTCAGAAAGCTTTGAGATGCTTCATATTCTGAAAGAGGTGTTGGAGAGACTTGTCTGCTGGTCAGTCACAAAATCAGGCCAAGCAAGAATGAGGCTACATCTTGTTGGCTGTTGAAGCCACTGTCGGATCTCGCTTCTGACACTTGTGTTAGGCCTAATTGGTGGGCAAGAATACTTGGCTTTCTCTCCTTCCTGCCACAAGTGGGTCAGTACCGTTAAGGTTAAACATGTGTTTAAGTAGCATTTAGCTTAACATTGGATTTTTAAAAAGGAAATGAGGATGCTACACAGACATGCTTCCTGGACCAAACTGTAATTACAACTAAAATAAATACAAAAAAATTATCATTTGTATCATTCTGAACAATCAAATGAAGACTAGATGGATAGAACCCTGATAACCAAGGACAGAAAGTGGACACTGCATACAGACTGGTAGGAAGGGCAGAGGCACAAAAGAGCTGGCCAGGCTCCCACAGACAGCAGCTGAAGTTCCAGAGACATATCTCAGGTGTGGGGGGTTGCCACTGAGAACTCTGGGGTCGAATTCTCAAGCTGTGCCCCCCAGAAGAGACCGTCAGAACTGACAAAGGTGCCCACATATTTTTCACATGGCTATGAAAAACAGCAGGGTGGCTGTATGGCTGACTGCTGAAAATGCAGTCACCCTCTTAAAGGGCCAATTCTGTCTGCAGCCACTCACCTTGTGCTCCAGCAGAGGGAGGGCAGAGTGAACTGGAGCTTTGTGAACAAAAGCCAGGGTTGGAGGCTCTGGGGTTAGACCTCAGAAGGCAGTCACCCTGGTTTCCTGTGCTGAGTCATTCCCTCATGCTGCGGAGGGCAACTTTCTTAGGTAGATCTTTGCTATCCAGGCATTTTTTGCCTGTGGGGAAGACTGTAGCCCCACCCTATTAGAAAACCTCTTGCCCCACCCTGTTGAGTTTCTGAGGCCCATTAAAAGATTGAGAATAACAATTAGCCCCCAGGAAGAAGCAATTGCTCCACCCTATTGGAAAACTTCTCACCCCACCTGTGGATCATTGTCTGAGGCTAGTAATGACTGAATCCAATCAGTCTGCAGGCAGAGGTGGGTCTTTGCCTGACCTAATTAGTCAGAAACATCATTTGACACTGTCCTGCACAAGAGATTGGAGGCATGGCAGATCCACCTAATACAGGGAGCCAAAATGGAGAGCAAAAAACAAAACAAAACAAAAAACAAACAAACAAACAAAACAAATGAAAGAACAAGAAAATTCTCCAGAAGAAGAGCTAAATGAAATAGTGATAAGAACTTTATCAGACATAGAGCTCAAAATAATGATGACAAAGATGCTCAACCACATGAGAAAAGATATAGTAACTATGAAGAATAATATAGCACTAATAAAGAACATAGTGAAAGGAATACACAGCAGATTAGGGCAAGCCAAGGATCAGATCAGTGAATTAGAAGACAGGGTAGAAAAATTCACTAAATCAGAGAACCAAAAAGAAAAAAAAAACAATTAAAAAATAGGAGGAGAGCTGAAGGGAACTTTGGAACAACATGAAACTTAACAAGTCACATAATAGGTGTGCTAGAAGGAAAAGAAAGTTTGCATAGGACAGAGAATGTGTTTGAAGAAATAATGGCAGAAAACTTCTCCAATATGGTGAAAGAAAAGTCACACTGGTTAAGGAAGCACAGAGAGTCCCAAGCAAGAAGAACACAAACAGGCCCATGTACAGACACATCATAATTAAAATGCCAGAAATTAGCCGAAACCGGTTTGGCTCAGTGGATAGAGCATCGGCCTGCGGACTGAAAGGTCCCAGGATCAATTCCGGTCAAGGGCATGTACCTGGGTTGCGGGCATATCCCCAGTAGGAGATGTGCAGGAGGCAGCTGATCGATGTTTCTCTCTCATCGATGTTTCTAACTATCTCTCTCCCTTCCTCTCTGTAAAAAATCAATAAAATATATTTTAAAAAAATAAAAAATAAAATGCCAAAAATTAAAGACGAAGAAAGAATCTTTAAAGACACCAAGAGAAAAGCAAACTTTTACCTACAAAGGAGCTCCCATAAGGCTGTCAGCTGTTTCTCATCAGACACTCTGGCATGGAATATTCAATATAGGGAATGGCATGGAATATTCAAGGTAATGAAAAGCAAGGATCTGAAACTGAGCTTACTATATCTAGCAAGGCTATCATTCAAAATAAATGGTGAAATAAAGAGCTTCCCCGACAAAAAAACAAACAAACAAAAAACAGCTAAAGGAGTTTATCACTACCAAACCAGCACTACCAGAAATGATAAAGAGACTAATGTAATGAGGGAAAGAAAGAAAGATAGATAGATAGATAGATAGATAGATAGATAGAAACCTAGGCATACAGGTTGAGGGCTCAGTCCCCAGTGTGGGGTGTGCAGGAGGCAGCCAATCAATGATTCTCTCTCATCATTGATGTTTTTATCTCCCTCTCCCCTTCCTTCCTCTCTAATATTAATAAGAAATGTATTTTTTTAAAAAGAGCTTGGAAGTGTTCCTTCCTCTTGGGTTTTTTGGAGTATTTTGAGGAGTATAGGTGTTAGTTCTTCTTTGAATGTTTGGTAAAACTCCCCTGAGAAGCCATCCAGACCAGGGCTTTAGTTTGCTGGAAGTTTTTTTATTACTGCTTTTATTTCATTGGTTGTTATTGGCCTATTCAGGTTTTCTGATTCCTGCTGATTCAGTTTTGGGAGATTGTATTTTTCTAGGAATTTGTCCATTTCATCCACATTGTTCAGGTTGTTGATTTTATATATTTTTTCTTAGTCTCTATATCATTTATTTTTGCTCTAATCTTTAGTATTTCCTTCCTTCTGCTTACTCTGAGTTTTTCTTGTTGTTCTCTTTCTAATTCTTTAAGTTGTAAGGATAAATAGTTTATTATTAATTTTTCTTGTGTGTGCAGGGGCTTTTTTTGTTTTTTTTTTTAGGTAGGCTTCTAGTGCTATGAAGACTGCTTTAGCTGTGTCCCAGAGATTCTGGGTTGTTGTGTGTTCATTTTCATTTGTTTCCAAGAGGTTTTTTATTTCTTTCTTGATCTCATTGGTAACCCATTCATCCTATATAATAAAAGGCTAATATGCAAATCAACCAAACGGTGGAACAACTGGTTGCTATGATGCACACTAACCACCAGGGGGCAGACGCTCAATGCAGAAGTTGTCCCCTGGTGGTCAGCGCAGCGGCAGTGGTGGCAGCCTTTCCTGCCTCTGTGGCAGTGCTAAGGATGTCCGACTGATGGACATCCCCTGAGGGCTCCTGGACTGCGAGAGAGAGTAGGCTGGACTTAGGGTTGCCCCTCCCCAAGTGCATGAATTTCATGTACTGGGCCTCTAGTCTCTATATATAAAAGTCTAAGCGACCATTACGACCGAATGACCGGAACGACCAGAACAACTGATCAACCAGTTGCTATGATGCACACTGACCACCAGGGACCAGGCGATCAATGCAGGAGCTGCCCCCTGGTTGTCAGTGCGCTCCCACAGCCAACCTCCCACAGCCACTTCCCCCAGCCGGCCGGCCAGCCTCCCACTGCCCCTCCCACTAGCTGGCCAACATCCCGTGGCTCCTACCCCTGGCCAGCTGGCTCCCCCATCAGCCCAAAATAGTAGTGGCACAAGAATAGGCATGTAGATCAATGGAACAGTACAGAGACCCCAGAAATCCATCCAAGCCATTATACTCAACTAATATTTGACAAAGGAGGCAAGAGCATACAATGGAATCAAGGCAGTCTTTTCAATAAATGGTGTTGGGAAAATTGGACAGATACATACAAAGAAATGAAACTAGACCAGCAACTTACACCATACACAAGAATAAACTGAAAGTGGATAAAACACTTAAATGTAAGTCATGAAACCATAAAAATCCTAGAAGAAACCATAGGCACCAAAATCTCAGACATCTCTCGTAGCAATATGTTTACAGGTACATCTCCAAAGGCAAAGGAAACTAAGGAGAAAATAAGCAAATGGGACCACATCAAAATAAAAGGCTTCTGCACAGCAAACGAAACCAACAAAATGAAAAGGGCACCCATTGTGTGGGAGAACATATTTGGCAATGATACATCTGATAAAGGGTTAATATCCAAAATATATAAGAAACTCATACAATTTAACAAAAGGAAGACAAACAATCCAATTAAAAGATGAGCAAAGAACCTTAATAGGCACTTCTCCAAGGTGGACATACAGACTGCCAAGAGACATATGAAAAATGCTCAAAGTCACTGATCATCAGAGAGATGCAAATTCAAGCAACAATGAGATATCACCTCACACCTTTCAGAATGGCTACCATCAACAAATCAACAAATGACAAGTGCTGGAGAGGATGTGGAGAAAAGGGAACACTAGTGCACTGCTGATGGGAGTACAGACTGGTGCAGCCACTGTGGAGAACAGTATGGAATTTCCTCAAAAAATTAAATATGGAACTGACATTTGACCCAGTGATCCCACTTCTAGGAATATATCCTGAGAAATCAGAAACACCAATCAGACAGAAAGTATGCACTCTTATGTTCATAGCAGCACACTTTACAGTAGCTAGGATTTGGAAACAGCCCAAGTGCCAATCACTAGATGAGTGGATGAAAAAGCTGTGGTACATTTACACCATAGAAAACTATGCAGCAGTAAAAAAAGAAGGATCTCTTACCCCCTTTTTTTTTCCAGTTTCAATGAATATTTTTATTTATTTAACAGATCACCAACTTTGCCTCCCTCCCTCCCTACAACTGGAATTTCACCTGGTTTTCATGAGAGTAGTGAGACAATGACAAAGCTAATCATTATAAGTTACTCCAAGAAGAGAATTAAACTAAGAGCTTACTTTTTTTAAACAAAATGTAAATATATGCACTGTAGGATGTATAATGGTTTCGTCACTAAGAAATTCAAATGGGATCCTGAAGAATGGAAGCAAGTCCAGGGTGCAGTAAAGATGAGCTGAGATGCTGTGCAACCGTTTAAGTGTTCCTGGGTTGCGTCTCTTGGCCATTAGCTGAATCTTGACATGGGGGAAGATTTTAGCTAATATCAAGTAGAGATGCGGAAAGCACTAAGTTCACTAAGGGGACGTGCACAGGAACCAAAAGGCAGGAAAAGTATTAAACACTGCTGAGAGCATCCACCCCAGGAAGGACTTTACTTTCCAGGAGCTCTAAACTGGCACCAGCCCCAGTGCTCACATGGCTGACTTTATCCTCTGTGTTCCATTTGGCACAGCAAGTAGCAGTGTCCCCACCACCTATGATGGTGATGCAGCCCCTGGAAGTGGCTTTCATCACCTCCTATGAGGGCTTTGGTCCCTCGGGCAAAAGCTTCCCATTCAAATACGCCCGCAGGTCCATTCCACACAATCTGCTTAGCCCTAGCGACAGCCTCAGCATAGTTTTTGCTGCTCTCAGGACCACAGTCCAAGCCCATCCAGCCAACAGGTATGCCAGAGGCCACAGTGGCTTGGCCAGTCTTGACATTCTCATCAAACTTGTCAGCAGTGACAAAGTCAACCGGCAAGGTAATCTTCACACCATTCTTCTCAGCTTTGGACATCAGGTCTTTGACAATCTTGGCTCCCTCTTCATCAAACAGAGAAGTGCCAATCTCCATGTTGTTGAGCACCTTAAGGAAGGTAAAAGCCATTCCACCACCAATAATCATCTCATTGACTTTGTCCAGCATATTATTAATCAGTTGGATCTTGTCTACAACTTTAGCTCTGCCCAGGATGGCCAGGAAGGGTTGCTCGGGGCTTTCCAACGACTTGGCAAAGTAGTTCAGCTCCTTCTTCATCAAAAAACCTCCAGCTTTCTGTGGCAGACTGACTCCCACTGTAGAGCTGTGGGCTTGGTGAGCAGTGCCAAAAGCATCATTGACATAGACACCCCCCAGCTTGGAAAGTGAAGCTTGGAAAGCTTCTATTTTAGCTGGCTCTGCTTTAACCTCGTTCCCAGAAGCATCTTTCCCCTTCCCTTCTTCTTCCACATGAAGCAAAGGTTCTCCAACAGAATGACAGACCCAGCAGCTGGGGCAGCACAAGCTTTCTTCACTTCGGGGCCCACGCAATCCTTCAAGAACAAAACATCCTTGTCCAGCAGAGATTTGAGTTCTATAACAACTGGCTCCAAAGAGTACCTGTCAGGCATGGGGACACAATCGGGCCGACCCAGGTGGCTCATAAGAACAACTGACTTGGCTCTGTTGTCGAAGCAGAATTTTATACTTGAGATGGAAGCCTTGATTCTCTGGTTGTTATCTGGTTGTTCTTCATAGGAACATTGAAGTCCATTCTCATGATGACCCGCTTGCCCTTCATGTCCAGCTTGTCCAGAGTCAGCTTGTTAGAAAGAGACATCTTGGCAATACAGCAGCTCAGAGAGCCCGCAGACCAGTCAGTGACAGAGACAGCAGCAAATGTTGGATCTCTTACCCTTTGAGACAGCATGGAGGGACCTGGAGAGTATCATGCTAAGTGAGATAAGTCAGTCGGAGGAAGACAAGTACCACATGATCTCACTACATGTGGAATCTAAGTAACAAAATAAACTGGTGAACAAAATAGATCCAGAGACATAGAAACAGGAACAGACTATGGAATCTCAGAGGGAAGGTGGGGGAGGGTGTGTGTGTGTGTGGGATCAACCAAGAACTTGTATGCAACTATGCATAATCCTTGGATACAGGGTTATGCATATAGGGTGGTGAAAGCCTGGGGTGGGGAGCAGGAGTGGTCTAAAGGGTTCAGTGTGGGGAAAAGGAAGACATATGTAATATCCTAGCTAACAAAGAGGCAATATGCAAATTGACCATCATGCTGTAACAAGCTGGCTGCACCAACAGCAGAGGCAGGGATACCGTAACACAAGATGGGTGCACCCACAGCGGAGGCTGAGTTCCCGTAATGAGCCTTAACGAGCAATCAGCGGGGACCTGAGGCTGTGTGGCGCTGGGCTAGTTTCATTCAAAAACAGAGACATTTTTTTCCATGAACAGTTTGGTCAAGAACTGAATTGTTCAAGATGGGAGATGTTTGAGAATTGAGGTTTGACTGTACTTAAATATCTGTCCAATCATTAGCTGATGACTAAGCAAACGGTATAGAACTTCAGTGGCCACACACACACACACACACAGACTATAGACTTAGTTCAGAAAGGTCACTAAACAAACAGTAGCAACAATAAAGCTGGGGGAAGGGTATCTGACATATGTTTACATTTCTGTTGTGTATCTACCTAGAATTGGAATTGCTGGGTCATATGGTACTTCTATGTTTAACATTTTTAGGAACTGACAAGCTGTTGTCCATTTTACAGTCCCACCAGCAGTATATAAGGGTTCCTATTTCTTTGCATCTCATTAACACATATTTTCTGATTTTAAAAATTAAAGTCACCCGAGTGGGTGTTAAATGGTATCTCACTATGGTTCTGATTTGCATTTCTTTAGCAACTAATGATATTGCATAAATTTCATGTGCTTGTTAGAGTATTTGTGTATCTTCTTTGGAGAAATGTCTCAATTGTTTTGCCATTTTTTTTTAAAATATATTTTATTGATTTTTTACAGAGAGGAAGGGAAAGAGATAGAGAGTTAGAAACATCGATGAGAGAGAAACATCGATCAGCTGCCTCCTGCACATCTCCTACTGGGGATATGCGCGCAACCCAGGCACATGCCCTTGACCGGAATCTAACCTGGGACCCTTCAGTCCGCAGGCCGACGCTCCATCCACTGAGCCAAACCGGTTTCGGCTGTTTTGCCATTTTTAAAATTGGATATTTGTCTCTTTGTTATTGTTTTAAGAGATCTTTGAAGGCATGTTAAACCCTTTTTATATTTATAATTTGTGCATATTTTCTCCTATTCTGTAGGGGTTTTTTTGTTCTTTAATAACATCGTTTGATGAGCAAAAGCATTTAATTTTAATAAATTATAATGTATTTTTCTTGTTATTTGTGCTTTTAATGTCAAATCTAAGGATCCATTACCAAATTTGAGGCCATGAAGATTTACCACAATGTTTTCTTCTAATAGTTTTATCTCTTGCTAGAGGCCCAGTGCACGGATTTGTGCACCAGTGGGGTCTCTCAGCATGGCCTGCAGGGATCGGGCTGAAATCAGCAGTCCAACACTGCCTGCCGCTCCTGCCTGCCACTCCTGCTCATCCCAGCCCTGCTGTGCCTGCTGCTGCCACTGCTCAGTAGGCTCACTGCCACTCCACTATGGTCTCCAGGCTGCAGTAGCCAGCCGTGAGTCCTGTGTCTGGTGCACATCGGTCAGCTGCGCAGCACTCCGGCTGTGGGAGCACACTGCACTGACTACCAGGAAGAAGCTCCTGTGTTGAGCATCTGCCCCCTGGTGGTCAGTGTGCATCATAGCGACTGGTCATTCCTGTCATTCCCATCATTCTGCTGTAACGGTCGCTTAGGCTTTTATATATATACTAGAGGCCTGGTGCACAAAATTTGTGTACTGGAGGGGGGTCCCTCAGCCTGGCCTGCACCCTCTAGCAGTCCGGGAACCCTCGGTGGATGTCCATCTGCTGGCTTAGGTCTGCTCCTTGTGGGGAGTGGGCCTAAGCCAGCAGTCGGACATCTCTCTTGCAGTGCGAAACCCTTCACTCCTTACCATCCACCTGCTTGCTGCTCCTTAGCACTGCCATGGAGGTGGGAGAGGCTCCTGCCACTGCCACTGTGCTCGTCAGCCATGAGCCCAGCTTCAGGCTGAGTGGCGCTCCCCCGTGGGAGTGCAGTCACCAACAGGGGGCAGCTCCTGTGTTGAGCATCTGCCCCCTGGTGGTCAGTGTGCATCATAGTGACCAGTCATTCAGCTGTTTGGTCAATTTGCATATTAGCCTTTTATTATATAGGACTAGAGGCCGGGCGCATGAAATTTTGTGTGGGTATGGTCTCCAGGCCTAGCCTGTGATCAGGGCCATCTTCCCCAGCTGCTGGCAGCTGGCCCTGCCCTCTGCCGCTACCCACTCCGGTTCCCCGTTCACCAACCAGCAAAGGGAGCCTGATTGCCGGGGGAGGGACCGAGAGGTCGGCCGTTCCTGCTCGCTCGCTGGCCCAACTCTTGCCATAGGTAGCCCTCTGTGTGTGGGGCAACCTGCATGGTGGGGGCTTGGCCTGGTGCCGCCTGCATCCCCTGCCACCCACCCCGGGTCCCCGTCTGCCATCGGCGATCGGAGCCTGCCAGCCGGGGAAAGGAACCAAGAGGTGGTCAGTGCACCTCAGGGTGACTGGTAGAGTGGTCGTTCTGGTTGTTCTGCCGTTATGGTCTCTCGCCTTTTATTATACAGGATAGATACTTAGGTCTTTGATCCATTTTGAGTTAATTTTTGTAACCAGCCAGGGCTGTCTCAGTGCCTTTAGTTGAAGAGATTATTCTTTTCTCATTGAATAATGTTGTGTTGAACTGTGACTCCCAAAAAGATATGTTGAAGTCCTAATCCCCAGAACCTCAGAATGTGACCTTATTTGGAAATAGGGTTATTGCAGATGCAACTAAGTAAGATGTCATACTGGAGTAGGGTGAGCCTTTAATTCAATTCACCTGTGTTCCTCTAGGACAGACACTCAGAGGGATGATGCCATGACATGGCAGAAGTAGAGATTGGAGTGATGCAGCTACAAGCCAGTGTCAAGGATTAATGGCCAACACTACAAACTAGGAAGAGTCACGAATTCCCCCCTCTAGGTTTCAGAGAAAGCATGGCCTTTCAGACACTAATTTGAAGCCACTCAAACTGTGAGACAATAAAGGTCTGTTGGTTTACAGTGTAAACTTTACACCTTCCATTTTGTGGCCCTTGGTGAAGACAGCTTTAGGAAACACAGTGCTGGCATGAGGCTGAGAGCAATCAACCCTAATGTTCTGGACTCTACCACTGGTCTATATGATTGTTTGCCAGTACCAGTTTTAATTACTGTAGCTTTGCATTAAGTTTTGAAACTGAATGAGATTTCCAACTTTATCTTTTTCAATATTTTGGTTATTTGGGGCCACTTGAAGTTTCATATTGATTTTAGGATCAGATTCTCTATTTCTACAAAAGGCCATCAGAAGTTTGAATTAGAATTTTGAATCTATTGATTGCCTTAAGTAATGCCTGCTTAATAATATTAAGATTTTTATCTATAACGTGGGATGTCTTTTCATCAAGTTATTCTTTAACTTCTTTTAAACTATTTTGTAGTTTTCAGTGTCAAGGGCTTTTACCTCCTTAAATTTATTCTTAAATATTTTATTCTTTTAGATGCTATCCTATCTAATAAAGAGGGAATATGATAATTGACCATCATGCCATTGCAAAGGTGGTGGCACCCGCAGACAATAAGGAGGGAATATACTAATTGACAGTCCCACCCTCAAAGATGGTGGCACCCACAGCCACAAGATGGCTGGCAGGGGAGGGCAGTTGTGGGCACTCACCAGCAAGGGAGGGCAGTTGGGGGCAATCGGGCTGGCAGGTGAGTGGTTAGGGGGTGATCAGGCTGGCAGGCAGAAGCAGTTAGGGGCAATCAGGCAGGCAGGCAGGCGAGCAGTTGGGAGCCAGCAGTCCTGGATTGTGAGAGGGATACCTGGCTGTCGAATTTTGTGTACTGGGCCTCTAGTTGTAAATATAATTTTCTTTTTTTTTTAAATGTTGATCTTTAGAGAGGAATAGAAACATCGATTGGCTGCCTTCTGCATGTCCCCTACTGGGGAGCGAGCCCATAGGAATCAAACAGGGGACCTTTTGGTCCATGAGTTGACATTCAATCACTTAGCCATACCAGCCAGACTAGAATTTAAATTTCCTTTACAGATGTTTGGTGTATAGGGAAAAAAAATCTGTTTTTTGTGTATTGATCCTGTATGCTGTAATTTTGCTTAACACATTAGCCCCAGGGGGTTTTGTGTACTCTATGGGATTTTTTATATATAGAATCATGTAATCTTTACATATAGTTTTATTTCTTCCTTTCCATTTCAGATGACTTGAATTTTTCTTGCCTAATTGCTCTGGCTAGGACTTAAGACAGTACAGTGTTGAATAACTGGTGAAGACAAGAATCTTTGTACCTACTAAAGGCTAGCATTGTTTTTCACCAGTGAGGCCATTTTTATTTCTGTAAATGTCCTTTATTATGTTGAAGTCCCTTATATTATGTGGTTTTATTGTGGAGAGGATCTTGGATTAATCAAGTTTTTTTTCCGCATCTATTGAGATGATTATGATTCTCCCCCTCCCCCATTCTATTTGTGGGTATATAACATTGACTTTATGTTGAAGCACCCTTGCATTCTTGTGATAAATCCTACCTGGTCATGATGTATAATACTTATGGGCTGTTGGATTAATATTTTTTTTGAATATATATATTTTATTGATTTCAGAGAGGAAGAGATAAAGACATCAGTGATGACAGAGAATCATTGATTGGCTGCCTCCTGCATGCCCCCTACTGGAGACTGAGCCGGCAACCTAGGCATGTGCCCTTGACCGGAATTGAACCGGGAACCCTTCAGTCCACAGGCCGACGCTCTATCCACTAAGCCAAACCAGCTAGGGCAGGGATTGTTAATATTGTTATATCTATATTCATAAGGGACACTGGCGTGCAGTTCTCTTGTTATCTTTGGCTTTGGTATCAGGATAATACTTCACCGATGTTAGAAAGTGTTCCCTCATCTTGTCTTTTTGAAAGGGTTTGACTAGGATTGGTGGTAGTTCCTTAAATATTTGTTAGAATTCATCAAACATATGTGACTTTGGATTAGGCATTGATTTCTTAGACAGGCATAACAACCAAAGAAAAATAACTTGAACGCTATCAAAATGATTTTGTGTCAAAGAACATCAGGAAAAAGACAAACCAATGGAATGAGACAAAAGATTTGCAAATTATGAGTCACATATCCAGACTATATAAACTCAACAAAATAATTTAAAAATAGGCAAAGGATTTAAATAGAATAAAAATAAAATTGTTCTAAGTGGTTGTCTTTGCAGATAAATTTTTTTGTCTTGTAATATGGTTATTATTTTTAATTTTATTCAAATGACTTTTATTGGCTTGTGTTTGTTTTTAGATCAAAGTCTCACGTAGTTTAGACAGTTTGTCAACATCAGCACTATTGAAATTTTGGACTATCCTGTGCATTGTGGGATGTTTAGTGCCCCCAATTGTGACAAAAATGTATTCAGTCAAGTTCAACATAGGGACTATATATAGCCAATATTGTAATGATTATGTATGGTGTCAGATGAGTACTAGAATTATCAGGGGATTACTTCATAAATTATGTAATTATCTAGCTATTATGCTGTATACCTGAAATAGTCACACCCTATTGAGAATTACTGGTCTAGAGCCAACCAGTTCTTACTGTGAATAGCTTGTCTCCTCTAATGCATGCCCACCTCACCATTTTTCACTCCCGAAGCAACCATTTCAAACAATTTTAAATATTTTTATCCTATTCAAATTTTTTGCCCATTTTAAAATTAGGTTTTTATTTTTTATTGTTGTGAAAATTCTTTATATAGTCTGGATATGTGATGCAGACAATTTGCAAATCTTTTCTCATTCTATTGGTCTACTTTAAAAATATATTTTTATTGATTTCTGAGGGGAAGGGAAAAGGAGAGATGGAAACATCAATGAGAGAGAATCACTGATCAGCTAGCTGCACGCCCCCTACTGGGGATTGAGCCCACAACCTGGGCATGTGCCTTGATCAGGACTGGAACCAAGACCTCCTGGTTCATAGGTGGATGCTCAACCAGAGCCACACCTGCTGGGCTGTCTACTTTTCTTGAGGATGTCCTTTGACATCATCAATATACGGCCTTAATGTGTGACAGGGTCAGGGAGCCTGCCAGGATGTTCAGGGCGTTTAAAGCTTGTGAGTTAAGATGCCAGGCTTTTTTCTTAAATCCTCACCTGAGGGTATGTTTACTGATTTTAGAGAGGAAGAGAAACAGCCATGTGAAAGAGATACATCAACCAGTTGCTCCCCTCCACCCAGACTGGCCCTCAGCCCCTCACCCAGACTGGCCAGGCACCCCAGTGGGGACCCACACCCTTAAGGGTGTGTGACCAGCTGCAAACAGCCATCATCCCCTCACCCAGGCTGGCCAAGCACCCCAGTGGGGACCCCCACCCTGATCCAGGACACCCTTCAGGATAAACCAGCCGGCCCCAACCCGTGCACCCTAACTGGGGATCGAACCCGGAACCTTTTGGTGTAGAGGACAATGCTCCAAACAATTGAACCAGGATCAGGCTTTTTTTTTGAAAAATGGTAAATCAGCCTTGCCGGCGTGGCTCAGTGGTCGAACATTGACACATGAACCCGGAGGCCACAGTGTAATTCCTGGTCAGGACATGTGCCCGGGGGGCAGGCTCCATCCTCAGTGGGGGGCATCTGGGAGGCAGCAGATCGATGTTTCTCTCTCATAGATGTTTCTTTCTCTCTCTCCCTCTCACTAAAAATCAAAACATTAAAAAAAATTTAAAAAAGTAAATCAATCCTAGTAATTAAGTTGCCAGAAACATTGCTTAAAAAAACAACAAAAAACCTCCCCTAACTTTATCCATCAGGGTAAACTACATTCTAGTGCAGGGGTTCATGAGGCAACTTAAATTGACCAGAATTTTCTAACTCAAAAAGATCCAGGAACCAAAGTTGTTACTCGTGCTATGTTGCCTTTCTGTAGCTAGCATAGACATTACACCTTTTCTAACATTAATATCAATAACACACATCAATGCTTATTAAATCTTTAAAAAAGTTATGCCTACTCCCAGGAAGTTAGCCAAAGGCCAAGACTAAGGCCTGATCATCACATGACCTGAACTTACTGTCCGCCAGTGCTGTTCTCTTCTGACACTTGTTTTCAGCACCTTCTCCAGCACATCTAGTGCTCTGCCTGGGGGGCCGGCAACTAGCACTTGGGAAGGGCTCCTGGTCCATGGGGCCTACTCAGGATGAAGCAGAGTCCAGATCTGGCAGCTAAGTCATTGGTGGAAGCAGGTCTAGAATCCATTTTTGCTGATTATGGTTAGTATTGCCTTAAACTTATACATTCTGTGATTAAATAATTAAAAACAAACCCTAAGCAATGAAACCTTCCTTCATTAAAAACCGGCACTGAAGAGATTACTTCAGTGTATCAACTTGAGAGCCATTTCCTATCCTATCTAATAAAAGAGAAATATGGTAATTAGCGTACGACCGCTACCCTTCCCATTGGTTAATCAGGGCGATATGCAAATTAACTGCCAACCAAGATGGCGGCCAGCAGCCAGGCAGCTGGAAGCAAACATGAGGCTTGCTTGCTTCAGTGATGGAGGACTCCAACGTTCCCCGCCTGCCTTGCCGGCCTCTGAGCCTGCAGTTTGAAACATTGTAACAAATATAGAAGCTAAACAAAACCCCAGAAACCAGAGTTCAGCGAGCCGGGATCTCAGACCTGGAGTTGATACAGAGTTTCGATTATAGAACGCAAACAAACCAGATACCTGCTTTCAGCAGCTGAGGCCTAAGAGCTGGAGCCAGAGCTAAAGCTGGCCCAGAATAAAAAAGAAAAAGAAAAAAAGGAGCAATTGGGAGCTTCAGTCACCTGCCAGCCTGAAAACAGCCCTCAGCCCCTCACCCAGACTGGCCAGGCACCCCAGTGGGGACCCACACCCTTAAGGGTGTGTGACCAGCTGCAAACAGCCATCATCCCCTCACCCAGGCTGGCCAAGCACCCCAGTGGGGACCCCCACCCTGATCCAGGACACCCTTCAGGATAAACCAGCCGGCCCCAACCCGTGCACCAGGCCTCTATCCTATATAGTAAAAAGGTAATATGCCTCCCAGCACTGAGATCGGCGGAGCCGCGAGGCCTCCCGGCACCGGGATCAGCATGACAGGGGGCAGCGCCCAAACCCCCTGATGGCCCTGCGGCTGTGTGTGTGACAGGGGGTGGGGCCAAAACCTCCCTATCCACCCCGCTCTGTTTGTGACAGGGGAAGGCGCCCCAACCCCCTGATCAGCCCTGCTCTGTGCCTGATAGGGGGAGCTCTGTGAGTGACAGGGGGCAGTACCCCAACCCCCTGATTGGCCCTGCTCTGTGCGTGACAGGGGGTGGCGCCGCAACCTCCCCATCGACCCTGCCTTGAGTGTGACAGGGGGCGGTGCCCCAACCCCCCAATTGGCCCTACCCTGAGCGTGACTGAGGGTGGCATCACAACCTCCTGATCCGCCCTTCTCTGTGCATGACAGGGGGCAGCGCCCCAACTCCCCAATCGGCCCTGCTCTGAGCCCGACCAGGGGCTGCACCTAGGGATTAGGCCTGCCCCCTGCCACCTGGGAGCAGGCCTAAGCCAGCAGGTCATTATCTCCCGAGAGGTCCCAGACTGCGAGAGGGCACAGGCCGGGCTGAGGGACCACCCTCCCCCCCGAGGGCACAAATTTTTGTGCACCTGGCCTCTAGTTCAATATAATGAAACAAAAGAATTTAAGAATGAAATTTGGTCACTCACAACATAGCAATAGTAATGTTATTTAGGTGGTTGTTTCAAAAACTCCAGAAACCCAATTGTATTTTCATCACCTACTAAGAGACACTATTAAAATATAAAAACAGAAAAGAAACATAAGCTTTGGAAAAGGTAGACTTTTAATAACTGCTTTTATCACCAGGTTAAGTCATGCAGTTACAAAGTAGTTAGAAATTTCTGAAAGGATATTATTGTTAAAAAAAGAAAAAGCTCATTCTTACATAAATAATATCTAGCACTTCATTGGGACACTACTAGTCAAAAGGCCCTGGCAAAACACAACCGCCAACCCCAGGCTGTCTCCAGGCCGCTGGTGAAGCTGTGCCGAAGGGGAGGCCCCTGGAAGGGGATACAAAATCAGGGTGAGTTGGGCTATTATTGGCAATGCTCAGAGCTGCCAGCCAGACTCCAAAGAGGGAGCCCAAGTGGTTTTTTTCTGGGACACTCTATTTAAATTACTGTTCAATCAGGCAACACAATAGACTTTGAAAAGTGAAGAACAATTAATTAACATGAGGAGGTTACTACATTCTTTGGACTATATGTCATCAATGTGGTTAATAAATTCTGACAGTCTCACACAACAGAAATAGGTGCCATCATTTGCTATGCAATGATAGGAAAGAAGATAACTAGCTCTCCATTGGGCTTTTTGTTTTGTTGGACAGCATACTATTGATAAGCTATAAATGATACTGTGTTATGTTATAAAAATACTAGCTTTTCATTCATTATGTTTATAGGCATTCACTGCTTAGTCAAGATTAGGCTTAGTAAGTGATTAAAGGCAATTTTATTACAGCAGCATGTACTTGTTTTATTCGAAAAGAATAAAATGCATAAAGAGAAACAGCATTTATTTCTGTTTGTAATCTATAGAATTGAGCTCTTTTGCTGATACACCCAAATGGCTCTCTGGCATCTACTTTTAGTTTTGCACACGATTCCCTAACCTTAATTTCTCTTTTCTTAAGGGTCTCATTTGAGTCAACCTATGAGAATGTTGTCCACTGTCTAATAAGCAATGAGAGAAAGATCTGTGGTTACATGTAAACTTGTGATAGGTCTACGATGAAGAGGTGAAGAGGGTAGTAAAGAAGTCAGCGGCAATCCATCTATGTGAAGGTCAAACCGGCTTCATTGTACACCTTGAAGACTTTCTCAATGGCATTGACGTAGGCAGCTGTTCTCAGGTCCAATCCCAGGTTATATTTCATGGCTGTGCGCATGATTTGCTGAAACAAAGTAGAAAAAATAGTGAAGACCACTCGACACAGCATCCAGGCCATGAACACACAGGCACATAAGGGCCTGGCACAAGTTTCCTGTCCCCATTTCAGTGTAGGACTTGGGAAGCAAGAAAAAAACTACTCAGACAGGAGAATAACCTCTAGTCAGGAAGGACTAATTCTCTGGAATTAAATTAACCACTGACTAGGCAGCAGCAAGATGTTGCTCTTCAGAATTTTAGGTGTGAGCTGTCTGTGTTCTTCAGACATCGTGTTATCAGGAATGAATTCATTTGACATACTCTGTGATAATATGTAAGAACTAAGAATGGGGTGAGGAAAGTGACCTGTAGTTAGTGGTGATGGCTATGTAGCTCTCTGAGTATATTTAAGGCTGCAAAATTATATACTTTAAAAGGATAAATTCACAGTATGTAATACCTGTTGTGCTATTCCAACTTAAATCCAAGAAGGTAGCATCTGCTCAATAAATTAGGAAAACTGGACTTAAACTGTGTTTAAGATCTTGAAATAAGAATCAAGTGGTCAAAAAACCTTTCATTTATATAACATTCTATAGTGAGGTCGCTTGCTATAGGATAATGGAATGTGCACTGAGTTCCAATCCACTTTGGCTGACTACTTGATATTTAACCAAACCTCACTTCCTCCTACTTGGCATTACTACTTATTTCCATAAGCCTGATAAACATATTCAAGACCCTGAAAACACTGGCTATCATTCAAGACCGAAAAAGCATGTGCTTTGCCACACACAAATGAGGATCACACGCTCACGCACAGTCTGGGGCTGAGACCACACTGGGCTGCCCTTTGAGTCACCATAGAAACAGCAGCATGTGCACGTACCCTGGCTGAGCGCTCCATGGTGTAGGCTAAGCCGGAGTGCACGATGTCTTTCTCAGATGCCCCCTGTCAGGAAAAAGAACATGAAGTGAATAAAACCATCCCAGCACACGCTTCACCTCCCTGAGCACGAAGGTTCTCAAGTCAATACACAGCCAGCAGAATTAAAGATATACCTAATTTTTGTGTAATATCTTCATACCTAATTAGGTAGTTGCATTTTAACCATAAGTTACTTTTCACTGTATTTGACAGTAAACAAATACTCATGAAGTAAGAGCTTACACAGTAAAACAATGAACACAGAAAACAATGAACCAGGAAGGCAAGTGATGAGATCAGCACCGGCCCCTGAGATGCCACAGCGCCCCGGGAGCAGGCCCAGCCACGTCCAGTGCATGAACGTTCAGTCCCCAGCCCACCAGGGACACACGGGGCACAGAAAGGCACCTGCACCTCCAGGAGCAGCTCGGGGGAGAGTCCTGAGCTCTAGTTAGCAGTGTCACCACGTGTAAAGCTGGATGAGTGTTAGCAGCTCTAAGGAACCCCCCAATTCTACTGATGAGGAAGCTGTCAACCAGAGAAGTTGGCCAGGTTTGCCAGTAGCTAGTTTTAGAGCTGGGATATAACCCAGGATCTTTGACCACCAGGCCAGCTCATCTCTTTCCTATGCCAATGATCTCTTATCACTGATAGTCTATTTGTTTCAAGAGATTCCTCTATTTAATTTGTGTTCTGGAACACTTTCTAAAATGTTATGACAATTAACTCTCACCACTGTTCCTAATCTACACTAATAAAAGAGAAAAATGGTAATTGGCGTACGGCGATACCGTTTTCATTGGCTAATCAGGGCTATATGCAAATTAACTGCCAACTAAGATTGGCAGTTAACTGCCAACAAGATGGCGGCTAATTTGCATATGTAGGCACAATGCAGGGAGGCGAAAGGGAAAGCAGGAAGAAGCCCCCTGCCACTGACAGTGATCTGAAACCCAGCGGGGAGCTAAGAGCTGGGGGGCTGCCTTTGTCCTGCCCCCCAGCCATGATCGGAGAATCAGGCGCCTTTGCCGCCCTGGCCAGTGATAGCAGGAAGTAGGGGTGGAGCCAGCGATGGGAGCTGGGCAAGGTTGAAGCTGGCAGTCCCAGGAGCTAGGGGTCCCTTGCCTGGGCCTAAAGCGAAGCCCACGATCGCGACGCCCCCCACTGCCACTGCCGGTCCCCGCTGCCCGGGCCGGACGCCTAGGCCAGAGGCGTTAGGCCTGGGCAGAGGTGGAGCCTGCAACCGCAGGGAGCTGGGGGTCCCCTGCCCAGGCCTGACACCTCTGCCGGAGGCCTCAGGCCTGGTCAAGGGGCCGATCCGGTGATTGGTGATCGGAGGGTGATGAGGGTCAACTCCTCTGGCTGAGGCATCAGGCCTGGGTGGGGGGCGGAGCCGGGGATTGGGGGGATATGATGGTCCCCTTGCCCAGGCCTGAAGCCTGGGTCAGAGGCGTCAGGCTTGGGTGGGGGGTGGAGCAAGCGATCAGAGGGAGATGGGGGTCCCCTGCCCAGGCATGATTCCTGGGCCAGAGGCCTCAGGCCTGGGCGGGGGCCAGAGCCAGTGATTGGGGGGAGATGGGGGTCCCCTGTCCAAGCCTGACACCTCTGGCGGAGGCGTCAGGCCTGGGCAAGGGGCCGATCAGGCGATCGGAGGGTGATGGGGGTCAACGCCTGAGGGCTCCCAGTATGTGAGAGGGGGCAGGCTGGGCTGAGGGACACTCCCCCCGCCCCCCCCCCCCCACACCCAGTGCACGAATTTCGTGCACCGGGCCCCTAGTATGATATATACAGCTATCAAAAACATCCTGAGAGCCAGATAAAAATGTATAAAGTGGGTCACCAATACAAGTTATCTATGCCAAACTTCACCCAATTAACACTATACAATTAAGAAGGTATATTTCTATAACATTTGTATCAACTAAGAATTAAGCTTTATTTACTTCTACCAAGGTAAGAAGATGATCTGCTCAACAGATGGAACACTGCAGTTTCTCTGACCCTATCACTCAACCGTCAAAACCTTTACTGAGTACCTACTGTGTGCCAGGCCCGCTTCTAGGCATTGCAGGTCACAGCAGAGCACACAATGACGACAATTCTCTCTTCTCATAGAGCTTACTAGTATATTCCGGTGGGAATAGATACTTGGACTTAAAACCCTGAGGCTGAGTGAGATCATCAAAACTGAATTCTGAAAGAGATCTGGTTCAGGGATCAAGCCTCTCCAATGTTAAGTGAGTAGAGAGCTGATAAGAATAAGCAAAAGGCAATGAGATGGAATGATAGTGAAGTAAGGAGAAAACCAAGTGACTGTGCTACCTGGAAGGCGAAAGAAAACATTTCAGGGGAAGAGAACACTGTGACAACAGCTGCAGGTAGGTGAAGGAAGACAAGGACTGAGAAGTGACACTGGATTTGGCAGTGCAGGTGCCACTGGCTACCTTGACAAGACAGTTTTGGTGGAGTGACATAGGTTTGAGTATAGAAGAACTGGACACAGAGTATTTACAACTCTTAAGGAGGCTTGCCATAAGGGAAATAAAAATGGCAAGACCTGGAAGAATAAGTGGGATTAAGATTCACACACACACACACACCTTCTATATATAAAACCCTAATATGCAAATAGACTGAACAACCGAACAACTGGTTGCTATGACGTGTGCTGACCACCAGGGGGCACGCGCAAAACATGGTGGATGTTGGGAGCAGGGGGCAGAGCGTGGAACATGGTGGGTGCTGGCTGAGGCAGGATGGTGGAGCAGGTGAGCAGGGGCACCTGACCAAGATGGGGCACCAGTCAGACATCGGGGCAAACCTCTGGTGGTTATTGAAAATTCTTTGCCCCCGTGCGCCGTAGTCCCACCTGGCGCTTGCAACTGCTGCTGGCCCTGATCATCCCTGAGGGCTTCTCCACCTCCCCCTGCCCCTGAGTGGCAATTGGGGCAGCAGCCGCCACTTGCACCTGCTGACAGCGCAGGCCCTGCTTGCACCTGCTGCTGGTGCGGCCCTAATCACTGCGCCGTCAGTGGATGCGAGCGGGCCAGCACCATCAGTGCATGGGAGCTGCAGCAGCAGGAGTGGGGCTGCCAGCAGACAGGACCAGGGGCCACGGTGGGAGGGGCTGGGTGGGGGCGCGGAGGATGGGCTGAGACCTGTCCCTGTGCCCACTGCAGCCTCACGGCCCACAGTTCCTTTCAAGGTGTATGAATTCATGCACTGGGCCCCTAGTATAAATATAATTTTTTAAAAAACTATACTTTGCCCTAGCTGGTTTGGCTCAGTGGATAGAGCGTCAGCCTCCTGACTGAAGGGTCCCAGGTTCGATTCTGATAAAGGGCACATGCCTAGGTTGCGGGCTTGATCCCCAGTAGGGGATGTGCAGGAGGCAGCCAATCAATGATTCTCTCTCATCATTGATGTTTCTATCTCTCTTTACTTCTCCCTTCTTCTCTGAAATCAATAAAGATATATTAAAAAAATTATACTTTTATTGATTTCAGAGAGGAAGGAAGAGGAAGAGAGAGATAGAAACATCAACGATGAAAGAGAGTCATTGATTGGCTGCCTCCTGCACGCCCTGCACTGAGGATTGAGCCCACAACCCGGGCATGTGCCCTGACCGGGAATTGAACCGCAACCTCCTAGTTCATAGATCGATGCTCAACCACTGAGCCACACTGGCACGGTAAGATATATATAATTTTTTTTTAAATATATTTTTATTGATTTTTTTACAGAGAGGAAGGGAGAGGGATAGAGAGTTAGAAACATTGATGAGAGAGAAACTTAGATCAGTGCCTCCTGCACATCCCACACTGGGGATGTGCCCGCAACCAAGGTACATGCCCTTGACTGGAATCAAACCTGGGACCTTTCAGTCCGCAGGCCGACGCTCTATCCACTGAGCTAAACCAGTCAGGGCAGATTTATATATTTTTAGGACAGCATTTAGAACACCAATAGAAATGACTGCATAGAGGGAGGATTGGTGATGCAGAACAGAGGGAAGGATTTGCTTGAGTTACGCATTTGATAAGTTGAGGGAGGATTGGTGATGCAGAACAGAGGGAAGGATTTGCTTGAGTTACGCATTTGGTAAGTTGAAAACGGGCCCCCAATGCCCATAGCAGGACTTGGGGTTAGATGGAAGTACAGGGTTGCTCTGTAACAAGAGAGCTGACACAAGGCAGGGTACAGATGCCAGGAGCTGGGTACATGGGGAAGTTCTGTCTGCTTCAGTGTTCTCTGTGAGCATATACCAGGTCATGAGCTGGAGTGCAGGAGAGAGAGGGGAGAAAATACGATATTTAGGAGAATTAGAAAATAAATGGAATAGGGGTGGCTCTAAGAATCTATGATGCTAGTGTTTAGGATCTGAGCAGTCTGCAGGGCCTCCAGCCACAGGGGGCAAAGATCTGGATGTTATCAGGGCTCAGGTGTTAACAGGGGGATCAATGAAGCAAAACTAGAACAGGAGTCACTGTGATGATGGAGCATGGAATTTATGTTAGATACAGAGAATGCTGAGGACATTAGGGGTGATGAGGGACAGTGAAAAGATGGTAGGTCTTGGAAGGCCCAGAACGTGGCTAGGGAAGGAGCTGGAAAAGAACTGGTTTTTCAACTGACACTTCTTTACAAGAGTAGAGGCCCGGTGCACGAATTTGTGCACTAGTGGCGTCCCTTGGCCTGGCCTATAGGATCGGGCTGAAACTGGCCTTCCAACATGCCCCAAGGGGTCCCGGATTGCAAGAGGGCACAGGCCAGGCTGAGGGACCGCACCGGTGCACATCAGGGCCGGGGAGGGATGCGGGAGGTTGGCCAGTTGGGAAGGGACCACGGGAGGGCTCCAGGGCGTGTTAAGCCTGTCTCGCTCAGTCCTGATCGGCCAGACCCCAGCAACAAGCTAACCTACCGGTCAGTGCGTCTGCCCCCGATGATTAGTGCACATCATAGCGACTGGTTGACCAGCTGACTGTCTGTCCCCTGGTGGTCAGTGCACATCATAGCGAGTGGTAGAGCAGCCTTAGCATATCATTAGCATATTATGCTTTGATTGGTTAAACAGCCGACCAGTTGACGGGACACTTAGCATATTAGGCTTTTATTATATAGGATTCCTACAACAGTTAGGAGGTGAGACATAGCACTCAAGTCTAAAATTAGAAGAACTGCAAGCATTTGAAAATTGGGAGACCAATAGATTGGGCAACAATTATTTTAAAAGGATAAAAAGAAAGTCATCATAGCTGTTGCCCTACTTATTGCCTAACTAGCTGGCTGTCCTCTTTTTGTGCTCCCTCTGGAAATTTCAATATGAGTGGCTATGTGCCAGGCAGGTACTGAGAGAAGCAAGAAACCCACTGAAGAGCAGGATGCCCACAGCTCTGGCGTGCAGAGGGCACTTTCAGGAAAGGCTGCAGAGATGTGGTGATACCTAAGAAAGAAGAGAGTACGGCATTTCTGACAGAGGGACCAGAACTAACAGACATGCCTCTGGGAAAGGGGAAGATTCATTTAGGGGAACAGTTAGTACCCAGAGTGGCAAAAGCATCTTCAAAACAAAACCCTTAACTTTTCCCCATGTTTCCATATAGTTCAGCGATCTTCACCCGATGTGCTGCAAGAACGTTTAAAACATGCAGTACCAGAGGGGCACTGACCTCTTTCCCCTTAGACTGTCAAATAAAAAAAATGACAACAGCCAACACAACAATAGCCGTCCCATGTGAATTAATCAAAATTATACTTTTTTTTGGGGGGGGGGTTCATGGTGGGGAGGAGTCAAATCAGCAAAAAAATGTATTTTTTGGTGTGCCACAAAATTTTAGTCATTAGTTAGTATGTGCCATGAGATGGAGAAGGTTGAAAATTGCTGATATTTCCATGACTGAATATTTCATTTCATAAGAAGATATATTATAACTGAGCCATTTTCCTGCCATCTATATGCCATTTAAATCAAAGTAACTTTAAAACTGATTGAGAACACAATTCCGATGACATTCTCATGCACGGAGCCATTCCACTCCTTTGGAATGATTTTCTTAGGATAAGTCCCCAGAGCGGACATTATTATGACAAAGGATAGGAACACTAACAACTCAATTTTTCAAAGAGCTGCACCAATCTGCATTGTTATCAGAATAAAGGCACAACCGCTTCACCGCAGACATGGTGAGTAGAAGATCCATTGTTTATGCTCGTTTCATAGATTAGAGAGACCTGATTTTAATTTGTACTCCAACAGTGAGGTTGCACATTTTGTCTCGGTCTATTTCCTCTGACTTGCTTTCCATGCCTTCGCACTTTCCTGGTGAGGAAGTTCTCTTTGTGATGTGTGCGCAATACTAATATACCCTTGTCAATTGCTAATTACTGTAAAACACTCTCTCTAACCTGTTTTCACTCTTATTCGTACCCATATAGCAATTCTAATTTTTCATAGTTCTAATTTTTATTTTCATTTCCATTTCTCTGAGCTTAACCGAGTTAAATTCGCAGTAACGCTTTGCCATTATATTAGCATCACCGTGGAGCCGTCGGCATTGTCAAGGTGCCAAAAGCAGAAGAGACACTAGTTACTTATTTTGAACTGGGGTTCTTCCAAGTCCTACGATGACTTTCATGTAGACACCTGACCCGAGTCTAGAGAGCATGCAGCGTGTGGAAAATGTTCCAAGCACTCACCGATATCCTGTCTTGGAACTCTGATGTGGGCACAACAGGAATAGTTCCACCATGCTTCCCAAATTTCCTTTCCAAACTCTCCTGAACCGACACTATGAAAAGCCAAGAGAAGAGAAGATCATGCCATCAGAAAAAGTCAAGCAGTAGCAACAGTTGTCCCCAACTATATTCACAATCCCAAAACCAAGAGTTATAGAAACCTTCAACATTAATGACATGAAAGGGTTAACCATTTAAAAGGATAAAGCGCTTGGCCAAATTCCTATGTAAAGTGAATTTAGGTCACTGCTCTGTTTCCATAACACCCATTACCAGGGTTTTTCCTTGGCTCTTTAAAAAAAGAAAATGCTGAGGGAAAGAAACGGAAATAGATGGGTCACTTCACCCCGATTCTGAGCAGGTTGAGTAAAGGCACTCAGTTGGAGGTCTTGGTCTTATTTCAGCCTCATGAAAATCCTACTGTTAGCCCTGGAGCCTACTCTTGTCCAAGAAAAACAGTCTTCTCCATCAGAAGACTAAAACATTCTCACCACTACCCAGGCCTTTACTCAGAGCAACCAGAGGCAGAAACGGGGTGCACACCAACAGGAGCCCCCAGTTTAAACTGATGCTCTTTCTTCTTACTAACTTATAGATTATGTTCTTGGAATATTACATTATAAAACAAACATCTGAATATAAATATATTTAAGGAAGCTAATATATTGATAAAGAAATCGTATATTTTTGGTCTAAGACTCATAAGCAAAATAATATAGTTTTCTATACTGAAATTAATTTATGTTCTTTAGAATTATAAAAAGGAAACGGGTCTTAAGTTTAAGCTTTGTCCAGCCTTCTAGCTGGCCCAAAAGATTATTTTTGGAGAACAAGATCATCAGAACTTACTGAGCAAGTGGTAGTTAGAATCCCTTTCATATTTGAAGGTCAAACGGCCATAGCTGACATGATTTAGGTTCTTCAGCCACTCAAAGTAAGATACTGTAACTCCCCCAGCATTCAGGTAGAGATCCTACATACAAAAATTCGTCAGGAAGATGCCAAAGATATAAGATGATAGTTTTAGATAAAAGCTTACAATAAAACTAAGAGCTCAATTTTAGTATCAAAGCAGATTAAGTGTCAACCTTTCCAAATACATCTTAGATATCTTAGAACTTCACACTTAAATTTAACAACCCCCCTTTCCAATCCATCTGAATTGATTTTTTTATTTTACTAATCAAGCATTTAATCAGCTATGGTTAGAGCCTCTTCTCCACCGAAACAGTTTCCTGACAAAACTGCTGCCCACTCCCGTGGGCTGGACTGTCTGGGGAATCTCCCCAGAAGAGCAGCATTCCCTCTACCACCGAAGGCAGTCTAGTTCTGTTAAATTGAATTTTTAAGTGCTTTCAGCAAAGGGGTTCTTTAAAATGCTCCCTAAATCCACACTAACTTCCAATTGTCAATAACTTGTTGGTGTTGACCCCATGCTTATCCACTGAAAACATGTTCCTCACATTAGCTTTCTGAGCAAAGCTGCAGGGACATTTGAAATGCATATGGTAAGGGTGGTAAAAGCAATCTTTAATTTTAAGTTAGAATAGTATTTCTAGCACAATACACATTTATATAACTAGGTTCTAAAGAAGGCTAAATACATACTCAAGGAAGAACTTGAAGCTAGAAGAAAATGCTAAGGCGAAAACTGACAGGCTTACTATACTAACAATCATGCTTCTATTTTATTTTCTTAAACACAAACTAAAGATGAATTCACTAACAGCTTGAACTAATGATCCTCCCTCCCACAATTCCTTACAAAAACAATTACGATGCCAAGCATATCTAAAAACTGGCAAACAGATGACTTACTGGAATAACCATGATGTTCCGCTCCAGGAAAATCTTATCCGCTTCTGGAGTTGTTGGCCCATTGGCACCTTCAGCGATGATCTGTAAGTCAGGGACACATAGGAATGTCGCCGCCGCCACCACCACCAAACCCCCTCACTGAGTGCCGAGAGATGTGCACGTATGGGTAGGAGGTTGTAGGAATGAGTAATTCCAGTTTAATCAAATTAATAAAAGTCATCCTGGCCGGTGTGGCTCAGTTGATTGGAGCCGAACATCAAAAGGTTGTGGGTCCCCAGTTGGGGCGTGTGCAGGAGGCAAGTAATCAATGTTTTTCTCTCACGTTGATGTTTCTCTCCCTTCCTCTCTCTAAAATCAATAAAGTCACTTTACTCTAAAGTATATAAAAGTGTTTTTTCACCTTTTGATTTCCATAACCACTGTTTGGAAATTTGGTTTAAAAGGAAATCCCCGGTGATGGTTGCACAACTCTGAATATACTAAAAGCCATTAAATTCTACACTTGGGTGAACTGTCTGGTATGTGTAGTATATATCCCAATAAAGCTGCAAACAAACAAACAAAAAAGAGGATACCCAAGATACGCACTTCCTCGACCTTCAATAGCATCCCATTAGGAAGGTCGGATAGTCTCTATTCTGCTTTTACCTTGGCTTTGATTCTGGGTGCGTTGGACTTGGTCAGCTGCTTCTCACTGGCAGCAGGGATCAGTATGTCACAGTCGGCCTCTAAGATGCTCCCATCATAAACCTTTGCCTTGGGGAAACCCAGGATTGATCCATGTTGCTGTAATTGATTGAATATCAGAATTAATAGCTGCACCAGAGTTTAAATGCTTATATTTAGTGCCAAATTATATGAAGACAAAGTTATCTTTAAAGTTACATTTTACAAAAGCAAGCAATGGAAATAGATTTAAATAAAGCTATTGCAAAACTTGACAATATTCAGGATAGTTCAACTGCTCAGATATTAGCTTTAACATACCAATTTGAAGTCTTCCAGTTCCTTTGGGTCAATGCCATCTGGATTCCATATACTCCCATCAGATTCACCAACACCAACGCATTTAGCACCAAAGCGATGCAAATATCTCATAGAGTGCAGGCCCACATTACCAAATCCCTGTAAAGAACAATTACGTATGACACACAAAAAACAACTTCCTACTAAAGACAGACGGTAAGTCACACTCTGTCCAATGCAACTTGACATTCTGCTAAAAGAAATTCTCAAAATCCTTTTGCCAAAAGAAACATTGGACTAAATGGCTTCCCTTCAACAATAAATTTCTATGTTTAGCAATGAGGAACCCAACCCTTTGTTGTCTATGATAATGAGACCTGAAGGAGTTTAGTCAGTGCAGCCTTGGTGAGTTATAAAGAAATGATAGTGGTGCCAACCATACCACCCAGGTCCCTCATGACCAGATGTCCTTTGGTACTAAAAAGGTAAGTCACTAATTGGGAGGAATATGACTTCTATTTTAAAGTAACATTCAACTTAATTCCTTTAAGTAAAATAATCAAATACCAAACAAATTCTTTCTGTGTACCCCTAATAGTTTAAGTGATTTCCCATTCTGGATACAGTTTCATTTTTTAAATACTGATCAAAAGAAGTTGGTGATGCCCCGCCGGTGTGGCTCAGTGGTTGAGTGTCAACTTATGAACCAGGAGGTCACAATTTGATTCCTGGTCAGGGCACATGCCCGGATTTCAGGTGCGATCCCCAGTGTGGGGCATGCAGGAGGCAGCCAATCAATAAAAACATATTAAAAAACAAAATGAAGTTGGTGATAGCTTCATATGTATCCTAGAGATACTTAAATTGCTTCTAGTCACATAATCATACCAAAGCTCACACAATAAAGGGTGTAGTATTCTGAAAACAACCATTCTAAAACTTAAGAGATTAAAAATAATCAAATTTTAAAAACTGCAAATCTAAAAGCAACTTGTAAGTTATTCTTTAAGAAACAAAAACTTTTACCTGAACAACAAATGTTTTATCTCCAAACCCTGGTGTCATTCCTAAAATGCTCATGTAAGAGGCTTCATTGATGAAGTTTTCGATTCCATGGAAAACTCCTCGGCCAGTAGCAGAGATCCGTCCGTGGATCCCACCTTGACTGATGGGCTTGCCAGTGACACAGGCATGGGCATTAATATCCTGCAAGAGAAAGCCAGCACTTCAGAGATGAAACCTCAGGAGAATTTCCTACGATGTACCAATGGAGTCAAGGATAGAGCCAAACACATTCTCATGCAACTAAAATACGCTGTTTAGGAGTGTCATCAAGAGGCACATGACTCACTCTTTCAGATTTCTGTTCCCAGACTAATATTTCCAATGGGAGGAACAGGGCGTTAGGAATTTAACTTAACTAGATTCCTAACGTACAAATATAATGTCACAAAAATAGGTAGTATTTTCTTTAAAAAAAGATTTTTTATTAATTTTTTTCAAAGAGAGAGAGAGAGAAAGACAAATATCGATCCAAGAGTGAAACATTGATCAAACCTACAACCTAGCCATGTGCCCTGACTGGGAATCGAAATGGCAACCTTTTGGTGCATGGGATGACACCCAACTGAGCTACACTGGCCAGGGCCAGATAGTATTTTTAATAGCTTAAAAGTATGATTCCTGCCCTAGCCAGTTTGGCTCAATGGATAGAGCGTCAGCCTGCAGACTGAAGGGTCCCAGGTTCGATTCCGGTCAGGGCATGTACCTAGGTTGCAGGCTCCATCCCTGGCCTGGTCAGGGTGTGTGCAGGAGGCAACCAATCAATGTGTCGCACTCTTTGAAATCAACAACAAAAAATTTTTTTTTAAGTATTATTCCTGCCCGGCCAGGACCAGCGTGGCTCAGGGGAGGTCACACTTCGATTCCTGGTCAGGGCACATGCTGGGGTTAGAGCTCAACCACCAATGGAGGCAGCAGGAGGCAGCCAATCAATGATTATCATAATTGATGTTTCTCTATCTTTCTCCCTTCCTCCCGGAAATTAATGAAAATATAACAAAGTATTATTCTTTCAATACTTATATCCTACTTAGGATATATTCAAGCCTTAAGTGTCTTAAAATCTACCATTAAAACTTGAGTACATCACCAAAACAGAGCTTCGAAGGAAGAGGCATTATGGTGCTCTTCAGAGGGAAGGCTCAATGTTGTAAAGATATTCTTCTGTCAAACTAATCTACAAATTCAATAAAATACTACTTTTAAAAAAGCACTTAAAAACAAATAAACTCAAGTTTGCCTAAAAAGAAGTGGGCTCTAGCTGGTTTGGCTCAGTCAGGGGTCCTCAAACTACAGCCAGCGGGCCACATGCAAATACAAATATTGTATTTGTTCCCGTTTTGTTTTTTTACTTCAAAATAAGATATGTGCAGTGTGCATAGGAATTTCTTCATAGTTCTTTTTTAAACTATAGTCCGGCCCTCCAACGGTCTGAGGGACAGTGAACTGGCCCCCTGTTTAAAAAGTTTGAGGACCCCTGGGCTCAGTGGATAGAGCAGACTGAAAGGTCCCGGGTTCGATTCTGGTCAAGGGCACATGCCCGGGTTGTAGCTCGATCCCCAGTAGGGGGTGTGGAGGAGGCAGCCGATGGATGATTTTTTCTCATCATTGATGTTTCCATCTTTCCCTCTCCCTTCCTCTCTGAAATTAATCAATCAATCAATATATATATATATATATATAAAGAAGTGGGCCAGCAAAAGTACTCAAGGAAAAAAATGGCATTTATACAAGTAATACAGTTCTCAGTTCTGTATTACTGAGAACAAAATAATTCGGGGCAACATGGAATAGTTACCAAAATAAGAAAACCTACTAACCTAGAAATTCTACTTCAAGGAAGAATAGACAAATTGGATTAGTGAGACAAGAAACTGGGCAGTCCAGTTATACAGAGGAAATCAATAAAAATGAAGAAAGTATTTTACATGATGGCTAAGGTACAGATTATTTAATAAGGCAATTTGCTACCCATGTGAAACAAGATAAAGTGCCTTACTTCACAACTTACCCCTACCGCCCAAAAGATTCCTAGCTTGATGAGTTAAAAAGTGATCTGGTGTTTTTCTGTATTGTTTATTTTTACAGGGAGGACTGAGAACTGTATTACTCGTATAAACGCCAACAGAAAGAACAAAATTAAGGAAGAAAAAACAGCAGTCTAGTAAAGTGATTGACAGAACTAGTTTCCCACAGTCTCTCCCATGAATGACGAACACTTAGAACTGCAAGCCTAGTGCCAAGTGCTTTCAACGGTGGAAATGCGAATGCCGGCACCGACAGGCATGGTGCCAGTCCTGGCCCCCAGCAAACCTAACTGCCCTGGGAGCCCAGGGAGAACACTGGCTCTTCCAGGTGGGGCTACACAACAGGAGCCGTGTGGTTCAGGTTCACGCCTGGAAATAACAAAACTATGCTTCCTTATTGTCCTGATTTTGAAATTCTGATCATTTTAAGGAAAAATCTTTATTAGTACAGCCTCAGGTTAGAGCTGGCAATGCCTCACAAACATCCTTTTGCTGTCACCACGGAGAATGAGCTATGAATAACCAATATCCTTGTCCACTATTCTGCACTCTTCAATCTAGCGTCTTGCTTAAAAATAACAAGAGGCCTGGCTGAGCGTAGACCTATGAACGAGGTCAGGGTTCGATTCCTGGTCAGGGTACATGCCCGGGTTGCGGGTTCGATCCCCAGTAGGGGGTGTGCAGGAGGCAGCCGATCGATGTTTCTCTCTCTCTCCCTTCCTCTCTGAAATCAATTAAAAATATAAGAACAAGAGATCATACCCAGAGCTCACTGAACACAAAAGGTGACGTGTAAGACTGGCACTTCTAAAATTTCTTGGTTGAATTTGCCCGTAAAATCACCCATGCCTTGTGTTTTCCTTATGAAAAGACGTTATTTATGCTTTTTATAAATAATAAACTCTACTTTAAAAAATATTTTTATTGATTTCAGAAAGGGAGATGGAGAGAGAGATAGAAACATCAGTAAGAGAGAATCATTGATGGGCTGCTTCCGGCATGCCCCCTTCTGGGGATCGAGCCTGCAACCCGGGCATGTGCCCTTGACTTGAATTGAACCTGGGAACCTTCAGTCCACAGGCTGATGCTCTGTCTACTGAGCTGAACCAGGTAGGGCATAACCTCTTCTTTTTATTAGCTTTGTGGCTCTTCAAATTCTCTATTTCATCTTGTGTCACTTAAAAATTTTTTTTTTAGGAATTTATCCATTTCATTTATGTTGTAAATTTGTTATTGAATAAATTCACTTATAAAAAAAGATCCTATTTGGGAATGACAGTCAAACCAAATTCTTTGTTGTATAAATGTCTCATACTGCTGTTTTATTTCAGGGGATTTGTGTAACTGACCTGGTGCAGTATTTATAAATATAAATACTCCTTTGTGCTAAGGTCATTATATGATTATTCATTTAATTCTCATGACTGTCTCATGAAGGAAGTAGTATTATAATTGCCATTTGACAGAGGAGGAAGTGGAGGCACTGCCACAGGTCAGAGCTGGTGTGCGAAGGAGCCAATCTAGAATCCAGGCTGCATGCCCATGTCCCCCTACAGATTGCACCCAGGGATCCAGACTTATCTCTGCGAACAACAAACATCTTTCTCGTGGGACAACAGCCATCTTTCTAACTGTCTTCCGTTTTTCTTCAAGTGTGGAAACTACTCTTCACGCCCCACTCCCCTCTCCACTGCCCCTGCCCCACTCCCCTCTCCACTGCCCCTGCCCCCCTCCACTGCCCCTGCCTCACTCCCCTCTCCACTGCCCCTGCCTCACTCCCCTCTCCACTGCCCCTGCCCCCCTCCACTGCCCCTGCCTCACTCCCCTCTCCACTGCCCCTGCCCCACTCCCCCTCTCCACTGCCCCTGTCCCACTCCCCTCTCCACTGCCCCTGCCCCTGCACTGGCTCCAGGACAAGCCAGTTGCTGAACTGGTTTCTCTTCAGAAATCCCCCCTCCCCAATGCCCACAACTCATTCTTTATAACTGAGTGCTTTCTTCCCTTCAGTGACTCCAATGCTAGGACGGGCTAACATCACTGTCTTTCTGGGCTCCTTACAGGCTCCTGCCCCGCAACAATCCCATTCGCTACCACACACAGAGTGAAGCTTCAAAGGCACACTGAGCGGTGTCAGACACTCACTCTAACTAGTGCTGCATTAGTTCCCTCTGCATGCAGGACAGAGACCAGATAATCTGGTCTGACCCTGCTCTGGGGACCTCTCTCAGGCCCTACAATCTCGCTCTCTATTCTGGCCACCATGGTCTCCTCCAAGGCCACCTCCTGCACGTGAGAACTGTTACCCAGGCGCGTCCTTCCGCTTCTACCCTCGCCCTCCCTTACTTAGTTGACGCCTACTCATCCTTAAAGAAGGCGTCTCTAAGCTTATCTCCTAGACGTGGCCAGGCTCCCATTGTTCTTTCCATAGCATCGGAACTTGTAGCATTCACCACAATTGTACCGAACACCTTGTTACACGTAGCCCTGCAGGTAGTCGGTGCTCCACATATTTTAAGTGAATGTCTTCTCCTTAAATATTTGTTTTTCAGGGCTTAATCCCTTTCAAGGACAGAAAGTTAGTTTTCTTCTCGGGTTCTGTATCAGTGGCATCACTTCTGCTCAAGTCCTTCTGGTTCTCTCTGACTCGACATGGTCTTTTTCCTTGACTCCACGCGTCCTATCCGGTCTGGCCAAACTGATGTCTGCCAGGTGCCAGTGCTGCCCCCAGCCCCTGTGCAGGAGGTTCTCCCTCTGCTGGTGCAGCCTGACACTGCCTGCAGCCCTCCCCCAGGGACAGTCAGCATCAAAGGCTCCATCTGACCAGCGGGGAGAACAAAACCCCAGGGTCTCATAGTTTTGTCCTAGTCCATGTACCTGTTCCCTCTCTCACAACCTTTCTAAATATGCCTTCTCCTCAGACCATCTGAGCTCTACTCCAACTCCCCAAATCTCCCGCTGTCCAAATTCCACCCATTTACAAGTTCTAACCCAAATACCACTCCCAGGAAGCCTTGTTTCAGAAACCACAGCTCTCTGTCCTTGCACCCACTATCTCCACACCTTATCTGCTTAGGCCTCAATTTGCCTCAATAGGAAGGTGTGTCACCCAGTAGTTGACCCCTCTCTGAGGGCACCATCCCGGCATCCAGGATAGGGAGGCATATAAGGCAAAAAGCTCAATCCGTGTTCCCTACATTTATGGTTTAAGACTAGAGACAGAAGTAAAATCACATGCAAATCAAGGTATGATTAAAGGGGAGGAGAAACGCCCGGTGAATTCTTCCTTGTCACATATAACACAACTTGTTCTTTCTTGTAGACAGCAAATGAAGCCCCGGGGCCTCTGGGTGGGTACTCACATAGTGCCCGATGGTGCTAGCATAGGTGTCTGCAATCCAGGACATCTCTCGCTCGCCCGTGCTCATGTCTGGGGCAGGCACGTCAATGCCTGGACCTGAGGGCACAGGGAAAAGCATCGCACCAGTCTCGAAGATAAACTCATCTCAAACACAAAGGCCTTGTAATTCTCCAACAAAGCTACCGTGGCTAGGGAACTTCAGATTTCACTTAGGAAATGAAGTCATGGTGATATTTACTAAACGTTTCACTACCAAATTTATACACACACAATGTTACATGGAAATTCCTTCCGCTGGCATTTAGGTGCAGTAGAAGCCACTCAATAGGCTTCTGTACGTGCCAGCATTGGCAAATCAGTCCGGTCTTGGGATCTCAGTTCCTTAAACTGTAGCCAGATAACAACGCCATCGGCTCTGATGAAGAGGGCTGTTGTGGGCAGAGAGTACTTGTGTGTGAGAGAGCACGGTACCATACCTTACTCAGGTGTAAGATCTCCTCCGCTAATAGAAGGAGGAAAAAGGACATTGCTAAAGCAGTTATGGTAAGCCCACATTACTTTACACATGATGGAATGCTGCTCTGACCTATTCAAAGCTTACTCGGTGTATATAAAGTTTTAGGCCTTGGCTTTTAATTCCTCAGATCACAGTAAACAAAAATAACAAGTTAGCTCAAAAGCAGCAATAGGTATCAATGACTATACACAGTGAAATTCAGATAAAAATGTGTTGCCCGGCTGGCATGGCTCAGTGGTTGAGTGTCGACCTATGAAGTAGGAGGTCATGGTTCAATTCCCAGTTAGGGCACATGCCTGGGTTTTGGGCTTGATCCCCAGTGGGGGACGTGCAGGAAGCAGCCAATCAATGATTATCTCTCATCATTGATGTTTCTCTCTCCCTCTCCCTTCCTCTCTGAAATCAAATAAAATACATTTAAAAAATGTGTTAAATGATGCTCACTCAAATATGTAAAGGCAGAAATATGTAGACATACTTCTACCAAAGAAAGTGAGAATAAAAGGATGATCTATGCCCATGTAAATGACTTAGCACCATCACCAAAACAGACATGAAGAAAAATGCAGGTTTCATACACCATGTATATGTACATATATCTCTCTATGTCTCTATGTATAATAACTATGCACAAACTCATATGCATACATGTGGATAGAGTTTGGAAACATATGCACAAACTTGCTCACTCTTTGGATTTCATCTTTTTTATAGCTTTCTATATTGTTTCAACTGAATAATAAAAACTCATTGTCCCCAAGAAACCAGAAACACCAATCAGAAAGGATATATGCACCCCTATGTTCATAGCAGCACAATTTACAATAGCTAAGATTTGGAAACAGCCTAAGTGCCCATCAGCAGATAAGTGGATTAAAAAACTGTAGTACATCTACCTACACAATGAAATACTATGCTGCTGTAAAAAAGAAGGAACTTTTACCATTTGCAACAGCATGGATGGAACTGGAGAGCATTATGCTAAGCGAAATAAGCCAGTCGGAGAAAGATAAATATCACAGGATCTCACTCATAATCTCAATCATATGTGGGATATAATGATCAACATAATTTGATGAACAAAAATAGATCCAGAGACAAATGGCAGGGGTGGTGGGGGATTAGAAAGCAACCAAAGGACTTGTATGCATGCATATTAGCATAACCAATGGACATAGACACTGGGGCGGTGGGGGCTTGCCTGGGGTGGGAATGGCTGGGGGGTGGGTGGGGGAGGGGCAATGGGGGAAAAAGGAGACATATGTAAAACTTTAGACAATAAAAACAAAACAAAACAAAACAAAAAACTCGTCTTTATAAAAAGAAAAACACAACTTAAAAAATGGTTAAACTGCTTGGCCGGCGTGGCTCAGTGGTTGAGTGTCAACCTACGAACCAGGAGGTCACAGTTCGATTACCGGTCAGAGCACAAGCCCTGGTTGTGGGCTTGATCCCCAGAGTGGGGGGTGCAGGAGGCAGGCGATCAATGACTCTCTCTAATCGTTGATGTTTCTCTCTCTCTACCTTTCCCTTCCTCTCTGAAATCAATTAAAAACATTTTTAAAAAATGGTTAAACTATTAAGTCTCTCCAAAATGAAGATCATTCTAAGAATTGTATTCAAGTTCTTTCTATAATTTTTACTTTTAAACCAGCAATAGAAGGTACATTTTAAGGTTCTACATTTCAGGGGCCAAGGTCCTAGACACTGCACTGCTTTGTACAAGTTAGGATGCAATGGACAAAAACTGGCATAAGACAACTTTGAATGGCCACGGTTTACTTCCCTCACTCTGCCCTCCTCCCAACTCAGTCTGGATCTCTATGCCCTGGTAGCTTTTTGAAGGCATCTTATAAAGCTCATGAACTGTAACTGTCCAAACCTACCCTCACCCCACACGACTCTCATGCTTGGAAGGAGTAACGCTATATTCTAGCCTCATCCTCTGACAAAAGGGCACTAACGGGAACATTAGGTTACTGCAAGGGTATTTTTTTTACAAAGTAAAAGATTGTAAACTTAACAGTTTATAAAGAGGATATCTAAATTCATACAATTAACAGCCTATTTCACAAATTAAAAAAAAATTGAAGAGGAAAGAATACTTCTTGACTTATTCTATTAGTCACTACTATCTGATATCAAAGATTTCACAAGAGCCCTAGTTGGTTTGGCTCAGTGGATAGAGCGCCGGCCTATGGACTGAAGGGTTCTGGGTTTGATTCTGGTCAAGGACACATACCTCAGTTGTACACTTGATCCCCAGCCCTGGTCGGGGCAAGTGCTCAACAACCAATCTATGTGTCTCTTATACTGACTGGTGTTTCTCTCTGTCTCTCCTCCTCCCTTCCACTCTCTCTAAAAATATCTTTGGGTGAGGATTAACAACAATAATAAAAGACCTCACAAGAATCCTGCAGACTAATATTCTTTAGAATATCAAAAAGAATAAAAAACTTATGAATAAACTTTCAAAAGGTAGTTTAAGACTTGTACTCTGAAAACTATAAAATATCACTGAAAGAAATCAAACACCTAAACAAGTGGAAAAATATTCAGTGTTATGGACTGGAAGACTTGATATGGTTTTGATAGCAACACTCCACTGTTTTCAGATTCAATGCTATCCCTCACAGCATCCCAGCTGACTTTTTTTTGCAGAAATTGTAAAGCTCATCCAATGTGAGAGGGCCAGGACTCAGACTCAGGTTAAAATTGCAACCTGAAACTGTGGAGAGGGAAGTCAGAAAAGAAGAGAAATAACAAATTCCACAGGTTTTCCCAGGAATAGTTCTGTGCCCTGGAGGGAAGGCGAGAAATCCCGCTTCCATCTTATGCTGCGAAGCTTGCTAGCCCAGAGGTCCGGGTTGGTTGCACTGTGGGTTAATAAGGAATGAGGCTTTTGCACAAAAGAAGTCAAATTGCTAGTACTTAAGCTTTCAGTGTTTCAAGGAATCACTTTTTAACCTTTGGAACTATAAGATACTTGTCAATATAGAGAAAATTAAGTTGAATAAACTCTGGCTAATGGGCAATAACTACAACTTAATAAAGTATAATATAACTCAAGACTATTAAATACTTCTGAGATTTCAGAGAAGAGGAAATGACACAAAAAATTCTGAATACTACCAATTGGCTGAACATGACTCAATTCACAAATCTCAGGATGAGTAGGCACTCCTGTGCAGGAGGCAGTCAGCTCACTAACTCGTGTAAGCCCACAGTGGTGTTCAAGAGGAGGCATGCCAAGAATCCAAATGCCTTTGAAATATATTCACGATAGGTCAAATCTAGTCAAGTTCTAGTATGATCTACACTTATTTTTATTAGTTTATTTAAGTCATACCCTTCTTCCCCCTTCCCCCCTAAAAAATAGGGCCAATTTCACAATAGGGATATCTTAAGTTCATAGGAATTTATGAACAGAGGGGGGAATATTGGGGAGAAAACCACAGGGACAGGAATAGAGAAAAAGTAGATCTTTCCTGTTAGTCTTCTTTAGTTTGACTTTGTTGAAAAGGCAATCATTCTAGTAAGTAATTTGATTTTATTAAAACAAATGAGAACATTTCTAGAACAAGAAAAGAAATATACAGACTCAGTGCTTGCTAATTAAAGATTGAATATTCATATATCACAGAAAAGAATATTCCTATTTCTCAAAAAGAACATATGACACAGGTAATTAGTATGATCTAAAACAGTGATGGCGAACCTACGACATGCGTGTCAGAGGTGACACGCGAACCCATTTTTTTGGTTGATTTTTCTTTGTTAAATGGCATTTAAATATATAAAATAAATATCAAAAATATAAATCTTTGTTTTACTATGGTTGCAAATATCAAAAAATTTCTATGTGACACGGCACCAGAGTTAAGTTAGGGTTTTTCAAAATGCTGACACGCCGAGCTCAAAAGGTTCGCCATCACTGATCTAAAACATCAACCAAATGAGTAGCAGTACCTTCAGAAATTTAGTCTGGCAAAAGCTCCCAGGAACAAACAAAAGAATGTCAGGAGCCCTCAAAATCAGCCAGTGGCAGCAGGGAGCCACCAGTGTGAGCCTCCCGTCTCGGCCTGCCCACTGCTTTGAAGGCACAGGCATGCTTAAGCCTCCAATTTCAAAAGGCACCAGATTTTTCACTGCTATCAGGGTTACTGCCTTTTACAGATGTGAAAATCTTTATAATACAGGCATTATTTAGTTCCTAAAAATATGGCCCCAGTGTTTCTGGAAGTTACAATAGACTGTGAAATGCTGTTAGAGGACCAGAACCCTTCACTGTGTCCAAGGAGAAGAGATGGAGTAGCCTCTCCTGGTGTCCAAACTGCACACTGGGAACTGGAATTTCCTACGAGAGACGTGTCATAAAGAGGCCTGGGTATCTCACCATATTCCTCACAGAACCCATCTCTCTCCCAAAGTAAAAAGGGAGCCCTTCTATGCACCGGTTCAAATTAAGACAATTACTTTTGAGATGGCCCCATTCTATGTGGAAACCTCCATGGCAACACATACCAATAAAGCCCTTCTTTGCCAGTTCCATGGTGAACCTCCTTGTGATCTTTTCCAACTCATTATCCTGTAAAGAGAAAAACCAAAAACAACGAAAAAGACTTTGATAGGAAAATCACCTGTAGAAAAGCTAGTTGCATCATATTTTCTATTTATAGGACATTTTCATATAGCTTCTTGTTTTTTTTTTTCAGAACAACTCATAAAGTGGGCACTTTAAAGATAAAAGAAATGAGAGATCAGAAATTAGGTTATACAAACAACAGAAGTAGGGCTCAAATCCTAGTTCCTGTTCTCTTTATGAATATAAAATCATATGAGTGCTCCCTATGGTCTATTTTCATTTAAAGGGAAAATTTTTAAAAGAATAAAATCACATATTTATTATGTTTGTGTACAGATGTTAATTTGGTACTACAAAAAACACAACAACAATTAACTTAATTATCTTGGAACTGAGCATAAACAGTAAGATTTTTTATCAGATTAGGTAAGATATTTGTCACTAGAATCTTGAGATCCTGATACACAAATCTCAGATCATAGTAATTTATAAATATAAATATAAGTGCCTAAGAATATGAAGGTATTAATTACCTTTTAACCAAGTATGAAAACTGACATTAAGCAGATGACCTTTTATATGGCAAACACTCAACTAGTTATTTACTTGCTTTTCCATTCCTTTTAAAAGGGACAGAGACCATCAACCTCACTGATATTGGGGGAGGGGGGCAGGGACACCTAGTAATTTCAAGTCCTTTGCCAATGCACCACATGCACAGATGTCATGGTGATACTTACGGAATAGTTCTTGGGGTTGATCTTAACACCAGCTTTGGCACCCCCAAATGGCACATCTGAAACAGAAGGCTGAAGGTTGTTATTCCAAAGAAAGGATAACACACTTAAAAAGGAAGAAAGCACTATGCAACATTACATAGATGTGCATGATTTAAGCTTTAATTTCGGAAAATTCAAGCAATAAGCCCGTATCGACCTCTTCTAAAATGTTGCACTTTAAAATTCTAGTGAACAGAAACTATAAACCCAGGCAAGTTACAATGCATACTTAATCAGTGTGCTTGACTATTTCTGAAAGCAAATAGCATACTTATTTTCCTTCTGCTCTTATGCACTAGATTATATGGAAAGGGCCTTAAACAAAGGTCTATACTTAAAGAAAATCCAATTAGATGGTATAAAAAGTTCCCCATTTGAAAACAGGTTATATCTAGCCCTGGCCGGTGTGGCTCTATTGGTTGAATGTCGCCCCATGTACTATAAGGTCGCCAGTTTGATTCCGGTCAGGGCACATGCCCAGGTTGTGGTGTGTATGGGAGGCAACTGATCAATGTTTATCTTTCTCTCTTTCCCTCTAAAATAAATTTTAAAAACATTAAAAAAGACTAAATCTTGCCCTAACCGGTTTGGCTCAGTGGATAGAGCGTCGGCCTGCTGACTGAAAGGTCCCAGGTTTGATTCCAGTCAAGGGCATGTACCTTGGTTTCGGGCACATCTCCAGTAGGGGGTGTGCAGGAGGCAGCTGATTGATGTTTCTCATTGATGTTTCTAACTCTCTATCCCTCTCCCTTCCTCTCTGTAAAAGTCAATAAAAATATATATAAAAAAAGACTAAATCTTAATTAAGACTAATTAAAAAATGACGTGAGCCTTAAACTGTGAAACAAAAAAAAATCAGTTCTGATAACATATATTTCTCCAACATCTTAAAAGTAACCTTGTAAATAAACATATTTCCCTAAAGAGCTCCCATCAGGTAACAACAAAAGAGATCACTTACCAACCACTGCGCACTTATATGTCATCAGAGAAGCCAAAGCCTTCACTTCATCTACACTCACGTCAGTGCTGTACCGAATACCTGTGGTGTTTAAAAAAAGGGAGGGGAGTGAGAAAGAAAGGAATGCATTTAGAACATCCTAATAGGTTAAAAAAATAATGCTACAAATAGAAAATGTCCCCCCTTTTTACATTTTACACCCTGGTTATTTCCAAGAAGCTAACGATGAAAAGTCAATATGAAAGGCCAGAGAGAAAGCTGCTAAGTTGACACCCAGAAACCACTCCAGGATGAGCGCTGACTTGGGGTTTAAGCATTCTGATAAAAAGAAAAAGACTGGTGTTGAAGCCCCTTTTGCTCTCTGGCAGGAGTAGCTAAGAGCATCAAATAGAGTTCCTGGGGATTTAGAGAGGAATAAGAACCTGTTCTTCAGTGACTGACAATCCAGTAAGAAGTAATAGTAACTATGATTTTACAAGAAAGAAATTACCTTCAAATAAATGATTTTTACACTTTTAGGAATGCAACTAACTCAAAGTTTTATTTTATTTTACTTTTTGGTTTGGGTGATTTGGTAGTGGGGAGTTCAAGGAATTTGCTTTCTGACAACATAAAGATATGGGCAAATGGATAGTCAACAAGTACGACAGATCCAACTTCGATATCAGGAGGCTAAATAGAGGTTTTAGCTCCAAATGGGTATATTCAGAGAACCTTCCTCTACTCACCTACTGCCAGCCTCTCTTAACCAAGAAATGAGAGAGCTGAGAAAGCCATTCCTCCTTCCTGGAGACAAGCAATTCTTTTCACTCTTTCTGCAAGGATGGGTGGGTGGCCAACCAGATAGGCAACTTTAAGTCTGAATGTCCCTGTATTTAGAAGCATAGGTGTTTGGTAGAGGGGACACAGAAGTTAGGTATGCCCACTACTTAGGTTTTAGGAGTCTTGATCAATCACCCTTCTAAGTTGTGTAGGGTTAAGCCATGTTGTGCACTCCATAGTCCATTGCTTCTTAACCCCAAGGAAGAAGGCCTGAGTGTCTGCGCACTGGTTGGGGCTCCCTGACACTGTATGTGTTTGTGCATCATCAAGGGTGTCTGGATGAAGCTGGGCACAACTTCCACTGAGAGGCACAGGAAATGGGGGCCCAAGGACATCTCAAAGAATTCTGGGGAAAAAGAATTCCAGATAGAAATATATAACATCTAATGAACTGGCAGTTTTAAGGAAACTTCCCTTGTCATTTTTAAAAGCTAGTTTCTTATGTCTCAGAAAACATCTATTTATACATAAATTATGTTTTAAGATAATTTTATCTATTGTGTATGTGATCATAAACAGCAAATACTGAAGCTGAACATGTGTCTGTGGCTTATTAGAAAAATAAAATGATTACATTTAGAGAGGTGACCTCTTAGAATCTTACATAGAATGGGTTCTCAGAACATCTGTGGAATAAACTTGTTAAGATCTAAGACTGAGAAATAACAGGTATATTATTATTTTTTAGCAAATAGCCAATGTCTGCACAGCCTGCTTCCTTCCCCATTTCTCAAGTCCCTGTTACACTTTTCATTCCAAGAAGCCCCCCCTGACCATCCTATTTAATAGCACCTCTTCCACACCCCCGCTTTCTAGCCCCTTCTATCTTACTTTATGTTTTACCACTGACTTTGTTATCTACGTGTTGACCTCCTGGCTTGCCCATGAAGACTGCTTTATTTATTGCTTTAATTCCTGATGTTTCATACAGGAAATGGCATGTATTACACTCAAACACATGTTGAATAATATATGAATATTTCTTGACACTTAAAACTTAAGGTGGAAAGAGAAAAGCCAGGGCCACTAAATTCTGATATACATGTAAGTTCTACATAATTCACCCAAAGTGCAAAGACTAAAAAGTATTGAAAAGCTAAAGTACTAGCACCTAAAATATACTACAGACAAAAACAATAAAATTTATAATATTAAGACCAAGTATTTGCATTGAGGCCTGTGCAGGTTCCAACCTGTCCATGGTTTGGAGTTGTTATCTGCCTCATAAAGCAAAGTAGAGGGTTTATCTTCTGAGAAGACCAAGTTGTCTCCTCCAAGCCTCTACATAGAAAAACAAAACAACCCAAGAATTGTGTCTTTAAATGAAATGAGGAAATGGCGTTAGGCCAGGGGCCTGGCTTGGATGCAGTGTCCAGCACTTCCTAAGCAGGGCCCAGCGGCCAGGCCGGGAGCACCTGCTCACCTGGGGAGGTGCGAGCGCTGCTCCTCCGCTTCGTGTCAGGATTGCACAGGACAATGCGTGTGAGGCTTAAGGAACCTTGATTTCCTTTTTTCTCAAGATAAATTCATGGGGATAGTAAAACAGTTTACCATTAGTTAGTATTCCTCCTATTCCACATAAAGCACGTTTTTCATTACCTTTAGAGCCCATGAAAGTAGTCACTAAGTCATTTTAATTTTGCTTGCTGTCTTAACACGTTGCGGACCAGTAGTTTTATTGCTAGCTTTACTCAGTGGCCAGATAAGTTTCCACTGAACGAGTACAAAAAACGTTTTAAAATTAAATACCTATTGCATTTTGAAGTTATTTATTACATGTTCTTACAAGCTAATGTCTTTTTAAAGTATGATACTTTGTAAAACACTGTGTAATATGCAGTGAGAATTCTCATGATCCATCTGCAATGTGTTAAGTGGGGGAAAATGTTACTTTCCCTTACTCAGTGTTTATAATTAATATATTCACCAGGAAACAAAATGTCTTGAAATACTAATACTCATAAGTCAGATAGCAATCCTAATACAATAGGCATCCCTTGTGTTTTGAGTTATGTCTCCCCACTTTTACGAAAGACCTACCCCAGTATCTGTTTAGGTTAACAGAAAGAAATCCAAAGAAATTTTCACTTTTACGAAAAACTGAAAAATGTTCAGCATGTTTTGTAATGAGCTGCTACAGGGCAGCACACACCCAGAGCAGTGAGTGGCACTGCGTTTAATATGTTAGTGTTATTTAGGTTTTATGTGTTATTTGGTCTGTCTGTTATTTTTTTGGGTCTGGGAGTGCTCAAATTTTTCCCCATATAAATTAATGGGGAAATTAATGGTAATTGCTTCTTCGATTTACACCATTTCGGCTTATAAAAGGTTTCATAGGAACACTATTTTTTTTGATAGCTTTTGGAGAGCAGGTGAAACTTGTCTTATAGACATAAATGTTAATTAGAAACTAGACCTCTCCTTCTACAAAAGGGTGTAAATAAAATGTCTAATTCATTGCAAAAGTCCTGGAATGTTGAGTCAGAAACTGTGCATGTATAACAAAAAACATGTTTCCAATGGTTAGAACACAGGAACTCTGGTTTCTAAAGTGAAATTTTCTTCCCTAGCCACACCCATTTAGAGATTTCAATGGCAAGACTTGGAAGAAGTAGCTGCATCAGTTACCTGCCCCCACAGCCTTTTCTGCAGGAGCTGTCAGGAAAGAGGAAGCGTGCTGGGCTGACATGGGTGGACTCAGAGGCGAATGCAGGGGGCACTGCCTGGGCTAAAGAAGAAACAGGTTTTCAACTAATCTGTGGCATATAAATGTTTTTATTTCTGGAAAGTGGAAGATATGCTAGTAAAAGTTACTTAAACTGTTAATCTGAAAAACACAAAGTCTCAAAGTACCTTAAATAAAATACTCTGTAGCAATACTTGAGACAAAACAAACTCCAGTAATAAAGGAGTTACATGCAGAGAAGCTAGTTGCTCTTCCTCCTCTGGGATTGGAAACCAAAGACAATTACTAAAAATATATTGTCACCTGAAAATTCTTAACTATATTTTGCTGGACACTAAGAATGTGACTGAAAAAAGATACACTCCACTGAGATTGTAAATTCAATGGATTAGCAGAACTGGACTACTAAAGGGCAAAATGATACGACACATACTTCGAAGTTCTGCAAGAAAGGGAAAACCTAGCATTTTTGGATGCCTAATACCTCAATACTCAGTTTGAAGACAAAGCTGTTCAATATGCACATACATACAAGAGAGCCAGAAAACCTTAAAATATTTCAAACCAAAATCAACCAAGGAGGTCATATTTGCAGTCTGAATATTCTCACTTTTTATAAAACCAAGCCTTTCCTCCTGTTGGGGTAGGAAGTGTGGCAGAGAAGGCTACAGGTGAGCAGGACCACCCTAGCGTGGGCCTGTGGACTGAAGGGTTTAGGCTCTGGTCAAGGACTTGTAGGCTCCATCCCCATCCCAGTGGGGGCACATGCTGTAGGCAGTCAATCCAATCGATGTCTCTCTCTCCCTTCCTTCCGCTCTCTAAAAATCAATGGAGAAAAAATGTCCTGGGGTAAGGATTAACAACAAAAAATTGAGCAGGACCAAACAAAGATCATATGGGGCACAGGGACATAAATGAGAAAGGAGAAAAATCTTATTCTAGAAATGGAAAGTAAATTCTGTGTTTTGGCATCTAGTCTTACTAGTACAGCACTGTTTGTCAGCCTCTGCTGACACCAGCATTAGGAATGTGTGGGAAGAAATCAGCTGAGTCTTGCACAGGGCTGGCATTTTCAATGAGAAGCTGGCTAAACTAGAAAGCAAATGGGGTGATTACGCAGGTGTGGACCACAGGACTTCTATCATTAGAAATGGGTCTAAAATCAAGGACAACTTTCTGATGGATAGCAGAGTAATCTGTGCTTTCAATTCAAAGAAACTAAAGAAAAACCACCCATGGCAATGTTTATTATTTATCAAGCTTGGTAAAGTTGGAGGATGGGCTGGTGATAGAATTAAGTACCTACTTTGCAATGGGAACTTTGAAATCATCCCTTTCATTCAAGAGAACTTAGCTGTTTTGAGCTAACTGGTATGCAGATGTCTCAGAAGAACAGTAATGAAATGCATACCAGTTAGCTCAAAATAGCCAATTTCTACACACAGCACAAAGCATTTCTGCCTTTTAACTTACTTACCAAAGATATTTCTTACTAACCTCAAGAGCCTAACCACTGGTGTGCACTAAGTTTTTCTAGGACAATTAAAAATCAAGAGCAAAAACTAGCTGAAGTTGCTATGGTGATGAAGAAAACACCAGCTTGAAAGAGTCAGTGAAAACCACAACTTGAATTGGCCCCAGTGTTTTTCCTTTTGCTAGTTGACACAAAACCAGAAACATACAAAAAAGCTCCTAGCAACCAAATCACCATTGTTTCTTATGCTGAATCATTAAACACATTCATGAAAATTCAAAAGGGTTTTAAATTATGTGAACCTGTATCTTTTAATAGGGTTTGATTTATTCACCAGAAGTCCAATTTCAAACTGTTTTCTCACTTTTCAGAATTTTTTCACTTAATACTAACATAATTTCCTAACTCACAGAAAAAGGTGAAGTCTCCCCTGATTACCACTTAGGGGTGACCATTCTTAGCCACTTAAGTGTATATGTATCCTTCCAAATCATTTCCCTGTATTTATGTACATACATATCTATAGAATATATAGCTTTGTCTTGTGCTTAAGTATTTACCTTATGGCCCAATGAATGAAATAAAGAACATGCACTTTAACAGGGGGAATCTTGTTAATTTTTAATAGATTCCTTATTCTGATAATTCTAACAGTAAACTTAGAGTCACACCTTCATACCAAACAGGTCTTGGAAATGATGCTAGTCAAATTGATGAAGTTCGAAAACATTTAGCAAAAGATAACAGTAACTCGCTCTAAAAGGGTTCCAAGGGGTAAAAGCTCAAAATTTTGATATCCAGTTTCATATAAATTATTCACAAGTCTAGCTGATATTTGAGATAGATCTTAAGAGAGAAAACGAATTATAGGTGGGCGGGAGACAAGATATGGTCAGGCACCACAGGCAGAAACAGTACTTTGCAAGGGTAAGATTGAGGAAGTGTATGCCTGTATTTCCAATGTTCCTAAGGATCACTTTAAACCAGATTTCCTTTTTTTCAAACCCCATTCCTCTCTCCTTACATAAACACTTTTTTGTCCCTGATCCCACCACTTTTCCTACTGGTGCCTCAGGCTAGAAATTTGAGTTATCTTTGACTCTTCCCTTCAACTCATACATACTTCCTGGTGGGTAATACCACCTTCCTTCAAAATGGCTTATCTGTCCTTTACTTTCATCTCCCCTGACCTTACCTATCACATCACATCATTCCCAGCTCCACTGCTGCTGGCTTTCTGGGCCCTCCTAAGTTCATCATTGCCCATCCAGCAAACCTCCAAGGAAAACTATCTGCTCCCACTCTGACACAAACGGCATGGGGGTTCCACACCAGCAATTCTCCACTTCTCTATACTAGTAATTTAGTTCACTTCGGACACTGACGACCCAGTTGGTGCATACTCCACGAGTGAAGGGCTCACTCCCAAAAGACCTCCCTCCCCCTCATTTCAGTTACAGTACTGAGTGCTCAGGGTTCCCACACTTTTGCCCAACGTGGCTACAAACTGGAGGTTCCCACAACCCCCTCCTCAGGTTTGATAATTTGCTATAATGGCTCACAGAACTCAGGGAAACACTTTACTTACATTTACTGATTTGTTAAAAGGGTCCTGAGTACAGGAGCTTCTGTCTCTGAGAAGCTGGAATATGCCATCCACCCAGCACATGAATGCCTACTGGGAAGCTCTCCCAACCCAGCAGTTTAGGCATTTTTATGGAAGCTCCATCACAGAAGCATAACGAATTATTAACTCGGCCTCCAGCTCCTCTCCCTCACCGGAAGGTGGAAGGTGGGGCTGAGAGTCCCATGATTTTAACCCCAGGGTCACCTTTCTGGTGACTAGCACCATCTTGAAGCCAACCAGAAGCCCACCAAGAGTTGCCTCATTAGATTAAAAGATGTTCCCATAACCCAGAAAATTACAGGGTCTTAGGAGCTCTGTGTCAGAAAATGAAGTTAAAGACCAACCATTAGCACAAATAATGCTTCCAGCACCCCTATCACTCAGGGATCCCAAGGATATTAAGAGCTCCGTCAGGAAGGGGGCTAGGATAGTACAAGAGATAAAAATAAATAAATAAACATTTGTTATGTCACAAAAACTTACTTCTCACAATTTACAGTCTGTTCCCATGACCCTATCCCACAGTCGCACCTCAGACCTGGGCTGAAGCCACCCTCTACGTTTCTCTTAAGCGATCTTCCCCCCTCAGTCTCTATACGGCCTTCCCTACTTCCAGACCAAGACTGCTTCTCCTCGTTACCTTCCTTAAATAATTACAGCAGCGCATTGTTTGGTGTGTTTTCAGTTTGCCATTTCTTGATGGTTTCTGGAAATGGAAAATGCTGAAAAAATGTACTGAGCTTAAAGCAAAGAGAATGATATAGTGCAGAAGAGATTTTGGTTTCTGCTCTATTTTTGGGAAACGAAAAAACATTTCAAAAAACAAAACAAAGCAATCAATGTGCGTGTCTTTAAGTCTCTTATAGTTCCCCAGCAGAGGATGGTACCTGACACAGAGAAGGCAATTAACAGGCACGCACTAGATACATCAACTGTCAGAAATCCCCATGAACTAATGTTCTTTAAATATTAAGTTTAAAACTGTTGCCTACAAGGAAAGAAAACCCCACCTAATGGAAAACGGATTTATTTGGAATTCAGTCTATAGTTTTAAATCCAACATGGGTACTGTTACCCTTGATTATTCCTTTGCTGTTTCTCTCTTGGTAAGAGATTAAAAAAATACTTCATGTAAATATTATGGCCCAATATGTACAATATGCTTTTTGAAAGGCCTATGCTGACATATATTTTGTGACAATGATAAATGGCAGAAGGGGTCACATTACTGACAATCTTTGTAATTGTCATTTGGGTCATGTTCATATTTTCCTCTAGCCAAGAAGTAATTCAGAAAATTAGGTCTCACAGTCTGACTCCAAGAATAATCAAGAGAAATAATACCAATTCTTGATAAACAAAGATTTTTCTTAGTTTTTAAGGAAGAGCCACTCAGAAGAAAGCTATTTAAAAATTATTTCATTGAAAATTCTTAACAATACATGTAATAATTGAGAAATGCATTGTTCTGGCTACATATGAAACTGTTAAACACCAAAGCTCTTCAAACCTCTTTTAATGGAGAACCTCTCTTTAAAAATGTTATTTCAGCCTGGCTGGTGTGGCTCAATGGTTGAGGGTCAACCTAAGAAGCAGGAGGTCACAGTTTGATTCTTGGTTAGGGAACATGCCCCGGTTGTGGGCTCTATCCCCAGTGTGGGGCAGGCAGGAGGCAGCTGATGAATGATTCTCTCTCATCATTGATGTTTCTATCTCTCTCTTCCTCTCCCTTCATCTCTGAAATCAATTAAAAATATATATAAAATACAAAAGAGTGCTAAACCCACTTTCTTCCCACTGTAAGCTGGAAAGTTCATGTTCAATTGCTATTTCTTGAACTTACATTTCAACACTACCCATTTGGAGTTTAATACACACTGTGCTTGTCCTCCGATTTTTATGCCCCAATTCCTGCAAAGTGTACTTTGCATCTAATGAGTGCGCAGTATTTGCCTTTCTGCATATGGGTTTTTTACTGAAAAGCAAACTAGCTGGATGGATTCACACAAACTATGGGAAGACTGAATAACAACCTGACATAGGTCTCCATCATTATCTTAGCTCTCCCTTAGTAGATTTGGCATGCGGAGGGGTTGGGGGTGAGTTTAGAGGCATTTGGCTCCCTTTCACCTCATTTTCGCCCCCCCCCCCTTAAAATAAAAGGCCTTTATAATAGCAACACAGTTCGTATTTAACTAAAAAGTATTAAAATTAACAGCAGCAGCAACATAAAGCCTCAGGGCTATGGTGTAGAAGACCTACAAATTACCTGTCATCTAACTGAACTTCCAGATGGATTAATCCTAAATTTAATTACCTACAAAGACTACATTTTATCTTGTGGCAGCAGATGGAGACACTCTCATACTTTCTTCTTCAAAATACTACCATTCACCACACAATGATATCCCAGAGGCTGAGGGGGACAACCAAACCTTAGCTGCTTCCACCCCTGCATCCAGTTGCCCAAAGACAAGAACAAGGACCATCTACCTCCTACAGTTTCCTTTTTGCATTTTGGCTCTTAAAAAACAAGTCAAGCCCTAGCTGGTTTGGCTCAGTAGATAGAGCATCGGCCAGTGGACTGAAGGGTCCTGGGTTTGATTCTGGTCAAGGGCACATGCCTGGGTTGCAGGTTCAATCCCCAGTAGGGGGCATGCAGGAGGCAGCCAATCAATGATTCTCTCCCATCATTGATGTTTCTATCTCTCCCTTCCTCTCTGAAATCAATAAAAATAGATTTTTTAAAAAGAGGGAAAAACTTAGTGAAGTTTATAGGGATTATGCAAAGCATCTTTTAAAATCTCAATACCTAATATATTCTGTATTTCTAAGACCATAGTGGAACCAAAGAGGTTAACAACTTTCTTTTAAGTAAAATAAGCTTTATATGTTTAACTGGAGGGAAAACCCCACTGAAAGTAAGTTCCTCTTAGAATATACGTTCTCTCTGCAATCAGACAAGGGTGATAAATGGGTACAAGATCCTGGAGTGCCATGAAAGCAAAGCATAAAAGTCTGCAAATTTTTCTTACCCATCCATTTATTATACTGTTCATTATCTTAAGCATACTAAAAAAATTTTAAGAGCTTTCATAGCAAAACCAATCCTCCCCAAACCTATTCTCTCCATACTTTCAAATTCTGAAAGAGAATAAACCTATCACTACAGAGGTCAATTTTCTTTTATATTATCTCGCAATGCTTGCTACTGTTTATTAGTTAAAATTCAACTTCTCAATGTTTATATGTTGGGAGTTAATAGAGCTTTCAGTGGCATCCCTTCTTGTAAATGGGATAATGGGAGAGAAAACCGTATCTTACATTCGCATAAGCAAGTGCTACAATAACAGCGCTTCAGGATGGCTGATGCAATTTGTTGCTAGGTTCAATATTATGGTATTAAAACTGCTGTGGCAACAAGAAGAAGAGGACCAATGAACTATGGTAAACTTTAGTTGCTTTAGTGAGTTTGTGGAGTTGTGATTTATAAAGATAGGAGAGGGCTTGGCTATTAGAACTTCCTGGACTGAATCAGATCCTGCAGAAAAAACAGCTAGTTCATTTATATGTCTTTTAAGCATCTGGAAAATACTGACAAAATAGTAATATGAACTTCATTTTAAAGAATCACTGCAGTTTAATATCTGCTAACTCTGCTTTTTCCTCCAACATTTTTGCTTGCTGTTCTTGAGAGTCTGAACTTGTATTCTTGGTTTACAGAATAAGGAAGTGGTAGGAAGAAGACAGGCAATGTAAGGAGATTGACAGTATGTACATTTTATATACTTTTGGAGCTGGAAAGGGAATCTAGAGGTCAAAGTGGTTCAACGCTGATTTTAGAACAGGAAACCTAAAGGATACTAAAGTGTTACAGATTAAGTCATAAAAGTGGGTGGGGTCCATGCAAATTTAGCCAGCAAGTAAAAGTAAATCATTAAACAGTTTAAAACAACCTTTGCTCCCCAGCTGAGAATGCCAGCAGTGGTCAGTTTTTTTCTGGTAGAGAGATTTCTAAAAATTATCCTTAGAAGTCAGCTGGTAAAATAGAACCCTGTGTCAGGTTTACAGAGACAAAGGGCACAGCCCTACAGCTCTCTGCAAACTCCAGCAAGACTCTTTACCTTCCTATTTGAGGTTACTTTTAAGCACCTTTAAAAATGTATAGTGAAATTTATTAGAGGAAATATGGAAAAAAAACCCACTTTTATTTTCTCAAAGAAAGCAATAGGACTGCATAAGCTAAATCCACATTCAAAAATTTAAAGTATGTATAGGATAACTTGGTGGTTACCAAATTGTAACCGACTCAGCTCCTTTCTTCACCTACTTATCTTTTCCCCAAGCTGAAATCCGGTGCTAGCCAGGACCAGTACACACCCCCCGGGCTATTTCATTCCATTGGCTGGCGGGCCACCCAACGGTCTACACCCTTTAGATTTACTGTCAGGACGCCCGGTGTTTATCAGAGATGTTACACTGCTCGTGTATTACTATTCTGTACAAAACAAAAACTGTCAGGATATAAAAATAATTAAAAAGATCAACGTGTAATTAACAAGTTCATTTGGTTAATAAAACTGTCTAGATCTCAAAGCTAGAGGCAGCTCATTTTTACGTTACTGTATCCTGTCTCAGTGCAAAAAAGAGGGAAAAATCATAAAGTTACTTCACAACCCGCATTCGGGTGAGTCACAGAAGCCCACAAAAACTCGCAGAGGCACAGCCAGATGGCCCGGCGTTCCCTTTTCTAGACGCGCACTTCGCCGGGACCCGCCCTGTGTCACCCAAAGGAGCAGCGCCCGGCGCTCCTCTGCACGCCGCTTCCCCAGGCAGCGCTCCCGGGAGGGAGAGGACGGCTCCCGGGGGCCTGGGCGGAAACCCCGGCGCACAGAGCCTGGCCCGCGGGCAGCGCGAGGGCCCAGTGCCCGCCGGGCCGGGGAGCGGTGGCCGGGCCGCGGGTCGGCGCCGGCGCGGGGCGGGGGCGGCGCTCACCTCCCTTGCAGGGCGTGCGGTGCTGGCTGTGCTGGGCCCGGTAGCCCTCGATGACCTCCCAGGAGCCGTCGTCGCGCCGGATGGGGAAGGACACGCTCAGCACATGGTTGCAGGGCTTGATGATCCGCAGGATGCCGCGCACCCGCTTCCGCTTCTGCTCCTCGCTCTCCCGGGTCCTCAGGTCCTCCACCAGCTTGTCCTCCACGATGCTGGCGCCGCGGTCGAAGAAGCCCTCCACCATCTTGAAGAAGTTGGGGTCGTCCTCGCGGTCAGCCGCCGCCTCGCTGTAGTGTCGCCGGGTGGGCGGCGCGAGCCCCGGCGGCGGGGCGGCGGCGGCGGGCTGCCCGCGGGCCCGGCCCAGCAGCGCCGCCGAGTCGGCTGCCGCGGAGCCCAGGGCGGCGGGCCCGGCGCGGGACAGCAGCAGCGCTTCGCCCAGGCAGCGGTACATGGCGGCGGGCGGAGGCGCTCTCGGAGGCTCGGGACCGTGGGAGGGAGGGACGGCCCGGCGCGGGCTGCCCTTTTATCCGCAGCTTCCTGCCTTCCCGAGCTGTCCCCTCCCCTCGGCGCTCGCCACCTCCCCAGGAGGACGGACTTCGCGGCCTCCGGCGAGCGTCGCCTGTGAATGGCAGGGCGGGGGCGCGCCGCCCTGGAGCCGCGCCTCCGCCTCCGCCGCGGCCTCCCCCGGCCTCCCTGGAGACAGCGTGTGCCGGCCGGGCCCGCGGGCACTCGGGGACGCGCGGGCGCTGGGAGGGTGCGGGCACGCGGGGACGCGCAGGCGCGGGGAGGGTGCGGGCACGCGGGGACGCGCAGGCGCGGGGAGGGGACGCGCAGGCGCGGGGAGGGTGCGGGCACGCGGGGACGCGCGGGCGCGGGCGGGCCGGTGCGCATGCTCGCCGGGCCGCGCGGGCCTGGAGCATCCCAGGGAGGGCGGAGTCTCAGGTCTGTGCGTGGCGCCCCTGGCGGGGTGCGGGGTACTCGAGGGGGGCTTTCTGGGGCGAGGGCCTGTCCTGGGAGGGGCGCGCCGGCCTCTGGGGGGCGCTGAGACGCCGGCCTCGGAACTGCGGGCGGTGCGGTTGGCGGCAGGCCGCGGTGAGTCACGGTGTCCCTCTTTCCGCCCTGGGCCCGGCGGCCGCCCGGTCACCCCCGGGCCTGCCCTGGGCGGTCCTGCGGCGGACGGAGCAGCGGCGGTTGGAGGCCGGGGAAGGGCTTGGCTGTTCGCACGGGACGGCGAAGAGCTTGGTGTCAGCCGGAGCTGCGTGTTTGAGGTGGCTTGCAGAAACGAAAGGAGAAAGCCTGGCATCTGGGGAATCCCTTACCGACGGGCTTTTACCACTTTCCAATTTTGTCCCTTTTAACCACTCATCCGACGAAGTTGGATAAAAGTTACGTAAATCGCTGCTGTAGCTTTCTGACATTCACTGACGGCGCTTCCCCTTTCCGGTGTGGAGGAACTAGGGGCAGTAATGAAGCATAATTTCCTATCTGGGCAGATCAGGGTGGTGGCCACGCCCCAGGCACACATCTTCAGGAAAAGGTGTGTCTTTGCCTAAAGCAAGCCCCGTGCTTTGTTCTGCGCCTCTGGGGTGGCGCCTTTGAAATGCCCCCTTTCAGACCCCTCCCTTAGAGGGCGACCACCACCAAGAGCACATCTGCTCTCCAGTTTCTGCAGGTCCCCTCGGGCGGGCGGCTCCTCCCCAGCCCCGCCTTGCTTTCCCCGCTTTCAGGTGGTCTTCCTGTGGCCCCTCTTTAGTTCCAGATGCAGAAAAGAAACGGCAAAATGGTTATTCTCAGGAGCGTTTGAGAGCTTCCTGGCAATGTCCTCAGTTTTGGCTCAAATAAACTCTTAAAAATTCTCTGCAGGTTTCCACGTTCCTTATGTTGACAAATATGTTTTTGAAATAGTCTAAAAACAAAAGCACTCCAGGGAATTCTCAGTAATGTATATATTAAATGGACCAGAATAGGCTTTGTAAACTTTAAGCTACATGAAGGTTTAATTATGTGCTGAAGCATACTTGACGAGAAATGCTGATGGTAGCCACTCTTGTGAGTAAGTTTGATGCCTGTGACAGTCAAGTCTGCGTTTTTAAGACAGCTGCTAAAGGCCACCTTCCCAGCTTCAGCGACCCCAGTGTGCTTTGGAGGTTTTAAAAGCCACCGTTGTGACTTGCAAAACTACTTGGCTTTCTGGCTTTCACTTTCTTCATCTATTAGAATATGGAAAAGAATGTTCTTAATTCTCACAATATCCTGCAAAGTATAAGATGACAACCTAGGTCAATTACATTGCATTAACCTCTCAGAGTACTTTCAAAGCAAGAAAGATGGTGCTGATATTTTGCAGTATTTGCTAGATTAAAATAGTCACAATTTATATTTGTATTGTGTTTCTTAGTGAAAAACATTCTTTGAACTGAATCCTGAATTTGTCTTGTAGGCCAAAAGATTAAGGTACCAAATTTGCTTTTCATTTGGTAGTGTTACCATTAACATTGTATCCCCCCCCAACCTTAATGTCCCAGAATAAAGTGATTAGAATCAGTAAACATGTGGACTTCCTTTTTTTTCTCTTCAGATGAAATTCTTTGGTATGTTTTGAGGAAAGTGGTTTAAAGGTTTGGTTTTATTGCTCTTGTTTATCCCTTTCTTGATAACCATTGCCTTCAGAAAAATAAATGTTTAGCTTTGCTTCCTCCAAGTCTTAGTCACCTGAATTCAAGATGGTGGAAGTGAGGCAGGATAGCAAGAAGCTACGATAATTCCTTGGAAAGTGGGATAGAAAAGCTGAGATAGTTACATAGCAGTTTGTGGCCCTCTAATAAATTCTGTCTTCCCAAAACCGAGGACACATAAGAGTAAATGGTTGTACTTCTCTCCAACCAGAGGGCACATCATGGAGATAGATAGCAGAGATGCAATTAGTGCCATTTGTGCCAACTACACCCAAGGACAGATGAAGTTAAGGGAATAAATCTCATTTTGGCATTGCAGCATAAAACTGATGAATATTCTATTGAAATCCTCCCTTAAGACCTCCCCCAAATGCCCAGCTTTTAAAACCCCTCAAAAGGAAGGTCACAGAGCCTGCTCTCCCAGGAATATGCCTGCACCCTCCTCCCGCCTTGTCTTCCCCCACAGGCCTGCATCTCCTACTGGGAGGAAACCAATGAGGCTGGCAGCCAGGAGCAATGGGCAGCAGCAGCTCCTCCCAGGCAAACTCCCTGACCCGGTCTCTGACTTCTTAGCCAAAGCAGCCCAGCCTGCATTTCCCTAGCCCTTCTTTGTTTCACCGTCCCCAGCTTTATTTGTTTATTTATTTTTTAATATACATGTTTTTATTGATTTTAGAGAGAGGAAGGGAGAGGGATAGAGAGATAGAAACGGATGAGAGAGAAACATCATTAATTGGCTGCCTTCTTCATGCCTCCTGCTGGGGATCGAGCCAGCCACCTGGGCGTGTGCTCTGACCGGGAATCAAATCCCCAGCTTTAATAAACGTCCTCTAAAAATCACCTGGACTCGTGTTGTGAAATCTTTCTTACACGAAGTCAAGAACCCACACACTACCAGCCAGCCCTAGGCAGACCTGCGAAGGGCCAGGCCCCCTTTCCAGTAACAAAAGGGCTTTGGAAGGAGTGAGGAAATTATTCATAATTGGGAGTTTGCTATGTGTAGATATCTTACAAAATGGCTCCACAAGAACCCTACAAAGTTTTATTTTTAAAATCTGCATTATGTTTTTAAATTATATACATGTTGTAAAAAATTTCAAGCAGTACAGATAGGTTTTAAAAAAAAAAAGAGTGAAATAATCTCCTGTCCCCATTTTGTAATTGGAGTGTCTCTTCACCCTCAAGTAGGTAGTCTAATTCCTGATTAACAGAAAGGGGCGGAAACTCAGAGACCAAGTAAATTGATGATCACCTAGCTGGTAAATAGCAGGCTGTGATTCAAGCCCATCTCTGACTCCAGAGTTATGCTGTTTTTACTATTCAAGAAATGTTTTAAGTGATTGTTGCATTTAGTTTAAAATTGTTTACTATGATGTAAAGTCCAGTGAGTTTCAGCTTTACGTTGGTGATTGCCTTTATAAAATATACAGATACTTTGCAAATTAAAGATTAATTATTGGTAGTAATATCTAATTTAAAAGGAGGGCCGGATTGAAGGGAATTTTGGTCATTTGTTAGTATCCAACAGACAAATAAATTTTCTCCCTTTGTGGTTTATGAGTTTTCCTTAACTATGTTAAAATTCTGGGTCTTTTCTTCTCAGCATGCTTTTGTGCTTCCAAGTGCTTTTTCAAATATTTTAGAAAAAGAGTTTTAGTATGAAGAAAGACATAACATAAATACATGAACAATGTAGTTGTTTTTAAAGTGACTTAATTCGAAAAGGTATTACATATTTTCTGCTTTCTCTTGAGGTTTGTCTATGGTGGACATTTCATTTAAATGGAATCATACACTATGTGGTCCTTTGTGACTGGCTTCTTTCACTCAGTGGCATGTTGTTTTCAAAAATACGTTTTTGTTGATTTTTTTTTTTTTTTTTTTTTTTTTTTAGAGAGAGAGAGAGAGAAACATTGATAGGCTGCTTCCTGCATACCCATACTGGGGATCTAGGTACCAACCAGGAATCAAACTGGCAACCTTCTGTCGCATGGGACGACGTCCAACCACCTGAGCCACATTGGCCAGGGTGGCATAATATTTTTAAAATTCATCCACCTTATAGCATGTGTCAGTATTTCATTTCTTTTTATGGCTGAGGAGTATTCATTGTATGGCTATATCACATATTTTAATCCATCACTGATGGATATTTGGGTTATTTTCACTTTTTTGCTATTGTGAATAATGCTATTATGAACATGCTTGTACAAGTTTTTGTTTAGACATATGTTGTAAATTCTCTTGGGTATATACCTCAGAGTGGAATTGCTGGGTTATATGCTAGCCTGTGTTTAACCTTTTGAGGTACTGCCAAACTGTTTTCCACAGCACCATTTTTATTCTTACCAGCATTGTATGAGGCTTCCAGTTTCACCACAGCCTCCTCAAACCATTATTATCTGATATGAAATTGTAGCTCATTTTGGTTTTGATGTGCATTTCCTGAATGATTTTTAAAAATATATATTTTTATTGATTTCAGAGAAGCAGAGAGAGGGAGAGAGAGAGAGAAACATCAGTGATGAGAGAGGATCATTGATTGGCTACCTCCTGCATGCCCCCGACTGGGGACCGAACCCACAACCCGAGTATGTGCCCTTGACCAGAATCGAACCCAGGACCCTTCAATCTGCAGGCCGGTGCTCTATCCACTGAGCCAAACCAGCTAGGGCATGTATATCTTTTTTGAGAATGTCTATTCACATCCCCCACCCCCATTTTAAAATTAGATTATTTGTCTTTTTATTGTTGAGTTGTAAGAGTTCTATCTATATTCTAGATGTAAATGCCATATGAGACATATGATTTGCAAGTGTTTTCTTTTACTTTTCTGATGGTGTCCTTTGCAACAGAAGTTTTAACTTTGAATGAAGTCCAATTTATAAATATTTTCTTTTGTTGCTTGTGCTTTTGGAGTCATGTCTAAGAAATCATTGTCTAATTGCAGGCATGAAAATCTACACCCATTTTTTTTGTAAGAGCTTTATAGTTTTAGCTTTTACATGTAGGTCTTTGATTCATTTTGAGTTTATTTCTATATGTTGAGTAAAGGGTTCCATTTCATTCTTTCGCATGTGGATATTCATTTGCTCCAGTGCCTTTTGTTGGGAAGACTATTTCTTCCCCACTGAATTGCTTTTGTACTATCAAAAATCAGTTGATCTAAATGTGAGGGTTTCTGGACTCTTCATTTATTTTCCATTCGTGCATATATCTATCCTTATGCTAGTACCACATTGTTTTGATTACTGTAACTTTACAGTAAGTTTTGACATCGGGAAGTAGGAGTCCTCCAACTTTGTTCTTTTTCAAGATTGTTTTGTTTTTCTGAGTCCCTTGAGTTTTAATAGAAATTTTAGGATTAGGTGGTGAATTTCTGCAAAAAGTCTGGCTGGAATTTTTATTGGAATTATGTTAAACCTATAGATTAACTTGGAAAGTAGTGCAATTTTAACAATATTACATCTTCTGATTCATGAACATGAGATGTCTTTTTACTTATTTAATTCTTTTAAATTTTCAGCAATATTTTGTTTTTTTCAGACTATAATAGAGATAGTTTTACTTCTCCCTTTCCAATCTGGATGTGTTTTATTTTATTGCCTAACTGCTCCTCATTATATTTTACTGTTGCATAGTATTTCATTATATGGATATGCCAAAATTATTTTTGCTAATGAATACGTATGTTGCTTCCAGTATCTTGAAGTTACAGAGGTATTACAGTGAATAACCTATTACTACATAGAACATCTCTTTTATCTCAGGACTATTTTTTAAAATAGAATAATCATCAGCTTTATTTAAAAATATATATACATATTATTGATATCGGAGAGGAAGGGAGAGGGGTCGAACCTGCCACCCGGGCATGTGCCCTTGACCCGAATTGAACCCGGGACCCCTTAGTCCACAGGCTGACGCTCTATCCACTGAGCCAAACCAGTTAGGGCCATTTTAGGACTACTTTACCTTCTTAAGTATGAGTAGTGAATTTGAACATAGAATTTAATAGTCGTCAGCATTTTGTTTTCTTATAAAGTGGCAAAAATATTTGGCAAAAATGGTTACCCTATCTACATATTAAAAATGATAGAATGAAACTAAATGATACCACAGATAAAATATTTAACTTTTAATTTTTTTTAAAAATATATTTTATTGATTTTTTACAGAGAGGAAGGGAGAGAGATAGAGTTAGAAACATCCATGAGAGAGAAACATCGATCAGCTGTCTCCTGCACATCTCCCACTGGGGATGTGCCCGCAACCCAGGTATATGCCCTTGACCGGAATCGAACCCGGGACCCTTCAGTCCGCAGGCCGACGCTCTATCCACTGAGCCAAACCGGTTTCGGCTATTTAACTTTTTAAATAGAGCAGTGATGGCGAACCTTTTGAGCTCGGCGTGTCAGCATTTTGAAAAATCCTAACTTAACTCTGGTGCCGTGTCACATATAGAAATTTTTTGATATTTGCAACCATAGTAAAACAAAGATTTATATTTTTGATGTTTATTTTATATATTTAAATGCCATTTAACAAAGAAAAATCAACCAAAAAAATGAGTTCGCGGGTCATAGGTTCGCCATCACTGAAATAGAGCTTTTAAAACAAGAAACTAAAATCAGGTCCCTATGTTACTAAGTTTAATAGGTTTTAGTTCACAACTGCTTGTCAGTACTTCATAAACCAGCCAGATGAGTATAGGGAGAGAGGAGTACCCTGTCCTATCGAATACCACATGCAGATAAACGAGACCAGGGTTTGAAAATATAGAGTAGCATATACTGTACTTAAAAGCAGTTTGATCATCATAATAGTTTGGCTTAAACAGCAATTTGGTTGAAAATGAGTATCACGTCTGTTTTTTTCAAGTATTGGTAATTTTGGTGCATTGTGGATTTTTTTTTTTTTTGAGTCTTTGTGCCATATTTTTCAGGAAAAGTTTTTCTAATATTTGCTTTTGTGTTTCTAATTGATTTTAGAAAAATTTATAATTTTTATTTTTTTCCCCTTTAGTGAGCATGTTTTTGTAATAAGCAAGAAAAGTATATCATCCTTGCCAGTGTGGCTCAGTTGGTTGGAGAGCAGTCCCATGCACTGGAGGGTCATGGGTTCAATTCCGGGTCAGGGCACATACATAGGCTGCAGGTTTCATTCCTGGTCACATTTCACCCCTGGTCAGGGCATGTGCATAGGGAAGGCAACTGATAGATGTTTCTCTTACATTGATGTTTCTCTCTCTGTCTCGCTTTGTCTCTGTGTTTCTCTCCCTTCCTCTCTCTCTAAAATCAAGTTTTTAAAAAGTTAGAAAAAGCCAAAACCGGTTTGGCTCAGTGGATAGAGCGTCGGCCTGCGGACTGAAAGGTCCCAGGTTCGATTCCGGTCAAGGGCATGTACCTGGGTTGTGGGCATATCCCCAGTAGGAGATGTGCAGGAGGCAGCTGATCGATGTTTCTCTCTCATCGATGTTTCTGACTCTCTATCTCTCTCCCTTCCTCTCTGTAAAAAATCTATAAAATATATTTAAAAAAAAAAAAGTTAGAAAAAGAGAAATATATCAAAGAAAAGGATCTGAAAATTTCAGGGTTTATAGTCTTTTTTTTCTTAACTTTTTCCCTAATAAATCAAATGTCAACTATATGTGCTTGTCTAGTTTGGTTAAGTTTTCATTTTGCTGCACTGCTGAATAATATTCAACGAAGGTTTGATCAACTTGCTAAGGGTTCTTTTCTTCCCATGTTGTGAGTAAATATGAAAAATAGTAGGACCTTTATCCCTTGAAGCATATCATGCAAGAAACAAGTGAGGTCTCTTAAAAATTAATTATACTCAGGTAGGATTCTAAAATCACCTGTATGCAACTCATAACTCTGTCTTTTTCTTTTTCTTTTTTTTTTTTTTTCAGTTGAGGTTAAGTTTTTTGTTTTCCTTCTGTGTAAAAAGAATATCATATTCACTCATTCATCGTTCAGATTGCCTTACCGATCAGCTCCATTTATTGGTCAATGTGAATGACCCTCTATAAAAGCAACTCTTAGATATCGTTAGCACTTTCTCTTTGGAAATTTTCTATCAGTTGTGATTTCAATATGGGATTGGAGTTTGTATAGTAAGAAAGTTTAGCTAAAAATTGGGACACTTCTGTGATGCTGGAAAATATACTGGAGAAGCAAAAAGTCCCTTCCCATTGACCATTGTGAAAGAGTTCTGGAAGAAACAGATTTTATTGTGAAGCATAGATATGAACATAATTACATTGGGTTCACTTCTCAGTGAAAGGAAAAGAAAAACATGAATGAAGCAGTAATGGCTGGAGTCAACTACAGTCACAGTGGTTTAACTTCCTAATCTAGGTGGCATGCAGTGAACAGATACTTGCTAGCTATATTACTTAGGGTGCTTTGGCCCTCAGGTAATAATATGCAAACAAAAAGGCTTGAACTAAAGCCATAAACGAACCAAGATAGCTATTATCTTACGAGAATTCCGGAGGCAAGGCTGTTTACTCCGTTGTTCGTACAGGACTCAGCGAGACCGCCGGGGACCCAGGTGCTCTTCTCTGTGTTAAATTCAGCAAGAGGTGACTATCTGTCCTCATGTTGTAAAATTGCTGCACCAGTTCCATGTGGTTATGCAGACACAACTAAGTACTATGTAGAAGAACAGCAATTTCCTCTCAGATCTCTTCGTTGGTGAAGAAAACATTTCCAAAGGCCTGCCTGTCAGCTTCAGCTCTCTTAGGCCCCGTAGCTAGGAATGGGTCAGTGCCCATGCCCTTGCTCTAAGGGAGGCTAGCAGGAGGACTTCCTGGCAGTTTTAGCTTCTAAAGTACAGGCAGGTTCTGCCAGCAAAGAAAAAGGCATGGGGGAAACAATTGCTAAGTTGGCAATCAACTGTGTTTGCCCTACTTGCCACAGAAAATTACTCACCTGCTCTGTGTTATTTTATTGTGATAATATATTTCCTTAGGATGCAAAGTTTAATAGGGATGAGATATTGTTAAATATGACACTGGAAATTGTGATGCTTGGGGTTTCATGTTCAGCCCCTTGAGAAATCTGCAGATGCTAATTCCCTTTGAAAACGATCATGTTCTCTACATTGAGAAATTTGCCGTCTACAGTAGTTCCCTTTGAAGTCTTATATAGTGTGATAGTTAATATTATGCTTATTTTTTTAACAGTTTTTTACCATTGACAGTTTGTAAGATAGTAACTCCAGTCTGTGATATTTACTCTGTTGCCAGACAAGTCAACAGAATAGAAACCTGTTCTCAACCTGCTGTGGAAAATCCGGGAGTTATAATGAAATGTCAGATGTTTAAATGATTTCAGCAGATTTTCAGGTGAAGCTGCCATCAGGAACGTATTCTCATTGTGCAAGTGGATTAAATTAACAAGAGGACTGACTAATCTGGTCTTTATACTGAAATCAGGAGTTCTTGTCTGTGTGCTAAGGGCAAAAATGACAGTCTCATTGGACTCTGGTATAGCAACACACTATGAGAGTACAGCTTGGGATCAGTCTATTTTGAAGGGACATGGAATGGGTATTCAAGGCACCCTGGACCTAGTTATTGTCCCCACAGTTTCCTCATCCACTGTGAAATCATTATGGTTGCTTTCTTGGAGGGACATCTACAAACAATGAAACACAAAGGGATTCCATCTTAGATTCAGAATTTGATACCTGCCAGCATCAACAGTGAAAATTCTGGTTAGATATTTTTAGAAGAGTGGTTGAAGTGTCTGAACAGCAGTATGTCAGTGCGAAAGTGCTAATACAGAGATAGAATAAGTATCAGGAACTCAGAAATAAAGAAATTTGTGATGAAAGGCTCAAATTAAAGCAAGCACTATTTATTCCTCCATTATCTGGTATATTTTTGTCTATTTTAATGAATTTTAGACTTTCACTATCTTCTGTAATTTCATAGTCTTTCTTGCCTCTTTTGAAATATAAATACTAAAAAGTGAGCCAAACTACATTAGAGAAGTAATCACAAATAGTTTTAAATTAATTAGAAAAAGTTTAAGTGGAAAAAACAAATATCCAAGCCCTGGGAAATTCCAGGTCCTTGCCTCTTATGGTTTTCATTTATTTTAACATTTTTGCAAGAGAAAATTAAGTGTATAAATAAGACTAACAGAAAGAGTGCCCCGTAAGTCCGCAATAACTGCATTTTTCAGCTATAGGCATTCCTCACTCACTCACTCTTGCTGTCTGTCTGAACTCAAATATGGTATTGATGGGATACTTAGATTTTATTCCTAGCCTATTCCTATAGATTCATTTTATTTCTATTCTATTTTTTTTATCACTATCCTTTCATATTGGTTTTCATTATAGAACATTTAAGTTAAAATTTTTTTTCTCTACAGTAATCAGTTAAAGCAGTAATAACTGGCAAAAAATGTATTAGAATTTAAAAAAGGATAAAACCTGAACATTCTGAAAAATTAAAAAAAATGCTTTAAAATGTGTATCTAGGATCATAAAAGCACTCCATTATATAATTAAGGTACCAATAATTGAGAAAAAATGAATAAGTATATTCAGTTTTTCCTCGTTTTAAAATTGATTTTTTAAAATTTTGAAATAGCTTTATTTATAATAATTTGCTTTGAAATAATTTTCTCTAGAGATAATATAGATTTACTCAAGAGTTGCAAAGATACTGCAAAGAGTTAGCTTACCCATCTTTCTCTGATGTTAACCTTTTACATAGCCATGACACGCTTATCAACACTAAGACATTAACTTGGATGCTTGGTGCCAGGTGGGCACGGGAAATATCAGGGGAACACTTTGTAAAGTATATGATTGTCTAACTACTACACTGTATATCTAAAACTAATACAAAATAATGTTGAATGTAAATTGTTGGAGAATTGGCCAGCGCACCAGAAGGCTTGAAGGTTCAATTCTTGGTCAAGGGCAGGTTCTGGGTTGCAATTTCAGGTAGGGTGTACGGGGGAGGCAGCTGCTTGATGTGTCTCTCTCGCATCGATGTTTCTCTCTCTCTCCCCCATCCCTCCCTTCCACTCTATCTAAAAGCAATGGGAGAATATCCCCAGGTGAGGATTAACAACAACAAGAAGAGACTCCAGCAGTGGGAGTGTTTGAGGTGTTGGGCCTTTGAGTCTAGGCTGAGTAGGGAACGAATGAAACCAGAAAGTAACTACTGGAATGTGAAGTGGTCAAGATGGATATTGAAATTTAAGATTAAATGGGAGAATGGTTGCTGGTTAAGACTGAATGCAAGACCTGGCTGTCAGATGGATTTCTGAAGTGGAGAGAAAGTGAAGGTTATTGGAGTTGAGATAAGGGAACTGTAAAGCTAGGGTGTTACAAGAGTCAGCTACACAGGAAGTGAATTGCTCAGAATGGAACCAGGTTCTAAGCCATCTTCAGTGAATGTGGGAGAGTGACCAAGAGGTCAGTAGATGACAATAACAAGGAGAGAGAGGTAGCAAAAGATGACATAAATCTCAAAAGAGATACTTTCATTTGAGGGTAAAGAACTGTGATTGTGCCCTAGCCGATTTGGCTCAGTGGGTAGAGTGTTGGCCTGCAGACTGTAGAGTCATGGATTCGATTTCAGTCAAGGGCACATGCCTGGGTTGCAGGCTTGAACCCCAGTAGGGGGCGTGCAGGAGGCAGCCAATCAATGGTTCTCTCTCATCATTGATGTTTCTATCTCGCTCTCCCTCTCCCTTCCTCTTTGAAATCAATAAAAATATATTTAAAAAAATGCCTCCAGTCAATGGCACACACATCCTATATAATCCTATATAATAACAGGCTAATATGCAAATAGACTGAACCATGAAACAACCAAACCACGGAACAACCGGTTGCTATGACGTGTGCTGACCACCAAGGGGTGCATGCAAAACATGGTGGGCTTTGGCAGCAGGCAGCAGAGCGCGGAACATGGCAGGCTTTGGCTGTGGTGGGATGGTGGAGCAGGTGAGCAGGGGTGCCAGACCAAGGTGGGGTCGCTGTCATAGGGGCAGGCCTCTGGTGGTTACTGAAAATTCTTTGCTCCCGAGTACTGTGGTCTCACCCGGCGCTCGCACCTGCTGCTGATGCTGGTCCTGCTCGCATCCGCTGCCTGCGCTGGAGCCACCACTTGCACCCGCTGCCAACAGCTGGTGCCACCCCGATAGCTCAGCGCCATGAGTGGGTGCAAGTAGTGGCTGCCGGCCCCGATCACCCCTGAGGGCTTCTCCACCTCCCCTTGCTCCTCGGGCGATGTGGGCAGCAGCCACCGCTCATACCTGCTGATGGCACTGGCCCCAATTGCTCTGCACCATTAGTGGGTGCCAGTGGGGCCAGCGCCTTCAGTTTGTGGGAGCGGCGGCCGCAGGAGCGGGGCTGCCGGCAGACAGAGGACTGGGGGCCATGGCAGGAGGGGCCAGGCGAAGGTGTGGAGGATGGGCCGAGACCCACCCCTGTGCCCACCGCAGCCTCATGGCCCACAGTTCCTTTCAAGGTGCATGAATTCGTTGCACTGGGCCCCTAGTTAGTTTAATAAAATGAACATTGCTGAGCACATTGGAGGTTAAAAAACAAAACAAAACAAAACTGTGATTGTGAACAAGGAATGACTTCCATGTTTTGCATTTGCTCAGTGCCGATAGCTTGCACTCATGTTTTAGTTTAGGCAAGAAGATTGCTGGAGTGTTATTTATTTATTTATTTTTAAAAAAATATATTTTATTGATTTTTTACAGAGAGGAAGGGAGAGAGATAGAGAGTTAGAAACATCGATGAGAGAGAAACATCGATCAGCTGCCTCCTGCACATCTCCCACTGGGGATGTGCCCGCAACCCAGGTACATGCCCTTGACCAGAATCGAACCTAGGACCTTTCAGTCCGCAGGCCGACGCTCTATCCACTGAGCCAAACCGGTTTCGGCAGGAGTGTTATTTAAATTGGTTCAGGTTTTAGGGTATTTTTTACAGTGGAACAATGTAAAGGGTTATCAGGAAGTATGGCTATTGGAGGATGTGTGATTTTCAAAGTGAAATGATCAGAGTGAAGCAGGAAAAAGGGACTAATTGGAGAGGCTTAATTATTGGAGGGGCTTACATTTTGGATGGTTGCAGTGATGATGAAGAACATGGTGGTTTTGGCTGGTTTCAAAATTTTTGTTAATTTGTGGACAAAAGGGGCCACATGCTAACCTGACAAGCTCAAGGAAGGCCTGCTTGGTGGTCTTGCAAACTTAGAGACCTAAAGTAACCACAAAAGATGGCCTGAAATTAAGCTTTAACTAAAAGCAGTTATGGTGGGGTAGTTACATCCTAGGCCGGTAACTTCACTGACAAGTCAACCTTACCTTATCTGAGCCTATTGTCTTTTTGCATCTGTAATAACATATCCTTGAAATGTCTGGGCTCCAGGAGACCTTAAATCCCTTCATTGTTATTGTTATGATGTTAATTGTTGCCTGTTAACTATCCTGCACCCACCCAAGTATGTGTCTATCATTTTACTTTTTACCCAATCCCAGAGGTTCCCCTTTTGCTTTTTCCTGCCTTTCTAATCTATTACCAGTAGATTTCATGTAACCTACCTGCGTCTCCTCCTTTGATTGCAATGTATAAAAATAGATGAAAAACTAACATTCTCCGGAGTGTTATCCCAATACGTTGAGATTTTGCTTCCCTGCAATTGTCGGCAGTTTGGCTCAAATAAACTCACAAAAATTCTTTACAGGTTTGAATGTTTTTATGTTAACAAATTTTTATTAATTTGTGGGAAAATGTATTTGTGCTGACAGACTGAGATTCTGGCTTGAGCACCAAGCTAGATGACTTCATCGTGTACAGGTTTACTTAGCAATGCTTAGCAGCCTGTGGCCTTTGCTCAGCACGCCGTGAAGAACCCTGTTTTGTCCTTGAGCAAGCCTTACCCCTGGGTGAGGAGGAAGGCAGGAGGTGGGGTGGAAGTGATCGGTGAAAGGGTATAAGCACTTCTGAAAATCCTGACGTGAATTGCTTAGAGAAAATTCTAAATGGGAGGGTAGCATAATTGGCACTTTCAGTAATGACTATGAATATCACAATGGGCACAATAAAACACATCATTTGAATATTGATTTCAAGTCTGTACAGTGGATGTGAGTGAGTTGTAGAGGGATGGCCATATCTTGATCATGGAAAACGTTCTTGTCCTTGTTCAGTTGATTCCGAGCTGGACTAGGTTCCACACAGTATCTTGGATAATGGAATAACTGCTCTGATTAGGCAGGCAACCACTTGAAGCCACTGAGGGCTGTAGGAATGGCAAATAAAATGATGTTCCTCCCACTACCATGCACAGGTTCCAGGCGCTGAATCTGTTCAGTAACCTCGGTACTTCGGTTCTGGCTCAGAAAGAATTAAGAGCAAGACCCAAACTGTAAGGGAACATTTATTGGGTAAATTACAGAGGTAGAAAAAGTAATTTGTGGAAGAAATGGGCTTAGGAAATAAGTTATAGAGGTAAAGGAAGGGCCTTTGGTGCGTGGGAGTGAGGAATCTAAAGGTAACTCGCTTGGGGGTGGGGAGGAGAAAGGGAAAGGCAGCGCACGCCCTGGAGGGAGAGGCACTGGGCCCTCTGTCCCTAAGGGTTTTAAGGGTGGAGGTTTTAGGGGACGTCCCAGGGGGAAGATCTCAATAGAATATTCAGTAGCTTTCCAGGTGTGTCCATTCAGAGTGGTGCTCTCCACTGATTGATTGGCCATCACCGGGGCAGGGGGTCATTTATTCCATGCAGCTGGTCCTGAGGCACGTTTTGTTGTTTATCTGGGTCTGGAGTTGACATACAACTGAGGCCTAGAGCAGTGACGGCGAACCTTTGGAGCTCGGCGTGTCAGCATTTTGAAAAACCCAACTTAACTCTGGTGCCGTGTCACATATGGAAATTTTTTGATATTTGCAACCATAGTAAAACAAAGACTTATATTTTTGATATTTATTTTATATATTTAAATGCCAGTTGACAAAGAAAAATCAACCAAAAAAATGAGTTCGCGTGTCACCTCTGACACGCGTGTCATATGTTTGCCATCACTGGCCTCGACGTTATCTCTAGTGAGGAAAGGTCAGGGCGTCCAAACCTCTTGACCTGCTGTTTGCCAGGGGAGGAAAGGTCACCCTGGGGGCGAGGTCCCACTCTACAGTTGATTGTCTATTGTTAGGCACCTGGAGCTTTCCACCCTGCTGACCTGTGCCTGACCCAGCCTCCTTTCTCTGCTCTTGTCTGTCTAACTGCCTACAACAAATCCAGGTGCTGGAATCTGCAAAGAGATATTTCCGGTTAGGGTACAACTCAGGAACAGCCAAATAGGAGGTCTGAGGGAAGGGGCATGAAGCTTCCTGGGCAGAAGCACTAACCTTGTTTCTTTAGAAACAGATTTTATTTTAGTAATGGAATTCTCTATTATTTCCCAAGAGCATTTTTAGAAAAGATATTAACCAGGATGATCTGAAAAAGTCGGTTCCATCTATAAGTTTGGGAAACTGCATGTCTATCCACCTTGGCGATTCAGTAGGACCATCAACTTTCATCAGCTTAATAAAGACTCAGGGAAATGATGTTAGTATATAATTTAGCATTTATTGAGCACTTCTCTTTTTAAGGTCCTGTTCTAACAGACCCACAGGTATTAATATTTCTAATCTGTACAACGCTATCTTCTACAGTTGTCAGAGTGGTCAAACAGCCTGCTCAGTGACATGCTAGGCTAGTGGGTGCAAGGACCAGGATTCAAACCCAGGTAGACAGGGTCCCGAGGACTTGGGACTGCTTGTAAGCAATAATGAAACTGGTTTAGTGTTAAAACCAGCATTTCCCAAACTTATCTGACTGTGGAAACGCCTTCTCTCCAGGAGGTGCTGGTTTGGGCCAGCCTACAGTGGTGATCTGCAGTCTTTTCAAAACAGCTGTTTAGAATAAAACTGGTTTCTAATTTTTTTTAACCTGGTTTTCTGTTGATAATATTAAATGTTATATTTACTTATTTGTTACTTTTTCTACTGGAAAGCCTAATATTTTGACCTCAAGGCATTTTATATTCTTCACAATGACCTCGGGAATTTTTACAAGGTCAGTATCACTCTACAGTACTTATGCAGTACTAAAAACAGTTTATAATCCAAATCACTATTTTACTTTGCTTTCTCTGCTCTCATATTGTCATAATTTAAAAAAATAACAGTTACTTTAAAAGGTAAGAAATTGACAGCTATGGAACATTATAATAGTTGAGTTTGAACCTTGGCTCGGCCTATTAGGTGTGTGACCTTAGAAAAAAGTTACTTCATTTCTCAACACTTCAGTTTTTTCTTCTAAAAGACAAGGTTAATATCTTGCAGGGTAACTATAAGAATTATGTGGGAAAAGCCATGTGTCTGGCACATAAAAAGCTCTCAATAAATGTTTGTTACCTTTTTGTGTGTGTGGGGTTTTTTTGTTTTGTTTTTTTTTAAGGAGGTTGTCTCAATTCTGTTCTGTGAATGAATTATTAAAATAGCTTTAAGAAAGATCAGTTTTAAATTTGAACAGTTTCAGTGTTATGCTGATATCAGCTACATTGCTGATAAAGTGATGTTGTCCTGATACAGGTTCTATGGGAGTTAAAACCAGTTTCCTTCTGGCTTTCCAACTGACATAATAAGCAAAACCTGACTGGGCAAACACAGACCTATTTATTAGATCACTTATTATTAATGCTAAACTAGCTTTGGTGCTGACTTCTCCTGTTCTTTTTGAAATTTTACTGTTGTCATTTAAAATCTGACAGACCTTCAAAAGCTTCATAGAATGCTTAATGGTTTAAATCATTCTCGAGAACATGTGAGATATACTTCCCAAAGTGGTCTTCTCCACCTAGCAATATGTTCAGAATCATGCATGATGGACAGAAATGCTTATATTTTCACATTTACTACTGGAGGTTTATTTAGTTTTCATGGCAATCAGCTTTTGGGGTTTATGGGCAGTACTTAGCATATATAGCCAAAGCATGAATAATCATTTAAAACAAAGTCTGGAGCAATAGTGGGTTTCCCAGTGGTTAGAGCATTGGCCTGCAGACTGAAAAGTCCTGGGTTTGATTCCGATCAAGGGCATGCACCTCCCTTGCAGGCTTGATCCCCGGCCCTGGTTGGGATGCATATGGGAGGCAACCAGTCAATGTGTCTGTCTCACACTGATGTTTCTCTCTCTCTGTCCCTGCCTCTCCCTAAAAATCAATGGAAAAATATCCTCGGGTGAGGATTAACAAAAAATAAAAAATAAAACTTAAAAAAATAATAAAGTCTGGAGATTTTTCAATTTCACAGTGACTTACTCCCTAAGCAAAAAGAAAATGGGGTTGGTTTCAGCTGTATGAGGGGCATCTCTAATATTCTATTCTACATGCCTCTTATAGCCCTGATACATAGTAAATGCTTAGTAAATATTTACTGATGGGCTGAATTTGATTTCTAATCCTAACTTTGTGCCTTTAATCTTCTTGAACCTTCTAAACTTCAGTTGCCTCTTATGTATAAAAGGAGGAACCAATATTTACCTCCCAGGATTGAACAATTAAGTGTGTATGAATTTAACATAGCCAGTGCATCCCTGGCCAGGTGCTCAGTTGGTTAGAGTGTGTCGTGTGGTCCCTCAATTAAGCCATGGTTGTGGGTTCCATCCCCAGTCAGGGCACATACAAGAAGCAACCAATGAATGCATAAATAAGTGGACCAACAAATTGGTGTTTCTCTCTCTCAAATCAATCAATGAAAATTTAAAAAGAAAACAGCCAGTGCCGCATGTGGCACATAGTAGGCACATTGCCTGTTTCCCCAGACACCTCACTTCATTCCTCAGTAATATTCTTTTCCAGTACTTTTTTTTCTCATTCCCTAAATATTTAGAAACTGTGTTCAAGAGAGAATATGAATGCTTGGCAGTTAAACTGAAAATATGTCCTTTTGTAGTCCACACTTGGAATGTTTTAGCAAAAATGATTGTATGTCTGACAGACCATGTTTTAAATCCTGGGTTTGCAGTGTACTAATGTTATGACCTTAGGCAAGTTATTTAACCCGTGTAAAGTATCGGGAGCCTGAAACGAGTACTAATATGTGTAAAGCATTGAGTTCATTGTCCGGTTTGCATAGGCCCATAGTGGATATATTATTTAAGTTGAAACTATTATTTAATCTGATAATTTACATAATTCATGCATATCGGGAGCCTACTCTACGCAGTTAGGAAGATTGTGAGTGAGCTTGGGCATATTACGTAGGTGGCTGAATTTGACCTTGCCTAGAATCAGATTCAGCAGAAATTGTATTTTCTACTGTAATTGAAGCAAAATAAATTAATGAGCTGTTATTGCATTTGGCATAGCTTTTGTTTTTATGTTGCCTTTCTCTATTGAATATCAAAAATTTAAAAAATGAATGTCAGAGAGGTTCATGAGTACTAAAGCAGACCACATAAATTTTGCTACCTAAAAGTGTTTTTTTTAAAATCTTTTGCTGATCTTGTTCATTAGGAATACGTATGTTCCTGTCCTATACTAAAATTCAAGATATGGTATCCAGTGTTCAGCAAACTCATTAGTCAGCAGAGCCGAATATCAACAGTACAACGATTGAAATTTCTTTTGAGAGCCAAATTTTTTAAACTTAAACTATATAGGTAGGTACATTGTTATTAACTTATTTAGGGCACTCCTAAGGCTTAGGAAGAGCCACACTCAAGGGGCCAAAGAGCCGCATGTGGCTCGAGAGCCTCAGTTTGCCGACCACGGGTATAGACCAAATTTAATAAGATATCCTGCCCATTTTAAATCTCACTTGAATTATTTAGATATTATGTAAAATTTATTCCTACCCTGCATTGAAAAGCTGGTGCTAAGAGTTTCATAATTCCTAACAAATAGAAATCTTAAGGATGGCATTGGGCATTATAGAAAAGGTTTAATTTTTTAAATGTTTATATTGACCTCAAATTATCAGTAAGGTTATTAAAGGGGGTACCAAAATACTCAGCATTTATCTTGCAAGTTAACTTCCTCTGATAAGGTGTTAACATCTATTTTTTTTATTATGTTGAGTAAACTATACCTCAGATAACATAAGTTTCTGTGGTATTTAGTGTGTTCACAATGTTGTGCAATTATCACCATTATCTAGTTCCAGAACATTTCTTCTCCTCCAAAGTAAACCTCATATTCAGTAAGTAGCTACTTCCTATATCCTCCTTCCCCTATCCTTTGGAAGCCACTATCTGCTTATTTCTCTATGGATTTGCCTATCCTCAGTATTTCATGTAAATGGGATCATACAACATATTGTTTTGTGTGTCTGGTTTCTTTCACTTGGTGTGTTTTCCAAGTTTATGTTGTGATGTATATGGCTGAATAATATTTCATTGTGAGGGCATACCACATTTTGTTTATCCATTCATCAATTGATGGACGTTTGGGTTCCCACTTTTTGGCTGTTATTAATGATACTACTCTGATCATCTGTGTATAGGTTTTTGTGTGGACATATATTTTTAGTTCTCGTTGGTATATAACTGGGGTGGAATTACCGGGTTATATGGTAACTTTATGTTTAATGTTTTGAGGAACTGCCAAACTGTTTTTTCAAAGCAGCTTCATCATGCTATGTAGTTTTTAATGCTAAGATACTTGGAAGAAATGAGAGAAAAGTTCACTAACATGTTAACCAGAGAATATTAGTACTCAAGACAGCCCTTTTGTCAAGCCATATGGAGGTCTCAGTTTATTCCATTTGCTTTTCAGAATGGAACCATTAAGACATAAACCTACACCATAGAAATAGTGTCAAGTTTTTATGCTCTTATTCCTCCACCCATCCACTTCTCCTAAATGTTTGGAATATGCCAGTGAATGATGTTTACTTTCACATCAGGATAAGTCTCTAAAAGAGATATTAAGATTCTGGCTCAGCTTTTCCTTAGTGAGTTTCATATTTTATTACATAGTTCACTAATGCAGAGAAATTGAGCATAGTTATTTCTATGGAAAAAATTCTTGAATCAAAATTAAAAATAGGTTTAATTAATTATGATTATGTTTTCTTGGATGTAAAAATAATTTTCAAAATATCCCATAAAGGCCAAAACCAGTTTGGCTCAGTGGATAGAGTGTCAGCCTGCGGACTGAAAGGTCCCAGGTTCGATTCCGGTCAAGGGCATGTACCTTGGTTGCGGGCACATCCCCAGTGGGAGATGTGCAGGAGGCAGCTGATCGATGTTTCTCTCTCATCGATGTTTCTAACTCTCTATCTCTCTCCCTTCCTCTCTGTAAAAAATCAATAAAATGTATCTTATATCCCATAAAGAACTCACTTAAAAATTTTGTGTAGAAGATACTCTGTTAACGTAATAGGTGCTTTGGAGTTGCTCTTCTGTTGCTCATAAGTCGTCATCCTCATTCTGCCTCCTACATTCACTCACACAAATATTTATACAGGTTTCTTAAGTTTATATAAAATGAAATCGTAAAGAATTGGTTTCTTTGGGGGTATAGAACTTCAAAGCAGAAAAAATACTCAAGAGAAATACTACTTATGGAGTAATTTCTAGTACTGGATTCGAGCTTAAGTGCTTTTCATGCCTTACCTCATTTAAGGTGACAATCCATATGAATTTAGTATTTGGAATAAGATATATGATTGTCAGTCATTCCGTAAAGCCTAGATGAGTGCTGGCTCTATAGGATAAATTAACCTTCATTTTTTTTAAGGCTGTAGTATAGCAGTGATGGCGAACCTATGACACGCGTGTCAGAGGTGATACGTGAACTCATTATTTTGGTTGATTTTTCTTCGTTAAATGGCATTTAAATATATAAAATAAGTATCAAAAATATAAATCTTGCCTAAACCGGTTTAGCTCGGTGGATAGAGCATCGGCCTGCGGACTGAAAAGTCCCGGGTTCGATTCCGGTCAGGGGCATGTACCTTGGTTGCGGGCACATCCCCAGTGGGAGGTGTGCAGGAGGCAGCTGATCGATGTTTCTCTCTCATCGATGTTTCTAACTCTCTATCTCTCTCCCTTCCTCTCTGTAAAAAATCAATAAAATATATTAAAAAATATATATATAAATCTTTGTTTTACTATGGTTGCAAATATCAAAAAATTTCTATATGTGACACAGCACCAGAGTTAAGTTAGGGTTTTTCAAAATGCTGACACGCCGGGCTCAAAAGGTTCGCCATCACTGGTATAGAGAGTCAGTTGTTTTGAGTGATGAAAAATTAAAGGAGTTCAGTCCACAGGCCAACACTCTATCCACGGAGCCAAACCAGCTAGGATAGGAGTTCTTTTTAAGGTGAGTTTCTCTTTTCAGGATATGAAAGTCAGTGTCATTGTGGACATTGAATATGTTGTTTAATAATTTTCAGTTGTTTTTCCAATTATTTTGGGGCCTAAATTTATTTATGATGTGTTAGATACTTTTACCTCTTCACTTTTGGAATGTGAATGTATAATTGCATTTGAGCTAGAGAAATATTGGATTTTTATCTGAATATTGATTTTAAAAAAAGGTTTTTGGCCATAATATTAAGTTAGCATTTGATAACTGTTTGTACCAACGAGTAGTACAGAAATTTTTCAGAAATGAAAAATCTACCTCAAAAAATTAGAACTACCATATGATCCAGCAGTTTCACTTTTGGTTATATATCTGAAGTAAATGAAATTACTATCTCAAAGAGATTACCTGCATCCCCATGTTCATTGCAGCATTATTTACAATAGCCAAGACATGGAAACAACCTAAGTGTTCACTGATGGATGACTAGATCATGAAAATGTGAGATATGTAAGCATATGTGTGTGCACGCACACATATACACACAGACTGAAATATTATTCAGCCTTAAAAAAAGAAGGAAACCCTGCCATTTGTGACAAGATATGAAATAAGTCAGACAGAGAAAGACAGATGCTATAAGGTCTCACAAAACCGAGAGCATAGAAGCTGAACAGATTGGTGGTTACCAGAGGCAGGAGTTGTAGGGGCTGTGGGAAATGGGTAAAGATGGTCAAAGGTACAAATTTCAGTTATGAGATAAATAACTTCTGGGGATGTAGTGTATAGTTAACAATATTATATGTTGAAAATTGATGAAAGTAGATTTTAAAAGTTCATATTAAAAAAAGTTCTCGTCACAGGAAAAAAATACTGTAACTATGTGAGATGATGGATATTAACTAAACTTAGTGTGATAACCATTTTGCAATATATACCTGGTACAGATATCAAATAATTATATTGTACAACTTAGACTAATAACAATGTTCTATGTCAATTATATCTCAGTAGAACTGAGGAAAATATATTCCCAGATAAAATGTTGTGGCTGCTATTTTATTTTAAGGTATTGGTAAAGGGAAAGAAACCAGGGAAATTTTAGAAGTCAAGTTTTATATTATGAAAATCCAACTTAGTCATTTATACATACTTAGAAACAGTATGATGATCTATGACCAGAATGTGGTTTCTGGTAGGAGTGATTGATTTGTAGATGAAGGTAGAATCTGCCCATGCTTTATTGCTCTTGGTGTTCAAACTCTGATCCTATTGCCTGAGTTCCTGCAATTGCTCTTTTAATTGGGAATTATAGTGCATTTCTCCATAGAAATAGTACTCTTAGTTCTAGTTATTCATTCATTAAATATTTTTAGCTCTTGATAGAAGACAGGTACTCTGTTATATACTGTTTATGTTTACAAAAGTACAAAGGTAAAAAACAAAGAATGACACAATTCTTAATCTCAACCAGCTATTATTTTATTAGATACTAGAGGCCCAGTGCACGACATTTGTGCACTGTGCGGGGGGGGGGGGGGTAGATCTCTCAGCTCGGCCTGTGCCCTCTCTCACAGTCCAGGACATCCCCCCCCTTAGCGCTGCTGTGGAGGCTGGGCGGTGCTCCCCCTGTGGGAGTGCACTGACCACCAGGGGGCAGTTCCTGTGTTGAGCATCTGCTCCCTGGTGGTCAGTGGCGTCATAGCGACTGGTTGTTCCGCCGTTCAATCGATTTGCATATTAGGGTTTTAGTATATAGGATTAGAGACCCAGTGCATGAAATTCATGCATAGTTATGGCCTAGGCCTGGCCGAAGATCAGGGCCGATCTGTGGGGTGACTGGTGGGTCGATTGGAGGGGCCCCTGCTGGCACCCGTTGGCCAGCCTGGGGCCTGTGGGCCAGGGCAGCTCCTGCATTGAGCATCTGCCCCCTGGTGGTCAGTGCACATCATAGCCACCAGTCATTCTGCCGGTTGTTCCGCCATCCAGTTGATTTGCATATTAGGCTTTTATTAAGTAGAATGAGAGCACAGAAAGGTGGTTGAAAGTTTCCTAATATGATTATATTTATTCCTTTCTTTCTCCATGGTTCTTGGGTACTTATGAATTAAGTTGGCCTTTGAATATTGTCCAGAATTTCAACTTTATTTCTTAATTTTGTTATCTCAAGTTTTATAATGAAGTATAACTGAACTTGGAGAACACAGTCTGTGAATAAGTTTGAGACTTGACCTATTTAGAAGTGGTCAAATACTTGTCTTAACATTCCTGAGTTAATGTATAGTTGGTACAAAGTTTTCAATTCTAATTGCTGACTTGCTTAGTTAGTTGATTGGTCATAATCAAGAAAAAACTGTTAGAGAAAGGAGGATGGTGTGAGTAGTTTTTCAGGGACTGTCAGTTTTTCAGTACAATAAACATTTTTATAGACAATTTTTATTAATTGTTATTTCTGTTTCTCATGGATAATCAGAGAGTTTCTCTTCCTACCCCTTTTTTAGGAGACATATGTGAAAGGGTTAGAGGCCTTAGGTTTGAGTAGACAAAGTAAGCATTCCAGTGAGTTCTTTAGTATCATTGTGACAATTGAATTGAATGATTTGATATAAAAATAATTTTAGTTATTTATAGAAGTATTAACTGTGTTAATAATTGTATCTAGCATTACTCTATGTGCTTTATGTTCATTTCTGATTACGTCTCACAATAACTCAATGACAGAGAGACTGTTATACCCACTTGACAGACTAGGAGCTGAAGCACAGAAATCCATGGATTTCTGCTATTGGGGTCAAGCTTTTGGCAAGAATTATGATAGCAGAAGAGTAATGTCACTTCTGTTTTGCTCCCCCCGCCCGTCTGGCCAAATTTATTTGTTTCTTGTTATCTTTTTGCTTTGCAGGACAAGTTTGTTAGTCTTCTAGATTCACAGAGGTCAGATTTAGTTGCCAAGGTAGGTTTTATGTCTTTGGGAAATCCTTAGGTACCTTATGTCTCTGTCTTCCACATTCTTATTTTCATTTTTTCAGAGTTACAGTTTAACGAGTTAAGCAGTCTATCAGGGATTGTTTAGACAAACAGTAATTCTCAGTCCTCACCTTATTTCCCCTTCTCAGAGGGTACCATTCTTAATTCTTAGCTGTTTTCCTGTGATTTTTCAAGTAACATATGTGAATTGATGTTACTGAGTTTTCAGTTTGGGACATTGTTTACTAACTGAATCCAAGATTTCCTGCCCGTTGCCCACACTTCCTGTTTTCCCTCACCTCATTCACCGTCAGGGTCATCCTGCTGCAGAAGCCCCTCCGAAGCAGAGTGCCCCGTCCCATCCTGTCTGTGGCCTCCCAGGGCCGCTCTCAGGGTCAGGATTCTCTTTCTTCTCTGTGTCCTGAGTCTTCCTCCTCTCGGTTTACTCCCACATTTTGCTGAAGTAGGGGTGAGTGGAAGGCAAAGTATTTGATACCTTGCATTTCTGAAAATGCCTGTATTTTCTTCTTAAGCTTGATTAATAGTTTGGCCTGTCAGTGTATAATTCAGATTGGGGATCGTTTCCCTTCAGAATTTTGATTTTGTTCCATTGTCATCTAGCTTACACTGTGACTGATCGAAGTTCAAAATCATGATTTTTCATCTCTTGCTACCTATTTCTCCATGTCTGGAAGCTTGTAGGATCTTCTCCTGGCTTCCACTGTTTTAAAATTTCAAAAATATATGCTTTAATATGGATGTGCTTTTAAAATTCATTATCCTGTGCATTCTGGGTTTTCAAATAGTAAACTTACTTTGTTTAATGCTGGGATGTTTTCCTAAATTATTTCCTTGATTTTTCTCATCTCGGGTTTTGCCTCTGTTGAATTATCTTGACTAGACCTCCAATTTTTTAGGTGTGGTCCTGAAAGTTGATTGGAAGCTCTGAGCACATCTATGGGTTCACTGTGGGGTGACCTGAGTTTGCCATTTATTAGGGAGCCCTTGATATCTGCTTCTCATTTCTTTTTCCCTTTCTGAGAAGAGAAGTCTTAATCTCCTGCCTGGTGTGTGAAAGATGGTTCTCTGGGAGCTAAGTGAAGGGAATTATGTATATATATGTTTAGTTAATCCTCCTGGTTTCACTAAGTCCTTCTCCCCACAATGTGCTTTGTGTTCCTGTTCAGAAATCTGCTTCAGAGAATAGTCCTCTTGCTGTGTTGACAGAGACATAAAACCAAGTGGAATGGGAGACACTGAGAGACTACGCCATTTCCCAGAGAGCTTTAGTGGTCTCCTCCCCCTGTTTCTGGAGGTGCTGTTACCAGTTTCTGAGCCTTTTGAGAGTTCTGTGGACTAAGCCAGGTTGGGTTTAGGATTCAGCTTATGTTGATCTTCTCTTAGTTACCATCTGCTTTCCAGCCTTTAAAGCTTTGTTTTTGCCTTAAAAATACCTTCTTGGCATTTTAGCACAGTTTTGAGAGGAAATGCAATTAAGTATGTGTGTTTAACCTTCGAGCTTTTCTCAGAACCTAGTTCTAGATTTTTTTTGTGTTTAAGCTTTTATTTGTCTACTCATTTTTTATTGTGGTGAAATACATATAAAACTTATTCACCATTTTAAAGTGTATAATTCAGTATCATTAAATACATTTACAGTGTTGCACCGCCATCACCACTGTCTAGTGCCAGAACTTGATCATCACTCCAAAAAGAAAGCCCATATCAAAGAAGCAGCCATTTCCTATTCCTTCTTTTCCCGCCCCGGCAGCTGCTGCTCTGCGTTCTGTCTCTGTGGATTTGCCTTCTCTGGATATTTTCTCTAAATGGAATCATACAATATGTGGCCTTTAAGTCATATTTTCCCTTTGCATAATGTGGATTTCCATAGTGCAGATCACAGTCCATTTTGTTTATTCAGCCACCAGTTGATGGACTTTTGGTTATTTCTACTTTTCAGCTATTGTGAATAGTGCTGCTGTGAACATTTGTGTACAAGTTTTTGTTTGAACACTTGTTTCAATTCTTTTAAAGGTATTTTTATTGATTTTAGAGAGGAAGGGAGAGGGAAAGAGATAGAACGTCAGTAATAAGAGAGAATGATTGATCGGCTGCCTCCTGTACACCCTCTACTGGGGATCAAGCCTGCAACCCGGGCATGTGCCCTGACTGGGAATTGAACTGTGACCTCTTGGTTCATAGGTTGATGCTGAACCATTGAGCTACCAGCAGGACTCAATTCTTTTTTAAAATTTTTTTATAAGAGTTTGAGTCAAACTGATGACATATATCAGGGGAAAGATCTCAAATGCTCCAGAGAATCTTGTTGTCAGTTCTTTTGGGTATATACCTAGGAGTGAAATTGCTGTGGTAATTTTATGTTTAACTTATTCAGGAACTGTTAACTGTTTTCCACAGCATCTGCTCCATTTTACATTTCTACCAGCAATGTTCAAGAGCTTCAATTTCTCCAGATCTGTGCCACCCCTTGTTATTTTCCTTTAAAAATTTATTATTATGACCATTCTAATAGGTGTAAACTGGTATCTCATAGTGGTTTTCATTCACATTTCCCTAATAACTAATGACATTGAGCATCTTTCTTGTTGGCCATTTGAATATCTCTTTTGGAGAAATGTTAACTGCTTTTTCCATTTTTAAATTGTGTTATTTGTCTTTTTGTTGTTGAGTTGTAGGAGTTCTTTATATATTCTGGACTCTAGATAATCTTCAGATATATTTTGCAAATATTTTTCCCCTCTAGGTACTTTTCTGCCTAGAACAGTGGTTGGCAAACTCATTAGTCAACAGAGCCAAATATCAACAGTACAACGATTGAAATTTCTTTTGAGAGCCAAATTTTTTAAACTTAAACTATATAGGTAGGTACATTGTTATTAACTTAATTAGGGTACTCCTAAGGCTTAGGAAGAGCCACACTCAAGGGGCCAAAGAGCCGCATGTGGCTCACGAGCCGCAGTTTGCCGACCACTGGCCTAGAACACTTATATGCTATACTTGTGATGTAAATTTGACAGAAATAGTATCATTCATGTATACTACTCCTATTATTTGGAAAGATTGTATTTTAGGTCCTCCTAAAAAAAGGAGACTTTTTACTTTTATTTTTTTCAAAAACAAGCAAAAGCTTATTTAGAAAATTTCAGAGGTAAAAGAAGTGAGACATGGAAGTGAGCCAGCTGGGCTGTGTGGACTCAGGAAACTAGTTACAGAGGCAAAAAAGGGCCCTTGGAACTTGGGAGAAAGAAATCAAGGGTATAAGTAACGGGGGCGAAGGAGAGGAGCAAGGACTTGGGCATGCTTGAGAGAGAGCGCTTACACTGGGGAAAACGGGGGGTGGGCAAAGGAGAGGGCGTGCCCCAGAGAGATCTGCACTGGTCCTCCATCCTAAGCATTTTTAAGGCTGGGAATTTTAGGGGAGGTCCCAGGGGAGGATCTCAATAGAATCTTAATCAGCTTTCCAGGTGTGTCCTTGCAGGGTTGTAGTCTCCACTGATTGGCCAGTGCCAGGGCAGGGGGTCATTAGTCATCACTGCTGGTCCTGATGTCAGCTGTGGCCTGGTGTCCCCCTGCTTGGCCTTGCTGCTTTTTGGGGTCTGGAGCTGAAACACAACTTTTGCAACAGCATGTATGGACCTGGAGATTATGTATGCTATGTGAAATAAACTAGTCAGAAAAAGAAAAATACCACAGGATCTCACTTACATGTAGTATGCAATGAACAAAATAAACTGACAGACAAAATAGAACCAGAGGTGTGGATATATGGAACGCACAGAAAGGAGACTTTTTAGATGGTGTGATCAGGGAATGCATCTTTGAAGAGATGATATTTGAGTAGAGACCTTAATGTACTGGGGGACTGAACCATCAAAAGTCTGGGGAAGAATTCTGCTTTTTCAGATGTACAAAGTTATAAGATAGTGCCATTCTCACCCTGCAATCCAACAGAAACCAAATAAGAGTCATTTTAAAAAAACCCTCAAAGAGCCAAAGCCGGTTTGGCTCAGTGGATAGAGTGTCGCCCTGCGGACTGAGGGGTCCCGGGTTTGATTCCGGTTAAGGGCATGTGCCTGGGTTGCAGGCACATCCCCAGTGGGAGATGTGCAGGAGGCAGCTCATCGATGTTTCTCTCTCATCGATGTTTCTAACTCTCTGTCTCTCTCCCCTTCCTCTCTGTAAAAAATCAATAAAATATATTTAAAAAAACAACAACAAAACCCTCAAAGAACTGAGGACACAAGAAAACCTAAATAAACTAAACTGCAGAAAGTAATGAAATGCTCTTAGCAGAGAAGAAACTGATGGCTACTGTGGGAAAGAACAGCCCATGAAAGAGGCATCAGCTATAGGTGGGGAAAGAAGAAACTTGCCAAACATTCAACGGACTTGTAATAGCCATACTTGGGCTGGCTAAAATCCTGACTAGCTGCCCCCCTCCCCCCTTCCCTTTCCATTAAAGGGCAAGTCTACAGTCAGCCCCCAGCTCTTATGCATAGGTTACTGAATGCCCCCGGGGTGGTTGAGTAGAGTAAGGGCTAGGTAAGTTGAGCTGACAGAGATCCTACCTGAGATACATGGAACTTCTCCCAAATGCACAGCAGCCACCCTCACAGGACGGGGTTGAGGAAGGGTGGAGTGAGCAGAAGAGCTGAGAGAAACCTACCAGAGGCACTGGAGGCTTTCAGTTATGGAAGACTCCCAGTTGTTTTCTATTGCTTTTTAAAGGAAATTGGCAAAGATAGTTTTAGGGACAGAAATAAGATATTGGGAACTACCTATAATAGTAAGTATTAATCATGTTCTATTAACCATGATTGTTTTGTTCTGATTAAAGAAAGCACATTCTAATCTGGCTGGGAGCTGTATGCCCCTGGGTTAGAGTCATCCTTGAAATGTGGTCCACAATCATGGAAAGATGAACAGCCTTATTGCCCAAACAATGGAGTCCTTCCCTCATTGCCTGTAATCTGAGCCATTATACCCATTCTTATTCCTTTTACCTACTTTCCCATGTAATCTTTGTCCTACCCAATATAAACAGCTGGTTTATGGGCAGGTACAGAGCAGATTTTCATAGATGACCTGCTGCTCTCCCATACTGCCTGCATTATTGAAATAAACGCTCATATATAATTCAACCCTGTCTCTGCTTAATTAGCTCAAGTAGTGATAGGCAGCCCGGACCCTTTGGTTGTCTGGTTTCAATAGTACAGAGAGTTCCCATATACCCCACACCAATATATCCTAGGTGTGGGATATATTGATACATTATTTTTCATAGAAATTCATACTTTATGCACTATCCTTTGTTGTTACCTGATGTCCTTTTTCTGTTTCAGGATCCCAACCAGGGTTCCACACTACATTTAATGTCATGTGTCCATAAGCTCTTCTTGGCTATGAGTTTCTCATACTTCCTTTGTTTTTGATGACTTTGACAGTTTTGAGGAGTATTGTTCAGGCATTTTATAGAATGTCCCTTATTGGTATTTTTTTCATGGGGTTTTGGTTTTTCAGAGGAGGACCACAGAATTAAGTGCCATTTTCAGTACATTATATTAAGGGTAGATTGTCAATATGACTTATCAGTGTTGATGTTGACCTTGATCACCTGGTCAAGGTAGTGTTTGTCAAGTTCCTTAACTGTAAAGTTTCTCTTTCATTCTTTCTTTACATTCCATATGTACTCTTTGGAAGGAAGTCACTGTGAGTAGTTATGCTCTCCCTCCTCGAAGGTGGAGTATCTACATAAATTATTTGGAATTCTGTGAAGGAGGTTTGTCTCTTCTCCTGTGTGTATTTATTTATTCAATTATTGTTTATAACAGTATTGACTCATGGATATTTACTTTATATTTGGGGTTATAATACAATTACTAATTTATTTTGTTTGTGAAATTATTCATAGTTGGCCATTTGGAGCTCTTTCATTTGGTTCCTTTGCTCCTTTGGCATATCCTCATCAGCATGCGCGCGCACACGTGTGTGTGTGTGTGTGTGTGTGTGTGTGTGTGTGTGTGTATGTGTGAAAGAGAGAGAGAGAGAATGAGATGTACTTTCTTACCTTTTGACACTAGCTGATGCTCCAAGATCTATGGGATAATAATACATAGTATAACATCTCTGTATTTGGAGTTTTAGAAAGAGAGGAGAGAATGTGGCTGAAGACATGCTTGAGGAGACGATAGTTAAGAAATTCTAAAATTGATGAAAGACATAAACTCACAAATTTAAGAAGTTCAACAAACCCCAAGCAGATTAAATGCAAAATGAAATAAAAACAAACCAAGAAATAAAAAATTCCAGATTAGGCAAATCCTAATCAAACTGCTCAAAACTAAAGAGCAAATCTTACAAGCAAGAGAAAAACACATTAAATCATGGAAATAACCATTGGAATTATGGCAAACTTTTCACCTGAAAAAATAGAGAATTAGAGACAATGGAATGGTATCCATAAAGGTGATAAAAGGAAAAAACAACTCGTGAACCTAGAATTCTATATCCAGCAGGAATAGCCTTCAAAAATAAAGGCAAAACAAAGATTTTTAAAATAGATTACAAAGTGAAGAACTTGTCTCTAACAGACCAGGACTGCCAAGAAATGCTAAAATAAGTTTCATGAGCTAAAGACAAAAGAGAACCAGGTTTGGCGACTAGGGAGAGAATAAGTGAGGACGAGAGGGAGACACTGAGAAGAAGCTGAAGGATGTGGGTTTGGAGGAAGCGAGGCTGGCCCAGGAGCTGGAGAAGGTGGACAGCCAAGATAGAGCAGCTATGACTCTGGAGGCAGCCCAGGCAGAGACTAAGACTCTGGACTAGCAGGAGAGGCAGTGCCATGGACCATAGCAAACGGCAGTGGCAACAACCGGAACTGCATGATGACCTGAGGAGTGTGGAGAACTGGCTGTGGTACCCCCAGACTGCTACCTGGCTGGAGAAAACCAGCGCCTTCAAGTCAATATTTGAGAGCCACCATGATGATGACCCTTTGCCATCATTAATAACTTCAGATTGAACTGCCTCCCAACTCTACTTTCCCCATGTTCTGGAGTGAGATTAGTGTAGCCTGGGGGCAGACAGTCTTGCGTCCCTGGCCCTGTCTAACACAGTTGGTCTGGAGCAACTCATCCCCTGTGGAAACCACTCCTATCTGAAGTCTTTAACAGAGGACTCCATTGAGCTGTCCTTGTTCTGTATCAGGGGGGCAGAGTTTTCGCTCTCTCTCTCTCTTTTTAGTCCTCACTTGAGGACATACTTGGAGGGAGGGAGGGAGGAAGGGAGAGAGAGAGGTAGAGAGAGAGAGGAGAGAGAGAAACATCGATTTGAGGGAGAAACATTGATCGGCTGCTCCTCAACTAGAGATCAAACTCACAACCCAGTTATGTGTCCTGACTGGGAATAGAACTGGCAACTTTTCAATGCATGGGATGATGCTCAACTAACAGAGCCACTCCAGGTGGGCCAGCGTGCTCTCTTGCATAATAATAAGTTTGACCAGATGATGATGGATTTCCTAGCAGTTCAAGGAAAAAGCTGAGAAAGGTAAGCTGGGTACTCTGCATGTCCTACAGGATCCATGTGACAAGAGCCTGATAGAAGATCTTGGAGCCAGTGGTGAATTCTATTCCATCAGAACCAACCTGAACATGGAGGAGCCAGACAAAGGCACTCAAGATCATGCTTAGATATTTTAAGTGGAGTCTTGCTTGGTCTCCTTACGGTATTGTGAAAAAAAAAAATTTTTTTTAAATGAGGGAGAGGGATATTTTCTTGCATTAAAATATTTTATTTGTGGAAGTCTTAGCAGATCAAATGTAAAACTGAAGAATATAAGAGGTTTATAATTTTAATAATGAATAGCCATACACACATTAAGAGGAATGAAAATACTGCCCAGAGCAAGCTGAAAGCCATTGATGTCTTGCCCAGCACAACTTTGTTCTTCCTTGTACTTTTCTCTTCCCTTCTTCCCCACCTGGACAAGCAAATTCAAAATGACAACAAAGTTTAAATTACAAGGTGATGGGATAAAGGGTTGTAGCGGGAAAGAACTGAGGGTGGGTATGAGAGGGGAGAGGGTGGTAAAGAAAAATGTGTAGGTCTTTGTTGGGGTCCTGCCCCAGCAGGTCCAGGGGTTCCCAAAGGTGTGGACGGAGTTGGCGAAGAAGGAATGACACAGAGACAGCATTCAGTTGATCAGCCTAGCCAGGTTCTCCAGTCAGGTTCTCCAGCCAAGTGTTCTAGCCAGGTTCTCTAGCCAGGTTCTCCAGCCAGGTTCTCTATTTATTCTCCTGTTACATCTGTATTTATACCATTTGATTTTAATCATATCCATTCTATTCCAAAGGTTAGGTCGTTTGTTATCTCCATTCCAAGGTCACTACTCTACTGTTCTGTTAAGCTACAAGGAAGTAACTGAAGGAGATTATCCTAAGTGAAGATTATGTAGCTTAAGCATGATTGTTTGTAGTTAAGGTGATTAACTACCCTCCTGGCACTTAGTTAAGGGGTTTTACTGATTTATTCCCTTCCTTAGTCCTGTTAATCCCTAACTCCAGGGAAAAATCCCCACCTGGGGAAACAACCTTTCTCGGGGAGGTGGGCCTGGTTAAAACACATAGCGCTAAGAGGGGGAGCAAACCTATGCCATATACGCCAGGTCCCTTGAAACATATGCTGTGAAGATGTTTCTTCCCTGTAGCGACTGTCAAGCAGCAAAGATGGACCGGCTTCCGGCAGCTCTTCAGTTTTTTTTTTATGAGAGAATAAAAGTAATTGGCCACTGGTATATGTAGTAGAACTTTAGGAGGGAGGATATTCATAGATTTTTAAGGTTTTGCTGTGATGTTTACTGTCAACCTCCCTCTCCTTTCGTCCCTGAGAAACTTTAAATAAATTTCTATACATTCTTCAATGAGGAAAAAAAAAGGCAACAGAGACCAAATGGAACCTTGGATCTGTAGAAAATAATGAAGAATACCAGAAATGGTAAATATCTGCATAAATATAGAGAATTTTTTTGTAATTTCATCTGTAATACACATACACATAGAATAATGACTATTTAAAGCAAAAACATTAATATATGTGGGGTTTATAGCAAAATAGATGTAGAGTTTAAAACTATGAGAATACAAAAGGAGAGAAATGGAATTAAACTGTCGTACATTTTATACACTTAATTAGTATACTCATTTCAAGATTGGTTGTAATAACTTCAAGATGTGTTTTTAAAAATTATTTTTATTTATTTTTAGAGGCAAAGGGAGAGGGCGAGATAGAAACATCAATGATAAGAGAGACTCATTGATCGACTGCCTTCTTCATGCCCCCCATGGGGGACTGAGCCCACAGTCTGGGCATGTGCCCTGACTGAGAATGGAACCATGACCTCCAACCACTGAGACACACCAGCTGGGCGAAGATGCATATTTTTTAAAAAATTATTGTTGAAAGTATTAAGATGTCTCCCATTTTACTACCCCTGTTTGACCCCCTCTCCCCATCTCCCACCCCATCCCAGGCCTCCACCTGTCTCTTGTCTGTGCCCATGGGCTATGACTAATTTGTACTTCTAAACCCCTTCACCTTTCTCACCCATCCCCCCACACCCCTCCCACCTGGCAACTGTTAAAATGTTCTCTATCTATGAGTGTTTCAGCTCTGCTTATCTGTTTATTTTGATTTTTAGATTCAATTGTTTATAGAAATGTATTTATTGTCATTTTATTGTTCATATTCTCGATCTTTTTTCTTCTTCTTCTTAAAGAAGACAATTTAATATTTCGTGTAATACTGGTTTGGTCGTGATGAATTCCTTTAGCTTTTTCTTGTCTAGGAAGCTCTTTACCTGACCTTCAAATCTAAATGATAACTTTGGTGGGCAGAGTAATCTTGGTTATAGGTCCTTTCCCTTTTAATATTTCTTGCCATTCCCTTCTGGCCTGCAAAGTTTTTATTGAGAAATCAGCTGACAGTCCTACGGGCTTCCTTGTAGGTAACTAAGTGATTTTTTCTTGCTGCTTTTAAGATTCTCTCTTTGTTTTTAACATTTGGCGTTTTAATTATGATGTATCTTGGTGTAGGCCTCTTTGGGTTCATTTTGTTTGGGACTCTGCTTCCTGGACTTATATATCTATTTCTTTCACCAAGTAGGGAAGTTTTCTGTCATTATTTTTTAAAATAGGTTTTCAACTTCTTGCTCCCTCTCTACTGCTTCCAGCAACCCCATGATGTGAATGTTGGTTCACCCTTGAAGTTGTCCCAGAGGCTTCTTACACTATCTTCATATTTTTGGATTGATTTTTTTTTTTTTCTGTTTGGATTGGGTGTTTTTTGCTTCCTTATATTCCAAATTCAGTTTTTTTAAATCCTCACCTGAGGATATTTTTTTCCCATTGATTTTTTTTTTTTTTTTAGGGAGAGTGGGAGAGAGAGAGAGAGAGAGAGAGAGAGAGAGAGAGAGAGAAAGAGAGAAAGAGAAACATTGATTGGTTGTCTTTTTGCTTGCTCCTCAACCAGGGCTGGGAATCATACCTGCAGTCCTTTGGTCAGTGGGCTGATGCTCTAACCTCAGAGGCAAACTGGCCAGGGCCCAAATGCTTTTTTTTTTTTTTTTTTTGCTACTCCTCGCCTGAGGGTATTTTTCCATTGATTTTTAGAGAGTGGAAGGGAGGGGGACAGACAGAGAGAGGAAAACATCAATGTTAGAGAGACACATAGACGCACCCTGACCTGGTCCAGGGACCGAGCCTACAACCAAGGTACGTGCCCTCGACCAGATGCGAACCCATGACCCTTCCGTATGCAGGCCGACGCTCTATCCACTGAGCCAAACTGGCTAGGGCTTAAATTATTGATTTGATTCTCGGCATTCTGTATGCTACTGTTGAGTCTCTGTAAATCGTTCTTTATTTCAGTTAGAGTGTCCTTCATTTCTGAGAAGCCGCTGGAAAAGACTTGGATGAGCCTGCAGGTAGGGAGGGGTGGAGTCTCAGAGAATCACCAGGTTCTTTTATAACCATTGTTTTGAACTCTGTATCTGGTAGTTTTCTTGCTTCCATTTTATTTATTTATTTTTCTGGAGATTTGTCCTGTTCTTTCATTTGTGACATGTTTCTTTGTCTTGCATTTTGGCTGTTTCCCTGTGTTTGTTTCTGTGTATTTGGTAGAGCTACTACATCTCCAGACTGGGTAGAGTGGACTTGTGTAGTAGGTGTCCTGTAGGGTCCAGTGGCTCAACCTCCCCAGTGACCTGAGCTGGGCACTCCAGGTGTGCCCCTGAGTGAGCTGTGTACTCTGTCCTGCTGTAGTTGATCCTTAGTTGATGTTAGCATCACTGGGAGGGATTGACCCCCAGGCCAATCAGTTGTGAGGATCATCTGAGACTACAGCAGAAGAGCATCTACTCAGGAGCTGATCCTATGGAACAGGACTTGCTTCAATGTGGGCCTTTTTGCTCATCAAGTCTGCCCCTTGAGTGGGTCACTTGTGAATGTGGTAGGGTTTTTATTCTGGCATGGTTGAAGCTGACCACCAGGTGCACTAGCTCTGGAGCCTCCCAGGAAATGCAAAGTCAGCTACTGCCTGTGCCCTTCCCAGGGCCACCCAGCATGAGCTACAAAGAAATCTGCAGAGGGGTGCTACTTGTGTTGGGGTTGAAAGTGCCCAGGAGAGGCCAAGCTATGAACCAAGGTGGGCTGCTGCTAGTGCTGGAATTAGGTTACTTATTGAGAGGTACGGGGCATGCTGAGGCCAGCTGCTGTTTCTCTGAGAGACTCTAGGAAAGTCCAGCGCATGAGGCAGAGGCCAGTTTTATGGAAAAGCCACTGAACTGGCTTGTACAAGCCTGCAGGTAGAGAAGCAGGGTCTCAGGGCATCATCAGGGCAGAGCGAAAGTGGGAGCCAGGTTGATGGAGATTCAGATATGGTGCCCCTCCTACCCCTTCAGCTCTCACTCTGATTCCAGGCTAGTTAGTTCCTCCCCAAATGTCCCAAGTTCCTTTCAAGCTGCTGCCGCAACGCTGGAGCTCACAGGGAAGGAGGCTGAGTGAGCCCTTTAAGACGAACTGCATGGGGCCAGCAGCCTCCATGTCACAATCCCCCCAGGTTTTTACAGCCAGAAGTTGTGAGGACTTCTCTTCCTGGGACTGGAACCCTGGGCTGGGGGTCTTGTGTGGGGCAGGGACCCTTCACTCCTCAGGGAACCTTCACAGCCAAAATATCCCTCCCAATTTTAAACCACCACTCTGGGAGTGGGACCAGCCCGCTCCGTGATTCCACCCAGCGTCTTGTGCCTTCCCACCAGTCTCAGTGTGTTTCTTTTATAATTCCCTAGTTGTAGGACTTCTGTTCAGCTGGATTTGAGGTGTTTCTGAATGGTGGTGGTTCTGTACTTTAGTTGTAATTTTGATGTGGTTGTGGGAGGCGGTGAGTCCCACATTTATTACCCACATCACCATTTTGACCAGAACCTAAAAAACTTTCCAATATGTGCATTTTAATTTAGACCACCCCTAAAAAATAACACAAAAGATACTATAAAAACAAGACATGTGCCCATGGAGGATCAGTGCTATAAAAAGTCCCCTCCTATTGTAAACAACTAGAAAACAGGGTTAAATGTATGAAAAACTTTCTTCAGCCATTGGACAATAGTCAGTGCAGTATGGTGACCCTTCTTTAAAAAATTCGTTATTGTTGAAAGTATTACATCTGTCCTCTTTCTTCCCCCATTGACCCCCTCCAGTCCTCTCCCCCGCCTCACCCCCTCCCAGGCCTTCAGCACCTGTTGTCTGTGTCCAGGATGACGATCCTTGAGTCAAGGAAACCAATGAGATAAGTGCTACAACTGCGTGTGGGCAGTTTCTAGATTGCAGCACAGAGGAAGGGAACCCTGAGCCGAGGAGGCTTTGGAGAAGCTAAGGCAACTGGAATGTGTGGAGTAGAAAACTGGAGCAAAGGGCACTCCAGTAAAGAAATCTACAGAACTGAAAGAGCCCTGGAGATCTCTGGAAGGGTCCTGTAGAATCTTTCGTTGAATACTCATCTGCACATGCAAAGTATGAAACTCCACAATACTAGGGAAAGCCACAGGGAAAATTAGTATGTTGAACAATTCCAGGAGTTCACACAGTGCTAGAAATAACTTGTATTTCTACTATACAAAGTGCAGACACTATTTCATACATGGGGTATTGGCTAGAGACCTTGAGTAGGGTTAACATAGACTAAAGACCTATCTAAATCCACACTAACAAGGCTTAAAACAAGTTTTCAAAGTATTAAATTGTAACTCAACTGTGTGGCAAAATTAAATCTTGATTGCCAGTAACTTAACTGTATGCCAAAACTAAGTCCAGCACTCTTTTTTTTTTTTTTTTAAATCCTCATATACGTCCCAACTGGGGATCGAACCTGCAGCCCAGGTATGTGAATCGAACTGGCAACCTTTTGGTGCACAGGACAACTCTTAACTGAGCCACTCTGGCCAGGCTAAGACCAACACTCTAAAGAAATGCAGTAAAAACCAGCACCCAGCAATGAAAATGTCCAGTATCAAATAAAAGATTATTAGGGATATTAATCAAATAGGATAATGACCCATAACCAGGAGTAAAAAAAATTGGAAGAGACTGGAAATGAAATATTTCTGATGATAGCATTGTCATACAAGGATTTTGAAACAGCTATTGTAAATGTGTTTCATATATTCAAGAAGGCATAAGAAAACATGTATATGGTAAGGAGAGAAATGAGTGATAGGAAAAGGACTCAAATGGAACATCTAGAGATGAAAAATAAAATATCCAAAATGAAAACAAACCACTGAGTGGAATTAACATTAGATTAGACACTGCAAAAGAAAAGATAATTGAGCTTGAAGATATAGCAGAAGAACTTATCCAAAATGATGTGGAAAGTGAAAAAAAAAAAGACTGGAACATTATTAATAGAATATCAATAACCTTTGGAACAATATCAAGTTGTGTAATATATGTATAGAGTCCTAGGAAAGAGAGAGGAGGTAAACAGAAAAATTATTTGAAGAAACAATGACAAAAAAAGTACAAATCTGATGAAAATTACAAACCTTCAGGTCCATGAACCTCAAAGAACACTAAATAGAATAACCATAAATAAAATTATACCTGGGAACATAGTAATAAAACTGCTGAAAGTTAGGAAAAAAAGAAATTCTTAAAAGTATCCAGAGGATAAAAGGACATTACTTTAAAAGGAACAAACTAAGATGAAAAACTATGGAAGCCAGAAGATACTGAAGCAATCTTTTCAAAGTACTGAAAGAAAAATAAATGCTGTCAACATAGTTTCATACTCAGTAAAAAAATATCTTAAAAAATACAGAGCCCTAACCAGTATTGCTCAGTTGGTTGGAGCATCATCCTGTAGGTGGAAAGGTTAAGGGTTGGACTCCCTGTCAGGGCACATACTCAGGTTGCAGGTTCGCGTCCCCAGCTAGGTGCCTACACTGATCTGTGTTTCTCACATAAATGTTTCTCTCTCTCCTTTCTGTCTCTTTAAAATCAATAATAACATATTCTCGGGTGAAGATTAAAAAAAAGAGAATATTTCAGACTAACAAAGATGGGAGATTTTATTGCCAGCAGATTTGAGCTATTAAAATATTAAAGGAAACTTTTCAGACAAAAGGAAAATGATACCAGAAGGAAAGTTGAATGCATTCATAGAGTTCCAGAAATAGCCATTATGTGGATATATTGTAAAGATATTTTACTCATTTTTTTTTAAGAGTCATTTATTTACTTATTTTTTTAAAGAGGGATAGAGAGATAAAAAACTTGATGAGAAAGAGATATCGATTGGCTGCTTCTTTTTTTTTTAATTAAATCTTTATTGTTCAGATTATTACATTTGTTCCTCTTTTTCCCCCCTATAACTCCCCTCCTCTCAGTTCCCGACCCACCCTCCGCCCTCACTCCCCACCCACTGTCCTCATCCATAGGTGCACGATTTTTGTCCAGTCTCTTCCCGCATCTCCCACACCCCTTTCCCCCCCAAGAATAGTCAGTCCATTCCCTTTCTATGTCCCTGATTTTATTATAATCACCAGTTCATTCTGTTCATCGGATTATTTATTCACTTGATTCTTAGATTCACTTGTTGATAGATGCATATTTGTTGTTCATAATTTGTATCTTTACCTTTTTCTTCCTCTTCCTCTTCTTAAAGGATACCTTTCAGCATTTCATATAATCCTGGTTTGGTGGTGAGGAACTCCTTTAGCTTTTCCTTATCTGTGAAGCTCTTTATCTGACCTTCAATTCTGAATGATAGCTTTGCTGGATAAAGTAATCTTGGTTGTAGGTTCTTGGTATTCATCACTTTGAATATTTCTTGCCACTCCCTTCTGGCCTGCAAAGTTTCTGTTGAGAAATCAGCTGACAGTCGTATGGGTATTCCCTTGTAGGTAACTGAGTTTCTTTCTCTTGCTGTTTTTAAGATTCTCTCTTTATCTTTTGCTCTTGGCATTTTAATTATGATGTGTCTTGGTGTGGTCCTCTTTGGATTCCTTTTGTTTGGGGTTCTCCGCGCTTCTTGGACCTGTAAGTCCATTTCTTTCACCAGGTGAGGGAAGTTTTCTCTCATTATTTCTTCAAATAGGTTTTCAATATCTTGCTCTCTCTCATCTTCTGGCACCCCTATAATTCTGATGTTGGTACGCCTGAAGCTGTCCCAGAGGCTCCTTACACTATCCTCGCATTTTTGGATTCTTTTTTCATTTTGCTTTTCCGGTTGGGTGTTTTTTGCTTCCTCGCATTTCAAATCATTGACTTGATTCTTGCGATCATCTAGTCTGCTGTTGGGAGTCTGTATAATATTCTTTATTTCAGTCAGTGTATGCTTAATTTCTAGTTGGTTCCCCAATATAACATCGAGGGTCTCATTAGTTTTCTTGTAGATCTCATTAAGTTTATTGGCGGCTTCTAAACAGTTCTTGAGAGACCTTAAAAGTGTGGTTCTGAACTCTAGATCTTCCATTGACAATTTTGTCCTGTTTCTTTGTCTCCGCATTTTGTTATGCTTCCTTGGTGCACCCCCTAGTGGTCTTTGTTTGTGGTTTTATAGTTAAATCTTGATTGTTGTAGCTAATTCCAGGGAGGGTTTGACCTCCAGGCCAAGTGGCTATGAGAATCAGCTGTGTCAGCAGTGAGAGAACTTCTGTCCTCTAGGGAGGTGCTAATCTGGCGTTTGCCTGAGGCTATCCGGCAAATGCCTCTGTGCAGGGCTTGGGCGGGGCGGGTCGCACAGAATCAACAGGGTGGGCCGGAGAGAGCAGTTATGGCGGCTCTCAGTCCTGTCCCCAGGGGCTCTGCCTCTCTGAGTCCCAGCACCCGCTGCAAAGCTCGGAGAGAAAGCTGCACTCACTCTGACCGAAGCCAGACAGACCCGCTTCTCCCGTTTGAGTCTGGGTCCTTAAAGACTCGCCAGGATCTGGAGCTCAGAGTCTGCGACTCCCTCCCGATTGAAAACGCCAACCGCGCCCTCCGCCGCCAGCCCGCTCCTTGCACTCCGCACCTCAGAATTTGACTTCAGTACTGCGCCTCCTCTGAGTGTCCGTATGCGTTTCTCTTTCCTCCTAGTTGTAGGACTTCCATTAAGCCAGCGTTCCAGTGGTTTTGGGTGATGTCCGTTCGTCTTTTAGTTTCACTTTTGAAGTAGTTGTTCAAAGCAGCAAACTCCGGCGTTAACCTATGCCGCCATCTTGGTCTGAGCTTCAATTCTGAATGATAGCTTTGCTGGATAAAGTAACCTTGGTTGTAGGTTCTTGGCATTCATCACTTTGAATATTTCTTGCCACTCCCTTCTGGCCTGCAAAGTTTCTGTTGAGAAATCAGCTGACAGTCGTATGGGTATTCCCTTGTAGGTAACTGAGTTTCTTTCTCTTGCTGCTTTTAAGATTCTCTCTTTGTCTTTTGCTCTTGGCATTTTAATTATGATGTGTCTTGGTGTGGTCCTCTTTGGATTCCTTTTGTTTGGGGTTCTCTGCGCTTCTTGGACCCGTAAGTCTATTTCTTTCACCAGGTGGGGGAAGTTTTCTGTCATTATTTCTTCAAATAGGTTTTCAATATCTTGCTCTCTCTCATCTTCTGGCACCCCTATAATTCTGATGTTGGTACGCTTGAAGCTGTCCCAGAGGCTCCTTACACTATCTTCGTATTTTCGGATTCTTTTTTCATTTTGCTTTTCCGGTTGGGTGTTTTTTGCTTCTTCTCATTTCAAATCTTTGACTTGATTCTTGCGCTCCTCTGGTCTGCTGTTGGGAGTCTGTATAGTATTCTTTATTTCAGTCGGTGTATGCTTAATTTCTAGTTGGTTCTTTATCACAACATCAAGGGTCTCATTAGATTTCTCGAGGATCTCATTAAGTTTATCGGCGGCTTCTAGACAGTTCTTGAGAGACCTTAAAAGTGTGGTTCTGAACTCTATATCTTCCATTGACAATTTTGTCCTGTTTCTTTGTCTCCGCATTTTGTTATGCTTTCTTGGTGCACCCCCTAGTGGTCTTTGTGCGCAGTCTTGTAGTTAAGCCTTGATTGTTGTAGCTAATATACTATAATAATACTAGGGGGGATTTGACCTCCAGGCCAAGTGGCTGTGAGAATCAGCTGTGTCAGCAGTGCGAGAACTTCTGTCCTCTAGGGAGGTGCTAATCTGGCGTTTGCCTGAGGCTATCCGGCAAATGCCTCTGTGCAGGGCTTGGGCGGGGCGGGTCCCACAGGATCAACAGGGTGGGCCAGAGAGAGCAGTTATGGCTGCTCTCAGTCCTGTCCCCAGGGGCTCTGCCTCTCTGAGTCCCGCAACCACTGCAAACCTCAGAGAGAAAGCTGCACTCGCTCCGACCGAAGCCAGACAGTCCCGCTTCTCCCGTTTGAGTCAGGGACCCTAAAGACTCCCCCGGATCTGGAGCTCAGAGTCTGCGACTCCCTCCCGATTGAAAACGCCAACCGTGCCCTCAGCCACCAGCCCGCTCTGCATGCACTCCGCACCTCAGTATTTGACTTCAGCACTGTGCCTCCTCTGAGTGTCGGTATGCGTTTCTCTTTCCTCCTAGTTGTAGGACTTCCACTCAGCCAGCGTTCCTGTGGTTCTGGGTGATGTCCGTCTAGTTTCACTTTTGAAGTGGTTGTTCGAGGCAGCAAACTCCAGCGTTAACCTATGCCGCCATCTTGGTTCTCCAGCTGTCTTTGTTTTTTCGATTGGCTGCTTCTTTCATGCCCCTTATAGTTGCAGCATAGCCCTGGCTAGTGTGGCTCAGTTGGTTGGAGCATCCTCCAGTATATCAAAAGGTTGCGGGTTCCATTCCTGGTCAGAGCACATGGCTAGGTTGCAGGTTTGGTCCCTGATTGGAGATAATCTATGTTCTCTTTCACATCAATGCACATATGGGAGATAATCTATATTCTCTTTCACATTAGTGTTTCCCTTTCTATTATAAATATCAATAAAAAATATGCCCTTCGTGAGTATTAAAAAAAAAAAATTGAGGCCAAACCAAAATGGCAGTGTAGGTAAACACCAGTACTCGCTGCCTCCCGCAACCACATCAAAATTACAATGAAAATACAGAACAGTCATCATTGAGAACCTCCTGAAAGCTGGCTGAATGGGAAGTCTTACAACTAGAGAAGTAAAGAAGAAAGCACTGGAGACTAGTAGGAGGGGCGGAGGCTCAGAATGGGCTGGTCTGGCACCCATGTGGGCCATTTTTTTTAATTGGGAGGGAGACTGTCTCTGCGGAGGCCACCTGTGGTGAGGAGAACACGACTTCTCACTTGAAAACCAGACTATTGCAAAGGAAACCAAAGCTTATGCACAGAGATGTGAACAATCAGTTGTCTTCTCAGAGGTTTGTTTTAGTAACTTACTTCAGATGAAAGAATGTATACTAGCTTTAAATTTCAATTCCTTTTGTTTTTGAAGAACAAATAATGCTTCTTACATTTTTTCATAAGTCCCATAAAATGTGGCAGTGTTCTAACATTTTAGGTAGGAAATTCAGAGGTTAGAATTTAGTGACTATTAGTAATTTTTTTATTTTGAGAGTACCTTTATTAAAACTCACGGTTTAGCCCTAACCGGTTTGGCTCAGTGGATAGAGCGTCGGCCTGCGGACTGAAGGGTTGTGGGCACATCCCCAGTAGGGGGTGTGCAGGAGGCAGCTGATCGATGTTTCTCTCTCATTGATGTTTCTAACTCTCTATTCCTCTCCCTTCCTCTCTGTAAAGAATCAATAAAATATATTAAAAAAACCAACAACAACTCACGATTTGATTTTTGGTCAGGGCACATGCCTGGGTTGTGGGCTCGATCCCCAGTGTGGGGCGTGCAGGAGGCAGGCAGCGATCAATTATTGTCTCTCATCATGGATTGATGTCTCTCTCTCTCTCTCTCTCTCTCTCTCTCTCTAGGAGTAGTCATAGTAGTAGTCACAGGAGAGCAAGAAGCAGCAGCAGGAGAGCCTGGGCTGGGCTGCTTGGCTCACTGAAAAGTCAGAGAAAAGGGACCTTGGAGACAGGGTCAGGGGGTTAGCCCAGGACAAGCTGCTACTGCCCATTGCTCCCCTGGTGCAAGTCTGGTGGGGTCCCTTAGAGCAGGAGATGCACACCTGTGGGGAAGAAAGGCTCCCGAGAGGGAGAGCACCACTATTAGTAATTCTTTTTTTTTTTTTTCGCTGTTCTAAAGTCTTTTTTATTTTGAAATATAACTTATTGATTTTTTACAGAGAGGAAGGGAGAGAGATAGAGAGTTAGAAACATCGATGAGAGAGAAACATCGATCAGCTGCCTCCTACACATCTCCTACTGGGGATGTGCCTGCAACCCAGGTACATGCCCTTGACCGGAACCGAACCCAGGATCTTTCAGTCCGCAGGCCGACGCTCTATCCACTGAGCCAAACCAGTTTTGGCAAGTAATTCTTAAGAGTAAGGGGTTCAGCCTTGGCTGGGTAGCCCAGTTGGTTAGAGCATTGTCCCAATATGCCTGGGTTGTGGGTTCAATCCCTGGTCAGAGCCCTTAAAAGAAACAACCAGTCAATGCTTATGAGTGGAACAACAGATTGATGTTTCTCTTTCTGTCCCCCTCTCTTTCTCAAAATCAATTGGAAAAAAAAAGAGTAAAGAATTCAGCGTGAGTGTACATAGTACACAGGTTATCAGTACTCAGTGTTATTTCTTTTTTTTTTTAAATTCTTTATTAGTTAAGGTATTACAAATGTGTCCTCATCCCCACCATTAAACCACCATCCCCCCCCCCCCACTTTTTAAAAAAATATTTTACTGAGGATTTCTTTATTTTTTTTAAATATATTTTATTGATTATTTACAGAGAAGAAGGGAGAGGGATAGAGAGTTAGAAACATCGATGAGAGAGATCGATCAGCTTGCCTCCTGCACGCCCCCCAGTGGGGATGTGCCCGCCACCAAGGTACATGCCCTTGACCGGAATCGAACCTGGGACCCCTGAGTCTGCAGGCCGATGCTCTATCCACTGAGCCAAACCGGTTTGGCACTCAGTGTTATTTCTTAGCACAATGAATTAAGATAACAAATTATATTGATTAAATGAGATTAAAGGCCTGGCTGGTGTGGCTCAGTGGTTGAGCATTGACCCATGAACCAGGAAGTCATGGTTCGATTCCTGGTCAGGGCACATGCCCAGGTTGTGGGTTCGATCCCTAGTAGGGGGCATGTAGGAGGCAGCCAATCGATGGTTCTCTCTCATCATTGATGTTTCTGTCTCTCTCTCTCTCCTGTTCTCTCAAATGAATAAAAACATATATATATTTTTAAAATTAAAAAAGATTAAAGAATAAAAGAACAACTTTTTTACCACCACTTATACCAGTCATTATGGAAAACACACATCTTTTTTATATACGAGAAGAAATGGTTTCTAACTTCAAAGTTAATGCTGGAAAACTGAATACTGTTTTTTTTTGAGATAAATAAAATCTTTCCATACATAATTTTCTGTAGTCTCCTTATTTTACATATCAGTATATTGAAGAAAAACTTTTGCATAATATTTCATAGTCTTCACAAGTTTTAGTGGCTACAGTGTTTGCCTTTGTATGGATATATCATAATTTATTCAACCAGACCACAGTCAGTGCACATTTTCTTTTCTAACATACACACACTGCTGTGAACACCCGTGTAGCTGGTCTGTGAGGATGTACAGCCTGTTTCCCTTTCATCATATTCCTAGAAGTGGGCCGTGCAGACAGAGGGAGGACTTTGACACTGACGCACCCTGCCCGGCCGCTCCCCAGAAAGGCTTCACTCGTTTCAGCTGCTGCCAGTGGCAGCCACTTCCCTGCACCCTGAGCCTTCTACATGGATGCTTGCTAGTTTGATCGGTAGAAAGGTTTTCTCATTAATTTATAATTTTTCTGTCATTTTATTAGGAGAATGAATGTTTTCACTCTTTTTAACTATGTGTTTTTTTCTGTGATATATACCTGCCTGTCTTCTTAACCTGTTTTTCTATTACTTTGTATGTCCATATGTGTACATGCTTGCATACTCCTCATATATTAAGGATAATAATCCAAATGTAATTTAAAATTCATTATTTTTCAATTGGGAAATGCAAGTAAAGCAACTATAAAGCACTTCTAACTAGTAAACTTACTTTTTCAAATGCTAACAAAGTTGTGGTAAGACTGAGAGTCTTGGCCATGGTTTATGGCATTCTAAAGTGTCCATTCTTTTGCAAACAACATAATAATAAATATCAAGAGCCATATGACCCAATAATCCAAATACATAGGAGTTTATCACAAAAATAATTGAAAATTAATGCTGACTGTCCCAAATAATTTATTATAGCAATGGCTATAATAGTGACAGTAGAGCAATTAATTTAGTAGAGCAAATTAATGAACTAAAGAGTAGTGGCTAACTAAATTAGATTCATTATTAAAATATTAGGCTAGCAGTAAAAATGATTAGGAAGATTATAGGTGCCCATATATGGGTTTAAACAAAATACAAAATTCAATTTTATGGTTACAACTGTATAAAAATACACAATTAAAAAAAAAAAACTTCAAGAAAATACAATGGGTTGGTTTTTGTTTGTTTCACCAAGTATGTATGTGTAGAGTTTCTCTTATTGAATTTATTAGGGTGACATTGATTAATGAAATTATATAGGTTTCAGGTGTCCAGTTATGTAATATATCATCTGTATATTGCATTGTGTGTTTAACACCCTGTCAAGTCACCTTCTGGCATCATTTATCTTCCCTATACCCTCTTCTACCTCCCCTCACTCCCTTTCCCTCTGGTTAGAGTTTCTGAGGTTTAACACTAACGTTGTTTGGGTCCATTTTGCAAACACTGTCAGATAGTAATTGATGTTGTTCTCATTTGACAGATAAAGAAACTTAATCCCCACTTGACATGTAAAGAAATTTAATTTTTTTATTATGGATGTTTTCAAAATATACAGAAAAAGAAAGAATAGTGTAATGAACCCGTGTCAACAATTTTAAGTTTACATTTTTAGTAAGTTGCAGAGTTGGGTTTTAACAAATCACATCCATCTTACTTCAAAACCCATGTGTTTAATTACAGTTGTATGCTGCCTTATTATTTTATCCTTTGATGCTATTGAATAACTGTATGGTGCTTAGTGTTTTGGATAAGATAGAATGGAGACATTTAACAGTGAGTTTTTAGTTTGGTAAGAGGATAGATATTGTCTTTTCACTACATGTATTTTGTAATAAGCATTTGTAGTTGCAGTGTTCTGCAAAGACAAAACCTGCTGATACAGTTCATCCTGTTTTATAAATCTTTGACCCATTCATCAGACTCTGACCACTCTAAAGATAAAGGATCATGGTTGTATTGGTCTTTCCGACTGAAGTGGCCTTCTGCAGATTGGGAAATTGTATAATTATTAACCCTGGTAATGGATATGTGCTTGAAGTTTCATCTGGTATCTTAATGAGCTTTAACCCTCTGAGTACACTCAAAACATATCTAGAATCATTGAAATATATCAGTTGTCCATAACTGAACTCTTCAGTCTATGATTTTTTTCTTTGATAAATAATTTTATTTCCCCTGGCCCTCAGCACATTTTATTCCTGCCCTGCTCACACACACACAGCAGCCTTGGGTATAAAGACTTAAGAAAAATTACTGTGTTTTGAATGAACAGGACCATACTTTCTAGTCAGTTTTTTTGTGGAGGTGTCCCATGCCTCTAGAGATGTATATTTAGACAAATAAGTGAAGGCTGCTGAAGTAATTATTATGTACAAATGACTGTGTCTATAGAATTTTGATTTGCTTTAGTATCTCTTATCCTGGGAGATCATCCCTGAACTCTCAAGACTGCTTTGTGTCACCATGTTTTCACATCCCCCTGCCTAGAGGGCAAACTTTAATCCAAAGATTCTATAAATCTAGTCTGGATATGGGGTCATTTAGTCAGATTTTCCATTCAGTGAAGAGGGTAAGGGACATTTAATATCTTGCTTCTCTGCATATGTTGTCAATTTGGCTCAAATAAACTTACAAAAATAGAAAAAAAAGAGAAAGAGCCCAGCTGGTGTGGCTCAGTGGTTGAGCATAATCCATGAATCAGGAGATCATGGTTCGATTCCCAGTCAGGGCACATTCCCGGGTTGTGGGCACAATCCCCAGTAGGAGGCGTGCAGGAGGCAGCCGATTGATGATTCTCTCTCATCATTGATGTTTTTATCTCTCCCTCTCCCTTCCTCTCTGAAATAAATAAAAATATATTTAAAAAATAAAAGAATAAAAACATTTTTTTTATAAAGAAAGGCTAAATAAAAAGAACATTGCTTTTTTAATCTACTGTGATTGTCTCAAAGTGATATTAAAAATATGTCTGATGTTAGGGGGTGTAGTTGGTTCAGTTATATATTGGTAAAGCAAAATCAGGTATTTAGTAGTTAAATGAATAGAATTAGATAAATTCTGCAGAGTTGTGTGGAATGAAAAGAAGGGATGGGCCAAGGGAGAAGAGAGAAAAATTGGAGAGGTAGAAGAACTAGTTAGGAAAGTGGAGTGTTCTAAAAACTCAGGACAGTTTCACAGTTGTCAAGCACTGTGAATGCTTATACAATTTGGACTTTACTATTGTCTTAATAGAGATGGCAAATGGAAGTCAGATTACAGGGCACTTAGGACACAGAAGCAGCGAGAGTCTTATACTCATTAACCATTTTGGAGGTTACCTGTAGCAGGCCTTTCCCTTGGGTAAGACAGCTCAGACTGCTTTCCTGGGTCCTGCGTTGGGGTGGGAGATCGGGATGACTCAGGGCCTATATGTACTCCTTTTTTTCTGAATATTTAAATTCAGCTTTAAAATTTTGTCACTAAAATTGCAGATAATGGTTGAGTTGCCCCAGGCTTCTCCCTTGTAAGGACACCCTGCATTTAATCCTGTGGTAGCTCGATATTACTGTTTTATGATTGTCATTTTATTATTATTATTGTCATCTCCCATTGGACTATTAAAGATCCTTGTTATTGTTGAGTTCCCAGTACCTAGCATTAATGCCTGGCTTATAGCATTGAGTCGATATTTGTTACATGAGTGACTAAATGAATAAATCAATAATTGTCTTTTAAACACAAAAGAATTCCAATTTGATGGTCTCACAGATTCAAAAAAGTAGAATGTTTTAAGAAAACGAGGGTTTGATAAATAATTTCAAATGGCAGTTGGACAAAGATTGAAAAATGACCTTTGGATTTGACTGTTACAGGTTGTTAACTTCCATAGCAAAATAGTGTCATAGCAAAATGATTGGAGTAAGAGCCATATTTAAATGGGTAAAAGGATAAATGGGAAGTGAGAACAAGGACAAGCAACATAGGACTTTTTTTTTTTTTTTTGTGTTGTTTTTAAAGATTTGAAGCTAAACGGGAAGAAATTATTAGCGAGAAACCCAAAAATTTGAGACAGGGGAGGTCATTATCATAGTAAGTTTATGCATTTAATTTGAATATATCCAAGTATTCCCACCTATATGTCAGTATAATATATTCTTGCTCTTCAACTTGGTTTTGAGATCTTTTGAACTTGAAGGTTTTTGCTGTGCTGTTTGGGGCCCTCTCATGGCCAATCTAATAAATGACATGTAAATTGTCAAATGTTAATTAGATCTGGTATACTAACTTATTTCTTAGGCAATTTATTCTTTCTATAAGGATTAGATGAGGGTGAGATATGTGGTTATAGCAGTTAATGATGCTTAGTCCTGTTTGATTTGTTATGGGTCAAAACTTGACGTAAGCTTACTATAATTTTTTTCCCCTTGGTAATAATTCCCTGTTATTAACTATTTGAACATTGCAGCGTATCGTTGTTTTAGTTGCTAACACAATAATAGTGCTAATACATTATTCTTTATGTTGCTTCTCAATGTTTTTTATTCTAGGGTTTTAAGAAACAGCATGTTTAAAATAATATAGGAACACCTCTGTAACCACACCTAGTTAAAAACATACACATATTCAATACATTCTCATACCTCCCTCACAAAGGTAAGCACGATTCTGAATTTGGTGTTTTATCCCCAGGCCCATTTTTAAAGCCAGTATATTGATATATACTTCAAATTGTTCCTTTCATTTAAAGTTATGTTTGTAGTGGACTCCAAAATGGTGGCGGAGTAAGTGGAAGCTACACTGACATGCTCCCAGGACCAAACTGGAAATACAACTAAAATACAGAAGAACCACCCTGAACAATGAACCGGGGACCAGCTGGAGAGAACCCGATAACCGAGGACGGAAAGCGGAGACGCATAGAGACTGGTAGGAGGCGGGAGGCGTGAAAGGGCTGGCTGGGCTCCCACAGCCAGCAGCGGAAGTCCCAGAGGGCTGTCTCAGCTGTGGGGGTTCCCACTGAGAACTCTGGGGTCTGACCCCCAAGCTGGGCTCCCCAGCAGAGAACACCTTAACTGAGAGAGGTGCCCACACTGAGTATAACGTTAGCTGTGGGTTTGTCATACATTGCCTTATGTAATGTTGCTGTATGATCCCTCTTCTCACTTTGCTGACAGTTTTTATCATAAATGGTTGCTGGATTTTATCAAATGCTTTTTCCGCATCTATTGATATGATCATATGATTTTGAACCTTCATTTTGTTTATGTGGTGTACCACATTAATTGATTTGCGGATATTGTACCAACTTAGCATCCCAGGAATAAACCTCACTTCATCATGGTGTATGATCTTTTTAATTTGTTGTAGGATTGAGTTTGCTAATATACATATCCTTAATTTTTATTTATTGACTTGAGAGATAGATATATGCATATATATATATATACACACATACACACATTGATTTGTTGTTTCACTTATTGATTGATTCTTATATCTGCCCTGAGTGGGTATTAAACCCACAACTTTGGGACGACACTCTAAGGAGCTGAGCTACTCAGCCAGGGCCATTAATCTGTTCAGATTTTTTGTTTCTTCTTGATTCGGTTTTGGAAGATTGTATGTTTCTAGTAATTTATTATTTATCAGATTGTTGAATTTGTTGGAATATTGTTGTTTATGATATTTTCTTACGATTCTTTGCATTTCTGAAGTGTCAGTTGTTACTTGTCCTTTTTTATTTCTGATTTTATTTGGATCCTCTTTTTAAAATGTTTAAAAATTAAATCTTTTTTAAATTTATTATTTATTTTATTTAATTTTTTAATTAATTAAATCTTTATTGTTCAGATTATTACATTTGTTCCTCTTTTTCCCCCCCATAACTCCGCTCCACCCAGTTCCCACCCCACCCTCCTCCCTCACTCCCCATCCACTGTCCTCATCCATAGGTGCACGATTTTTGTCCAGTCTCTTACCACATCCCCTCACCCCGTTCCCCCCTGAGAATAGCCAGTCCACTCCCTTTCTATGCCCCTGATTCTATTATAATCACCAGTTCATTCTGTTCATCAGATTATTCACTTGATTTTCAGATTCACTTGCTGATAGATGTGTATTTGTTGTTCATAATTTGTATCTTTACCTTTTTCTTCTTCTTCCTCTTCTTAAAGGATATCTTTCAGCATTTCATATAATAATGGTTTGGTGGTGATGAACTCCTTTAGCTTTTCCTTATCTGTGAAGCTCTTTATCTGAGCTTCAATTCTGAATGATAGCTTTGCTGGATAAAGTAATCTTGGTTGTAGGTTCTTGGCATTCATCACTTTGAATATTTCTTGCCACTCCCTTCTGGCCTGCATAGTTTCTGTTGAGAAATCAGCTGACAGTCGTATGGGTACTCCCTTGTAGGTAACTGAGTTTCTTTCTCTTGCTGCTTTTAAGATTCTCTCTTTGTCTTTTGCCCTTGGCATTTTAATTAGGATGTGTCTTGGTGTGGTCCTCTTTGGATTCCTTTTGTTTGGGGTTCTCTGCGCTTCCTGGACTTGTAAGTCTATTTCTTTCACCAGGTGGGGGAAGTTTTCTGTCATTATTTCTTCAAATAGGTTTTCAATATCTTGCTCTCTCTCTCTCTGGCACCCCTATAATTCGGATGTTGGTACGCTTGAAGTTGTCCCAGAGGCTCCTTACACTATCTTCATATTTTTGGATTATTTTTTCTTTTTGTTTTTCCGGTTGGGTGTTTTTTGCTTCTTCGTATTTCAAATCTTTGATTTGATTCTTGCAATCCTCTAGTCTGCTGTTGGAACTCTGTATAATATTCTTTATTTCAGTCAGTGTATGCTTAATTTCTAGTTGGTCCTTTTTCATAGCCTCTAGGGTCTCACTAGATTTCTTGAGGGTCTCACTAAATTTATCGATGGTTTCTAGAAAATTCTTGAAAAACCTTAAAAGTGTGGTTTTGAACTCTATGTCCAGTATTTGCTTTCCTTCATTTCTGTCATTTGTGACCTGTTTCTTTGTCTCCACATTTTGGCTGCTTCCCTGTGTTGATAGAGTGGCTTTCTGTGCTAGGTGTCCTATAGGGTCCAGTGGCTCAGCCTCCCCAGTTACCTGAGGTGGACACTCTTGGTGCACCCCTTTGTGGGCTGTGTGCACAGTCTTGTTGTAGTTAAGCCTTGATTGTAGTTGGTATCACTGGGAGGAATTGACCTCCAGGCCAATTAGCTGTGAGAATCAGCTGTGTCTGCAGTGGGAGAACTGTGCTGGAGACACCCTTATGGGGCAAGACTTGCTTCAGTGGGGCTTTGGTATTCACTGAGTCTGCCCCCTGAGTGTGTCCCTTATGGATCTGAGGAGTTGTAATCTGGATGGTCCCACTCTGACCACTGGGTACACTGGTACTTGGATCTCTAAGGAGGTGCTAATTTAGCCTGAGGTTACCCCGCAGAAGCTATGGAGAGATCTTCAGATTCCTCTTCTTTGTTTGGCGTTTGGAGGTGCCCAGATGAGGCCCAGCTGTGAAGCAATGCAAGCTGCTGTGGGGCTTTGGGCCTTCTTTTGGAAGGTCTGGATCTCACTGACCCAGCTGCAGTTTGTTAGGTAATTTTAGATTGCAAAGGGCCAGGCCTTTCATATACAAAAGCCTCTGTGCACAGCTTGGGTGGGGAGGGGTCTCAGGGGATCAACAGGGCAGAGCAAGCAGCTATGGCTGCTCCTCAGTCCTACCCTAAGAGGCCCCGAGTCTCAGTGTCCTACGGTAATTGCTGCAAGAACCTCTGAGAGAAAGCTGCCCTCGAGTTCCGACCGATGCCAGACAGTCCAGTTTCTCCCCCTATGAGTTTGGGTCCCCGAGACTCGCCTGGAACTGGAGTTTAGAGCAGTCGGCAGCTTGAGACTCCCTCCTGATTGAAAAAGACAACTGCATCCTCAGTTGCCAGCCCTTTCCACGTGCGCCTCCGTAACTCTGCACTTTACTTCTGCACCACCTCTGAGTCTCAGTGTGCTTTTCTCTTTCCTTCTACTTGTAGAATTTCCACTCAGCCAGCCTTCCTGTGGTTCTGGATGATGTCTATTTTGTCTTTTAGTTGTATTTTTGAAGTGGTTGTGCGAGGCAGCAATTTCCGGTGTTTACCTATGCCGCCATCTTGGTTTCTTTCTCCCCTATGTCTTTTGATTGAAACATTTAATCCATTTACATTTAAAGTGATTACTGATTGGTATGTGTTTATTACCATTTTATTCTTTATAACTATGTTTCTATTTTTAAAAAGATGCTTTCTAAAAATTGATTTTTAAGAGAGAGAGAGAAAGAAACAGTGATGTGAAATAGAAACATCAATTGGTTACCTCCTGTACGCCATACCTACTGGGGACTGATCCCGCAACCTGGGCATGTGCCCTGAATGGGAATCAAATCATGACCTCCTGGTTCATGGGTCGATGTTCAACCACTGAACCACACTGGTTGGGCTCTTTTCTTTTTAAAGATTCTTTAATACTTCTTGTAAGTCTAGTTTTGTGGTAATGAACTCCTTTAGCTTTTCTTATCTGGGCAGTTCTTTATTTCATTTTCAATTTTATGTGATGGTGTTACTGGGTAGAGTAGTCTTGGTTGTAGGTCCTTCCTTTTCATCTCTTTGAATATTTCATGTCAATCCCTCTGGCCTGCAAAGTTTCTGTTGGGAAATCAGCTGACAGTCTTATGGGACCTCCCTTGTTAGTAACTAACTGCTTTTCTCTTGTTGCTTTTAAAACTCTCTTTTTCTTTAACCTTCATTATTTTAATTATGATGTATTTTTCTGTGAGCCTATTTGGGTTTATCTTGTTTGGGATTTCTGCACTTCCTGAATCTGTGTGTCTTTTTCTGTCACCAGCTTAGTGAAGTTTTTAATCATTATTTCTTCAAATAGATTCTTGATTCCTAGCTCTCTTTTCTTCTTCTTTCCGTACCTATGATGCAGATGTTGTCACACTTCATGTTGTCCCAGAGGTCCCTTAGTCTGTTTTCATATTTAGAAATTTTTATTTTTTTGCTGTCTAATTGGTTGTTTTCTGTTACCTTGTCTTCCAAGTTGCTGATTCAGTTTTCTGCTACATGTAGCCTGCTGTTGATTCCTTCTAGTCATTCTTCATTTCCAATATTGTATTTTCATTTCTGACTGGGTCTTTTACATGTTTTACATGTTTTTTTTTAAAAAAATATTTCATTGATTTTTTACAGAGAGGAAGGGAGAGGGATAGAGAGTTAGAAACATCGATGAGAGAGAAACATTGATCAGCTGCCTCCTGCACACTCCCCACTGGGGATGTGCCCGCAACCAAGGTACATGCCCTTGACTGGAATCGAACCCGGGACCCTTCAGTCCACAGGCTGACACTCTATCCACTGAGCCAGACCAGTTAGGGCTGTTTTACATGTTTTTAAAATATGTTTGGTATCTCTATGTCTAATTTCTCACAAAGTTCCTTGAGTATCTTCATAACCATTATTTTGAATTCCATCTGATAAATTGCTTACCTCCATTTATTTAGTTCTTTTTTTCTGGGGATTTCTCCTGTTCTTTCATTTGGGGCATTGTTTCTTTGTCCCCTCATTGTGGCTGCCTCTTTGTATTTGTTTCTGTGTATTAGGTAGATCTGTTATCCCTCCCAGCCTTCATCTGGTGGCCTTAAATATAGTAGGTATCTATGGGGCTCAGTGGCTTAGTCTCCCACTACCTGAGCTAGGTGCTTCAGGAATGTCTCTTGTGTGGGTTATGTGAGCCTTCCTATTGCTTTTGAGTCTTAATTGCTGTTGGCCACTTGTGGGTGGGGTTGCCCCTCTGACTGGATCAATGCCAAGTGAAATGTATGAGCTGCTCTCTGAGGATTGATTCTGCAAAGCTAAATTCACCCCAACAGGGTTTGGTGACAGCTGAGATCTCCCTTGTGTGTGCCATTTGGGGAGCTAATTGGATCGTGTTCTGAAATGGTCTGAACCACTGGGTGTGTTGTTTCTGAGGCCACTTGATAGGGGATCAAGTGCTGGTTAATGTTAGGCCCTGCCTGTGATCAGTCTGGCTACCTGTTTGGAGTTACAAAGTGATCCAAATTTTGTGGCTGCCTCTGCTGGGCATGTGTGTGCATGGGAAGGGCGTAGCTGTGCCCAAGGCTGGTTTCCACCATCACCGAGCCTGGGAGCAGGTCAGCAAAAGACCCAAGGCTCCCAACCCTCACCTGTTAGCTGCCTGGTAGGCTTAGTAACTGCAAGGGGCCCTGGTGGTATGTGTGTTGCATACATCCCCAGATAGGGGCAAGGGGGACATATTCAAATTTGATACCAGTACTGGGTTGTTGTTTTTTTAATTTTTTTTTATTTCTTAAAGTATTACAAAGAATATTACATATGTCTCCTTTCCTCCCCCCCACCCCCAGTACTGGGTTTGAGGCCACTCCGCCACAGTCTCAGCGTACACCAAGGTCAGCTGCCACCTGCCAGTGTCATTGGAGCTTTTGGTGGGGCAGGGTCTCAGTGATTCCTTAGGGTGGCTCAGCAGTGTTCATCAAGCCCAAACAGACCAAGGTTTGGCTGTGTGAATGGAGGGCTCTGCACAGGAATGGTGGCACAAGTCTGGTGTGTGAGGGAATAATGATGGCTCTGCTCAAGAACCACACAACTCATTTTTTCCTAGTTTGCCCTGACCTCCTGGAGAGTCTTCTGCCAGGGGTGGGTCAGGGTGGGGAGGAGGAGGGGTGCGCGGGGAGGGAGGAGTGGTGGTGGCAATAGGTTGGCCACAGCCTGCTGTCACTATTGCAAGCTCAGCAGGGAGCGGCCAGCAGGAGTTGGGAGGGTAGGGTGAAGCTGGTGGTTCTCCCATGGTGGGGCTAGTGGATCTCCCTTGGGGGGAATGTGGTGCCCCTGATCTGGCCCAAGGGGTCGGGGGGGGGGGCCCTATCCCCTGTTGAGGCACACTATGGGGGAGGGGAAATGGTTTTTGCCCCAGAGCAACGCAAGTCTGTCTCTGATCCTCCCCAAATTCACTCTCAAAATCCCACCAAAAAAGTCTGCACCAGGCAGGGTATCCCTTTGCAGGGTGTGAGCTCAGCCAGATGGGGCTTGTGCAGTACCCCCAGGTTAATGCAGTTTGGAAGGGAGTATTCGACCCAGGAAAAATGGCGTCTGGGGGTGGTGTAGGAGAGGGAATCAGCACAGGGACCCTGATGGCTGTCTCTTCAGCTCCCTCCCCAGAGCCACACAACCCAGTCCGTCCTCACAGGACTCCAGTTTGCTCTGAGCCACCTTCCCTCCACCAGGGTCAAGGGGGAGTAGCTGCCAGCAAGATTTTGTGCATTGGCCCTTTAAGTCGGCACTTGGGTTTCTAACTGACTCCTGTCTCTCTCTGGTGGACAGAATCACAGCCAGATGTTATGTGGGGCCTCTACTGGCTCTGTTGCTTCTGGCTGGGGAGCCTGGCTGGGGGTTGAGACCCCACATTCCTCAGGGGGAAGCTTTGCAGCTGAGATGTCCGTCCGGGTTGTCAGTGGCTGCCTGTGGGAGTGGATCCAGCCCTTTCCGCCTCCCAGTCTCAGTGCGGCTCCTCCTGGAAGTCCTTGGTTACAGGACTTCTCTTCAGCTAGTCTCCAGGCAACCGGTTATTCAGGTTGACTCTTCTGTATTTTAGTTGTAATTCCAGGTCTGGCCTGTGTGGAGGTGAGTGTAACTTCCACCTACCCCATCACCATCTTCTTCCACTCTCTCATTTAATTTATTTAAGAGAGTCTTTACATGAGCATATTTTCTGGATATTTTTGTTTATCTTAACTCACCTCTATTAATTGTGTTTTTGATGAGTTATTTTTATTTCATTTGCTATTGGTATATTATTAACTTGCTATCAAGATATAAAAATCTGATAAAACACTCATTTTAGATTTTTCATTTTTTTAGAAACCATGAATAGAGGCTCTGAAATCCACATTTTTTGGGGTGCTCCAATTGGTCCATTGAAAATGATGGTATCACAGGAACCAACTTCTTTAATGTCCACTACTGACCCCTGGAAAAAAGTTCAGCTTTTATACAATCAACATTCTTTACATCTGAAGGATGAAAAATGCAAGAATAAAAATGTGGAAGATTATCAAATCCTAGATGCTGCTGCCTCTCCAGATCTTCGTAATGGTCATTTTTTAGGAAGCTCCCTGAGTAGATCTGTTTCTGTGAACGATGACTGTATACACTGTATTTCCGAAACACAGACTCGAAAATTCCAGAAGAGTCACCCCTTAGGGATGAGTGACTTAACCAAATCTGATGTTCAAATATGTGGATGTAAAGGCCAAGTTCAGCGTTTAACTGAAGAGGAAGAATATCAGAAGCTTTTCAGTGAAAATAAGAAAATCACAGTTGAACAGCATAAACATCAATCAAATATATGTGGTCAAAATGTCCAAAAACATTTCTTTCAGTTAGACCATGAGTGTGCAGCTGCATGGGATTTGGTGTGTAATACCGAGCAGATTAATACAGGGCCAGGAGCTATCGGCATGAGGTGTATACCAACAGAGCATCATGGAGTTCAAAACCAGGGCCTGGAAAAGAGCTCTTTGACCACACGAGATAAGCCAAGGTCTGCGGGAGCAGTCGAGAAGGTCTCAGACCTTACGGCATCTACTGAAACGGAATTCCTCAGTATAATGACCTCCAGCCAATTTGCTTTTTTAGCTCAAAGGATAAATAAAGGGGAGAGTTCTATAAATAAAGGGACAGTGAACACGGAGGTTGAAGCTGAAACAAGTGCTGGGGAAATAAAAATAATTAAAGATAAGTTGATTCAGCCTGATGATGATTTTGTAGAAAGATATGAAAGTAGACAAAACCAAGCATATTCCCTTGAACTTTTCAGTCCTGTTTTTCCTGAAACAAAAAGTAGCCACATTCACATAAAGTCTGATAAAAGTCTTAAAGAAAATGTGGAATATCAAGAACTTTACAGTTTTGAAGATAAACTGCCATCAAATGAGATACGTATTGAGTCACGTAGGTCCGGAATTCTGTGTTCTCAAGCAAATGCCTTCCACAGAAGTCCTACGAAACCGAATTGGACCTCTGAAGACAAATCGGGCCATCTCAGAGTCCTCCACGTTTCTGAGAAAACTAAGCTGGTTTCTAATGCAGGAGGTCCTGCTGCAGCAAAAGACCAGAGGAGTGTGTCGGAATTCAAGGGCATTAAGAAAACATCATTAATAAAAAATTGTGATTCCAAAAGTCAGAAGTACAATTGTTTAGTCATGGTGCTATCTCCGTGTCATGTGAAAGAAATAAATATAAAATCTGGACCAAATTCGGGCTCTAAAGTGCCTTTAGCAACAGTTGTGGTAATTGACCAGTCAGAAATTAAGAAGAAGGTTTTTCTGTGGAGGACTGCCGCACTTTGGGCCCTGACAGTGTTCCTTGGAGATATAATTTTACTCACAGGTGAGGCCTTTGTGGAACAGTGGTAGTGAGTTTACAAAGCTGTAGCTGTTCCCTCCTGCTGGAGGGCTCCCTCTTTCCCCTGCCTGTCTGGGCTCCATGTGACCGACCTCTTCATAGCTTCAGTGCTGGCCTCCTCACCGCTGCCTGGCATTCTCTGCGCTGCCCCTCCTTTCCACTCATCTCTCTAAGAACTCTTCCCTGGTTGCTCCTCCTACTCATTCATTATGTTAGCATTTAGGTCATATCATCAGGCTTTTTCTTTGTTTTCTTATGGCTATGTCTATGTGTGTCTTATTTCCAACCCTTTTCTTAAACTATATTAGCAGTTTTATGATGAAAAGACAGCATTTCTATTACTTAATTAATCCTTAATAATGCTGTGCACATTATATTCTTATTGAGGGAACCGATATAGAATTTCTATTGCACTTTTAAATTATTGAAATTATATTAATCACATTTGGAAATATGGAAAGAGAAACTCCTGCTTTTATACCAACCTCATATAACCACCAGGAGAGTTTTGGAATGTTACTAGTTGTCTTTCCTCTTAAAATTTGTATGCATGCATATATAAAAGCTGATACTTATTGGGACTTTACTGTGTATCAAACCCTGTATTATACTTTACATATATATCAACTCTTTACAACTCTATGAAGAAGGTCCTGGTTATTATTTCAATTTTTCAGTTTGAGGAAACAGACCCAGAGAAGTGTGCCCAATGTCACATTTCTAGGAAGTGGCAAAGCCAGGACGATTTCACCTGGACTCCAGAATCCTCACCTGTATAGTTGGAATCATTAAGAACACAGTTTTGCCGAAACCGGTTTGGCTCAGTGGATAGAGCGTTGGCCTGCGGACTGAAGGGTCCCGGGTTCAATTCCGGTCAAGGGCATGTACCTTGGTTGCGGGCACATCCCCAAGTGGGAGATGTGCAGGAGGCAGCTGATCGATGTTCCTCTCTCATCGATGTTTCTAACTCTCTATCTCTCTCCCTTCCTCTCTGTGAAAAATCAATAAAATATATTTAAAAAAAAAAAAAAAACACAGTTTTTTTGTCCTGCTTTTTTTGCCTGACATAAGAAATGTAATATTTTGTTACATTTCCTTATTGATTTAAAATCAATGCACAGTGTATTAGAGCAGAGATATCAGTCGTTTTAATATATTTTTACATTTCTTTATTGATTTAAAATCAATACACAGTGTACTGAAGCAGAGATATCAGTCATTTTAAGGAAGAATCTTAGACCAGGAGGAAGTTGATTAAGCTTAAATAGCACATCTACAGAGAGAATGTGATAGAGAAGAGGGAGAGGGGCAGCCTTAAAAGCTTAGAACAAGAAAATGGTCAGTAGTTTCTACTAAACAGTTTGCTGGGGGAATGAGAACCTTCGCTAGGATACCTTGGTAGTTAAGATTGTTAGGTGCTGTCTCTAATAAAGAGACAACCAGGGGCTTGTAACTAACAGGCTTAGCATAATCTTGTCCCCCGGGCAATATCATCTTATTTGCTGGCAGATCAATTTATCTAACTCCTTTTGTTCCGATTCAGTGCTCACTGAGTAGCTAGCCAATTTTGGTCGTGATTTGGCTTCCTAGGTGTCTGATGTAAACAGTAGCAGTGGCAGGGCTGTGGGAGATAGAAGAGGCAGAGTTAAAATTAGGGGGTTGTTGACAAAGGTGGGAAGAGAGAGGTAGAAGTTCAGAATGACCTCACATTTTTATTTACCTGGTTAGCAGCATAGTGCCAACAAATGAAATGGATAATCTGAGAAGAAAAGCAGGTTTGAGCCATACTAAGATTGGGGAGCCAATTGGATATCCATTTAGGGACGTCCATTAGGCAGTTTTGGATAAATGGGTAAAAGGGTTTGAAACTGAGGTCTGGAATTAAAGTCGGAAGTAATTACTTGGAATTTATGATTCTTTGTTTTTCTTATTATCTCCAAGTTAATTTGTTGCTGTTAGTATATCTTTATACCTCTAACATTTTATACACTGAAAATATCCTGCCTGGGATTAGTCTGTCTCTCTCTGTTTCTAACTTACAGTTTTTGCTCTATTTATAATTCTTTTTTTTTGGTTTTATTTATTTTTTAAAATTTCTTTATTGATTAAGCTATTACATATGTGTCCTTATCCCCACATTCCCCCCCATTCCCCCTACTCATGCCCTCACCCCCCTGTTGTCTGTGTCCATTGGTTAGGCCTATATGCTTGCATATAAGTCCTTTGGTTGATTGCTTCCCCCTACCCCGACCCTCCCCTACCTTCCCTCTGAGGTTTGACGATCTGATCAATGCTTCTCTGCCTCTGGATCTGTTTTTGTAATTCTTTCTACCTGTTGGTATGTTTAGTTGCACTAAATGATTCCTCTCTATCTTAGATCGTACAGTGCTTTCCCCTTAGGAAGTATTCCTTCCCTCCGAAGTCTTTCACTCTTAACACCCACAGATGACTACCATACTATTTAGGGAAAACTAATAAAGTCCTTCGAGATGCCTTATGCCACATCCATGTGTCTGCAGCAGAGGGGTGCGTGCGTAATCAATACTGTTCACTCTCCCAGGCACCACTGCTTTGGAACCACTGTCTTGCTTCTTGGTCCTGAATGATTTTTCATCAGAAATGTACATCGTAGCCTGCATCTTACGTAAACAAAGCCAGTGATGTTCTCTGTGGAGCAGTGAACTTCTCTATTGATACTGTTTATATAGACAGAAGCAATTTTTTATTTTTATTTTACCTGCGTATAGATATACCTAGAGTCAGATTTTGGATTTGCTATTTTATCATTTGGTGCCTTAGGCAGATCATTGAACATATTGAACTTTAATTGCCTGGTATGTGGAGGCATGCGTACTATCTTGCTAGGGTTGGTAAGTTAACGACAGTATGAAGGAACTTATGGAATGATCAGAACTTTTTTCTCCCCTTCCAGATGTTACTGTTTATGAAGATCATTGGGTTGGTGAGACAGTACTACAATCAACATTTACCAGTCAGTTATTAAATCTTGGGAGCTATTCATCTGTCCAGCCTGAGGAGTGTAAGGCACATTTTACATATAATATCTTAGTATTTAAAGTATATACACACATTAGAAAAAAGTAGAGTTAAAATGGTAATTATATAAAATGTTTTCTAAAAAAGTTTGCTGGAGAGTATTGCTTTAATTTGTTTAGTGAGAATGAAAATAGAATTTATAAAAACCTTGTACAGCCCTAGCTGGTTTGGCTTGGTGGATAGAGTGTAGGCCTGCGGACTGAAGGGTCCTGGGTTTGATTCTGGTCTAGATTGCAGGCTCCATCCCAGGCCTTGGTCAGGGATGTATGCAGGAGGCAACCAATCAATGTGTCTCTCTCACATCGATGTTTCTGTCTCTCTGTCTCCCCCTCCCTTCCACTCTCTCTAAAAATCAATGGGAAAATATCCTCAGGTGAGGATTGACAAAACAACAATAGCAGCAACAAAAAACTTGTACATTGTAAATCATATGTATTTTTAAAAATATTTGGGTTCATGTTCATTTTCTTAGAGATTCAGTATAGTAATGGTCCTTAACTTTTAAGGAGTCATAGACCTCTTTGAGAAGCTATGGGTCATTTTTCCAGAATAACAGACTTAAGTAGATGGACTAAGTGGTTCCATGGATCTCCAAGGTTCTGTGGAATTTCCAAGCCTCTGATTAGGAATCTTTGAGGTAATGAAAAAAGCATGGATCATAGACAGTTGTGGCTTGAGTTCTTCTTCTATCTACCATTGCTAGGAAAAACTGCCTGCCTTCTCTGACATCCATTTTTGCTTCTTTAAAACTAGAGGCCCAGTGCATGAAAACTCATGCACTGGAGGGGGGTCCCTCAGCCCGGCCTGCCCCCTCTCACAGCCCAAGAGCCCTCAGGGGTGGAAGGAGACCTGGCGATCAGGGGAAGGCGACGCCCCATCAACCTCTGCTGCTGCCACTGCCGGCAGCACAAGCCTCGGGTGGTCCTGGTTACCTGAGCCTCGGGCAGCCCTGGGCAGCTGGGGGGCTGAGGGGACTGGGGGACTTCAGAGGCAGGCACGCGGAGTGGTCAGGCCCGCATGGGAGCAGACCCGGCCTTGCCGCGCACCTGATGCCCCGGCGGGGCTGAGGAGACTGGGCGCCTCCATCTTGTGGCTGTGGGTGTCGCCATCTTTGAGGGCGGAGCAGCAATTAGCATATTTCCTTCTTATTGGCTGTGGGCGCTGCCATCTCCGAGGGCGGGGCAGTCAATTAGCATATTCCCTCCTTATTGGTTTGGGTGACACCATCTTCAAAGGCAGGGCAGTCAATTAGCATATTCCCTCCTTATTGGTTTGGGTGACACCATCTTCAAAGGCAGGGCAGTCAATTAGCATATTTCCTCCTAATTGGCTGTGGGTGCTACCATCTTTGAGATGGTGTGAGGGTCAATTAGCATATTCCCTCTTTATTAGATAGGATAAGCTGTTGAAAGAAGAAACCAGCAGCTATATATTTTTTTCAAGAAATAAATAAAAAGGAAAGAAAGAAAAGAAAGTAAGGGAGACAGTATAAACTGGTGATTATAGTCTCTGGAGTCAATAGACCAGAATTTGAATCCTAGTCCTAGAGCTTCCAAAGTCTGTATCTTTAGGCAAGTTACTTGACCTCAAATACTGAAATAGTGTCATAGAAAAATAGCTATCAGTATATGTAAGATTATACAAGAGATTAGCTAGAATAACATGAAGGTAAAGCATGGAGTTCCAATCTCTGAATACTTTGAATTCTCAAGGAAAGGCAGAGTAGGCAAAAGAGAAGGATAACTATTAGAACAACAACAATGGTGTTCGGGAAGGGCAAGATGTCCCTGTATCTGAGGGAACCTAGTTAGCAGAAAATGAGCACTGACATATTCTCATAAAATAAAAAAATCAAGTTCCTCATCTACCCAGTATGTTTGTATTAAGTGTTGATATTGAGGCACTGTGTGGGGTGCAGAGGTGAGCAACTGACACTTGGCCTGTGTTTATGGAGTTCCTGTGTGGAAGACAGACATGTACATAAAGTATTTGCAGGTGATTATGAATGCTATGAAGGAAAATAACTAAAGGTCTTGATAAGAGATCACCATGGTTGTGGTTGTGAAGGGTTTGTCATGAGTGGAATCAGAGTTACGAAGTTAATAATAGTTCAGGTTGAGCAATAATGGGAGGCTAGTGGAGATCATGATAAATGAATGGATTTGACATCTAGCTGCAAATAGGGTTTTCTGATGGTGTGGATTCGGTGATGAGGGAAGAGCAATCTACTACTATTAAGTTTCTGGCTTCAGCAACTAGCTTTTTTTAAAAAACCTTTACTGATTTTAGAGAGGGAGAGAGAGGGACAGAGAGATAGAAACATCAATGATGAGAGAAAAAAAATCATTGATTGGCTGCCTCCTGCACGTCCCACATTGGGGACTGAGCCCGCAACCCAGGCATGTGCCCTTGTCTGAAATCGAACCTGGGATCCTTCAGTCCATAGGCCGATGCTCTATCCACTGAGCCAAACCAGCTAGGGCAACTAGTAGCTTTTATTAGGAAAGACCGAGAGGTAATAGGTTCATGGGGAAATTAAGGTTTCTGCTTCAGGCTTGTTAAGTTTTAGATATCTCCGAGGCATCCAAATGGAGATGTCATATAGGGATTGGGAACAAAGTCCAAAACTTAGAGGAAATGTTTGAAATTAAGAGATACATTTTAGAATTATTTGCTATGTTATTGGGATTAATGTGTGTTTTCTTAAATTTATTTTGAGAGTTTGTTTATTAAAACTGGGGACAGTGAAACAAAGGAAGGGCTTAGCACAGAAGAAGCCACAGGAGAGAGCCTGGGTGGTGCTCTGCTTTGGCTCCCTAGAAATGTTATGGGAAAGGAGCCACGCTGGGCTGCAGGGGCTCACTGAGAAGATAGTCACAGTGACAGAATGAGCCAAGGGCGGGCTGCTGTTAGCTCACTGAACGGTCTGAGGAAAGGGGGCCTTCGAGGCAGGTTCAGGGGGTGAGCCCAGGATGAGTTGCCGCTGCCTGTTGCTCCCCTGTTTGCAAGTCTCATGGGACCCTTATAGCATAGAAGAGAAAAGTAAAGATGCGTGCCTGAAAGGGAAGAAAGATATGGGAGTGCTCCAGAGAGCCCACATCATTGGGAATTATATGATGATGCACATATCTATTTGATCTTTGTCCCCATTTCCTGCACAGAGCTCCTAAAACCATTGGAAATTTTTAAGTGATAAGAGTGATAAAGTTGTCTTGATATTCCTAATGAACCCCTTTTGGAAAGCACTTAAGGATGGGGGCTGGTTGCCGGGGGGAATCAACAATGTGTTAAAGGGTTGGAAATTTCTGTACCCCTCCCCCCAGGAGAGAGGGGCTGGAGGTTGAATCAGTCGCCAGTGGCTGATGATTTACTCCATGCATGCCTAGGTAATGAAGCCTCCTAAAATCCCCAAAGGGCAGGGTTCGGAGAGCTTCCTGGTAGCGGAACAGGTGGAGATTCAGGAGAGTGCAGTCCTCCGAAAGGCGGGGGAAGGACTGTGCTCCTTCTCACATACCTTACCCATCTAACTGTTCTTATAGATCCTTTATAATATCCTTTATAATAAACTGGTAAGTGTAACTAAATGTTTCTCTGAGTTATTGAGCCCCTATAGCAAATTCATTAAATCGAGGAGGGGGTTGTGGGAACCTCTGATCTCTAGTAGATCAATCAGAAGCACAGGTGACAGCCTGGACTTATGATTGGCATCTGAGATGGGGGAGTGAGGAGGAGCCTGAACTGAGCCCTCAACTTGTGGAGTTTGATGCTATCTCAAAGTAGATAATGTCAGAATTAATTGCTTGGTGGTGTGGAAAAAATACATCGGAATAGATGTCAGAATCATAATAGCATAAAGATAATACTCATTTGGTTTATCATTTAAAAAACGTTTACTTTTGAAATGATAGACTCATAAGGGATTACAAAAATAGTACATAAAGTTTCATGAGCCCTTCACCCAGCTTCCCCAGTAGTGACATCTTACAAACTTTAGGACAATATCAATACCTGGAAGGTGACATTGACTGTGCTATAATACTGTTACCTAGAATACAGATTTCAGTTTTCATATGCACTCGTGTGTGTGTGTGTGTGTGTGTGTGTGTGTGTGTAGTTCAATGAAGTTTGATCCCATGTGTAAATTTAATAAAAATATAGAACTGTTCCCTCACCACAAAGGAACTTCTTTTTTTTTTTTTTTTTTTTAAATATATTTTATTGATTTTTCACAGAGAGGAAGGGAGAGAGATAGAGAGTTAGAAACATCGATGAGAGAGAAACATCGATCAGCTGCCTCCTGCACATCTCCCACTGGGGATGTGCCCGCAACCGAGGTACATGCCCTTGACCGGAATCGAACCTGGGACCTTTCAGTCCGCAGGCCAACGCTCTATCCGCTGAGCCAAACCGGTTTCGGCCACAAAGGAACTTCTTCATGCTACCTCTTTAATAGTCGTCACTGCCCCTGGTCCCATTACTATCTGTCCTCTGACAACTACTGATTTGGTCTCCATCTCAACTTTGTGATTTTGAGAGTATTATATAAATGAGTGTTATATTCATTTACAGGAATCATTTAGATTACATCTAAATGTAATATTTTGAGATTGGCCTTTTTCAGGAAACATAATGCCCTGAGATCCATCCAAGTTGTTACATATATCAATAATTATTTCTTTTCAGTGTTGAGTATGAAATCAATAAAAACATTTAAAAATATATCAGTAATTTCTATAAAGTAGAATTCTTACAAACATGCTGATCAAATGCTGAAAACGAGAATTTGTTAACAACAGCAACAAAAACGTCCTTTATCTGGAAATTTTAAAAACTATTAAATAAATTCAGGGTGAAAGGGGACTACAAACTGGATATTACAGAATTTTTTAAAAAAAATATTTTTATTGATTTCAGAGGAAGGGAGAGGGAGGGAGAGAGAGAAACATCAATGACGAGAGAGAATCATTGGCTGCCTCCTGCACTCCCCCTACTGGGGATTGAGCCTGCAACCCGGGCATGTGCCCTTGACTGGAATGGAACCCGGGACCCTTCAGTCCTCAGGCCAAAATCTCTATCCACTGAGCCAAACCAGCTAGGGCTTAAGAAGTAATAACAAGGAAAACACTACATGCCAGACTCTAGGGAATGCATTTAAGGCAGATATCAGAGAAAAATTTATTAGCTAAATGTTTTTATCAATAAAAAACAAAGAATAAAAATAATTAAATTTCAAGGTCAACAAACCAGCAGAAGAACAACAAAGTAATCTGAAGAAATCACAAGGAATGAAATAATAAAGATAAAAGCAGAAATTAATAAGAATGAAATAAATGGTGCTGGGAAAATTGGACAGGTACATGCAAAAAAAATGAAAGTAGGCTACCAACTTACACCATACACAAGAATAAACTCGAAATGGGTAAAAGACTTAAATGTAAGTCATGAAACCATAAAAATCCTAGAAGAAAACAATAGGCAATACAATCTCAGACATCTTGTGTAGCAGTATTTTTACCAATATATGTCCTTGGGCAAGGGAAGCCAAGGCAAAAATAAACAAATGGGACTACATCACACTAAAAAGCTTCTGCACAGCAAAAGAAACCATTAACACCCCCTTTGGTGTGGCTCAGTGGTTGAGTGTCAACCTATGAACCAGGAGGTCATGGTTTGATTTTTGGTCAGGGCATATGCCTGGTTTGCAGGCTCAATCCCGAATACAGGGTATGCAGGAGGCAGTGGATCAAAGATGCTCTCCCATCATTGATGTTTCTGTCTCTCTCTCCTCCCTTCCTCTCTGAAATCACTAAAAAATATATTTTTTAAAAAAGAGAAACGATTAACAAAATGAAAAGGGAATGCACTATATGGGACAATATATTTCCAAAATATGTAGAGAACTTATAAAACTTAACACCAGGAAGACAAACAACCCAATTTAAAAATTGACAGAGGACCTGAATAGATAGTTCTCCAAAGAGGACATAAAATGGCCAATAGACATGAAAAAATGCTCAATGTCACTAATCATCAGAGAGATGAAAATTAAAACTACAATGAGATAATCACCTCACACCTGCCAGATGTGGAAACAGCCCTAGTGCCTATCAGTAGAGGAGTGGATAAACAAGCTGTGCTGCATTTACACAATGGAATACTACACAGCTGTCAAAAAGAGAGAATTCATCCTTTGAGACGGCATGGAGAGACCTGGGGAGTATTAAGCAAACTAAGCAAATCAGAAAAAGACAAGTACCATATATTCTCACTTATATGTGAAATGTAATGAACAAAATAAACTGACAAAACAGAGCCAGAGTCATGGATACATGGAACAGCCTGAAAGAGATCAGAGGGCAGAGGGAGGAGGAGGTGGATAAAAGAAGGTGAAGAAAGTAGCCAAAGAACATATATACACAGCCCATGGACACATACAACAGAGTGAAGGCTGGGGAGGGGTGGCGATGGCTGGATGGAGGTGGGCAAAGGTGGGGGAAATGAGGGACATCTGTAATAGTGTCAACAATAAAAAAGGATTATTATTATTAAAATAATAATTCTCATTATTATTGAGAATGAATAATAATTTTGGCCAGTGTGGCTCAGTTGGGTGGTTGGGTGTCATCCTGTGCACCAAAAAGTTGCCCATTAGATTCCAGTCAGGGTGCATGCCTGGGTTGTAGCCTCGATCCCCACTAGGGGGCGTGCTGGAGGCAGCCTATTGATACTTTGCTCCCACATCAATGTTTTCTCCCTTTTTCCCTTCCTCTCTTTCTAAAAATCAATTAAAAATCTTTTTAAAAAAGAATGAGGATTGCTCTAGCTGGTGTGGCTCAGTGGATAGTGTGTTAGCCTGTGGACTGAAGGGCCCCAGGTTCAATTCCAGTCCAGGCCCGGATTGTGTTCTCAGTCCCCAGTAGGGGGCGTGCAGTAGATAGCCAATCAATGATTCTCTTTCATCATTGATGTTTCTTTCCCTCTCTCTTCCTCCCTGAAATTAATATAAATATATATTTAAAATAAAAGAATGAGAATTGAAAAAAAAAACATAATCCAAATCTTTTTTTAAAAAATAACAAAATAGATGAACCAGCTTGTTAATTTGATCAATTAAATAAAGGCAGAGAGGCCCGGCCAGTATTGCTCAGTGGTTGAGTGTTGACCCATGAGCCAAGAGGTCACTGGTTTGATTCCTGTGGGGTTGCAGGCTCCATTCCCAGTAGGGGGTGTGAAGGAGGCAGCCAATCAATGATTCTCTCTCATCACTGATGTTTCTATCTCACTCTCCCCTCTCTTCCTCTCTGAAATTAATAAAAAATAAATTTAAAAAGGTGGAAATAGAAATAGGGTAGCATTGATGAAGAGGCGGTGACACTTCTGTAAGCATATCTTTAAAAAAATTTTTTTTATTGATTTCAGATAGGAAGGGAGAGGGAGAGAGAGAAGCTTCAGTGATGAGTGAGAATCATTGATCAGCTGCCTCCTACATGCTCCCTACTGGGGAATCCAGCCTGAAATTCAGGCCTGTGCCCTGGCTTGGAATTGAACCATGACCTCCTGGTTCATAGGTTAATGCTCAATCACTGAGCCACACCAGCTGGACTGACCACAACTTATTGTATAGCTCTGGCTCACAGAACCACAGTAACGTTTCACATACCCGCAAGTACTGGTAAACAAAGAATTGAAACCATTGGGAATGTGGTGGAGGACCCAAAATGGAATAAAGCACTAGCAAATGGACATAAACAGTATTACAAATGAAGAAAATAACTGCACAGAAGGGTGGTGGTGGGGAGAACAAACGTAAGTAATTGTGGAACACAGCATACTGACTGGATTCTGAAGCCTAAAGACAAAAAGAACTACACAGATGCTGTAATGTAATTAGTTCCAGTGTTTCTCCAAGGGGAGTAAGTTGACAACAAGTCTATGTATATACTAGAATTGAACAAGTAGGCCCTGGCCAGATAGCCTCATGGTTTAGAGCGTTGTCCTGTAATGCCAAGGTTGCAGGTTCCCATACTCGTTTAGGGCACATACAACAATCAACCAATGAATGCAAAAATAGGTGGAACAACAAATCTCTCTCTCTCTCTCTCTCTCTCTCTCTCTCTCAAGTCAATAATAATAAAAAAAATAACAGGTAACTGAATACATTGTAGATAATGAGAATTGGGTTTTTCACTGTTATACAAAAATTATAAATAAAGGGGGGAGGTTTATAAATTCATGGTTTTCAATAAATAGGTAAATAAATAGATTAAAAAGATACAGAAACATAGGGGTGTGTGTGTGGGTGTGTGTGAGTATGTGTGTATGTGTGTGTGTGGGGGCTAACACACATGTGGATGTTTCCTAGTCCTGTCTGCTGAGAGGATGCACCACAGTCACCACAAGCATGCTCAGTGCCCAGACCCTGGTCTGTAAACTGTTCTCTGATAAAAGCGACCAGCCCTGCTAGAAGTGGCTGCTGCAGGGCGGGGGCAGGAAATGCAAAGTGAGCCTGTAAACATCTGGTGTCCTAAAAGATTGTTGAGGGAACAGAGAGCCAACATGAGGCAGCACCTCCGGCCACAACTGGAACAGTATAAGCAATAAATAAATAATGATAGAACTGAAATGTAACCCACAGAATAAGATATTTTGGGTCCATGCTGATATAAATAAATCTTCAACTGACTGGCTGACTAAATAAGTAAATAAGAAGGTTCCATTCCTCACATTGGCGTTTCAGTAAATGAATGTGAGGGGAAAGAGAAAAATAGAGAATTATTAGGCAAACACCACAGTAATAAATACTGCAGACAGGATCCACTGATAGATCCTAAAATTAGTAATTGGAAGTGTCAGGAGAATAGAACTGCATAGTATCAAAATATCTTCTCACCTTATAAGGAGAAAAATAATTTTATAGTAAGAAACTTGGTAGACACCAACTTAGGGAGTGAGGAAGTCAGTCAATTTTTAATTTGGGGATTTCCTTAAAATATTGAAGTTTAATGTTTTATTATGAACTAGAGGCCTGGTGCATGGATTCCTGCACAGGTGGGGTCTGGCCAACTTGCCCTTATGGGGGCCAATGGGCTGGCAGGGGGAGGTGGGGAGGGGACACGGGAGGTTGCGGGGCGGGGGGGGGGGGTTGCTGATCAGGGCCCCGATCAGGCCAGTTGGCTGCTGCAGTGTGCGCCATAGCGACTGGTCATTCCGGTCGTTCCATTGTTTCGGTCACTTGGCTTTTATATATAGAGATATTTGAAGCTATCACGTTTTAGCAAGGAGCTAAATGGCTTTTAAGTAAGATTAATGATCTTTTATAAATCTTAGTACAACAGAAAGGTAAGGAACATTTCGAAATAATGAAAATAATGTGGTATGCAAATATTTTGCAAGGGATTTTGGAGATAGATGCTATAAATAGTTCTGGTTTTAAGGCTAATCTAGTTCAATAATTTCACAACAATCTTAGGACCTAATTCTGGTGGAGAATATCCAGTGGAACCTCTGGGGAGCTTAAGGTTTTGTAGGCAATGTGAACCTTTGTAGAACCTTTTACTAATTGCAATTACATAACCTTGAGAGGTTACTGCAAAGTCTTGGTTTTATGTTTACATAGGAATTTATATTGCCTTTTTTCACAGGTTTGTAGCGAAATAAAGCATATTCTAAGGTCTTTTTGTTTGACTTAAGGAAATGATTATCAGTTGTTACTTTGAGAATATTGCAATGGTTTTTATTCTGAAAAAATAAAAAAAGCAAGTAATAACAAATCTTGAGAGCATTCTTACTTCTGATCAATATATTACATTTTTGGAAAAGACTTCTGTTCTTTTCTCATTATAGTGAGGTGTTACATATTTTATAACCCTAGCCCTGCTAATGTGAGAGGATATCAATTTACTTAAATATTAAATATGATTAAATATATAAATCAAAGGTTCACACAGTGATTCATGAACTACACTATTTTATTTGGAACATAAATAATTGATGTTTCTGTATAAATTTTTATGAAACAGGGATAAGGGATCTTTCTTTTCTCCCAAAAGCTCCATATTGTAACAAAGAATAGAGCCCAGAGAAATAATGTACAAGTTCACAGAACTCATTATTGACTAAGTCAGAATTTGAACCCAGTTCTTGAGATGTGGTGGGAATATCATGATGGTGCAGTCAGGGAGATGTGGTCTGTGAACTGGAGCTTGAAGGAGATACTTGGAGTTGGATTTTACTGTCACATATGGGATCTCCTTATCTCCACTCTTCCTCTCTTTCTCTTATCATCTTTCATATTGTCTACTTTCTTTTCTCTTCTGTTCATTATCTTTATTTGTGATATCACCATTATTTTGTGAAATTCATTTGGGAATAGAGTGATCTTAATCAGAATAGATTTCATGTATCAAATTTTAAAAACGTTAAAACATTTTTTTATCCATCCATTCAACTGTGCTAGACATCTTGACATCATCTTGAATCTTTTCTTTACCCTCCACCTCTAAGTGTTTCTTGGATTCTACCCCTGAACTATTTTGCAAATCTATCACCCTTTTCCCCTTCACTTAGTCTTTCCTGGTTTCCAATGCTCTTTGTATCCCGATGGACAGTTACTAGCCTCCTAAGGTTCCTCCTACTCTCTCTGTGAAAATCGATTCCTCTACGTTAAAGGGTATACAAAATTGGAGGGAAGGCATTACATCTTTATTTTTCACTAATTGCTAACTGAAAATTAGTATTTCCTTCCATTATGAATAAGGCAACAACCCACAATAATATTAGCAGTACTTGTGACTTGGTCACCAATAGAAAGCACGTAGGTTTCATATCACATTACAGTTGTTGAAGATAACTTGAATATCATCTATGCCTTTGGCATACTTTGAAATTATAGCAGTGTTACATATATTTGCTATATCTTGTTATTTAATGTATTAATAAGGCACATAAATTATAACACAGTTTTTAGATATTTTGATTACTCTATGTCCATATAATTGGTTTTGTAATCCTCTTTCATTTTATGCATTTAAAATATTATTCTGTAATAAAATTATAAAATTAGATAATGGTAATAATTGCAGTTAGTGTTTGGAAGACTAAAAAAAAGACACTGAATTGTACATTTTGAAATGGTGCGATTTATGTTTGTGAATTATCTATATATATAAAAGCCTAAGCGACTGTTATGACCAAATGACCAGAATGACTGGTCGACCAGTCGCTATGAGAGGGAAGGAGGAGTGGGGCGGGCAGGGAACCACGCAATGGCGGGGCGTCGACACGGCATCGGCGTCCAGCATCCGCTCCTTCCTTGCCTGGCCCAGTGACTGTTGCCTCCTCTCCTGACCCTGCCAGGGCCTTCGGGTCCCAGGCTAGGACAAGGAACCGGGGGTGGGTGGTGGCTGATGCAGCCCCTATCCCAGGGGGGCCGAGGGCCAGCTCCCTCCTTGGGGGCTGGCAGCCAACCTCCCGAACCCAACCCTCCCGCGGCCCCTCCTTTTCCCTCCATCCTTTCCCCCAGGCGGCAGCCCCCATCAGCCTGGCCCCGATTGGCCCTGATCACTAGCCAGGCCTAGGGACCCCACCAGTGCATGAATTCTTGCATTGGGCCTCTAGTAGATAAATATAGCTGTCATAAAAATATTATTTTGAAAATGGGTCCATAGCCTTTATCAGACTATGTATCTGTGATACCTAAGGCTTGCAACCTCCTTCTCTTTGCCTGGAAATATATCCCCAGCTCTCAGTTGCTACTTAGAAAACTAGATACTTTTCCAAAATCCAGGACAAACATTCTTTCAATAAAGTCTCTTCCAACTTCCTGAGCAGTTCTTTTTGTGTGTTCTTAGAAATGCTTGTGTAGGACTCTCATACTTTAACCCCACTGTTTATTAACTAGATTGATAGTCCCCTCAGTGTTTGGATCATGGCATGATGTGTCTTTGTGTCCCTAGCACCTGGTATGATGCCTGTCACATAGTAGATGGCCTACTGAGTGAGTGAATAATGAGGCTTTCATGTGGCATAAGAAATACATTAGGCCCTAGCTGGTTTGGCTCAGAGGACAGAGCGTCGGCCTGCGGACTGAAGGGTCCCAGGTTTGACTCTGGTCAAGGGCACATGCCTGGGTTGCAGGCTCGGTCCCCAGTAGGGGTCCTGCAGGAGGAAGCCAGTTGATGATTCCCTCATCATTGATGTTTCTATCTTTCTCTCCCTCTCCCTTCCTCTCTGAAGTCAATATATACAGTGGGGCCTTGCCTTATGAGTTTAATTCGTTCTGAGACCTAGCTCGTTAAGGAGCTCGTTAACTCAAATTACTCTGTCAACTCAATGCAAGAAATCGTCAGACAGCTGGTATCTCAAAAAACTCGTTAGTCGGGACACTCGTAAGTCAAGGCCCCACTGTATATAAAAGAAATACATTAGGATGTGAATGTTACTGAGGGAAGGAAAGAAGAATCATTTGCTGTTATTTTTTCCTACTAAAATCGGTTCATAGTCTCTGCTTTCTAAAAAGTACTTAAGTATTTTTTGCTAAGATCTTAATTTGGTCAGCAATCAATCATATATTCAAACATATCTCCCTTTCCTTCAGGGTAATTAAAATTTAATCAGAAAAACTCATCAATCTGTACATTTAAAATGTGTACATTTGCTCGGCTGGCGTGGCTCAGTGGTTCAGTATTGACCTATGAATCACGAGATCATGGTTCAATTTCCAGTCAGGGCACATGCCCGTGTTGTTGGATTGATCCCCAGTGTGGGGCATGCAGGAGGTAGCTAATCAATGATTCTCTCTCATCATTGATATTTCTATCTCTCTGTCCCCCCTCCCTTCCTCTCTGAAATCAATAAATTTATATTTAAAAATGTGTACATTTTATTGCATATAAAGTTTATCTCAATAGTCCTGGCCAGGTAGCTCAATTTGTTAGAGCATCATCCCGATGTGGGCTTGATCCCTGGTCAGAGCATGAAAAAAAAAAAAAAAAGATTGTCAGTATATCTCAGTAAAAAACTAGAAAAAAAAATTGACATAGGAAAGAGAAAAACATCTAAATGGCAAAATGACAGATTAATTAAATAACTGATGTAACAATGAAGAGAAATACTATAGTGTAGCACAAGCATGTCACATTTGCAGCCCATGAGCTGCATGTGGCCCACAACAAATATTTTTGCGGCCCAGCCAATATAACGGTATGTAAGAAACATTTTTTTAATTAAATATTTATTGTTCAGATTATTACAGTTGTTACTCTTTTCCCCCACATAGCTCCCCTCCATCTGGTTCCCACCCCACCCCCTGCCCTTACCCCCCTCACTGTCTTCGTCCACAGGTGTACGATTTTTGTCCAGTCTCTTCCTGCACCCCCACAGCCCCTCCCTCCCGAGAATTGTCAGTCCACTGTCTTTCTACGCCCCTGATTCTATTCTACTCACCAGTTTATTCTGTTCATCAAATTTTTTATTCACTTGATTTTTAGATTCACTTGTTGATAGATATGTATTTGTTGTCACTTTGTTGTTCATAATTTGTATCTTTACCTTTTTCTTCTTCTTCCTCTTCTTAAAGGATACCTTTCAGCATTTCATATAATACTGGTTTGGTGGTGATGAACTCCTTTAGCTTTTTCTTATCTGTGAAGCTCTTTATCTGAGCTTCAATTCTGAATGATAGCTTTGCTGGATAAAGTAATCTTGGTTGTAGGTTCTTGCTATTCATCACTTTGAATATTTCTTGCTACTCCCTTCTCGCCTGCATAGTTTCTGTTGAGAAATCAGCTGACATTCGTATGGGCACTCCCTTGTAGGTAACCAACTGTTTTTCTCTTGCTGCTTTTAAGATTCTCTCTTGTTTTTTGCTCTTGGCATTTTAATTATGATGTGTCTTGGTGTGGTCCTCTTTGGATTGCTTTTTTGGGGTTCTCTGCACTTCCTGGACTTGTAAATCTATTTCTTTCACCAGGTGGGGGAAGTTTTCTGTCATTATTTCTTCAAATAGGTTTTCAATATCTTGCTCTCTCTCTTCTTCTGGCACCCCCATAATTCGGATGTTGGTACGCTTGAAGTTGTCCCAGAGCCTCCTTATACTATCTTCATATTTTTGGATTCTTTTTTCTTTTTGCTTTTCCAGTTGGGTGTGTTTTGCTTCTTCGTATTTCAAATCTTTGACTTGATTCTAGCAATCATCTAGCCTGCTGTTGGATCTCTGTATAATATTCTTTATTTCAGTCGGTGTATGCTTAATTTCTAGTTGGTCCTTTTTCTTATCCTTGGGGGTCTCACTAGATTTATCGAGGGTCTCACTAAATTTATCGATGGTTTCTAGAAAATTCTTGAAAAACCTTAAAAGTGTGGTTTTGAACTCTATGTCCAGTATTTGCTTTCCTTCATTTCTGTCATTTGTGACCTGTTTCTTTGTCTCCACATTTTGGCTGCTTCCCTGTGTTGATAGAGTGGCTTTCTGTGCTAGGTGTCCTATAGGGTTCAGTGGCTCAGCCTCCCCAGTTACCTGAGGTGGACACTCTTGGTGCACCCCTTTGTGGGCTGTGTGCACAGTCTTGTTGTAGTTAAGCCTTGATTGTAGTTGGTATCACTGGGAGGAATTGACCTCCAGGCCAATTAGCTGTGAGAATCAGCTGTGTCTGCAGTGGGAGAACAGTGCTGGAGACACCCTTATGGGGCAAGACTTGCTTCAGTGGGGCTTTGGTATTCACTGAGTCTGCCTCCTGAGTGTGTCCCTTATGGATCTTAGGAGTTGTAATCTGGATGGTCCCACTCTGACCACTGGGTACACTGGTACTTGGGTCACTATAGAGGTGCTAATTTAGCTTCTGTCTGAGGCTACCCCGCAGGAGCTATGGAGAGATCTGCAGATTCCTCTTCTTTGTTTGGGGTTTGGAGGTGCCCAGATGAGGCCCAGCTGTGAAGCAATGCAAGCTGCTGTGGGGCCTTGAGCCTTCTTTTGGAAGTTCTGGGTCTCACTGACCTAGCTGCAGTTTGTTAGGTAATTTTAGATTGCAGTGGGCCAGGCCATTCATATACAAAAGCCTCTGTGCACAGCTTGGGTGGGGCACGGTCTGAGGGAATCAACAGGGAGGAGCAAACAGCTATGGCTGATCCTCAGCCCTGCCCTAAGAGGCCCTGGGTCTCAGTGTCCCATGGTAATCGCTGCAAGCACCTTTGAGAGAAATCCGACCTTGAGTTCCGCCCAATGCCAGACAGTCCAGTTTCTCCCCATATGAGTCTGGGTCCCCAAAGACTCGCCTGGAACTGGAGTTTAGAGCAGTTAGGAGCTTGTGACTCCCTCCCAATTGAAAAAGACAACTGCATCCTCAGTTGCCAGCCCTTTCCATGTGCGCCTCTGTAACTCTGCACTTTACTTCTGCATCTCTTCTGAGTCTCAGTGTGCTTTTCTCTTTCCTTCTAGTTGCAGAATTTCCACTCAGCCAGCCTTCCTGTGGTTCTGGATGATGTCTGTTTTGTCTTTTAGTTGTATTTTTGAAGTGGTTGTGCGAGGCAGCAATTTCAGGTGTTTACCTATGCCGCCATTTTGGTTTTTCCTATGTAAGAAACATTTTAATAAAAATTTCATAACTTAATTTTTACAATATCTTGTTATACATAACTAGTGGCCTGTTACACGAATTTGTGCACAATGAATTACACGAATTTGTGCACAATGAAAGGAAATTAAATAGCAGAAATATTTTAATAGCGCTATTCGCCCTTTCTCTATAACAGAAGTGTCAACCAAATTCACGATTGACAATGACAGATCGAAACATGTGTGCGATTGGTGCCAGTGAGAGCTTTATATGTATAGCACATGAGTGAGTCAACTTAGCCTTTTATATATATATAGAAGAAACTTGCTTAATTAGACCTGCTTTCTGATTTAGCTATACTTTTCCCAGCCCAGTTAAGCACCCCAACTTCTCTTTCAGGTAATTGCCAGCAACACAGCAGTAAATATCAATATTGTGCCAGGCCAGTACAGCCAAGGGTTCAGTGAGCCAGGGGGCTGGAGGGGTGCAGCGAAGGATTAAAGAAAAGACAGACAAAGAGAATAAGCTGGGGCTCGGTGGATCTCCTGTGCCTGGCTGAGGCTACAGAGAAGGATCCAGACGGCAAGCTGATGCTTTATTTTATAGTCAGAGGTAAACAAGATAGTGGTCACCATAGTTACAATGTTCTTGTGAGTTTCACTTGTTTTGGAAACACTGGCTGTACCTCCCATAGCCCATTAGCTACCCAGAAAGGATCTAGTGAGTATCATATAAGGTCAAGCTTAATTATACTAAGCGGGCTGTGCCCTGTAAGCTGGGACTTGTTTGTGGCTTTGCCAATAGGTCAGTCCAAGGCTTAACCCTATAGTCGCTCCCTACATATATGAATCAGATTATTATTATAGATCACGCAGGGAGAACAAAGGGTAAAATATTTTACTGCAGTAGTGTTTGACTATATTCTGCACAGTGAGAAAACCTGAAGTCATTTTCAAGGTCCATCATTTCTTCTTTTCAGTCTGGTCAAGTTTTTAAATTTCTTTTTTTTCCCCCACAATGATTTACTTTTTTTTTTTTTAAATAAGTCTTTATTGTTCAGATTATTACAGTTGTTCCTCTTTTTCGCCCCATAGCTCCCCTCCACCCAGTTCCCACCCCACTCTCTGCCCTTACCTGCCCCCGCCCCCCGTCCTCATCCATAGATGTACGATTTTCGTCCATAAATTTCTAAATCTCCATTTTCTGGCTAATGAAAAGAAAATAGGATTCCACCAAGTCTACTATCTAGCTACTCTAGGACTTCTGTGAAGATCAAATGAGATGAGGCACAGGAAAACATTTCACAGACATTTGATTAAAGTGTAAAATGTTTCCACCTGGCTATAAAGTAAATCATGTTCCTGGGCTGAAGAAACTCCAAAGAGGCTAGTCACTGTGGAGAGGAAGCCAGGTGTTGCTACGTGAAGTCATTACCCAGTGCCCACAGTGAACATTTCCAGGCTGGGCTGGCTGTGGGCTGCATTTTGCCCCATGGGGTCTCGGCAGCATTTGCTGCAATTTGGTGGGGTGTTTCTCAGGGGTGGTGGTGGGGCCTATGTCCTACTTGGGGGAAGCCGAGTGTTGCTTTGTGGGCATCAGGTCTGTGGTGCTGTTTCTTTGTTAATGGCCAGTGCGTGTCATGGCAGCTCCTGCATTGAGTGTCTGCCCCCTGGTGGTCAGTGTGCATCATAGTGACTGGTCGGATGGTCAGACACTTAGCATATTAGCCTTTTATATATATAGATTATTAATAATGAACTACAACATTCACTAATGACTGATTACTATAATCATGTTGCATTCATTTCCCCTACACGCAGGTGTACCATTTCTCTCCACTAATACTAGCAGCAAATATTTTAGCAACTGATTGCCACGTCATTAGTCTTGTACTAATTTGTTTGTTGTGCACAACAGGAAATACTTTGCTTTTGGAGAACAAGAAAAACAGGTTTATTTGCGTTACGCTTATTAATTTGTGCACTTATTCAGTATCTTGTAAGTTAATGTTCAGCAAAAAATACTAATTTTTATTAAAATGTTCTGTTATTTTATGTTAACCATTACGCATTTATTTCAGCCCTTTGTATTCAGCATGTCTCTATCGAAATAAATCTACGTTTCTATGAAATTTGAAACTTTTGTATTTTTGCAGCCCAGATAAACTTAAACCTTGTTTATTTGGCCCGTGTTAGCTTTTGAGTTTGACATGCTTGGTGTAGCACATACTCAAATGCCACATGAGAGTTAGAGATAAAAGGAGAAATCCCTGGGAGCCTAAGTTGTTATTATTCTGTGTAGTATTTGGGAAGGCAGAGGAGGATGACAGCATTACAGCCAATGAAATGGTGAGGACAGAGGCTGAGAAGTACAAGGCATGTTCAGGGAAAGTCAGGTGACTTTTAGAGTATTTCAGATGTGACATGCTAAGTTCCGAGGTAGAATGGCACTGGAGAGCTGGGAAAGCCGTGATCAAATCAGGGATTAGAGAAACAATTGGAGGAGTCAAAAATAACTGGAATGTTCTTGGTTAATTGGTGAAAAAATAGAGAAGTGAGGGAACAGGGCAAAGTTTTTTGGAGATAGTAAATACTTATATTTCTATTGATTAAAAATATAAGGTTATTTTTGCATCTAAATTGAGTCCAGAATAACCTGCATGTTTTGTAGAAATGAAATCATGTTTTACATTTAATCACACTTTACAACGTAAAATACAGTATAAGAAAATACTGTGTTGCCATGAAAATAGAATGTTGCCATCTTTTGTGTGTATGTGTGTTTGTTTTCTTTCAGATTCCAGTATAGTTAGTGATGTTGTACTTCAGGACTTACTGGCACATGTATCTTCAAAGCATTCCTATCTCCGAGACCTCCGTCTGAGGCCGCCCCAGGAAGTGAGCAGCGTGGAGTTCGTGGCTCTGGAGCAGCTCCAGCCCGGTGTGCTAGTCCACGCGCTGCTCAGAGTGGTGGATGTCACTGTACTGACAGGTGATCAGATACAAGGCCTTCTTAGTGTACAATTTGGTTAACATTATATATTTATCGTTAGACATTATAAATAAAACAGTCCTTTTTTTCCAGAGGCGGTATATAGTTATAGAGGACAGAAGCAAAGTAAAGTTCTGTTAACAGTGGAACAGGCCCAAGGTCAACATTATGTGCTTATATTATGGGGTTGTGGAGCAGCCTGGTACCCTCAACTTCAAAGGAAAAAAGGTAAATACAACAAAAAGCGTTTAATCTACTTATAGTTATGTAAATGGTTAATGCTTATGAGCCTAAGTTGAGAATCTTAAGAGGTTAGATTACATTTGACATGAGATTATGATTAAATATTCTTCTGTTATAATTTTATACCTCCTGTAAGCAAATCAGTAATCCAAAAAGTCCTCTATAGTTAGAAGTGGTAAAGGAAAAGCTTCCACTTATTCCTAAATATACTACTTTACCATTTAAGTGGAGTTTTGATCTCCTTCAGAGAATGTTCCTTAAAATTTTAATTCTGGAGAAGCTTCTACAACTTTTATTCAGTGAAAGTCCTCTGCTAAATAAACCTCTCTGGTATAGGTTGATGTTCAACCACTTAGCCATGCTGGCCAGGCTATTCCAGTTATTTTAAACTAGGGGCCCAGTGCACGAATTGGTGCACCTTGAAAGGAACCGTGGGCTGCGAGGCCGTGGTAGGCACAGGGGCGGGCCTTGGCCCATCCTCCGTGCCCCCCGCCCGGCCCCTCCTGCCGTGGCCCCCGGTCTCCTGTATGCTGGCAGCCCTGCTCCTGCTGCCACCCCTCCCATGTGCTGACGGTGCCGGCCTGGTTTGCATCTGCTGAAGGCATGGAGCGATTGGGGCTGGTGCCAGCAGCAGGTGCGTGTGGGGCCGGCGCAGTCAGTGGGTGCAAGTGGCGGTGGCTGCTGCTCCAATCACCCCTCAGGAGCAGGGGGAGGTGGAGAAGCCCGCAGGGGTGATCAGAGCCAGCAGCCGCTGGTCGCACCTGCTCATGGCTCCGAGCAATTGGGACCGGCGCTGGGCACCAGCAGTGGGTGCGAGCAGGGCTGGCGCTGGCAGTGGGTGCGAACAGTGGTTCTGGCGCTGGCAGCGGGTGTGAGCGCCGGGTGGGACCGCGGCACGTGGGAGCAAAGAATTTTCAGTAACCACCAGAGGCTTGCCTCGATGACAGCGACTGTTGCCCTGCCTTGGTCTGGCACCCCTGCTCACCTGCTCCACCATCCCGCCGTGGCCAACACCCTCCATGTTCTGTGCATGCCTCGTGGTGGTCAGCACATGTCATAGCGACTGGTTGTTTGGTTGGTCAGTTGTTCCAATGGTTCCGGTTGTTCTGCCATTTGGTCTATTTGCATATTAGCCTTTTATTATATAGAATATGTAGATTACTAGCCATCCATAGAATGTTTATATTTAAAATATGACCCATAATTACATTTTTCTTTACAGCATAAATTAATAATTTATCATGTATTGTATAAGTGGAATTGATGTTTTAATAAAATAGCGTATTTTTCTTTTGGATATTATATCATCCTTTAGTTGTAACAGTCAGAGATAATATAATTAGTAGCTCATGAGTTATTTTACCCATATAAATTAATTCAGAGATTAAATGTGTGATCATTCTATTTACCTGAATATCTCTTCCCAAACTTTTACCTACAAAATAGTTACCTAAAGATAGAATCTGTCACACTGTCTCCTTTAATCATTAATAGCCTATGACTAAGATCTGAGATAAGTCTGACTTTTGGCTTTTATGTTATGATCAAACAGTGACAAACATTTGTTTAGTTGAGAAATCAGATAAACATATGTCAGTGATAGATTAACTTTCATTATTGACCACTGTTTTATTGCCAGAGCATGAGTCTAGTGCATGTTGATCAAAATGTAGGTCAGAGGTGTTATTCCAGTTCTAATGAAGCTATAGCAAAGCAGATTGTTCCAAGCTTAATGGGAATATTCTCTTAAGATGAATAGCTATTGGGCTAATAGAAGAGAAATTATAGTTTACTCTAGATAATTCTATGGTATTTAGGTTAATACTGAAAATTTATGAATCAAAGCATAAAGATGTATTTGTTCTTTATTCATTCATTCAGCATACTTATAACCATGATTTTTAAAAAATTTCTTTATTGTTAAATAATTGCAGATGCCCCTCCGTTTCCTCCCCCCCCCCCCCCCCCAGTGACCTCTTCCTTCAACCCACTCCTGTGCCCTCCTCAGGCCTTTATCCCACTATTGTCCCATGGGTTATGAATATCCTATATAATAAAAGGGTAATCCTATATAATAAAAGGGTAATATGCAAATAGACCAAAAGGCAGAACAACTGAACAACCAATCAAAGCGTAATATGTTAATGATATGCTAAGGTTGCTCAACTGCTCGCTATGACATGCACTGACCACCAGGGGGCAGACACTCTGACCGATAGGTTAATTGCTGCTGGGGTCCAGCCGATTGATCGGGACTGAGATGGGCCAGACATGCCCTGGAGCCCTCCTTTGGTCCCTCCCCAGCCTGATCATGCACCAGTGGGGTCCCTCAGCCTGGCCTGTGCCCTCTCGCAATCCGGGACTCCTCGGGGGATATCGGAGAGCTGGTTTCAGCCCGATCCCACAGGCCACTCCCTTTGGGATGGCACCAGATGCAGGGCTCATGGCTGGTGAGTGCTGCTGCGGCAGGGCAAACCTGTCCCGATTGGGACTGATTGGGCGCAAGCCCATGGCAGGCACAGTGGGGCCGGGATGAGCGGGAGCAGCAGGTAGGAGCTGCAGGCGGCATTGGACTGTGGGTTTCAGCCCGATCCCTGCAGGCCACCCAGAGGGACCCCACCCGTGCACGAATTCATGCATCGGTCCTCTAGTATGCATATAAGTTCTTTGGTTGATCTCTTTCCACCCTCTCCCTTCTCTCTGAGAATCCTCAACCTGTTGTATGCCTCCATGTCTCTGGCTCTGTTTTGTTTCTCAGTTTATTTTGCTCATTAGATTTCACATATGTGAGATCATGTGATACTTGTCTTTCTCTGACTGGATTATTTCACTTAGCATAATACTTCCAGGTCCCTCCATGCTGTCTCAAAGGGTAAAAAATCCTTCTTTTTTACTGCTGCATAGTATTGCATGGTGTACATGTACCACAGCTTTTTTATCTATCTACTGATGGGCACTTGGGCTGTTTCTAGTTCTTAGCTATTGTAAATTGTGCTGCTAGGAACATACATTCTTTCTGATTGATGTTTTGGGCTTCTTAGGATATATTTCTAGAAATGGGATTACTGGTTCAAATGGGAGTTCCATTTTTAATTTTTTGAGGAAACTCCGTACTGTTTTCCGTAGTGGCTGTACCAGTCTGCATTCCCATCAGTAGTGTACTATGGTTCCTTTTTCTCCACATCCTTGCAGGTACTTGTCATTTGTTGATTTATTTATTGATGGTAGCCATTTGGCAGGTGTCATTTTAATTTGCATGTCTCTGATGATTAGTGGCATTGAGTATTTTTATATGTTTCTAGGCCATTTGTATATCCTCTTTGGAGAAGTTTCTATTTATTGTGTCTGCATATTTTTTAATTGGATTGTTTCTTTTCCTTTTGTTGAGTTATATGAGTGCTTTATATATTTTGGAAATTAACCCCTTATCAGATATATCATTGGCAAATATGTTGTCCCATACAATGAGTTCCCTTTCATTTTGATGCCGGTTTCTTTTGCTGTGCAGAAGCTGTTTATTTTGATGTCGTTCCATTTGTATATTTTTTTCCCTTTGTTGCACTGGGCCTTGTATCAGTGAAAATCATGCTTTATGAAATATCTAAGATTTTACTGCCTATGTTTCTTCTAGGATTTTTATGGTTTCATGATTTACATTTAAGTCTTTTATCCATTTTGAGTTTATTCTTCTGTATGGTGTAAGTTGGTGGTATAGTTTCATTTTTTTTGGCATGTACCTAATTTTCCCCACACCATTTATTGAAGAGATTGTCTTTACTCCATTGTATGATCTTGCCTCTTTTGTCAAATATTAATTGAGCATAATGGTTTGAGTCGATTTCTGGGTTCTCTGTTCTGTTGCAATGGTCTATATGCCTGTTCTTGTGCCAGTACCAGGCTGTTATGAGTACAGTGGCTTTATAGTATAGCTTGATAGCCAATGTTTTGATCCCTCCAAGTTTTTTCTTCGTTCTTAAGAATGCTGTGGCTATTTGAGGTCTTTTTCGGTTCCATATAAATTTTTTGGGTATTTATTCTAGCTCTGTGAAATATACCATTGGTATTTTAATAGAAATTGCATTGAATCTATATATTGCTTTGGGTAGCATGGACATTTTAATGATGTCAATTCTACCAATCTATGAACATGGTATATTCTTCCACTTGTTTATAACTTCTATCTCTTTTTTAAACATTCTATAGTTTTCCAAGTACAGGTCTTTTACCTCCTTGATTATGTTTATTCCTAAGTATCTTAATTTTTTTGTTGCAATGGTAAATGGGATTGTTTGTTTTGTTTCTCTTTCTAAGAGTTCATTATCCTATGTAATAAAGAGGGAATATGCTAATTGACCCTCACGCCATCATAAAAGATGGCAGTGCCCACAGCCAATAAGGCGGCAATATGCTAATTGACTGCCATGCCTTCAAAGATGGCAGCGCCTGCAGCCACAAGATGGCAGCGCCCAGTTCCCTCAGATGTGCCAGGGTGGCAGGCGTGTGGCCTTGCCATGTGCCTACCTCTGGAGCCCCCAGTCCCCTCAGCCCCCCAGCCTCCCAGGGCCAGCATGAGGCTCAGGCATGCCTCAGATGTCGGCTGCCTAGCCAATGCCCGGGGCTCAGGCATGCCTCAGATGTCAGCTGCCCAGCTGCCTAGGGCTGGCCCAAGGAACAGGCAAGCCTCAGATGGCGGCCGCCCAGCCGCCCAGGGCCGCCCAAGGCTCAGGTATCCAGGGCAAGCTGAGGCTTGTGCTGCCGGCAGTGACAGTAGCAGTGGTGTGATGGGGTGTCACCTTCCCCTGATTGCCAGTTTCCTTCTGCCCCTGAGGGCTCCCGGACTGTGAGAGGGGGCAGGCCAGGCTGAGGGACACCCCCTCCAGTGCATGAATTTTCATGCACCGGGTCTCTAGTTGGTATATAAAAATGCCAATGATTTCTGGGTGTTAATTTTGTATCATTGCTGAGAGTTTGTATCAAAAATGTGTTGGATTTTGTGGAATGCTTTTTCTGCATCTAGTAATATGATCATATGATTTTTATCTTTCAATTTGTTTATCTGATGTATCACGTTTATTGATTTGCAAATATTGTACCAGCCTTGCATCCCTGGAATAAATTCTACTTGTTCATGGTGTATGATCTTTGTAATATATTTCTGGATCCAATTTGCTAATATTTGGTTGAGAATTTTAGCATCTATGTTCATCAGGTATATTAGCCTGTAGTTCTCTTTATTTGTCTTATCTGGTTTTAGAATTAGGATAATGCTGGCTTCGTGAAAAGAGCTTGGAAGTGTTCCTTCCTCTTGGATTTTTTGAATTAGTTTGAGAATGATAGGTGGTAGTTCTTTTTGAATATTTGGTGAACTCCTTTGTGAATCCTGCCAGGTCAGGGCATTTGTTTGCTGGGAGGTTTTTTTGTTTGATATATTTTTTTGAATCCTCACCCAAGAATATATTTGTTCTTTGATTTTTAGAGAGAGTGGAAGGGACCAGGAGAGTCAGAGTGAGAAAATCAATGTGTGAGTGACACTTCGATCGGTTGCCTCCCACACGTACCCCAATGGGGGCCAGGGATCAAGCCTGCAACCAAGGTACCTGCCCCTGGTTGGAATCAAACCTGTGACCCTTTGCTCTGCAGGCCGGCATTCTATCCTCTGAGTCAAACTGGCCAGGGCAGGTATTTTTTTTTTATTTTTTGTTACTACTTCAATTTCATCAGTTATTATCAGCCTATTCAGGTTTTCTGATTCTTCCTGATTCAGTTTTGGAAGGTTGTATTTTTCTAGGCATTTGTCCATTTCATCCAAGTTTTCTAGGTTATTGGCATATAGTTGTTAATTGTATTTGCATACAATCCTTTCTATTTCTGTGGTGTCAGTTGTTACTTCACCTCTTTCATTTCTGATTTTATTTATTTAAATCCTCTCTCTTTGTTTCTCGATGAGTCTAACTAGAGGTTCATCAATGCTGTTTATTTTTCCAAAGAACCAGCTCTTGGTTTTATTGATCTTTTGTAGTTTTTTTTTTTTTTTGTCTCTATGTCATTTATTTCTGCTCTGAATCTCTATTATTTCCTTCCTTCTACTTATTCTGGGCTTTTCTTGTTGTTCTAATTCTTTAAGTTGTAGGGTTAGATAGTTTATTAGCAATTTTTTTTTGTTTCTTGAGGTAGGCCTGTAGTGCTATGAACTTCCCTCTCAGGACTGCTTTCGCTCTGTCCCATAGATTTGGAGATGTTGTGTTTTCGTTTTCATTTTTTTTCTAGAAGTTTTTAATTTCTTTCTTGATCTCATTGGTTACCCATTCATTGTTTAATGACATGCTATTTAACCTCTGTGTGTTTGAATGTTTGGGGGTGGTTTTATTGTAGTTCATCTCTAGTTTTATGCCATTGTGATCCAAGAAGATGCTTGATATGATTTTATTACCCTTGATTTTATAGTGACTTAGTTTGTGTCCTAACATGTGTTCTATCTTTGAAGAGATAATCTCATGTGCACTTGAGAAGAATGTATGTTCTGCAGCTTTGGGCTGAAATGTTCTGAAAATGTCTATTAAATCCTTTTGATCTAGTGTGTCATTTAGGGTCACTGTTTCTTTATTGATTTTCTGTCCAGTGATATCTCACTGATCTCTCAGTGATATCAGAAGGGTGTTAAAATCCCCATACTATGATTATATTGCTGTCAATCTCTCCCTTTAAATCCTCCAGAAGATTTTTTAAAATATGTATTTGGGTGCTCCTATATTGGGTGCATATATGTTTACCAGGGTTATGTCCTCTTGTTGTATTGATCCTTTTAGTATTATGTAGTGACCTTCTTTGTATCTTGTTATGGCCTTTGCTTTGAAGTCTGTTTTGTCAGATATGAGTATTTCTACCCTGGCTTTTTTTCTTCTTCCCCATTTCCATTTGCCTGGAAAAAATTTTCCATTTTTCACTTTCATCCTGTTTGAGTCCTTAGTTCTTAGGTGGGTCTTTTTGTTGACAGCATATAAATAGGTCATGTTTTTTTTATCCATTCAGCTACCCTATGTCTTTTAATTGGAGCGTTTATGCCATTTACATTTAAGGTTGTTATTGATAGGTACTTATTTGTTACTATTTTTATTCTTTATGTCTATGTTCCCCCCTCTGTTTCTATTTCTTCTTCTTAAAACAGTCCCTTTAGCATCTCTTGCAGTGCTAGTTTGGTGGTAATAAACCCCTTTAGCCTTCTTTTTGTCTGTGAATCTTCTAATTTCGCCTTCAATTTTGAATGATAGCCTTGCTGGATAGAGTAGTCTTAGAGTCACTTGTTTTTTATTACCTTGAATACTTCATGCCACTCCCTTCTGGTCTGAAGTGTTTCTATAGAGAAATCAGCTGGCAGCCTAATGGGAGCTCTTTTGTAGATAACTTTCTCTCTTGCAGACTATAAGATTCTTTCTTTGTCTTTAACATTTGCCATTTTAATTATGATGTCTCTTGTTGTGGGTCTTTTTGTGTTCATCTTGATTGGGACTCTCTGTGTTTCCTGGACTTGTGTGACTTTTTTTCTTCACCAGGTCAGGTAAGTTTTTAGTCATTATTTCTTCAAACAGGTTCTCTATTCCTTACTCAGCTTCTTCTTTTTCAGGTACCCTAATTTTGCAGATGTTTTTAACTTTCATGTTGTACCAAAGCTCCCTTAAACTCTCCTCCTGCTTTTAATATTTTTTCTAATTGCTGCTCTGATTGGGTGTTTTTTTTCTACTCTTTCTTCTTATTCGCTTATTTGGTCCTCAATTTCTTCTAGTCTACTGTTGAACCCTTCCAGGGTATTCTTTATTTCAGCTATGTCATTCTTCATTCCTGTTTGATTCTTATTCATTGTTTCAATCTCTTTTTTCACACTGGTGTAGTTTTCATTAAGTTCCTTAGCACCCTTATAACCATTACTGTGAATTCTTTAGCTGACAAATTGCTTGCCTCCATTTCATTTAGTTACTTTTCTGGCGATTCCTCCTTTTCTTTCACTTGGGGGATGTTTCTTTGTCTCCCCATTTTAGCAGTGGTGGGGAGCGGGGAGGGGATATCATGCTTCCAGAGGTGACTAGTCATGCGGGTTGCAGTGGTGGGTCCAGTCTTCGGGTGGCACCAGGTTAGGCATGCCCTGTCACTGTGGCAGGTTTGTGCATCTGGGGGCATCGGGTCATATCTACTGGGCAGTGTCAGGTGGTAGGGCCGTTTGTCCAGGGGTATTGAATCAGGCACACTCAGTCCTGGTGAAAGGTCTGTGCATCTGGGGGAGTTGGGTCATGGTGGCAGTGCAAGGCAACGGTGCACTGGGTTGGGTGTGCTGGTTCAGGGCGGCAGGTCCCTGTGTCCAGGCAGGCCATGTGTCATGGTGGCAGAGCAGGCTGGGCACTGGTCTGCTGATGTGTGTGTGGTACAGCTGGGTACACTGCGTGCCAATATGGTGGGGCAGGCCCCATGCACTGCCTGTCAAGGCAACAAGCCGGTCCTCCGAGGCCCTCATTTCAGGTGCATGGAGTTGATGTCTGGTTTGTGTGTCCTGGGTAATGGTGACAGGTCTGTGCATCTGGGGGAGTTGGGTCACGGTGTTTGGGTACAAGCAGTGGGGCCATGCACATCTGTCTGTGGGCTAGGGGCACTGGGACAGGGCTGCTCCCTGCATCCTCCTCCTAGGGAGGACCCTGCAGCTCTTTCAAAATGGTGGGTTCTCTTCTGTCAAGTGGTGGGAATCAGCAGGCCAAGAATCTCCTACTCCAGGAGCTCCTGAACCACCCTGAACCCCCATTCCTACAGACGGATGCTCTCCCACACTCACATGCATGCACAGTTTCCCTCACACACACTCACCCAATCACACTCTCACCCTCACTCCAGTTGTCTAATTGGTCCATAACCATGATTTTAAGTTTTGATATCCATCTCAATACCTCAAGATACTTTAAAAAATGGCACAATACCTATTTTGAAGGGTCATTTAAGTAAGTGATTACTACTTCCAGCATTCTGTCTATTTATTTGTAATTTCTTGAAGCATTTTCCATCAAATTTTATTTATATTGGGCACTTGTTTTACTTGTTCCCAAGGATTAAAAACAATGCAACTTTAGGTGGTATAATTAGAAAGGATAATATTGAATCACTGTTGATTCAGTCATTATTAAATACTAGAGATAACAGAGCTCATGTTTTGAGGAAGAATAATAAGAAATTCCCAGTTCATGTTTGGTATTCTTCATATGTAGCAAGCATTGGTCACATTTTGGTCCTAATGAGGGTGTTCTGGGGGACCTAAATTACACTTCTTAAGAATATTTGAATATACATAAAATAAGCTGTTCACAACTAAATACCATTTCAATGCAATATCCTCCTGAAATTATTTAATAGAAGTCTAATATTTTTTAAAATACTATAGCAATAAAGTATTCTCATGACATAGCTAATTAAGCACATAGTAAATGCAAATAATCCTAATATTTGTGGTTTTATTTAATGCAAAATCATAGTAATGTCTTCATTGAGGTTTGAAACCTAGTCACTTTTTTAAAAATTTAAATCACTTCTTATTTTTCAATTATAGTTTATATACAATATTATATTACTTTCAGGTGTACACCCCAGTGATTAGGCATTATATAACTTACTAAGTCAGTGGTCGGCAAACTCATTAGTCAACAGAGTTTAACTAATATCAACAGTACAATGATTGAAATTTCTTTTGAGAGCCAAATTTTTTAAACTTAAACTATATAGGTAGGTACATTGTTATTAACTTAATTAGGGTACTCCTAAGGCTTAGGAAGAGCCACACTCAAGGGGCCAAAGAGCCGCATGTGGCTCGCGAGCCACAGTTTGCCGACCACGGTACTAAGTGATCATCTCAATAAATCCAATACCATCTGACACCATATATAGTTCTTAAAATACTATACTACCTATGCTGTACTTTACATCCCTATGACTATTCTATAACAACAAACTTATACTTCTTTTTATTTCATTTTATCTTTTTGAAATTTAATTTAATTTTCATTCACCATTTATGGCCCCGATACCCTTTTCCCCCCTTCCCATATCACCACACTGTTGTCCATGTGGATGAGTTATTTTTATTTTCTGCTGAATTCCTCCACCCCCAACTAATTTGTACTTCTGAATCCCTTCACCTTTTCCACTCATCCCCACAGGTGATCACCTTAAAATGTTCTTTGTATCTATGAGTCTGTCTCTCTTCTGCTTGTTTATTTTGTTTTTCAGATTCATTTGTTGATAGATATGTACATACTTATTGCCATTTTATTCATATTTTTAAAACAATACTATTTATTTACTTTATTGATTTTTAGAGAGAGAGAATCATTGATTTTGTTGTTTTCCTTATTTTTATTTGTATTGCTTTTTTCAGAGAGAGAGGAATGTAGAAGGCTAGAAAGATAGAAACATCGATGAGAGAGAAACATCATTGATTGTTTGCCTCCTGCACACCCCCTACTGGGATTGAGCACAAAACCCAGGCATGTGCCTGACCGGGAATTGAACTGGTTACCTCTTGGTTCCTGGGTCAACGCTCAACCACTGAGCCACAACAGTTGGGCTGTTGTTCCACTTATTAATGCTATCATTGGTTGCTTCTTGTATGTGCTGTGACAGGAGATTGAACCTGCAACCTTGGTGTATCAGAAGGACACTAACCAACTGAGCTACTCAACTAGGAATTCTTGTTCATATTTTAAAAATCTTTTCCCCCCTTCTTAAAGAAGATCCTGCAACATAATCCTGGTTTGGTGGTGATGAACTCCTTTAACTTTTTCTTGTCTGAGAAGCTTTTTATATGTCCGTTGATTCTAAATTATAGCTTTGCTGGTTACAATAATCTTGGTTGTAGGGCCTTACTTTTCAGCACTTTGTATATTTCATGCCAATCCCTTCTGGCATGCAAAGTTTCTGTTGAGAAAACAGTTGACAGTCTTATGGGACCCCCCCCCCCTTATAGATAACTAATTGCTTTTCTCGTACTGCTTTTAAAATTCTCTATTTGTCTTTAACCTTTGGCATTTTAATTATGATGTATGTCTTGGTGTGAACATCTTTGGGTTCATTTTGTTTGGGACTCTGTGCTTCCTGGACTTGTATGTTTCTTTCCTTCACCAAGTTAGGGAAATTTTCTCTCATTATTTTTTCAAATAAGTTTCAGTTTCTTGCTCTTTCTCTTCTTCTGGCACCCCATGATGTATATGTTGGTACGCTTGAAGTTATCCTAGAAGCTCCTTACACTAGCTTCATTTTTCTTTTAGATTATTATTTTCTTTTTCCTGTTCTGATGGGGTGTTTTTGCTTCCTTTTACATGCCAAATCGCTGATTTCTCAGTTTCATATACTCTACTGTTGATTCCCTGTAAATTATTCTTCATTTCAGTTAGTGTATCCTTCATTTCTGACTGGTTGTTTTTTATGGTTTCCCTGCCCTTTTTTATGCCTTTGAAGTTATATCTAAGTTCAACCATTCTTTCCCTAAGTTCCTTGAGCATCCTTATAATCATTGTTTTGAACTCTGCATCTAGTAGATTGGTTATCTGCATTTTATTTAGTTACTAGAGGCCCGATGCATGAAATTCATGCAAGAGTAGGCCTTCCTTTCCCTGGCTGCCAGCACCGGCTTCCCTCTGGCACCTGGGACCCGGGCTTCCCTCCAGCCATTGGCAGTTACCCGGGACCCAGGCTTCCTTCGCAACCATGGCTTCATCTGGAAGGTCGTCCGGAAGGATGTCTGGTCTAATTAGCATATTATGCTTTTATTATTATAGATTTTTGTGGAGTTTTTTCTGTTCTTTCATTTGGAATATGTTTCTTTATCTCCTCATTTGGCAGCCTTCCTGTGTTTGTTTCTGTGTATCAGGTAGAGCTGCTATGTCTCCTGGGCTTGGTAAATTGGCCTAATGTAGTAGGTGTTCTGTAGGGTCCAGTTGCACTGCCTTCCCGATCACCAAGTTGGGCACTCCAGGTGCACTCCCCTTTTGGGCTGTGAACACCCTCCTGTGATAGTTGAGCCTTGGTTGCTGTTCGCATGGCAATGGGAGGGAGTTACCTCCTGGCCAACTGACTGCAAGCACTGGCTGCTACCATGTGGAGGATCAGCTGTGCAGGGGCCCACCCTACAGAGCAGGATTTACTTCAGCAGGACTTTGGTGCCTGTTGAGTCCCTCCCTTGAGTGTGTTGCTTGTGGAGGTGGTTGCTTGGTGCTTCAACATGGTCTGAAGTGTGTGCTGGCTCTGAGGCCTCCCAGGAGGTGCAGGCCAAGGTCAGTTGCCACCTGTTTTCTACCTGCAGCTACCTGGTGTGAGCTATAAATTGACCTGCAGATGGCTGCTACTTGTGCTGAGCTTGGAGTTGTCCAGTAGAGGGCAAGCTGTGAAGCAAGTCTGGCTGCTACTAGTGCTAAGCTGGGGCCACTTAGTGAAAGGTATAGAGCATGCTAACGCTAGATGCTGCTTATTTGAGAGATTTTAGGAAAATCTGAAGCCTGAGCCAAGACAAGCCATTTTTATGGAAAAGGCACTGGAACCATCTTGGCTGGGCCTGGAAGTTTGGTGGGGTGTGGCCTGAGGGAATCAACAGGATGGGGCAAACAGTGTTAGCCAGGTTGATGGAGACTCAGAAATAGTGCCCACCACCAGCTCTGTGGGGGGTAGGTCTCATCAAAGGAACAATGGCCTCTGCCAGCACTTCTGTCTGGGAGAAATCTGCCTCCTATCCCCTGAGATCTTGCCCTGTTGCCAGACAATTCAGTTCCTCCCCACATGTCTCTGATGGCCTTTGCACTGCTTACCCAGTGCTGTGGAGCTCAGAGGGAGTGACCCTGAGTAAGTTCATGTGCGGGCCCTTTAAAATGAACCGCTTGGGACTTTAGCTACTTCTGTCTCACTGAGCCTCAATCCCTGCTGGGTTTCACAGCCAGAAGTTGTGGGGACTTCTCTTCTTGGCACTGGAATGTTGGATTGAGGCACCTGGTGTGGGGCTGGGACTCTTCGCTTTTCAGCTGGGACCTCTGCAGCTGAGACATCCCTCCTGATTTTTATCCTCCACTTGTGGGTGCGGGACCATCTCTTTCTGCATCTCCACCTCTCCTACCAGGGTTGATGTGGCTTCTTTATGTCCTACTTGTACCACTTCCATTCAGCCAGATTTTAGGTGGACGTGAATGATGGTTGTTCTGTTGTTCAGTTATAATTTTGATATGGTTATGGGAGAAGGTGAGTACCGCATTTACCTACTCCACCATCTTGATCAGAAGTCTAATTCTGGCTCCCCCAGTTATACCCTTAACTCATGATTCAAATATAGAAATGTATCACAAATTGTCTCAGTACCATACTCCCTCAAACTTACTAGCCTAACCTGCATATGACTCCTTCCTGTTACTTGAACATGCCAATCCTTTTCCTGCCTTAGTAAATTGAGTTTTCATGTTTCCTTTGCTTAGAATGCTTTTTACTGCATCTCTCCTTCATGCGTGGCTCCTTCTCTCAGCTCCAACTTCATCTCCTGAGGGAAGCCTCCCATATGTGTATACACGCCACTCTCCATCAGATCACCCTTTGTATTCATTTGTGCCACTTAACACAATTGGGTTTATCTAGCCTATTGGCTGGCTTAATAATTAACTAATTTTCTCAGTAGAGTTCTATGAATCGTTTATTCACCATTGTGTCATCATTACACAGCACTATGCCTGCCCTAGTAAATATTATCTTTGTGGATGAATGAATGAAGAATAAAATACAGATCAGGCAACCTTCAAAATTCCCACTATCTTTATGGAAGAAGGGACTCAAGTTGGAGGAGGAAATAACTTCACTTGTTTCAAGTAATAGAAAAAATTGTAAAAGTTAAAAATGCATGCACATGAAGATTTTGCAATCCATGGCATGCATTAAGAATTATATTTAAACTTGGGCACTGAGGGGTTGTAGTTAGAACTAGAACTCTACTCTGGTTAACTTAATTGAGGGAGTTATATTTGAAATATGGAGTATCTCATAACACATAATACAAGAAGACTTATGGGTTTCCCGGGGACTTGGAACTCTGAGCTGAACAGCTTTGTGGGTCCAGGCCGCTTCTCCATATATCTGCTTCATTCACTCAGTGCTAATTTTCTCTGCTTCTCAACCAGGCGAAAAGCAGGTGATTACTCTGTAGCTCCTAATTTTACTTTTATTTTTAAGAGATAAGCCCCATTTCCAAATTTCCAGCAAAGAGAATCTGATTGGCCGGATGGAATCTGATTCCATCAACTGTGGCCTAGAGGACTGGGTTGAAACATGCAAATAGGAATGCCTACGCATATTTTAGAGGGTGTGGGAACAGTTAAAGGGGTCATTTGTGTTCACTGGCAAACACATGTAAGTGCACTAGCCTGGAGAGAGGAAAAGGTAATTAGTTTAAAAAGTAGATTATAGCCCAGCCAGTGTTGCTCAGTGGTTGAGCATCAACCCATGAAACAAGAGGTTCCCAGCTCAATTCCTGGTCAGGGCACATGCCTGGGTTGCCTGCTCGATCTCCAGTAAGGGGTCTGCAGGAGGCAACGGAACGCTCTCTCTCTCTCATCGATGTTCCTATCTCTCTATCCCTCTCCCTTCCTCTCTCTAAAATCAATAAAAATATATTTTTTAAAAAAGTAGATTATAAAACTTCCTGCAGCATAGGACCCTATTTTAATAAAAGTGGATATATAAGTATGTATTTACACTTAAAAGTCTGGAAATAATAGATACTAAAATGCTCACAGTGGCTATCTCTGTATGGTAATATTATGTGGTTTTTATTTTTTATTTATATCTTTAGTTAAAATGTTATGTGTTAGTGAAATCTGCTTTTATTTTTTCAACCTTTTAGTATGGAAAAGTTCAAACACTTATAGAGCACCATTATCCAGCTTATTAAACCATGGTCAATCTTATTTCACCTATTAATTCCATTTTCTTTTACTATCTAAATATTTTACAATAAATTTTTTTAATCTTATAATTAAAAAATAAAAGCAAACTTTTATCTTTTTAGGTAATGTTTGGAATATCTAGCTAAAAATTTGAGGAAAAAATAAAATAAAATTTATAATTTATATTTGTGCCAAAATAAATCACAGATACATTAGAGATTCAAACATGTTTTTAAAAAGAAACAATGAGTAGTAGAAGAAAATATAAGCAAACTTATTTGGAATCCAAAGTTAATAGGCTAAATAAAATGCAGCAACATTAACTACTATAATATATATATAAATCATAATATACAACTTAAACAACAAGTGAAAAACCAGAAAAAAAGTTTCATTTTATCAGAATATAATGCAGTAAGCAAAAGACAAATATATTTATAAAGGATAAATGGGCAAAAGATACATGAACAGGCAAGTCCCCAAAGAAGAAATGGCTAATAAATATAAGAAAAAATTACTCTGACTAGTAATTGAAGATACACAAATAAAACAACAGATTATTTTTCTCCTAAGAAATTAATAGAGAAGATATGGGAGGCAATGACTCTCATAAACTCTTGGAAATGTAAATTGGCAAAGCCTTTCTTGAGAACAATTGGCAATCCATACAAAAGCTTTAGAATTTGGAATGCCTTTGACCTAAAAATTATACTTGTAGAAATACATCATGGCTATGCATAAAGATGTAGCTAAAAATGTACTTATCATGGTACTGTTTATAATAGTGAAAAGTAAAACACAATCAACATGCCCCCAAATAGAGGATTGCTCTAATAAGTTTTAAGATTTTGGTCTATCTGTGCAATGGCATGTTATGCAGGTTTTAAAATAATGTGGAATAATACTTAATGACATGTAAAAATATATTTGACATATTAAGTAAAAATGAAATAGATTGAAAACAAATGTTAACTTTATTTGGGTGTATTGAGATTATGGCTGCTATTTTTTTTATTAGCTTGTCTGTGTGTTTTGTCATAAGATAAGAGAGCTATTTTAAAAATAGTGATTGGTTTAAAACAGCAACTTGGAAAATATATGCTTCAATTCTTTTTTGTTTTTGATTTAGTTTTTTCTAATGATGCAACATTATACAGATATTCTGACTTGTTTTAAAATTCTCTGACAAAAAAACACACTGTCAAAATAATGAAAGCTTAGGAAGTAGGTGGGGGCATGTGAATTAGATGTTGAACTGAAGTACGGGGTAAACTAAAAAGACAGCTGTTAATATTGAAAACTTAGTTCAAAGAGACCTCTTTTTGTTTTATTATAGTTTTAAAGATGAATGTATTAATATAGTATACTAGAGGCCTGGTGCACAAAAATTTGTGTACTTGGGGGCGGTCCCTCAGCCTGGCCTGTGCCCTCTCGCAGTCTGGGACCCCTCGGGGGATGACCACCTGCTGGCTGAGGCCTGCTCCCCGGGGGATCGGGCCTAAGCTGGCAGTCAGACATCCCTCTGGCAGCCTGGGAGCCCTCGGGGGATGTCCACTTGCCAGCGGGGAGCAGGCCTAAGCTGCAGTCGGACATCCTTAGTGCTGCTGAGGAGGCAGGAGAGGCTCCTGCCACCACTGCTGTGCTGGCAGCCATCAGCCTGGCTTCTGGCTGAGCAGAGCTCCCCCTGTGGGAGTGCACTGACCACCAGGGGGCAGCCCCTGCATTGAGCATCTGCCCCCTGGTGGTCAGTGTGTGTCATAGTGACCAGTCATTCCCAGTGGTTCTGCTGTTAGGGTCAATTTGCATATTACCCTTTTATTATATAGGATAGAGGCCTGGTGCACTGGTGGGGGCCAGCTGGTTTGCCCTGAAGGGTGTCCTGGATCAGGGTGGGGGTCCCGCTGGGCCAGCCTGGGTGAGGGGTTGAGGGCTGTTTTCAGGCTGGCCACACCCCCTTCAGGGTGGGGGTCCCCACTGGGGTGCCTTGTCAGCCTGGGTGAGGGGCTGATGGCTGTTTGCAGGCTGGCCAAGCCCCCCAGTGGGGACCCTCACCCCATGGGGGTGTGGGCTGCCTGGGTGAGGGGCTGATGGCTGTTTGCAGCTGGTCACAGCTCCTTCAGGGTGGGGGGGGGGCGTCCTGCTGGGTGCCTGGCCAGCCTGGGTGAGAGGCTGAGGGCCATTTTCAGGCTGGCCACATCCCCTTCAGGGTGGGGATCCTCACCCCATGGGTGTGTGGCCAGCCTGGGTGAGGGGCTGAGGACCATTTTCAGGCTGCCCACAGCCCCTTCAGGGTTGGGGAGTCCTGCTGGGGTGCCTGGCTAGCCTGGGTGAGGGGCTGAGGGCTGTTTTCAGGCTGGCCACGCCCCCTGGTGACCCAAGCTCCCAGCCTCTCCTTTTTTTCTTTTTCTTTTTTTTTCTGGGATTTATATATCTTCTATAATTGAAACTTTGTAGCCTTGAGCGGAGCCCAGGACTGGCCAGGACAGGTGGGAAGCTTGGCTTCCTCCATCGCCAGGGGCAACCCAAGCCTCCTGCTCGCTCCAGCCCTGTGGCTGCCACCATCTTAGTTGAGTTAATTTGCATACTTGCTCCTGATTGGCTGGTGGGCGTGGCTGGTGGGCGTGGCTGGTGGGTGTGGCTGGCGGGCGTGGCTTGAGCATAGCAGAGGGATGGTTAATTTGCATGTTTCTCTTTTATTATATTGGGTGCTTATTTGGCAATAATGTCTGTGCTATTATGGTTTTAAGAATTAGAATTATTACTAAGGGAATTAAAAATAGGTACAACTGTTTAATAAATTTTTTGTTCTGGAAAAATTAGCTATATAAGAAAACTAAGGTACTGAAAATCAGTGAGAGATATTGATTATGGCAGACATGTGTCCATTTCTATGTCCTTATCATTAAAAAAATCTTTGTAGATATCAAAATGAAAATTTGCTGCTCTGAAAAGCAGTTGGTTATAATACACTAGAGGCCCAGTACACAAAATTTGTGCATGGGTGGGGAGGGGTCCCCTCAGCCCAGCCTGCACCCTCTCCAATCCAGGACCCCTTGGGGGATGTCCAACTGCTGGTTTAGGTCTGACCCTAGGGATCGGGCCTAAACCAGCAGTCAGACATCACTCTTACAATCCTAGACCACTGGCTTCTAATCGCTCATCTGCCTGCCTGCCTGCCTGGTCGCCCCTAACTGCCCCCCCTTGCTGGCCTGATCGCCCCTCACTGCCTCTGCGTGTCGACCTGATTGCCCCTAACTGCCCCTCCCCCTGCCAATCTGTTTGCCCCCAACTGCCCCTCCTGCCAACCTGGTCGCCCCCAACTGCAAGCCCCGCCGGCCCGGTCGCTCCTAACTGTCCCTCCCCCCACCAGCCTGGTTGCCTCTTACTGCCCCCCCTGCTGTCCTGGCTGCCCCCAACTGCCTCCTTCTGCCAGCCTGGTTGCCCCTAACTGCCCCCCCTTGCTGGCCTGGTCGCCCACACAGCCAGTTCAGTCGTTTGGTCGTCCCTCACTAACCCCCTGCCAGCCTGGTGGCCCCACGCAGCCTGCTTGTTCAGTCGTTTGGTCGTTCCTCACTAACCCCCCTGCTGGCCTGGTCGCCCCACGCAGCCTGCTTGTTCAGTTGTTTGGTTGTCCCTCACCTCCCTGCCGGCCTGGTTGTAGGCAGCCATCTTGTGAGGGTGTTAGGGTTAATTTGCATATTGCCTCTTTATTATATAGGATTGTGACTGTTTAGGAGACCATGAAATTTTAGAAAAAATTTTTATTAAAATTATCTCTAGCATCCTTATCTTATTGCCTTATTGCCTTAAAACATTCATGTTTTGTCTCTTATACCCAAATTCCTTAGGGTGATAAGAGTTGTATTTAACTGATTAAATCAGGTCAATCTGTTTAATCTGATTTTGATCCAATATTATTTCCTTTTTGATAACTTTTTGTTTTTATTTCTTTGTTTAAGATTATATTTGGGAATTTAAATATCTTTTCGTTCAGCGCAATTACATCTCAGAAAACCTAGAATTGCATACAACACCTTGGTCATCCTGTGAGTGCCTGTTTGATGATGATATAAGGGCTATTACATTTAAAGCAAAATTTCAAAAAAGCATGTCCTCTTTTGTGAAGATGTCAGATTTAGCAACACACCTGGAGGAAAAGTGTTCAGGTAAGATCTTTATATACATAATATATTGCTAGTTTTACTTCAAGCAAAGACTCTACCATTTTTTGGGAAAAATATAGTTAAATATGAGAGTGAAATACAGATCTTTGTAAATATCTGAACCAGATATTGGCATCTTAGCTTTTTGCCTACAATCTTTGAGATTAATTTGTAATTGTTAGAGATCACTTAAACTTTTTTTGTGTATAGTTACTAAGCAGGGGACAAATTCATCATTTAATTCAACCTGCTTATTAACACTAGAGATTAGTTTGAATTTTCTATGATTTGATATACTGTACATGGAATCATACAGTATGTACATTGTTTTATTTGGCATCTTTAACTTAGCCAATTATTTTGAAATGTATTTGTGCTAATCAGTAATGTATTCCTTTGTATTTTATTGCATGAATATATTATGATTTTTTTCATCTGTTGATGGACATTTGAGTTATTTTCAATTCTTGGCTGAAAACAGTTCATGTATAAGGCATTATATGGACATAGTCTTTCTTTTCTCATGAGTAAATACCTAGGAGTTGAATAGCTAGATTTTATGGTATATGTTTAGCTTTTTAAAAAATTGCTATACTATTTTGAAAGTGGTTATACCATCTGTATTGGTATTATCTGATATTGCTAATTTGTGTCTTCTCGATTTTCTTTTCTCATCAATTTGGCTAGAGGTTTATCAATTTTATTGATCTTCTCAAATTGATTTTTTCCCATTTTTTTTGTTTTCTATTTCATTGATTTCTGGTCTGATCTTTACTATTTCCTTTCTTTTGCTTTCATAGATTTCATTCTTTCTCATTTATTAAGTGTAAATTGAGGTCATTGATATGAGACTTTTTCTTTTTTCCAGTGTAGGCGTGTAAGTGCCATTAGTTCCCTCTAAGTACAGCTTCTGAGTTCTCTATCCAGTGCCCTATGGATGATGAGGTTTTCCACTCTAACTGATGGGAAAATGCATTTCCCCCAGCTTTGTCCAAGATTCAGGGATTGCTCCTAACATCCTCTCTGATGGTTCTTTCCTTGGCCTCTGGTCACATGTACTGGTAAATACTCAGTTGAATCCTTCCGGGGGACCTTCTGTAGTACTCTAGAACTCTCTTTTTTTGTAGCTCTCATCTGTCTAGTACCTTGTCCCAAGAACTCCAGCTGTATTAGCCATCCAGACTCAGAATTCGATCTCCTCTCAACTCCAGGATACCATCAGGCTCTGTCTGAGTTCCCCTTACCTGTACCACAGCCAGGAAACTCTTTTGTCTGTAAACTGGAGCAGTCACTGGGCACACTTCTTTTGCTTCTCATCTCTTAAGGATCACCGTCCTTTGCTGCTTGATATCCAAGGTCTTGAGAATTGTTGTTTCATACATTTTGTTTGGTTTTTAGTTGTTTCAAGTGTTCAAACTATTTTTATACACAATACTTCTGACACCAAATGTATGGATTTTATTTTTCCACTAGGCGCCCGGTGCATGAAATTCGTGCACTGGGTGTGTGTGGGGGGGAGTGTCCCTCAGCCCAGCCTGCCCCCTCTCACATACTGGGAGCCCTCAGGCGTTGACCCCCATCACCCTCCAATCGCAGGATCGGCCCCTTGCCCAGGCCTGACGTCTCTGACAGAGGTGTCAGGCCTGGGCAGGGGACCCTCATTTCCCCCCATCACTGGTTCTGCCCCCAGCCCCCTCCGATTGCTGGCTCTGCCCCTTGCCCAGGCCTGATGCCTCGGCCAGCGGCGTAGACCCCCCATCACCCTCTGATCGCCTGATCGGCCCCTTGCCCAGCCCTGATGCCTCCGCCAGAGGTGTCAGGCTTAGACAGGGGACCCCCATCTCCCCCCGATCACTGGCTCTGACCCCCGCCCAGGCCTGAGGCCTCTGGCCCAGGAATCATGCCTGGGCAGGGGACCCCCATCTCCCTCTGATCGCTTGCTCCAACCCTGCCCAAGCCTGATGCCTCTGACCCAGGCTTCAGGCCTGGGCAAGGGGACCATCATATCCCCCCAATCCCCGGCTCCGCCCCCCAGCTCCCCGCGGTTGCAGGCTCCGCCCCTGCCCAGGCCTAACGCCTCTGGCCTGGGCGTCCGGCCCGGGCACCGGGGACCCGCAGTGGCAGCGGGGGGTGCCACGATCGCGCGGGTTCCGCCCCTGCCCCTGCAGGACAGGACGCGTCTGGCTGAGGCGTCAGGCCCGGGCAGCGGGGACCCACAGCTGCAGCGGCCCCGCGATCGTGGGCTTCGCTTTAGGCCCAGGCAAGGGGCCCCTAGCTCCCGGGACTGCCAGCTTCGACCGTGCCCAGCTCCCATCGCTGACTCCACCCCTACTTCCTGCTATCACTGGCCAGGGCGGAAAAGGCACCTGATTCTCCGATCATGGCTGGGGGGCAGGGCAAAGGCGGCCCCAGGGCCGCCTTTGCCCTGCCCCCCAGCTCTTAGCTCCCCCCTGGGTTTCCGATCACTGTCAGTGGCAGGGGGCTTCTTCCTGCTTTCCCTTTCGCCTCCCTGCATTGTGCCTACATATGCAAATTAACCGCCATCTTGTTGGCAGTTAACTGCCAATCTTAGTTGGCAGTTAACTGCCAATCTTAGTTGGCAGTTAATTTGCATATAGCCCTGATTAGCCAATGAAAATGGTAGCGCCGTACGACAATTACCATTTTTCTCTTTTATTAGTGTAGATACCAACAACCAGTTCTCCAACTCTCTGGACACCAAATGGATGTCCTACAATTCAATTATGACACTACCTACCTGGAATTAGTGTCAGACTCCACAGTTTTAAGAGTTCATCTCTGCAAGACTATACTCTCTTCAGATGCCACTTGCAAGTAGTAGGTACCAGGATACCCAAACTTCTGTGTTATATCCTGGGCATATTCTAACTTGGCTATGTTACTGGACCTTGAATGCCATGTTCTTGAATATCAATGTCATAGAAATGAGCACTGAACTCAGTACAAGATCAAGCAGATAGAGTTTATTGAAAAGAGCTCGTGTACAAGAGAGTTCACCAGAAGAGAGAAGTCGAGCTCCTAGACCAGTGATGGCAAACCTTTTGAGCTCGGTGTGTCAGCATTTTGAAAAACCCTAACTTAACTCTGGTGCCGTGTCACATATAGAAATTTTTTGATATTTGCAACCATAGTAAAACAAAGATTTATATTTTTGATATTTATTTTATATATTTAAATGCCATTTAACAGAAAAATCAACCCAAAAAAATGAGTTCACGTGTCATAGGGTCGCCATCACTGGCCTAGATGGTTTCTTGTGGATGGCTTATATAGGGGTTGTGGGGTGGGTATAGGGCTTGGGAATGAGAATGAGGTCAGTTGTCCCACGATCACCATTGGTAGCAGTTGATCCCAGGTGGTCAAAAGATGTTTTCCGTAGTCGGTGGACCATTCTAAGGGCCTGTGAAATAATGTTTGTGCAGACATTCTAGTTACCATTTGACAAAACTATTTTACAGAACATGATGTTAAGAAAGGATGTTATCATCCTACATTATTTCCTGTAAGGATGTGGTTAGGTTCATTTCAACTATGGAATTTTACTAAAAGTAAGGAGTCATAGTCAGGCCTCTAAGATGGGTTCCTTCAGTCAAGATGTAGTCCAGATGTTACCCATATACTGACTCAGCTACGAAGTTTGGAGTTTCCACAATCCACCCTCCTTTCAGATTCAGTAATTTGCTAGAACTACTTCTAGAACTCAGGAACACTATTTCTTTACATTTACTCGTTTATTATGAAGGATAAAACTTGGGAACCACCAAATGGAAGATGTGCATAAGGCAAGGTGTGATTGAAGGGACATAGAGCTCCTATGTCCTCTTCAAGTCCATCACTCTCCCAGCACCTCCGTGTGTTCACCAACTCAGAAGCTCCCTGAACCCTGTTATTTTAGGTTTTTAATCAAGGATTCAGTAGGCATGATTGATTTAATCATTGGCCATTGGTGATTAGCTCAAACTTTCAAAGGTTGTGGGGTAGAGCTGAAAGTTCCAGCCCTCTAATCATGCCTGGGCCTTTCTGGTGACCAGTCCTCATCCTGAAGCCACCTATGGGCCCCAGATACCAGTCATTTCATTAGCATACAAAAGATACTGTTATCACTCTGGAGATTCCAGGGATTTTGGACTTGTGTGCCAGGACTAGGGACAGAGACCAAATATTTGTTTTTTTTATTGTACCACAAAGTGGGAGCATGAATCTAGTTTCTTACTCTATATTGACTGAATGCCAGATTAGAATTTTACAAGTTGTGTTAATTCACATAGGTATGGATATATGTTTTACAATATGATTATGGACATTAGTATTATTATATTGCAAAACTAAGCTAAGGAGCGTACAAGTGGAAAACAAAAATAACAACACCTCTCAAAAAACCCAACATGTATGGAATATAGAGATTTATTCTCAGAGAACCCTATATCCTCTGTTCTGCATTGAAACATTTAATAATACTAATAATTTAAAATTAATATTTTTGGAAGATAAACACAAGTGATAGAAAATTTACAAATTTTTATACCGTTTAACTTTTATACAACTTTCAAAATAGGAAGTAAGTTGCTTGGGCCACAAAAGACTCTAGATTTATACTAACTAGTGAAATCTTGGGTAATGTTGTAGTGTCACATAAGTTCCTAAAGCAGTTTCATGTTTGTGTGACCCTCTTCTCTCTTCCCATCCCCTCAATCCCCATAAGCTTATGGAGCTGATCACTGCAAGAAAGGATGCCATAGGCCAGTGATGGCGAACCTTTTGAGCTCGGTCTGTCAGCATTTTGAAAAACTCTAACTTAACTCTGGTGCCGTGTCACATATAGAAATTTTTTGATATTTGCAACCATAGTAAAACAAAGACTTATATTTTTGATATTTATTTTATATATTTAAATGCCATTTAACAAAGAAAAATCAACCAAAAAAATGAGTTCGCATGTCACCTCTGACACGCGTGTCATAGGTTCACCATCACTGCCATAGGCAGTAGAGGAACTACATTTAATTTGGTGTCATGAAGAAGTCAACTCTCTGTTTTACCGCTCACATAAAACAGTTACCTGCTGGGATTGAAGACTTAGATTTAAAATAGAAAATCAGAATCTCATACCAGAGAGACCATGCAAGTGACTCCTGCCATGGGCTCTGGGACCTCACAGGGAGTCTCATGCCAGAGGGGCCTTGCAGGTGACCCTTACTACAGGAGATGGGGCCCCGAGGTGAGTCTCACACCAGCAGTACCTTGCAAGTGACCCTGCCATGGCTCTGGGACCACACTGTGAGTTGCATGACAGTGGGCTCTGGGACTTTAGGGAGTCACATGCCATAAGGACTGTGCACATGCCCCTGCCGACCCTGAGCACCTGCAGCTGACACCTGCGGGACCAGATCCATGGGGAAGGGAGTACAACTCAGAATAGAGACAAGCAAGGTGTGAGGCTAAAGCCAGATCCAGCCTCTGGCCACTGGACTACTAGGGGCTTCAGTCTCTCATACCTCAATCAGGTTGCCCAGGGACAGTGACTCACATTCACCTGCACTAGTGAAGCTTCCAGGAGACCCAGGATAGATACACCAAGGGACCAGATTCAACAACAGAGCAAAATCCAGCAAGCCCCAACCTCTCTGGCAGCAAGTCAGAGGGGAAATCCTTCCCACAAACAGGGCATCAATAACCAAGGCCCACTTACAACAGGAGAACCCAAATAACACACACAAGGGGTACTACTAGAGCATCCAGCTCAAGTGAACAAAGAGAGTGCACCATTGGACCCCTCAAGACACTTTCTGTATTATGCCTGCCCACAAAACACTAGGGGGTACAATAGTACTATTTAATACATAGAAGAAAATACAAAGAGACAGCTAAAATGGAGAGAGAAAGAAGCAATCCCCAAATGAGAGAAAAGGAGGAATCTCCAGAAAAAGAACTAAATGAAATGGAGGCAAGCAACACATTGGACATAGAGTTCAAAGCAATGGTTATAAAGATGCATAAGGAACTTAGTGCAAATTACAACAGCATGAAAAGGAAAGTAGATAGAAATGAAGAATGATATATCTGACATCAAGAATACACTGGAAGGTATTAAAAGTAGATTGGATGAAGCAGAGGATTGAATCAGTGTTTTGAAAGACAAGGTAGAAATAAATACCCAATTAGAGAAACAAATGGAAAAAAGGAATTAAAAAGCAAAACGATTGCTTAAGGAGCTCTGGGAAAACATGAAACATAAAATCATCCACCTTATAGGAATACCAGAAGGGGAAGATGGTGAGCAAGGAACAGAGAACCTGTTTAAAGAAATAATGACAGAAAACTTCCCCAACCTGGTGAAGGAAAATGTTATACAAGTTCAGGAGATACAGAGAGCCCCAATCAAGAGGAACCCAAAGAAACCTAGGCCTAGACACATCATAATTAAAGTGGCAAATGTTAAAGACAAAGAAAGAAAGTTAAAGGCAGCAAGAGACAGAAAATTATCTACAAAGGAGTTCCCATTAAAATGTCAACTGACTTCTCAATAGAAACACTTTAGGCCAGAAGGGAGTGGCACGAAGTACTCGAAGTAATGAAAAGCAAGGGCCTAAATGCAAGACTACTGTATCCAGTGATGCTATCATTTAAAATTGAAAGTGAAATTAAAAAGCTTTCCAGACCAAAAAAAAAAAAAATAGGTTAACGAAGTACATTACCACCAAACCAACAATGCAAGAAATGTTAAAGAGACTGCTTTAAGAAGAAGAAGAAAAGGAGAGAGAGAGAGAGGATTATAGGTACAAAGAAAATAAAAATGGCAACCAATAATAACTGTAAATGTAAATAGATTAAATGCTCTAGTCAAAAGATATTAGGGTGACTGAATGGATAACAAAACATGACCCATATATATACTATCAACAAGAGACCCACCTTAGAACAAAAGATACACACAGACTGAGAGTGAAGGGATAGGAAAATATATTCCATGCAAATAGAAAAGGAAAATAAGCTGGGGTAGCAATACTCATGTCAGACAAAATAGACTTCAAAACAAAGGCCATAACAAGAGACAAAGAAGGCTACTTCATAATACTAAAGGGAATGATTCGACAAGAAAATATAACCCTTATAAACATATATATACCCAATATAGGAGCACAAATGTACATAAAAAAAAAACTCTTGACAGACTTTAAGGGGGAGATTGATAGCAATGCAGTCATAGTAGGAGACTTTAACACCTCACTGACATCACTGTATAGATCTTCCAGACAAAAAATTAACAGAGAAACAGAGGCCTTAAGTGACACCTCAGATAAGATGGATTTAACTGATATTCACAGATCATTTCACCCCGAAACAACAGAATATACATTGTTTTCAATCACGCATGGAATATTCTCAAAGGTAGACTACATGTTAGGTCACAAAACAAGTTTATACAAATTCAAGAAGATTGATATAATACCAAGCATCTTCTCGGATCACAATAGCATGAAGTTAGAAATCAACTACAATAAAAAAAAAGCACAAAAACACTCAAATATATGGAGGCTAAATAGCATGTTATTAACAATGAATGGGTTACCAATGAGATCAAGCAAGAAATTAAAATCTTCCTGGAAACAAATGAAAATGAACACACAACCACCCATAACCTATGGGACATGGCTAAAGCAGTACTGGGAGTGAAGTTCATAGCATTACAGGCCTACCTCAAGAAATAAGAAAAATTGCTATCTAACCCTAAAAATAAATGAATTAGAAAGAAAATACAAAGAAAAGCCCAGAGGAAGTAGTAGGAAGAAATAATAAAGATCAGAGCAGATATAAATGACTGAAACTAAGAAAACAGTACAAAAGATCAATAAATCGAATAGCTGGTTCTTTGAAAAGATAAGTAAGATAGATGAACCCTTAGCCAGACTTTTCAAGAAACAGAGAGGACCCAAATACAGTAGGTCCTTGGGTTACATTGGAGATCCATTCCTACGGCACAGTGTAATGCGATTTTCGTCTTAAGTCGGAACCCACCTACATAAGCACCTATGTCACTCACATGGAGCACATACATAGTAGTAATGAAGTGAAACAGTAAAAAAAAAATGTAAAAGAAAGATAACAATTCCTGACCTTTACTTGTGGAAAATAAATAATAAAAAACATAAAGCACATATGTACATATGTCGAAATGACAGAACTTTTTTTTATAAATAAATGGGAGATGGCTACATAACCACGAAACGACGTATGTTGAGTCCGATGTAACCCAAGGACTGTCTGTGAATAAAATCAGAAACGCAAGAGGCAATACAATAATGGACACCACAGAAATACAAAGGATTGTAAGCAAATACTATGAATGACTATAGCCAACAAATTGGACAAACTGGGCAAAATGGACAAATTCCTAGAAACATACAATCTTCCAAAACTCAATCAGGAAGAATCAGAAAACATGAGTAGGCCAATAACAACCAACAAAATTGAAGCAGTTATTTAAAAACTTCCAGCAAACAAAAGTTCTGGACTGGGTGGATTTTAGGTGAATTTTACCAAACATTCAAAGAAGAACTAACACCTAGCCTCCTCAAACTATTCCAAAAAATTCAAGAGGACAGAACACTTTTAAGCTCTTTTTTTTTTTCCTAGTTTAATAGTTTCTTTAATGAGCATTTTATTATTTTTTTAAATTAAATCTTTATTGTTCAGATTATTACATTTGTTCCTCTTTTTTCTCCCCATAACTCCCCTCCTCCCAGTTCCCGCCCCACCCTCCGCCCTCACTCCCCACCCACTGTCCTCATCCATAGGTGCACGATTTTTGTCCAGTCTCTTCCCGCATCTCCCACACCCCTTTCCCCCCCAAGAATAGTCAGTCCATTCCCTTTCTATGTCCCTGATTCTATTATAATCACCAGTTCATTCTGTTCATCGGATTATTTATTCACTTGATTCTTAGATTCACTTGTTGATAGATGCATATTTGTTGTTCATAATTTGTATCTTCACCTTTTTCTTCCTCTTCCTCTTCTTAAAGGATACCTTTCAGCATTTCATATAATCCTGGTTTGGTGGTGATGAACTCCTTTAGCTTTTCCTTATCTGTGAAGCTCTTTATCTGACCTTCAATTCTGAATGATAGCTTTGCTGGATAAAGTAATCTTGGTTGTAGGTTCTTGGTGTTCATCACTTTGAATATTTCTTGCCACTCCCTTCTGGCCTGCAAAGTTTCTGTTGAGAAATCAGCTGACAGTCGTATGGGTATTCCCTTGTAGGTAACTGAGTTTCTTTCTCTTGCTGTTTTTAAGATTCTCTCTTTATCTTTTGCTCTTGGCATTTTAATTATGATGTGTCTTGGTGTGGTCCTCTTTGGATTCCTTTTGTTTGGGGTTCTCCGCGCTTCTTGGACCTGTAAGTCCATTTCTTTCACCAGGTGAGGAAAGTTTTCTCTCATTATTTCTTCAAATAGGTTTTCAATATCTTGCTCTCTCTCATCTTCTGGCACCCCTATAATTCTGATGTTGGTACGCTTGAAGCTGTCCCAGAGGCTCCTTACACTATCCTCGCATTTTTTTTCTTTTTCTTTCTGAGTTTAAAATTTTTTATTGTTTAAGAATTTTCCTATGGATTTTAAAAATAAAGTGCAGTTTAACATTTGTTACATTGTCATTTAATTATTTTTATTTTAATCAATGTTTTGTTTATTAGAGAAACTCTTCCAGGGCTATATTTCTGTTTGTTGAATGAATCGTCATTCTCATAGAAGGTTCCAGATTTGTGACTGATTCACCTTACTAAATTTTCTTCTATCTATTCTGATTTTGCATTAGTCTTGCTTTTACATATTTCCTAGCCTAAATTAAATACATCTTTAATTTTACTTTGTAAGAATTAAAGCTTTTCTTTCTGACTACAGTCACATGGGATTTTTAGGTTAGTTTTTTTTTTTCTTTTAATTAAATCTTTATTGTTCAGATTATTACATTTGTTCCTCTTTTTTCCCCCCCATAACTCCCCTCCTCCCAGTTCCCACCCCACCCTCCGCCCTCACTCCCCACCCACTGTCCTCATCCATAGGTGCACGATTTTTGTCCAGTCTCTTCCCGCATCTCCCACACCCCTTTCCCCCCCAAGAATAGTCAGTCCATTCCCTTTCTATGTCCCTGATTCTATTATAATCAACAGTTCATTCTATTCATCAGATTATTTATTCACTTGATTCTTAGGTTCACTTGTTGATAGATGCATATTTGTTGTTCATAATTTGTATCTTTACCTTTTTCTTCCTCTTCTTCTTCTTAAAGGATACCTTTCAGCATTTCATATAATCCTGGTTTGGTGGTGATGAACTCCTTTAGCTTTTCCTTATCTGTGAAGCTCTTTATCTGACCTTCAATTCTGAATGATAGCTTTGCTGGATAAAGTAATCTTGGTTGTAGGTTCTTGGTATTCATCACTTTGAATATTTCTTGCCACTCCCTTCTGGCCTGCAAAGTTTCTGTTGAGAAATCAGCTGACAGTCGTATGGGTACTCCCTTGTAGGTAACTGAGTTTCTTTCTCTTGCTGCTTTTAAGAGTCTCTCTTTGTCTTTTGCTCTTGGCATTTTAATTATGATGTGTCTTGGTGTGGTCCTCTTTGGATTCCTTTTGTTTGGGGTTCTCCGCGCTTCTTGGACCTGTAAGTCCATTTCTTTCACCAGGTGGGGGAAGTTTTCTGTCATTATTTCTTCAAATAGGTTTTCAATATCTTGCTCTCTCTCATCTTCTGGCACCCCTATAATTCTGATGTTGGTACGCTTGAAGCTGTCCCAGAGGCTCCTTACACTATCCTCGCATTTTTGGATTCTTTTTTCATTTTGCTTTTCCGGTTGGGTGTTTTTTGCTTCCTCGCATTTCAAATCATTGACTTGATTCTTGCGCTCCTCTGGTCTGCTGTCGGGAGTCTGTATAATCGTTATTTCAGTCCGTGTATGCTTAATTTCTAGGTGGTTCCCCAATATACGATCGAGGGTCTCATTAGTTTTCTTGTAGATCTCATTAAGTTTATCGGCGGCTTCTAAACAGTTCTTGAGAGACCTTAAAAGTGTGGTTCTGAACTCTATATCTTCCATTGACAATTTTGTCCTGTTTCTTTGTCTCCGCATTTTGTTATGCTTCCTTGGTGCACCCCCTAGTGGTCTTTGTGCGCAGTCTTATAAACCTTGATTGTTGTAGCTAATACCAGGGAGGGTTTGACCTCCAGGCCAAGTGGCTATGAGAATCAGCTGTGTCAGCAGTGAGAGAACTTCTGTCCTCTAGGGAGGTGCTAATCTAGCCTTTGCCTGAGGCTATTGGCAAATGCCTCTGTGCAGGGCTTGGGCGGGGCGGGTCGCACAGGATCAACAGGGTGGGCCGGAGAGAGCAGTGATGGCGGCTCTCAGTCCTGTCCCCAGGGGCTCTGCCTCTCTGAGTCCCAGCAATGGCTGCAAAGCTCGGAGAGAAAGCTGCACTCGCTCTGACCGAAGCCAGACAGTCCCGCTTCTCCCGTTTGAGTCTGGGTCCCTAAAGACTCGCCCGGATTTGGAGCTCAGAGTCTGCGACTCCCTCCCGATTGAAAACGCCAACCGCGCCCTCCGCCGCCAGCCCGCTCTGCGCACTCCGCACCTCAGAATTTGACTTCAGCACTCCGCCTCCTCTGAGTGTCCGTATGCGTTTCTCTTTCTTCCTAGTTGTAGGACTTCCACTCAGCCAGCGTTCCTGTGGTTCTGGGTGATGTCCCTTCCGTTTTTTGGTTTCACTTTTGAAGTAGTTGTTCAAGGCAGCAAACTCCGGTGTTAACCTATGCCGCCATCTTGGTTCTCCTCCTACATTTTTGGATTCTTTTTTCATTTTGCTTTTCCGTTTGGGTGTTTTTTGCTTCCTCGCATTTCAAATCATTGACTTGATTCTTGAGCTCCTCTGTTCTGCTGTCGGGAGTCTGTATAATATTCTTTATTTCAGTCAGTGTATGCTTAATTTCTAGTTGGTTCCCCAATATAACATCGAGGGTCTCATTAGTTTTCTTGTAGATCTCATTAAGTTTATCGGCGGCTTCTAAACAGTTCTTGAGAGACCTTAAAAGTGTGGTTCTGAACTCTATATCTTCCATTGACAATTTTGTCCTGTTTCTTTGTCTCCGCATTTTGTTATGCTTCCTTGATGCACCCCCTAGTGGTCTTTGTTCGTGGTCTTATAGTTAAATCTTGATTGTTGTAGCTAATACCAGGGAGGGTTTGACCTCCAGGCCAAGTGGCTATGAGAATCAGCTGTGTCTGCAGTGAGAGAACTTCTGTCCTCTAGGGAGGTGCTAATCTGGCGTTTGCCTGAGGCCATCCGGCAAATGCCTCCGTGCAGGGCTTGGGCGGGGCAGGTCGCACAGGATCAACAGGGTGGGCCGGAGAGAGCAGTTATGGCTGCTCTCAGTCCTGTCCCCAGGGGCTCTGCCTCTCTGAGTCCCAGCACCCGCTGCAAAGCTCGGAGAGAAAGCTGCACTCGCTCTGACCGAAGCCAGGCAGTCCCGCTTCTCCCGGTTGAGTCTGGGTCCCTAAAGACTCGCCTGTATCTGGAGCTCAGAGTCTCTTTTAAGCTCTTTTTACGTAGCTAGCATTATCCTAATTCCAAAACCAGATAAAGACACTTACAAAGATCTCTCTCAAAAAACAAACAAAAATTAATAAAAATGTAAAAAAAAGGGGAGGTTGAGAGAACAAAGTTTTAGAAAGAAAAAAAAATACACTACTAAGAAAGAAAACTACAGGCCAATGTTCCTAATGAACACAGATGCTAATATCCTCAACAGAATATTAGCATTTCGGATCCAGCAATGTATTAAAAAGCTCATACAGTACCATAACCAAGTGAGATTTATTCCAGGGATGCAAGGCTGGTACAATATCCACAAATCAATAAATGTGAAACATTATATAAACAAAGTGAAAGATAAAACCCACATGATCATACTAATAGATGCAGAAAAAGCATTTGACAAAATCCAGCACCCTTTTTTGATAAAAATCTCAATAAAGTGGGAATAGAGGGATCATACTGAAATATAATAAAGGCCATTTATGACAAACCTGTAGCCAACATAAAACTCAATGGACAAAAAACTAAAACCATTTTCCTTAAGAACAGGAACAAGACAAGGATGTCCACTTTTACCACTCTCATTCACATAGTACTGGAAGTCCTAGCCACAGTAATCAGACAAGAAGAAGAAATAAAAGGCATCAAAATTGTAAAGGAGGAAGTAAAACTGTCATTATTCACAGATGACATGATACTGTACATAGAAAACCCTAAAGATTCCACCAGGAAACTACTAGTCTTAACAAATGAATTGGGCAAGGTAGCAGGATACAAAATCAACACCTAAAAATTGATGGCATTTTTATACACCAATAATGAACTCTAAGAAAGAGAAACAAAAAAGCAATCCCATTTACCATTGCAACAACAATAAAAGATACTTAGGAATAAACTTAACCAAGGAGGTGAAAGACCTGTACTTGGAAAACTATAGGACATTGAAAAAAGAAATAGAGGAAGATACAAACAAATGGAAGCATATACCATGTTCATGGATTGGAAGAACATCACTGAAATGTCTGTACTACCCAAAGCAATCTACAGATTCAATGCAATCCCTATTGAAATGCCAATGGCATACTTCATAAAGCTAGAACAAATACTCCAGAAGTTTATATGGAACCATAAAAGACCCCAAAATAGCTGCAGCAATCTTGAGAAAGAAGAACGAAGTTGGAGGGATCACAATATCCGATATCAAGCTATACTACAAAGCCATTATAACTAAAACAGCCTGTTATTGGCACAAGAACAGGCATATAGACCAATGGATTAGAACAGAGACTCCAGAAATTAACCCACACCATTATGGTCAACTAATATTTGACAGAGGAGGCAAGAGCATACAATGATATAAAGACAGACTCTTCAACAAATGGTGCTGGGAAAACTGGACAGACACATGTAAAAAAAAAAAAAGAAACTAGACCACCAACTTACACTATACACAAGAATGGATAAGAGACTTAAATGTAAGGCATGAAACCATAAAAACCTTAGAAGAAAACATAGGCAGAAAAATCTCAGACATCTTTAGTAGCAATATGTTTGCAGATACATCTAGGGCCTTGGTCGGCAAACTGTGGCTCTCGAGCCACATGCGGCTCTTTGGCCCCTTGAGTGTGGCTCTTCCTAAGCCTTAGGAGTACCCTAATTCAGTTAATAACACTTTACCTACCTATATAGTCTAAGTTTAAAAAAAATTGGCTCTCAAAAGAAATTTCAATCGTTGTACTGTTGATATTAGTTAAACTCTGTTGACTAATGAGTTTGCCGACCACTGATCTAGAGCAAAGGAAACTAAGGAGGAAATAAACAAATGGGACTACATAAAATAAGCTTCTGCACAGCAAAAGAAACCACCATAAAATTGAAACCGGAACTCACTGAATGGGAGAACATATTTGCCAATGATACATCTGATAAGGGGTTAATGACCAAAATATATAAGGTATTCATACAACTCAACAAAAGGAAGACAAACAATCCAATTAAAAAATGGGCAGAAGACCTGAATAGACATCTCTCCGAAAAGGACAAATGGTAAGAGGCACATGAAAAATGCTCAAAGTCACTAATCATCAGATAAATGCAAAATAAAACCAAATGATATATTTCCTCACACCTGCTAGAATGGCTATCATAAAAAAAAATCAACAAACAACAAGTGCTGGTGAGGATGTGGAGAAAAGGGAACACTAGTTCACTGCTGGTGGGAATGCAGATTGGTGCAGCCACTATGGGAAACAGTATGGAGTTTCCTCAAAAAATTAAAAATGGAACTTCCATTTGACCTAGCAATCCCAATTCTGGGAATATATCCTAAAAACCCCAAAACACCAATCAGAAAGAATATATGCAACCCTATGTTCATAGTGCAACATTTACAATAGCTAAGATTTGGAAAAAGCCCAAATGCCCATCAGTAGATAAATGTATAAAAAAGCTGTGATACATTTACGCCATGGAATACTATGAAGCTATTAAAAAGAGGGATCTCTTACCTTTTGGGACATATGGATGGACCTGGAAAATATTATACTAAGTGAAATAAGCCAAACTGAGAAAGACAAATATCACATGATCTCACTTATTTGTGGAATCTAGTGAACAAAATGAATTGACCAACAAAATAAGACCCAAAGCAAGGTGGCATGGAACAGACTCACATACACTGATGTGGGGTTGGCATATGAGAAGAGATAAACCAAAGAAGTTATATACTTATAGGCATAGCCTAGGGACACGGGCAATAAGGTATTGAAGACCTGGTAGGGTGGTTAGGGGCTGGAAGGAGGAGAAAAGGGCGGGGGGGGGGGGGGAAATGGGAGATATCTGTAATACTATCAACAATAAAAAATATATTTAAAAATGGAAAAAAATTAAAATAAAATAAAAAATCAACAAAATAGATGCTCACAGCTCTGATGATTAATGGTACCAAGTATATAGATAACCTCACCGGTTTGGGGGATGAGGCCGGCAATTGGTAGTATTCTTGCAAACCTCAGCTGTGCTCGATACTGGAAAGCCAGGCAAAAGCTTGGCACTATTACAATCAGCTCCTGGTAGGTTGTGTTCGGAGGCCCTTTTGCTGTTTTCATTCTCTTTATGTTCAACTATGAGGGCTGCATTTATAGTTTATATTGTTTATGTATTTTTAAGACAAATGGAGAGAGCACATGGAAATACAAGCAAGTTTTTCCTAACCTATTTCATTATTAAATGAAAAGAAGGAGAAAGGGAGATCAACTTGAAAGGATTTTCTAAGACAGGTTGCTCTTTTTAACAAAGCATAACAAAAGCCAGAGAAGGATCCTGTGTGCCTCCCTCCTTGTAAAGACAGGAAGATGCTCACTCATCACCACATCCTGCCCCCAGCAGAGGACCAGTGGCTTTAATCCCCTGAAAGCAGAGTCCACATTTGTAATGAACTTTAAATTTTTAAAAAAGGTGTATAAATTTACAAAATGTTAGGAGTTTGTTAGCATTCTTCTAAAAATTTTTTATTAATTGACGAGAGAGAGAGAGAGAGTGAGAGAGAGAGAGAGAGAGAGAGAGAGAGAGAGAGAGAGAGAGAGTTGTTGTTCCCCTTATTTTTGCATTCATTGGTTATTCTTGTGTGTGTCCTGCCAGGTATCAAAGCCACAAGCTTGGTGTATTGGGCCGAGACCCTAACCAACTGAACTACCTAGCCAGGACTCTTCTAAAATTATTAAATTCTTTCATTAAATAGTTTCATAGTGATTCAAAAGATGTGTGGGAATCTGTCATATAGAGTCTATGTGCTATAGTTTATTAGATGTGTTGATCACTACACACTCTTGGAATTCATATAAGGATACTAGTAGCCTGGTGCACGAAATTTGTGCACATTGAAAGGGAATTAATTAGAGGAATGTAATTTGGACTCACTATCTAATATCAATAATATGTGAGCCTGAGGCAGTCCACATTTCTGAAATTCAATGACATGAATTTTAGCTATTACTTTGCCAAATAAATGGACTTTACAGATATCATTTAAAAGAGCATTCAGCTTAATATTAAAAACTCTGGCTACCAAGTCAGGTCTGTTTGCAACTTTTTGCCAGCGTTGTAAATTGTTTGCAATATCTGCCCATTTGGGTTGCATGTCATGGTTACAAATAAATCGGGCTTGACATACTTCGTTACAATTGCCATAGCATCCTGATATTGCTGCTGCATATTTCTGGGACTACCCTCAGAAGATGATGGGAGTATTATCATTTTACCAATTGGCACATTGTCATTTTCAGATCTAGATTTGAGATAATCCATCAAACCACTATATTTTTCAACTCTCAACTTAGATTGGTTTGCTTTGATGAAATTTATCATTTTTAAATATGAATCCACGATAAACTGTTGAGTTAATTTTCCTGCATTTAAAATAGGATTGAACGTGTCCCGCACAGAGAGATGAAATCCATAGTACTGCATTTGTGTGACTCGTGTCCTTACATTTTGTCTAGTATTATTGTCGATTACATTGTTGTCTCTGAGTCTTAATGCAGTATCTCTTCCCCAGCCTTGAAAAAGAATAGGATATGTCATTGCATCTAATGTAGGAAACAGGATATTGATTTGTTTCATTTTAGTGGCATTTGGATTATTGGGATCTCGTTTACAATGAATGAGCAAGTCCCTTTCAAAAGGAGGTTCTCCATCTTCGTTTCTGAATATGACAGCAACCTTGGTTACACGGGGAGAATTATATCTACCTGGGTCACTGTTATGCTTGTATTTAATCGCCATTGTTACTTCTGTGGGAGCAATACCTTTTGCTGCTGCTTCAGATTGGGCTTCCTTTTCTACCTCATGTAGCATCTTGTACGATTTTGTTAATTCATTTATTTCATGCAGGAGGTTGTTGATGTTGATCATGAGTCTTTCTGAGCAGACCTGGTTTTCTGGCATTGCTAATCTTTTACTTGTAGCTTCGGCTGTATCCAAAATATAGAGTTGAGTAAACTCCCGAGAAGGATGTAAAGTTCCAGTACGGTGATAAAATTCTCCGTGGATTCTAAAACAGTATGGCCCATATCCTGATGGTGATGCAATATTTGCACCCATGGAAGCAAAAGCAAAAGAACTATTTATGGAACGAATATTTTCCATGAAATTTTTACTGTCAGAATCTTCGTTTGTCATTAATCTTTTTAAATATGCCGGGTAATCTGGAAAATATATATCATTTGGACAGACTTTCCCTTTGCTACAACATTGAGTAAATTTCCCATCGCATGGTTTTTCATCCGAGAAATTTAGTGATAGGCAAAATTCACATCGAACAGTCATTCCACCACAACTATGTTCGAGGATTGCATCCTCATGTACTCCAATTTCACTAAGAAGGCAGTAACTACCAGTATTGGTAGTACTTGTTGATGACTGTTCTCTAGACATATTCTGTCATCGCCACCACCTTCTTTCAACTTCAAAGGCACGTTGGTCTTTAGACATTTTCTGTCGATAACACTGGTGTTTTTCGGCATCAGAGCGACGTTTTTCCAGTAGCTGGTGTTCAGATACATTCTGCCACAAGCGCCTTCTTTCAAGATCAGACGCATGCTGCTCTGCAGATATTTTCTGTTGATAACGCCAGCATCTTTCGGCTACAGAGCTATGTTGTATCAACAGTTGTTCTTTAGACAACATCCCACCTCTCTACTCTTACGGTCTGAGATGCAGGTGAATGAGAGTCCTGGCTGTCAGGCCGCTGAGAGCTGTCTGACCAATGGCTGATTCAGGCTGATTCTGTGGGGGTGGGACTTCCTCCTCCCTGCTGTCAGTTTCCATAACTGTGATGAGGAAGCTGGGGTGACAGAGGGAGCTGTGCCCTCCAAGCCGCCCTCTCTCTCGCCCTGCTCTATGTCCAGCGGCCTCCTGCTCTGCCAAGTCCTCCAAACCTCTCGCTTTCTGCCGGCAAGGTCCCAGGAGCTGTGGGTGTGGCTAGGCACGGGTGGCCTTGGCTCCCTGACGGGCGAAAATCCTGGGAGCCCACGGGCGTGGCTACGGCCTTGCCTCCCGGGGCCAGCGAAAGTCCTGGGAGTCTGTGGGCATGGCTAGGCGCGAGCAGCCGTGCCTCCCCGACTGGTGAAAGACCCGGGAGCCTGCAGGCATAGCTACAGCCTCACCTCCTGGGGCCAGTGAAAGTCCCGGGAGCCCGCAGCCATGGCCTCCGTTGCCTCCTGGGGCGCTTGACACCTGCGTATGCAAATTAATTGCCATCTTTGTCAGATAATTTGCATAGTCATTCGGATTGGCTGGAGGGCGTGGCTTGTGGGCGTAGCTTGAGCGTAGTGGAGGCATGGTTAATTTGCATGTTTCTCTCTTATTATATAGGAGGATATGACTTTATTGGAAGAGATGGTGAAATAACCATTAGGTACTAAAGGACTAAAGCAAACTGAAAGACTTAGGAATAGGAAAGTAATCATTAATGGGACTCTCAAAGAGTTAACCAACCTGGCTGGTGTGGCTCAGTGTTTGAGCATTGAACTATGAACCAGGAGGTCACAGTTTGATTCCAGGTCAGGGCACATGCCTGCATTGTGGTCTCAATCCCCAGTGTGGGATGTGCAGGAGGCAGCTGATCAATGATTCGTTTTCATCATTGATGTTACTATCTCTCTTCCTCTCCCTTCCTCTCTTTAAAGATAGGAAGAAAAAAAACTCCTTTTAAAAACCAATTTTTTAATCAAGAAAACTTTTTTAAATAAAAATTTTCATTTTTTAAGACTTAGCCAGAAAAGAGAACAGAATAGTAGAATGATGAGTTCATAGCATGTACTACCTGATAAAAGGATGAAGAACAAATGCTTTAAAAAGGATTTAAATAGAATATGGAGAGGAAGGGAGAAGAATGCTCATATAAACTCACAGGCCTCACTAATATATAAGGCAAAGATAAATGAGATAAAAGAATGTCTGGCAGATAATAGATACTCAGGCTTCTTTTTGTTGTTTTGATTTTTAGTTTTTTTAAACAGGTGAATGCATGAGCCAATGAGTAGTGAACGAGCATGCTTGAGGTTCCTGGTGAGTCACACAGTTAGAAATGAGGACTCTCAGTGCTTATGTGGATAAATAACCAACTCCCAGAGTGTGGGTGATGATGGGAAGGAAATTGAAAAGGAAAATTAATCAGAGGATAAGCTAGCGGTGTATTATTTTTGGATAAAATATAGAATAGACAAATAACTTACCTCCTATTTGGCTTTTGATGATGATCGATTAAAAAGACAGAAAGTGGGTAGGGAGAGAAGGTACGTTAGCTAGTTTCAAGTGTTTGAAGGGATGTCTTCTAAGAGAGATTAAACTTATTTTGCATGATTCCAGAAGTCAGGGAGAAAAAAAAATCCACCTCTTCAGCCAAATTAGCCAAATAAATCTTCACTCTAAGTTGCAGGCAGATCATCCCTTACATTCTAGGGTCAATACTGAAGCCATACAGGAACAAGATGGGGTTGTCTGCTTTCACCACTCTTATTCAACATAGTACTAGAAGTCTTAACCACAGTGATCAGACAACAAGAAAAAATAAAAGGCATCCAAACTGGAAAAGAGGATGTAAAACTGTCATTATTCTCAGGTGACATGATATTGTACATAGAAAACCCTAAAGGATCCACCAAGAAACTACTAGATTTGATAAATTATTTTGGCAATGTAGCAGGATACAAAATGAACACTGAGAAATTGTTGGCATTTTTATACACCCATAATGAACTCTCAAAAAAAGAAACTAAACAAACAATCCCATTTACCATTGCAACAACAACAACAAAATTAAGATACTTAGGAATAAACATAATCAAGGAGGTAAAAGACCTGTACTTGGAAAACTATAGAATGTTTAGAAAAGAGCTAGAAGAAGATATACACAAGTAGAAGACTATACCATGTTCATGGATTGCTAGAATCAACATCAATAAAATGTCCATGCTACCCAAAGCAATCTATAGATTCAATGCAATTCCTATTAAAATACCCATGGCATATTTCACAGATCTAGAATAAATACCCAAAAAATTTATATGGAACCGAAAAAGACCTCAAATAGCCACAGCATTCTTAAGAACGAAGAAAAAACTTGGAGGGATCACAACATTGGATATCAAGCTACACTACAAAGCCACTGTACTCATAACAGCCTGGTATTGGTACAAGAACAGGCATATAGACGCATGGAACAGAACAGAGAACCCAGAAATCGACTCAAGCCATTATGCTCAATTAATATTTGACAAAAGAGGCAAGATCATACAATAGAGTAAAGACAGTCTCTTCAATAAATGGTGTGGGGAAAATTGGACAGGCAAGAAAAAAAAAGAAAAGAAAAGAAACTATACCACCAACTTACACCATACACAAGAATAAACTCAAAATGGATACAAGACTTAAATGTAAGTCATGAAACCATAAAAACCCTAGAAGAAACGTAGGCAGTAAAATCTTAGATATTTCACAAAGCATAATTTTCACTGATACAAGGCCCAGTGCAACAAAGGGAAAAAAATATACAAATGGAACGACATCAAAATAAACAGCTTCTGCACAGCAAAAGAAACCGGCATCAAAATGAAAGGGAACTCATTGTATGGGACAAAATATTTGCCAATGATATATCTGATAAAGGGCTAATTTCCAAAATACATAAAGCACTCATATAACGCAACAAAAGGAAAAGAAAGAATCCAATTAAAAAATATGCAGACACAATAAATAGAAACTTCTCCAAAGAGGATATACAAATGGCCTAGAAACATATAAAAATACTCAACGCCACTAATCATCAGAGACATGCAAATTAAAATGACACCTGCCAAATGGCTACCATCAATAAATCAACAAATGACAAGTGCTGACAAGGATGTGGAGAAAACAGAACCCTAGTGCACTGCTGGTGGGAATGCAGACTGGTGCAGCCACTGTGGAACACAGTATGGAGTTTCCTCAAAAAATTAAAAAATAGAACTCCCATTTGACCCAGTGATACCACTTGTAGGAATATCCTAAGAAGCCTGAAACACCGTTCAGAAAGAATATATGCACCCCTATTTCTATAGCAGCACAATTTACAATAGCTAAGATCTGTAAGCAGCCCAAGTGCCCATCAGCAGAGAGCAGATAAAAAAAGCTGTGGTACCTTTACACTGTACAGTTGTAAAAAGGAAATATCTCTTACCCTTTGAGGTAGCCTGGAGGGACCTGGAGAGTATTATGCTAAGTGAAATAAAGCCAGTCAGACAAAGACAAACATCACATGATCTCACATATCTAGAATCTAAGTAACAAAACAAACAGATGAATAAAATAGAGCCAGAGGATGGAGGCATGCAACAGGTTGAGAATTCTCAGAGGGAAGGGGGTGGGAGGGAAGAGATCAACCAAAGAACTTATATACATAAATGGACACAGACAATAGTGGGGTGAAGGCCTGGGGAGGGAGCAGGAGTGGGGGAATGGAGCTTCATTAGTGGGGAGGGCAGGGGACTTCTGTAATAATTTCAACAATAAAGATAAATTTAAAAAAATAATGAAGCCATAAGTGAGTGAGATTATTCAGGGAAAGAGTGAAAAATAGAAGAAAGACCAAGAACCAGATCTTGGGTGTAACTTACAAGTAACTATAAATCAACGACATAATTAACCATGTTTGTAAATGATAATTTTGTCCTATAATTTATCACTTTTTTTTTTGTAGGAGTGATTCTAGTCAAAGTCCAGATTTTAGAGCTAGTGTTTCATGCTACAACAGCCCAGCAGATAGTTATAAATGCTCACAGTTCTCTGAAGAGCATTTTCTCTTCTCTTCCCAACATCACGTATACTGGCTGTGCAAAGTGTGGATTGGAACTAGAAACAGATGAGAACAAGATCTACAAACAGTGTTTTAGCTGTTTGCCATGTACAACAAAGAAAATATACTACAGGTAAGGCAACTAAGTAAGTCAATCAGGTGGAAGACATTTATTTTTATAGGCATGGAAATGAGCAATAAATGACATATTTCAACTCTTACTTTCTAATGAGAACTAATTAGAGCTAATACAAGAGTACAGAATTTCCCAAGTGATAAATAGCTATTTATGAAAGCAAATATTGCCCAGTAATCATAACAGGATTTCTAAAAGCAGTAATTGGGACATTTTATTGTCTTGAAGAAACTATTCCAATTTCTTACTTGGTTTACACTTTTAACCAAGATCTAAATGTAGAAGCTCAGTCACCCACCTTAACAAATAATCAAAATTTAAAGGTATTATGTGATCTAACCTTTGAGTTGTGAATCTAGTAAGGCTTATAACCTTTCTGTACTTAAGTTTTCACAACTTCACATTAGAAAATATGGATCCCAAATGCTCTATGGTAAAATGACTAACCAACTCAGTGAAAAACACGTTGTTTTTCAAATAATAAAAGTTCAAATTCTTGCAAAATCTTTTTATTTTTGCCTTATAAATTCCATGCCTTTACAAAATAGCAGTGTTTATTTCAGAACCTTTTCATTCCACCTCCCCCAAGGCCCTGTGCCCATTGCAGTTGCCTCTCATTCCCCTTCCACACAACTCAGCTTTCGGATTGTTCCCGCTTTCTGTCTGTTATAAATAACACTGGTATGGACATTCATGTACAAATTATTGTGTGGATATATGTTTTCATTTCTTTTGGGATATACTCAGGAATAGAATTGCGGGATTATATGGTAACTCTTTGTTTAACCTTTTGAGGAACTGCCAAACTATTTACTGCACAATTTTACATTTTCACCAGCAATGTATGAGGGTTAGTTTCTCCGCATCCTTGCCAGCACTATGTATGTATATCCCTTTCTTTAAAAGTACATAGAGTGATATGATTCATATTGTTTGTTCATGTTATTTGTTCCTTAGAGAAAGTATATCATGGCTTGTCTTCTCTGATAGCACTTATAAATCTTCCTCATTCTTTTTGTGTATTTTTTAATCCTTACCTAAGAATATTTTTTATTTTTCTTCTTTTTTTTGTAATCCTTACCAGAGGATATTTTTCCACTGATTTTTCAAGAAAGTGGAAGGAAGGGGGAGAGACAGAGAGAGAGAAACATCGATGTGAGAGAGACACATCACTTGGTGTCTCCTGCACAAACCCTGACTGGGGCCCAGGATAGAGCGTGCAACCAAGGTACGTGCCCTTGACTGGAATCAAACCCAGGACCCTTTAGTCACTTTATCCAGTGAGCCAAACCGGCTAGGGCTCAAGGGTATTTTTCCATTGATTTTTTGAGAGAGTGGAAGGGTGGGGGAGAGACAGAGAGAGAGTAACATCCACATGAGAGAGACACAAGCTTCTCGTACTTGCCCCTGCTGGGTCTGGGGAACCTGCAACCAAGTTACGTGCCCTTGAATGGGGAATAGAACCTGAGACCCTTTGGTCCATGGGCCAGCGCTCTAACCACTAAGCAACTGACCAGGGCTCACTCATTCTTTTTAATGCCATGTAGTATACCATTGCATCATGTATTGAAAGTTATTTATCTACGTCCCTATTTAGTGACACGCCAAAGACTGTGTTTCTGATAGGAAAAAATCCAATGGAAAAAAAATAACTTGAAATTGTGATTGTGAAATATGTGGTTATCACCTTTATTTTTATTTCAAAAAATAATTTATACAGCAGTGTAAGTTGTTTTCTTATATTAGTATTTGAAGTTTTAAAATGAATATGGAATAAATCTAATTGATTATTTTATCATTTGAAACTCTTTTAAAAAAGCCCTTCTTTTGCCTGGCCCGCATAGCTCAGGGGTTGAGCATCAACCAGGAGGTCAGGGTTTGATTCCTGGTCAGGGCACATGCCTGGGTTGCGGGCGCAATCCTAGTGTGGGGCATGCAGGAGGCAGTGGATCAATGATTCTCCCTCGTCATTGATGTTCCTATCTCTCTCTCCCTCTTACTTTCTCTCTGAGATCAATAAAATATATTTTAAAAATAAAAATAATAAAACGCCCTTCTCTTATTTCCAAGATGTTTCAGAACATCCTAGAGTTGCTTTTGAAATTAAAATTAACCCTGCATAAAAACCTAGGGCTTTTTGAAATTATATTGCATTTATACATTTTTTAAAATATGAAAATCTTTTGAAGGTCATATGCTATTTACTCTTTTGTAGGCCAGCTTTAATGACCATAGCTGATGGACTATCTAAGCTCTGCGTTCATGTAGGATCAAAGGTGATGGAGAAGATTCTTCTCAACATTTCTCCTGACTGGCTCAGCAGAGTTATAGGTAAGGTGTCCCCAAGCCATGGAGAGATTAATTCATGTCAGGAGTGTAGAGTGTGTATTGGAACAGAAAGAACACTAGACTTTAAATTAAGGCTGAATTCTGTCAGTATAGAAGCAGAAGGATAATTTAGCTTGAGTGAAACACAAGAGAGTGTAAGGCAAAACTTGCTCTACACAGGTCTCAGCACATGAATAGAGGGAAACCAGCACCTAATCTCTTCTTACTCTAGGTGTCAGTTGGTAAGCAAAATCACTAGGATCTTAGTTTATTAAAAATTAATTTTATTGAGGTGACATTGTTTAATAATATTATATATATTCCAAGTGTACAATTTTCTAGTACATCATCTGTATATTTCACTGTGTGCTCACCACCTAAAGTCTACTCTCTTTAGTTATGATGCTAGGTAAAGTCAGTGGTTAACAACAAAGAGAAAATAACCCATTTGGCAGGCGATCCAACTTGATACCTTTCCTCATTAGTCTCAAGCAAATGAGGTAATCTGGTTCTATTGATTGCTCCCTCTTTATTTAAAAAATAATTTATTTTTTTATTTTTTTTATTTCAGAGAGGACGGGAGAGGGAGAGAGAGATAGAAACATCAATGATGAGATAGAATCATCATTGATTCAGCTGCCTCCTACACTCCCCACACTGGGGATCGAGCCCAAAACCCTTGACATGTGCTCTGACTGGGAATCGAACCATGACCTCCTGGGTCCTAGGTCAATGCTCAGCCACTGAGCCACGCCGGCCGGGCTAGTAATTTTTACTTGAATGCTGAACATTACATATAGAAAAATATAGCTGCGATAAACAGGTGTTTTTTTTTTTAACCTGGAAATGGGCATACCTGTTTTCCTAAACCTTTACTGGGGCAAAGGGTGAGCAGAGTAGAGTCACTCTTGTCAGACATTGAGTTGTGTTCAGGTTTGTTATTGCTGTCATTACCTTCAGGTCACCACTGGCTTCAAATTCCTCTAGCATAATCTTGTGTTTATGGTGGGGAGTGATTTTCTGGTTTTCCCCAATATTGCTGCTCTACCATCCACTTTAACCCTTCCCTCTGCACCTGGACCTCAGAGAGAGTTTATCTTCATGTTCTTGCACCTGCCCTGTTTGTATGCACTCTGTTTGTTGTTATTTGGTACATCCCAGTCTGGTGGTAGTGGCAGAAGTTAATTTCTTTCATTTATTTATTTATTGAATTTATTGGGGTGACATTAGTTAATAAAACCATACAGGTTTTACCTGACTGGAGTGGCTCAGTTGGTTAAGTGTAATCTTGTGCACCAAAAGGTTGCTGGTTTGATTCCCAGTCAGGGCACATGCCTGGGTTGCAGGTTTGATTCCAAGTTGGGAAGCATATGGAAGGCAGCTAATTGATGTTTCTCACATCGATATTTCCCTTTCTTCCTCCCTTCCTTCCTTCCTTCCTTCCTTCCTTCCTTCCTTCCTTCCTTTCTTCTTTCTTTCTTCCTTCCTTCCTTTCTCTCTCTCTCTCTCTCTCTCTCTCTCTCTCTCTCTCTCCCCCCCCCATATGCCCTTGGATGAGGATTAAAAAATAAAATAAAATATAAAAAAACAAATAAAAAAAACCCCACACAGGTTTCAAGTGTACAAGTCAGTCAAACATCATGTGCACACTGCATTGTGTGCTCACTGCCCAAAGTAAAGTATCTTTCCTTCCCCATTTACCCTCCCTTTGCCCACGTCCACCTCTTCCACCCCACTTTCTGTCTGGCTATCACCATACTCTTGTACATATCTGTATTGTGTATGTACATATTTTTTGCTTTATCCCTTCACCTTTTTTAACCCAGTCCCTCAACCCCCTACCCTCTGACAGCTGTCAGTCTGCTTTCTGTATGTATGGGCTGTTTCTATTTGGTTTGCTAATTTATTTTGTTCTTTTGATTCCACATATAAGTAAGATCATACAACATTTGTCTTTCTCTAACTGGCTTTTTTTCACTTAGCATAATAATCTCTAGGTCCATTCATGCTTTTGCAAAAGGTAAAATATCCTTTTTTACAGCCAAGTAGTATTCATGGTGTAAATGTACCACAGCTTTTTATCCACTCATCTACTGATGGGCACTTTGGCTGTTTCCACATCTTGGCTATTGTAAAAAAACGCTGCTCTGGGGAATTAAAAATGGCGGCAGAGTAATGGAAGCTACACTGATACTCTCCCAGGACCAAACTGGAAATACAACTAAAATACAGAAAAACCGCCCTAAAATATCAACTGAGGACTAGCTGGAGAGAATTCTGATAACCAAGGGCAGAAAGTGGAGACCGCATAGAGACTGGTAGGAAGTGTGGAGGTGCAACAGGGCTGGCCGGGCTCCCACAGGCAGCGCTGGGTGTCTGGAGGGACATCTCAGCTGTGGGGGTTCAACTGAGAACACTGAGGTCTGAACCCCAAGCTTGCTCCCCGATCCAGACCCCCAGCACTGAGGAAGGTGCCCACAGAGCACCTGGCTGTGAAAAGCAGCACGATTGCTGTCTGCTAGCCAGAGACAGTGGAAAAGGCAGGGACCCTCTTAAAGGGCCAACCCACAAAATTTTGTGTGCAGCCACTCACCTTGGGCTCTGGCAGAGGGAAGGAAGAATGGACTGGAGCTGTGTGAGCAGAGTCCAGAGTTGGGGGTCTGGGATTGGCGCTCAGAGGGCAGCCACCCGGTTTCCTGTGCCGAGTCATTCCCTCAGGCTGCAAAAAACATCTTTCTCCTATGGGTCTTTGCTGTCCAGGTGGTTTTTGCCTAGGGGAAAGGCAGTTATCACTCCCTGTTGGAAGAACTCTCACCCCACCATCTGGTCTAGCCTAAGGCTGATCAAAGCTGATAATAATCAGACTACAGGAGGACTGCAGGCAGATGTGGGTCTCTGGAAGCTTTGAGTCTTTGCGTGCTTTCCTTCTAGGCCTAGGGCTAGGAAATGCAGACCCTGTTCCACATCTTGGTCTCCTCCAAAGTCATCCAGCCCGAAAATGCCTTTCCTACTCAGCCTTAGGCTCCCTTCCTTGCCCAGGGAGGGACTAGCAGATCTCTAAAAGAATGTTCCTGGAGATAAAAAAAAAATGGTGGCAGAGTAAGTGAATACTGTGCATGGACATGTTCCCAGGACTGAACTGGAATTACAACTAAAATACAGAAAAACTGCCTGAGTAACCAATGGAAGACTCACTGAAGAGAACCCTGATACCTGAGGACTGAAAGTGGAGACTGCGTAGAGACTGGTAGGAGGGGTAGAGGTGTGAAAGGGCTGGCCAGGCTCCCACACACAGCAACTAAAGTTCTGGAGAGTTATCTTAGCTGTGGAGGGTTGCCACTGAGAACTCTGGGGTCTAATCCCCAAGATGGGCCCCCCAGAAGAGAATACCAGAACTGAAAAGGGTACCCGCATAGCTATGGCTGTGAAAAGCAGCAGAGTTGCTGTTGGTCAGGGAGAGATGGCTGAAAATTCAGGCACCTTATTAAAGGGGCAAGGCACAAAATTCCCTGTGGAGCCTCCCACCTTGTGCTCCAGAAAAGGGAGAGCAGAGTGGACTAGAGCTGTGCGAGCAGAAGCCAGGATAGGGGTCTCTGGGGTTAGAGCTCTGAAGGCAGACACCCAGGTTTCCTTTGCTGAGTCATTCCCTAATACAGTGGAGGACAATCATTCCCACACAGACATTTGCTATACAGGAGGCCTTTCCTGAGGGGAAGACAGGTGACCCACCCTATTGGAAAACACCTTGCCCCACAGTGCTGAGTTCTTGAGGCCACTTGAGGGACTGAAAATAATAATTAGCCTCCAGACAGAAGCAACTACCCCCACCCTGTTGAAAACTCTTGCCACATGTGAGGACAATTGCCAGAGGGCAATTCAAGTTGTAATTCTATCAATCTGTAGGCAGAGGTGATCTCTGGAGGCTTTGAGTCTTTGCCTGATCTAATTAGTCAGATAGCATTTTATACTGTCTTGCACTAGAGATTGAGAGGCGTAGCAGATCTACCTAATACATAGTCACAAACCCAAACAGGCAGCCAAAATGAGGAGAAAAAGAAACAGCCCCAAAATGAAAGAACAAGAGAATTCTCCAGAAGAAGGATAAATGAAATGGAGATAAGAAATTTATCTGATACAGCGTTCAGAGTAATGATGGTAAAGATGCTCAACAGCATAAAAAAAGATATAGTAACTATGAAAACAGAAATAATGATGTAGTACAAATAAAGAACACACTGGAAGGAATACACAGCAGATTAGGGGAAGCTAAGGATCAAATCAGTGAATTAGAAGACAGGGTTGAAAAAATCATTCAGAGAACCAAAAAGAAAAAACAATTAAAAAACAGGAGGACAGCTTAAGGGAGCTGTGGGCTAATGTGAAACAACAATATTCAAATAGCAGGTATGCCAGAAGAGGCAGAAAGGGAGAAAAGGATAGAGAATGTGTTTGAAGAAATAATGGCAGAAAACTTCCCTAACCTGGTAAAGGAATAAGTTCAGGAGGCACAGAGAACTCCAAGCAAGAAGAACCGAAACAGGCCCATGCCCAGACACTTATATTGCCAAAATTTAAAGACAAAGATAGAATCTTAAAGGCCGCAAGAGAAAAGCAAACTGTTACCTACAAAGAAGCTCCCATAAGGCTGACACCTGATTTCTCATCAGAAACTCTATATGCCAAAGGGAATGGCATGAAGTTGTCAAGGTAATGGAAAGCAAGGATTTAAAACCAGATTAGTATATCCAGCAAGGCTATCATTCAAAATAGACAGTCAAATAAAGGGCTTCCTAGACAAAAAAATGCTAAAGGGGTACATCACCACCAATTTAGCATTATAGGAAATGCTAAAGGGACTGCTTTAATGAGAAGAAGAAACACAGAGAGAAACCTAGGCATACATAATTAAAATGGCAAGAAATAAGTATCTGTCAATAATAACCCTAAATGTAAATGGATTAAATGCTCCAATCAAAAGGCATAGGGTAGCTGAATGGATACAAAAAAATGACCCAACTATATTCTGTCTACAAAAGACCCACCTCAGAACAAAAGACACACACAGGATGGGAGTGAAGGAATAGAAAAAAAATGTTTACATGCAAATGGAAAAGAAAAAAAAAAGCTGGTGTAGTAATACTCATATCCGACAAAATAGACTTCAAAATGAAGGCCATCACAAGAGACAATAGAAGTCACTACATAATACTAAAGGGATCAATCCAGCAAGAGGATATAACCCTGGTAAACATATATGCAAACAATATAAGAGCACCTAAATATATAAAAAAAACTTCTAGAGGACTTTAATGGAGAGATCGACAGCAATACAGTCATAGTAGAAGACTTTAACACCCCCCTGAATTCACTGGATAGATCTTCCAGACAAAAACTTAATAGGGAAACAGTGACTCTAAAGGACACACTGGATCAGATGGATTTAATGGACATTTATAGAACATTTCACCCCACAGCAGCAGAATATACATTCTTCTCAAGTGCACATGGTCATTTACAAAGATAGACCACATGTTAGGACACAAAACAAGTCTCTACAAGTTCAACAAGATTGAAATCATATCAAGCATCTTCTCAGATCACAGTGGAATGAAATTAGAAATCAAGTATGTAAAAACACCCCAAAACATTCAAACACATGGAGGCTAAATAGCATGTTATTAAACAACTAGTGGCCTGGTGCATGACCTGCTGGGAGGGCCCAGCCGGTCGGGGCCATTGTGGGCAGGCTGGCTGGGGCCGGGGGCCAGTCGGGGGCAGGGTTGTCCAGGGCAAGGGGCTGCAGGCAGTTTGCCAGCCAGCCCCACCCCTGATCGGGGTGAGAGTGCCTGCTGGGGGGTGGGGCCAGCCAGGTGTAGGGTCCCGGGCGATTTGCTGTCTGCCCCCACCCCTGATCAGGGTGTGGCGGGGGGGCTCACTGGGTGGCGGGACCGGCCAGGGCCAGGGGCCACCGGCATTCTGGTCTTTCTGCCATTCAGTCTATTTGCATATTACCCTTTTATTATATGGGATGAATGGGTTGCCAATGAAATCAAGAAACAAACAAAAAACTTCCTGGAAACGAATGAAAATGAACACACAGCAACCCCAAATCTCTATGACACAGCAAAAGCAGTACTGAGAGGGAAGTTCATAGCACTACAGGCATACCTCAAGAAATAAGAAAAATCAATAATAAACTATTTAGTGCTACAACTGAAAGAACTAGAAAGAGAACAGTAACAAAAGCCGAAAGTAAGTAGAAGGAAGGAAATAATAAAGTTTAGAGCAGAAATGAATAACACAGAGACTAAAAAAGATAGAAAAAAATCAATGTATCCAAGAGCTGTTTCTTTGAAAGAATAAACAAAATTGATGAACCGGTAGCCAGACTCTTCAAGAAACAAAGAGAGAGGACCCAAATAAATAAAATCAGAAATGAAAGTGAAGAAGTAACCACTGATGCCACAGAAATACAAAGGGTTGTAGGAAAATACTGTGAACAACTATATGCCAACAACCTGGACAATATGGATGCAATAGACAAATTGCTAGAAAAATACAATCTCCCAAAACTGAATCAGGAAGAATAAGAAAACCTGATTAGACCAATAAAACAGCTGATGAAATAGAAGCAACATTAAAAAAAAAAAAAAACTCCCAGCAAACAAAAGCCCAGGTTCAGAAAGATTCACAGGGGAATTTTACCAAACATTCAAGAAGAACTAACACCTATCTCCTCAAACTATTCCAAAAAATCCAAAAGGAAGGAACACTTCCAAACTCTTTTTATGAGGCCAGAATTATCCTAATTCCTAAACCAGATAAAGACACTACAAAGAAATAATTACAGGCCAATATCCCTGATGAACATAGATGCTAAAATCCTTCATCAAAAATATTAGCAAATCGGATCCAGCAATATATTATAAAGATCATACAGCATGACCAAGTGGGATTTATTCCAGGAATGCAAGGCTGGCACAATATTCGCAAATCAGTAAACTTGATACATCACAAAACAAATTGAAAGACAAAAGTCACATGATCATTATCAATAGACGCAGAAAAAGCATTTGACAAAATCCAACACCCATTTTTGATAAACCTTCTTAGCAAAGTGAGAATAGAGGAGCATATCTTAACATGATAAAGGCCATATTGACAAACCTATAGCAAGCATCATACTAAATGGGCAAAAACTAAAACCGTTTCCCTCAAGAACAGGAATAAGACTGGGATGTCCATCTTCACTACTCTTATTCAACATAATACTGGAAGCCCTAGCCACAGTGATCAGATAAGAAGAAGAAATAAAGGGCATCCAAATTGTAAAGGAGAAAGTAAAACACTCATTATTCGCAGATGACATGATATTGTACATAGAAATCCCTGAAGACTCCACCAAAACATTACTAGATTTAATGAATGAATTTGGCAATGTAGCAGGATACAAAATGAACACCCCAAAATCGATGACTTTTTCATACACCAATAATGAATTTTCAGAAAGAGAAACTAAGCAAGCTATCCCATTACTATTGCAACAAAAATTAAGATACTTAGGAATAAACTTAACCAAGGTGGCAAAAGACCTAAACTCAGAAAAGTATAGACGTTAAAAAAAGAGATAGAAGAAGATACAAATAAGTGGAAGGATATACCGTGTTATAGATTGGTAGAATCAACATCATTAATATGTCCATATTACCCCAGGCAATCTATAGATTCAATGCAATCCCTATTAAAATACCAACAGCATATTTCACAGATCTAGAACAAATACTCCAAAAAATTATATGGAACTAAAAAAGACCTCGAATAACTGCAGCAATCTTGTGAAAGAAGAACAAATTTGGAGGAATTACAATACCACATACCACGTTATAGGATGCATATATTCTTTCAAATGAGTATATCGGGTTTCTTCAGGTATATTCCCCAAAGTGGGATCACTGGATAAAAAGGAAGTTCTATTTTTAATATTTTTGAGGAAACTCCACACTGCTTTCCACAGTGGCTGTACCAGTCTGCATGCCCACCAGCAGTGCACCATAAGGGTTTCCTTTTCTGCACATCCTCACCAACACTTTTTTGTTGATTTATTGATGCTAGTCATTTTGACAGGCGTGAGGTAATATCTCATTGTGGTTTTAATTTGCATCTGTCTGATGATTAGTGATGTTGAGCATCTTTTCATATGACTATTGGCCATCTGAATGTCCTCTTTGGAGAAGTATCTATTTCTTTGTTCATTTTTTAAAAAAAATATATTTTATTGATTTTTTACAGAGAGGAAGGGAGAGGGAAAGAGAGTTAGAAACATCGATGAGAGAGAAACATCGATCAGCTGCCTCCTGCACACTCCCCACTGGGGATGTGCCCGCAACCAAGGTACATGCCCTTGACCAGAATCAAACCTGGGACCCTTGAGGCCGCAGGCCGATGCTCTATCCACTGAGCCAAACCGGTTAGGGCTCTTTGTTCATTTTTTAATTGTGTTGTTTTTTCTTTTTGGTGTTGAGTTGTATAAATTTTTTATATATTTTGGAAATTAACCCCCTATCAGATGTATCAACAAGTAAGTTCTTCCATTTGACTCAGTGCCTTTTCATTTTGTTGATTTTATTTTTTCTGTGCAAAAGGTTTTTAGGTTGTAGTCCCATTTCTTTATTTTTTTGCTTTTTTTCTCTTGCTCAAGGAGATATATTGGCAAAAATATTGCTACGAGTAATGCCTGAAATTTTACTGCTTATGTTTTCTTCTAGGATTTTTATGGTTTTAAGACTTACATTTAAGTCTTTTATACATTTTGTGTTTATTCTTGTGTATGGTCTAAGTTGGTGGTTGTTTCCTTTTTTTGCATGTACCAGTCAAATTTCCCTCCTGCCATTTATTGAAGAGACTGTCTTGGCTCCACTGTGTGTTCTTTCCTCCTTTGTCAAATATTAATTAACCATAAAGGCATGGGTTTATTTCCTGACTCTGTTCCATTGATCTATATGCCTGTTCTTATGCCAGTACCAGGCTGTTTTTAAAAATATATATATTTTTGTTGATTTTTAGAGAGAGGAAGGGACAGGGAGCAAGAGAGAATGAAACATTGATTTGGCTGCTTCCCTCATGCCTCACCACCAGGGATCAAGCCTGCAACCAGGGTACATTCCCTGACTGGGAATCGAGCTGGCAAGCTCGTCTCTTAAGTACTTGAGACGATGCCTAACCACCTGAGTCACACCAGCCAGGGCCAGCCTGGTTTTGATTACCATGGCCTTGTAGAACAGTTGGATATCAGGTAGTGTGATACCTCCAACTTTGTTCTTCTTGCTCAAAATTGTTGGGGCTATTTGGAGTCTTTGGTGGTTCTGTATAAATTTTTGGAATATTTGTTCTAGATCTGTGCAATATGTCATTGGTATTTTAATAGGAATTGCAATGAATCTATAGATTGCTTTGGGCAGTATGGACATTTTTTAAAAATTTTCACCTGAGGATATATTTTTATTTTATTTTATTTGTTTTGTTAATCCTTACCTGAGGAAATTTTTCCCCATTGTTCTTCAGAGAGAGTGGAACTGAGCTAGGGAAGGAGAGAGAAATAGATAGAAACAGAGAGAGAGACATTGATTTGAGAGAGACACATTGACTGGTTGCCTCCTGCATGCCCCCTGACCAGAAGTGGGGAGCAAACCCACAATCAAGGTATATGCCCTTGACTGGTAATTGAACCCATGATCCTTCATTTGATGCTCTAACTACTGAGCAACACCAGCCAGGATCCCTGTATATTATTATTATTATTTAATATTTCTTTAACAATTTCAGAGAGGAAGGGAAAAGGAAGGAGAGACAGCAATATCAGTGATGAGAAAGAATCATTTACTGGCTGCCTCCTGCACACCCACCACCAAGGATCAAACCCACAACCAGGCATGTGCCCTGAAAAGGAATCAAACCTCAACCTCCTGGTTCATATATCTACGCTAACCCACTGAGCCAGGGGGAAGAGTGAGCCTGCAGCGCGTGTTTCTGCCTGCGGGACAGGACACTGAGACTGTGCATGTTTCTGTTCTCCGCAGCCCCGCCCTCGGAGGTCACCTATGGCTTGGTTGCAGCAGACGTGCTCCACTCCTTGTTGGCAGCCTGCGGAGCACCCTGTGTCCTGAAGGTGCAGAGCCTCTTCGTGCTGGAGGAGAACAGTTACCCGCTGCAACAGCACCTCTCCTTGCTGGACTTCGTGCCTGCCTGGGAGCATGCTCTTAGCCCTCCCTGAGGCCAGTGGAGACCATGGCACTTCAAGGAGACCGCAGAAAAGGATTTGTTTCCAGCCCAATGAATGACAGGACTTTTGCTTGGGGTTTTTAAATACACAGGTGTGGGCAAAAGTAGGTTTATAGTTGTTCATATGGAAAATAATACAATAATTAATAAATCCTATATAATAAAACTATTTCCTGGGGGGGGTCGGGCCTAAGCTGGCAGGTGGACTGTCCCTGAAGTGTCCCAGACTGTGAGAGGATGCAGGTCGGCCTGAGGGACCTCCCCAAGTGCACGAATTTTGTGTACCGGGCATCTAGTAATATAAGAACACACTTTCACATGCAACTGTAACCCTATTTTTGCTCACCCTTGTATTTTATAAAGAGCTAAATAAAGATATTTAATAAAGAGCTAAATATGTAAAATAAAACATTTTTTTCTAAGAAAATTTTGTTGGGATTTTTGTTTTTGTGTTTTCCTCTCTTGCTTTTAGTGCAGTGATTTTCAACCTTTTTCATCTCATGGCACACATAAACACTAATTACTAAAATTTTGCTGATCTGACAAAAAATAGGTATAATTTGATTCATTCACACTGGACAACTATTGTGTTGGCTGTTGTCATTTTTATTTGACAGTCTAAGGGAAAAGAGAGCAGTGCCCCTGACTAAATAGTCAGGTGCTGCATGTTTTAAAAATTCTTGCAGCACACTGGGTGAAAATTGCTGTTCTAGAGAAATTATCTAGCAATAACGGCAATGTATTTCTGGGAATTGAAGGTTCACTTTCTATAGTCCTTGCCACAGTCTAGGTGCTGAGCTAAGTACTGCAGATGCAGGTTAACACTTCCTCAGGAACTCCTTTCTGCTCTACTCTCAAACTCTAGCTTTCCTTATTCCTCTTTCGTAAACTATCGCCATGAGATGATTTCCTTAATCATAACCACACGTAATAATGGGCTAGTTTGAATAAGCCCATGTTTAGACAAGTTCAAGATGAACATGTCTTTTTATGAAGCATTGAAAATGATGGAGACAAGGCCATGCTTCATTTTACAGAGGGAGGAAGCGCCACACTGCAAGCTGGGATCTGAGTGCCTTGCTGAACTGGCTTACCAACAAACATTTAGCAACTTTTGTTCTCATTGTGTTTGTCAGAGAAGCTCATATAAAATGGGAAAATGAGGAAATACGGAGTGGCACTTAACTTGTAAATATGGATGGAGTATGTTGTGACTTAATGGATTAATAATATTGTTTGAAAACAATGATGAAATTAACAAGTTTATTTTACTATGTCTGTGTTTTGTTAAATTCCTATAGTTCATTGAAATTATTTTCTCTAATTCAGGTTTTTTCCCTTTTTAAAAAAACTTTGATTCTCCCCAAAATAATATGCAACAATGTGTATGGGAGAGTGCAGACAAAAGTCCATTTTTCATTGTAGAGGGGTCCATGCCCTTCAATAAATCCTCAGAGGCATCTTTTTAAAAAAAAAAAAATTAAATCTTTATTGTTCGGATTATTACAGTTGTTCCTCCTTTTCCCCCCATAGCTCCCCTCCACCCGTTTCCCACCCCCCCCTCCACCCTCACCCCCCCCCAACTGTCCTCATCCATAGGTGCACGATTTTTGTTCAGTCTCTTTCTGCATCCCCCTCACCGCTTCCCCACCCCAAGAATAGTCAGTTCACTCCCTTTCTATGCCCCTGATTCTATTATAATCACCAGTATATTCTGTTCATCAGATTATTTAGTCACTTGATTTTTAGATTCACTTGTTGATAGATGTGTATTTGTTGTTCATAGTTTGTATCTTTACCGTTTTCTTCTTCTTCCTCTTCTTAAAGGATACCTTTCAGCATTTCATATAATACTGGTTTGGTGGTGATGAACTCCTTTAGCTTTTCCTTATCTGTGAAGCTCTTTATCTGAGCTTCAATTCTGAATGATAGCTTTGCTGGATAAAGTAATCTTGGTTGTAGGTTCTTGCTATTCATCACTTTGAATATTTCTTGCCACTCCCTCCTGGCCTGCAAAGTTTCTGTTGAGAAATCAGCTGACAGTCATATGGGTACTCCCTTGTAGGTAACTGACTGTCTTTCTCTTGCTGCTTTCAAGATTCTCTCTTTGTCTTTTGCTCTTGGCATTTTAATTATGATGTGTCTGGGTGTGGTCCTCTCTGGATTCCTTTTGTTTGGGGTTCTCTACGCTTCCTGGACTTGTAAGTCTATTTCTTTCACCAGGTGGGGGAAGTTTTCTGTCATTATTTCTTCAAATAGGTTTTCAATATCTTGCTCTCTCTCTTCTTCTGGCACCCCTATAATTCAGATGTTGGTACGCTTGAAGCTGTCCCAGAGGCTCCTCACACTATCTTCATATTTTTGGATTCTTTTTTCATTTTGCTTTTCTAGTTGGGTGTTTTTTGCTTCTTCATATTTCAATTTTTTTATTTGATTCTTGTGATCCTCTAGTCTGCTGTTGGGAGTCTGTATAATATTCTTTATTTCAGTCAGTGTATGCTTAATTTCTAGTTGGTCCTTTAGCACAACCTTGAGGGTCTCATTAGATTTCTTGAGGGTCTTATTAAGTTTATCGGCAGTTTCTAGAAAATTCTTGAAAAACCTTAAAAGTGTGGTTTTGAACTCTGTATCCAGTAGTTTGCTTTCCTCCATTTCTGTCATTTGTGTCCTGTTTCTTTGTCTCCACATTTTTTTATTCTTTGCTGTGTCGATAGAATGGCTTTCTGTACTAGGTGCCCTATAGGGCCCAGTGGCTCAGCCTCCCCAATTACCTGAGGTAGATGCTCTTGGTGCACCATTTGGTGGGCTTTGTGCACAGTCTTGTTGTAGGTAAGCCTTGATTGTTGTAGGTAACACTGGGAGGGATTGACCAAAAAAAAAAAGAAACTTTCTGAGTTAATTTGGGGAAAAGACAAAAAGAATAGACCAAAGGATTTCTGAGGTTTTATCTAGCACCTATAAGGTGGGTAGAGAGCTGTCCTGCCCTGGCCGGTTTGACTCAGTGGTGAGTGTTGGCCTGCAGACTGAAGGGTCACGGGTTTGATTCTGATCAAGGGTATGCACCTTGGTTGCAGGCTCAATCCCCAGGCTTGGTTGGAGTACGTAAGGATTGTCTCTCTCACATCAATGCTTCTTTCTGTCTCTTCCCTTCCCTTCCACTCTGAAAATCAATGAAAAAAATATCTTCTCTAGTGAAAATCCCCTCCCCCCCCCAAATAAAGCTGTCCTATTTTTTATCTAGAGATACTAGAATTCAAACAAAATTCTTGGCTCCTCTGGGTGATTCATCTAACAGATGGTTAAACTCGAGCCTGGAGCTGATGTCCTCTAATCCATGCTCTTTCAACCATAACCACAGCAGAAGCAAATGAATTTTAATGTAGAATCTGTCCAATTGTATAAGCCCATCAAGAGAGCTGTTCTCTTAAGTTTTCCCTTCTCTACTTCATTCCCCAAGACATGTCCTAATCCCTACATCTACCAAAACATGAACTCCTGCAATTGATGGCTCTTCACATGTTATTGGGAAGAAGCCTTTAAACCATTTCAAGTGAGACAAAGAACACCAGAGACTATCATCTAATATTTAATTGGGATCAGCGGAGCTTCAGCTCTTTGCTGTATTCCTTACCTGAGATGAACAAGAGAGTATACTTAACTTATTTCATATATTTTCATAAAACTCAATTGGGTAGCCTAAGAGTGTCTGTGAAGTTTGTGGTTCTACATCTGGCAATTCCATGGGAAGCATTTTAGGTAAACCTCATTCTTCATCTCTTGATAGTTCAGCTGAGAGGGACAGCTCTCCCCTCCTAGAGGCATTCATCTTTCTCCCCATTAGTGAGATCAGCGCTAAATTTCCTTTTGCATCTTGGATTTTTGGGGGGATGATTCTGATCTTAAAGTGGGATGACAAAATTGAACACATGATCCCCCTGCAGACATTTGCTGAGAGTATACATGTGTTAGGCACGGGTCCTACTAGAGCAGATAAGAAGGCTGCTTTCAGTGAGTTCATAGACAGGCTGGCAGAGAAACATTTAAACAAAATAATAATAATAATAATAATAATAATAATAGTGCTGGGATTAAATCTGTGTGAAAAGGCAAAAGAGGTAGTAGAATAGATTTAGTAGAACTCTTTATTGCAAGTGATAAAAAACCAACTCACACAAGCTTGAGCAAAAAATGGGAGGTACTGTTTCACGTAACGGAGTGTAGTACTAGCTTAGAGCACAGTTGAATCCCCTGGCTTAAATTATGTCATCTGGCTACCCCAACCCCTAATTCTTTCCTTCCCTCTCTTCCTCCGTTTCTTTCCTTGCCCTGTTCTCTCCCCCTCCTATGTTTCCTTTTCCTCCTTTCCTGCCCTTTCTCTCCATCTTGCCCTCTTTTCTCTCTTTCCTACCTATGCTCATAGATAAAAGATGAATGTAGGAAGCCCTAAACTTTCCTCTGTTCAGAAAGAGAGACTCTTTGCTAGTATCACATAGCAAATTTCATGGGAGGCCTCTTATGGCATCTGCTTAGTTTACCTGCCCTCCCCCTGTGACCAGGCATGGGTGGGACACTGGTACTGAAAGGGCTAAAACCATATAGGATGCAAGGAGCCTATCATTAATGAAAGGGGAGCCTGAGCCCGAGCCAGGCACATATCTGTGGCAATGGAAGATGCAGGAAGGCTTCATAGAGGAAATATTTAACCCACAATAACAAATATTGTCACCACAAAAGCAGAGTGATCAGCATAGTATAGTGAAGCATATCTTGGAAAATGGAATATCTCAAATAGGGCTTGTTAGGGGTGCTGCAAGAGAAATGCATGAGGCCAAAGGGGTAAAGAATTATGAATTTATTAGGTCATCTGGGAAATCAGATGGGCTGAGCTCCAAAATGGTGCCAGCACCCAGGGACAGGGCGTCAGAGATTTTAAAGGACTCTAGGCTGGCTTTTTCTGGATGGAGAATTCTCTAGGTGAGTCCTGAGGGGAAAGATAATGGTCTTAGCAAGTGGAATGTAGTTAAGCAAAAGGGAATGTCGGTTGTGAAGTGGTCTAAAGGTCAGTTCCCAGGGGAGGGAGTATCCATTCAATTATTTGATCAGACTTAACATTCCAGCTTTTTTGTTTTATGGAATAGTGACAAAGGCCATATCTTCCATAGTTACTTCCTGAGGGGGGTGTCGTGATCATAGGGGGATGGATTTTGATTGTAGTGGGCTGGAACACTGTATAAATTCCTCCTGGTTGGAGCGAGGGGTCACAGCAGCATGATTTTCCCAAGAGACTGGTTGGTGAAGGCTTGAAAGTGGTCCTGTTGAGTGACTTGGGAGGTAAAAGCTGGTCCTGAGGCTGCCACAGTGTCACTTGTCTTGTTTTGCTGCTTTTCTGGGCCTGGGGCTGAAATTCAACTGCGGCCTAGATGTTATCTTTAGGGAGGAAAAGGTCAGGGGTCTGAGCTCCCTAACCTGGTGGAGATAATCTGTTTTATAAATTTTAGTATTACTGGGGCAAAGGCTAGAACAATAAGAATTATGACAGCCCTAACTGGTTTGGCTCAGTGGATAGAGCATTGGCCTGCGGCCTCAAGGGTCCCAGTTTCGATTCCGGTCAAGGGCATGTACCTTGGCTGCGGGTACATCCCCAGTAGGGAGTGTGCAGGAGGCAGCTGGTTGATGTTTCTCACTCATCGATGTTTCTGACTCTCTATCCCTCTCCCTTCCTCTCTGTAAAAAATCAATATATTTAAAAAAAAAAGAATTATGAAAAATGGTCTGGTGAAAGGAAAGAGACATGAGTTTGGAGGGTTGTAGTCCAATATACCAAAATGAGGCTTATTCTCTTAGTTTCATTTGTCCTTGGCTTAGGAAGATGGGATTTACTAGATGGCTTCAAACTGCTGTTTTACTGTCTCAGTTTCCCTATTCTGCTTGTCCTGGCTTACTGGCCTGTGTCATTTATATAACTTAATTTTAACATTTCTCCCCATAGACCCATAACTTTCACAAACCTTCTTACAACTTTAACTCACTTTCTTTTTCCTTCAAAATGCATGTCCATGCCTCATGCCTTCTATTATCAACTCTTAGAAACCTTAATTTTCCAATGATAACCAAAAAATAAACAGCCAGCATTTCTTAGATTGACATTTATGAACACACTTTAAACACAATCTTACTTTCAAGAAAATATACCTTTAACCAAGTACAAGACATTACATTAACAGTTCCAAATCTACTTTATAGAATTTCTGTAACAAAAGCTAAAATCAGGTGAACTTAACACTTGTTGAAATATTCAGATGTTTATCATTTAACCCCGAAATGCTCCAAAGCTTTTAAGTTGCTAAAGAAGACTTTGGAAAATTATGTATAGGCATATGAGGCTGGAGAAAAGGCAGAGGGGTCATGGGGAGCAGGCCCTACCGCCTATTCTAGGACTGGTTTCCAGGCCTCCAGCTACTTGGATTTAAAACTGCCATGTTTTCCTTAGTGATAACAGCTAAGGTTTGGGTGATAATGAGTTCAGCTTCTGATAGTAGCAGAACTGTTAAGAAAGTGCAGTTTTGCAGTAAAGAAAGTTGTTCTTTTGGAAGTAGGGGAGGCATGAAAAGGCGCTGAGGTGAGAGGAGTTTTTAGAGCATTAAGGGGGTGAGAATGCTGGCTTTGGGATCTAAAGGCTCAGTGAGGGGTCCCTTCCTTGAGTCATAGAGGGGCTTTGCGAGAAGACTAAAGTTGGGAACCCAGAGGCCAAAGTACACAGTGAGCCTGAGAAAGGAGAGTACTTGTTGTTTAGAGGAGGGGACAGTCATGGAGGAGATAAGACATTTATAGTCTAAGGAATGACTTGGTTCTGTGGGGTGAGAGTGAAACCACGGTAGTGTACTGGGCTGCATATCTGGCACTTCGGCCAGGCGGGGCATCCTGTGCTGTCTGTTCCTAAAACACATATATAGGAAGGTACTGACATCAGGCCAGGCCTTGAGATATGGTCTCATGGGCCCTTCCCAGCACTCTGTACTCTCTGTTCCTAGAACACATAGACAGGAAGGTAGTCACTGTATGATGCTATACTGTGTCGGGAACTAATTATGTAAACAAGGCTTTATAATTACCTTTGTGGTTTTTGCAAATAAAAACGCTGTAACTCTTGCAGTCAGCGCTGCAGTTCAGCCTCTGCTTTGGCAGGGTGCTGTAACTGTAGTCAGCTGGCCAGCTTAATAAAGGCTCTTAAATTTAAATTCTGAGTCAGTGGTCTATCTCGCTGAGTGAACCCATAATAGTAGGTGACTGTGGTTCGGGACAACTGGGCTTTATAAGGGGATGTGCAGTAGTCCTGGTCAGGCACTGAGGTAGAATGAGAAAAGAGTGGATAAAGGGGGCGTCTAGTGAGATGCAGTGTAAAGGTGAGGTGGCTAATGGCTGTGAGACTAGTCCATCAACCCCCATAATAGAGACTGAGGAGTGGACAAGGGTTCCAGAGAATTCAGGGAGGGCAGAATAAGTGGCCCAGTGTCCATTAAAAAGGAGATCGGCTTACCTGTCGCCACAATCGTTACCCGAGGCTCTGTCCTGGTGATGTAAGTCTGTGGGACACTGTCAGGGCCTGGGAAGCTTCTTCAGTGGCCAGTCCCAGGAGGTCTGGGAGCTACAAACCGGATCCAAAGGGCAGCCTTGCTGGACTGGCTGAGGCCTGACCCGGAGGGCCAGACTACAGTCTGATTTCCAGTGGCCTTTCCTGCTGCACCTTGGGCAGGGCCCAGGTGGGGGTCTTGGGTTTGGGAAGAACTTGGCCCAGTGTCCTTGCTTGTTGCATTTGAAGCATGGGCCCAGAGGAGGCTTAGCCCCTGACTTACCCGCAGTTAAAGGACCGGCACTTCAGTTGGGGTTCGTGAGAGTGGTGGCTAGGAGCAGAAAGGCCACCTTCTAGGCCTCAGCCTTGGCCTGATCTTGCCTTTGTTTTTGGACTTTTATCTCCACGTCTCTATTATTAAAGACCGTAAAGGCCAGGTTAACAAGGTCTTTTTGAGGGGTTTGTGGACCTGTGTCTATTTTTCGAAGTTTATGGTGTATGTTGGGGGCTGACTGGAATATGAAATGGGTGTTCAGAAGAAGGGTTATCTTTGGGGATATTGGGCTCTTTTTGAGTCCAGCAATGAGGCAGGTGATTATGTGGCTTCGGAGCTGATGCCCTGGAGAATTAACCTGATAGATTTATATACAGTGGAACACGCATATCTTAAGTGTACAATTTGCTGAGTTTTGGCAAATGTATATACATTTACTAATATGTAACCACTATCCCGATCAAGATTGGAACATTTTCATCATTTGAAAAATTTCCCTCATCTGAACTTCCAGTTAATCCCCACCATGTTAGGCAGCCACTGTTCTGATTTATATCATCATAGATTAGTTTTAATTGTCCATGAACTTGATATAAATGAAATCATACAGGTTCTATTTCTTACTTGCTGTTTTCACATAACATTTTTGAAATTGATCCAAAAATTTTCTGTGACTCAGTAGTTCATTTTTTCTATTTCTGGTTAATATATCGATGTATGAATATATTACATTATCTGTTTTCCTATTGAAGGTCATTTAGGTTGTTTCCAGTTTTGGGCTATTATGAACACCTACTTTCCAAGTCTCAGGACATATGTTTTCATTTTGGAGGGCAAATACCTAGGATTGAGATTGCTGGTTGCTAAGGTAGGTGCAGATTTAACTTTAAAGGAAAATGGCAAACAGTGCTCCAAACTTGCACAGTTTCACACACTCACATGTGTGAGGTGGCAGGTGTTCCACACCCTGGCCAGCATTTGGAGGTGCCGTTGCTTCGCTGTAGCCATCGTCCTGGGTGTGACGTGGTTTTAGCTTGTGTTTCCCTGACAACGAATGACTTTGAGCCCTTCATGTGCTTATTCAGCAGCTGCACATCCTCACCTGGGAAGTGCCTACCAGTCATTCACACATTTATTTTATTAGGTTGTTTGTCTTTTTTTCACTGGTCAGAACTATGTTCTAGTTAAAGTCAGATGTGTGTACCAATAATATTTTTGAATTGTCTGTTCAGCATTAGAAATATTAGCCTTTTATTATTATTATATAGGACTAGAGGCCCGGTGCACAAAAATTTGTGCACTCGGGGGGGAGGGGGGATCCCTCAGCCTGGCCTGTGCCCTCTCGCAGTCTGGGACCCCTCAGGAGATAACGACCTGCTGGCTTAGGCCTGCTCCCGGGTGGCAGAGGGCAGGCCCAATACCTAGGTGCAGCCCCTGGTTGGGCTCAGAGCAGGGCCGATTGGGGAGTTGGGGCGCCGCCCCCTGTCATGCACAGAGCAGGGCGATTGGGAGGTTGTGATGCCAACCTCAGTCATGCTCAGGGTAGGGCCGGTTGGGGGGTTGGGGCACGGTCCCCTGTCACACTCAAGGCAGGGTCGATGGCGCCACCCCCTGTCACGCACAGAGCAGGGTCAATCAGGGGGTTGGGGCGCTGCCCCCTGTCACCCACAGAGCAGGGCCAATCAGGGGGTTGGGGCGCCGCCACTCTCACACTCAGGGCAGGGCCGATGGGGAGGTTATGGCTCTACCCCGTCACACACAGAGCAGGGCCCATGGAGGGGGGGGGGGGTTGGGGCGCCACACCCTGTCACACACAGAGCCGCAGGGCAATCAGGGGGTTGGGGAGCTCCCCCAATCAGGCACAGAGCAGGGCTGATCAGGGGGTTGGGGCACCTTCCCCTGTCACGAACAGAGCAGGGTGGATAGGGAGGTTGTGGCCCCACCCCCTGTCACATACAGAGCCACAGGGTGATCAGGGGGTTTGGGCGCTGCCCCCTGTCACGCTGATCCCGGTGCTGGGAGGCATATTACCCTTTTACTATATAGGGTAGAGGCCTGGTGCACAGGTGGGTGCCGGCTGGTTTGCCCTGAAGGGTATCCTGGATCAGGGTGGGGGTCCCCACTGTGGTGCCTGGCCAGCCTGGATGAGGGGATGATGGCTGTTTGCAGCTGGTCACACATCCTTCAGGGTGGGGGTCCCCACTGGGGTGCCTGGCCAGCCTGGGTGAGGGGATGATGGCTGTTTGCAGCTCGTCACACACCCTTCAGGGTGGGGGTCCCCACTGGGGTGCCTGGCCAGTCTGGGTGAGGGGCTGAGGGCTGTTTTCAGGCTGGGGGTGACTGAAGTTCCCAACTGCTCCTTTTTTTCTTTTTTTTTCTTTTTTATTCTGGGCCAGGTTTAGCTTTGAGGCTTGGCTCCAGCTCTTAGGCCTCCGCTGCTGAAAGTAGGTTTCTGGCCTTTGCTTACAGTGGTGCGATCCTGCTGGCTGAAGCCCAGCGGACTAAAGCAGGTTTCTGGGGTTTTGTTTAGCTTCTATATTTGTTACATAGTTGCTTAGAGTTGCAGTTTAGAGGCCTCAGCGGCAGGCGGGAACGTTGGAGTCCTCTGTCACTGAAGCAAGCAAGCCTCATGTTAGTTTCAAGCTGCCTGGCTGCCGGTGGCCATCTTGGCTGGCAGTTAATTTGCACATCTCCTTGATTAGCCAATGGGAAGGGTAGCGGTCGTACGTCAATTACCATGTTTCTCTTTTATTAGATAGGATATAGGATGTCCCTATTTCCCCCTTTTCGCCCCCTCTACCCAGCTCTTGTCCCCCACTTCTCTCTGGCCATCACCATACTGTTGTCTGTGTCCATGGGTTGTGCATATATATTTTCTTTGGCTAATCCCTTCTTTAAATTCACTTCTTGCCGAAACCGGTTTGGCTCAGTATCGGCCTGCGGACTGAAGGGTCCCAGGTTCAATTCCAGTCAAGGGCATGTACGTCGGTTGTGGGCACATCCCCAGTAGGAGATGTGCAGAAGGCAGCTGATCGATGTTTCTCTCTCATCGATATTTCTAGCTCTCTATCTCTCTCCCTTCCTCTCTGTAAAAAATCAATAAAATATATTAAAAAAAAAAATTCACTTCTTTAAATTTTTATTTTCAGATAAGTGCTTATAACTGCACTATTATATATTTTCTATTATATCATTTAGAATTAAGATATTTTTTAATTGAACCCTTGTAAATTTTAGCACAATTTAATAAATTATGCTAGAAGCAATTAGGAGATTTTTCATGTAATGCAGATACATTTCAATTAATATTTTATTAATTTTTAATTTTTTAATATTTTAATTTGAAATAATCTCACACATGTAAAAAAAACCTTTAAAATACTACAGCATATTATATGTACCCTTCACCCAATTTCTTAGGTGTTAATAATTTAAACATAACCATTATACAACTAACAAAATTTAGAATATATTTTTCTTATAATCTCTTTAATGTTACTTAATCCATTTACTTTGTTTTTGTTAATTTTCACCCAAGGATATTTTTCCATTGAATTTTAGAGAGAGTGAAGGGAAAGGGAGAGACACATTGATTGGTTGCCTCCTGCACATGCTCTGATAGGGACTGGGGATCAAGCCAGCAACTGAGGTACATGCCCTTGACTGGAATCTAACCTGGGACCCTTCAGTCCATGGGCTAATGCTCTATCCACTGAGCAAAACAGGCTGCAGTTTAATTCATTTACTTTTAATCTATATGTGTCTTTATATTTAAAGTGGGTTTTGTTTTTGATTCACCCTCATAATCTGTCTTTTAATTGGTGCATTTATGCACTGACTTTCAGAGTGCTTACTGATAGAGTTACTGCCATCTCTGGCGGCTTCTGGGCTTGCGGGGCTGGCCTGCCTGCGGCCCGGGACCAGATCTGGTCACGGGCGGCAGGCAGGCGGCTTCTGGGGTCGCCCACGGAGGCCTGGATGGCGGCTCGCACTGGCGGCTTGCGCTGCCCCGCCCTGCCTGCAGTATGCAAATTAGCCGTCATCTTTGTTGGTGGTTAATTTGCATATCTCACTGATTAGCCAATGGGAGGTATGGTCAATTACCATGTTTGTCTATTATTAGTTAGGATACCAATAATATATACAGTTCTAAATTTAATAAATAATCCTGCTTGCAGACAAACAAAAAACATTAAAAGCTTTATTTACTGCTTGGCTGGTGTGGCTCAGTGAATGAGCGTTGACCTATAAACCAACAGGCCATGGTTCAATTCCCAATCAGGGCATATGCCCAGGTTGCAGGCTTGATCCCCAAATATGGGCATGCTGATCAATGATGTTTCTTTCTTATTGATATTTCTATCTCTCTATCCCTCCCCTTCCTCTCTCTCTAAAAATCAATGAAAACATTTTTTTAAAAGCTTTATTTACTCATATAATTTTAAACTGTGAAGAAAATAAAATGAGCTAGGAATCAATGAAACATTATATGTGTTTTTACCAATTGCAAAGATTTGATATGCAGAGTTAGTTCAATGTTAACCAAAGTCCCTGATGGATGGCATATAGAAGTAGATAAATTGATTTAAAAATTAATTGAGAATCATAAAAAGGAACACAAATATCCTAAAAACCATTGAATTGTACACTTTATGTGGGCAAATTGTATGGTATGTGAATTATAGCTCAGTGAAACTGTTAAAAAAGAATAAACAGAAAATGTTTTTAAAGTTAAATTTTTAAAAATAAGGTAAGCAAAACTGGAAAATAAAACACATGGTTTTGTTTTGATAGTATATTAAGTGAAAAATCATATTAGGAAACCATGTAAAGTATTTCCTTTTTGTAAAGATAAACGTTAAATCAATGGAGAATGCTCAACAAATTTTAACAATGTTTATCCCAAGGAGCCAACAGCCGCAATACACTTTATTTAATGACCAGAGGCCTGGTGCACAAAATTTGTGCACTGGGGGGGGGAGGGGGAGGGTTCCCCCAGCCTGGCCTGTGCCCTCTCACAGTGCGGGAGCCCCGCAATCGATCACCCCAAAGAGGTAGGCCCCGCCCACCCATCCAGGGCTCCTCGATGGACTGCCCCAAAGAGAGAGGCTGGAGCCACAGGACCCACCTCTGTACCGTGCATGCAGTGTCAAGCCCCCGTCCACCTGTGCGCACCCACTGTGCACGCATCCTCCCGGTGATCGCTTGTTACGGCGTGAGGGCGTCATGACCACATAGGCTTTTATTTTTAATGATGAAATGGGGGAAAATTTCTGAGAACAGAAATCAGACAAGGATATCCACTGTTATCACTTATATCCAGTATTTTTCTGGTGTTCCTAGACAGAGTAATAAAGTAACAAAGCAAAAAATTGAAATAAAAAATATAAGGATTGGAGCTAAAATATAAAACAGTGATTGTGTATATTGAAAACTCAAAAAAACATAGAGATGAATTATTAGAATTAGGTTAGTATGATGGTGTATATAAGGTCAATATAGGAAATTTATGTATATCAACTAGAGTTAAGAAATAAAAAAAATTAGCCCCACTGTTGTGGTTCAGTGGTTGAGTGTCATCTCCTGTATCAAGAGGTCATGGATTTGATTTCCAGTCAGGGCACATGCCTGGGTTACGGGCTCGATCCCCAGGAGGGGACATGCAGGAGGCAGCCAGCCAGTCGGTGTTACTCTCTCTCCTTGATGTTTCTTTCTTTTATTTTTTTAAAATATATTGTTACTGATTTCAGAGAGGAAGGGAGAGAGATAGAAACATCACTGATGTTTCTTAAAAATAGAATAGGGGACCATCTTCATGATCTCAAGGTATGGAAAACTTACATACAGCACTAACATAAAAGATTGCTTCATTTGACTAATTAAAATAAAAACTTCTGTTTATCAAAAGAAAACCATAAAACGGGAGGAAATAAATAAAAATATATATTAAAAATATATTCGTAATTTAAAAAAAAAGAAGGGTAGGAAACATTTGCAATACATCAAGTTGAAAGGAATTCCTACAAATCAACAAGAAATGCACCAGTAACCCAATAGAGAAACAGGTCAGATCCAAGAACAAGCACTTCGCAAAGGAGGAATGCCCAGTTAACACAGAACAGTGCTGGGCCTCATTAGCCATCAGGGCAGGACACATCAAGTCTCTCTCATACACTGCTGGTGAGAATGAGAATTAGTACATCAACTTTGGGAAGATATGCAAAACCCTATGACCCAACAACTCCGTTTCCAGTTTTATTATCCGCCCCCACACACACACCCACCCAAGTGTATGATGAATCTCAAAACATCATGTGAAGGAAGCCACACACACAAAAATGCTTGCTTTCTGATTCCCTTCATAAACCTTAAACCAAACCAAACCAAAAAACCTACAGCGTTTAAGCTGAATGGTTAGGCGGTAAAAGCAAAGAAGTTATTGCCATAAAACCAGGTTAGTGGTTATTTTGATGGGGAGGGAGAGGTAGTGTTTGGGAGGGGCACGAGGGCCGATTCTGGGAAGGATTGTTTACCAGTTATCCGTCACCCGCAGCTCCAAATCCACCCTTCCCTGCCTCCTTCGCCGAGTACGATGCTAAACAGTAGAGGGCGCTAGAGACACATTAGCTGCACATAAGTCACGCTGCGGGTGTGAGGACAGGATGGCTTCTGGGCCCGGCCTGTCAATCATGTCCCCGTGGCCCTCCTGACCGGACAGCACGCGCTGCTGGGGCAGGTGTGCACAGGTGCTCCCATGCCCTCCGACCATCCACCTCTTGGAGGTTTGTCTTATCAAGTTTGTCAATCAAGAAACTGATAAAAACATGTTTTCAAAATCAAAAGGCCAAAAGGAACCAAATCTGGTCACTTGCGGGATTATACTTTCTCATCAGTGGAGATAAACAGATAGTTTACACAGACAGAAGGAAGGGAGAGAGCAAAGAAAGGAGAGAGACGGGCCGGAGGAGGGAGAGAGGGAAGGGGGAAGAGAGAGGGAGAAAGGGGTGGCGGGAGGAAGTGGGAAGTGCACAAACAGAGGCTTCCCCAGAGGCGGGACACAGACCCGGTGGGCTGGCTGCCTTTGCTGGCGTGTGTCTGGCAGTGTGTGATGCTGACACCTTTCTGGACACCTGGGACCTGGCGCCAGTGGCAGCCTCGCCACTTCCGGGCCCTGCACAGGAGGACAGCCCCTCCCAGAACGCCTTTCCTTCATTTCTAAATGCGGGGAGCTGTGCAGGTTTACCCCACTGCCTTAAAGGACCTGGCATAGTTCACAGTTTCTTTCTCCCCAACCTGAGGGCCATGTCACTTTGAGAGACATAACTCGAAATACGTAAAAATGAGGAGTAGGAGAGTGATTTGGGCAAATAATCCCATATTTAAAATTAGGGAAAAACATAACAGGTTGATAGTATAATCTGCCTTCATCACATTAAATCCAATGAAGAAATATGTCCATTATGTTGAAGGGTCAGGTTTAGGGGATGTAATCAGCAAACTACTTCATCCTTTGTGTCCAGTGACCCATTCAAACCTGCTTGGCAGGTAGCTTATCCCTGCCCTTTACACAAAGTCCAGGGCAAGCCCTGGCTCCTTTGATCACTCTTAGATAACAATAAATTTCCCCTGTAACTCCCAGCTACAAAACAGGCTGTATATCTAGCACTTCAAATGCCCAGTCTCTTGCCCTGGCTGGTTTGGCTCAGTGGATAGAACGTCAGCCTGGGGACTGAAGAGTCCCAGGTTCGATCCCAGTCAAGGGCACATGCCCGGGTTGCAGGCTCAATCCCAGTCGGGGGGCGTGCCAGAGGCGGCTGGTCAATGGTTCTCTCTCATCATTGATGTTTCTATCTCTCTCCCTTACCCTGTGAAACCAATTAAAAATAAAACAAAGCCCAGTCTCGTGGAGTAGCCTAATTTCCAGCTTCCTTTAAAGTTTAAGTTCCCCCTTGCTCCTCCCTCCCCTGGCTTGAGGCTCAGCCAGAGAGGGGAAAGCAGCTGCTTTCCCACTGCTCTGACTTGTGCTTCCTCCTCCTTCCCTGACTTGCTAACGGGTTTCTGATCACCCTGGCAGGGCAGGGAGGGGGATGGGAAGGAAGCGGCCCGAGGGAGGAAGAGGTTCTGTGTGACGCGGACTACAGTGATGAGTGGAGTACTCATGTAGGTTCTTCAGGACCTCCGTTCTGTGTGGACCCCTTACCGCAGGATCCCAGAACTCAGGTTGGCCCCAGAGTGTGGGTTGGCACACAGCACTGCCCCATCCTCTTTAAAGGTCTTTATTAATTTTCTGAAAATGGAAGTCTGGCACTTATATTTTCCGGACACTTTTACAAAGAGGGTTCCAGATGGAGTCTGACACATGTGAAACTAGAAAGCAGGAAGAAGGTAAAAATCATCCTTTTCTTCCTTTGACATTTATGATAGCAGGATGCTTGAGGTTCTTACAGTAATTTGGGCAAAGAATTTCACAATGAAAAAAATCAGAAAAAACCCCCACACCTAGTCGGTGAATGGCTGTGCAAAGCCCGGGTTTCATCACTGTGGGATAACAAATTTGCAGCATGCAGTAGCTCTGAGGCACCACAGCAGCTACATAGCATGAGGTCTCTTTGGAGACTGCACAGTCAGGCTCAGGCCCCTGGAATTCCCATCTCTAGGGAACATCAATATGGTACATTGAGTTAGCACCTCAATTCTTCACCCCTCCACGTAGCTCCATTGCCATGTAGCTTTGCAATTCCTCTCACAAAAAGGCATAGTTTATCTCCCTCTCCCTTGATTTTGAACTTGGCCAGATGACTTGCTTCAGCCAGTGGACTATCAGGTGATACAACACAAGCAGAGGGGAAATAATGTGTTTGCCCTTCTTCTGACTTCACCATGAAAAGCACTTCCCCTGAGTATCTGTTTCCCTGTCGGCCTTTGCTCAGAATGAAGATACATGGAACAGGCCTGCATGAGGGCCTGCGCCCAGCCAGACCCACAGCTCGAAGTTGATTTGCCTAAGCTAATCAACCCGCACTCAGCTGACCCATAGATGTATGAGAAATAAATGCTCATTTTGGTAGAACATTGAAATGTTGTGATTGTTTTTTATGCACCATTATCGCAAAAATAGCTAATTGATACAAGCAACTTTTCATTCTTGACTTCATCAGTCTTCCCAAGAACTGTGTAATCAAAGTCCCTGTATAAAATTTCTATTTGCTAAGAATTCTTTTTCTGAGAAAGGAATCCCGAGAAAATATTTTTCCCCCTGCTTGAGGCAGGCTAATGTTCATGCCAAGAACAAATAGAAAAGCTGAATAAAATACAGAAAACCTCTTTTTAAGTTACTGGAGAGTTGCCAAGTTGACAAGCATTTTAGAAGAAGGAAAACAAACAAGATGAGCTGACATTCCATGAGTCACATTTCCAAACTTCAAGAAACTTTCTGGAGGGAGATAAAAAATGGTGGCAGAGTAAGTAGATTCTACACTGACATGCTCCCAGGACCAAACTGGAATTACAACTAAAATACAAAAAAACAACAGCCATCCTGAATAATCAACAGAAGACTCGCCGGAGAGAGCCCTGACAACCAAGGATGGAAAGTGAAGACCGCACAGAGACTGGTAGGAAGGGCAGAGGCACAAAAGGGCTGGCTGGGCTCCCACAGACGGCAGCTGAAGGTCTGGAGAGATATCTCAGCTGTGGGGGTTCCCACTAAGAACTACCAAGTCTAAACCCTAAGCTGGGCTCCCCAGCCCAGAGCACCAGAACTGAGAGAGGTGTCCACATAACACCTGGCTGTGAAAAGCAGCAGGGTTGCTGTCTGCCAGTCAGAGCCGATTGGAAATGCAGGCACCCTCTTAAAGGATCAACACACAACATTTCATGGGCAGCCACTCACCTTGGGCTGTGGCAGAGGGAGGGCAGAGTGGACTGGAGCTGTGTGAGGAGAGTCCAGGGTTGGGGCTCTGGGGTTGGAGCTCAGAGTACAGACACCCCAGTTTCCTGTGCTGAGTCATTCTCTCATGCTGCAGAGGACATCTTTCTCAGGCAGAATTTTGCCATCCATGTGGTTTTTACTTAGGGGGTGGGGGTGGGGAAGGCAGTTGCCCCACCCTATTGGAAAACCCATTGTGCCACCCTGTGGAGTTTCTGAAGCCCATTATGAGACTAAGAATAATCATTAGCTCATAGGCAGAAGCAATTGCCCACCTTGTTGGAAAATCTATGGCCCCACTTGAGGACGATCACCTAAGGCTACTCAGGACTAAATCCAATCATTCTGCAGATAGAGGCGGGTCACTGGAAGTTTAGGTCTTTGCCTGATCGCCAGACTGAACACAGCCTCCCTCCAGTGCAGCTCCTCTGGCCCCTCCACTCCATGGCCTTTTCCGCCCAGGCCCACTCCTCCCTGGGCCCCTTGCAGAGCCCAGTGTTCACTCACCTCCTGCCCATGATCAACCCCATCCCTAGAGGTCAGGGCCTGCTTGGCAGGGCCGGGGGGGATGGGGGTGTCACCGCACCCAGCACCTGGTCTAGCCCCTTTCTGTGGTGTGCAGAGGTTGTCTCAGGGACAACGTGTTGCCTCTTTTCTTCCTCTTCAAATTAGAAGAGCCAAGCTGATGACCGGTGGGCCCTGGGAAGGTCTCTTGGGAAGCCCTCAGGGCAGAGAGGTGGGCAGAAAGCTGTGGGCCAGCTCCTACCACCCGCCCTCTGGGCCAGCCAGCCCCTCCCCAGGAGCAGACCCAGCACCAGTCCTGACCTGGAAACGCTGGCTCCATTCTCCAGATCTGCCGCTTACTGCCTCTGTGACCTTGGGCAAGGCATGGTTAGCCTCCGAGTCAGCAGAAGAACATGTAAGAGGGGGTGATCGGCCCTCTCCCTCAGAGGTGTGGTGAGGTCTAACTCAAAATCAGCACATGAGGCTGGGGCGCAGCAGGCACCCGGGAACCCAACACTGGAAAGAATGGCCAACCCTGGCTTCCCTGGGCCCATCCAGGCCACGTTTCAGAGCCAGGCCCATGACAGCAGATGGGTCTGCCCTAGCTGAGACCCTGACCTCTGGGCAGGCCCTGGTGGGAGCACTCACCACAGTTGCTGCCTGCCATGGGGCAGGAGCTCGGGGCTGGGCAGGGGTCCTGCTGCACCAGGGCCCACTCTCTGCTGTGCAAGGGCAACCATTCTTGGCTTTGGAGGGAAGGAGACACCACAAATGGCACACCTGGTGACCTGTCCAGAGGCAGAGAGATGACGGGGAGGTGGCAAGGGGATGGTGTGGCCTCAGAGTGTCCACCCAGAGGGGTTGAGTGCCAGGGACTGGAGGAAGAGAAACCAGTGGGAAGGAGGCAAGCGCACCCTTTCTGGGCCCACACTGGGCTACCCCCAACACTCATTCACACACACACACACACACACACACACACACACACACACACACACACCCCTGTCTGCCCACACAGTGTGAGCCCAGGAGGAGGGCAGCCTCTGGAGCTGGCCTGCGTCTGCATGCTTGGCCTCCCACTCACTGGTGATGTCCTCTGAGCCTCACTTTCTCAGCTGGGCTTCCGAATGCCTGGCTCATGGCTGCGCTGAGTGCGGATTCTGGGGTTTCTTGGAGATAGCTCCCAGCTTGGCAGCAGTACCCCGACTGTGCTTCACAACAGAGCTTTCCCTCCGCTCGGCCCCCTTCAAGGGAAAGGCCCGGGGGCACTGAGCAAGGCCAGAGCACGCTGGGGCCCACGTTCTGCCTCACCTGCTTGCCTGGGCCCGGTGAGCAGGAGCAGAGCTTGTCCCCTGGAGGCTGGGGGCAGCCCCGTCCCTGGCAGCTCCCCAGAGGTGCAGGTGGCACAAACCTCCTGCAGACGCAGCAGCTCATCTCACCAACAACAGTAGCTGCAGCCCCAACCACGCCCCCAATCAGCAGCGCCCCGCTCGGGGTGGAGACCACCAGGACTGTGATGCCCGGGGAAAGCCAGCCCTTCACACCACAGCCCGCCCCCGCAGAGTGGACCGCAACCCAGCCCCTGGGCTGGGCTCAGGCTTTGGGGCGGGGGTGGGGGGGTGGGGGCTGCTGGGAGGGGCTGCGGGGAGCCGTTTCCTTCCGGGCCTCAGCTCCGGGCCGCGGGGGGTGAGAGGCCAGACCCCGCACCCCAGGCCCGCGACTGCCCGAGGAACCGCCCGCTCCCCACGCACCCGCACCCGCTGGGCCGCGAGGCGGAGCGGGCGGGCGGCCGAGGGCTCACAGCCGGGAAGGCGGCGCCCACACACCCAGCCGGCCGGGCTCCGGGGCGGGAGGAGGCGCAGGTCCGGCGCGGGGGCCTGGGCGGGCGGGTGGAGAGCTGAGGGTCCACAGGAGGGTCTGGGAGCCCTTGGGTGCCTGGCGCTCTGTTTTTGGGGTCTGGACTGGAGTGAGGTGAGAAGGGGTGACCCCGCACCCCGACACTGCCCAGAGGGTGGGGCCTCGCTCTGCCCCGGCTGCACCTTGCTGGGAGCCTGCTGCGGGCAGGGTGCCCCCACCCGCCGTCCTCCTCCTGCAAACCTGCCCTCGGGTGGGGTCGCAGGGGCCTCCGCCCTGCTGGGCTGCGCTGGGGGCCTGGGTCCCCCTGAAGCCTCCCCACCTTCCCTCAGGCCTGAGCTGGAGGTCTGCGCTAGTTCCTGTTGCCGCTGCAATAAATTACCCCAGACCGTGCGGTGGAACCACGTGTGTGACCCCACAGTGGGGGGCAGGGCTGCGTGCCTTTCCCGCCTCCCTGCCCCCCCCCGCCCCCCGCCCCCCAGCTGCCTGCAGGCCCCTGGCAGGTGCTCCGTGCAGCAGCAGGTGGCTAGTCCCGCCTCCCCTTCCTCTTCACAACAACCTCCTCGGCCTCCTCTTCTAAGGGCCTTTGGGGTGACACGCCCCACGGTCCAGGATAGCCTCCCTCCTCAGACCCTCACCTCCCACGTCTGCAGAGTCCCGTCAGCCCTGGGGCAACCTGTTCCCGGCCCCAGGAATTCGGACATGGGTGTCTGGAGCCACTGGGGCACGGACCACAGTGCTCCCAGGCCCGGAGGGAAGCTCACGGCCCCTGCCTCCTGCTGCCTCAGCCCCAGTGAAAAGGCTGGGACCAGGCAGCTAGCAGGGTCCGCAGGCCCCTGGCATAGTGGCCCCCAGCTGCCCTACGGGGTCTGACTCCCTAGAGGGGGCCTGGCCCCATCCACAGCCAGCGCCTCCATGGTGGGGCCAGGACCTCCTTTGGGTGTGGGGTGGGGGTGGGTGTCCCAGAAAATGGAGATTTGTGGACAGTGAATGTGCCAGACCTAGGGGGTGACCCTGGAGCCTTTCCAGGGCTCCAATCCTCCTCCCTGGCCTTTCCCCTCACCACCCACATCCAAGCAGTGGCCAGTCCTGCAGCTCTTCCTCCCCCATCACCAGCATGACCTTCCCCAGGTCTCCGTCATCCCTTCCCTGGAGCACCGAGCCTCCTCTCTGCTCTTCACATCCATCTTCTACCCCTTCCCCAGCTTATGCCTTCTGGGCTCCCCTCCCCAGGCCCCCCTCCATCCCTGTGCAGTGCTTAGTGCCCGTGACTGTCACCGCCTCTCTCAGACCAGGACCTCCGTGGAGGCAGGGCCCGTCTTATTCAGCTCAGCATTCCCGTGTCCGCCTCTGGGCCAAGGCTGTGCTGATGGTGGATGAAGGGCTGGTGCCTCAGAGGAGCTTCCCTCTGGCTTCTGCCACCACCACCCATGCATCCCGCACATCCGGGGCCAGGCTTTCAGGTCTGATAGGAGCTCCTCTGCCTGGCTCCGGAGACCAGCTGCTGAGCCTTGTTCTGTCTGCAAACACCTTCCGCATCTAGCCAGCCTGCTGAGCTTCGAGTCTTTTTCCCTCCATTGGGAGATGAGAGCAGGTGGCAGGAAGGAATTCACCTTTCTTGCTGCTCCTTATGTTCTGGGCATCATGATGCAGGCTCCATGTACCAGACCCCATCGGTCCCCACTTCCTGTCAGCCCTGCAGGGTAGGACCACCTCCCAGATGAGGAAACTGAACCAGAGAGGTTCCATGGCCCACCTAGTAAGTGGTGGAATGGGACCTGTCAGCTGATCCCTCTTCCTTCCTCCCCATTGACCAGCGAGGGACCCATGCAAGGGCCCAGGAGGCCATTTGCTGTGGAGATGACCATGAACTGGGCCAAGAGCTACAGTCACTGTGGTCGGTCTCCCCTCTGTCCACTGTCCCCTGGGCCTCTGAGACAAGGCTGGCCTGGAGCCAACACCACAGAGCAGAATGGCTTCCTGGTGTGCTGCTTCCCGTTTCCCATCTAGTTTTTCCTGGGACCCTGGGAGCTGGGAACTCTGGGAACAGCAGTCGACAGGTTTCTCTTTTCCATGGCCAAGGGAAGTCATATTTTCACTGGCAAAGTGTTGCCAAGGAGGGTCCAGGAAGTCCAAGTGTTTATTTATTTTTTAAATATTTTTATTGAAATCAGAGAGGAAGGGAGAGGAGAGAGAGATAGAAACATCAATGATAGAGAATCATTGATTGGCTGCCTCCTGCACACCCCACACTGGGGATCGAGCCACAGCCCAGGTGTGTACCCTGACCTGGAATCGAACCATGACCTCCTGGTTCATAGGTCGACGCTCAACCACTGAGCCACTTTGGCTGGGCTCTTCCTCTATTCTCAGATGATGTCATAGGTGGGCTGACTTATCCTTAATTCCAGAGGTAGGCTTGATCCAGAGCTGGCCAGTCAGAGCATCACATTCCTTAGGCCACAGTGATGGGATAAGAGCTGGGCAGTGACTCACAGTAGTTTGCTATGACTTAACCCTAGAATTTGGGGGGTGGGGGACAGTTGAGAGTGATTATAATAATACTAGCTCATGCAATAACTTGGCGTTGTTCTCAATTCCTTAAACTCTTTTCCATGGACTTAGAGCTGTGAGGATATCCAGGAACTACTGAGTGCCAACTATGTATGGAAAATCTGTCTAAAGGAGATGGAGAGGCACCACGTTCTGATGGTACCACCTAAGCTCATGGATCCAGCCAAGCCTGACTGCCTCAAACTCTTGAGTTACAAGAGCCAAAGGAAAGTAATTTTGGTGCTTCAGTCAATTTGAGTTGAGTTTCTGCCTCTTGAAGTCATATATTTCTATATGTTACTGGATGATATGTTTCTGTGTAGATGTAAAAGACTCCTCAGTAGTGGTACCTGCCATGCTCATAGCCCAGAGGGGACAGCCAGTAGGTGGCCATGTTTTAGACCAGGTGGCCATTGTATGGGAGATGGCACCAGAACCTGGACTTGTGAGTTTTCCTCTGGCATCAAAGATGACCCGTGCCTGTCAGATTCCTCATGTCTGAGCTATGAGTTGGAAAAATGGCAGAAGGGAGGCAAGTAGCTGCAGGGGAAGGGAGAAGGATGCATTAAGACAGTACTTTCCGTGAATAAAATCAGAAACCAAAGTGGAGGAGTAACCACTGACACCAAGGAATACAAATACTATGTAATATAATAATATGTACTATGTACTATATTATAATACTATGTATTATATATACTATAATACTATGTACTATAGTAAGAAAATACTATGAACAACTATATGCCAACAAGCTGGACAATGTGGATGAAATAAACAAATTCCTAGAAAAATACAATCCCCCAAGACTGAATCAGGAAGAATCAGAAAACCTGAATAGGCCAATAACAGCCGATGAAACAGAAGCAGCAATAAAAAAAACTCCCAGCAAACAAAAGTCCTGGTCTAGATGGCTTCACAGAGTTTTACCAAATATTCAAGGAAGAACTAACACCTATACTCCTCAAGCTATTCCAAAATATTCAAGAGAAAGGAACACTTCCAAGCTTTTTTCAGGAGGCCAGCATTATCCTAATTCCAAAACCCGATAGAGACACTACAAAGAGAATTACGGGCCAATATCCATGATGAACATAGATGCTAAAATCCTCAACAAAATACTAGCAAATCGGATCCAGCAATACATCAGAAAGATCATACAGCCTGACCAAGTGGGATTTATTCCAGGGATGCAAGGCTGGTGCAATATTTGCAGATTAACAAACGTAATGCATCACACAAACAGATTGAAAGACAAAAATCACATGTTCATATCAATAGACACAGAAAAAGCATTCGACAAAATACAACACTCATTTTTAAAATATTTATTGTTAATAGTATTACATAGGTCCCCTTTTTCCCCACATTGACCTCTTCCAGCTCACTCCCATCCCCCTCAAGCCTTCACTACCCCATTGTCTGTGCCCATGGGTTATACATATATGCATACAAGTTCATTGGTTGGTCTCTTCCCACCCACCCTCCCCTGCCTTCCCTCTGAGGTTTGACAGTCCATTCATGCGTCTAGGTCTCTGGGTCTATTTTGTTCATCAGTTTATTTTGTTCATTAGATTCCACAGATGAGTGAGATCATGTGATACTTACCTTTCTCTGATTGGTTTATTTCACTCAGCATAATACTCTCCAGGTCCACCCATGCTGTTGCAAATGGTAAGAGTTCTTTCTTTTTTATTGTCAAGTAGTATTACATTGTGTAAATGTACCACAGTTGTTGTTTTTTGAGCCACTCATCTGCTGATGAGCACTTAGGGCAGTGATGGCGAACCTATGAACTCATTTTTTTGGTTGATTTCTCTTTGTTAAATGGCATTTAAATATAAAATAAATATCAAAAATATAAATCTTTGTTCTACTGTGGTTGCAAATATCAAAAAATTTCTATATGACACGGCACCAGAGTTAAGTTAGGGTTTTTCAAAATGCTGACACGCTGAGCTCAAAAGGTTCGCCATCACTGACTTAGGGCCTGTTTTCAAATCTTAGCTATTGTAAATTGCACTGGTAAGAACATAGGTGTGCATATATTCTTTCTGATTGGTGTTTTGGGTTTTTAAGGATATATTCCTAGAAGTGGAATCACTGGGTCAAATGGAAGTTCCATTTTCAATTTTTTGAGGAAACTCCATACTGTTTTCCATAATGACTGCACTAGTCTGCATTCCCACCAGCAGTGTACTAGAGTTTTCTTTTCCCCACAACCTCACTAACACTTGTCTCCAACACCCATTTTTTATAAAAACTTGTTGCAAAGTGGGAATAGAGGGAGCATATCTCAACATAATAACAGCCATATGTGACAAATTTACAATGAATATCATACCCAATGAGCAAAAGCTAAAGCCATTTTCCCTAAGAACAGGCACAAGACAGGGATGTCCCCTTTTAATATATATCCTATCTAATAAAAGAGAAACATGGTAATTGGTGTATGACCGCTACCCTTCCCATTGGCTAATCAGCGAGATATGCAAATTGACTGCCAGCCAAGATGGCGGCCGGCAGCCAGGCAGCTTGAAACTAACATGAGGCTTGCTTGCTTCAGTGACGGAGGACTGCAATGTTCCCCGCCTGCCTTGCCGGCCTCTGAGTCTGCAGTTTCAAACATTGTAACAAATATAGACGCTAAACAAAACCCCAGAAACCAGCTTTCAGCCGGCTGGGATCTCAGAGCTGGAGTTGATACAGAGTTTCGATTATAGAACCAAAACAGACCAGATACCTGCTTTCAGGAGTGGAGGCCTAAGAGCTGGAGCCTCAGAACTAAAGCTGGCCCAGAATAAAAAAAAGAAAAAAGAAAAAAAGGAGCAGTTGGGAGCTTTAGTCCCAGCCTGAAAACAGCCCTCAGCCCCTCACCCAGACTGGCCAGGCACCCCAGTGGGGACCCCCACCCTGATCCAGGACACCCTTCAGGGCAAACCAGCCAGCCTCCACCCATGCACCAGGCCTCTATTCTATATAGTAAAAGGGTAATACGCCTCCCAGCACTGGGATCAGCAGAGCTGAGAGGCCTCCCGGCACTGGGATCAGTGTGACAGGGGGCAGCGCCCAAACCCCCTGATCGCCCTGCGGCTCTGTGTGTGACAGGGGCAGGGCCACAACCTCCCTATTGGCCCTGCTCTGTTTGTGGCAGGTGAAGGCGTCCCAACCTCCTGATCGGCCCTGCTCTGTGGGTGATAGAGGACGGCGCCCCAACCCTCCCCGCCCCCCACGGGCCCTGCTCTGTGTGTGATGGGGTAGAGCTTAACCTCCCCATTGGCCCTGCCCTGAGTGTGACAGTGGCAGCGCCCCAACCCCCTGATCGGCCCTGCTCTGTGGGTGATAGAGGGCGGTGCCCCAACCCCCTGATCCGCCCTGCTCTGTGTGTGACAGGGGGGAACTCCTCAACCCCCTGATGGGCCCTGCTCTGTGCGTGACAGGGGGTGGCGCCACAACCTCCTCATCGACTCTGCCTTGAGTGTGACAGGGGGCGGTGCCCCAACCCCCCAATCAGCCCTACCCTGAGCGTGACTGAGGGTGGCATCGCAACCTCCCGATCCGCCCTGCTCTGTGCATGACAGGGGGCAGTGCCCCAACTCCCCAATCGGCCCTGCTCTGAGCCCAACCAAGGGCTGCACCTAGGGATTGGGCCTGCCCTCTGCCACTCAGGAGCAGGCCTAAGCCAGCAGGTCGTTATCTCCCAAGGGGTCCCAGACTGTGAGAGGGCACAGGCCGGGCTGAGGGACCCTCCGTCCCCTGAGTGCACAAATTTTTGTGCACCGGGCCTCTAGTATATATATATACTTAAATATATATTTTTATTTTTTCAGAGAGGAAGGGAGAGGGAGAGAGAGATAGAAACATCAATGATGAGAGAGAATCATTGATCAGCTATCTTCTGCATGCCCCACACTGGGGATCGAGGGACCTGGAGCATGGAGGGACCTGGAGAGTATTATGCTAAGTGAAATAAGACAGTCAGAGATAGATAAGCATCACATGATCTCACTCATATGTGGAATCTAATGAAACAAATAAATTGATGATCAAAAATAGACCCAGAGTCATAGAAGCATGAACAGACCATTTAGCCTCAGGAGGAAATCAGAGGAGGGTAGGTGGGAAGAGATCAACCAATAAGCTTATATGCATTTATGCATAACTCATGGACACAGACAATGGGGTGGTGAAGGCCTGGGGGGGGGGCGGTGAGAGAGGATAGGAGCAAGCTGGAAGAGGTTAATGGGGGTAGGGGAAGAGGAGGAGGACCTATGTAATACTTTCAATAATAAAGATTAAAACAACAACTGTGGTACATTTACACCATGGAATACTGTGTAGCCTTAAAAAAGAAGGATCTCTTACCCTTGGAGACAACATGAAGGGACCTGGAGAGTATCATCCTAAGTGAAATAAGCCAGAGAAAGACAAGTGTCACATGATCTCACTCATATGTGGAATCTAACAAGCAAAATAAATTGATGAACAAAATAGATCCAGAGACACAAGCATAGAACAGATTGTGGAATCTCAGAGGGAAGGTTGGGGAGTGGGTGGGCGGGAAGAGAACTTGTATGCTGAACCACATCAGCATGGCCTAGGGTGAGCCTGAGGTGAGACGGTGAAGAATTAAAGAAGACAGACAAGAGAATGCAGTTGGGGCTAGGTGGATCACTTGTGCCTGGATGAGGAAACAGAGAGACCCAGCCTGAGCTGAAGCTTTATTTTACAGTCAGAGCACACAAAGCAAAACAAGGGAAGTGGTCAACCTGTTTGCAATGTTCTTGCTAGTTTCATCTTGTTTTAGCAGCACCTACCACAGCCCATTAGCTTCCCAGGAAGGAACAAGGGAGGACTGTAAGGTCAAGCTTAATTATGCCAGGAGGGCTCAGCCCTCCAAGCTGGGACTTGTTTGTGGCCCTGCCACAGGTCAGTCTGAGGCTTGACCCTGTAGTATGCATATATGCATAACCCCTGGACACAGACAATAGGGTGGTGATAGCTGGGGAGTAGTGGGGGACGAGGTGGGCTAGAAGGGGTCAATGGGGGAAAAAAGGGGACATATGCAATACTCTCAATAATAAACATTTATATGCGTAAAAATAAAACGACAGTGATTTCCAACCTTTTTCATCTCATGGCACACATAAACTAAGTACTAAAATTCTGTCGCAAACCAAAAATATATTATGTCTTTTGCCTATCTGAAAAAAATAGGTATAATTTTGATTCATTCACACTGGATGGCTATTGTTGCGTTGGCTGTTGTCATTTTTAAATTTGACAACCTAAGCCCTAGCCAGTTAGGCTCAGTGGAGAGAGCATTGGCCTGAGGACTGAAGGGTCCCGTGTTCAATTCTAGTCCAAGGCATGTACCTTGGTTGCAGGTTCCCTGAGACTGGTTGGGAAGCAACCAATTGATGTGTCTCTCTCACATCAATGTTTCTCTCTGTCTCTTCCTCTCCCTTCCACTCTCTCTAAAAATCAATGGAAAAAAATCTTTGGGTGAGGATTAACAACAACAAATAATAAATTTGACAACATAAGAGAAAAGTGGTCAGTGCCCCTGACTAAGTGAATAGTCAGGTGATGCATGCTTTAAAAATTCTTGAGGCGCACAGGTATGTCCACCGCAGTGCACTGGTTGGAAATCACTGCATTAAGACATGTCTCCAGGAGGTGCTTGTGCCTTGGTGATCCAAGGTATTTAAGCAGCAGAGATTCTGTGTCAGTAGAGGGCGCTAGTAGGTAGAAAGAGCCTAGTGGAGGAACCTCAGGAGGGAGGTGGTACATCTTGCTCCAGGAAGGAAGTGATGCAGCAATGAATATCCCTGGGTCTATCTCACTTGTGCCTAAGGACTTTCCAATTATGGTTCAAATCCACATGTGCCCTTATAATACACCCATTTCTTTTAAAGCAGCTTTAGCTGGTCTCTGACTTACCTCGTAAGACTCAACTCAGGCATCTGCCTTCGATGCTGCCTCCACAATACTTCAGGTTTAGCTGAAGACTGTCACGGAGGCTGCTTTTGGTAGCAAGGGTTAGAAATTTAACCTAAACTAGTTGAAACTCAAAGGATAGTTCTAGCTTCCTTAGTTGAGAAGTCAAGGGAGGAGACCAGCCTTAGCTGTAGCTGGAGGCGGGGCTCGGGCATGTCCTCAGACCTGGCTTCTCTCTCACCCTCACCGTGTCGGCCTCTGCGCTGGCCCCAGTGTCAGGCCTGTGGAAGACGGTGGCTTCGGCCCCCACATCCCCGAACACAAAAGGGTGAATTTTCTCCTCGCTGCCCTTCATTGGCTCTATGGGACACATGCTTACCCTGAGCAGCCTCTGGGGCCAGGGTATGTGAGGCAGTGCTGGATCTGGGCCTGGTCAGATGCTCCTCCTCTGAGACCCACCCAAGGCACATGGGGGCAGAGGAGAGAGAGTGGGTAAATTTTAAAATATAGGTTGAGCTGCTGGAAGAGAGACTTCAAATAAGATTGCCTTAAGCAAGGCAGATGTTTCTTCCTCCTCTGCCGGCAGGTAAGCACCCTGGGAGCCCAGGTCCTTCCTATCTTGTCTTGCTATCCCTGGGTATAGTGCAAGCATGTCAAACTCGCGGCCCGAGGGCCGTATACAGCCCACAATGAATATTTTTGTGGCCCAGCCAATATAACGGTATGTAAGAAACATTTTAATAAAAATTTCGTAACTTAATTTTACAAAATCCTTTTATACATAATTATTAATAATGAACTACAGCGTTTGCTAATGACTGATTACTATAACCATGTTGCATTCATTCCCCTTACTCACCTTACACGCAGGCGCACCATTTCTCTCCACTAATACTAGCAGTGAATATTTTAGCAGCCGATTGCCATGTCATTAGTCTTGTGCTGACTTGCTTGGTGTGCACAACAGGAAATATTTCTCTTTCGGAGAACAAGAAAAATAGGTTTATTTGCATTACGCTTATTAATCTGTGCAGTTATTCAGTGTCTAGTAAGTTAATGTTCAAGAAAAAATATTAATTTTTATTAAAATGTTCTATTATTTTATGTTAATGATGACTTATTTCAGTCCTTTGCATTCAGCATGTCTCTATCGAAACAAACCTACGCATCTATGAAAATGGAAGCTTTTGTTTTTTGCAGCCACATAAACTTGAACCTTGTTATTTAGTCCGAGTTAGCCTTTGAGTTTGACATGCTTGCTGTAGTGTGTCCACGGGTTGAGATGCTTCCCCATCTCTGCTACCCAGCCGTAGAAACGGGAGGGGATGGGGAGGACTTACCCTTCCTGTTAGAGGCAGCACCTCTCCTGCATCGGTCTCACTGGCCAGTTAGTTAGCCAAACAAAGCTTCCAGGAAGATGAGGAAAAATAGTCTTTTTTTCCTGGATTCCTATGTCCCCAGATGAAAAGCAGAGATTCTTTAAATATAGAAGGAAATCATGACCATTGGGGACAATCAGCAGGCTCAGCCCCAGTCTGTCCCTTTAGCCAATCAAAAGTCTCTGCTCCCTGCCCATTCTTCCAAAGCTTTGAAAGCCCTCTCTCCACGGGGGAAGCAACCCCTAATGATAGAAACTGGCTTAGCCCCAAGAACTCATGCCAATGAGGGGAGAGGGGAAGGGCGAGGCCCATCCCCTCCGCAGCTGTGGACCGGCGTGCATGGCTTCTGACATCTCACTGGGCAGACCTGGTCACAGGGCATGCCTTGCTGCACCGCGGCTGGCAGTGTGGTCTGGACTCTGAGTAGGCCTGTCCTCAGGTAGAGGAGTTCTCTTACTATGGACGGGAGAGCATGGATTGGGGACAATTAGCAGTCTCTGCCTTGGGGTGATCCCCCAAATGAAGTGAGGGTATGGACTGTAGAGAGCTAAAAAGCAACAGATGTCCACTATAGTGCCTCTCCTTGGTGTGCCCAGCCCTTTCTGTCTCCATTAATCACTCTGATCTAAATGTCTGTTTGTCTGTCCCTGCTGTCCCTGAATCCCTCATCACACAGGCCTTGAGGTCAAGGCACGTCTGACTCAGCATGTATTTCAAGTGCAGCCTAGGACTGGCACTCATAAGGGACTCAGTAAACTATTTGTGGGTGAAACTGAGATAGTAGTAGGTATTCCTGGATAAACTAATCCCTCACACCCCCCAGCATCTATTAAACATTAGGGCCTGGGAAGTCAGTGTCTTTTTCACTCAAGGAACGATGGCTAGAGGAGTCTCTCACACGCTTGTGGTTTTTTGCTCTAAAAGAGACTATTCAGCTAGTCATAGCTCTCTGATACGTAGGCATTGATGACAAACGGACACATTTGAACTTGCAGTGTCTCCTTTTCTGTGGATCCAGAGTTGTGCGGATGTAGATTTGGGGCAGCTGGCACCCTTGCTTCCCAAGAGGAGAGCCTGTGTAAGGATGAGTCTAATCCAGACGGGATGGGAAAGAAGGGGCGAATGAGGCAGAGCCGTGGCCACATCATGTGAGCCGTTAGCTCTAGCAATGCCCGAAGGTGGAGTTGATGAATTCTCTGATTTTCCTAAACTATACAATATTAGCCCTTTTAGTCAGCGTTCAATCTGATATACTAATGTTCAATAGGCAAGTTAGTTAACTTAAAGACAGTTAGGAAGCAATCAGATTCAGAATTTTTCTAAATAGACATGATTTTTCTCTTCTTTTTCAAGTTGCCTTTCCCACATTAACTGACATCAGTTTTTGTAACTCATTTTCCAAAACATTTAACCTCATTTTCACAGGAACAAAACTCTTTTCATAGTCATATTCCGTCCATTTAGGTGCTATTTAATTACACCGCATAGTTACAACATGTACACTTGGAATGAATAACTTGGATACAAACGAACTCAGCTGACTCGTGGTGAGCCAGCTGCTTAGCTGGTGAGAGCCGCAGCGTCCAGCCCGGGAGTGTGTCCTCCTGGCCACCAGCATCCAGAAAGGCTGTGGCCCGTGACTCTCGCTTTCTCTCTTACGAAAGTGAGTCCTAATTAAAACGTGTGCTTCTTTGGTGAAGATTCTTCCTGTGGGCCTTACTGCTGGTCACAAGTATTGCCTGGGCCCAGCACCGCTTGGCCAACAGGCTCTTCCACTTTCTGTAATGACTGTTTCAAATCGCTTCCACTTTACTCCTCCAACCTTTCTATCCTCCCCTTCCCATCTCAGCATATGAGCTTGCCTTTTATTTCACAGAGAAAACAGAAACCATCAAACTTCAACCTCGAAACCTAGTAAGTTACCTAGGACTGCCCCCATCATTTCTCCTTGCTCAGTGGAGAGGCCACCCTGCTCCTGCCCCACATGCTCTGGGCCCTGCGCATGGGACCAGTGCCGGTGGCGGCGCCCACGCTCCTTCTCCATGGCCCTCTCCCTGCTGTCAAACAGGCTCAATCTGTTACAATGTGCAGTGGATCTATCTGTGTCTGGCCACCCAGTTTCCATTCCCCCTCCTGGGGAAAATGTCCCGTGGGTGTGGTCCTGGTGGGACGTGTGTGCTTCTAGAGAGAATCCCTTGGGCAGGCATCTCTCTCCATCCAAGGACAGAGCACACCTGGCTGTGGGGCAGCCACGGGAGCGCCTGCTCCCCTGGGACTTTGAATCCTGAGCAGAGAGGTCCCTGAAGGACAAACAACTGAACCCTCCCTCCCATAGTGGCTTCAGGGCGTGGCAGGGGTGGCTCCTTCCGTGGGGGAGCTACTGTCTCAAAAAACCTGGCTTTGCTTCAAAGAACCAGGACAAACTCTCTGGGATTAGCTTCCATTCTGAGCTCCTGCAGCTTTTCCTTAAAAACAGCAACGCACTTTCATTGATTTCAGAGAGAAAGAGAGAGGGAGAGAGAAAAACACCAGTGACCACTGAGAATCATTGATGGCTGCCTCCTTCTCGCCCTGCACTGGGGATAGAGCCCGCAACTGGGCATGTGCCCTGACCCAGAATTGAACCATGAACTCCTGGTTCACAGGTCGATGCTCAACCACTGAGCCACAGCGGTCGGCAGTCTTTCCTTTTTGAGCCTAACTTAACCAGACTTGTTTTCTGTTGCTTGAAATCAAGACTATTAAACAGTAAACCATAAACAGAACCAAAATCAAAAAATCTCTCTTGACTTCATATCCCTTCCCAAGTGACAGCTTTCTCTCTTCTCCCCTTTATGGCTGTGCTTGAGCGAGTGTTCGCCCCTCGACTCCTCAGTCCACTTCCGTGGCTTCTGCTCCAGCGCCTCATCGAAGCTGCTTGCTCTCCGAGCCCTGGGTCACACAATGCCCAGTGTCCCTCCTTCTTTCCTGGCTGCCCCTCCCAGCTGGGAACTGGGACCTCTTCCCTGCAGTCTCCCTGAGGACCTTAATCACTCCCGCCGCTTCAGGGACCCCGTGCCAGGGATGCCCAGGCCCCTAGGACACTCGGTCCTGTATGTTCCACGTGCCTCTCCCCCTGGGTCTCCTCCCTCCCCCCGCGCCCGCATGGACTCCTGAGCCCACTGCACCATATTTGCTCTTCTGTCTGGCTTCCCAGTCTCAGGAAATGGCCCTTGGCGAGAGCCTCCTCTGTACCAAAGCAACCAACAAACCCACTCCCACACCATGCAGTCCTGCTTGTATCTCCAAAACCCGAGGTAGGAGGAACCTGAGAAATATTTGATCAAATGACTGATAGCAGCAAGAACACTCTACAGAAACTTCCACAAACCCCGTCTTCTGCACGGCCCTGTGAGACCAGTATAATTACCGTCACTCTGCAGGTGAGGAAATCGACACCCAGAGATATGAACAGTATTGCCTGGGTGTGGGACTGAAAAGCAAGTGAAGGTGGGGAGCTGGGATTGCAGTTTACGTCTGACTCCCCATCCTGGCTCTCCCTGGGAAGCCCGGGGAGCTTCCGACAGATGGAAGAAGAGGACCAGGTGAGCAAGAGGCCACGCTGGGGTGACTCAGGGAGCCTGGAGGCAGGCCCAGCTGCTGCTCTGCAGGCATCCAGTGTGTACGCTGTTGACACCCAGTCCAAGCAGGCTCTGTGAGACACTCGAGGTAAGGGGCTTGGAGGGTTCCCAGGTGCTCAGGTTTGTGGAACCCCAGGTTTCAGTCCCAGATCTGACACCAACTCTATGTGACCCCATGTAACTCATCCCTTCTTGGTGCTCAGTTGACTTTCCTAGAAAGACTGAGTAAGGTTTCTGAGCGGTGGGAGGACGGGTCTTAATCCTGGGCAGGGGTGGGTGGTGGCCTCAGCGAACAAATCCCACATTTGTCCCCCTTGGACAGGACCCCTGCCAGGCTGTGTGGTGGGGAAGCCAAGGCCTGGAGCCTCCCCTTGGACACCCCTGTTGGCTTCCAGTGCTCAGCCCCCCCGGGGAGCCATCTGCAGGCCCTGGTAGGCACTAAGACCCCACTGGAAAGGGTCTTCCTGAGCAGACCTCCCCCCCACCCCAGGGAGGCTGGAGCGGACTAGGGTGGGACGGGCAGAGAAGGTGGGAGCGAGGCTTCCAGGCTTCAGAAGCAGGGCCTCAGGCTGGGGCAGCAGGGGAGGTGCCTGTGGTTAGAAGCCAGGCAGGGAAGCATGAGGGCGTGACCCACCGGGCCAAATGCCATGCCTGACGTAGAACAGTAGCACCTATTGTCTTCTTGCCTCCATGGGGCAAACTGATGAGGGGCAGCTCGGAGCTGCAGACAGGGGTACGAGGCTGGGGCGGGGAGAGGGCTCCACAGGCAGCGAACACACCAAGGCATGGCGGCTGGGTGCCAGGTCAGCGCTGCCCCTGCAGCATCAGGCCTCACAGCCCTCCCCTGGGCTAGGGGGCAGTCTGGGGGCTCCTGAGGACTGAACGGTGCCGGCTCCCGCCTGTGCTGGCTCTCTGCCCGGCTCACAGGGCCCGGAGCTCCCTGCAGACGCCCTGGTGCCGCAGTGCAAGCAGGGCTGGGAGAGGCCAGAGGTGAAGCTGGGGCCGGAGGTCCTCCCAAACCAGTGGGAGTGTGGAGGTGGCTCCTGGGCCACTGGGCCAGAGGGGTGCAGACTCCTCACAAACCGCTGCACAAGGAAATCAGAGGTCCCTGAAGCTGGGGTCAACGGACGAGGACCTACAATGGGGCCCAAATCTCAGACTGGGGCCCGGAGATGGGACAAACCCCTCTTACCGCTTGGCCCTGGGGTGGGTGGTAGGAACCTGTTGAGAGCGGACCGGCGGGGGAGAGGGCCCTGTGGCCGCTGTTGAGCCTGTGCAACCAGGGCCGGGCCAATGACCGCGGGAACCGCGAAGGTCCCAGCTTGGCTGGGCGTGGACGGGTTCCGGAGGTGGTGGGGGGAGAAGGGGGCGAGGCAAGGCGTTGCGGGCTGCGGCTCACCCCGCACGGGTATGGCGCACGCCGGCGGCGGGGGCTCCCGGCGGCGGGCTGGAGGTTGAATGCCGGGAGTTGGGTTGGGGCCAAGGGTGGGGATCGAGACGGGGGCGGGGGGAGGGGTGGACAGTGCGGGTTGGCGGGCTGGGGGCGCCACTGGGGGTTTGGAGTCTGGGAGGCGGGGTCGCGGGCTGCGCGGAGGGCCCAGCGCACGAGGCGGGGCGTGGCGGGGCCGTGGCGGTGGCGCTCCAGGGACCGAGGCGGCTCGGGACCCGGAGGATGGGGCTGCGGGGTCCAGGGCCTGGCAAGGGGGGTCATGGGGGGGCTCGGTACCCGAGAGCGGACCCCGGAGTTGGGGTTCGGGGGGCAGGTGGGAAGCCCGCGCCTAGCGAAGGGCGGAGCCAAGGTGACGAAGGACCCGGGGAGGCGCCGTGACGCCCGGTCGCCGGAGGGACCGGGACCCCGGCGGGCGCCCAGGAAGGAGGTGGGGCCGCGGGCGGGACTGTGTGCGCCCCGCCCCGCTCCATCCTGGGCCCCGCGCCGAGCACCTGTGGCCGCAGAGACGCGCCCCCGCCGGCCGCGGGCCGGACGCCGAGGGTGAGGGCGGCTGCGGGCGGGGCTCCTCCCGCGGGACCCACCCTCCCCTCCCCCGCGCTCGGCGGCGCCCGGCGCACCCCCTCCCGCCGCCCTCACTCCCGGCCCATCCCCTCGGCTGTCGTCCTGCCCGTCCTCCGGTTACTCCGCCCAGGACCCGTCCCGGCCTCACCCCTGCTCCGCGCGCTCTGTCTGCTCCGTCCTCCTCCTCCCCCTCGGCCCGCCCCGCCGCACCCCGCCCCCCGCCCCCCGCCCCGCCCCGGCCCCAAACCTCCCTCCGCTCTGGTCCCCCTGCCCTCCGCCCTCCCGCACCCGCGGCCCCATCTTCCTGCCGGCACGGCCTTGCTGCTGCCAGGTCGGCAGCCTAGTTCTGGGCATGTGTGGAGGGCCTGGCCGTGAGTCGGGGCGGCTGGTGCGGGAGGGCGGAGCGGGGCGCCGGCCCTGGGGAGGGTGCGGTGCGGTGTGTTGGGCCTCGGCCCCGCGCCGGCGACCGTGCGGGTGGTGTGCAGAATGCGACTGTGTAGACGCTGCTTCTCGCGGCTGGCACAGCAAGAGGGCCTGTGCGCCCACCCCTGGCGTGTCTCTGGGTGGGGCCCGGCCCCTGGGGTGCATGGGTGTCCGCGAGCATGCGGGTGGGGGCACGCCAGCCACCTGGTTTGGGGCGGCCGGGCCTGGAGCGCGCACCTTCTCCAGGTGCCTCTAGGGAAGTGCGGGCAGGCCCTCGGTGGCGGAAGCTCGAGCGGGTGGGTCCTTGGGCCTCCAACCCAGGGTTGCCCGGGAACCCTTTCCTGGCACAGCTTTGCCCCTGGGCAGCTCGTTCATGAAGGCTGCCCTCTGTGATGGACAGGCTTTGTCCCCTCCAGACACTCCCTCTCGGGAGTGACCTGCAGCAGTGGCCAGCCGGCCGGCCGGAGCCTTCCTCAGGCTGTGCTGCTGGGTGAAGGTTGCCACACCCCATTATGCAGTGAGGGATTTCTGAGGCTGTGCTGCTGGGTGAAGGTTGCCACACCCCATTCTGCAGTGAGGGATTTCTGAGGCGGCTGCCGTAGCCCGTGCCTGGGGGCTAAGGTCCATGTTTAACAGTTTTTCCTTCTGACCACTTACGTTTGCCTTTCCTGCTTTTGCTGGAAGCAGAAGGGGGCCTTGTGTGGATGCGCCAAGTGTGGTCTGAGATGGGGCCTGCCTCGGTCATCCCCCTTGGCACACACCAAGAGGCCTGGCTCCTGTGCTGTGGCCACATAGCCAGAGTTGGAATCTCTGACCAAGAGACCCCGCCGTGTTTGTGGCCAGGTCAGCCTGGAGTTTCCGCAGACCCGGGAGCTTTTACTGAGCGACACTGGTTGATGCTGCCGGGAACCGCAGCAACAGGAACTCCTGCACTGGCCTCGAGCGTTGGCCACTGGCAACGTTGGCATCCGTTGGAGCAAGAGAGAGAACATCAGAGTGTCATCCACCGAGCACCAGGGGTCTTGGCTGCCTCTATGGTCCTGTCCTTTATCTTGTCCCAAAACATCTTCCCAGGGAGCCTTAGGGTGAAACCAGAGCCTTCTCCGTGGTTTTTAAGGCAGACAGGCATGCCATTCTGGGTGTTTAGAATGCTGACTGCGAACCTGTGTGTATGTCGTACACGAGTGCCTGCCTGTGTGTGCATAGCCTCCCAAGTTAGGTTCAAGTAGACTGGGAAGCAGTGAGGCGATGGAAGTGCTGGGGACCCTGGTGCTGGCCGGGTCCTAGGATGGCACGAAGGTGGGAGCGATTGGGAGTGAGACGAGGTGCCTTAGCGGCTTCCTCAGAGGCCCCCCCAGAGCCAGTCCCCTGGCACCGTGAGCAGAAGCCACTCCTGTTGGAAGGGGGAGGAAGTTATTCACAGACACCACATTTAGTCTCCACAAAACCCTGCAGGGTGGGATTTACTCCTTTACCCTGCTTTTCAGATTGGGGAAACTGAGGCTCAAAGAGGTTAGGCGTCCACCTGAAGGAAGAGGAAGAGCCAGGTGGGAAGCAGACGTCTTGCTGCCTGCTCACCCCGGGCTGGCTGCACAGGGTCAGCTCCCATCACTCCCTGCGAGGCCCCTTTCTTTGCGATGGAGGGTGTGGGACACCTCCTTTCCTTGGAGGTGACCTGGTTATTTGCCTCAGAGCCCTTCCTTCTGTTAGGGCTGGGGAGGCCAGGTGGTAGGAGGAATTTGCTGTCGGAGTTCAGCTCTGGGTTCTTGGACATTTCTGAGCTGTTCCAGGTCTCAGCTTGGGGAGTGGATGAGGAAAGGAATCAACAGATGCATCATACCCCCACTCCTCTGGGTCTCTGTCATCCCTGTTCTCTGGGTCACGGCTAGCCCTGGTCACTGGGTAGCCCCCTGGTGAGGCAGGCACAGGGGGCTCTTGTCACTGATGGCTTCTCATTGTGCCGGGTAGGGTATGATGGCACCCAGCCTCATTCCTCCCGTTTGCTCAGGAGGCCAGGGCCTGGCTTGGTTCTTTAAGGCCTTGCTCCCTAGGAGGGTCCAGGGTAGTGGAGCTCAGCCAGGGGCTGGGTAGGCTGTTCAGGTGGGGCCTCCTTGGCGTTCTTAGACCTGCATCTGGGGGGTTGTCTGCCTACCGACCACAGCCTTCCTAGCCAGCAGTGCACTTCCTGTCCTCCCTCTCGGGTGAGTCACTGAACCCTCTGAGCTTTGGCCTTCTTGTCTGTGGAATGGGAATGATGATGTATCTCATGAAGTTGCTCTGACCACTAACAGACAGTGCTGGAAAGGATGTGGTGCATCCTGGCGCCCGGGGGGTGATTTGGTGCTGGGAGCTACCATCATCATCATCATCATCATCATCATCATCATCATCATCACTGTGATTGTTACTGCTTTGTTGCCCTTTTCTGTTTCTATGTCCATCATCACATCCTTGAGGGCAGGGCCTGGGTCATGGCCTCTCTTGGCTACTCATCCTTTTCACGATCCTTCCAGGGACCACACTGGTGTTGGCCCCAAGGAGCAGCCAGGATGGGCCACTGCTGCCCAGGCTAGGGCCGGTCTGGACCTGCTCTGTCTAGTGCAGTCGTCACTGATCACTGGTGGCCCGTGCCTACTGTGCTGGACAGTGCAGGGTAGAATCTTTCGTCGCAGGAAGCTGTGCTGAGCTGGACTCCACAGCCAACCTGGAGCTCTCAGGGCACCGCAGCCTCGAAACACCCTCACCGGTGGCTCGAACAGCCACCAGCCACCTGCTGAGCATGGACAGCAAGAAGTCTGTAATCACACAGACACTGAGTTCCTGCGGGCCTCCCCGCGTCCCCTGCCAGGTGGCCTTGCTCACCTGGCTGGGGTGGTTAGTGTTTTGGCAGTTCTTACCAGCCCAGCGGTGGGAGGGCAGGACTGGGTTGCCCAAACTGTCCCTGTTGCCGGCTGTCCTTGTCCTGTTTCTCCAGCTCATCTTGCGAGGCAGGGAGTCCCAGAGTGATGTTCCTAATTCACAGCTTTGCAAAGGCTAGGCTGGCCCAGATGCCTGACCTCACTGCTGGGGCCCTGCCTTTCCCATGCCTGCTGCCCCCACCCCATTCCTTACCCACGGCCCCCGTTCCCTCTCCCCCCTGGCATGCCTGGGCCTCCAGGAAGCCCTTTCTGACCCATCACACAAGTTCGCTCTCTTGCTTGGCAAGGCCCTCCCTCAGACCTTGTTTCTGGTGCTCAGCACTTTCTTCCCTGGTTTGCTCTGGTGCTCACTCCTCTTGGCCGGGCATACAGCACACATTCCCTCAGTGGCAGCTGCACGTCAGGTCAGTGCCGCGTGCTGGCCAGACAGGACAGCAGCCCCAGGCTGCTCTCACAGCCTCAGGCTGGTCGGAAGCCCACGCTTGGCCAGACTCTTCCATCCAGGCCAGACCTGGTGCCAGCCCAGCTCAGGGGAGCTTCCCTCAGGATGCTGAGGTGAAGGCCAGTGCAGATGGGTCAGTGGGCCGGCCGTCCCGAGGGGTCTGTGCAGCTGGAGGAAGGGCCAGGAACGGCAGGGAGGGAGGGGGCAGGAAGGGTGCAGGCCCCCTTTGCAAGGAGTGTAAACTATGGAGGGTGTGTCTGATGGGTGGTTTGGGACCCATTCCCAGGGCATAGCTGGATCTAAATGAGTCAGAGCCTGCAATGCAATCAGCTCTCAGGAGCTGGCCGAGGAATGAACAAAGCTGAGTGAGGGCTGCGTGTGAGGGCTGGTGTGGGGCCTCTCCTTGCCCCTGGAGCCAGAGTGGGGGTCAGGACACGCTGCCCCTTCACAGCTAAAGACAGTTCCAGGGACGTGGCAGCTCCGCCAGGCTGGGCCGGAGAGCAGGGCCGGCCAAGGGAGAGCCAGGCAGTTTTCACTGTGTCCGCTTTCTGCTTATCCATCCCACACACCTCTGGGCCCCACTGTGTCCCAAGGAGTCCCCAGTTCAGAGCCCGATGGGTACTGACAGGCCTGGGAGGAGCCAGGTTGGTATTTGTCAGTCGAGCTTTACTGGTTATGAAAATGCTGCAATGCTAATGTGCTGATTGACTAAGAGCTGTTGTCTCAAAGCCCCACCCAAAGGCCCTGCTTGGCCTCTTCCCTGGCTCCCTCCATCCGCGACCCAGCAGTAGGGCCCGTCCTGGCCTGGTGTGTTTCTGGCTGTTTGCTATTTGTAGTGTCGTTCCTGGACAATGGGTGATGCCCTGGACTTCCAGGGTCTGGTGTCCTGTCACTGCTGTGCTTATTTCTCTGATGCATGAGGCGGGTGGGACTCGGCGGCCGGGCCTGGCCCCTGTGAGCCCACAGCGGAGTTTCCAGGAGCCCTGGCACTCACCATCTCCTTCTCTCTCTCCACAGGCAGTCATGAGCACCAGCCACCCTGAGCCCGGTGCCCGGGCACGGAGCCCCCAGCCAAGATCCCTGTCCCGGAGCTCGTCCAGCCTGCTGGGTGATGGCCGGGGACAGAGGCCAGAGCTCCGAAAGAGTGCCAGCAGCACTGTCTGGCAGGCCCAGCGGGGCGCCAGCACCAGTCCCCAGGTCCAGGAGGAAGAGGGGCACCCAGCTGAGAGCACAGAGCAGGCCCAGGGCCCCGGCCCTGGGCCACAGCCTGGTGTCACAGGCCACTGGCGGAGCAGCACTGTGGGCAACGTGTCTACTGTGGATGGTGGTGACCTGTGTCGCCTGAGGGTCCCCAGCGCCGCTGCCGTGCAGAGGAGCCACTCAGATCTGGTCCGCCCACAGACCCGGGGCCACAGTGGGGCTCGGAGAGCCAGCCTCAGCTGCTCAGCCCTGGGCAGCTCGCCGGTCCACAGGGCACGGCTGCAGCCTGGCGGCACTTCTGGCCAGGGAGGTCAGGCCCCTGCAGGCCCAGGAAGGGACCTGGCTCCAGAGGATGGGACGTCAAGCTCAGCCTGGACCCTGGGAGAGAGTCAGGTGTGGGTGTCGCCAGTCGACCTGGGAGGCACACCCACCCACAGCAGCAGCCCCAAGGCCAGGCCCAAAGCCACTGGGCAGTCAGCCGCCACCTCCTGCCGTGCTCTGCCCCCAGCAGCTCTACTCTGTGACATGAGGGAGGAGGGCGCCCGAGGCTCCTGCCATGCTCTGCCTGCCCCGGGGATCCTGGCCTTTCCCAAACTAGTAGCATCAGTGAGTGAGTCTGGGCTGCAGGCTCAGCGTGGCATGAAGTTCCAGTGTGGGTTACCCGGGGGGCGCCCTGGGCATTCCCCCTGCTGTGCCCATCCGTGGGGTCCCACTGGCTCAGCTATGGAGTCTGGAGCGAGGACCAAAGATGTGTGGACCATGACCTCAGCCAGTGACTTGGCCCCAGGGCTGGTGTCCCCTCTGTCAGCCCAGGATGCTGGTGTGCAGGTAGCCCCCATGGCAGTGTGCAAGGCTGTGGCCACCAGCCCGCCCCTGGAAGTCCCGGTGGCCCTGCACCCATTCCCGGAGGTAACTCTGGGGTCCAGTCTGGAGGAGGCGGCGTCCCCTGTGCGGGATGTGAGGTGGGATGCTGAAGGCATGACGTGGGAGGTGTACGGGGCTGCAGTGGACCCTGAGGTGCTTGGTGTGGCCATTCAGAAGCACCTGGAGATGCAGTTTGAGCAGCTGCAGCTGGCACCTGCCAGTGAGGACAGCCTGTCCTCAGAGGGCCGGAGGGGGCCGCTGCGGGCTGTCATGCAGTCTCTGAGGCGCCCCAGCTGCTGCGGCTGCCCCAGCACAGCCCCAGAGTGAGGAGTTGTGGCCCCAAGGGCTGCCCTGCCCCCTGGACTTAGCCCCCCTACCAGGGACAGTGGGGACTCCATGCCCTTTGGACCCACTGGCAGCCGTGGATACGTCTTTGCTGCCAGCTGCCAGCAGATGCAGGACTTTAGCCTGGGGACTTGCTAGGGGCAGCTGGACTGGTTTTTAAGGGCTTGATTCCCACGGGCCACATCTGCATATTGGGCGCTGAACTTTGGGGCAGTTTCAGCACCGTGTACAAGGGAGGGCCTGATTTTTCTGTAAAAATCATCTCTGTCCAGTCTCTTCAGACTCTGCTGTGACTTCCCCTAGAGTCGTGGTGGCTTTACTTGAAAGCAGAGCTGAGACGAGGAATCCTTGACATGAACGGGGCCCAGGTGATGGGTCAGCTGGGTCTTTAGAGACGGGGCCTGACGCTGCCAAAGGCTTCCTGTCTGCCACACCATTCGGCACCTGGCCTTGCTGAGCCTTCACGCATGGACGAAAGCGCAGACGTGTGGCCGGGCTGTGGCTGACATCCCCGGGTTGGACGACGGAGCAGAGGCTGAGGTTCAAAGCAGGGCTGGCTGAGGCCTGGGCTCTTCCTGCAGCTCGCCAGCCAGCCAGCCAGCCAGCGAGGCGGTTGTGCACGAGTCCCTCGAGGCCATATTCTATGCCAGGTTTGGGTTCCTTGGGAAATGAGACCGGCTGCACGTGCCCTCACTGCGCTCACGTGTGGAAGGGGCTCACCTCGGTACCAGGGAGCTGAGCTGTAAGAAAGGCCGCAGTGCGTCTGAGTGTGGCTCCATCTGTCACTGTATCCGGGGTGGCCTCAGGAGTGGGAAAACAGGTGGCCCCTGTCCCCAAATATGTCACAGTCCTGAACTTGCACCATTATTACCTCATTCCTTTGGTTTAAGGATTTATTTTCAGCTGGTGCAGTTACTCAACGAAGGGAGGGTAGGGATGGTGGGTAGAGGAGACTGCGGTGGGGTCTCCCACTGGTGGGAAATGGCAGGGGCTGTGAGGCTGTGGGCCTATTTGCCCCGGTCCTGCACACCTGACCTGACATGGGCCAGGGCTCATGGGGGCCAGGGGATCATGGGAGTGGGGGAGCCCAGGTCACCAGGGCTCGACACAGAGTGACTTGACTGCCCAAGGATCTCTCCAGGCCTACGGAGGATGGAGTGGGCTTACAGTTGAAAATCCAAGCTCCCGAGACAGAACCTGCCAGCCCACCTTTGAGGAGCCAGGTTAGTGTCTGCCGAGGGTCAAGGGCACGGGAGGGTGGAGTCAGGGCCCACATGCAGCCCAGCCATGACGTGGCCCTTTCCTGGGCCGCCTTTGCACCTGGGAACCCAGGCCCTGACAGCAGGCTTCCCCCTGCCCCCAGGGACTCACGGAGGTGGAAATGATTCAGGCGACAATGGGATCATTTTAGATGCAGGAGTGACATTCTACCACCAAGGAGCGAGGTGAGAAGGGCACGCTTCCGGTCAGAATGCCTTCCAAGGCCCCTCATGGGCTTTACCCAGAATCATGCCATTCTTACTTCTAGCTGGGCTGGTAAAATGCCACCCCTGCTTAAAAATGACAGCCAATCAGAATCACTACTGCCAGGGAGGCAGGGCAGAGGGTTGGCCTCGCCTGCCTTTTAAAATGGGGTCAAGCAGGTTTTCCTGTAGTCCGGAGGTGCTGGGCTCTGTCCACTGCAGCTGGGGCTGTCCTCTGTATGTGGTGTGGGAGGGCACTTCATGCCCAGCCCTGCTCAGGGGCTCCCGGAGCCCAGTCACTGGTGGGGCCCGACTGGAGAGAGCAAATGGCTGTGGGACCTGAGGGGGATGGTGAGGAATGGGATTGGGGAGGGCACTTCCCCACAGGCCACAGCTGAGCAGGGTCTTCAGGACACAGCTGGTCTGGACATGTGGGCAGAGGGGGTGTACCCAGCAGAGAGCAGCCACGCGGGGCTGGGAGGTGCCTGTGGTCACCCTGCTTGGCTGCTGTGTGCCAATCTGTGCCACCTCCAGGCTGCACCTGGCTGGCCAGGATGGCAGGCTGGGCCTGGCCCCGCTTGGGAAAGGATAGTGAAGCCGCCTCCCACCTCATCTTGACTGAGATACGTCTTTGCAGGTGGCGCTCCGGAGCCCTGCCCTGGTTAGCTTGCTGCCCTGAGACAACAGGATGGGGCCTGGGCCTCACTCGCCAGGCTGCACAGCCTCAGCCCATGGATGGGCCGCAGCTGGATCTGAATTTGCCCTGGAGACACAGACCACCCTGCCTCCCACCTTGTCCCTCGTGGGGCAGTCTGGCAGTTGTTCAGGCTCTCAGGACTGGCCACCAGCGTAGTTTACAGGTCTCCTCTCAGACTTCAGACTTTCTGGGTTCCCTTCAGGCTCTGCTCTGGGAGGTGGTGGATCTCATTATTTGTACATTTCTTTTGAATTTGAAATAAAGTATTGGAGGTCGGAGCTTTGCCAGGGAAGGGTTGTTGAAGGCCGTGTGTGTGTGTGTGTGTGTGTGTGTGTGTGTTCTTTTTTTTTTTCCTCCTGGTAAATTGTGTCCTTTGGGGCCTTCATCCCAGATCACTAGAGATCCCAGCCCAGGCAAAACCCCTCTTTTAAGCCCCTGTCCCTCCTACCTGGCAGCCTTACAGGCCCCCAGTGACTGAAGCCGGGTGTCCTGGCCAGGACGCAGGGAGGCAACTTTTGTCCATGCCCCAGGCTGCTGTCCCCCTAGGTGGGAGTCACTAGGCCCCCTCTGGGGAAGCTGTTCTGGCCAGAGTGTGAGATACTGCTGGCCTGAGGGCACAGAGCCGGGAGGTGGAAAAGCCAGAATGGCCTGGTCCCACAGTGACATCACCTTCCCTGCCATTGAGTCTATCCCTTGGAAGTGCTGGATTCGTATTCCAGGGGCCAACAGACATGCCTCCCCAACGCAGGCCTGACATGTAGGACGTGGGGGTGGGGCACACTATAGCTTAGTGGTGCAAAACCTGAATTTGAATCCTGGATCTCACCTATAGCCATGCGCTCTTGGGCAAGTTACTAACTTCGCTGATCCTCAACTTCCTCATCTGTAAATGGGTATGATAATGGGGTCTCCTTCTCAGGCTAGCTGTGAAAACTAAATGGAATAACCCCCTCCCCCCAAAAAGTGTGCTGGTGGCATTGGGGTCCACTTCCATGGCCAAAGGCCCACACCCTGTCTCCTTGACCATTTCCTCATTAGGAGCCTCTTCCAGGTCCTTTGCCCTCTACTCCGCACCCTGCTTGGGACGTGCGGGTCCCCACAAGGCGGTTCTGGTGACCACGGCTTCCTTTCCAGAGCTCTTAGCTGCTTCTGCTTCACCAGCTGTTCAGGAAGCTTGAGATCAGTAGCCAGCGAAGATTTACAGACTCTACCGTCTTACCGTTTTGAAGACTGGGGGCCATCCCACCCCCAGCCCCGGCACCCCTCCTCTTGGGCACACTGTGGTCACTCGCGTCCCTGGAGGTAACAGTGAAGTGAGGACATGCCGCTGGCCACAGCCTGTCCCAGCGCCTCCTGGGGCAGCTGACCCCTTGGGTGGGAACCTTTGTGAAGCTGCTGGAGGGCCCTGGGAGGTCTTCCCCCCGGAAGAACCTGGGGCCAGTTCGGTTTTGTGGTTGCAAAGCGATAATAAGCCAGGCAAGACATCTCAGAAAAGTCTAAGTTTATTTAAGAAAACCGAATCAAAACCAAGTGGCATTAGCTTATGGGATTAGGAATGGTCGGGGGGCGGGGGGCTGGGGTCGCCCTCTCTTCCTCCGAGTTGGGTGAACAGAGCCATTGCTCCGTCTGCAGGGACTCCCCGTGACTCCTGCCTCAGTTCTCTGCCTCCAAGTCCCAGATGGCTAGGCAAGGAGGCAGGTCTGAACCCTGAGCCTGTGCTCCCAAGTGGTGTCCTAAAACCCACTTCCCAGGACCCCCTTTGAAGGAGGGAGTGTGGAGGGAGGCGGAGCTTGGGGTGGGCGTGTCCACGTTTGTGTGTGGCTTTTAGCCATGTCCTCACACAGTCTGGCCTCAACTTTTCATTTCCCAACATCTTCTCAGCACCCTATGGAGATGGCCGAGGGCGTGCAGTGCCTCAGCGGCAAGTGGAGAGGCTCTGCTCTCCTGTCCCCACTGCCCGTGGTGCCCTTCTCTTTGCCCCTAGAAACCTTCTGTAACCCAAAGGTGCACCCGCCCTCGCCCTGCCCCTTCCCCCTGCCCAGGGTCTGCCTTGCTTATCCTCCTCCAACAGCAGTCTCTCCCGGGTCCTGCACTGCTCCCTGTGCCATCGCTGGGGCTGGCCCTGGGCATGCCTGTTTTTCACGAGCCCTTCCCCTCACCCGTCCTTTCTCTTGTTTGATGGAGATGGATACGTTTGAGCTTTTGAGCATCTCCCTCGAGAAGGAGGCTCCTTGGGACACCCTGGGGTTGTCATGTCCGGTTTCCCTCACTTTTGCCCACCCTGAGCGGATGGTTGTCAGCAGTACTGTGGTGGTGGTGGTGGTGGGGGAGCAGCATAGAGAGACTCCATCAGGCCGAGGCACTGCATCAGTCCTCAGTGCTGGTGACCCTTACAGAGCCTGGCTGGCACCCAACGGACAGGTGGATGGGTGATGCCTATCTGTTGGCTTTGGGTGGGCCATCTCCTCTCTTGGTTTCAAACTCTCCTTGCTGGGGGACTGTCTAGGGCGGGGGGATAAAATGGACACATATGTAATACCCTTTGTAATACTTTAAGCAATAAATTAAAAACAAACAAACAAACAAAAAAAATAAAACTTGATTTACAAAAAACAAACAAACAAACAACAAAAAAACCCTCTCCTTGCTGGGCTTGTGATTGGGTGTGGCACGGCTGGGCACAGCTGGGACTCTGCGTGCTGTCTCCTCTCTGTGCCTCTGTCCTGTGTGGGGTTGCTCTGTGACCAAGAGCCAGGGGTGGAGTCAGGGGGATGAGACTGTTGTCTTTGCACCTGAGAAGGCCTGAGGAAGGCCCAGGTGGGGAGCTTCTGTTGGGGCTGGAATTTCCCCTGGCTCACTGAGCAACCAAGCTTGGGGTGCTAGGTCCCAGCTGGGGAGGATGAATCACCCCGCGCCCGGCCCACAGGGCTCCTCATCTTTAGCCTTCTGCTTCACCCACCAGGGGTGGGCAAACTTTTTGACTCGAGGGCCACAATGGGTTCTTAAACTGTACCGGAGGGCCGGAACAAAAGCATGGATGGAGTGTTTGTGTGAACTAATATAAATTCAAAGTAAACATCATTACATAAAAGGGTACGGTCTTTTTTTTTTTTTAGTTTTATTCATTTCAAACGGGCCGAATCAGGCCCGCAGGCCGTAGTTTGCCCACGGCTGCGTGTAGTCACTGCTCATTTTTATCAGTCAAGGGCCTGGCAAGGTGGTGACCGCAGGCACCCTTTTTTATGCAAGCTTCATGTCATCTGTAGAGGAAGACTCTCTGGTTTGATTTTCTTTCCCTCGGAACTGGGGGGATTCAGGGAGAGGGGGAGGGGCTTCTTGTGAAGATTCCAGCCCCTAAACTCTGTTCCCCCATGAATCCGCTGTTGCATCCCCTGGGCGTGGCCCGCGTCCTCCTCGGTGGCCACTCCGCTGGGCTGGGGACGGGGATGGGAGCCAGGAAGCAGCCGCTTGTGGGCTCAGCAGGCTGGGCGCAGGGACACTGCCCGAGCCGGGCTGAAGGGCAGGCCAGCCAGGAGGGAAATTGGATCCCGCCTTTATTCGAATTATCCATCTTTATCATTTATTTTTTGTTAATTTTGATTTTAAAATATTGCACATTTATCTTAATACCCAGTCTTCTGCTGGCGCCTTACATTTTGCGCCCAGTCCCTGCCTGGCCGCCTCCTCTCCCGGGGCCTTAGGTCTCCGAGTACCTTCGGCTACGGAATTGGGGCCAGGAGCAGGGGCCTCCTTTTCTCCACCCCCCACACCCCGGCGCTGGGAGGGGGGCTCCTGGGGCTGGAGGGGAGGTGGGTTGCGATGTGGGTCCCAGGCGGCTGGGGGTTCCTCCAGGGCTCGGCGGTCTGGCCCGGGCAGAGCGCCCGCGGGAGGAGCTCTGGCGCCCCCTGGTGGCCTCGCGACCGCCCTCCAGGGGACCGGGCCCCGGCTGCGAGCTGCACACCGCGCGGGGCCGGGACGGGGAGGGGAGGGTGGCGGGAGGTGTCGCGGTCCCTGCCGGCTGGGACCTGGGCCTTCCCCTCCCCGGCCACCCCTTCTCGGAGGCTCCCAGCCGGGCCGGCGTGAGGCAGAGCTGCGGGAGGTGGAGGGAGGGGAGAGGGTGCGGTCCAGGCAGGTGACCTCGGGGTCTGGGGCAGGGCGGGGGCGTGAGCGGGTGGGGAGCCTCTTTCTAGCTCACCTTTGACTCGGGAGCTGAGGGACACACCCGAGCGGCTGGCTGTAGGGGCTGTGTCGTCAGCCCCCTCCTAGGTGGGCTTTTGCACCCCAGGGCTCGCCTTTAGGTTTACCCAGAGCCTCGGACCCGCCCCGTGGTCCCACCCAACAGGGTCTCCTTCCCGGGCAGGGGCGAGCAGGCGGCAGCCCGGAGCCGAGCACCAGGGGGGAGGCTGGGCGTGGGCCGAGGAGGGTCTGAGCTGACGTGGCTGCCCCCGGGGACCGAGGCCCGAAGTTCACCGAGGGAGGGGTGTGGGCTGATTGTGAAGGCCCTTCCCTGGCCATTGCTCTCCTGCCATGATCACCCGCTCCCACTGGCCCAAGGCCCGCTGCGGATGTCAGGGGCGATGGCAGCGAGAGGGAGCTTGGGGGGAGCCCGCTCCTGGCGGCAGGACCTGGTAGCCGGTGGCAGGGGGTGCGGAGCGCCTCCCGCGGGGCAGGGGCGGGCCTGCGGGAAGCCGGCTTCTCCTCGCGTCCAGGACGCACTCTCCGGCCACTCCGCAGGCCTCGGCGGTGGCATTGCCCTTAGCACATCTTTGGCTGCAAGTAACTGAATTATGACCCAAAAGTTATCTAAAACTTTTGAATGTTTAATTTCTCACTTAATTCTTAATCTCAAAAATTCGGGAAGTCACTGTTCTGGAATAGGCTCAGGGGCTCAGTGAAGACCGTGAGCATTGTCTTTCCATAATCGCGCTCTGCCATCTTCAGGGTGTCCCTGGTCACCAGCGGCACCTCCAGTATCACCTCTTCATAGTCAGGGAGAAACCCACAATCTGCCTCAAGAGGTTATTGGTACACACAACTGGCAAACTGTGAAGACCAGCTTTTCCTATCTGCCAATGATGGAAGCAATGATAATGTGGGCACAGTAACACACAATGGCAGAGGCAATGAGGGTGTTTACATCACCCTTACTTCTCAGGACAGCCCCTTCACTATGGTAACAGGGATTCAGAGAGGTCAAGCCACTGGCCCTGTTTTACCACCAGAAAATGAAGAAACAGAAATTCAAACTGCAGTCTGTGTGACTTCAGGGCAGGCTTTTCATCTTTTTAAAAAGAAATGAATATGTATTTACCATAAGAATTTCAAGCAGTACAGACATTGGCTTTTGTTTTAAACATTGTACATGTTCATGATAAAATTTCCAAGTGTAAAGTGCACAGTGAAGGTCAGCCTTTCGGCCCACTTTGCAGTTCCCATGGTTACCACAATAATTTCCACTGGTCCTCCAGAAATTTCCTTTGTAATCACAGCTCAGACTTTTAAATATTTTAGACAAGCTACATACTATTCTGCATTTATTTAAAAAATTAATATATCTCGCAGACATCATTGCCATATGTAGATTCTACCTCTTTGTATGGAAAACAGTGCTGTTCCGCTGGATTTTATATGATTTCCTATATTTTTGCTATTATAAAAACCAGGGAAAAAGAAATGTCTTTGTATGCATAGTTTTGTGAATGTTTGTGAAACTGTGGGATAATGTTTCAAGAGATGTTTGTATGAAATGTCTATGTATATTGGCAAATTGCTCTCCAAAAAGATTGCACCAATAATATATGAAAATGCTTATTTTCTTATAGCTATGCTGACATTTGAATGGTATCAAACTTTAATATTTTGGCTAATTTGATAAGTGAATAAATGGTATCTTAATATTATTTTAATTTATAATTTATTTATTATGAGTAAGGTTGTGTTTAGCCAGCCTGCCTTAACAATGAGAATTCCTGTGTAGTACTCTCAAGCTGTGTGATGCTGGGCAAGGTGCTGAATCCGAGGGGAGAAAAAGCCATCCGTGCAAGTAATGCTAAAGGGACTGTTATAAGAAGAAGAAATAGAGAAAAAGAGAAGAACACAGGTATAAAGAATAAGAATGGCACAAATAAGTATCAATAATAAGCATAAGTGTAAATGGTTTAAATGATCAATTAAAAAACATAGGGTAGCTGAATGGATAAGAAAACATGACCCATATATATGCTGTGTACAAGAGGTCCACCTCAGAACAAAGGACTCACACAGACTGATAGTGAAGGGATGGAAAATTTTTCTCTAGGCAAATGGAAATGAAATAAAAACTGGTGTAGCAATACTCATATCTGACAAAATAGACTTCAAAGTAAAGATATAACAAGAGATAATGAAGGCCACTCCATAATACTAAAGGGATCAATATAACAAGAGGATATAACTCTGATAAACATATATACACCCAATACAGGGACATCCAAATATATAAAAAAAACTTCTGGAAGACTTTAAGAGAGAGATCAGCAACAATACAATTATAGTAGGAGACTTTAATAGCCCCTGACATTACTGGACAGATCTTCTATACAAAAAATCAACAATGAAACAGTGATTCTAAATGACACGCTAGATCAGATGGCATTAATTGACATTTTCAGAATATTTCACAACAAAGCTACAGATATACATTCTTCTCAAGTGCACATGGGATAGTTTCAAAGATAGACCACATGTAAGGACACAAACTAAGTCTCTACAAATTCAAGAAGATTGAAATAATATCAAGCAGCTTCTTGGATCACAATGGCATGAAACTAGAGATCAACTACAATAAAAACATCCCCAAAACACTCAAACACATGGAGGTTTAATAGCATGTTATTTATTAAACACTAGAGGCCCGGTGCACGAAATTTGTGCACTGGGTGGCGGGGAGCAGGGGGTCCCTCAGCCCAGCCTGCACCCTCTCACAGTCCAGGACCCCTTGCTCCTTACTGCCCGCCTGCTTGCTACTCCTTAATGCTGCCGTGGATGCAGGAGAAGCTCATGCCACCACCACTCCACTCGGCAGCCATGAGCCTGGCTTCTGGCTGAGCAGCACTCCCCCTGTGGGAGTGCACTGACCACCAGGGGGCAGCTCTTGCATTGAGCGTCTGCCCCCTGGTGGTCAGTGTGCATCATAGTGACCGGTGATTCTGGTTGTTCTGCCGTAAGGGTAACTTAGGCTTTTATTATATAGATTGATGGGTTACCAAAGAGATCAAGGAAGAAATAAAAAACTTCTTTGAAAAAGATGAAAACGAACACATAACCACCTCAAATCTATGGGGCACAGTGATAGCAGTCCTGAGAGGAAAGTTCATAGCATTACATGCCTATCTCAAGAAACAAGAAAAAACTTTTAATAAGCTATCTAACCCTACAGCTTAAAGAATAGAAAGAGAACAACAAGAAAAGCCCAAAGTAAGTAGAAGGAAGGAAATAATAAAGAACAGAGTGGAAATAAATGTCATAGAGACACACAAAAAAATCAATAAAACCAAGAGCTGGTTCTTTAAAACGATAAACAAGGTTGATGAACTTCTAGCCAGACTCATCAAGAAACAAAGAGAGTGGACCCAAATAAATAAAATAATAAACAAAAGAGGTGAAGTAAAAACCGATACCACAGAATATACAAAGGATTGTAAAAAAATACTATGAATGACTATATTCCAACAAACTGGACAACCTGGATGAAATGGACATATTCTTAGAAAAATACAATCTTTCAAACTCAATCAGGAAGAATCAGAAAACTTGAATAGGCTGTTAATTACTGATGAAATTAAAACAATAATAAAAAAGTCCCAACAAACAAAAATCCTGGTCTGGATGGCTTCACAGGGGAGTTTTACCAAACATTCAAAGAAGAACTAACCTATCCTCCTTAGATTATTCCAAAAAAGTCAAGAGGAAGGGACATTTCCAAGCTCTCTTTATGAGGCCAGCATTATGTTAATCCTAAAACCAGATAAAGACACTACAAAGAAAGAGAATTACAGGCCAATATCTCTGATGAACATAAATGCTGATATTCTGAAGAAAACATTAGCAAATTGGATCCAGCAATACATTAAAAAGATCATACACTATGACCAAGTGGGATTTGTTCCAGGGATGCAAGGCTGTTACAATATTTGCAAATCAATAAATATGATATATAGCATAAACAGATTGGAAGACAAAAATCACATTATCATAGCAGTTGATGCAGAAAAATCAATCAATAATATCCAACACCCCCCCCCCCTTTTTTTTTCCAATGATTTTTTTCTTTTTTTTTTTATTGCTTCAAGTATTACAAAGGGTATTACATATGTGTCCTTTTTTTTCCCCCTCCCCTTGACAATCCCCTGGCCTCCCCTACCCCCCAGTGTCTTATGTTTATTGGTTATGCTTATATGCATGCATACAAGTCCTTAGGTGGATCTCTTACCCCCCTCCCTCTTGCCCCCCAACCCTCCCTGGCCTTCCTGCTGCAGTTTGACAATCTGTTTGAGGCAGCTCTGCCTCTGAATCTATTATTGTTCAAAAGTTTATAATGGTCTTTATTATCCATGAATGAGTGAGATCATGTGGTATTTTTCCTTCATTGACTGGCTTATTTCACTTAGCATAATGCTCTCCAGTTCCATCCATGCCATTGCAAATGGTAAGAGTTCCTTCTTTTTTTACAGCAGCATAGTATTCCATCGTGTAGATGTACCACAGTTTTCTAATCCATTCATCTACTGATGGGCACTTAGGCTGTTTCCAGATCTTAGCTATGGTGAATTGTGCTACTATGAACATATGGGTGCATATATCCTTTCTGATTGGCCAACACCCTTTTTTGATAAAAACGCTCAACAAAATGGGAATAGAGGGATCATGCCTCAACATAATAAAGGCCATATGTGACAAACCTACAGCCAACATCAGACTCAATGGGCAAAAACTAAAACCATTTTCTCTAAGAACAGGAACAAGACAATGATGTCCACTTTCCTTAGTCTTTTTTTTTTTAAAATATATTTTATTGATTTTTTACAGAGAGGAAGGGAGAGGGATAGAGAGTTAGAAACATCAATGAGAGAGAAACATTGATCAGCTGCCTCCTGCACACCCCGTACTGGAAATGTGCCCGCAACCAAGGTACATGCCCTCGAACGGAATCTAACCCGGGACCCTTCAGTCCGCAGGCCAATGCTCTATCCACTGAGCCAAACCAGTCAGGGCTGCTTTCCCTATTCTTATTCAACATAGTATTGGAAGTCCTAGCCACAGTGATCAGACAAGAAGAAATAAAAGGCATCCAAGTTGGAAAGGAGGAAATAAAACTCTCATTATTTGCAGATGACATAATATTGTACATAGAAAGTCCTAAAGATTCCACCATCAAAAAACTACTGGATTTAATAAATGAATTTGGCAATGAAGCAGGATACAAAATCAACACCCAGAAGTTGATGGCATTTTTATTCACCAATAATAAACTCTCAGGAAGAGAAATTGAACAAACAATCCCATTTACCATTGCAACAAAAAATTAAGATACTTAGGAATAAAGTTAACCAAGGAGGTAAAAGAGCTGTGCTCAGAAAACTACAGGATGTTGAAAAAAGAGATAGAGGAAGATATAAACAAGTGGAAGACTATGTTCATGGATTGGTAGGATTAACATCATTAAAGTGTCCAGAATAGCCAAAGCAATTTACAGATTTAATGCAATCTTTATTAAAATACCAACAGCATATTTCACAGATATAAAACAAACACTTCAAAAATTTATATGGAACCCAAAAAACCCCAAATAGCTGCATCAATCTCGAGAAAGAAGTTGGAGGGACCACAATATCAGATATAAAGTTATACTGCAAAGCCACTGTACTCATAACAGTCTGGTACTAGCACAAGAACAGGCATATAGGTCAATGAAACAGAACGGAAACCCCAGAAATTGACCCAAGTCGTTGTGCTCAATTAATATTTGACAAAGAAGGCAAGAGCATACAATGGAATCAAGACAGTCTCTTCAGTAAATGGTGTTGGGAAAATTAGACAGGTACATGCAAAAAAAAAAATGAAACTGGACCTCCAACTCACACCATACACAAGAATAAGCTCAAAATGGATAAAAGTCTTAAGTATAAGTCATGAAACCATAGAAATCTTAGAAACCATAGAAACCATAGGCAGCAAAATCTAAGGCATCTCTCATAGCAATATTTTACAGATACATCTAGGGCAAAGGAAACTAAGGAGAAAATAAACAAATGTACTACATAAAAATGAAAAGCTTCTGCACAGCAAAAGAAACCATCAACAAAATGAAAAGGAAGCCCACTGCATGGGAGAACCTATTTGCCAATGATACATCCAATAAGGGGTTAATATCCAAAATATATAAAGAACTCATACAAATCAACAAAAGGAAGACAAACAAACCAATTAAAAAATGGGCATGGGATCTAAATAGACAATTCTCCAAAGTGAACATAAAGGAGGCCAATAGACATATGAAAAAATGCTCAAATTCATTAATAATCTGAGAGATGCAAATCAAAACAACAATGGGATATCACCTCACTCCTGTCAGAATGGCTACCATCAACAAATCAACAAATGACAAGCACTGGTGAGGATGTGGAAAAAAGAGAACCCTAGTACACTGCTGGTGGGAATGCAGACTGGTACAGCCATTATGGAAAACAGTATGGAGTTTCCTCAAAAAATTAAATATGGAACTGCCATTTGACCCAGTGATCCCACTTCAAGGAATATATCATAAGAAACCCGAAACACCAATCAGAAAGAATGTATGTACTTCTATGTTCATAGCAACATAGTTTAAATAGCTCAGGATTGGAAATAGCCCAGTGCCCTTTAGCAGATGAGTGGATAAAAAAACTGTGGTACATTTATACAAAGAAATACTGTGCAGCTGTAAAAAAGAAAAAAACGCTTACCACTTGCAATAGCATGGATGGAACTGCAGAGTATTATGCTAAGTGAAATAAGCCAATCAGAGGAAGGCAAGTATCACGTGGTCTCACTCAGATATGGAATCTAATGAACAAAATAAATTGATGAACAAAATAGATTCAGAGACATAGAAGCATGGAACAGACTGATGGATTTCAGAGGAAAGACAGGGATGAGTGAGTGGGTGGTGAGTGATTAATTGGGGAATTATATAAATACTAGAAGCCTGGTACACAAATTCATGCATGGGTGGGGTCCAGCTGATCTGTCCCGATGGGGACCCATCAGGCCGGGCCATCAGTAGGGAGGGGCCATAGGCAGTTGGCCGGCCAGCCCTGCCCCTGATCTGGGTTTTGGGGGCAGATCAGAGGTGGAGTTGTCCTGGGGGAGAGGGGTGCCAATCATTGCCTGGATATCGCTGGTTGGCTGCCGCAGTGTGCATCATAGCACCAGTCATTCTGGTCATTCTGGATGTTCCACCATTCTGTTATTGGGCTTTTATATATATAGACTAGTGGCCTGGTGCATGAAATTTGTGTGTGTGTGTGTGGGGGGTTCCCTCAGCCCAGCCTACAGCCTCTCCAATTGGACATCCTTTTCGCAATCTGGGACAGCTGGCCTCTAATCGCTCACCTGCCTGCCTGCTTGATCACCCCTAACTGCCTCTGCCTGCCAGCCTGGTTGCCCCCAATTGCCCTCCCCTGCCAGCCTGATCTTGCCCCCAACTGCCCTCCCCTGATGGCCTGATTGCCCCTAACCGCTGCCAGCCTGATCTTGCCCTCAAATGCCATCCCCTGCTGGCCTGATAGCCCCTCACTGACTCTGCCTCAGCCCCAACCACGATGGCTTTGTCTGAAAGGAAGTCAGATGTCTGGAAGATGGCGAGTTGACCCGGTCTAATTAGCATATTACCCATTTATTAGTATAGATTATATAAGATAGGATTGCTTAAATGGGGGGGGGGGAGCCTTTTTCAGTAGGAGGAGATGCTCTTGGCAGACAAAAATACATAATCCCTATATCTGGACAGATAGCCAGTCATATGCACTATACTGCCAAACTGGTCATTAAAAAATTGAACCGCTTTCTTACACCTTACACCAAACAGCTGTTGCCCTTAAAACCCCTCCTTAGAACCCACCTCAGTTTCTGCCTTCACAGTTCACCCAGATTAGGTTCTAATTGGTTGGTTTCTATGCCAGTCAGCATCAAAAGCTCTGCCTCCTAGGCAGTCATCTTGTGAGGGCGTGAGGGTCAATTTGCATATTACCTCTTTATTATATAAGACTAGAGTCCCAAAGCACAAAATTCATGCAAGTGGCTCTGCCCCTGCCACTGCAGTGGCTGCCTCGGCCCCCACCTGCCATGGCGGTCACCTTTGCCCCAGTCCCCACCACCGTGGCTTTGCTTGGAAGGCCATATGGAAGGATATCCAGAAGGATGTCTGGTCTAATTAGCATATTATGCTTTTATTATTATAGACTAGGGGCCCAGTGCACGAATTCATGCACCTTGAAAGGAACTGTGGATTGAGAGGCTGCGGTGGGCACAGGGGCAGCTCTTGGCCCATCCTCTGTGCCCCCACTTGACCCCTTCTGCAGTGGCCCCTGGTCCACTATTTGCTGGCAGCCCCTCTCCCGCCACCACCACTCCCACGCGCTGACAGCCCCAGCCCCACTTGCACCCGCTGATGGCATGGAGCAATTGGGGCCAAAGCCAGCAGATGCTGCTCACACCTGCTGCAGGTGTGACTAGGGCTGGTGCTGGCAGTGGGTGTGAGCAGTGGCTCCAGCACCAGCAGTGGGTGCGAGAGGTGGCTGCCAGACTCAATCACCCCTCAGGAGCAGAAGGAAGTGGAGAAGCCCTGAGGGCTGATCAGGGCTGGCAGCCACCACTCACACCTGCTAATAGCACCAAGTGATCAGGGCTGGTACTGGGCACCGGCAGCGGGTGCGAGCGGCGACTCTGGCATCAGGAGTGGGTGCAAGCAGGGTTGGTGCTGGCAGCAGGTTTGTACACCAGGCAAGACCACGGTGCATGGGAGCAAAGAATTTTCAGTAACCACCACAGGCTTGCCCCTATGACAGTGACTGGTGCCCTGCTTTGGTCTGGCGCTCCCGCTCACCTGTTCCACCATGCCGCCATGGCCAACGCCCACCATGTTCCACGCTCTCCAACCTGCTGCCAATGCCCACCATATTCCACACATGCCCCCTTGTGGTCAGCGCACGTCATAGCGACCGGTTGTTCAGTTGTTCTGCCATTCGGTCTATTTGAATATTAGGGTTTTATATATATAGATATGCACAGCCCATGAACACAGACAGTAGAGTAGTAAAGGCTTGGGAGTGCTGGGTGCAGGGTGAATGGGGTCAATGAGGGAAAAAAAGGAACAAACAAAGGGGACAACTATAATACTTTCAATAATAAAGATGAATAATAAAAAAGAAATGGAAATATAAAAAAATAAAAAAATTAAACATTTAAAGACCCTCAAAGAAAGACTAGCGTCCACATACAAAAAATTAAAATATGAAGCCAGAAAGATATGACCTGAAACAGACTGGCTCTGAAAAGAGTTGATTAGAAATATGGGTATAAAACATGCTAATTAAATCAATAGATGAGACAGTCAAAAGCAGAATTAGGGAACTGAAAGATAGGAAGCAAGTCAAAGATATAGGAGATGAAAAGACAGAAAAGAGCGCTAGAGGCAGGTTGAGCAGGAATGACAGAGAAGGAGTAGTAGAAGGTGCCCCAAGTGAGAATTTTCTACAATTAAAGACATGGCTTCAGAGTAAAAGCAGGCCAGGAAATGGAGCGAGACCCCCAGACCAGGTTAGTCCTGATCCTTGGTCACCCTGGCCTTCTCTTTTGCAGCAGCGGGACATTGGTTCAAGGGCTGACTCTGGCTTCACGTCTGTTTGGATTTTATATGCAGCAGGTGGTCTGGTACCTGGTGCTTGGGACGTGTTCAATAAACATTCTGCAATGAATAACTGAAGAACTGACAGATGAGGAAGTCCGTGTTGGGAGAAGCCAGTGCGCATGTCCCTCTGCACGGCCAGGTGAAGGGACACCAGGGACACTACAGCCATGGACAAAACCTGTGGCCCTTGTGAGGGGCCACTTGGTGCCAGTGTGTGTGTGAGAGCTGGGTGGCCCTTGGGAGAAGCCACTCAGGCTGGGCTCAGCCTGCAGAGCAGGAAGGTTTGAGGATGAGCTTCCCCATGAGTCTTCCTGACTTCCTTGCCTGGAGAGTGGCCAGCCCAATACAAGAACAAACTCATTCTCTATAAATATGTGATTAGAGATGAGCTATTAATAGAATAATCTCAATAACAGCATGATCAACCAATATTGATACAGCACTTTATGGGTCCCAAAGGGCTTTCACATTTGTTATCTCATCTAATCCCTATACCATCCGGAGAGGATATTATTTTTGTAACCGTTTTATAGACTGGGAAAAACTAGGTTTGGAGAATTGGAGCAAATTTCCTGAGATGCCTGAGACCCTAAGGGGCAGGTCTGGTGCTCTGAGCCTTGTCCCGTGGCCACCACCCCTCCTCCTTGTGCAGGCAGAGGCTGGGCTGCCAGTGACCTTTGCTGTCCAGAAACAGTTTGCCGAGTGACTGAAGAATGTATAAAATGCTGCTCAGCAGGCCACGTGTGACGTGCTCCCAGGGACAAGCATCTTCATTACAGAGCAGGGCTCCCTGCCCACCTCGCGGAGCAGATGGTAAGTGGAGAGGATGGAGGCTGAGTACTGACTGACTGGTTACAGTGTGCGTGGGGGCCCTTCCCTGAAGATCAAGGACGATATGAGAGATGGTACAATTCCTGCCTCTTCCTTCCTCCTCCATGTCTGGATACAGCACTCAAGACTGTGTTGCTAGCATATCATACACAGACTTTCATTTTATTCTGTTCTTTCAGATGTGAAAGCCCCAAAGTGGCTTAAGTCCTGTGGGCACACAGGGGAGGCGGAGGCTCTGGGCATGCCCGAAGACCTGTACGCTCATTTCAGCTGAATTACTCTTGAGTCCGAAGCATGTCGGTTTAGTGTTTTCCATATTTTAATAAAACCAGGAGCAAAGACAACAAAGCCTTGGAATACTGGACAAACACTGCTGCACTGACCCAGGGTCTCTCTGTCTGGCCTGGCTGGGCCTGCGAGCCTCAGAGCTTCTCCCCTCGGCTGGGAGGAAAAGTCCGGATTGGCATCTGTAGGGCTGCTCATGACGGGCAGGTGGTGTGAAAGCGGAATGTGTAGGGGCAGACCTATTTGTGAACTACTCATTCAGCAAATATTTATTGTGTCCCTGGCTGCCTGGAAATGACTAAGACCCCACCCAGAGGGGCTCACAGCCAAGCCAGTGAAACAGTGCATGGTGCAAAGCTCTGGGGTGTGGTTGAAGCTCATCACCATGCACTAATAGGAGCAGTGGCTAGGGGAACACCCTCCCCCTGTCCCCCTTAGGCTGTGGTTTTAGAGGAGGAGCTGTTCTGCAGTTTACAGAACTTACTCGGAGGCACTGCAGCACTTACTCTGAGACACTGCAGCACTTACTCGGAGGCACTGCAGCACTTACTCTGAGACACTGCAGCACTTACTCTGAGGTATTACAGCACATACTCTGAGGCACTGCAGCACATACTCTGAGGCAATTACTCTGAGGCACTGCAGCACTTACTCTGAGGTATTACAGCACTTACTCTGAGACACTGCAGCACATACTCTGAGGCATTACAGCACTTACTCTGAGGCACTGCAGCACTTACTCTGAGGCACTGCAGCACTTACTCTGAGGAATTACAGCACTTACTCTGAGGCACTGCAGCACATACTCTGAGGTATTACAGCACTTACTCTGAGGCACAGCAGCACATACTCTGAGGCATTACAGCACTTACTCTGAGGCACTGCAGCAATTACTCTGAGGCACTGCAGCACTTACTCTGAGGCACTGCAGCACTTACTCTGAGGTATTACAGCACTTACTCTGAGGCACTGCAGCACTTACTCTGAGCCACTGCAGCACTTACTCTGAAGCACTGCAGCACTTACTCTGAGGCACTGCAGCACATACTCTGAGGCACTGCAGCACTTACTCTGAGGCACTGCAGCACATACTCTGAGGCACTGCAGCACATACTCTGAGGCACTGCAGCACATACTCTGAAGCACTGCAGCACATACTCTGAGGCACTGCAGCACATACTCTGAGGCACTGCAGCACTTACTCTGAGGCAATGCAGCACTTACTCTGAGGCATTACAGCATTACTCTGAGGTATTACAGCACTTACTCTGAAGCACTGCAGCACTTACTCTGAGGCACTGCAGCACATACTCTGAGGCACTGCAGCACTTACTCTGAAGCACTGCAGCACTTACTCTGAGGCATTACAGCACTTACTCTGAGGCACTGCAGCACTTACTCTGAAGCACTGCAGCACTTACTCTGAGGCATTACAGCACTTACTCTGAGGCATTACAGCACTTACTCTGAGGCACTGCAGCACTTAATCTGAGGCACTGCAGCACTTACTCTGAGGTATTACAGCACTTACTTTGAGGCACTGCAGCACTTACTCTGAAGCACTGCAGCACTTACTCTGAAGCACTGCAGCACTTACTCTGAGGCATTACAGCACTTACTCTGAGGCACTGCAGCACTTAATCTGAGGCACTGCAGCACTTACTCTGAGGTATTACAGCACTTACTCTGAGGCACTGCAGCACTTAGTCTGAGGCACTGCAGCAATTACTCTGAGGCATTACAGCACTTACTCTGAGGCATTACAGCACTTACTCTGAGGCACTGCAGCACATACTCTGAGGCATTACAGCACTTACTCTGAGGCACTGCAGCACTTACTCTGAGGCACTGCAGCACTTACTCTGAGGTATTACAGCACTTACTCTGAGGCATTGCAGCACTTACTCTCAGGCACTGCAGCACCTACTCTGAGGCACTGCAGCACTTACTCTGAGGCACTGCAGCACCTACTCTGAGGCACTGCAGCACTTACTCTGAGGCACTGCAGCACATACTCTGAAGCACTGCAGCACTTACTCTGAGGCACTGCAGCACCTACTCTGAGGCACTGCAGCACTTACTCTGAGGCACTGCAGCACCTACTCTGAGGCACTGCAGCACTTACTCTGAGGCACTGCAGCACATACTCTGAAGCACTGCAGCACTTACTCTGAGGCAATGCAGCACTTACTCTGAGGCATTACAGCACTTACTCTGAGGCACTGCAGCACATACTCTGAGGTATTACAGCACATACTCTGAGGCACTGCAGCACTTACTCCGAAGTATTACAGCACTTACTCTGAGGTATTACAGCACTTACTCTGAGGCACTGCAGCACTTACTCTGAGGCACTGCAGCACTTACTCTGAGGCACTGCAGTACTTACTCTGAGGCACTGCAGTACTTACTCTGAGTCACTGCAGCACTTACTCTCAGGCACTGCAGCACTTACTCTGAGGCACTGCAGCACCTACTCTGAGGCACTGCAGCACTTACTCTGAGGCACTGCAGCACTTACTCTCAGGCACTGCAGCACTTACTCTCATGCACTGCAGCACTTACTCTGAAGCACTGCAGCACCTACTCTGAGGCACTGCAGCACTTACTCTGAGGCATTACAGCACTTACTCTGAGGCACTGCAGCACTTACTCTGAGGCATTACAGCACTTACTCTGAGGCACTGCAGCACTTACTCTGAGGTATTACAGCACTTACTCTGAGGTATTACAGCACTTACTCTGAGGCACTGTGGCACTTACTCTGAGGTATTACAGCACTTACTCTGAGGCACTGCAGCACTTACTCTGAGGCATTACAGCACTTACTCTGAGGCACTGCAGCACTTACTCTGAGGTATTACAGCACTTACTCTGAGGCACTGCGGCACTTACTCTGAGGTATTACAGCACTTACTCTGAAGCACTGCAGCACATTCTCAGATGCTCAGACTGGGCTGCCCTGCTCCATCTGGGTCGGTGTGGTTTGCTTGCAGAGATCCTGCTACTGAAGATCAGAGCTTAGCCAATGGGGAAAAGCAGTGTTGTGTAGTGAGGCAGCAGAGTGGGTGGGGAAGAGATGGGAGGAGCCCTGGCCGGGGTCACCCTCTGCTCTGGAGGCAGTGGGGAAGGGTGCGGTCCAGCTCCTGGGTGCTACGGGAGAGGAGCGGCTCCTGGCGTGGCTCTGAACCACAGAACAGGATGAACCCTTTGCTTGCAGGTTTGAAAATTATGAAGGTTCATTTGACAGATCCATGCTAACTGTTGTTTAGTTGTAATTTTCAAACAAGTTTTGGAAATTCTGCTGAGCACACATGTGCCTTACCCTGGGAGTATCTGAGTGGCTTCGAGGCCCTGGTTCCCACGGTGCCTTCTGCACCCCTCCTGGGACATTGAACACATCCCAGAGTTAATTGTTCTTTGCTGGGTCTCAGCTTTTGGGACCCCTCTGCTCCCCTCTGGGTCCTCAGTATTGGGCACAACACAGGGGCCGGAGCCTCCAGTAGCATTGCTGAGGGCCAGAGGGAAGGGAGTACCCGAGTGCATGTAGATAAACGATTGTAGTCATGAGACGAAAGTGGTCCACATCTTTCCTCTTTGGATCACTCAGAGGGTTCCCCCCAGCATCCTGTTCCTCTTCCGCCTCATGGCCAAGTGTGAAGACGCTGGCTCTTTTCAAAGGCCTTTCCTTGCTAGGTGAGAGGTGGGAGCAGCAGCAGTGGCCCTGGCGAGGAGAGAGTGGTCCTCCGCTTTCAGGGGTGCAGGTGGCAGGGAGTTGCACGCTACGGGTGCCCTTGGCCCAGGGTGTGGCTCCAGCTTCCACACCTCTATCGGTGCCCCTTACTGACCTCACCTGGCACATAACTTCTGCTCGGGGAGCCTGTTTCCTCATCTGTAAAGTGGGATAGCGCTGACTCCCAGGATGACGTGAGAAACAGTATAAAGTGCTTGGCACATTCTGGACGCTCACAAAACGTAAGCTCTCATTATGTGTACGCAGCCTGACTGCCGGGGGAGGCGCCGCAGATGGACGGAGCCTGTTCCAATGTGAGCAAGCCCACAGTGTGACCAGCGTGTGTGGTGCTGTGGTGATGGGCGTTGAAGATACTGAGCAGAGAGTGGAGAGAGCACACGCCAAGGACTCAGAAGAGACCTTGGTTTGAGTCTGGGTTCTGACACAGTGTGGCCACGTGACTCTGAATCTTAAGTTCTTAATCTGCAAAGGGGGTTAGTAATGTCTTGTCATCAGAATCCTCATTAATGGCACTCATCGTCATCAAGGAGGCACGTTCCTTAACTTCTTCAATTTTATTTTATTATTGTTTTCCCAGTCTCTCCTGATTCACCCTCTCCTTCCCAGCTGTCTTCACAAGGACCCCTCTAGTGCATCTGGTAGAAATCCTTCTATGGATAAACCTTTAAAAAAATTTTTTTTTAATATTAGCATTTATTTATTTATTTATAATATATTCTTTATTGTTGAAAGTATTTTATATATTTCCCTTTTCCCCTCATTGACCCCCTCCCCCTGCCCCAGACCCTCACCACCCTTTTGTCTGTGTCCATGGGCCATGCATATATGTACACAAGTTCTTTGGTTGATTACCTCCCACCCACCCACCCTCCCCCACCTTCCCTCTGGACCCACTCCGTCCATCAGTTTATTTTGTTACTTAGATTCCACATATGAGTGAGATCATGTGATACTTCTGTTTCTCTGACTGGCTTATTCACTTAGCACAATGCTCTCCAGGTCCCTCCATGCTGTCTTTTTTATTCTTATATTTACACATTGAAGACCCAGGTCACTTGACCTGTAGAGTTTCCCACGGTCTAATGTTTTGCTGATTGCAATCTTTTTTTTTTTTTTAATATATTTTATTGATTTTTTACAGAGAGGAAGGGAGAGAGACAGAGAGTTAGAAACATCGATGGGAGAGAAACTTTGATCAGCCGCCTCCTGCACATCTCCCACTGGGGATGTGCCTGCAACCCAGGTACATGCCCTTGACCAGAATCGAACCTGGGACCTTTCAGTCCGCAGGCCGACGCTCTATCCACTGAGCCAAACTGGTTTCGGCGCTGATTGCATTCTTATGGTGTTCATCGACATGTGCCTCTATCCTCTGTCTCCTGTAAATTGGTAGCAAGATCCAGAGGCACATCTACATATAGCATGCATGCTGGGAATTTGGCTACACTACTCCATGATACTGCTGCCTTGGCATCCACTCTGTGTGAACAAGTGGCCCCTCCCATGAGCACACGCCCTGGGTAACAGCCCCAGAATCGAGATCAAGGGAAATTCTCGCTCTGACATCCCCAGCAGCCCTGTGAGCAGCAGTGTCCCCACCTCTCAAAGCCTTCCCCTTGTGCAGCCTTGGATAGCACTCCAGCGGGACTTACCCAAACCCAGTCTTTTTGGTTTGAGTTGACCCACCCAGTTTAAAAAAATGGGAACCACAAAAGCACTCCAACCACAGACCTCAATAAAGCCTGTGCCTCATGTGCCCGCACCCTGCCTTGAGCTCCTTATGGAGCCGTTGTGCTGTGCTGCGTGTTTCTTCCAGGACCTGTGTGGAAAAACCCTCTCCAGGTCAATTTCCCTTGTGGTCTCTTGTTGAACATCAGCTCACTATCCCACACTGGCTGTATTTAATAAATGTTAATTTAACAAAGTCACAGCAATGTATCAATACTTCATTCCACAGTTTGTCTACTCATCTCACGGACATTCGGGCTGTTTTGCATATGTGGCTGCTGTGCCTAGTGGTGCTGTGAATATGCATTCATGCGTACTTGTGTAGTACCGGCTTTCAGTTATTTGGGCACATACTGAGGAGTGGGACTGTGCGGTTATATAAGTCTGTATTAACTTCTTGAGAAACCATAGCAGGAGTACCACTTTATATTCCACCAGGTTCTCATTTTTCCACATCCTTGCCAACATTTATTGTTTTCTATTTTTTAATTACATCCATTCTAGTGGGTATGAAGTGGTGCCTCATTGTGGTGTTCATGTGCTTCTCTCTAATGACTGAAGATGCTGAGCCAGTTTTCATGTGCTGTTGGCATTTGGATGTCTTCTTTGGAGAAATGTGTCTTCTAGTCCTTTGCCCATTATTGAATTGGGTTGTTTGTCTTTTGGTTGTTGAGTCGTAAGAGTTTTTTCAAGGCTACTAGACCCTTGTGAGATATGTGTTTGTAAATATTTTTCCTGTCTTTTCACTTTCCTCATAATGTCCTTTGATGCATATTTTAAAAGAAAATTTTTATGAAGTCTAATTTATCTACTTTTTCTTTTATAGCCCATGACATTGATGTCATAGCTAACAATCTATTGCTAAGTCCAAAGTCATGAATATTTATCCCTATGTTTCCTTCCAGATTTTTTATGGTTTTAACTTGTATTTAGGATGTTGGCCCATTTTAATTTAAGCTTGAATATGGTGTGAAGTATGGGTCCAAATTCATTCTTTTGCATATGGAGATCCTGTTGTCCCAGCACCATTTGTTGAATAGAGAAAATCAATTGACAATGGATGTATGGATTTATTTTTGGACTCTCAGTTCTATTCCATCTGTCTACATGTCTATGGTTATGCTAGTTCCACACTGTTTTGATTAATTTTGTAGTACGTTTAGAAATTTGGAAGTTTGAGACCTCCAACTTTGTTCTTCTTTTGAGGATCAGCTTGTCAATTTTTGCAAAGGAGCCCTCTGGGGCTTTGACAGGGATTGCTTTAAATCTAGATAGATAGATCAATTTGGGACTATTGTCATCTTAACAATGTTAAGTCTTCTGATACAAGAACAATGATATATATTTTTCTTTATTTAGATATTTTATAATTTCTTTCAACAATGTTTTGTCTAAACAGAAATAAACTAATAGATTCAGAGGACAAATTGATGGTCATCAGATGGGAGGAGAGTTGGGGGAATGGGTGAAAACATTAAAGATATTAAAAAGTACAAATTTTTGCCAGTTATTAAAATAGTCATAGGGATGTAAAGTCATAGAGAATACAGTCAATAATATTGTAATAACTATGTATTGTGTCAGAAGAGTACTAGACTTATTACGGTGGTCATTTCATAAGTTATATAAACATCTAACCACTATGTTGTACACCTGAAACTAATATAATGTATGTCAATTTAGTTGAAAAATAAAAAATTTAAATAAAAAAAATGTTTTGTATTTTTCAGAGAATAAGTTTTGCATTTATTTTGTTATCTTTATTCATAAGCATTGTATTCTTTTATATATTTTTGTAAGTGGAATTTAATTTTGGATCATTCATTGTTAGGTAGAGCAGAGGTGAGTTTTGAACACTGACCTTATATACTGAAATCTTGCCGAGCTCATTCATTTGCTCTAATTTTGTGTGGACTCCTCAGGATTTTCTATGTACTAGAATAACTAGATCATGTCACCTCCAAATAGGTTTACATCTTTCTTTCCAATCTGGATGCCCTTTTTCCCCTTATCTAATCCCCTGCTGGAGCCTTCAGGGCAATGCTGAGTAACACAGTGAGTGGGCGTCTAGTAAGTACAATGTTAGCTTTTTTTTTTTTTTTTTTTTTTTAAGATGGCCTTTATAAAGTTTTCTTCTATTCCTAGTTTGTTGAATGTCTTTATCATGAATGAATTTGGTATTTTGTCAGTTTTTTTAAAAAGTAGCTACTTAGATACTATGCAGTTTTTGTTCTTTTTTTTTTTAAATATATTTTTATTGATTTTTTACAGAGAGGAAGGGAGAGAGATAGAGAGTTAGAAACATCGATGAGCGAGAAACATCGATCAGCTGCCTCCTGCACATCTCCTACTGGGGATATGCCCGCAACCCAGGTACATGCCCTTGACCGGAATCGAACCTGGGACCTTTCAGTCCGCAGGCCGACGCTCTAGCCACTGAGCCAAACCGGTTTCGGCCAGTTTTTGTTCTTTATTCATATGGTGGATTACATTGATCAATTTTTATGTTTTCCTTTTTTTTGAATATATTTTTATTAATTTCAGAGAGTAAGAGAGAGGGAGAGAGAGATAGAAACATCAATGATGAGAGAGAATCATTGATTGGCTGCCTTCTGCACGCCCCCTACTGGAGGTCAAGCCTGCAACCCAGGCTTGTGTCCGTGTCCAGAATAGAACCTGGGACCCTTCAGTCTGCAGCCGACACTATCCACTGAGCCAAACCAGTGAAGGCACATTGACCAATTTTTGAATGTGAAAGTAACCATGCATTCCTGGGACAAATCCCACTTGACCATGGTGTATAATTCTTTTCATATGTTGTTGAATAGTTAGTCTTATGCACATACATTCACAAATTGCAGCTGAATAGAAGTCGAAGCAAAGAAAGACTGACTTTGGAGACTGAGCCAGCCTGAGGAATGCAGTTGGTGTGGCCGATCCGCTTGTTTCAGGGAAGGCCCAGACCTGCATAGCACTTGGCCTTTTCTTCTTTAATCCTGTTTCCTTTGACCTTCTGTGGTTCAAGTTTTCTCTCCTTGAGGAATTTGTCCAGAAATAAGAATCTAGTTGTGAAAAGACTCAGCTACTTTTATTATTATTATTTTTAATACATATATTTTTATTGATTTCAGAGAGGAAGGAAGAGGGAGAGAGAGAGATAGAAATACCAATGATGAGAGAGATTCATGAATTGGCTGCCTCCTGCACACCCTGCACTGGGGATGTGCCCACAACCCAGGCATGTGCCCTTGACTGGAATCGAACCTGGGACCCTTCAGTCCGCAGGCCTATGCTCTATCCACTGAGCCAAGCCGGCCAGGGCTACTTTTATTATTATTTAGTATCTACAGTTAAGCAAATATTGTCCAAATTTGGAAAACTTGCTAACAATATAAAACAAATGTCCAATTTAAAAAAATAGCAAAACCTTCTAGTCAATTTAAATTAAAATTTTATGATAGTATCAGGTTGTTAATGAAAAAGTGTTCATTAATAAGTAATAAAATTTTTTGTTGATCGCATTGTTCTTTCATCTCTGGACTTCTGTTTTTTTAAATCAGCGCATGAGTTGAAACCATGTTGCTCATGTAGCATTTTCGGTGAAGGTACAGGAGGGGAGCAGGCCAGGCGGAGCCAGCAGAACGCTGCCCTGAACCCAGAAGGCCAACCTTGGGACATCTCAGGCCATTGCACAGAGGCCAGGCCTCTGCTGGCCCCAGGCATCAGGGAAGGAAGTGGGTGGAGCAGGCCTGCCTCTGGGGATGAGTCAGACACAGGAGGCCTGTTTGACTCCCTTCTCACAACCACCTCTGTGAATGGTTTCACCCTCCCCTCGGACCCCAAACCAGAACTCTCCTCCACTCCTCACGTCCTGCCCTGAGGTTCTGCTCATCACCAGCCATCCACAGCGCTGTGGTCCCCAGGCCCTTTTCCTCCCTCTGCCCCTGCCTCCCAGCGGTCTCCCTTGCACACAGGCCTCTCCTCCCACCCATTCTCTACTCACCACCAGAGAGGTGTGTTGATTTCACCAAGTCTGTGCCCCTCTTGCAGTATGACTTTGCCTCTCACCTTGTCAAGAGGTAGAATCTATTTCCTCGCTCTGAATATGCTTCACTTATAGCTAATAAAGTGTGCTGTGGTATGCTCTAGGATTAAGACTTGGGATCCTTCTGCCATGTAAACAAACTTGGGCTGGAGGACTAACTACTAAGAGAGCCCATGGATGGGAGGTTCCAGCCTCAGCCCAGCCATGTGAGCGAGACTATGTTAGACCCTCCAACTCCAGGCAATCTACCAGGAGGATGCGACCCTGTGAGCCCAGCAGAGTCCAGCAGGACAAGCACCCATAGAATTGAAAAGTAATGAATCATTGTGTGCCAATACATTAAAAAACTTAGATGAAACGGAAGAATTCCCAGAAAGGCATGAAAACTAAAAATGACTCAGGAGGAAATAGAAAATCTTGTCTTGTTCCTGATCTTAAAGAAAAAGCTTTCAGCTTTTCACTGTTGGGTATGATGTTATTGGTGAGTTTGTCATATATGGCCTTTATTATGTTGAGGTATGTTCGCTCTATCCTCACTTTTCTGGGAGTTTTTAAAAATCATAAATGGGTGCGTATTTTCTCAAATGCTTTTCTGCATCTATTGATATGATTATATGGTTTTATCTTTCATTTTGTTTATGCCATGTATCATGATAATTGACTTGAAGATATTGAACTAATTTTGCATCCCAGGAATAAATTCCACTTGATCACAGTATATGATCTTTTTAAGGTATTACTGGATTTATTTTGCTGATATTTTGTTGAGAATTTTGAAATCTATGTTCATCAGGGATATTGTTCTATAACTAACTCTCTCTCTCTCTCTCTCTCTCTCTCTCTCTCTCTCTCTCTCTCTAATGTCTTTATTTGGTTTGGTATCAAGGTAATGCTGGCCTCATAAAATGAGTTTCGGAGCCTTCCCTCCTTTTCCATTTTTTGGAATAGTTTGAGAAGGATAGGTATTAATTATTTTTTGAAAGTTTGGTAATTTCTCTTGTGAGGCTATCTTGTCAAAGTCTTATTTGTTTGGAATTTTTTGATTATTGATTTGATTTTGTTAATAGTTACTGATCTGTTCAGATCTTGTTTTTTTCCTGATTCAGTTATTGGAGATTGTATGTTTCTAGAACTTATCCATTTCTTATAAGTTGTCCAATTTATTGGCATATAATTGTTTGTAGCATTTTCTTATAATCCTTTTTATTCTGTCAGTAGTCACTTCTCCTCTTTTCTGATTTTATTTATGTACTTGGGTCCTTTCTCTTTTTTTCTTGATGAATCTAGCCAAAAGCTTGTCAATTTTTTTTTATCTTTCAAAGAACCAGCTCTTGTTTTCATTGATCTTTTGTACTTTTTAGACTCTATTTTGTTTATTTATGCTTTGATTTTTATTATTTCCTTCCTTCTATTCATTTTTTGGTTTTGTTTGTTATTCTTTTTCTAGTTTCTTTAGGTGTAAGGTTAGATTTTTATTGAGGACTTTTCTTGTTTCTTGAAGTAGAACTGTATTTCTGTGAAAATAATTTTTAGAACTGCTTTGGCTGTGTCCCACAAATTTTGGTCCATTGTATTTTTTTTTCACATCAGATGGGTAATGTGCCAAAGGAATAACAAGGTTCGTGGGAGGCACATCTCACACAGAAGCACGAACACCCAATATGCTTATGAACTATAAAAGGATCTGGTCCATTGTATTTGATTTTTATTTGTCTCAAGGTATCTTTTGATTTTTCTTGATCTCATTTGTTAACCCATTCATTGTTTAGTAGCATTTTATTTAGTCTCCATGTGTTTGTATGTTCTTTTTTGTTTCTTCTTGTAATTGATTTCTAGTTTTATACCATTGTGAAAAGAAAAGATGCTTGAAAGGATTTTAATCTTCTTCAATTTATTGAGACTTGTTTTGTGGCCTAACATCGTCTAGCCTGGAAAATATTCCATGTACAGTTGAAAATAATGTATATTCTGCTGCTTTGGGTGAAATGTCCTAAAAATATCAGTTAAGCTCCAGAGTGTCAGTTAAGACTGTTCCTTGTTAATTTAGTTTCTGGATGATCTATGTATTATTTCAATGGAGGTGTTAAAGTCCCCTATTATGACTGTATTACTGTAGATCTCTCCCTTTATAACTGCCAATGTTGGCTTTATATATGTAGGTGCTCCTATGTTGGGTGCGTAAATGTTTACCTTTATCATTATGACATGTCCTTCTTTTTCTTTTCTTTTTTCATAATTGAGATTTTATTGTTTTGAGGATCAGTACACAGACATTTCAATTTGTACACAATTCTTAACAATTCTTATTACACCCCATGTTTTACAGTCAATTTAGTTTGATATGTGTATTGCTACCCCAAGATTTTTTATTTTTTTTTTGGTTTCCATTTGAATGACATACTTTTTCCATGGTTTTTTTTTTTTTTTACTCTTTCAATCTGAAGTAGGTCTCTTATAGGCAGCATATGTGTGGGTCTTTTAAAATCATTTATTCAACCTCCCTATGTTTTTTGATTGAGGCATTTAGTCCATTTTCATTTAAAGTAATTATTGATAAGAATGTACTTTTGGCCCTAGCTGGTTTGGCCCAGTGGATAGAGCGTCAGCCTGCGGACTGAAGGTTCAATTCCGGCCAAGGGCACATGCCTGGGTTGTGGGCTTGATTCCCAGTAGGGGATGTGCAGGAGGCAGCCGATCAGTGATTCTCTCTCATCATTGATGTTTTTTTTTGTTCTTTTTCCCTCTCCCTTCCTCTCTGAAATCAATAAAAATAAAAATAAAAAAATTAAAGAAAGAATGTACTTTTGCCATTTTATTGTTTTTTGATTATTTTAGTAGTTCTCTATTCCTTTCTTGCTCTCTTCTCTTGCCTGTTGATGACCTTCTATAGTGTTAGATTTGCATTCCTTTCTCTTTACTTCTTGTCTCTTGTAGGTTTTTGGTTCATGGTTACCATGTGCTTCATATATACCAAGTTATGTTATAAAGGTCTATTTTAAAAAATTGATGGTTGCCTAAGTTCAAACACATTCTATGTCACTACAATTTTTACTCACCTTCTCCACATTCATGTTTTTGTGATTATTTTTTTACTTTTTTGTATTACACATGATCTTCCTATTTTTACTCTTTAACCTTTGTACTACTTTTATAGTTGGTTGATCCATTGCTTTTACTAGGTGTTTTCCTTTGTCAGTAAGAATTTTTTTATTGGAACCAAGATGGTGGCATAAGGTATAAACCTGTGCGTGCTGCCTCCCACAACAACATCGAAACTACAACTATAAGACAAAAAAACTATCATCCAGAACCATGGGAAAGCTGGTTGAGTGGAAGTTTTACAACTAGAAGGAAAGAAAGAAGCACATTGAGATTGAGTAGGAGGTTCAGAGGCTCCAAAAACAGAGGTACGAAGGCACGCGCGAGGCGGGCTGCATCTGGATGTGCGGTTTTTTTTCAATTGGAAGGGGATACAAGCTCTCGAATGCACTGAACTTGTTTAAGGCGAGATTCTAAAGTCCCAGACTCCGACAGAGAAACTGGACTGTCTTTCAGCGGGTCAAAAAGGGAGGGTGGCTTTCTTGCAGAGCTGCTCGCAGGGATCATTGTTGCTGTGTGGGCATGGCACTTGGGACACAGAGATGCGGAGTCTGAGTCGCAGAGACGCGAGGAGTCGCGGAGACGCTGACAACAACCATTGCTGTTTGCTCCGCCCTTGTGATTCTCTGAGACCCCGCCCCACTCAATTTACATCCCCACCTAAGCTGTGCACAGCGGCACAAAGGAATCACCTGCACTTTTGCAGCCTAACCCAACAAACTGCAGCTGGGTCAGAGAGCTCCAAAACTTCCAAATCCCAAACAAAGAGGAGAAATCTGTTGATATTGCTGTAGCTTCTGCTGGGTGGACCCACACAGTGGTTGACTTGGAGATCCAGGAGCCAGGGTACCCCTGGTGAGATACCAGATTTCAACTCCTCGCATCCATAAGGGACACACTCAAGAAACAGACTCAATGAGCACCAAAGCCCCACTGAAGCAAGTCCTGCCTCATAAGGGTGTCTCTTGCATAGCAGTTCTTCCACTATAGACACAACGGGTGCTTGCAGTCAGTCGAAAATGCAGAGACAAAGAAACATGTCACAAATGAAAGAAATGGAGTAAAGCAAACTAATGGAGGACATAGAGTTCAAAACCACAGTTATAAGGTTACTCAAGAATCTTCTACGAACCTCCGAGGAACTTAGTGAGACCTCCGAGGAACTTAGTGAGACCTTCAAGGGTCTTAATGGAAAAGGGCCAGTCAGAAATTAAACATACACTCACTGAAATTAAAAATAAAATACAGAGATCCAACAGCAGACTAGAGGATCCCAACAATCAAGTCAAAGATTTGAAATATGAAGAAGCAGAAAACACCCATCCAGAAAAGCAAAACAAAAAAAGAATCCAAAAACATGAAGATAGTATAAGGAGCCTCTGGCACAACTTCAAAGGTACCAACATCTGAATTATTGGGGTGCCAGAAGTAGAGAGAGAGCAAGATACTGAAAGAATATTAGAAGAAATCATGAAGGAAAACTTCCCCTACCTGATGAAAGAAATAGACTTACAAGTCCAGGAAACAAAGAGAACCCCAAACAAGAGGAATCCAAAGAGGACCACACCAAGACACATCATAATTAAAATGCCAAGGGCTAAAGACAAAGAGAGAATCTTAAAAGCAGCAAGTGAAAAAAAGTCAGTTACCTACAAGAGAGTACCCATACGACTGTCAGCTGATTTCTCAAGAGAAATCATGCAGGCCAGAAGGGAGTGGCAAGAAATATTCAAAGTGATGAATAGCAAGAACCTACAACCAAGATTACTTTACCCAGCAAAGCTATCATGTAGAATTAAAGGTCATATAAAGAGCTTCACAGACAAGAAAAAGCTTAAGGAGTCCATCACCACCAAACCAGGACTATATGAAATGCTAAAGGATATTCTTTAAGAAGAGGAAGAAGAAGAAAAAGGTAAAGATAAAAATTATGAACAACAAAGTGACAACAAATAAATGCTTATCAACAAGTGAACCTAAAAATTAAGTCAGAATAAACTGGTGAATATAATAGAAGCAGGGGCATGGAAAGGGAGTGGACTGACAATTCTTGGGGGGGGGGGAGAGGAAGGGGGTGTGGAGGGTGTGGGAAGAGATTGGACAAAAATCTTACACCTATGGATGAGGACAGTGGCAGGGGGTAAGGGCATATGGGTGGGATGGGAACAAGGTGGAGGGGAGATACGGGGGAAAAAAGAGGAACATCTGTAATAATCTGAACAATAAAGATTTATTAATTAAAAAAGAATTTTTTTATTTCCTGTATATTCGTAGTCATATCTATTTAAAAAAATATTTTTATTGATTTCAGAGAGGAAGAGAAAGGAAGAGAGAGATAGAAACATTAATGATAAGAGAGAATCACTGACTGGCTGCCTCCTGCATGCCCCACACTGGGAATCAAGTCTATAATCCGGGCATGTGCCCTGACCAGGAATTGAACTGTGACCTCCTGGTTCATAGGTTGATGCTCAACCACTAAGCCATGCCGACCAGGCTTCTTAGTCATATTTTTGATAATTTCTTTTCTTCTTAAAGCAGTCTCTTTAACATTTCTTGTAATATTGGTTTAGTGGTAATGAACACTTTTAGCTTTTTCTTGTCCTGGAAGCTTTTTATGTTTCCTTTGATTCTAAATGATAACTTTGCTGGGTAGAGTAGTCTTGGTTGTAGTGTTTTTTTTTTTTTTTTTTTTTTTTACTTTAATCACTGAATATTTCATCCCAATCCCTTTTGGACTGCAAAGTTTATGTTGAGAAATCATCTGACAGTCTTATGGGAGTTCCCTGTAGGTAACTAACTGCTTTTCTTTTGCTGCTTTTAAGATTAACTCTTTGTCTTTAACCTTTGGCATTTTAATTATGATGTGTCTTTGAGTTCATCTTGTTTGGACTTTTCTGTGCTTCCTGGACTTGTATGTCTATTTTCTTCACCAGTTAGGATAATTTTCTGTCATTATTTCTTCAAAAAGTTCTTGATCCCCCACTCTCTCTCTTCTCCTTCTGGTATCATTATGATATGAATGTTGGTATGCTTGATATGGTCCCAGAGATGTCTTAAACTATCCTCATTAAATTTTTTTTTCTTTTTGCTGTTTCAATGAGGTGTTTTATGCTAGCTTGTCTCCCAAATCACAGATTTAATCCTCTGCTTCAGCTACTCTGCTGTTGGTTCCTTCTAACTTCAGTTATTGTATCCTTCTTTCTGGACTGGTTCTTTTTTATGTTTCCTATCTCCATTTTTTATGTTTCCTATCCCTTTGTTTAAGTTCTTACTGAATTGATCTATTCTTCCCCTGAGTTCATTGAGCATCCTTATATACAGTGTTTTGAACTCTGCATCTGGTTTATTGCTTGTCTCCATTTATTCAGCTATTTTTCTGGAGTTTTGTTCTGCTCTTTCATTTGGGACATGTTTCTTTGTCTCCTCATTATGCCCCCCTTCCCCCCACTGCTTGTTTCTATGTATTAGGCATATTTGTTATGACTTTCTCTCTTCACAGACTGACCTTATATAGTAGGTATCTTGTGGGGCTCAGTGGTGCAGTCTCTTTGGTCATCTGAGCCAGGTGATCCAGGAGTAAACCTGTGTGGGTTGTGTGTGCTGTCCTGTTGTGGTTGAGCCTTGATTGCTGTTGGCACATCAGGGGGTGGGATTGACCCTGACTGACTGTTAAGGGTGGGCCATGCTTATAGCAGACGAGCTGTTGTGTGGAGGCTGACCCCATGGAGTGGGGTTTGCTTTAGCAGTGTTAGCTGAGTCTGCCCTTTGATTGTAGCATTTGTGGAGCTTGTTGGGTGGTGCTCTGGTGTGGTCTGAAGCTGACCACCAGGTATGTTTGTTCTGGAGTCTCTTGGGAGAGCTGTAGTGCAGGTCAAGGTTGGCTACTGCCTGTGCCCATCCTGGGGCTATCAGGTAGGAGTTACAAAGTGATCTGCACTGCTTGCCACTTGTGATGGGCTTGGAGGTATTTGGGAGTGACTAGTCTGTGAACTGAGGTTGGCTGCCACTAATGCAAGTCTCAGGAACCTTTGGTGGGCACCATGATTTGAGCATAGGCCAGCTACCACTTATGCTGGACACATGGCTGTTTGGTTGAAACTACATTTGAAGGCAAGGCTGGCTGCTGCTTATGCTAGGCTTGTGGCTACCTGATGGGATGCAAGTGAAACTGGCTGCTGCTTGTGCTAGACTTGGGGTAGCTTAGCAAGAGGTATAGGGCACACCAAGGACAGCCAGTGCTTGTTTGATGTTTGTTGACCTTTGAGAGATTTTAGGAAATTCTACAACACAAATCAAGGTAGGTTGTTTGTGTGGAAAAGTTGCTGGAACAGATTCAGCCAAACACACAAATTGGGTGGGGCGGGGTCTTAGGAAATCACTGGGGTAGGGTGAATGGTGCTAGCCAGGGTAATGGAGAACTCGTATTTGGCACCTGTCTGCTCCTAGACTGCTGGGGGCAGGGAAGGCTCAACAAATGAACATTAGATGCTGACCCTGGAGAGAGCTGTGCTGAGTCCTGCCCCTCCAGCCCTCACCTAAGCTAGTCAGTTTAGTTTCTCTCCGTATATTCCTGGTTCTTTTTGAGCTGCTGCCTCTGTGCTGGAGCCTAGAATTTGTGCATTTGTGAGTGAGCGAGTCTGTGTTTGGGCCCTTTAAAACCTGCAGTGCATAGGTCTCAAGCAGCCCTCCCTCTCACTTGGATATAATCCCCACTGGTTTTCACAGCCAGATGTTATGGGGACTCCTCTTCCTGGCACTGGAACCATGGTCTGGGGAGGATGGTGTGGGGATGGGACCCCTTACTCAGCTGAGATATCCCTCCTGATTCTTCTTTTTTTTCCTAATCCTCAACTGAGGATATTTTTCCGTTGATTTTTCCTGAGGTCCTTGGAAGAGAGAGAGAGAGAGGAGAGAGGAGAGAGGAGAGAGGAGAGAGAGAGAGAGAGAGAGAGAGAGAGAGAGAGAGAGAGAGAGAGAGAGACACTGATGTGAGAGAAACACATCAAGTGGTAGCCTCCTGCACATGTGCCCTTGACCAGAATTGAACCCAGGCCCCATTGGCCTGCAGGCCAATGCTCTATTCACTGAGCAAAATGGGCTAGGGCTCCCTTCTGATTCTTAATTGCCACATCATGGCTATGGGGCCAGCCTGTTCTGCAACTCTGCCCCTTCTACTAGTCTTGATGTGGCTTCTTCTTTATATCTTTATTTATAGGACTTCTGTTGTATAATTTAGTTATAATTTTGATGTGATTATGGGCGAAAGTGAGCATAGTATTTACCTACTCTTCAATTTTGACCAAAAGTTTGGCAAAAGGAGGTTTGAGTTAAATTTCTTTTTTCCATGAGAAAATGAAAGGTACTTTTTTGTGGGGGAAGATTTAAAATGAACTGTGGGGGAAAAAAGGAATTTGACTTGATAATGGAGAATGGGAGACATTTCCTGATTCAACTGAATAGGATAGATGCAAAAATTGGTTCTTTTAGTATTTCTGGAATTGTATTATTGTCAATGATAGCTTAGATTATTGTTCAAATATATTTTACTCTTCCCTAATCTTACCTAATCAGAAGAGTATAGTTCCTGGTTCTATTAATGTTGGTGTGGCTCTATGACTTGTTTTGGTCTCAGGGTGGGTGGGGTTTATTTCCTTGCTCCTTGACTTTGTGCTCAATCATGCAGCTTGCTTTAGTCAATGCATATTATCTGTTTTGACTCAAGTATGATTGTAAATGAGCTTGCACTTTTACCATCTCCATGAGTAAAGCTTATTTTGAACTTCCCCTTCATCCTGGACCTCAAAATAAACATAGGCGGAGGAACCTCACCTCAGTGAGGAGCCAAGTCCAGTTGGAGCTACAGCTCAAAACAAAGAGGCCCCATTGAGCCCAGCCTAGGCCATCTAATTCTCAGCAGATATCCACTTATGTTTGTATGTAACAGATTTTTGTGGTTGTTTGTTACTCAGTAATAGCTGACCCATACATTATTATATCTGGTAAACTTGGTAGGATAGCAAAATCTAAGATGAGGAATAGAATCAAGTAAATTCTTCATCTAAGGCAGCGGTTCTCAACCTGTGTGTTGTGAACCCTTTGGGAGTTGAATGACCCTTTCACTGGGGTCGCCTAAGACCATCAGAAAACACATATATAATTACATATTGTTTTTGTGATTAATCACTATGCTTTAATTATGTTCCATTTGTAACAATGAAAATACATCCTGCATATCAGATATTTACATTACGATACATAACAGTAGCAAAATTAATGTTATGAAGTAGCAACGAAAATAATTTTGTGGTTCGGTGTCACCACAACATGAGGAACTGTATTAAAGGGTCGCGGCATTAGGAAGGTTGAGAACCACTGATCTAAGGCATATGGTCATCTGGTGGATTATCTGCACTCTTTTGGGAGTTTCTAGATCAAAACCCTTTTATAACATATCTTGGGCAGTTGAACTTTGTGTTTAGTGTCGAGCACAAGTAGATACTTTAGAATATTTGTTGAATGCCCTAGCTGGTTTGGTTCGGTGGGTAGAGTGTCGGCCTGCAGACTGAAGGGTCCTGGGTTCGATTCTGGTCAAGGGCACATACGTTGGTTGCAAGCTTGATTCCTGATCTTGGTCGGGTTGCATTTGAGAGGCAAGCTAATTGATGTGTCTCCTCACATTGATATTTCTCTCTCTCTGTCTCTCTCTCTCTTTCTTCTACTATCTCTAAAAATCAATGCAAAAATATCCTCAAGCGAGGATTAACTAAGAAAATGTTTTTTGTTGAGTGATTATGACTGAATCAATCCCCAAAGGTCCCAGAAGTCAGAGCAGGGATTCGGGGAGTGGATGCAAAGAATGCAACTGGACTGCTTTGATATTTCTCCCCTGTCCTCCACAGAGGGTCAGTTGACCCACTGTGGGCCAGTTTAACTGAAATCAGAGACTATAGACCTCTAGGGCAGTGATGGCGAACCTATGACACGCGTGTCAGAGGTGACACGCGAACTCATTTTTTTGGTCGATTTTTCTTGTTAAATGGCATTTAAGTATATAAAATAAATATCAAAAATATAAGTCTTTGTTTTACTATGGTTGCAAATATCAAAAAATTTCTATATGTGACACGGCACCAGAGTTAAGTTAGGGTTTTTCCAAATGCTGACACGCCAAGCTCAGAAGGTTCGTGGTCGCTGCCCTAGGGGAATGACTTCCCTTTGTCTCTGTCTTACTCTCTGTTTAGAAGGAAAGTGCTGTTCTGGGCTGGTCAACTTCAGGAACCTGGAGTGGGCTGTGGGGATGAGCGTTAGTGGCAGGTGCCAACTGTGCCCCTTCCTCCTTCCTCTCTGGTTGGTGAGCATGTTCTGCAAGAGTAAGGAGTGACAGGGAAGAGGCACTGGGATGTCCAGCTTTACCTTGGAAAGAGGCAGGGGCAGGGAGCCAAGGCAGGGCCATCTGTCTGGGTGGGAGGCAGGAAAGGTATAGGACACCCAGCTGGCATCCCTTATCTTTTTTTCACTGTGGCCAGAGTAAGTTATTTTATAGCCTAGCCTCTTTATGGCTCAGCAGGGTGCAAGGCAAACAAAGAACATGTTTGCCTTGGGACCCAACTCCCACAAAAGGTGCGCCCTCTCCAGCAGCCCTGCCTGTCACTTAAAGGGCCGCTTGAAAAACCAGAGCCTTACCTGCTGCCCAACCGGAAGTCCTGAGGCCTCACCCTCACACCTCCCTTCATTGAGGCTTTAAAAAGGCTGAAGGTTGCACCGGCCTGGCTTTATTTTCCAGATGATAAAACGGAGGCTGAAATGGTTGTTCCCAAGCTTCTTTACCCTCTGTGCTGTGGGATGTAGTTACATTTCTTTTATCTATTCTTTATAAAATTGGACTTATAAATCTTCTTTAGTAACAAGAATGAAACAAAAAAGGCCTATATTATTATTGCTCAGATAACTGATGTAAACATTCCCCCTTCTCCAAATTCTACTTCTAGAGATTACACCTTTCAACCTTTTTTTACTCCATGAAGGTGATAAATTATTTGATAGTCTTTTAAAAAGTATATAATTTTAACAATTTTAAACTTATGGAGAAATTGCAAGTAGGGATAAAGAACATTAAAAAATACTTTACTGTTGAAAGTATTAAATATAGTATGACATATGTCTCCTTTTCCCTGCATTGACCTCTCCCTGGCCACCACCCCCGCCCCCCCCCCCCCCCCCCCCCCCGCCGCACATGCCCTCACCACCCTAGTGCCTGTGACCATTGGTTATGCTAATATGCATGCATAGAAGTCCTTTGGGTGATCTCTTACCCTCCCTCACTCCCTGCCTTCCTCTAAAGTTTGATGGTCTGTTCGATGCTTTTCTGTCTCTGGATCTATTTATGTTCATCAGTTTATGTTGTTCATTATATTCCACAAATGAGGGAGATCATGTGATATTTATCTTTCTCTGACTGGCTTATATCGCTTATGTCCATCCATGCTGTTGCTAACGGTAAGAGTTCTCTCTTTTACAGCAGTGTAGTATTCCATTGTGTAGGTGTATCAGAGTTTTTAATCCACTCTTCTGCTGATGGGCACTTAGGCTGTTTGCAAATCTTAGCTATTGTAAATGGTGCTGCTATGGACATAGGGGTGCATATGTTCTTTCTATCTGATGTATCTGATTTCTTAGGATATATTCCTAGAAGTGGAATTACTGGGTCATATGGGAGTTCCATTTTTAATATTTTGAGGAAATGCCATACTGTTCTCCACAGTGACTTCACCAGTCTGCATTCCCACCAGCAGTGCACAGGGTCCCCTTTTCTCCACATTCTTGCCAACACTTGTTGTTTGTCATTCTGACAGGTGTGAGATGGTACCTCATTGTCATTTTGATTTGCATCGCTTAGATGATTAATGACTTTGAGCATGTTTTCATATATCTCTTGGTCTTCTGCATGTCCACTTTCGAAAAGTGTCTATTTAAGTCCTTTGCCCATTTTTTTGATTGGATTTATTTTCCTTTTGTTAAGATGCATGAGTTCCCTATAAATTCTGGAGATTAGAACCTTATGGGATATAACATTAGCAAAAATGTTCTCCCATGCAGTGGGCTTTCTTGTTGTTTTGTTGATGGTTTCTTTTGTAGAAGCTTTTTATTTTGATGTAGTCCCATTTGTTTATTTTCTCTTTAGTTCCCATTGTCCTAGGAGCTGTATCAGTAAAGATATTGCTACGACATATGTCTGCTATTTTTCTGCCTATGGATTCTTCTAAGATTTTTATGGTTTCCCATCTTACGTTTAAGTCCTTTATCCACTTTGAGTTTATTTTTGTGTATGTTGTAAGCTGGTGGTCTAGTTTCATTTTTTTGCATGTATCTGTCCAATTTTCCCAACACCATTTATTGAAGAGACTGTCTTGACTCCATTGTATACTTGTGCCTCCTATGTCAAATATGAATTGGGCACAATGGCTTGGGTCTATTTTTGGGTTTTTTGTTCTGTTTCATTGGTCTATATGTCTGTTCATGTGCCAGTACCAGGCAGTTTTGAGAACAGTGGCTTTGTAATATAGTCTTATATCTGGTATTGTGATCCCTCCAACTTTGTTCCTCTTTCTCAAGATTGTTGTGGCTATTGGGGGTCTTTTATTTTTGTTGTTGTTCATATGAATTTTTTGAGAGTTTTTCCTAAGTCTGTGAAATATGCTGTTGGTATTTTAATGGGGATTGCATTTAATTTATAGATTGCTTTGGGTAGTATGGACATTTTAATGATGTTGATTCTACCAATCCACGAACATGGTATATTCTTCCATTTGTTTATGTCTTCCTCTATCTCTTTTTTCAATGTCCTATAGTTTTCTCAGTACAGTTCTTTTACCTCCTTAGTTAAGTTTATTCCTAGGTATCTTTTTTTTTTTTTGGTGCAATGGTAAATGGAATTGCTTTTTTTTGGTTTCTCTTTCTGTGAATTCATTATTGGTGTATAAAAAAACTATAGATTCTTGGGAGTTTATTTTGTATCCTGCTACATTGCTGAATTCATTTATTAAATATAGTAGTTTTTTTGATAGAGCCTTTAGGGTTTTCTATGTACAATATCATGTCATCTGTGAATAATGGCTGTTTTACTTCTTTTCCAATTTGGATGCCTTTTATTTCTTCTTCTTGTCTGATTGCTATGGCTTGTACTTCCAGTATGTCGAACAGGAGTGGTGAGAGTGGGCATCCCTGTCTTTTTCCTGTTCTTTGGGGAAATGGTTTTAGTTTTGCCCATTGAGTATGATGTTGGTTGTAGATTTGCCATATATGGCTTTTATTATGTTGAGGTATGATCCCTCTATTTTCATTTTGCTGTGAGTTTTTATCAAGAAAGGGTGTTGGATTTTGTCAAATGCTTTTTCTGCATCAATTGATATAATCATGTGATTTTTGTCTCTCAATTGGTTCATGTGATGTATTACGTTTATTGATTTGTAGATATTGTACCATCCTTGCATCCCTGGAATAAATCCGACCTGGTTATGGTGTGTGATCTTTCTAATGTAATGTTGGATCCAATTTGCTAGGATTTTGTTGAGGATTTTAGCATCTATGTTCATCAGAGATATTGGCCTGTAGTTCTCTTTCTTTGTACTATCTCTATCTGGTTTTGGGATTAGGGTAATGTTGGCTTCATAGAAAGAATTATGGTAAACTTGGAAGTGTTCTTTCCTCTTGAATTTTTTGGAATAGTGTGAGGAGGATAGGTTTTAGTTCTCTGAATTTTTGGTAAAACACCCCTATGAAGCCATCTGGCCCAGGGCCTTTGTTTGCTGGAAGTTTTTTGATTACTACTTCAATTTCCTCCATATTTATTGGCCTATTCAGATTTTTTGGTTCTTCCTGATTGAGTATTGAAAGTTCATATTTTTTCTAGGAATATGTCCATTTCCTCTAGGTTGACCAGTTTATTTGAATAGGGTTGTTCATATTATTATTATTATTATTATTATTATTATTGTTATTTTTACAGTCCTTTGTATTTCTGTGTGGTCTGTTGTATTTTGCCTCTGTCATTTCTGATTTTTTTTTTTATTTGGGTCCTCTTTCTTTGCTTCTTGGTAAGCCTGGCTAGAGGTTCATAAATCTTGTTTATCCTTTCAAAGAACCAGCTCTTGGTTTCATTGATCTTTTTTATTTTTTTATTTTTTTGTTCTCTATGCCATTTATTTCCACTCTGATCTTTATTATTTCCTTCATTCTGCTCACAGAGACATGAGCTAAATTTAAGTATTTTAGGACAACTGATGGCACTTGAATGGAGACTGGAAATGAGAGGGTAGTAATATGTCAATGTTAATTGCCTGAATCACAATGGTTGTGTTTTGGAAAAGTAGAAGAATGTCCTTTTCTGTCTCTGTCTTTCTTGACTTTCATTACTTGGACACATTTCAATATTACAGGCCAGTTATTTTGCAGCATGTCCCTCACTGTGTTATTCTGACATTTGCTCCAAATTGGATTAATCTTCATACACCCTTGGCAGAAATTTCACAGAAGCAATGCTGTGCTCTCCTCTCATCCTGTCATGAGCACACGATTTCAGTTTGTAATGCTAGTGATGGTGGTCATTTTGAACATTTGATTAAGTGGCAGCTTCTAGATTTCTCTACTACAAAGTAACTCCTTTTCTATTTGTATTTAAGGTATTTTGTGGTGAGATACATTGAGGCCATGTAAATATCCCATTCCTCAAACTTTCACTTTATTCATTCATTTATTTATGTAAGAATAGACTCATAAGTTTTTATCTTATCCAGTGGGTTATTATCTAATACTATCAATTATTTTAATGCTCACATTGTCCCAGATTTGGCCAGTGAGGGCCCCTTCAAGCTGGATTCTGGGTCTTTTTAACATGCCCTGTCATTCGGAGAGCACTTCATATTTTTAGCTCCCAAAGACCTCTTGGGCTCATCTTGCATTTTATCTATGCCATGAATTGTTCAATGGAGAATGGCATTTAGAAACCAAATATGGGTGCTTCAAGTGATCATTGCTATTGGGATGTCACTGCTTCTGGCTCTCTCAGAGCAAAGAGGTTGTGTGTGTGTGTGTGTGTGTGTGTGTGTGTGTGACAATTACATCTCTCTGTATATATATTGAAAATCACAAGTTCATACTAATACCTTCAATTCTAACTCAGATCACACAGTTCATTCTAATTTTCTCCCTTTCAATATTTGTAACTGCTCTTGCCATCAGTGAGAAAACTGGCTCACGTTATCCTTAATATATTTGCTTGACTCTGTCAAACCCTGTATGGAGCTGCTCTTCCATAGCACAACCCCACCCACCAGCACCTCACTCTGCTTGATTCTGCTATGCCCCCTGGGCTTTTCCAATCTCTCATGTGGATATTCTCTTCATTGTATTTGGGCTTTAACTCCCCATGTTTGGCCACCAACCCCCATACCCAACATGGACACTCTTTTTGTCCTATTCCAGCTCTGACATGCCATCCTACCTATGTGCATATACCCCTCTCCCACCTGGTCCTGAAGCCACCTCATCGGCGTCTGTGGGGAAATCCTCTAACTCCTCTTGCATTCCAACTCTGCTCATATTCACTGGGACTCCCTAACCCCAGAATCCCCCTCATGGGATACCATCTTGCTCATCCCACCTAATGGCTTTTGGACTGAATTATTCCTGCATCATAGAGGTATTTGGAACCAATTCCAGATATGAATATGGATATTTGGAGGGGTAGGAAAAGGAAGAGAAATACCAGAAATTTTTATTTGAGCCTTGGCCAGTGTGGCTCAGTTGGTTGGAATGTTGTCCCATATACCAAAAAGTGGTGGGTTCAATTCCCGGTCAGGCTACATACCCAGGTTGTGGGCTTGATCCTCCATCAGGGCTCGTATGAGGTGAGGAGAACCAATCAATGTTTCTCTCTCACATTCATGTTCTCTCTCTCTCTCCCTCTCTATTTCTCTCCTTTCCCTTCTCTCTCAAATCAATAGAAACATAAAAATTGAAACATTTTAAAATGCACACAAACCACAGAAAGTAGTGCAATAACCACCAAATACCCATCCCCTGCATTCAACAATTACCCAAGATTTTTAAGCAAGTTCCCTCTTTTCTTTTTTTTAAAATCCTCACCCTAGGATATCTTCCCATTGATTTTTGAGAGAGTGGAAGAGAGGGAAAGACAGAGAGATATCCATGTGAGAGAAACACATCGATTGGTTGCCTCCTGCATGCACCCTGACCAGGGCCCAGGCTGGGGAGGAGCCTACAACCAAGGTATGTGCCCTTGACTGGAATTGAACCCAGGACCCTTTGGTCCACAGGCTGATGCTCTATCCACTGAGCCAAACTGGCTAGGGCCTGAGCAACTCCTTTTAACAGTTTCAGTTTGGATTCTGTTGGTTAACTCTTAAAGCACAATAATGTGTATACCACCATTTGTTATCATTTTTATCATTTTAAGGCATTATCTATTCACTCAGCAGTTAAAGTGACAACTTTTCTTACTTACATGACCCTATCCTCTATTGCTGAGGAGCAGGATATTTACAAAGACTCACTCTGTCTATACTACCATGAAAGTACTATTAATTGTAAAGAAAGTGTAATTAAAAATATTTTTATTGATTTCAGAGAGGAAGGGAGAAGGAGAAAGATATAGAAACATCAATGATGAGAGAGAATCATCATGGATAAGCTGCCTCCTGCACACCCCCGACAGGGGATTGAGCCCATAACCTAAGCATGTGCCCTAACCGGGAATTGAACTGTGACCTCCTGGTTCATAGGTCGATGTTAACCAGTGATCCACACCAGCCAGACAAAAGTATAATTTTTTGACCAGTGAAATGCATGGGCATTAGCCCATCACTGCATTTTTTTTTTCTTCTGGGAAATGAGTTCCTTGGTCAGAAGCATTGTGTGGGTGAACAGGATGGTGAATAGAGAAGAATTCTGTGAGTTAATAGATGGTGATGCTGGAAGATCATAAGGAAGGCAAATCTACCTCCAGAATAAGTGTCAGGTCACATGCTCTCCCTGATGAAGAGGTACGAGGTAACCAGCCTGCCAACAGGTGGCTGGTCAGTCTCCCAGGAAATGATGTCATATTGGGGACCCCAGGATGAGCACTGCTATTGTCAGGACGGGCACTTAGTAACACAGGCCACTGCGTCTGTCTTGGAGAAGGAAAGGTCATGCTGCTGAGCCCACTCACATTCTCCATTAGTATCCTCATTCTATTGAGCCCACACGCAAACACCAGGGTGTCTGGGGAAAGAGGCTGGTTGATGCCCATGTGATAGATCACCTTGTGTGCTGGGTTAGCATTCTTATGGGCACAAATGCACTCACTCGCTGAGAAGTGCATCCATGTGTTCTTTTGAGAGCTTGCTATCAACTCTGTAGTCACTGAGGCACTAGTCACCTGGCTAATGTATAGCTGCTGCCCTTGCACTACCATTAGATCAGCATTGATTTCTGTAAGGAAGGATGGGACTTAATTGGAAAGTCTGTGAGGAGGATTCTCTGAAAGGTTGGGGGCCCCTAGGGGGGCCTTGCCAAAGGCGGCAGCCCCTGCCTTGACTTTTCCAAACAAGTCCAAGCCCCTGGGTGTTTTACTGGAATCTCTATGTTTAGTCTTTAGACTCAACCATGTAGAAGCATGTGCTTTCTCAAGGTTGCTTACCCTTCTGATTGTATCCAGAGGTTAATTGTAGTTCACGCTGTTGTTACAATAAAGGCCTAAGGAGGCAGGCGAATGAGTCTGTCTGGTTCTTTTAGCCAGGCAGTCCCTTAGCCCTCTCTTTCACAGAAATGTGTGTCAGAGTAATCATTCATCTGTCTCTCAGGTCTGCTGGTCAGTCCCAGCAAATGGTGCCCTGTGTGAGAACCAAGGAACGCAATGAGACACAATGGAACCCTCAAAACCGAAGAGGAAGAAAACAAAAGTAACTGTGCAGTAAGTCACTGGAGCCGCTTGGGATTTCCAAGTTTGAGGGAATTCTTTCTCAGATAAGGTTTCATAATGGGACAACAGTTGTCCACAGAACAGCAGCAATATATCACAGTGCTGAAACATTTATTAAATGCAGGTGGTGCCTCTGTTACAGAAGAACAACTAAAAAGCTCATTACAAATTGTTATAATTTATAATCTTTGGTTCCCTGATGCTGGGATGCTAGACCTTAATCTCTGGGAACAAGTGGGCAGGAATTTAAAGAGAAATCAGACCCAGGGAAAACGAGTGCCCTTATCATCATTAACTATGTGGGCTCTTGTTCAAGCTGCACTGTGCCCACTTCATATTGAAGACCAAAAGCCTACAGAGTGACAGGAGGATTTACCACCACCCACTCCTCTTGAAGCAGAGCCTATAGAGCCTGTAATGCCTAAAGCCCCGCTGCTGGAGGAAATACTTTCTGATCCTCCACCTCTGGTGTGGGAAGGCTCATCAACTAGATCTTCGATTATGGGGTCCTGTGTCAGGCAGGCCATGTTAGAAGGCTTGCCCAGTTATACAAGATCAACAAGGTAATAGAATTTATGAGCCACTCTCTTTTAATACCTTTAAAGAAATAAGGAAAAGTGTTAGAGTAAACGGGGCTAACAGTCCATTTACAAAAGGACTCCTTACTGCCTCGTCTGAAAACTATCACATGACTCCTTGGGACTGGCAGATTTTAGCCAAAACAGCTCTGGACGCCAGTCAATATCTATTATGGAGAGCAGAATATGATGAAATCTATGAACAACAGGCTACTTGTGTGTGTTCACTGGTGACCCCACCTAGGAGCCCTCTGGGCCACCTTCTGGCTGTTAGTCCTGGGCACTATAAAACATCTTCTGAAAGATCCATGGAAAGGACTCTGATTTATTAAGTCTTGTCTGTAGGTTGTGCCTGCCTATAAATATTGTACATAGAGTGTCTCTGTTGATTGTTGTTTGGTTTAATCTGTTTAAAGATGGGACATATTTCACTTTGCTAAGGGCTCCAGCTACTTGTAGCAGGCTGAACACATGGCAGGGATTGCAGGAACTTCCCAGCAGCTGCCAAGAATTCCTGCTTTCCCTCTCAAGGTAGAGCCGCTGGAAACTCTTAGCTAGTAGAAGTTCTTATCTGTCTGTAATGTAACTTGGTTACTGATTGGTGTTCTTTGCTGTGCTAGGTTAGTATGAAATAAGATTCTAAGGCTAATATCCCAGTCAACCCTACTCATTCATTTACTGTAGGGTGTTCTTTTTTTTTTTTTTTTTGGTTTTGTTTCTGTTCTTTTTAATTTAATTTAATTTAATTTAATTTTTAAATTACATCTTTATTGTTCAGATTATTACAGTTGTTCCTCTTCTCCCCCCCGCCCCCCATAGCTCCCCTCCACCCGGTTCCCACCCCACCCTCTGCCCGTACCCTCCTCCCCACTGTCCTCATCCATAGGTGTATGATTTTTGTCCAGTCTCTTCCTGCACCTCCACACCCCGTTCCCCCTGAGAATTGTCAGTCCACTCCCTTTCTATGGCCCTGATTCTATTATATTCACCAGTTTATTCTGTTCATCAGATGATTTATTCACTTGATTTTTAGATTCACTTGTTGATAGATATGTATTTGTTGTTCATAATTTTTATCTTTACCTTTTTCTTCTTCCTCTTCTTAAAGAATACCTTTCAGCATTTCATATAATACTGGTTTGGTGGTGATGAACTCGTTTAGCTTTTTCTTATCTGTGAAGCTCTTTATCTGACCTTCAATTCTGAATGATAGCTTTGCTGGGTAAAGTAATATTGGTTGTAGGTTCTTGGCATTCATCACTTTGAATATTTCTTGCCACCCCCTTCTGGCCTGCATAGTTTCTGTTGAGAAATCAGCTGACAATTGTATGGGTACTCCCTTGTAGGTAACTAACTGTTTTTCTCTTGCTGCTTTTAAGATTCTCTCTTTGTCGTTTGCTCTTGGCATTTTAATTATGATGTGTCTTGGTGTGGTCCTCTTTGGATTGCTTTTGTTTGGGATTCTCTATGCTTCCTGGACTTGTAAGTCTATTTCTTTCAAGAGGTAGGGGAAGTTTTTTCATTATTTCTTCAAACAGGTTTTCAATATCTTGTTCTCTCTCTCCTTCTGGCATCCCCATAATTCGGATGTTGGTATGCTTGAAGTTGTCCCAGAGGCTCCTTATACTATCTTCATATTTTTGGATTCTTTTTACTTTTTGTTTTTCTGGTTGGGTGTTTTTTTGCTTCTTTGTATTTTAAATCTTTGACTTGATTCTTGTGATCCTCTAGTCTGTGGTTGGATGTCTGTATAATATTCTTTATTTAAGTCAGTGTATGCTTAATTTCTAGTTGGTTCTTTTTCATATCCTCGAGGATCTCACTAGATTTATCGAGGGTCTCACTTAATTTATTGGTGGTTTCTAGAAAATTCTTGAAAAACCTTAAAAGTGTGGTTTTGAACTCTGTATCCAGTAGTTTGCTTTCCTCCATTTCTGTCATTTGTGACCTGTTTCTTTGTCTCCACATTTTGTATGCTTCCCTGTGTTGACAGAGTGGCTTTCTGTGCTAGGTGCCCTATAGGGCCCAGTGGCTCAGCCTCCCCAATTACCTGAGGTGGACACTCTTGGTACACCCCTTTGTGGGCTTTGAGCAGAGTTTTGTTGTTGTTAACCTTGATTGTTGTAGGTATCACTGGGAGGAATTGACCTCCAGGCCAATTGGCTGTGAGAATCAGCTGTGTCTACGGTGGGAGTACTTCTGTGCTGGAGACACTCTTATGGGGCAAGACTTGCTTGAGTGGGGTTTTGGTGCTCACTGAGTCTGCCCACTGAGTGTGTCCCTTATAGATCTGAGGAGTTGTAATCTGGATGGTTCCACTCTGACCACTGGGAACACTGGCTCTTGGATCTCTAAGGAGGTGCTAATTTAGCCTCTGCCTGAGTCTACCCAGCAGGAGCTATGGAGAGATCTGCAGATTCCTCTTCTTTGTTTGGGGTTTGGAGGTGCCCAGATGAGGCCCAGCTGTGAAGCAATGCAAGCTGCTGTGGGGCGTTGGGCCTTCTTTTGGATGTTCTGGGTCTCTCTGACCCAGCATCCTCAGTTGCCAGCCCTTTTCGCTTGTGCCTCCGTGTCTCTGCACTTTACTTCCGCACCTCGTCTGAGTCTCAGTGTGCTTTTCTCTTTCCTTCTAGTTGTCGAATTTCCACTCAGCCAGCCTTCCTGTGGTTCTGGATGATGTCCGTTATGTCTTTTAGTTGTATTTTTGAAGTGGTTGTGCGAGGCAGCAATTTCAGGTGTTTACCTATGCCTCCATCTTGGTGTTTTTTTTTCCATTTTGTTTCTGTTTTTAAAAGCTCTTCTTATATAGAAGATTTCATATTGTTAGTCTACTCAAAAAGAGAAAAATAATTACTTAAAAACCTCCAAGTATTTATCCTAGAGGGCTGGAGCTACAGAAGTACCTTGAATAGGCTGCAGAAGCAGCAGCAGGGTTAAGGGGGCACTCTTCTTGTAAAGAAAAAAAATTGTAGTTTTACACCAAAGCCGTTAGAGGCCCAGGAGTTACTGCGGTCCTGGAACCAAACCTTGAAGCCTGCTATCTCCCCACATACACACTCACCCTTTCTCCAGACTCCTGAGAGTTGTCAAGGTCATGTTATCTCTGTTATGCTTCTTAAGAATCAATATATATTAAACCCTAATATGCAAATAGACCGAATGGCGGAACAACCAAATAACTGGTCGCTATGACATGCTCTGACCACCAGGGTGTGTGTGGGGAACATGGTGGGTGTTGGCAGCAGGTAACAGAGTGAGAACATAGTGGGCATCAGCCACAGCAGGATGGTGGAGCAGGTGAGTGGGGGCACCAGACCAAGGCTGGGTGCCGATTGCCGTCATCGGGACAAGCATCTGGTGGTTACTGAAAATTCTTTGCTCCTGTGAGCCGTGGTCCCGCCTGGCACTTGCACCTGCTGCTGGCCCCAGAGCCACTGCTCACACCCGCGGCCAGTGCCTGGCGCTGGCCCTGATCACTCAGTGCTGTCAGTGGGTGTGAGCATCAGCTGCTGGCCCCGATCTCCCCTGAGAGCCTTTCCACCTCCCCCTGCTTCTGAAGGGTAATGGGGCAGCAGGCGCCACTCACACCTGCTGTTGGTGCCTGCCCCAATCACTCCTCAATGTCAGCAGGTGCGAGTGGGACAGGCGCCATTAGCTCATGGGAGAGGTGGCATGGGAGCGGGGCTGCCAGCAGACAGGGGACTGGGGGCTGTGGCAGGGGGGGGCCAGGCAGGGAGGATGGGCTGAGGCCCGCCCACTACAGCCTCTTGGCTCAAAGTTCCTTTCAATGTATGAATTCGTGCACTGGGTACCTAGTATGACTATATTTTTCATTGGAAAAATAAGCCTATTTCTAAAAGTAAAGAAAAAAAGTTTTTCTTGTATTTGCCTAAGAAGCAAAGGTTATATCTATATCTATATCTATATCTATATCTATATCTATATCTATAGCTATATCTATATCTATATCTATATCTAATTATTAAAATAATTAAGTTGTGTTAATCAGGAACTTGAATACTTTAAATGAATAAATTACTTAATACTGTTTAATAATAATAATACATAATCTTTTAGTCTAACATATTTGACTACCTTCCCAGGGTTTGAATTTTAAGAAATGTATTCTTGACCTAGAATTGTCTTCAGATCATTCCAATAGGCTCTAGAATGCCTCAAGTGTTTGCTTTCTCTCTCATGAAGGAAAAATATCTACTTAAGGTACATGAAAACTTTGTCACATATTAATAACTATGTTATGCTTTCATTTATAGCTTTAATTGTTATTCTGGAATATTGTGTTTTACAGAAAGGACAAGATCTCATGTCATTTGCATTACTCTATAAAGTATCTGAATTTATAGAAATACTAGAGGCCCGGTGCACAAAAATTTGTGCACTAAGGGGAGTGGGGGGGCCCCTCAGCCAGGCCTGTGCCCTCTTGCAGGCAGTCTGGGACCCCTCGGGAGATAACAATCTGCTGGCTTAGGCCTGCTCCCGGGTGGCAGAGGGCAGGCCCAATCCCTAGGTGCAGCCCCTGGTTGGGCTCAGAGCAGGGCCAATTGGGGAGTTGGGGCACCACCCCCTGTCATGCACAGAGCAGGGCGGATTGGGAGGTTGTGATGCCACCCTCAGTCATGCTCAGGGTAGGGCCGATTGGGGGGTTGGGGCGCTGCCGCCTGTCACACTCAAGGCAGGGTCGATGGGGAGGTTGCGGCAACACCCCATGTCACACGCAGAGCAGGGCCAATCAGGGGGTTGGGGCGTTGCCCCCTGTCATGCACAGAACAGGGCCCATCAGGGGGGTTGGGGCTTCGTACCCTGTCACGCACAGAGCAGGGCTCATCAGGGGGGGGAGGAGCTCCCCTCTGTCACACACAGAGCAGGGCGGATCAGGGGGTTGGGGTGCCGCCACTGTCACACTCAGGGCAGGGCCGATGGGGAGGTTATGGCTCTACCCCATCACACACAGAGCAGGGCCCGTGTGGGGGGGGGGGCACCGCCCTCTATCACCACCAGAGCAGGGCCAATCAGGGGGTTGGGGCACCACACCCTGTCACACACAGAGCCACAGGGCGATCAGGGGGTTGGGGAGCTCCCCCCTATCAGGCACAGAGCAGGGCTGATCAGGGGGTTGGGGCACCTCCCCTGTCACGAAGAGAGCAGGGCCAATAGGGAGGTTGTGGCCTGCCCCCTGTCACACACAGAGCCGCAGGGCAATCAGGGGGTTTGGGCGCTGCGCCCTGTCACGCTGATCCTGGTGTCAGGAGGCCTCTCATCTCCGCTGATCCCGGTGCTGGGAGGCATATTACCCTTTTACTATATAGAATAGAGGCCTGGTGCATGGTTGGGGGCTGGCTGGTTTGCCCTGAAGGGTGTCCTGGATCAGGGTGGGGGTCCCCACTGGGGTGCCTGGCCAGTCTGGGTGAGGGGCTGAGGGCTGTTTTCAGGCTGGTGGGTGACTGAAGCTCCCAACTGCTGCTTTTTTTCTTTTTTTAAATTTTTATTCTGGGCCAGCTTTAGCTCTGGCTCCAGCTCTGAGGCCTCTGCTGCTGAAAGCAGGTATCTGGTTTGTTTGGGTTCTATAATCCCGAAACACTGTATCAACTCCAGCTCTTAGATCCTGGCTGGCTGAAAGCGGGTTTCTGGGGTTTTGTTTAGCTTCTATATTTGTTACAATGTTTCAAACTGCAAGCTCAGAGGCCGGCAATGCAGGCGGGGAACGTTGGAGTCCTCCGTCACTGAAGCAAGCAAGCCACATGTTAGCTTCCAGCTGCCTGGCTGCCGGCTGCCATCTTGGCTGGCAGTTAATTTGCATATCACCCTGATTAGCCAATGGGAAGGGTAGTGGTCGTACACTAATTACCATGTTTCTCTTTTATTGGGTAGGATTAGCATGAAAAATCAGAAGAAACAACAATTTTATTATAAAGCTGAATAAATCGAAAATAATCATATAGTTTTTGTAGCTTTTGTTGAAAGTATTGCTAATTCTTAACCTTTTTGTTTTTCAGATATAAGGAAGCATTTTTAAAGCAACTTGGTAAATTAACTACTTCTCTCAGCAGGCAGTCTGGCCTGTGGTAATCTGACTAATACTACCGTGCCTTCCCTCCCTCCGTGTAAGCAGAATAAGCGGTGGGACCCTTCTGCTGAGGCATTCCATTGGGCTGTTTGTCTAGGAAATCATGCCCATTTGACGGTCCTAGGGGCCAACAGGTTATAGATTGAAGCTCACATTGTCATTTGCAAGCTAACCACATTGACATTCCGGTACACCGTGTGTCTAATGCTAGTTACATCGGTTATGCAGACATACCTGAGGTATAGACTGAGGGAGGGATGAGTTCCCCATGACCTCAAGTACTAGGCTTGCCAGTTCAGGAAACTTTATGGAGATTAGGCCATGTTTTCAGCCCTTTAAAATTATGGCACAGTGACTGCCAGAACCCCTGGCCACTATAGTATAACTTTTACTAATAATCTTCCTGATAATAGCCTGACTTACACCACTCACCCATGTCTTTGGTATGGGCCCCTATCTACTAATCAGCCACAGTTCATTTTTTCTAGTACAGGTGGGAGAAGGAGCTTACTCTGCAATCTGTATTACCACCCAGAATATTACCTCATTGAACACCAGCACTATTACGGTAGGAGACAAGCAGAAATCCTGATAGTTGTCAATCTCACCAGGAAATGGCAAGGCTTGTCAGCTTTTGAAGTCTTAGAAGGGGCATTAAGCTAATTATGGCCCAAAAGAGTTTTGGGAATGCTCATTGCAGCCATTATCTCAGCTGTTGTTATTCTTACTACCGCCAGTGTCGCTGTGGTGGCCCTTTCTGAATCTGTGCAGATGGCCACATTTGTAGACAATATGGCCTATAATGTAACTAGGGAATTCACTGTACAGCAGCACATAGATAAGAAAATGTTAGCTAGACTACAGGCAGCAGAGGCAGCCGTTGAATATATGGGGGAAAGACAGACTGCTATAGCATACAGGCCAGTGCTTAACTATGATCAGGGGCATAAGCACATTTGTATCCCCCTTTAAGATGGAACAGTCGTCGCCATCAGTGGATTGATGTCAAAAAGCATCTATGGGGAGTCTTTCGTGATAACCTTATTGAAGAAGTAAACATATTGCAAAGGCAGATTAAAGAGTCCTTACTTGCTATCAATGAACATGAAAAACAGACTACTGCTTGGAATACGGTAAAGGAGCATTTGGAGTAGATAGACCCCACCACATGGTTTCCTAGAATCAATTGGTACCTGATTGGACTAACCATTACTGTCACTGTAATTCTCTTTGTTTTTCTTATAGTCTATAAAATCAGAACTCAAGCAGTGAACTGCCTCGTGGACCCAGACATTCCAAAGCAGAAAGTTCACTGCCTCCCTCTGTCTTCTGCAGCCAGAAAAACAAAAAGTGGGGAGATGTGGGGAAGCATGGGACTTGACTGGAAAGTCTGTAAGGAGGATTCTCTGAAAGGTCGGGGGCCTCTAGGGGAACCTTGCTGAAGGCAGCAGCCCCTGCCTTGACTTTTCCAAACAAGCCCGATCCCCCAGGGTGTTTTGCTAGAATCTCTATGGTCAGCCTTTAGACCCAACCTTGTGGAAGCATGTGCTTTCTCAAGGATAGTTAGCCTGTTGATTGTATCTAGAGGTTAATTTTAGTTCAAGCTGTTGCTACAATAAAAGCCTAAGGAGGCAAGTGAATAGGGCTGTCTGATTCCTTTAGCCAGGCAGTCCCTTAGCCCTCTCTTTCACAGAATGTGTGTCAGAGTAATCCATTGATTCGTCGTTCAGGTCTACTGGTCAGTCCCAGCAGATCTATACTTTTTGCCACCTTTCCATCCTGGCAGAGTGGACAGTAGGTATGCAGGAGGCAGTTCTGGCTTCTGGAGCATCTTCCTTCCCCCATGTCCTTTAGGTTGACCCTTAATGCGACCATAGGCTGTAACAGTCTGCTCCTAGATGGCCCCAGCACACCCTACAGGACCCTGAGTCACCAGGTCCATGTATGTGTACTGTCTGCAGCTGCAGGCGGAGGGAGAGGCAACCCTGGGCAGGGAGAGGCTGTGAGTCTGAGTGGCTGGCTCCTGAACTTCCTCGTGCCTTCAGAAGCTGCTCAATCCTGCTCTCATTTGTACCACTTCCACCAGGTCACAGAGTGCTGCTTGTATGCCCAACTTTATTCTGAGGGCCACATGGCACCAACTCTGCTGTGGGCAGCTCAGGTTGTGCCATCAATTTCTGGAAACCTCCCTTAGGTGCCAGGGAGGTTTTTCCTGCTTAATAAGCAACTGTTATCAGTATTCTGGGCCGTACTATCTGTAGATGTTTGATGATTAAGGTCTCTGTACACTACACTATGACAGAAAGCTGGAGAACAGATAAAGCCTGAGAGAGGACATTGACTTTGTACTGCTACCCTTGCCACGTGAAAGCAGCTGCTGTAGAGGGAAAGAAGCATGAGCCAGATAAATAGCTGCGTACGAAGTGCCAGGGGCGGTTAAGTTGTTCTATATCACATCTGGACAGGTGGCTAAAATTGGAGTCAACACCTGATGAAATTGATAATAATTCACAGTCATTCTCCAGGATTCAGCAACTTGCTTCACAGGCTAAAAAGGTGAGTCAAGTGGGAATATGATAGGCACCCCATCCCTGCATCTTTGAAGTCTTGATGATGTCATGGATCTCTGAAATTAACCCCAGGATGAAGTAATGCTGGTTTATTATTGAGTAGAGAGAGAAAATTCCAGGCTCCTGGTTGGCTCACCATTTCCTTCATCGCATGTCTCTGTTTTACTGTTAATGTCAATTATGCTGGGTTCACGCAAAGAGTTCTTGCAAATCTGGAAATATCATTATTCTTCACTTACATTGGATGATAGTATAGCTGAGAATAGAGTTTTCGGTTCATGGTATATTTCCCTGAGCCTTAAAATATGTTTCCATCATGCCATAGTCTTCCATCACCCTAGCTTGCTGATAATTCTCATCCTTTTCTTTTTGTACGCAACTCTCTCTCCCCTCCCCCCAATTGTGGATCATTTTAGATTCTTCTCTCTATCCTTGGTGTTCTAAAATATTACAGTGACCTGTCTAGGACAGCACCTCGAGGGCCCTTTCAATCTCCATCCCTGGGAATGGCTCCTTTATTGTTGAGAATTTCTTGTGCTGGCTGATCTTTTTTTAGAGTCCTCATAAGTCCATCCTCCAGCATTGCTCTCTGCCCTCCTTGCCCAGGACGCTGGATGGTCCTTTGCTGCCTGGATTCCAGGTGGATTTGGTCAATGACAGGAACCCATAGGTGACTGGAAGTGGGAGAGGGTTGGTATTCTTCTCTCCTACTTCCCTTGCTTCAATGCGGAGTCTCTGGTGGTGGCATGCCTCCAGGCTACCGCAGTGCCTGGCTCTGATGACAGTTTTCAACCTCGCTGTAGGGTGGTAACTGCTTCTAGCGTCTGGGTGCCTCCCCATTTCCTGTATTTTACCTTAACCCTGTATGTTATTATCCCATTAATGTTTATTCATTTGACTTTCTGGGGCTGAATTCTGTTCCTTGCTTAGGCTGCTACCTTTCATTTCATGATTCTTCCTGTCTTGAAATTTTATCAAGCAGGTAATAGATCATTTGCATTCATTGTCTATGTCTTTTATTTTTGCTTCCATGTTTTTGTGTTTTTGCTCTATATTTTGAGACATATCCTTACCTTGTCCTCTCATCCCATCCACTAAAACACTTTTCATATGTATATATAGTGGCCAGATTATTATGACCACCTGACGTTTGTAGGCAAATTAGCTATAATTTCACGCTGAAGTTGCTAGAGGGCCAGACCATTATAAATAGGGAAGCAGGTTGTTTACCACGACAGTAGAAGTGTTTGTTTTCTGAAGATATGGCTAAACAACGCGATTTAATGCCTTTAAACATGAGCTATATTTGAACGTGAGTGACCAGATTATTATGACCACCCCATCAGTACTTCATTGGGCCACCTTTTGCCTTCAATACTGCGGTGATTCTTCTTGGCATCGACTCCACGAGATGTTGAAAGGTAATGTGAGGAATCTGACACCATGCCTGATGAAAAGCACTGTCCAGTTCTGTGAGATTTGATGGTTATGGAACCAGCTGCCTGATGGCTCTTTTAACTTTGTCCCACATATGCTCAATTGGATTGAGATCTGGTGATTGTGGGGGCCACCTAAGCAAGTTAAAGTCTCCTTCATGTTCTTGAAACCACTCCTTCACAATAAGAGCACCGTGGAATGGCGCATTGTCTTGTTGGAAGAAGCCATCTCCATTGGGATCCGCCATCAACATGGTAGGATGAACCTGGTCAGCAATGATACTTAGGTATGTTGTGTTATTCAGACGGTGTTCCACACAAATTAAAGGGCCCAAATCATGCCAGGAAAACATGCCCCAAACCATAACACTGCCCCCACCAGCTTGAAGGGTTGTACTCATGCGTGTGGAGTGCATGCTTTCATGCTGTTTCCGCCAAATTCTCACTCTGCCATCTGCATGATGCAACTGGAAACGTGATTCATCAGACCAGATGACTTTTTTCCAATGCTCGACTGTCCAATCCTTGTGTTCCTATGCTAATTGGAGACATTTTATCTTGGTAACTGCAGACAACAAAGGTGTTCGAACAGGCTTTCGGCTTCCATATCCCATATGATGCAGTGTACAGTTAATTTGCCTACAAACGTCAGGTGGTCGTAATAATCTGATCACTCTCTATATATACATATATACATACATATATGTATATATATATATGTATATATATATATATCCCATGTTCAAAGGTTGTTAAATCGCGTTGTTTACCCATATCTTCAGAAAAAAATCACTTCTACTGTCGTGGTAAACAACCCGCTTTCCTATTTATAATGGTCTGGCCCTCTAGCAACTTCAGCGTGAAATTATAGCTAATTTGCCTACAATCGTCAGGTGGTCATAATAATCTGGCACTCAGTGTATATATAACACTTTCTATGTTAAACACAAAACCTCAGCAATCATGTTTAATTGTCAAGGGTCTTTTTCTTGCTTTCTTGGTTTGTTGTTTCCTAGTAGTGTGCTCTCGTTCTATGGAATCAACAACTCCTCTAATCTCTTAAAGTTCTGTCCTGTGCCTGGAGTTATTTCAGTTTCTTTTAAGGTCGATCACTATTGTTATTCATTCTGACCCACCTCTCTTGTGCTGTAGATTTCCTAGCGTATGGGATGCTTTCACTCTCCATTCACAGGACTGGGAATTGGTGAGTTTTCCCGAGGAGCTGTCCAGGTTGTTCATTGCTATGGGTCTTGCAGGAGAAAAGCAGGGCAGCTGCCGGGGGGATGTCTGTGTGGTGGGCAAACTTGTCAGTGTCCCTTAAAATGAACAAAGGGAGGGTTAGGGACATTTCACAGAGGGCTGGTTGTATGGACTGGGTCTCCAGGAATGAGTGGTTTTCCAAGTGGAAAAGGAGCTCAGTGAGTCCGTGTGAAAGGCAATGGTATTCCCTAAAATGAAAGAGTTTAGAGGAGAAGGTGTCTGGGGAAGGTGCCCTAGAAGGACTTAAGGACAAATAAAGACAGGCTGATTTTAGAAGCTCACCGTGGATGAGCACCTGGGGCCCATCAGGACCACGTTGGAGGAGTTCAGGTGAGAGGTGTGGGTCCTGCCCTGCAGCCAGCGAGTTTCAAACTAGAGTAGCCAGGACTGCTCCAAGCTGGGGAGGTGGAAACTTAGGGAGGTGGACAAGCACAGGACACAGGAGTCCTAACAACAGACAGATCTCCAGGACGTGCTTCCTGCTGGGGCTGTGCCAGCAGCTGTTCGCATCTCACCTCACTTCTCCTCATAAAAGCCCTTAAGGTGGATTTTATTATTAATGCCCTTTTACAGAAGCGACTATGAGGCTTGGCGAGTTGGCTCCCAAGCTCACCACACTGGCCTTCAAGGTAGTGACAGCACAGTAATTGCCAGCAAAGGGGCTGGTTGGGGCCACCCCCTTTCCTGACCCTCAGCTTTCTCATGGGCCAAGGAGAATACTGACCTTGAGAGCTGTTGAGGGCCAAACATGCCTGAGGGATTAGTGTGCCCATTCCACTCCAAGGTGATTGACGTGGAACATTCCCAATGGGACAGGAAGTGAGGTCCCTCACTAAGCTGTTGAGGGTCAATGTCTAGGTCAGACAAAGCCCGTTTTATGGTGCAGGGAAAAGCCTCCTGAGCCCTTTCCCAGAGACTGCAGCACGCTGCCTGGCCGGCTGGCAGGCCAGCAGGGCGGGGGAAGGACCTCCTAGCTTCTTGCTTGTGTGCTTGGCTTTCTTGGGTAGCTTCCCTGGCTCCAGTTGTGCTGCCGCCAGGGTGTGCTCTTTCCTTCCGCAGCACCTTGAGCTCCTGCCGTGTTGGTTCAACTAGGAAGGTCTGCTGTGAGCAGCTCCCTTCCCCTCTTAGGAAGGGAGCAGGAGCTTGGACTGTGGGTTAAAATCTCAGCGCCACCATCTATAAGTTGGGTGGCTGAGACAAGTGACTTCATTTCTTTGAGTCTCAGTTTTCTTATCTGTGAAATGGGCTGACCATACTTTCCCAGGTCGGGGATGAGGGTGGAATTAGAGCAGGTTCTTCCCCCTAGAGAGCCCTTCACTACTCTCACCGCCCTCTCACCTCCTCTGCTGCGCTCTGACCCACGGGGGCTAGGGCTCAGGTCCAGGACTCTGTGCCCTGGGCAGTGGTTCTCAAACATGTTCACGTGCCAGCCTGCCTTGCTGGGTTGGTCGCAAGCCTCGGAGGCTGCAGGCAGCTCAGCCCACACAGGGCCCCAGGTGGAGCAGGTTAGTTCTTTCCCGCACAGAGAACAGGTGTCTATCGCTGGGCGGGTTTTGGACAGGGAATATTCTGCGCTTTAGATGCCGGCAGCCACTATTACAATGAGGTCGCACCAACTGCATTCCTTCCTTCCTTCTTTCCTTCGTCAGACCTTGCGCTGTGTGTGCACCCAAGCCGGCTGGGGCGGGGGGGGGGGGGGAGGATGGGGGGGGAGCGCGGTGGGCAGAGAACGGCAGGCCGGTGGGTGGCCGGGAAAGGCGCTCGCTCTCTGAGCCTCACTTGGCTTCAACAGAAAAACTGGAAGAAAAATGCCCGCTTCCTGGAGCTGTGTGACGACCAAGGTGGCAGGGGGTGCCTGTAGGATGCACACCTGCTCTAAGTGGCAGCTGCCATGCTAGAAAGGGCCGCGCTCACAGCTCCCGGCCATTCCCCTCGCGGCGCCAGGGACGGTGCCCGGGGTTACTGGGTGCGCGTGGGGAGTGGCGGGAGGTCGGCGGCCGGTGGCGCCGGGGAGAGAGCGCACAGCGCAGTGCCAGTTCGTGGGTGGCGGGTCCCGGGCGGCGGGCGGGCGGCCAGGGCGGCTCCGCTCTGAACGCAGAAGGCGCCTCGGCCGGCCGGCAGGGGCCACGCGGCGCGCCCCGTGGGTCCTGGGGTTGAGGGGCGCCCCTCCCCAGGGTTCGAGAGGTCCGCCAGGGGAGCCTCAGGCACTGGGAGGGGCGCCGGATGGGCTTCACAACCCGGTCGGAGCCGCGGGCGGGGGCGGGGAGGAGCACCACGCCCTTCTGCGGACTTGGGCTCCCACGGGCAGCCTCAGGTCCTCGCCAGCGACGTAGGCGCTGCCTCACCTGCGAGCCGAGGAGCGGAGGTAGGCGTGCTGGGAAGTGTCTGGGCACCGCGGGCATTAGGGGACAGGAGCTCTTTGCTTGAAATTTCAGAAAACAAAGCAGACGTCCCTCTCTCCAGTCTTCCCTCCTGAGCGTTTGCTAGTGTCTGTATTACTTACCAGTTTTCCTCTGACGGGGGGTGGGGGGTGGGAGTTTAGGGGAGTGGGGGCAGGGGGTGGCAGGCTGCAGCGGAGGCCTCCCCCATGGTTGCAGGTAGGCATTCCTACCTTGGGAGCTGCCTGGGAGCTAAATCCAGAGCGCACAGGCATTGCGTGCCACTGGTTTGGGAGATGGCTGTGTGGCTTTGTGGTGCATCTGCATTCCTGTGGTCAGTTCCTCTGGTCTGGGGGCATGAATGTCTGTGTCATCTTTGCAGTCCTGTGTGTAGCATGGGCTTGGCACGTGCTTACTGAGCGGTGGAGCAAATGCAGCAGGTCCTCCCATCTGGTCCTCCTCCCACTCTGATCTGTGCTGCCCTGGGCCAGGTGGAGCGTTGGCGTGGCTCCCTGCCTCGTACAGGCTGGGCTGGTGGTCAGCCAGGCCCTGGGTTTTGTCCCACTCGCTGCTCTGACTGAGCACAGGGCCTCCGCCACAGTTTGGGCAGCTGTGGTTGTTTTTTGACCCTAATACTAGACCTTACATTTGGCCCTGGTATATTTCATTTTATCACATCCAGTTCCAAATGGTTCTTTTTGCCAGATGACTATGGTGCTAGAAAAATCTTCTTACCTCTGAGGCCTGGTAACCGAAATAAGCCGTGGGCTGTCAGTGGGACTCATGCCTTGATCTTGTCCTGGCCAAATCGACTCATCTGTATAAGTCACACCAAATGCATGGGGAGTGACATTTATGATGGCCGACAAATAGGTTTTGCTCATCTGGCTAATTTTGCCCATACTCTGTAAAAACTGCGCTAACTAAGCACTTGATCATGGAGAACAGATACCTGCTCACTAGTAGACGACACCATTGTATGGGACTCAGAATATGTGAGAGCATTTCTCTGTGAACAGTGTTATTGAAATGGGTCCCCAGGACCATGTGTTGTCCTCCTGGCCCTAGAGAGGCACCAGCTCATCATCAGCCCAAGAAGCTGGAAGCCCAGTCTCAGAATCACACAGGCCACTGGTTAAAATACAGATTTCTGGGCCCATTCCAGGCTCACTCAACCGCATCTCCTGATAAGAGGCTCTGGAACCTGCACTTGCAACGTTCCCCGGAGTGATTCGATGCTCCCTGAAGGTTGAGAACTGCTTGTGGGATTCGTGGGGATTAGAGGACTAATGAGGACGGTGAGTCACAGGATGTGTGCAATGATATGGTGGTGCTCCATCTCAAAACATCTGTCACTGGCATTACCATCTGGAGGCTCTGGAGTCCAAATTCCAATTTATCTTGACAGAGGGTCCCTGGTGTTGCAGAGGCACCAGAGGAAAAGGGCAGGTGCCAGGGCACGGAAGTGTGGGCCAGGCTGGTGTATTTGGGAACTGCAAGCTGTTTCAGGTGACTTGAGTATAGGCATGGAGGGAGCCCCTATCGAGAGCAGTGGGCATCCCATGACCCTGGCCAGGCAGGTGTGTACACATGGCGGGGAGGAAGAGAGAGCCAGTGTGCTGATGACACAGTTTTTGCATACCTGGCAGTCTTCACCTTTGCCATGTGTCATCCCATAAACAAGGCTGGCAGGGCAGGTAGTGGCTGAGGCCAGGAGGGCGCTGTGTGTCACACCCAAGGTTTTGGTCTGCCCTAAAGGGCATGGCATGCGATGGAAGGACCTTAGCACACGTTGGCATTGATGCTGTCCCTATTTGGATAAAATTTGACAAGGAGATTTCTACTCATGCTCCCTGAGCAATTCTCTCCCTGAACTTTGCATACAATAATCCACATATTTTTTATTATCAAAACTGCCTCCAGGCCTGAGGTCAGAGGCAATTTTTGGAACAAGTTTTGGCATGAGACAGATCTGGATTTGAATTTGGACTCCATAACTTATTAGCTGTGTGACTATGGGCAACTTGCTTTACATCTCTGAGTCTCAGGTCCTCTAAGTCCCAGCCTTGGGGACCAAGCAGCCCCAAACATCTCTCCCTGAACCCTGCTCCTCCCTGGAGTTCACACAGGATGCACAAGCTCTGAGTACTATTTGTTTCTTTACTTTGCAGCTGTCACCACTGAACTTCCTGGAATCTTCTCACATGCACCATGAATAGCTCTCATTTTCCGTCCTTGCTGCTCCCAGGATCCCCACAGGGTCAAAACAGGAATAAGTCAAAGGGCGTCCTGTACAACTTCTTTGACCACTGCCAGGATTCGACAGACCTGATGGTCTTTATTGTTACCTCCTACAGCATTGAGACCATTGTGGGAGTCCTGGGCAACCTCTGCCTGATATGTGTGATGGTTAGGCAGAAGGAGAATGCCAATGTTACCAACCTGCTCATTGCCAACCTGGCCTTCTCTGACTTCCTCATGTGCCTCATCTGCCAGCCGCTTACGGCCATCTATACCATCATGGACTACTGGATCTTTGGCGAGGCCCTTTGTAAGATGTCAGCCTTCATCCAGTGTATGTCAGTGACAGTCTCCATCCTCTCTCTTGTCCTTGTGGCCCTAGAGAGGCATCAGCTCATCATCAACCCAACAGGCTGGAAGCCCAGTGTCTCTCAGGCCTACCTGGGGATTGGGGTCATCTGGCTCATTGCCTGCTTCCTCTCCCTGCCTTTTCTGGCCAACAGTGTTCTGAAGGATGTCTTTCACAAGAACCATTCCAGGGCTGTGGAATTCCTGGCCGATAAGGTGGTCTGTACCGAGTCCTGGCCACTGAGCCACCACCGCGTCATCTACACCACCTTCCTGCTGCTCTGCCAGTACTGCATCCCGCTGGCCTTCATCCTGGTCTGCTATGTGCGCATCTACCTGCGCCTGCGGAAGCAGAGGCGGGTGTTCCGCAAGGGCACCCACAGCTCGCAGGCTTGGCAGATAAAGCGGATCAATGGGATCCTTGCTGCAATGGTGGCTGCCTTTGCTCTCCTCTGGCTGCCCCTGCATGTGTTCAACAGCCTGGAGGACTGGTACCATGAGGCCATCCCCATTTGTCATGGCAACCTCATCTTCTTGGTATGCCACCTGCTGGCCATGGCCTCCACCTGTGTCAACCCTTTCATCTATGGCTTTCTCAACACCAACTTCAAAAAGGAGGTCAAGGCCCTGGTGCTGACTTGCCAGAAGAGCACCCCATTGGAGGAGCTGGAGCACCTGCCCCTGTCCACAGTACACACAGAAGTCTCCAAAGGGTCTCTGAGGCTCAGTTGCAGGTCCAACCCCACATAGCCAGGTCCAAAGCTTCTCTTTGCCTTGCTCATTGCCAGGCTCCTTGACTTCACTAAGTGGGCTTGTGTAAGCTGAGGGAGATACTCCATATTACTGGCTTTCTGGGGCCCAGGTAGGCTGGCAAGAGCCCATTTTTGCATGTATTTGCCTTGTGAAGCCTGACATTCAGATGGTTCAGCTATTTGTTCCTGGGGGACTTCTGAGTCTGGATTCTTTGGGTCACAGTATGCCTTACAGCTTGAGCAGATGCCAGAGCCAGAGATGGTCTGCAAGTAGCAGGCAGGGTTCATTCTGGTAACTCAGCAACAGATGTCTGGCCTGGGAACCCAGGGATTCCACCTCTACCAATGAGACTGCAAGGTCACTGTGGGGTGAGGGAAGGAACACATGGAGTCAGAGCTCTGGATTGGTCAGCCCCTAACCTCTGTGAGAGATGATGCTTGTGATGTCAGCGGTAAAGGATTCTATGGAGGCAAGACAGTAGGGTTACTGTTATTTGATTAGCATGCACACTGACAGTGATTCTGGTAGCCTTGGGCCCTCACAGCCCTGCGAAGTAGGAAAATCAGGCCTGAGCAGCAGGAATTACATGTTTCACATCCTATTCCATCTTTTTCCTCTTTCACTGCATCTGCCATCTTGTATGGAAATAAGCCTGCAAGTATCTCCCCTTGATAAGATTGTGAGGACCTTAAGGGTGACATCTGCATTGTCATAGAGCTTGTATCCTCCATGCCCCAGATAGGCCCTGGCACAGGGAGAGAGCTCCAGAAAGCTTTGCATGGTAAGCTGATGGGAAAACTGCCTGTATAGCTGAGGACTGGTGCCCTGTGCCAGGCTCAAGCACGGGAAGGGCTCAGGTTGCTGCAGCCATATGTTATCTGCCCTTCCTTGCCTCCCAGGACCTCTCTTGACAAGACAGCTGTCCAGTGACTCTGTGACCCTCCCCTGGGTCGACCACTGCTGAGGCCTACAGTGACTCAAGCCTCCTTCATTTCACACTCTGACCACGGAACTGACTTACTCTAGGTGATGTGTCATGATTATTTCAAAGCCTCCTCACATCTTTGGGCCTCCCAGTGGCCTTTGGTAGTGGGAGGGGCAGGGAGTTCTTGGCTTAAGGGAGTACAGGCTGAAAGCAGTAGGGGTTCCTTCCTCCAGCCAGGGAAAATGGTGCAAGGGCTATGATGAGGATGAATATCTCACCTTGGAAGTCATGGGTCCGTTTTCTGGATGCTGAGCTGGATCCAAGGCTTCATCTGTGTGTGGACCAGATAACTTGTCCTTGCAGAAGGCGGAAATGTCAAGCTTGCTCATGGACCACTTTGGATGGGCCTGACTCTGTCTGCCCAGACCTATCCAACCTCCAGCAGAATAGACAGTGGCTGAACCCATCATGGCCTCCCAGGGCAGGGTATTCAGGTGCCTATAACTCTAGAGGAGCCTCACTGTGAGGCTCCTGGGACTGGCAAAGGGCCAGGTAGCAGGAGATGGAACAGCCATATCTGACTGTCTTTTTGGCCTGGCCCCTAACCAAGAACCTGTGCAGCCAACACTCAAGACAAGTGCATTTTGAGTCATCAGTTCCCTTCCCAGGGCTGTTTGTTTTGTCTCAGGTTTTGGCCACTGTCCCATTTTGTTTCTTTCTTCAACTTTGTCCTAGTTTTTGGAAAGATTGTTGACAATTTCTTGGATGCAACTTGTGCTTGTTCTATGGTGCCATCTGCTGTTGGCTGCTCCAGGCAACCACCTGCCAGAAAACTCAGTCTTGGGGCCCATCCCAGCAAGATGTCATTGACCAAGCTCCCCAAGGAACGGGAGGCCTCAGGCCCCTCTATATCCCATGAAATTGCCTGGAGTTTGCTTCACATCACTCTTCTCAGTGGTGTCAAGATGCTTGAGGACCAGAGACCAGGCTATGCATCTGGTGAAGGTCTCGGCATTAGGAATTGGGGTAGTGGGTAGAGGCCTTATTAAGTGTCATCTCTGCTTTCCTCACCTTGCTTCAGTTGGCACGGCCTGCCTAGATGGCTGCCTATTGTTCCTGGTTCCCAATGACCCTTGGAATTGCCTGGCTACCCAGCACCCTGGGAACTTGCTGCTCAGAGTGTCTTCAGAAGACCAACAGCCTCAGCATCACCCAGAGCTTGTTAGATATGCAGAACTTGGTGTTCCCACATCAGACCTTTTGAATCAGAATCTGCATTTTATCAAAATCTCCAAGTTAGTGGTGCACACATGCAAGTTTGGGAAGCTCTGCTCTAAAAAACCGTTTGTCCTGCAACTTGGAACACTTGAAGGTACCCTCAGTGGCACCAGGCGTTGGCCTTTAGGAACCCTAGTTCTGGAGATATGGCTTTAAAGTGGTATTGATGAAAAAGCTTTGGTTGGTTGTCTCTTCTCTGGCTGTATGCGAACATATTTCTTCTGAAGTCTTTTCATTCCTTCAATAAATATTTGTCAAATAAACTGTTTGCATAGTTATATTCTTATGAACATGCCTCTCTGTATTCTGTTCTATTTCATTTAAAACTGTATCATCAAGTGTTTTTTCCTGCTGGATTTTATTTTTTACAGCTGATTAAGAGTTTAGAAAATGCTGCAGTGAAAGCTGGTTCCCCTGAACAGAATCTCTCAGGCTCCCAGAGGAGCCTTCGCTGGCCCAAGTAAGGACCTGTCCCTGCTGGTAGTGAGATGAGCCCGTCTTCGGAGGAGCATCATGGCAGCAAATGGAGACTCTCACCCACAAAAAGTGCCTGGGAACTGTTAACAAGTGCAATTCCTTATCAAATCCTGATGGTGTGAGCTTAACTCATCTAACTCTCTCATCTTCCTTTCTCAAGAAATGACCTTGCTTGCTTTTTCCATTGTAAAACAAATCATATTCAATCATGAAAATATGCAAACTACACAAAAATAAAATGAAAGAGGAAATCATGTTCTTCTACAGAAAGATAATCATTATTTACATTTTGTGGAGCCATTTCTTTAGTTTTTATTTAGTGTTAAGTTTTATTATTTTTTAAACATGATTGAGGTCATACTGTTATCTACACTAATAAAAGAGGAAGATGCAAATTGACTGTACCTTCATGATGCCCACCAGCCGATCAGGAGCAAATATGCAAATTAACTCAACAAAGATGGCAGGTTAATTTGCATATGCAGGCACTGAGCGGCTGGGGCGGTGCAGAACGCCTGAGTTGTGGGGCCTCTGGGCAGCGTGGGAAGGTGGAAAAGTGGCTCTGGGCTGGAGCAAAGGCGGAAAGGCAGCTCTGGCCAGAGCAAAGGCAGTGTGGGCAGCCAGGGGAAGGAAGGCCCATTCTTGCATGAATCTTCGTGCATCGGGCCTCTAGTATATAATACTTAAGCATAGTTATATATAACTAGAGGCCCGGTGCATGAATTTGTGCACCAGTGGGGTCTGGCTGGCCCGTCCTGATCAGGGCGGGAGGGCCAATCAGGGGTGGGGCTGGCTTGGGGGAGGGGCTGCAGGTGGTTGGCCAGCCGACCCCACACCCTGGTGGAACTCCCAGTCAAATTTCTCGTCGAGAGGACAATTTGCATATTAGCCTTTTATTATATAGGGTACTTAAGGATTATTTTATATCTTTTTTGTTGCTTAACCTTATAATACTTTTTATTCATTCATTTAACAATGATGTCAGATACCTGGTAGGGGCTGGGGAGACAGTGGTAGATAAAACAAACACTGTCCCTGTCCTCATGGAGCTCAGAGACCAGTGACTAGATCCGTCCTGTGTCCTCCTCCTCATCTGTTGTGGCATTTTTAAATACTTCTAGACCTATTACCTATATTGCTGTGATGAGCTTCTATGCAGAGAGCTTTTTCTGTATTTGGAATTATTTCCTTAGAAGAGATTTTCAGCAGTAGGATTAATGGGTCAAAGGGCATGGGCATTTTTCAAGGCTCTGGATGTGAGCTGCTGAACATTTCCAAAGAGCCAGGGGTGCTTTACACTCTGACTTCTGCTGGTTTCTCGCACCCTGGCCACTGCTGAGGAATTACCTCTAAGGGGGAGGTCTCCATTATTCACTAGGTCACCTCCCCTCTCATCTACCCATGACTGTCACTCCAGCATCATGAGTTTTCTGGGCTCTTCTTTACACAGAATTCCTCCAAAGCAGTGGTTCTCAACCTGTGGGTCGCGACCCTTTCACAGGGGTCGCCTAAGACCATCAGAAAACACATATATAATTACATATTGTTTCTGTGATTAATCACTAAGCTTTAATTATGTTCAATTTGTAACAATGAAATTGGGGGTCACCACAACATGACGAACTGTATTAAAGGGTCGCAGCATTAGGAAGGTTGAGAACCATTGCTCCAAAGGCTTGTCTAATCTTGAAATCCCTGCTTCCTTTCCTCCCATGCTCTTTTGTATTTACCGGTTCATCCAAATAGATCATTGCAAGGTTTCCAGTGACCTCCATGTTGCCAGATCCCATGGTCAATTCTCAGTCTTGTCTTATGTGACCAATTAGCAACATTTGGCAGTTACTCAATTCCTTCTCCTTGAAATTCTTTCTGCTTGTGGCTTCATCAGGACACCACACTCATGGTTCTCCCTGTTTTCTTCTCAGGCTCCTTCTCCAGACTCTTATCTCCCTCACCTCGGAACATTGGCAAGTCCCCAGGGAGCCATGAAGGCCCATCTGTTCTCATTCCTTAGGTGGGCTCATCCAATCTCCAGGCTTTTCACACAACTGAGTGATTAACTGTCTAATGCTCCCAGGTGTGAATCTCCAGAGCATGGGAGGACTTTTCCCTGCTCTCCAGATTTGTATCTCCAGTTACTGCTCTGTGTTTACTGGACACCCTGTCGGCATCTCAAGCTCAGCATTTTCAAAGACAGACTCCTGATCTGCGTCTCCACCTCTTATTCATCAGTCCCCCCTCTTTTATGAAATGGCTCTTTTTCTCTTCATTTGCTTGGGCCACAGACTTTGGAATCAACCCTTCGTTCACAACCCACAACCTTGCCTTCAAAATGTATTTAGAATGACCACTTCTTACTGCCCCTGGCTCTCTCACCTGGTCCAAGCCACCATCATCTCTACCAGTCAGAGTGACCCTTTGAAGTCTGAGTCAGATCAAAGCCTGTCATTGGCTTTCTGACACTCAAAGCAAAATTCCCTGTCCACACTGGCTGTCTTCCCTTCTCAGACCTCACTTCCTACCACTCTTCCCCTCACCCACTCCCTTCAGCAGTGCTGTTCTCTCTGCTGTCTGAACACTCTGAGATTGCTCCTACCTCAGCCCTTTGTACTTCCCACTCTGTTTTTTATTTCCTTGCTCCCTTCACCTTAAGTGAGCCTTTATTAGATGACTACTTCCTCACCACACTCTAACAATAGACCCCCACCTCTGCACTGCTACTTATGCTATAGGACTTAGCACACACCTGCTCACACACATGTACTTACCTTCCTGTTGAGTGTCTCACTCCCTCATTAGGAGGCAAACCCCAGAAAGCAGGGATCTCCTATGTTTTATTCACTATGTAGCCCCCAGAAGAGGGCTTGCATCTCTGTAGAGTGAATGCATTGAACAACCTCTGTGGTTGATCAGTGGGGAATGATATTTCAACCTCTTGTGTGTGAAGTGCAGGCATTTTGGTTTTGTAGGATTCAGGTCCCAGCTGACTGTGACCATTTGCATCTTGGTTTCTGATTCTTCACATGTAGTAAAAGGAAATTTGGACACACACACATATATATGGAGAATATCATATGAAGATAAAGGCAGACATCTGGGTGATGCTTCCATAAGCCAAGGAAGGCCAAAGATTGCCTGCAAACCACTAGAAGCTAGAGGAGAGGCATGGCAGATTATCCATCACAGCTCTCAAGAGGAACCAATCCTGCCAACACATTGATTCTGGACTTCCAGCCTCCAGAAATTTGAGACAATAAATTTCTGTTGCTACCTTTGTGATCCTTTGTTACGGCATCCCTAGCAGACTAATATAGGAGATAAGATAGAAGGCAGGGAGACCTGTTCATGTGAACTGTGGAGCAGTCAGGTACACAGTTGTTAGAGACAGATTCCAACTCAAACTGGCTATTATGAAACTAGAGGCCCAGTGCATGGATTTGTGCACCAGTGGGGTCCCTTGGCCTGGCCTGCACCCTCTTGCAATCTGGAACCCTTTGGGGGGATGTCGAACTGCCGGTTTCAGCCTGATCCCCACAGGCCAGGCTGAGGGACCCCACTGGTGCATGAATTTGTGCACTGGGCCTCTAGTATGCATATAAGATTGTCAGTTAATCTCTTCCCGCCCTCCCCCCTACCCCTTTCCCTCTGAGATTCATCAGTCTGTTCCATGTTTCCATGCCTGTATGTTGAGAGTCTGCCCCCTGGTGGTCAGTGTGCATCATAGATACTGGTCGAACGGTCGAACGGTCACTTAGGCTTTTATATATATAGATAGGGAATGTATAGATCCATGTAATGGGGTTGTCCATAGGAAACCCTTTGGCTTTAGGCTGGATTTAGTGGGTGGTTCAAACAATAGAATCAGGGCTCTTATTTCCTTGCTCCCTTTTCTCCACCATTCACTCTAATCCCTCGATTGTGCTGGTCTCTTCATGGCTTCACACTCTCTATGCAGCAATAAGAGGCTCCACAGCTCCTGCCTTACCTTGGTCCCCACAAGCCCAGGGAGGAGGGTAGCTTTCTCTTTATGCCCAGTCAGACTCTGGGGAGGATTCTGATAGCTCAAGCCTAAACTGATTGCCTTGGCCAACTTGCTGGAACACTTTCTTTAATCTGGCCTCGGTTCTTGGATTAGGGTGATGTGGTTAGCCCCACTTGAAACACATGGATGTGAGAGGAAGTCCCCAGAGGAAGTGATGCCATACAGGTAAAACACAAAAGTGGAAGTAGGTGTGGAGAGGAGAGAATGGATTGGAAAGATATGCAGGTGTTGAATGGACAAAATGATGGGTGTGGGAGGAGAAGGATGATCCTGAGGTCCAGCCTTGGAAAAGTGAGTAGATGTCTAGTCCACCTAGTGAGCTGGAGTGGGGTTTTCTTTTGGAGGGTAGTTTATCTTCGGTCATGTTGTGTTTGAGGCACTCCTGGTTGGTCAGATGGATGGTCAGATACTTGAACCTGGAACCTGGAGCTCTGGGAAGAGCTTTGGCCAAGGCCTGACCAGACCATGCTGATGGGTGGGCCTGGGAGGTGGCTAGACTGGGGGGTGGGCTGACCTGGAGCTGGGCATGGGCCAAAGGAATTCCAGTTTTCCAAAGCTGAATCTGGTTATAGGACATTGAGGTCAGCAAACAAGTTGGGGTCCTGGGACATGGGTAGGACAGTGTCCAGCACAGAGGCCCTGGTGAACAGGGCAAAACAAGTCAGGCCCAGAAGCTATTTCCCCAGAGCTAAGCCCAGAGTGACACCAGGTAAATTTTCCTTCACCTGTGTTCTGTGGCCTCACTTCTTTAGAGTGAACACCTTCAAGGTCAAGCATCTTGGCTGAAAGTTGGAAGTTTTCACTGTGACTTGCTACTTTGCAGGGGTACAATGATGCTTGAGAGAAATGCTGGAAAGACTGGAAGTTCTTCAAGAAGAATCATTGATTCTCACCCTGCTGAGAGGTAGTCTGGCAGTGGGGGAATGAACACAGGGGTCCTCTCGTCTTAAGTAGGTCATGCTGACTTAGACATCTTTTGGTGACAAGTCACTTGGCCTGGCCTGACCTGTCGGTGGGGCTTCTTCCCAGAATATCGCTTCAAGGTTCTGATTGATCTCACAGCTGCTGAAATACACAGCCATAGAGCAGACCGGGGATCCTGGGACCTGAGGAGACCCAGGAAAAGCTTCAAAGAGCCTTTTAAGGCACCTTCTTAGTTGCCAGGCACTTCCTACCTGGGCATCTGAGCAGGCACCTGCAGGTGAAATTGCAAATGAACCACAGAGCAAGAGGGTGCTTGTGTAATCGTGGCCCTTGAGGCTTTTGTTGTTTAAATGTCACCGTTTATTTTGAAACTGATTCCCATCAGACTCTGAAAACAGTTTATCAGTGCAGTTGGGTACCAACACAAAGCTCTCTTGAAATACATTTCCTTTCACTCATAAAGCTGGTAATGGGGCATTTGATTAGTCATTCTTTGAACTGCCAAGGAAACCACACTGAAAATGAAGCGTGCATTCAGAACAAAGAACTTCAGCTCTCCGGTGAAAGCCCTGTGATAACCCAATCTCCCAGATAGTGTGCTCTGTGACGGCCAGCAGCCTGTTGCCACCCTGTAATGCCATTTGCAGCCCCTTCAGGTTCTATGACTTTGAGGAGAGGGGTGGGAGTTGGATCTACAAAGGACTTCTTACCTTTTCTTTTATAGACCCACCTGTTAAGCCCACAGACCTGGAACAAAATGGAATACATATCTTTCCCCAGGTTCCTGGTGCTCGCTGTAGAGTGTGCTGCCAACTGGCAGCAGGGCCTCACTCCCATCCTGGCAGAGGGGATGCTGGAGACTCTCATCAGTGTATTAACTATTCAGAGGTAATGGTCAGAACCCCTTTTTGTCCAGTAAGTAGCTTTAGGACAGTTAAATGTAACATGATTTATATAAGGCAGTGAGTGTTTTGCCATCTACAAGGTCTGGGTCTATGGTGTGGGCAGGGCAGGAAGGCCTGGAGCCAGAGCTCAGAGGAGGGGCCTATGTAGCTGTGCCCTTCCTCCTTATTCATTGGCACCTTTACTGAAGATGGCATGGCCGAGCCACTTCCAGATGGGCAGGTACAAAACAACGACCACGTGCAGTGATAAGTGCACTGGTAGTCAGGGAATGGAGGAGGTGCCAGTCTATGAGCTCATTGGGTGGGCAGGATGGGAAAAGTCTCATGCTGTAGTGAGCAGTGGCAAGAGGTAGCAGATTCAGTGCATTTGAGGGTGGGGGTGCTGAGGGCCAGCCTGGATGGAGAGGTGAGGTGAGGTGGTGTGGAAGGCCTCCCAGCCCAGGCCTGTGAAGGAAAGTCACTAAGAGCTCGCAGGGAGGGGGAGATCCATGGTTAGGTTGCAGGTTAGAACAGCTGCCTTTGGCTGCAGTGTGGAGAAGGGGTTGGTGGTGATAACTAATGTTTCAGCTGATCCCTGCTTTAGCTGTTCTCTGCAGGCTGGCTTCGTAGGGAAGCTGGTCTCCTGCAGAGCTCCAAGGAAGCCGGCTGCAGCTGGATCCTGAGGACTATCAGTTTTGGAGGAACACTGCCATGTCACAAGCTGGAACCCTAACCCGGGCCATGCCAGAGTGCGCTGCTGCTCTCCAGCTATGCACTACTGAGCTGGGGGAGCAGGGCAGAAGGTCAGCGCCCTGCCCCACCACATAATCAGAGCCCGAGTCCTGCTCCACCAGGGGTGTGGTGCTCCCTAGTCAGGCATGCCCAAGGTCCGGGGCCCTCTCCTCCCATCCAGCCGCAGCCCAACTGGGTCCCCGGTGCTGCCCTGGAATGAGCCAACATGGTCCTAGATGATCTCTGTGGGTATCCCCTTGGAGGATGAAGAGGCTGTGCGTGGTACCTTGATGACAGGGGCATTCGTGCTGTGCCCACCTGCCTTGTCCTCAGGCCTCCTCTCCCTGCCCAGACTGCCTCCCCATAACGCATTACCCAGCGCATCCTGTAGTCCAGAAGTCATGAGGCTCTGTGTCTAGCTGAGTCCCAGAGGGCCTGGTTTGCTGCCCAGAAGGGGTGACGGGATGCCAGAGGAGCCTTTCACATCATGGTAGTTGTCTTCTCATTGTTCATGGATTCTGTGTCACCAGCTCCCTGAGAAAGGTCTGGAAGTTACAGGCTCTGAGTCTGTTTCCATGTTAGTCAAATGGGGATTTGAACCAGAATATTTTCAGGATTCTGTGCTCTTTTAGAAGAGTTCATGATTTATTTATTTGTTGAAAATAGAGTGATTTTGTAGCCTTCTGTCCTGTCCATGAAAGGGAATAGAGGCCTGGGCAGGTGGAGCCAATATTGAGACCAATAAGTAGAATTCTCAGTATACGTGGGAGTTACCGGGCTCTTGTGAAAGTCACAGTCTTATTTTCAAAAGGACTGTCCTGACTTTCCTGGCCTGGCCTTCCCTGGTCAGAGCTTGATTCCATGGCTCGGTTAGTCAATATAGTCATTTAAGTTAGCATTAGCCATGTCAGAGCAGTGCAACTGCCTATTAAAAGCCAGACAACAGCCTCATCCATATCAATTATTACTGAGCACTGATGGACATGTGGTGCCAGATAACAAGCCATAAATGTCCAAAGCATTGAGAAAATGTCAGACTGCTGTCACACGATTGCCAGCTTGCCTCGCACGCTCCGCGCTCGGGCCTGTGGCCAGCACTGCGTCCCGACATGCACTGACTTAGAATGTCAGAGCCTGGGCTTTGCCAGGCCACTTCTCCAGGAGGCCCGGAGCCTCCTCGCCCTTCTGCCTCTCCTGAGCTGGCCCTAGATCAGGACTGGGGAGTGTCAAGCTCTCTGAGCCTGTGGGAGAGGACAAATCCAAAGCACTTAAGGTTTACTCCTTTGGGAAAGTTTGTCCCATAATTAATGACATCTTAGTCCTCCATTCTCCCAGCACAGCATGCTCCAAGTTAGCTGCATGCTCTCAGCTTCTGTGACTCCAACCTATGACCCAAATGATGCCTCTTCCAAATTCCAAATTTCCATTTTGCCTGCCACTTGGGCCCCCCACACTGGAAAAGTCCTTCCCATGACTTTGCCACCCCGCCCCCCGCTTTTTGGTCTTCTCTTTACAGCCTAGCTCGCCCAGCCACCACTTCCGCACCTTCTCTTTGCTTCTCAGCTGATGGGTGTCTTGATATCCACAGCTGCTGAACTTGCTGTCATAAAATCATGAACAGCATGCCAATCACCGCACAGCCGGGTTCTCCCCCAGCTTGATCTTTGCAGCATTTCATTCTTGACATCACGTTCCTGAAATATGCTCTTCTGTTGAGTTCCGTCACACAACTGCAGCCTCACGCTCCTGACCCCGACTGCTCCTTCTCAGCCTGGCCTGCCTCTCAAATGTCAGGTGATTCCTGGTCCCACCTTGGCTTTTGTGTCCCAACTGACACACTTCCCACGAACCATTGCATTATGTTACCGTCCCTTCAGCTGCCACTTACAAGCTGACAATTCCCCAATTATGCCTCCTCCAAATTTCAACTGCCTGCCACCTGGGCCCCCCATGCCTGAAGTGGAAGTCCAAAGCAAATGTGAGCTCTCCTCTTGGATTCCTACTGGACTTCCAGTCACAGTCTTTCCCATCACCAACCACCTGGTTGTCTAATTTGCAGCATCTGATTCATTCCTATTCCTCTGAACTATTGAAAGAACCTCCCTCAATGGTACCTCTGCTGCCATTCTTGCTGTCCAGTGGCTCCTTCTCTCCTGCAGTCACAAACGTGACTTTGACTCTCTCATTGGGCAGTTCTCTTCTACAGGATGGAGTCCCAGTGTTTTCACATGGTCCTTGGGCCATTCATGGTTGGCCTCTGGCTGGCCCTCCCACCCTCTGTTTGTCCTAACCACCCCTTCCCAGCCCATGGTCTAGTCCACCAGGCCGCTTTTTCCCCCATGCCACATTTTGCCCAGGTTGATTCCTATGGCATCCCTGTGCATTTTCTAAGTTTACCTCCTCTGAGAACTTCCCCTGCCTCCCTGTCTGCCCAGAGCACTTTGCAATAGCTCTGCTGGGCACGTAGGGAGTCTTAGGACTGGAAAGAAGGAAGGGTGTCTTTCATTCCATGTGGCTGTGGTCCCCTCAGGCAAAAGGACGGGTCTTTATCTCCCGGGCAGCCAGCACAGCGCCTGCCCCGAGGAGTGCCATGCAAGGACAGTATGCTGGTATCCGCCGTGAAGATCAGACACATGGACTTTGAAGCTTGGAGGTGAGCTGGGCCTCAGGGAGGAGACCGAGTCAGGCGGCAACCTGTTCTTCCCTGCATGCAGCCACTTGGGATCTCCCCCTAGAGAATGTAAACTAAGCTTTGGGTCTAAGGGAATGGCGCCTGTCTGTCTCTTTTTCATGTTTAAGAAAGTAGGACAATGTAATATAAATTAAGCTCAGAGGGAGGGGGAGGGAGATTGAGATTGAGAAAGAAGGAGGGAGTGAGGCAGGGAGGGAGAGAGAGAGAGAGAGAGAGAGAGAGAGAGAGAGAGAGAGAGAGAGAGAGAGAGAAGGGAAGGAGAGAGATAAGAAAGGGAGGGAGGTTGGCGGGAGGAAGGGAGCCTGAGTGGGAGAGATGGAGGAATGGGAGAGCACTCTCCTCGGCAAGTTCTCCGACGGATGGACTCCAGTCCTCTATCTTGGGCTCAGTATTTATCACCTGGTCATGCTTCCTCCACTTTTCCTGGGCAGAACTGTGGGTGCAGGAATCTAACATTTGTATACGTATAGCAGCACATAAACCAAAGAGCAGACGCTTGGGTTCCTGTGCAAACAGGCAGACTTTCTTATGTAGACAGGGGCAAGCAGAAATATTCAATGAATGCCTGGCCCCACCTGTCTGTACTGGTTTCCCCTGCTGTGTCCGAGCATGTCAATGGTCACTGTCATTTGCTTCACTGAGGTTAACATGTTCTTTAGTGAGTGTGAGCCAGATCCCTGAACTCTGCCGCTTAACAGTGAAAAGGAATGGATTATGTGAGAGTCTTTAATGAATGAGGGTCATCAGGCAACATCATTAAACACCTGTGAGCTACAGAAAGCAAATGTATATAAGGAGGAGCTGTGGGGAGAGCTACATTTGATGGGAAGATTTATGTAGAGGAGGCCTTTCTGTGTGCTGTATTAATAATGAAATATAGGGAACAAACAAATGTCCAATGATCAGAAAAGGCTAAATAACATGCTATGCGTGGCTACTGGGCTGCTACTGAAGACTCTTTAGTAGCATTGGGATGCCTGTGAAGGTAAATAAATCCCAGAATAAAAGAAAAAAAGAAAAAAAGGAGAGGTTGGGAGCTTCAGTCACCCACCATCCTGAAAACGGCCCTCAGCCCCTCATCCAGGCTGGCCAGGCACCCCAGTGGGGACCCCCACCCTGAAGGGGATGTGACCAGCTGCAAACAGCCATCATCCCCTCATCCAGGCTGGCCAGGCACCCAAGCGGGACCCCCACCCTGATACAGGACACCCTTCAGGGCAAACCAGCTGGCCCTCACCCGTGCCCCAGGCCTCTATCCTATATAGTAAAAGGGTAATATGCCTCCCAGCACCAGGATCAGCAGAGCCGCAAGGCCTCCCAGCACTAAGATCAGCGGAGCAGCGAGGCCTCCTGGCCCCTGGAGCAGCGTGACAGGGGGCAGCGCCCAAACCCCCTGATCGCCCTGCGGCTCTGTGTGTGACAGGGGCCGGGGCCACAACCTCCCTGTTTTGTTCTGACAGGGGAAGGCACCTCAACCCCCTGATCGGCCCTGCTCTGTGTGTGACGGGGTAGAGCCGCAACCTCCCCATCGGCCCTGCCTTGAGTGTGACAGGGGGGAGTGCCCCAACAATCTGATCGGCCCTGCTCTGTGTGTGACAGGGTATGGCGCTCCAACCCCCTTTTCGGCCCTGCTCTGTGCATGACAGGAGGCAGCGCCCCAACCCCCTGATTGGCCCTGCTTTGTGCATGACAGGGGGTGGTGCCACAACCTCCCCATCAACCTTGCCTTGAGTGTGACAGGGGGTGGTGCCCCAACCCCCCAATCGGCCCTACCCTGAGCGTGACTGGGGGTGGCATCGCAACCTCCCGATTCGCCCTGCTCTGTGCAGGACAGGGGGTGGCACCCCAACTCCCCAGTCGGCACTGCTCTGAGCCCGACCAGGGGCTGCACCTAGGGACTGGGCCTGCCCTCTGCCACCTGGGAGCGGGCCTAAGCCAGCAGGTCGTTATCTCCAAAGGGGCCCCAGACTGTGAGAGGGCACAAGTGGCGCTGAGGGACATCCCCCCGCCCCCCCGGCCAGTGCACAAATTTTTGTCACTGGGCCTCTAATGTACACTAATAAAAGAGAAACATGCAAATTGGTGTCACTCTGCTACACCCACCAGCCAATCAGAATGACTATGCAAATTAACCCAACAAAGATGGCAGTTAATTTGCATATGCAGGCACAGAGCAAAGACTGAAGGCTCTGGCTGGAGTGAAGACTGACGACTGAAGACTGAGAGGCTTGGCTTCTCTGCTGCGGCCGGACCAAAGGCCTGGGTCCCGGGTGCGGAGGAAAACTGGTGCCGGCAGCCAGGGGAAGGAAGGCCTACTGCACGAATCTCTTTGTGCACCGGGCCTCTAGTCTATCTATATCTATCTACCTACTTCTACCCTAGGTCCCCTTTCTCTGGGGAACCTGACACATACAGAGGGGGTGGGAAGTACCTTATTCTCAGCTGTGATTTACTTCCTAATTTCTGCTATTTGGCACTTTCTTTTCAGGCTAGAGAAATTCTTCCAATCCTCATTGGTGTCAAAAGTCCCTTGGCCTGCTAAGTCCTTCTTGGTAGCTCTCCTAGACCAATTTGTGCACCAGTTTTGTTTTACATGTGGGTGGGGCTTAATTAGCCTTCCGTGGTTCTCTGTGTTCTGCCTTCTTTCCCTCACACAGCCCAGTGCCTGATGCTGTCTCCTGAGGTGGGCACCCATACCTGCCGGGGCATTCAGAGCAGCGGCTGGCTTTTGTTCTCCTGTGATTATAGCCTGGGCACCATGCAAGCACACCCTGGTGATTTACCTCATTGGTACATCCCAGATACAGGTGTAGTCTCTCCAAAGGAAAGTCTCTGACTCCATGCCTCCTTGGTGTCTAAGCATCTGTACCCAGAGAGGCAAGCTGTGGATGTAGAACCAGCAGCCTGGGCTGTAGATGCCTGCAGTGCAGATTTGTGATTTTACATGACTGAGGGCCAGGTGGTACTCAGAGGAGCCATGTTTTTGATGAGTGGACAGTTGACATCATCTTGTGAATATTCATGAGTCTCTTTGTGGTATAATTCCAGTATGACCTTCCTTTCTTTTCCCAGAGGACAGGAATTTTAGGGCTGTCAGCCTGAGGATGGGCCAACATGCCTGCCAGTTAGGCCTCTAAGGATAAGAGATGGCTGGGACCCAAGCTCCCAACTAACTGCACAGTGTTGCCTTGTGCCTGAGGACCACGTGACCTATCTTCTCCCACACATATTTCTTTTTCCATGTGGTAAAATACCTATAACATAAAATTCACTATTTTAACCATTTTAAGTGTACAGTTCAGTAACATTAAGTACATTCACATTGTTGTGCAATCATCACTATCTGTTCTCCAATTTCTCATCATTCCAGATAGAAGCTCTGTAACTATGAACACTAATTTCCCACTCCTCTTTCTCTCATTAGACCAGTAATTTACTTGCTATCTTCATGAATTCTCCTATTTTAAATATTTCACAAAATAGAAATATGGCATTTGTCTTTTTGTAGATGACTTATTTCATTTAACACAGTGCTTTCAAGGTTCATTTGTGATGTAGCATGTATGCAAACTTCATTTTTATGGCTGAGTAATATTTCATTGTATGTATGTTCCACATTTTGTCTGTTTGTCTGTTGATGGATATTTGGGTTGTTTCCATGTTTGGCTAGTGTGAACACTATTGTTCTGCACTGAATACTGACATACAATGATATGTTCCAGTCTGTGTTCAGTGATTCCAGGTATGTACCTAGGGGTGAAAATTCTATCTTTAACTTCTTGAGGAACTGTTAAACTGTTCCACAGCAGCTGCTCCATTTTACAATCACAGCAGCAATGTCTGAAGGTTCCAATTTCTTTACATACTTGCCAACACTTGTTATTTTTCATTTAAAAAAATTATAGCCATCCTAATGAGTATGAAATAGTGTCTTATGGTGGTTTTGATTTGCAGTTCCCTAATGACTAATATGCAACATCTTTTCATATGCTTGTTGGCCACTTGCATATCATTTCTTTTTTTTTTATTTTTTATTTTATTTTATTATTATTATTTTTTTATTGCTTAAAGTATTACAAAGGGTATTGCATATGTGTCCATTTTATCCCCCCACCCTAGACAGTCCCCTAGCCTCCCCTATCCCCCAGTGTCTTATGTCCATTGGTTATGCTTATATGCATGCATACAAGTCCTTTAGTTGATCTCTTACCCCCCTACCTCCTGCCCCCCAACCCTTCCCGGCCTTCCCGCTGCAGTTTGACAATCTGTTTGAGGCAGCTCTGCCTCTGTATCTATTATTGTTCAAAAGTTTATAATGGTCTCTATTATCCATGAATGAGTGAGATCATGTGGTATTTTTCCTTCATTGACTGGCTTATTTCACTTAACATAATGCTCTCCAGTTCCATCCATGACGTTGCAAATGGTAAGAGTTCCTTCCTTTTTAGAGCAGCATAGTATTCCATCGTGTAGATGTACCACAGTTTTCTAATCCATTCATCTACTGATGGGCACTTAGGCTGCTTCCAGATCTTAGCTATGGTGAATTGTGCTGCTATGAACATAGGGGTGCATATATCCTTTCTGATTGGTGTTTCTGGTTTCTTGGGATATATTCCTAGAAGTGGGATCACAGGGTCAAATGGGAGCTCCATTTTCAGTTTTTTAAGGAAACTCCATACTGTCTTCCATAGTGGCTGCACCAGTCTGCATTCCCACCAGCAGTGCACAAGTGTTCCTTTTTCTCCACATCCTCTCCAGCACTTGTCGTTTGTTGATTTGTTGATGATAGCCAGTCTGACAGGTGTGAGATGGTACCTCATTGTTGTTTTGATTTGCATCTCTCGGATGATTAGTGACTTTGAGCATGTTTTCATATGTCTCTTGGCTTTCTGAATGTCCTCTTTTGAAAGGTGTCTATTTAGGTCCTTTGCCCATTTTTTGATTGGATTGTTTATCTTCCTTTTGTTAAGTTGTATGAGTTCCCTATAAATTTTGGAGATTAGGCCCTTATCAGATATGACATTGGCAAATATGTTTTCCCACACAGTGGGTTTTCTCGTTGTTTTGTTGATGGTTTCTTTTGCTGTGCAGAAGCTTTTAATTTTGATGTAGTCCCATTTGTCCATTTTCTCTTTAGTTTCAAGTGCCCTAGGAGCTCTATCAGTGAAGAAGTTGCTTCGGCATATGTCTGAGATTTTGTTGCCTTTGGATTCTTCTAGAATTTTTATGGTTTCCTGTCGTACATTTAAGTCCTTTATCCATTTTGAGTTTATTTTTGTGTATGGTGTAAGTTGGTGGTCTAGTTTCATTTTCTTGCATATATCTGTCCAATTTTCCCAGCACCATTTATTGAAGAGACTATCTTGGCTCCATTGTATGTTCTTGCCTCCTTTGTCAAATATTAATTGAGCATATTGGTTCGGGCCGATTTCTGGGCTCTCTATTCTATTCCATTGATCTATATGCCTATTCTTGTGCCAGTACCAGGCAGTTTTGAGAACAGTGGCTTTGTAATACAACTTGATATCTGGTATTGAGATCCCACCTACTTTGGTCTTTTTCAGGATTGCTGCAGCTATTCGGGGTCTTTTTTTATTCCAGATGAATTTTTGGAGAGTTCGTTCTAGATCTCTGAAGTATGCCGTTGGTATTTTAATGGGAAGTGCGTTGAATTTATAGATTGCTTTGGGTAGTATGGACATTTTAATGATGTTGATTCTACCAATCCATGAACACGGTATGTTTTTCCATCTGTTTATGTCTTCCTCTATATCTTTTTTCAACGTCCTGTAGTTTTCTGAGTAGAGGTCTTTTACCTCTTTAGTTAAGTTTATTCCTAGGTAGCTTAATTTTTTTGGTGCGATGGTAAACGGGATTGTTTTTATAATAGCATATCATTTCTTTTAAAAAATTTTATTCAAGTCCTTTGTTCATTTAAAAATTAGGTTGTCATTTTGTTGTTGAGTTTTAGAAGTTCTTTATGTATTTTGGAAATTAAAACCCTATCATATACACGATTTTAAATATTTTCTTCTATTTGGTAGGTTGTCTTTTCATTTTCTTGGTAATGGCTTTTGAGTCTCAAAAGTTTTAAAATTTTGATATAGTATTTATTAATTTTTTTCTTTTTCAATTTGCACATTTGGTGTCATATCTAAGAATCTATTGCCCAATGTAAGGTCAGAAATATTTACCCCTATGTTTTTTTCTAAGAGTTTTATACTTTCAGCTATAGCATTTTGGTTTTTGACCCATTTTGAGCTAATTACTGTAGATTGTGGGAGGTAGGGTTCCAACATCATTCTGTTGCATGTAAAAACCCAGTTTCCCCAGCACCATTTGTTAAAGAAATTGTTCTTTCCCCATTCAATTGACCATAGATGTCTGCGTTTTTTTTCTGGATTCTCAGTTCCATTCCCTGGTCTACATGTCTTTCTCTATGCTAGGACCACACTGTTTTGGTTACTACAGCTTTGTGGTAAGTTTTGAAATCAGAAAGTGTGAATCAGACACATATATGCCTTTGCTCCTGCCCAAGTCATGGCTGGAGACCTGGGCTGGGAACCCTGCTGCCCTTCAGGGGCCATCTGGAGCTTCTGGTTCTAAGCCTAGGATAGGCACATGTCTAGGAGGCCTGCTTTCTCATTTCTTTTTCCAAAACTCCTCTCTGGTGTGGGTCCTTTAGGGTGGGGGTCCCACTGGGGTGCCTGGCCAGCCTGGATGAGGGGCTGAGGGCTGTTTTCAGGCTGGCCACACCCCCTTTAGGGTGGGCGTCCCCACTGGGGTGCCTGGACAGTCTGGATGAGGGGCTGAGGGCTGTTTTCAGGCGGGCCAAGCCTGCAACTGAAACTCCCAGTCTCTCCTTTTTTTTCTTTTTTTATTCTGGGATTTATTTACCTTCTGTAATTGAAACTTTGTTGCAGCTCCAGCTCTGAGGCCGGATGGCTGAAAGCAGGTATTTGGGGTTTGTTTAGCTTCTATAATTGAAACTCTGTTGCTTTTGGAGCTACTGCTTTTGGAGCTTAGAGCTTGGCCACGGCAGGCAGGGAACCTTGGCTTCCTCCATCACTAGGGCAAGCAAGCCTCATGTTTGCTTCAGCTGTGTGGCTGCCGGCCGCCATCTTTTTTGGCAGTTAATTTGCATATCACCCTGATTAGCCAATGGGAAGCGTAGTGGAGGTATGGTTAATTACCATGTTTGTCTATTTTTAGATAGGATAAGCACATGTGGATACTTTTGAAAGTGCAAGGGGATTTTTAGTAGACTCCAAAAATTATATACTAGAGGCCCGGTGCACAAAAATTTGTGCACTCGGGGGGGAGGGGTGTCCCTTAAGCCCGGCCTGTGCCCTCTCGCAGTCTGGGACCCCTCGGGAGATAACGACCTGCTGGCTTAGGCCTGCTCCTGGGTGGCAGAGGGCAGGCCCAATCCCTAGGTGCAGCTCCTGGTCGGGCTCAGAGCAGGACTGATTGGGGAGTTGGGGCACGGCCCCCTGTCACACTCATGGCAGGGTCGATGGGGAGGTTGCGGTGCCACCCCCTGTCACGCAGAGGGCAGGGCCGATCACAGGGTTGGGGAGCTCTCCCCTGTTACTCACAGAGTAGGGCCGATAGAGGAGTTGGGGCACCGCCCCCTGTCACACACAGAGAAGGGCGGATTAGGGGGTTAGGGCGCCGCACCCTGTCACACTCAGGGCAGGGCCGATGGGGGGTGATTGGGGCGCCACCCTCTATCACCCACAAAGCAGGGCCGATCAGGGGGTTGGGGCACTGCCACTGTCACACTCAGGGCAGGGCTGATGGGGAGGTTATGGCTCTACCCCGTCACACACAGAGCAGGGCCCGGGGGGGGGGGAGTTGGGGTGCAGCACCATCACACACAGAGCCGCAGGGTGATCAGGGGGTTGGGGAGCTCCCCCCTATCAGGCACAGAGCAGGGCTGATCAGGTGGTTGGGGCGCCTTCCCCTGTCACGAACAGAGCAGGGCAGATAGGGAGGTTGTGGCCCCGCCCCCTGTCACACACAGAGCCACAGGGCAATCAGGGGGTTTTGGCGCTGCCCCCTGTCTCACTGATCCCGGTGCTGGGAGGCCTTGCTGCTCCGCTGATCCCAGTGCTGGGAGGGATATTACCCTTTTACTATATAGGATAGAGGCCTGGTGCACGGGTGGGGGCCGGCTGGTTTGCCCTGAAGGGTGTCCTGGATCAGGGTGGGGGTCACCACTGGGGTGCCTGGCCAGCCTGGGTGAGGGGATGATGGCTGTTTTCAGCTGATCACATCCCCTTCAGGGTGGGGGTCCCCACTGGGGTGCCTGGCCAGTCTGGGTGAGGGGCTGAGGGCTGTTTTCAGGCTGGCGGGTGACTGAAGCTCCCAACCGCTCCTTTTTTCTTTTTTTAAAATTTATTCTGGGCCAGCTTTAGCTCTGAGGCTTGGCTCCAGCTCTGAGGCCTCGGCTGCTGAAAGCAGGTATCTGGTTTGTTTGGGTTCTATCATCGAAAAACTGTTTCAACTCCAGCTCTGAGATCCTGTCGGGCTGAAAGCAGGTTTCTGGGGTTTTGTTTAGATTCTATATTTGTAACAATGTTTCAAACTGCAAGCTCAGAGGCCGGCAACTGCAGGCAGGGAAAGTTGGCTTCCTCCGTCACTGAAGCAAGCAAGCCTCATGTTTGCTTCAAGCTGCCTGGCTGCTGGCTGCCATCTTGGCTGGCAGTTAATTTGCATATTGCCCTGATTAGCCAATGGGAAGGGTAGTGGAGTGACACCAATTTGCATGTTTCTCTTTTATTAGTGTAGATTATCACACATTTGGTGGCTTAAAACAACAGGTGCTTATTCTCTCAGAGTCTGGAGGCCAGAAGCCTGAGACAAAGTGTCGGCAGGCTGTTTTCTCCAAAGGCTCCAGGGCAGGGCCTTCCTTTACTCTTCCAGCTGCTGGTGGTTGTCTCATTCCAATCTCTGCCCCTGTTTGCATGTGATCTCCTCTGTCTGTGTCTTCTCTTCTATCTCTTATAAGCCACTTGTCATTGGATTTAGGGCCCACTGGATAATCCAGGGTAATCACAGTTTGAGATCCTTAATTACATCTTAAAAACCCTTTCCAATTAAGGTCACATTTATAGGTTAGGGGCGATAGGGCATGGACATACCTTTTTTTGGAAAATAATTAAACCCACTCCAGGACAAAAGACAATACTAGGACTGCCCCCAGCAATCTGCCCCCAGAAAACTATGGTCATGTACATTAAAGACTCCAATGTGAGGCAACTGCCCTTTTCCTCCATAGCACAGGAAGAGGCCCCCTCATTTGCCTCTGTGCTCCCTGTGCGGACCAGTTTTGGCCACTTGGCCCTTCCAAACCTGGGCTCCTCTTCCAGAGGCGGCAGCTCAGCCACTGTCTCTCCAACCACAGTGGTGGCTCAGCCACTGTCTCTCCAGCCACAGTGGTGGCTCCATCACTGTCTATTCACACTACAGTGTGATGAAGATAGAACTCTCATCCTTTTCATGCCTCTCACCCAAAGCTTCCCATCTTCCTATAATAAGCCCACTGGCTGAGAATCCACGTGACTTCTGATCTGTGCCAGATGTGCTCCTTTGGTTTTCCTTAGAAGTGGGGGCTGGGGTACCCAGCCCTCCCTATGCTGAGGGGAGTTTATCCTCTTAGAACTCAAGGAAAGGGTGAAGGATAGGGGAGTGGTGAGAGATGAGTTAAGCCGAAGGCAGAGTGGGCCTGCAGGTTTCAGAAGGAAAGCAGCGAGGGCTCTAGGTGCCAGAAGAAATGTTTAATCATCAGGCAAGGTAGGCCTGAGAAGGTGGATGGCCCGGGTCGGGAGGCCTGGGACGATGGGAGAGAGCTTAGGGGTAGAGGCAGGAAAAGGAGGCCTAGGAAATTCCAGTGGCACATTTTGTCACTTAGGTGCTGGTTGTGTAGTCTGTTGTATGGCATTACAGGGACTTTCAGTACAGTTTTATCTCTATGGTGCCCAGCTTTAGAGAAACATGCAGTGATTCTGGAGCAGCCATAATGAAAGGACTCCTGGGATACCCATTGTCCCACCAGAGGGGTCAGAGACGCACATTGGCCAATCAGTGTCTCCATCGTGGAAGGGCTCGTTAGCGCAGGGAAAGCCTGTGGTGGTGCAGGGCCTATTTTTGGGAACGGAGTGAATCCTGGGGAGGAGCACTCGTCAGGCGGTGGACTTGGGCTTCTGTTTCATGGAGAAAATACGTCTGGAACTGAGGCCACGCAGACGCCTGCAGACCTAGAGGCGGACAGGAAATCCAAGGCCTGAGCTTGTGCTTCTGGCTCACCACACCTCAGTCCTGGTCATGGTTCCCGGTGAGGTGACCCAATACCTTTGCTCTGTGTCGTGTGTCTTTGTGGAGGATTTAAAATGGCCACAAAACCTTACAGCCCTCCATTTGAGAGGTGGCGCATCCTCTCCCCTAAGCCAGAGGCTCAGTGGGGAGAATCAGGCACTGAAAAGTGGTCAATGCAGCTGAGGTGTGGGAGGAGAGAGCAGCCATCGGACTCTGAGAAACTGGAGGAGGAGAGACTTATTTATGTCATCATCTCATCTCCTACTCGCTCAGCCTTCAGAGGTGGGCACTGCTGATGAGGAGACTGAGGCTGGAGGGTGAAGGCCAAGGCCACCCTATAAGCAAGCAGCCGGGTTTGAAGTCCACACTCACCCCTCAGTCAATTTCCCGATAATGAGGCAGTGACCGCTGTGCCCTTATGGCCTCCCCTCTCCTGAATGATCATGCTGCACGATCTCATTATGCCTGGAGCGGGCAGCGTGGCTCTTGCCTTGCCCACCTCGGTTGCTTAATGAGCACCCTAATTTGATTGGCTCCAAATGAATGTAATGCAAAATTAAAAGATGCCAGAAGACACTGCAATAAATCGAATGAGTTAGTTTCAATTGATTATGTTTTGAATTCAATTAGATTTCTCCTCCAATCCTCTCTGAATACTAATCCAGCTGCTGGTTACAGAGCAATAACTAGAAAGGTCTATTATTATTGAGTTCCGGCCTCTGTCATCCAGCTTGGGCTCGGGCATCGTCCTGGATGGAAAACCTCGGCTTGGGTGTAGGGAGGTCAGGGGAGTTCAAGGCCAGCAGCCAAGCCTCCCGCCAGCAAGCCAGCATATTTCCTGTTGGGGAAGGGATTCAAAGCAATGTACCCAATTAAAATGGTTTAAAATTATTTTTAGTGCATAAACACTTCAAGAGGCTACATAGAAGGGAGTGTCAGAGTCATGGACTTTGCCATGTGGCAGGCAGCAGGGGACACAGGGATTGAGGTCTGGGATCGGCCTGGCTGCACACTCTGTGTAACTAGGGTAAACTGCCAGCCCTTCCCAAGCTTGGTTTTCTTATTTGCAAAATGAGGGAGTCAGTCTCTAAGAGCAGTTTTGATAGCCCTGGGTTCTGTGCTGCTGCGGTCCTTCTGGTCCCCCCTGTGCACCCATGCTCTGTGCTGCCTTCCGCTGCCATTCTTCAGCCCATCTGGCCTGGGGACCTGATCTCTTCTGGCTGCCTCTCCTGGGGTTTCTTGTGGTTATAGGTTGGATCCAGCCACAGGGCAGAATAATAGCCCTCTGCCTCAGGGCTGTGCCCCTTTAAGACCCTACTCCTGCCAGAAGCCTTCTGCACATCTTCAGCTCTTCCTGCAATGCTGATACCACTGCCTCTTTGTGTCTAACCTGTGGGTGGTAACAGCATCCGGCAGTTGCTATCTCTGTGGTCCTCAACTTCCTAAACATCTCCTTCTTGTTCTCTGTACCCTGCTCACACTTTTCAATGGAATATTGCCTTTAAAGGCTCATCATTTGAACCATCTGGGGATTCTACTTCCTACCGTGACCCTAAATAATGTAGATGCTAAATCCACTTTTTGATTGAGGTTCCTTATGGAACGTCCTTCAAGGAGAGGGGCTATAGGTGAGACACAAGGAGGGGGTTCTGGTTTGGGAGACTGTATGAAGCTGGAGAGGCCTGGGAGTTTCCAGGCAGAGCATAGAAGAGGCTCAGGTGGAGAGCACAGTGCGGGGAGGCCGTGACTGCAGGGGACTTGGGAGTGGGAGCCAGGGGTGGCTGTCTCTCCTGGCCCACAGAGAGCAGGTGCTGCCACAGAAGGGCAAAGGAAAGAGGGAAAGGCTCCCAGCCCTGCTCCATCCCTGACCCAGTTAGTCAGAAGCCCTTGATTGAGGGCAAAAGGCCTGTGTCCTTAGAGTCCTGGGAGGGCGGGAGCTCTGCTCAGAGGCTAATGATGGAGGGTTTGTTTTCTTTGGAGTGGGGCTCCCAAGGGTAGAGAGTGAAGACTTGGCGTCAGCTGTGGGGGAAGAGCTGGAAGGAGATGGATCCTGGGGTAGGACAGAGGGAGACAGAAGGTGTTGGTGGGTGGCCAGGGACTTGCTTTTGGGATGGTGACCAAAGATTACAAGGATGGGATCAACTATGGTTATTTATGCCTCTTGATTTATGCTCTTAACTTCCATGTAAGTAAATGACCTGGGCCCTGGAGGAGGGTGGAGAATCCCACTCTGGATGCTGGTCCAGGACCCCTGTGGTAGTGACTGGACCTGGAGGAGATCTGGAGGTCAGTGTCAGGCCTGGAGAGTGGCACATCAGCATTCTAGGGCCATGGCCTGGCAGCCGCATGGTTGGGCAGGCCAAGTTCTGCCTCAGTGGCTCCCACAGTTGGGTCCTCGTTCTGCCTCTGGAGTTGGAGGAGAGCCTGGCAATAATTAGTGACTCACCTGGAGTAGGAGAAGCTACCAGGGAGGGATGGGTGCTCAAGATTGTCTGGAAGCTTGGGACTGATGACAAAGGGATGCAGATGACTGCAGGGACCTTCCTGACCTTGGGGTTCCTACTGTGAGTCAGTAGAAAATACATGGACAAGGAAGTCAGGCCCAAATTCTGGGTAAATGGAGGTAGAGATCTAGGCCAAGAGTCTGAACACCATGTCAGGTCCCAGAGAAGCAAAGGCGAATGGAATCCTGGAAGCTGCTTGTTGGTGGCTTCTAGTCCCCCCAGGGCCAGAGCCAGCAGAAGCAGGGGAAGGAAGAGGGTATGGTCAGTGCTTCAGACAAAACTGAAGACAGGAGAGTCATGTGGACAGGTGTTCAGGTGAGAACTAAGGCACCTTACTGTCTCCTGAAGAGAGGGGGATGACAAGAGGTCCACTCATTTATTTCTTCATCCATTCATAATTGCTTTTAAAGAATTAAAGCAGGTGAGGTTTTTATTAATGGCCTTGGAACATCTATCTTTTATTGACACCTGTGACATATCAGGTTCCAGCAGATAAGAAATAAAGTTGTTTCTTTTTCTCCCTCTCTCTCTTTGTTAATATTTTTATTGATTTCAGAGGGGAAGGGAGAGGGAGAGAGAGACAGAAACATTAATGATGAGGAACAATCATTGATTGGCTGCCTCTTGCACGCCCCCTACTGGAGATCCAGCCCACAACCCAGCATTCCCTGACTGGGAATCGAACTGTGACCTCCAACCTGGAAACTGAAGGCTGGCATGGGGTGGGGGTTGGGAGGGGGGAACCACCCACCACTCCTGGTTCTCTTCCAGTGGGCTTGGTAGTGACTCTTGCCCTTTGCAAAATGATGACTGAGGAGAGGTCATATCTTAAAGGAGACCTTGGAGAACACCAGCCCTTGTTTTATGAAGGAGAAAATGGGTCCAGAAAGGGTGAGTGATTTGCCTAAGTCACACAGCTGACCTGGTGTAGTCTCCCAATTTCCTGGAAGGCGGAAGTGAGGGATGTGTGGCATGGACACAGCCTACTAATGGGAACCAAGTGGTTGCCAGGCTGACCATCAGCCACTGAGCCATACCAGCTGGGCAAAGTCATTTCTCTCTTAAAAAGCATAACTCAAATACTAGTATTAATAAAGATCATCCCAAGTTATATATTTTTTCCTTACGACCCTAAAATTTCATTCCAAATGGAAACAAGTCTTACTAGACATTGATCAGATCCCTTTCCAAGCTTCAGCCATTCATCCAAATATTTAAAAATCTTTTGCTATCGCAGTATGTCTTGTTATCAATGTAATGCATTTAAATACAAACAAATCAAATAGGAGAGAAGGGTTTATGATGAAAGAAAACAATTTCTAACTTCATCTTTCCTCAGTTCTAGTCTCACTCTCCAGAAGCAATTTCTTCTAAACATTTCCATTTTTAATACTCCTGGGGGACCTCCATAACTCTGGGAAGCATTGTATATGAATTCTTATTTCTTGATTCATCATCTGTAGAAATTTTATTGACCCCTTACAATGAAAAATAAGAAATTGCTTCACATATATGCTTCTCCTTCCTCTCTTTATTCTCCCAAAGTTTTATAGTTTTTCCATGACTATTTTTAGTTCTCCTGTTATGTACTTTTATGCCTGTGGAATTATGCCCTGATTCTGCATTTCATCACCCTCAGTCAGGGTGATGGATGGTGGCAGCCCGTTTTGGACCGTTCCCATACTTCCCACCCTCTTTCTTTTGGGAAGGACTCTTCGCTCCCTTGAGTGAGCACCAGCATGCTCGTAGCTGGCCAGTCACTGAACTCCATCTCCGTAGCCATGGCAGCTGCCTCACCACTGGGCATGTTTCCCAATCCAGGCCATAAGCATCCTTCCCAGTTGGTTAAGTTGGCCGTCAATCAACTTTCACTGCTAAAACTGCTCTCGCTTTCTCTGGGATTAACTCTAGGAGGGAAATGGAACCTTTGCTCTTGTAGGTCCCTCTGGGCCACCATCCTGCCTGAGATGATGGCCAGAGGCCAATAGCGCTGAGCTAGGGGCTAATGGGAGAGACTGACTTCTGATGCTGGGAACGACTCTGGGTCTGTTTCACCTGAGGCCTACTTTGCCTCTTGACTTTTACAGCTAAACAAGCCTGAATATTTTATTATTAAGCTTCAACCAATTGTATTAACTTTCTGATTAATACAGGAGTAATTATGACATGGGACAGCCTATATAGGGGTTAGATTTTGTCAAATGTTTTTTCTGGATCCATTTGTGTGATCATTTGATTTTTTTCTTTTAATATATTTTATTGATTTTTTACGGAGAGACAGGGAGAGAGATAGAGAGTTAGAAACATCGATGAGAGAGAAACATTGATCAGCTGCCTCCTGCACACCTCCTACTGGGGATGTGCCCGCAACCCAGGTACACGCCTTGACCGGAATCGAACCTAGGACCCCTCAGTCCGCAGGCCGACGCTCTATCTACTGAGCCAAACCAGTTTCGGCGATTTTTTTCTTTTTAAGCCTGTTGATGTGCTAGGTAACATCGATGGATTTTCAAATGTTGAACCAGTGCTGCATACCTGGAATAAATCCTACTAGGTTATGATGTGTAATTATTTTCATACATTGGATTTGCTAATGTTTTGTTGAGGATTTTTGCATTAAGTTCACAAGAGATATTAGTCTACTATTTTCCTTTTCTCTTGTGTTTGTCTGGTTTGTATTTGGGTAATTCAGGCCTCATAAAATGAGTTGTAAAATGTTCCCTCTTTCTCTATTTTCTAGGGGAGATTGTGTGAAAGTGGCCTTAATGCTTCTTTAATGTTTGGCAAAATTTTCAAGGAAAATCATCTAGGCCTAGACATTTACTTTTCTGGAGCTTTTAAATTATTAATTAAACTTCTTTGATGGTCACTGGGCTGTTCAGACGGTCTTTTTTTTTTTTTTTTAACGCGGCTTAGTGTTGCAGTTTCTAGCTTTTGAGGAATTGGCCCACAGTTCCAAGTTTCAAACTTACAAACGCAAAGTTTTTATAGCATTTTCTTATTATCTTTTAAGTGTTCTAGGATCTGTGCTGATGTCCCCTGTTTCATTCCTGGTATGTATGTATTTTTTGTTCTCTATTTTTATTTTTTATCTTTCCATAGATTTATTAATTTTATTGTGTTCTTGGAAGAATCAGTCTTTTGTTTCCTAGTTTTTCTCTATTATTTTCCTATGTTCAATTTAGATTTCTGCTCTTATCTTTATTATTTTTTCTTTCTGTTTGCTTTGGGTTTACTTTTCTCTGTCCTTGAGGTAGGCGTATTTAGATTTATATGAAAGTAGTTTCTGATATGCCAGGGATTAAGTCTGCCATTTTATTATTGTTTTATGTTTGTTTCCTGTGGTTCTTGTCCTCTGTTGCTCTTTCTTGCCTTCTTATGAGTTACTGGGACTTGTTTTAGGATTCCATCTTGATGTTTTTATCACATTTATGAGTGTATCTCTTTGTATAGTTTTCATAGTAGTTGCCTTGTGCATTATAATACACGTTTGTCTTATTCCTGTCTGCTAGTGTCACCATTTGGCCGTTTTGAGAGAAGTGTGGAAACCCTGCTCATTTGCAGCCTCTGATGTGCCTGCTGAGTGTGTGGAGAGCTCCCCACCGGCCCTGGAATCCTCGACAACAATTGGCACTGCAGATCCTCCTCCTCTATGCTTCGCTCCACACTCCCCCATGAAACTTCCATCTTCCAGAAACGTGTTGGACTCTCTCATTGATTAATGGCTCTCCCCTCCTTTTACTTCTGCCTTATAGGTGTTTTTTTTTTTTCCATTTAAAACTTACAGTTTTAAATTTTACTGATGTCTTCAGAAGAACAGGAGGTGAAAAAATAAAAGAATGGAAAACTCTAAGGGCCCTTTAAAGGCATACAGTGGGAAGCATCTGGACTTGGTTTAGGGCAGACCTGGTGGATCCTGAGTTAGCGGTGCTCAGTCCCTACTGTGTGGCCTGGGTGAGTGTGTGAGCATCCTCCTGGGCACACCGTGGTACTGGAAGGGTGAGCGAGATGTCTCAGCAGGTGTGAGGAGTCTGGTTTAGTGCCTGTGACAGCAGGTGTGAATTAATGGCTCTTGTTATCTGTATGACTGCACCATGGTCCACAGTTGAGCACTGGAAGGGTGTGGCACATTCCTGTGGGGTGACCACAGGCCTCTTTCATGGCAACTCCTGAAACAAGCCTTACTAAGCCATCATTGGCGCCAAGGAATGTCCCAGGAAAGGAGGTGTGTCCCCTTGAAGGGGTCAGCTTCCTGAGGGCTGAGCTGATAGTAAGGAAGTGGGCCAGGGTTATTTTAAGAAAGTCATTGGCCACTGTACCTTTTGGAGGCTCCACCTACTCCATTTCAAACAATAAAACCACCACATCCAACATCATTAAATGCAGTTTATATATAACTACATAAGTTATGTATAACTGCCATAAAACCACAAGTTTACTAGTTGACATAATGTTACACACCGAGCCAAGCATGTGATTAAAATGCCTACATATTGTAAGACATCTCATGAATAAGATGTTTGTGCAGTTTTATTTCAAGTTCCAATTGGTTGCTCACGTCTCAAACAATTTTATAGGCTCTGGAAAAACCCCAAGACGCTGCATTTTGGGCTCATAATGAAAGAAACAGCCCTGGACAGTGTTCTGGGCTGGTCGGCAGGTTGCTGAGGGAGGTGTCCTCGGGAAGCCGCCCCAGCAGAGGCAGGACTGAGCCCACAGGACCCTCCGTGTGGCCTGTGGGCAGGCACAGCGGGAAGGTATCTGGGAGATGGGGTGGGGTGGGCTGACTGTTGCCTGGTGGCTGTGAGACTTTGGTCAAGTTACTTGCCTACTCTGATCCTCAGGTTCTCTACCGACTTATTACCTCTCAGACCTCTAGGACCAGATGGCCACAGCTTCACTGGTTTCTGCCCCTTGTTCAACTTCTTTTTTCAAATATGGGCAGTTGAGTTTGGTTAAAGGGGTGTTTCTGTGAGCTCTTCCCACCCTGGCTTTGAGGCTGTGAGGAAACCAGATCCGCTGTGCAGCGGAATGGGGGGTAACTTGACTTACTGGCAAAGGAAAGAGGAGAAAGGAGATAAAGTGCTCAAGTGGCAGAGGATGAGGCTCACCCTCCCCACTGGTCTTGGATGGAAGACACTCCGGGCTCTTTATCTTCCCTGTTGCAACTCCTAAATTCTAAAGCTTTAGCCTGCAGGTTGGCCTGACGCATGTTCACCACGCTCACAGGCATGAGCGAGGCTGAGATGTTGGGTAGGTGAATGAAAATAAGGCCAGCTGAGCCCCCCGCACCACCTTGGGGCAGCAGAGGCAGGCCCCCAGCATCCCAGCAGGGGCAGCAGAGGCAGGCGCAGGAGCTTCTGCCTGTGTTTGTTCCGGGATCTGATGGGATGGGGATTGGGGAGGAAGACATGGGAGTGCGGAGCCTGAGAAGGCTGGACCCTGGCTGAGACATGCCCAGGCTGTCAACACACAGCCCAGGGGAAAGACCAAGTTAGCACACGGGTCAAGAGCCAGAGCCCAAGGTCACAGGACAGCCACAAGCTTGCCCCCAGCCCAGCAGGGGTGGGTCCTGGCCTGTAGTTATTTCTCTTCTAAAAGTGAGGTCCAGGTTTGGGGTCAGGATGGCTAGGGTACGATACTATTGCTATTGCTGTTTTATCATTGCTAGTACTGGAAATACACACGAACTTCTCATTGGTGGACACTGGAATTTAAAGGTGAATGACAGGCAAAGTCCCTTTCTTATGAGGCTCACATTCTAGCAGGGGTGAGGCAGACACCTTTCCCCTTAATAAACAAATAATGAGTATGAAATGCAATAACTTCCCTGATGAGAAAAACCAAGGGACAGAGCAAAAGTAATGGTGACAGGAGTGGGTTAGACTTCAGAAAGGGAAACAAGGAGTGGTGGCTGAGAAGGAGAGAGGAGGAGGACGCTGAGGCTCAGAGAAGTAAAGGTACCCCAAGGCCACCTCTTGGCCATGCAGGGCTAGTGGGCTGTCCCTCTTCACTTTGCCCTTGGCATTATGTCAGCCTGTTCTGACCAGCATCTGAGCCAGGGCAGCACCTGCAATCTGAGGGTGTGTGGGCCCAGTGGAGAAGATTAAGGAGCCCCATGCACGCCAGAGCCTGAGCCTTTTGGGCTCAGCCTAGAAAGGAATGACTTAGAGTCCAGTGTCCTGTCTCCCACCCACCACCATGGACTTTGCCTGGTTCTCTTCCAGTGGGCTCGGTAGTGACTCTTGCCCTTTGCAAAATGATGACTGAGGAGAGGTCATATCTTAAAGGAGACCTTGGAGAACACCAGCCCTTGTTTTATGAAGGAGAAAATGGGTCCAGAAAGGGTGAGTGATTTGCTTAAGTCACACAGCTGACCTGGTGTAGTCTCCCAAGGGATCCACCAATGTGTTTTTCTTTCTTTCTTTTTTTAAAATATATTTTATTGATTTTTTACAGAGAGGAAGGGAGAGGGATAGAGAGTTAGAAACATTGATGAGAGAGAAACATCGATCAGCTGCCTCCTTCACACCCCCCACTGGGGATGTGCCCGCAACCAAGGTACATGCCCTTGACTGGAATCGAACCTGGGACCCTTGAGTCCGCAGGCTGATGCTCTATCCCAGTGATGGCGAACCTATGACACACATGTCAGAGGTGACACGCGAACCCATTTTGGGTGACATGCATCGACAGAGACAAAAAATTGCATAATTCAAATATTTGTCTCTCGCAAAGGCCAGAGTTGAGCATCACTCGAGTAATATTATTACTCACGTTACTCATGATCAATAATTCTAAAACCGATGTAAACATGTACATCAGTGTTGCATAGCAAAGATACATAGTGAAAACATCCAAGATACATTGTTCCAATATTGACATTAATATAAAAAGGTTAAGAATTGCACTATAAAGAGATTAATCTTTACTCATGACATTTTATTTTTACTCGAGTGACAAAATGCCCAATTCTGGAAACGGCCTCATTATAGTCAACGTGTGTCTCGGGTAAGTTTCCCGTGCGTTTGGGTGCATTTGGCAAACGGACGCACCTGATCGCCATGTTCGTTAGGAGACAGGAGTGGGAGGGTTAGAAGAAGAAGATATACAGTGCAACAGTGCTCGACGAGACATTCTGTGTGTTGGATAATTGATTACAGCACCATATATTTGTTGGTTATACATACTACCTTTGAATTGTTTTGCACCAGGAGTCAGTGCAACAACACTGCAAAAAGTTAATAGGTAAGAAACCTATCAACATTTTATAAAAAACGCTGTGATTTATATTTATTTATTTTTGCAGCCTTGTGATGGAGAATCAAGAAAATAAAAAAGCAAGATTGAATGATAAAGGAAGTGGAAGTAGCAGTAGCTGACCCTTTCAAGACATATGGACCGAGATGTACGGAATTGTCAACAGAAACAACAGATCATTGTGCATACGGTGTAATGAAACGGTAGTAAGCAGAACGTGGAATGTAAAGAGACATTTTGAAACTAATCATTGTCAGCTCTTGAAAAAAAGTATCGATGAAAGGAAGGAATACATTTCTAGGCAGCTACACCTCTATAAAAGTCAATCAAATTCCATCATTAAATTTGTAAGATGCTCTACACATTTAACATCAGCAAGTTACTGTATTGCTCACTCATAGCTCAGCATGGAAAAGCCCTCAGTGATGGAGAATTTATTAAGGAAACATTTCTAAGATGTGCACCAGCTCTATTTCATGATATGAAAAATAAAGATGATGTTATTGAAAGGATTTCTGAGTTACCACTCAGTAGAAATACTATCAAAGACAGAATAATAGATCTTAACAAAAATGTACAACATCAATTAAAAAAAGACTTAAATAGTTGTAAATATTTTTCGATTTCTCTTGATGAAACTACTGATGTCACATCAAATGCTCGGTTGGCCATTATTGCTAGATATTCTGATGGTCTCACAATGAGAGAAGAGTTGATAAAGTTAGAATCAGTGCCAATAAGTACATCAAGAAATGAAATATGTAAGGTTGTTATAAAAACATTCAGTGACCCAAACATTGATATCTCTAAAATTGTGTCAGTCACGACAGATGGGGCACCAAATATGGTGGGAAAAAATGTGGGATTCCTGAAATTGTTTATGGAAGCTATTAGACATCCACTTGTACCTTTTCATTGCATAATCCATCAGGAGGTGTTGTGTGCCAAATTGGGATTCTCAGAATTGAATGATTTAATGTCAGTTGTAACAAAAATTGTGAATTTTATAGCTTCTCGACCCCTTCACAAGCGAGAATTTTCTGCACTTTTACAGGAAGTTGATTCAACCTACAGTGGACTACTGATGTTCAATAATGTGAGATGGCTGAGTTGAGGTAAAGTACTTGAGCGATTTGTGGAATGCTTTGAAGAAATTACGGTATTTATTGAGAATAAGGATCTGGCAAACTTTCCTCCGATCAATGATCATAAGTGGGTCAGCAATTTGATGATTTTTACAGATCTCTCTGTTCATATGCATGAACTGAACTTAAAATTACAAGGTTTTGGCAAAAGTACTGACGTTATGTTTGGATACATCAAATCTTTTGAAAGTAAACTTAAAATTTGCAGGAGAGATATTGAAACTAAAACTTATAAGAATTTTCTTCGGATTAAAAAGTATTATGAGAAGGCCACTACAATGAGTGTAATGGAGTCCGTACTTATGTACCAGAATATAGTAAACTCGCTATTTGAACAGTTCAGAGAAAGATTCGACCAATTTAGAAGCCTAGAACAGACCATTAAAATAATTAAGTATCCGGATGTAGTTGTTTACAGTACTTTGGAATGAAAGGATTTCCGATGGATGCAAATTGACGATTTAGAGATGCAACTTGCAGATTTTCAAGGTAGCATTTGGACTCATGTGTTTGTTGACTTAAGGTCGAAACTTGAAAATCTGGAACAAAATCGTTTGAATAATGAAGAGTGCAACTACAAACAAGAAATTTGAGAGCTTGGAACAGAGTGCCTGACACTTTCAGCGACATAAAAAATCTAGCAATGGCGTTGCTAACAATTTTTTCATCAACATATTTTTGTGAGACTTTGTTCTCAGCATTAAATAATATTAAAATGAACAAAAGAAACCGGCTAACAGATGAAGTTAGTGGCGCTTGCTTAGCCTTGAAGTGCACCAAGTATGAACCTGCAATTGAAGAATTAACAGACAAACTTCAGCACCAAAAAAGCCACTAATTTCTAGTTTTCGTACCATTTGATTATCTTTGCTTTTATTATTATTTTTTCCTAAATGTACATTGTTTTTCTGTTTTTGTTCATTTTATACATATTTTTGGTTGATTTTTCATTGTTAAATGGCATTTAAATATAAAATAAATATCAAAAATATAAATCTTTTTTTTACTATGGTTGCAAATATAAAAACAAAATTATGAATATTTCTGTATGTGACACGGCACCAGAGTTAAGTCAGGGTTTTTCAAAATTTTGACACACCGAGCTCAAAAGTTTCGCCATCACTGCTCAATCCACTGATCCAAACCAGTCAGGGCTCTTTCTTTTCTAAAAATATATTTTTATTGATTTCAGAGAGAAAGGGAGAGGGAGAGATAGAAACATCAATGGTGAGAGAGAATCATTGATCAGCTGCCTCCTGCATGCCCCATACTGGTGATCAAGCCCACAACTCGGGCATGTGCCCTTGACTGGAATCGAACCTGGGACACTTCAGTCCACAGGCTGACGCTCTAGCCACTGAGCCCAACTAGTGAGGGCCGTGGTTATATTTCCTCCTAGAGAACTTACAGAGACCCAAAAAATGCGTCACTGATGGTGTAATTTCATGGAAGGCAGGCGTGAGGGGTGTGTGGCATGGGCACAGCCTACTAACGGCATAATGTGAAAGCAGCCGATGCCCGGCACATGGCGAGCCTTCTGTGAGTGCTCCTTCCCTTCCCCTTCTGTCATCCGATTTGGGACATGATATCTGAGTTCAGGGCCTTGCCTGTTGTGGGCGCTCTACTGAAATTTGCTGATGGCCTACATGAATGATGAGGTGGCTCTTTCCTACTGGCTCATCCTCAGAGAGCACTCGTTCTATACCTGGTTGGGGGCCAGTATAGAGGAGCTTGATTTCATCTACCCATTCTGATATGATCCTGCATGCACTTGTACATGTACATACACACACACATGCACACACACGCGCATACACACGCCTGACTTCTCAAAGTTTGGGAGTCAGGGAAGAGCGTAGCCAGGCCTGAGACAATAGGCGCCAGCTTCGTTGTTCTTGTGCTTTAGCAAGAGACGCATTCCTCCCAGCCAGGGTGGCAGGGGCCTCCCAGGCAGCCGGCAGCCCTCGCCCCATTGTGGAGGACAGGCCGCTCGTGACTCAGAAATCTGCTTAGTTGATAACTCAATTCTGCAGCTGGGCCACATTTGTAAGCAGTGCTAGCACACCCCACGGAAACCCAGAATCCGATTAGGGCCGGGGCTGCACCATCCCTCATCCCTCACTCTGCCGTCTACAGCCCTGGCCATCCATCTTATTTGGCTGAAGGCTCCTTGAAGTCTGCAGGCAAACTTCTTTTTTTTATTATTATTATTTTTTATAGCTTAAAGTATTACAAAGGGTATTACATATGTGTCCTTTCCCCCGCCCTTGACAGTCCCCTGGCCTCCCCTATCCCCCAGTGTCTTATGTCCATTGGTTATGCTTATATGCATGCATACAAGTCCTTCGGTTGATCTCTTACCCCCCTCCTTCCTGCTCCCCAACCCTCCCCGGCCTTCCCGCTGCAGTTTGACAATCTGTTTGAGGCAGCTCTGCCTCTGTATCTATTATTGTTCAAAAGTTTATAATGGTCTCTATTATCCATGAATGAGTGAGATCACGTGGTATTTTTCCTTCATTGACTGGCTTATTTCACTTAGCATAATGCTCTCCAGTTCCATCCATGCTCAGAAAGAAAACAGCCACACAAAAAAAGAAATGGCTACAAACAAGTACCTTTCAATAATAACTTTAAATGTAAATGGACTAAATGCTCCAACCAAAAGACATCGAGTGACTGAATGGATAAAAAATCATGACCCATGCATTTGTTGCAGGCAAACTTCTGACCCTCCTGCGGGCGGCTGGTTGCTCTCCTGCTCTTCCCAGCAGCCACGGGTATTGGAATCAGAGCTTGAGGGCACAGGCTCTTCTTGGTCCCTGTGACCTCGGCACTCAGGCCAACGCCAGGCTCTCACAGCCTCACTGTGGCCTCGCCTTGCACGTCCTGGCTGTTTTCGAAGCCACCCAGACAGAGCCATCAGCGTGAGGCTGCGTGGCGTGCTTCCTGGCAACGCAGGCTGAAGCAGAGATGCCGGAAAGCAGGGGTGAGGATTTAACAGTGCAGAGAGCGGACCCCAAAGTCATCTTCATTTATGCAAAAATGCAAATGGGCTATTAGATGGTTTGGCATCAGACCATAAGACCAGAAGTTTCTGGATTTTTCTGAGATTCATGCTCACTTCCCAAACTCTAGGACTGTTGAGGCTTTTCCTGGAAGTCCTGATGGGCACATCTGTTCCCTGGGCTCAGACCCCTCATTCTGGGAGGCCTCCATGCGCTCACTGCATTTTCCCCTCAGTTCAGCCTCCTCGTTTTATGAACTATTTAGATAAGGGACAGCACATGCCTTTCAACTTGCATGTCAGTGTCATTGGATTGATGGCGGCTGCTCTAAACACTGGGTCTAGAAATATTCTGAGCCCTGGCGTCTAGCAGAGCCTTGAGCAAGCAGAGCAGGGCAGCAGCAGCAGCAGCAACGCGGCAGCAGGAAAAGCACCAGCAAGGCAGGAACAGCCCGAAAGAGGTTTGCTGTGCGGAGCCGACAGTCTCCAGGTTCCACATCGCATCATTTAAAATGTCCAGTTCCCAGAAAAGACTGTGGCAAAGCTGAGTGGAATAAGGCAGAGAAAGACAACTGCCGCTTGGCTTCACTTACAGGTGGCATCTACACAACAAACGGAACAGGAGAAATGCAGTCCGTAACAACTGTCACCGAGGAAACTCAGACATTGGGCTTAAAACTTTATTTAACTTTTTTTTTTCAATGTGAATACACGGATTTATTTTATTTATTTCCACCCTAAATGGTTCATTATTTTTTAAGGTGGTGCTCGCCCAGAGAAAAGTGAGCCAGAGAAGCCCAGCGGTGAGAGGCCCGGTGGTGTGGCCCAGGTGTCCAGGCAGAGGGGATCTTCCTGGGTGAATGCTCAGCCCAGAGAGCGTGGTGGGTGACAGAAGCTCCCTGGGGATGCTGGGGATTGAGTGGGGGCTTCCTTCCTGTGCCCCCAATTCTACCAGCTACTGTGTAGCAGGCGCCTCTCCAGGGTCCTGAGCAAACCTGGGAGAGTCCAAGGGCCTTTGACCTCTGCTCCAGGGATTTCTTCCCAGGAGGTATGAAGCTTTGGGCCTGGGTTTTGCCATCAGCTGCCTACTCATCTCTCTGAAATGCAGTCCAGTCCAGAAAAATAACTGCACAGAGCGGGCAGGGGGCAGGGGTGTTGGAGAGGGCGTGGAAGATGACTGGGTCCCTCAGGACTCATGGTGGGGCTATGGCCAGGCTACCCAAGGGCACATATTCCACCCAAACCCTTGCAGGGGCAGAGTGGAGCCCAGAGCCTTCCCTTCGGCCTACCAGGTTTAGTGATTCCCACTCCAAGAGCTGCTTTTTTTTTTTTTTTAACAAATTAAAATATTTGTTTAGTTTTGACTTAAGTATAGTTATTATGCAATATTATATTGGTTATATTAGTTTCAGGTACACAACACAGTGATTCAACATTTTTATATCTTACAATGTGATCACCACACTAATTCTAGTAATCATTTGTTATGGTGCAAACTTATCACAACATTATTGACTATATTTATCTTCATCTTTTCTACTCATCCCCTAACCCCCTCCCTCTTGGCAACCATCCCTTTGGCCTCTGCTTCTATACGTCTGTTTTGTTTTTTTAGATTCCACATAAAAATGAAACCACATGTTGTTTGTCTCTGTCTGAAATTTCATTAGCATAATACTCTCTAGGTCAGTGATGGCGAACCTTTTGAGCTCGGCATGTCAGCATTTTGAAAATCCCTAACTTAACTCTGGTGCCATATCACATAAAGAAATTTTTTGATATTTGCAACCATAGTAAAACAAAGACTTATATTTTTGATATTTATTTTATATATTTAAATGCCATTTAACAAAGAAAAATCAACCAAAAAAAATGAGTTTGTGTGTCACCTCTGACACGCATGTCATAGGTTCGCCATCACTGCTGTAGGTCCTTCCATATTGTTGCAAATGATTTCATTCTTTTTATTGCTGTGTGATATTCCCTTGTATATATATGTATGTATAGCACTTTATCCATCCTTCTATCAATGAATATCTAGGTTACTTCCATATCTTGGCTATTATAAATAATGCTGCAATGAACATAGGGGTGCATATATATCTTTTCAAATTAGTGTTTTTATTTCCTTTGATCAATACCCAGAAGTGGAATTGCTGGTTCATATTTTAGATCTATTTTTAGTTTTTTGAAGCTTCTTCAAGTTTTCCACAGTGCCTGCACCAATTTCAGTCCCACCAACAGTGCACAAGGGTTACCTTTACTTACATCTTTGCTAGCATATGTTATTTGTTGCCATTCTGACTGGTGGGAGGTGGTATTCTCATTGTGGTTTTGATTTGCATTTCCCTGATGATTAGTGATCTTGAACATCTTCTCATATGTCTGTTGGCATCTGTATGTTTTCTTTGGAGAAATGTCTCTTTATAAACTCTGCCCATTTTTATCTGTTTATTATTTTTGTATTGAGTTGTATGAGTTTCATAAATATTTTGGATATTAACCCTTTATTGGCTATATCACTTGCGAATATATTCTCTCACCCAGCTGGTTGTCTTTTTGTTTTGTTGATGGTTTTCTTCATTGTGCAGAGCTTTTTGATTTGATGAAGTTCTATTTTTTTATTTTTGCCTTTTACCTCATGCCTCGGGGGTGGGGTGGGTGGAGGAATATCTGAAAAGATATTACAATGACTGAAATCAGATAGTTTACTTCCTATGTTTTCTTTTAGGAGCCTTATGGGTCCAGGTCTCATATTTAAGTTTTAAATTGAGGTATATGTGTAAACGAGTGGTCCAGTTTCATCTTTTGCATGTATCTTTCCAGTTTTCCCAGCACCATTTGTTGAAGAGACTGTAGTTTCTTCATTGTATATTCTTGCCTCCTCTGTCATAGATTAACTGGAGGCCCAGTGCATGAAATTCATGCACGGGGGTCCCTCAGCCCGGCCTGCACCCTCTCCAATCCGGGACATCCCTCTTGCAATCTGGGACCACTGGCCCCTAACTGCTCACCTGCCTGCCTGCCTGCCTGATTGCCCCTAACCACCTCTGCCTCAGCCCCTTCCACTGTGGCTTTGTCCGAAAGAACGACTAGAAGATGTCTGGTTGACCCAGTCTAAGTAGCATATTCCCCTTTTATTAGTATAGTTTAGTCATCTCAGACAGCCATAACAAAATATCATAAATTTGTGTGGCTTAAACAACAGAAATGTATTTTTCTCAGTTCTGGAGGCTGGAATGTGGGGTCAGGGTACCAGCATAGCATCGTCCCATACACCAGAAAGTGGTGGATTGATTGCTAGTCAGGGTACATGCCCAGGTTGCAGATTCAATACCCAGTCCAGTGAGTGCAGGAAACAATGGGACAATGTTTCTCTCTCTCTCCCTTCTTCTCTCTGAGATCAATTAAAATGAGTGATAAATAATAATGTTCTCTAAATATGGCTTTAACAAGAAAGACATTAGTGATCTATGCAGTGAAAAACTTGTTATAACACATATATAGCATGACCCCATTTTTTTTTTAATATTGATTTCAGAGGAAGGAAGAAGGAGAGATAGAAACATAAATGATGAGAATCATTTATCAGCTGCCTCCTGCACACCCCTATTAAGGATCAAGCCTGAAATTTGACCAGGAATCATATCATGACCTCCTGGTTCATAGATCGATGCTCAACCACTGAGCCCCACCAGCCAGGCCCCGTTTTCATTAATACCAGGCACATGAGGTACATTGGCAAGATCTCACTCCTAGACGAAAGTCTGAAATTGCCCAAACTTCTTTCCAGCTAGATGTTTGGATATGAATTTGTTTCTGCCGTTTGGATGCAGTGGGTCTAAGTCCCTGAGTTGACATTTTGCCTTTCTGTTGATCAGGAATGGCCAGCAGAGGGCACTGTGAGAGCAGGTTTCTGGGCCTGTTGGCACTGCCTGCAGTCAGAGGGCGGTATTGGACCCTGACTGCCTGTGAGAGGGTGGCTTGGCTCTCAGAGGACCCAGGAAGTTTAATAAGTCATGTGTGGTCACGTGGGAGGCGAGGAAGAGAACAGTGAGTTCACCCAAGATGTGGAAAGGTTTGTTCCCTCAGAGCACAGACCTGGGAATGGGGCTGCCAGGGGAACAAAGACAGGAGAGAAAGGAAAACCTGAAATGAAGGATCTTGGGCAATGGCTTTTAGAAAGCTCGGCATGCAGAGATGTGGGGAACATGACAGATCTGGTGTCTTTGGTGGGTCAGCCCACCCTAGTGTAGGAGGAGGATGTCCCATGTCCTACTAGGCCAGGGGCAGAGTTTAGATGAATGATTCCTGTTTCAATTAGGATCATTTTTTAAAGATATATTTTTATTGATTTCAAAGAGGAAGGAAGAGGGTGAGAAAGATAGAAACATCAATGATGAGATAGAATCATAGATCAGCTGCCTCCTGCACAGGGGATTGAGCCCACAGCGCAGGCATGTGCCCTGAATAGGAATCAAACCATGACCTTCTGGTTCATAGGTCAATGCTCGACCACTGAGCCAAATCGACTGGGCAGGATCAATTTATGACAGGATGGAATGGAGGTAGCGGATAGGGAACTTACCTTTGAGGGCCTACAGACAGCGGACACAGGAGTAATGGGAAGGTCATGGTTTACCCATGGCTAACTTGATCATTCTGAGGCAGGAGAAATACTAAGCTCTGGAGAAGACCTGGCTGTAAAGCTGTGGCCCTGGGAAGAGGCTGAGTGGCTCAGAGAGAATGAAGTGAATATGTGTAGTCAAGGCCAAATGTCTACTTGATAAGCACTGAGTCATCCTTCGGGACTGCTCAAGCATCGCTTTCCTTATGAAGACTTACCTGACCAGTTCCACTGGTTGCAGGTAGAATGCTTGGTCATGGTAATAGACCATGTAAAGTGTTAACCACAAATATATCCCCCCTTTTACTCCTTGACAAGATAATCCTGATTTTGTCTAAATATTCAACCCTCAGCGAGGTGACCCTTCCCTTGCTCAAGAATAAACGTTAAAGAGGTCACAACCAACACACTAACCCAGTCCCCCTGGCAGCATGAAATCAACACTGGGCATACGCCAGGTACTGGCAATTGCCCATATGCCCCATTGGATGAATGAGATCATGTGATGTTTATCTTTTTCCGAGTGGCTTATTTCTTTTTTTTTTTTTTTTTTTTTTTATTGCTTTAAGTATTACAAAGGGTATTACATATGTGTCCATTTTATCACCCCGCCCTAGACAGTCCCCTAGCCTCCCCTATCCCCCAGTGTCTTATGTCCATTGGTTATGCTTATATGCACGCATACAAGTCCTTTAGTTGATCTCTTACCCCCCTCCCTCCTGCCCCCCAACCCTCCCCGGCCTTCCCGCTGCAGTTTGATAATCTGTTTGAGGCAGCTCTGCCTCTGTATCTATTATTGTTCAAAAGTTTATAATGGTCTCTATTATCCATGAATGAGTGAGATCATGTGGTATTTTTCCTTCATTGACTGGCTTATTTCACTTAGCATAATGCTCTCCAGTTCCATCCATGACGTTGCAAATGGTAAGAGTTCCTTTCTTTTTACAGCAGCATAGTATTCCATCGTGTAGATGTACCACAGTTTTCTAATCCATTCATCTACTGATGGGCACTTAGGCTGTTTCCAGATCTTAGCTATGGTGAATTGTGCTGCTATGAACATAGGGGTGCATATATCCTTTCTGATTCGTGTTTCTGGTTTCTTGGGATATAATCCTAGAAGTGGGATCACAGGGTCAAATGGGAGTTCCATTTTCAGTTTTTTAAGGAAACTCCATACTGTCTTCCATAGTGGCTGCACCAGTCTGCATTCCCACCAGCAGTGCACAAGTGATCCTTTTTCTCCACATCCTCTCCAGCACTTGTCGTTTGTTGATTTGTTGATGATAGCCAGTCTGACAGGTGTGAGATGATACCTCATTGTTGTTTTGATTTGCATCTCTCGGATGATTAGTGACTTTGAGCATGTTTTCATATGTCTCTTGGCTTTCTGAATGTCCTCTTTTGAAAGGTGTCTATTTAGGTCCTTTGCCCACTTTTTGATTGGATTGTTTATCTTCCTTTTGTTGAGTTGTATGAGTTCCCTATAAATTTTGGAGATTAGGCCCTTATCAGATATGACATTGGCAAATATGTTTTCCCACACAGTGGGTTTTCTTGTTGTTTTGTTGATGGTTTCTTTTGCTGTGCAGAAGCTTTTTATTTTGATGAAGTCCCATTTGTTTATTTTCTCTTTAGTTTCAAGTGCCCTAGGAGCTGTGTCAGTGAAGAAATTGCTTCGGCATATGTCTGAGATTTTGTTGCCTTTGGATTCTTCTAGAATTTTTATGGTTTCCTGTCGTACATTTAAGTCCTTTATCCATTTTGAGTTTATCTTTGTGTATGGTGTAAGTTGGTGGTCTAGTTTCATTTTCTTGCATATATCTGTCCAATTTTCCCAACACCATTTATTGAAGAGACTATCTTGGCTCCATTGTATGTTCTTGCCTCCTTTGTCAAATATTAATTGAGCAAATTGGTTCGGGCCGATTTCTGGGCTCTCTATTCTATTCCATTGATCTATATGCCTATTCTTGTGCCAGTACCAGGCAGTTTTGAGAACAGTGGCTTTGTAATACAACTTGATATCTGGTATTGAGATCCCACCTACTTTGTTCTTTTTCAGGATTGCTGCAGCTATTCGGGGTCTTTTTTTATTCCAGATGAATTTTTGGAGAGTTCGTTCTAGATCTCTGAAGTATGCCGTTGGTATTTTAATGGGAAGTGCGTTGAATTTATAGATTGCTTTGGGTAGTATGGACATTTTAATGATGTTGATTCTACCAATCCAGGAACACGGTATGTTCTTCCATCTGTTTATGTCTTCCTCTATATCTTTTTTCAACGTCCTGTAGTTTTCTGAGTAGAGGTCTTTTACCTCTTTAGTTAAGTTGATTCCTAGGTAGCTTAATTTTTTTGGTGCAATGGTAAACGGGATTGCTTTTATAATCTCTCTTTCTGAAAGTTCACTACTGGTGTATAGAAATGCCTCCGATTTCTTGGGGTTAATTTTGTATCCTGCTACATTGCCAAATTCATGTATTAAGTCTAGTAGCTTTTGGATGGAGTCTCCGGGGTTTTGTATGTATAATATCATGTCGTCTGCAAATAAGGACAGTTTTACTTCCTCTTTTCCAATTTGGATGCCTTTTATTTCTTCTTCTTGCCGAATTGCAATGGCTAACACTTCCAGTACTATGTTGAACAGGAGTGGTGAGAGGGGGCATCCCTGTCTTGTTCCTGTTCTTAGGGGAAATGGTGTTAGTTTTTGCCCATTGAGTATGATGTTGGCTGTGGGCCTGTCATATATGGCTTTTATTATGTTGAGGTATGATCCTTCTACTCCCACCTTGCTGAGAGTTTTTATCAAAAATGGGTGTTGAATTTTGTCAAATGCTTTTTCTGCATCAATTGATATGACCATGTGGTTTTTTTCTTTCAGTTTGTTTATGTGATGTATCACGTTGATTGATTTGCGGATATTGTACCATCCTTGCATCCCTGGGATAAATCCTACTTGGTCATGGTGTATGATCTTTCTGATGTACTGCTGGATCCGATTTGCTAAGATTTTGTTGAGGATTTTGGCATCTATGTTCATGAGGGATATTGGCCTGTAGTTCTCTTTCATTGTGTTGTCTTTACCTGGTTTTGGTATTAGGGTGATGCTGGCTTCATAGAATGAGCTTGGAAGTGTTCCTTCCTCTTGAATTTTTTGTAGTAGTCTGAGGAGGATAGGTTTTAGTTCTTCCTTGAATGTTTGGTAAAACTCCCCTGTGAAGCCGTCTGGTCCTGGGCTTTTGTTTGCTGGAAGCTTTTTGATGACTGCTTCAATTTCTTCCATAGTTATTGGCCTGTTGAGATTTTTAGATTCTTCCTGATTGAGTTTTGGAATGTTGTATTTTTCTAGGAATTTGTCCATTTCCTCCAGGTTGTCTAGTTTGTTGGAGTAGAGCTGTCCATAGTAGTTTTTAATGATCATTTGTATTTCTGTGGGGTCTGTTGTTATTTCGCCTCTATCGTTTCTGATTTTGTTTATTTGGGTCCTCTCTCTTTGCTTCTTGGTGAGTCTGGCTAGAGGTTTGTCAATCTTGTTTATCCTTTCAAAGAACCAGCTCTTGGTTTCATTGATTTTCTGTATTGTTTTTTTGGTCTCTATGTCATTTATTTCTGCTCTAATCTTTATTATTTCCTTCCTTCTGCTCACTCTGGGGTTTTCTTGTTGCTCTCTTTCTAATTCTTTGAGTTGTAGAGTTAGATGATTTACTACCATGTTTTCTTGTTTTTTGAGATAGGCCTGTAGAGCTATAAACTTCCCTCTCAAGACTGCTTTCATTGTGTCCCATAGGTTTTGGATTGTTGTGTTTTCATTGTCATTAGTTTCCAGGATGTTTTTAATTTCTTCTTTGATCTCATTGGTAACCCAATCAATATTTAATAGCATGCTATTCAGCTTCCAGGTGTTTGAGTATTTTTGGTTGTTTTTATTGTAGTTTATTTCTAATATTATGCCATCGTGGTCTGTGAAGATGCTTTTTATGATTTCAATCTTCTTGAATTTGGGGATACTTTGCTTGTGACCCAATATATGGTCTATTTTTGAATATGTCTTATGAGCATTTGAGTAGAATGTATATTCCCTGGCTTTGGGGTGGAGTGCTCTGAAGATGTCTATTAAGTCCATCTGATCTAGTGAGTCATTTAGGATTGCTGTATCTTTGCTGATTGTTTGTCTAGAGGCCGAGTGGCTTATTTCGCTTAGAGCTTTCCTGTTCCATGCATGCTGTTGCAAATGGTAAGAATTTCTTCTTTTTTACAGCAGCATAGTATTCCATTGTGTAGATGTACCACAGTTTTTTAATCTACTCATCTGCTGATGGGCACTTAGGCTGTTTCCAAATCTTAGCTATGGTTAATTGTGCTGCTATGAACATAGGGGTGCATATGTCCTTTCTGATTGGTGCTTCTATTTTCTTGGGATATATTCCTAGAAGTGGGATAACTGGGTAAAATGGGAGTTTTTCGTCTTTTGAGGAAACTCCATACTGTTCTCCACCAGTGGCTGCACCAGTCTGCATTCCCACCAGCAGTGCACGAGGGTTCCGTTTTCTCCACATCCTCAACAGCTCTTGTCATTTGTTGATGATGATAGCCATTCTGACAGGTGTGAGATGATACTGCATTGTTGTTTTGATTTGCATCTCTTGGATGATTAGTGACTTTGAGCATATTTTCATATGTCTCTTGGTCTTCTGTATGTCCACTTTCAAAAAGTATCTATTTAGGTCCTTTGCCCATCTTTTTTAAATTAAATCTTTATTGTTCAGATTATTACATTTGTTCCTCTTTTTCCCCCCATAGCTTCCCTCCAACAGGTTCCCACTCCACCCTCTGCCCTTACTCCCGCCACCCACTGTTCTCATCCATAAGATGTACAATTTTTGCCCAGTCTTTCTTTTTTTAAAAAAAATATATTTTATTGATGTTTTACAGAGAGGAAGGGAGAGGGATAGTCAGAAATATCGATGAGAGAGAAACATCAATCAGTTGCCTCCTGCACACCTCCTACTGGGGATGTGCCCGCAACCAAGATACATGCCCTTGACTGGAATCGAACCTGGGACCCTTCAGTCCGCAGGCTGACGCTCTATCCACTGAGCCAAACCAGTCAGGGCTGTCCAGTCTCTTCCCACACCCCTTTCCCCTCTCCGAGAATAGTCAGTCCACTCCCTTTATGCCATGATTCTATTATATTTACCAGTTTATTCTGTTCATCAGATTATTTATTCACTTGATTTTTAGATTCACTTGTTGATAGATGTGTATTTGTTGTTCATAGTTTGTATCTTTACCATTTTCTTCTTCTTCCTCTTCTTAAAGGATACCTTTCAGCATTTCATATAATACTGGTTTGGTGGTGATGAACTCCTTTAGCTTTTTCTTATCTGTGAAGCTCTTTATCTGACCTTCAAGTCTGAATGATAGCTTTGCTGGGTAGAGTAATCTAGGTTGTAGGTTCTTGCTATTCATCTCTTTGAATATTTCCTGCCACTCCCTTCTGGCCTGCATAGTTTCTGTTGTGAAATCAGGTGACAGTCCTACGGGTACACCCTTGTAGGTAACTGACTGTCTTTCTCTTGCTGCTTTTAAGATTCTCTTTTTGTCTTTTGCTCTTGGCATTTTAATTATGATGTGTCTTGGTGTGGTCCTCTTTGGATTCCTTTTGTTTGGGGTTCTCTGTGCTTCCTGGACTTGTAAGTCTATTTCTTTCACCAGGTAGGGGAAGTTTTCTGTCATTATTTCTTCAAATAGGTTTTCAATATCTTGCTCTCTCTCTTCTTCTGGCACCCCTATAATTCGGATGTTGGTACGCTTGAAGTTGTCCCAGAGGCTCCTTACACTATGTTCATATTTTTGGATTATTTTTTCTTTTTGTTTTTTTCGGTTGGGTGTTTTTTGCTTCTTTGTATTTCAAATCTTTGACTTGATTCTTGCGATCCTCTAGTCTGCTGTTGGATCTCTGTATATTATTCTTTATTTCAGTCTGTGTATGCTTAATTTCTAGTTGGTCCTTGTTCATAACCTTGAGGGTCTCACTAAATTTATCGGAGGTCTCACTAGACTTATTGAGAGTTTTACTAAATTTATCGGCGGTTTCTAGGAAATTCTTGAAAAACCTTAAAAGTGTGGTTTTGAACTCTATATCCAGTAGTTTGCTTTCCTCCATTTCTGTCATTTGTGACCTGTTTCTTTGTCTCCACATTTTGGCTGCTTCCCTGTGTTGGTAAAGTGGGTTTCTGTGCTAAGTGGCCTATAGGGCCCGGTGGCTCAGCCTCCCCAGTTACCTTAGGTGGACACTCTTGGTGCACCCCTTTGTGGGCTTTGTGCACAGTCTTGTTGTAGTTAAGCCTTGATTGTTGTAGGTATCACTGGGAGGAATTGACCTCCAGGCAAATTGGAATCAGCTGTGTCTGCATTGGGAGAACTTCTGAGCTGGAGACACCCTTATGGGGCAAGACTTGCTTCAGTGGGGCTTTGGTATTCACTGAGTCTGCCCCCTGAGTGTGTCCCTTATGGATCTTAGGAGTTGTAATCTGGATGTTCCCACTCTGACCACTGGGTACACTGGCTCTTGGATCTCTAAGGAGGTGCTAATTTAGCCTCTGCCTGAGGCTACCCAGCAGGAGCTATGGAGATATCTTCAGATTCCTCTTCTTTGTTTGGGGTTTGGAAGTGCCCAGATGAGGCCCAGCTGTGAAGCAATGCAAGCTGCTGTGGGGCCTTGGACCCTCTTTTGGAAGTTCTGGGTCTCTCTGACCCAGCTGCAATTTGTTAGGTAATTTTCAGATTGCAAAGGGCCAGGCCTTTCATATGCAAAAGCCTCTGTGCACAGCTTGGGTGGGGCGGGGTCTCAGGGGATCAACAGGGTGGAGCAAGCAGCTATGGCTGCTTCCCAGTCCTACCCTAAGAGGCCCGGCGTCTCAGTGTCCGGGTAATCGCTGCAAGCACCTCTGAGAGAAAGCCGTCCTCCAGTTCTGCCCAAGTGCCAGACAGTCCAGTTTCTCCCTGTATGAGTCTGGATCCCCAGGGACTCACCCGGAACTGGAGTTCAGAGCAGTTGGGAGCTTGAGACTTTCTCCCGATTGAAAAAGACAACCGTGTCTTCAGCTGCCAGCCCTTTCAGCATGCGCCTTGGTACCTCTGCACTTTACTTCCACTCCTCCTCTGAGTCTCATTGTGCTTTTCTCTTTCCTTCTAGTTGTAGAATTTCCACTGAGCCAGCCTTCCTGTGGTTCTGGATGATGTCCGTTTTGTCTTTTAATTGTGTTTTTGAAGTGGTTGTGCGAGGCAGCAATTTCCAGTGTTTAAGTATGCCGCCATCTTGGTTTTCTCCTGTAAGCATTTGTTCCTTTGCCCATTTTTTGATTGGATTATTTATCTTCCTTTTGTTAAGCTGTATGACTTCCCTATAAATGTTGGAGATTAAACCCTTGTCAGATATAACATTGGCAACTATGTTCTCCCATGCAGTGGCCTCTCTTGTTGTTTTGTTGATTGTTTCTTTTGCTGTGCAGAAGTTTTTTATTTTGATGTAGTCCCATTTGTTTATTTTCTCTTTAGTTTCCATTGCCCTAGGAGCTGTATCTGTGAAGATATTGCTCTGGTATATCTCTGAGATTTTGCTGCATGTGGATTCTTTTAATATTTTTATGGTTTCCCATCTTATGTTTAAGTCCTTTATCCATTTTGAGTTTATTTTTGTGTATGGTGTAAGTTGGTAGTCTAGTTTCATTTTTTTGGCTTATACCTGCCCAATTTTCCCAAAACCATTTATTGAAGAGACTGTCTTTACTCCATTGTATGCTCTTGCCTCCTTTGTCAAATATTATTTGAGCATAATGGCTTGGGTCGATTTCTGGGTTCTCTGTTCTGTTCCATTGATCTATATGTCTGTTCTTGTGCCAGTACCAGACAGTTTTGAGAACAGTGGCTTTGTAATACATCTTGATATCTGGTATTGAGATCCCACCTACTTTGTTATTCTTTCTCAGGATTGCTGCAACTATTTGGGGTCTTTTTTTATTCCAGATGTATTTTTGGAGAGTTCGTTCTATGTCTTGTGAAATATGCCTTTGGTATATTAATGGGGAGTGCAATTGAATCTATAGATTGCTTTGGGTAGTATGGACATTTTAATGATGTTGATTTTACCAATCCATGAACATGGTATGTTTTCCCATCTGTTTATGTCTTCCTCTACCTCTTTTTTCAGTGCCCTGTAGTTTTCCTTGATTTCTTTTTAAAAAATATTTTTATTGATCTTAAAGAGGAAGAGAGAGGGAGAGAGAGATAGAAAATCAATGATGATAGAGAATCATTGGTCAGCTGCTTCCTGCCCACCCCTACTGGAGACCAAAACCATAACCTGAGCATGTGCCCTTGACTGGAATCGAACCTGGGACCCTTCAGCCTACAGGCTGACACTCTATCCACTGAGCCAAACCTGCTAGGGAAGATGTATTGATTTCTGTGCATTCCAGGGAGAATCCCACTTGATCAGTTGTAAGATCTTTTTATGTGCTGCTGAATGGCTTGGTAGTAGTTTGTAGGGAATTTTTGCATTACATTCACCAGGGATATTGGTCTGTATATTTCTTTCTTGTAGTACCCTTAATTGACTTTGATATGAGGGTAATGCTGGGCTTGTAAAAAGAGTTTGGGAGTATTCCCTCCTCTGCAATTATTTGGAAAAGTGTGAGAAGAATTGGTATTAATGCTTCTTTAAACATTTGATAATATTCACCAGTGAAACCATCTGGTTCTGTGCTTTTCTTTTTTGGGAGGTTTTTGATGACTTTTGAATCTCTTTACTTATTATTGATCTGTTCATATTTTCTATTCATGATTAAGTATGGGTATGCTGTGTTTTCTAGAATTTTTCCATTTCTTCCAAGTTGTCCAATTCGTTATTTTGTAGTTGTTCATAGTAAACTTTTAAGAATCTTTGTATTTGTGTGGTATCAGGTGTAATGTCTTCCATTTCAGTTATAGTTTTATTGATTTGGGCCATCTTTTTTTGGAAGGTCTAAATAAAGGTTTGCCAATAATTTTGTTTCCTTCTCTTTGTATTTTCTATCTTTTTAGTTTTTAGTTCATTAATTTCTGCTCCAAACTTTTCTTCCGTCTGCCAACTTTGTGCTTAGTTTTTTTCTTAGTTCATTTATTTGAGATATTTATTTTTTCTTGATGTGTTTATTGCTATAACTTACTTCTTAAACTTCTTTTACATCTCCTCATGTTTTGGTATGCTGTTTCCATTTCAATTTTCCATGATATTTAAAAATTTTTCTTAGTTTCTTCTTGATCCACTGGTTGTTCAAAAGTGTGTTGTTTCATTTTCATGTATTTGGTATTTTCCATCTTTCCACATGTTATTAATTTCTAGTTTCATATTATTATGGTTGGAAAATATGCTTGGTATGATTTCAATCTTTTTGAATTTGATTAGGCTTGTTTTGTGGTCTGTCATAATATTTATCCTAAAACTATTCCATAGGGACTTGGAGAACATTTGCATTCTGATGCTTTTGGATGGAATGTAATACAATGGGTATGTCTGGTAGGTCTGGTTTGGCCTGTAGTGTTGTTCAAATCTGCTATCTATTCTCTGTCTGGATGATTTTTCTATTGCTGTGAATGGGGTGTTAAAGTCCCCAAGTATTATTGTATTGTTGTTTACTTCTTTTGTTCTGTTTGAAACTGCTTTATACATTTAGGAGCTCTGATTTGAATGCATAAATATATACAATTGTTTTATCTTCTTGATGGATTGACTTATCATTACATAATGAACTTCATTGTGTTTTGACCATTTTTATATTGGAATCTATTTTGTTTTATTTAAGTATAGCTATAACTGTTGTCTTATGGCATCATTTGCTTGAAATATCTTCTCTGTTTTTTCACTGTTGGTCTATATGTATCTGTAAAAGTAAATGAGTCTGTGGTAGACAGCACATAATTGAAACTTAATTTTTAAATCCCTTCTGCCATTGTATGCCGGGAGCCGGTCCATGCTTGCTGTTTCAAGGGACCTGGCATATATGGCATACTGTTCTTAATATGTTTGCTCACCTTCTTGGCACTATGTGTTTTAACCAAGGTCTCTGAGAAAGGTTGTTTCCCCAGGTAGGGATTTTCCCCTGAAGTTAGGGAGTGAATAAAACCTCTTAACTAAGTGCCAGGTGGGTAATTAATCACTTTAACTACGAACAATCATGCTTAAGCTACATAATCTTTACTCCCTGGAATGGAGATAAGAAACGCCCTAACCTTTGTAATAGAGATTGATAGGATTGAATCAACTGGTATAAATACAGATGTAACAACACAGCAAGAGACAGAACGAAGAGAGACAGAAATTGGCACAGAACCTACACAGAACGTTCTCTAGAGACAGAAGAACTTCGCTGGAGAGAACATGGCAAAAGATCCTGGACAGAAACTGGCCTCAGAACCTAGAGACAGAACCTAGCGAGAGAACATAGCAAAAGATCCTGGACTGAACCTGACTACAGAAATTGGCAAGAGAACCTGACTAGAACCTGGTGACTGAACCTGGCTGGAGAACCTGGACAGAACCTGGCTGGAGAACCTAGGGAGGGAACATGGCTACAGAACCTGGCTGGAGAACCTGGAGAACCTGGCTGGAGAACCTAGCAAGAGACCATGGACACAGAACCTGGCTGGAGATCCTAAACAGAACTTCGCTGGAGATCCAGACCAGAACTTGGCTGGAGATCCTGGCTAGGCTGCTGATCAACTGAACGCTGTCTCCGTGTCATTCCTTCTTCGCCGACTCCGTCCACACCTTTGGGGATCCCTGGACCCGCTGGGGCTGGACCCCGGCAATTGTATGTCTTTTGATTGAAGAACTTAATTCTTTTATGTTAAAAGTAATTATTTATAGGCAAGGACCTATTATTGCCATTTTGTTCATTGTTTTCTGTTTTGTAGATGCATTGTTCCTTGTTTCTAATTTTGCTCTTTATCATTTGATGACCCTTTGTAGGAGTATGCTTGGATTCCTTTTTCATAATCTTTTGTGTATCTACTATAGGGTTTTCCTTTGTGGTTATCATGAGATTACATAAAATATCTTATATTTACAACATCCTATTTTAAGCCTATAACACCTTAACATCTATAGCAATATAAACTATCTTTTTATTTCTCCATCTCTTTTATTTTAGGTTATCAATATTTAATGCAGTTTTTTTATTGTGTGTTTAATAACGAATTATTATAGTTATGGCTTTTAATATATATATATATATATATATTGTTTTTAAACTCCTAAACTAGCATTCTACAAGAATAATGTACTATCATTGCAATATTGTTGAATTTGACAATGTATGTATATTATCAGTGAATTTAAAAAATACATAAATGATTTTATGATGTTAATTATCACCTTTTAAAAAGTATATTTTTATTGATTTTAGAAAGGAAGGGAGAGGGAGAAATAGAAACTCAATTATGACGAAGAATCATTGATTGACTGCCTCCTGCATGCTCCACACTGGGGACTGAACCCGCAACTCAAGCATGTGCCCCTGACTGGAATAGAACCTAGGACCATTCAGTCCGCAGGCTGATGCTCTATTCCAAGCATGTCAAACTCAAAGGCTAGCACGGGCCAAATAAACAAGGTTTAAGTTTTTGTGGGTCACAAAAAAACAAAAGCTTCAATTTTCATAGAAACATAGGTTTATTTCGATAGAGACATGCTTAATACAAAGGGTTGAAATAAATGAGTAATTGTTAACATAAAATAATAGAACATTTTAATAAAAATTAATATTTTTTTCTTGAACCTTAACTTACCAGACACTGAATAACTGCACAAATTAATAAGCATAATGCAAATGAACCTATTTTTCTTGTTCTCCAAAAATGAAATATTTCCTGTTGTGCACATCAAACAAGTCAGTAGAAAGCTAATGACATTGCAATCAGCTGCTAAGATATTCGCTGCTAGTATTAGTGGAGAGAATTGGTGCACCTGTGCATAAAGTGCGTAAGGGAAATGAATGCAACATGATTATAGTAATCAGTCATTAGCGAATGTTGTAGTTCATTATTAATAATTATGTATAACAGGATATTGTAAAAATTAAGTTACAAAATTTTTATTAAAACGTTTCTTATATACCATTATATTGGCTGGCCTGCAAAAATATTCGTTGTGGGCCGCATGTGAGTTTGACATGCTTGTTTGCTCTATCCATTGAGCCAAACCAGCAAGGGCATCTTTTATTTTTGCTTTGGAACCTACTTTAGCATTTCTTGTAAGGCAGGTTTACTGTGATGAAATCTCTGGACTTCTGTTTATTTGGCATGTTTTTATCACTTCTTTATTTCTGAAGAACAGCTTTGCTGGGAATAATATTCCTGAATGACAGTTTTTTTCTCTCAACACATCTGAAAATTTCATCTCTCTCTCTTCTGGCTTGGCAAATATTTGTTGAGAAATCCAACCTAAATTTTTTTAGGACTTCTATGTATGTGATGGCTTGGTTTTCTTTTGCTGCTTTCAAAATTTTCTTTTTTTGTAGACTAATGACAATTTATTTATAATGTGTCTCACTGTAGCCCTTCCAGGTTTAATCTGTTTGAGGTCCTTGGGTCTCATGAATCTGGATGCCCATTTCTCTCTCCATATTTGATAATTTTTCAAACCTTATTGTTTAAAATACTTTCCTTTTTTTATTTCTCATTCTGAAATTTCCATAATTTTTAGATTTGTTTCTGTTTATTATGTACCATAATACATAATCATATTTTACTCCTTTTATTATTTTTATTTTTTGCTTCATTGATTGGATAATTTCAAAAGACTGATCTACTAGTTCACTGATTTTTTCTTTTATTTACTCGTTTGCTGTTTCTGTTCTCCATTGTATTTTTCAGTACACTCTTGTATTCTTTAGTACAGTCATTGTATTCTTCAGGTCTAGTTTTATATTTTCTTTTTTGATAGTTTCTATTTCTTTGTAGACTTTCTCATTTTGTTTAGTTTTGTGTGTGTGTGTGTCTTCATAGTTCTTTTTTTTAAAAAAATATTTTATTGATTTTTTTTGTTTGTTTTACAGAGAGGAAGGGAGAGGGATAGAGAGCCAGAAACATCGATAGAGAGAAACATCGATCAGCTGCCCCCCGCACACCCCCCACTGGGGATATGCCCGCAAGCAAGGCACATGCCCCTGACTGGAATCGAACCCGGGACCCTTGAGTCTGCAGGCAGACGCTCTATCCACTGAGCCAAACCGGCCAGAGCCCTCATAGTTCTTTATAATGAAGACATTTATAACTTCTTTAGGAGGATTATTCTGAATTATTTGTCAGAAGTTCATAAATATCCATTTTTTTGGCCAGTTATTGGACCTAATTAGTTTTCCTTTGTTGTGAGCGGAAAGACTCAGGCATGGTCTACACTGACATCCCTGAGCTCTCCAAATGCTTCTTGATGTCTCTGAGCTCATATCTTCCTTCTCCACTGGGGCAGGAAGGGAAGACATTAGCTTCTGGCACCTGTGTTTTTGCTAAGGGCCTGGCCCTGTGCTGAGCATATTGCAGCACTTACCATAGCTTCATGGCCAGCTGTAAAGGAGACACCATTATCTCCATCTTTTCAATTAGGAAAATAAAGCACAGATAGAGTAACTTTCCCAAGAGACTTAGTAAAATCCAGTGAATATAGACACAGGATAGCATTTATATTTTAGAGATGGTTTGGGATTTTTTTTCAAAGAGCAAAATTTGACTAGAAACACAGGTGTCCCAGTTCTTGGTGACAGATGAAGATCAGTTTGTGGGAGAGAGAATCATCCATGTCTACATTCACAGGACAGCAGCATGTTTTGTCCGTACAAGAGCAGTATAGGTAAATCTCCCTACACGGAGAGCAATGCTCACCAGGCAATAACCTTTTATGCTAATCAGCAACAAAATTCAACTCTTTTTTTTTTTTTTTACTTTAAACCACTCAATATATATGTCCAATTCCGTATACAAGGTTTTCTTATTAATTTTGAGATTTTGGTACTCTGGAGATTGGCTATGGGTGTGGGAGTGACAAGGTAGTTCTGCAGAGTGCCTGGGCAGGGGGAGCAATCAGTGGTAGCATCCTGGAAGTAAGCTGTGGGCACATAGGTGGGGGATGTCGGCCCCATGAGCAGCTGTTGTTGAGAGGGATGCACCCCTGGCTTGGCCCAAGGTACATCTTTGGGCTGCAAGGCAACTGCCTAAGGTAGGGCTTCATTAGTGTGAAGTTGACACATCTCCCCTGCAAGGAAAAGAAGAGTGAGAAGGTAACTTGGATGCCATTAAAACTGAGACAAGAAGCCTCAGCATGTGTGGCTCAGTGGTTGAGCATAGAACTAGAAACCAGGAGATCATGGTTCAATTCCTAGTTAGGGCACATGCCTGGGTTGTTAGCTCAATCCCCAATAGGGGGTGTGCAGGACACAGGTGATCAATGGTTCTGTCTCATCATTGATGTTTCTCTCTCTCCCTCTCTCTTCCTCTCTGAAATCAATCAAATGTATATACAAATATATATGTCCTATATAATAAAAGCCTAATATGCAAATGTACGGTCTACCAGTTGACTGTTCAACCAACCAAAGCATAATATGCTAAGGTCGCTCAACGGCTCGTTATGACATGCACTGACCACCAGGGAGCAGATACTCTGACTGGTAGGTTAACTTGCTGCTGGGGTCTGGCGGATCAGAACTGAGTGAGATGGGCCGGACATGCCCTGGAGCCCTCCCATGGTCTCTTCCCGGCTGGCCAACCTCCCGTGTCCCTCCCTGACCCCAACTGTGAACCAGTGGGGTCCCTTGGCTTGGCCTGCACCATCTCACAATCTGGGACCCCTCGGGGGATGTTGGAGAGCTGGTTTCGACCTGATCCTGCAGGCCAGGCCGAGGGACTCCACTGGTGCACGAATTCATGCACTAGGCCTCTAGTATCCTATATAATAAAAGGCTAATGTGGAAATAGACTGAACGGCGGAACAACAGGAACAGCCAAACAACTGAACAACCAATTGCTATGTGCACTGACCACCAGGGGGTGCTTGTGGAACATAGCAGGCATTGGCAGCAGGTGGCAGAGCACAGAACATGGTGGGTGTCGGCTGTGGCAGGATGGTGGAGTAGGTGAGTGGGGGCACCACACCAAGGTGGGGCACTGGTTGCTGTCACTGGGGTGAGCCTCTGGTGGTTATTGAAAACTCTTTGCTCCCGTGTACTGCAGTCCTGCCTGGTGCTCGCACCTGCTGCTGGCCCCACTCGCATCCACTGCTGGCCCCTGCCTCAATCACTCCACGATATCAGCAGGTGTGAGCGGGGCTGGCACCATCAGCGGGTGGGAGCATCGGCTGCGGAAGCGGGGCTGCTGGCAGAAAAGGGACCAGGGGCACAGAGGATGGACTGAGACCTGCCCTTGTGCCCATGGCAGCCTTACGGCCCACAGTTCCTTTCAAGGTGCAAAAACTCGTGCACTGGGCCCCTAGTATATATAAAAATCAGACCAGAGGGCTGTAGTTTCCTTGACTCAAGGAGGTCAGAGTCAGTTCTCATCAGGACTGAAGACTGGGTCTTTGTTATGCCCTTCTCCCTAGATGCTGGACTCCAGCGTAGGTTCTTCCTAGGAGACTTGGTTCAGGTGTTGGACCTCTGTCTTGACTTCTCAAGGTATCCCCCAATTCCTATGTCCTGACTCTGGACTCCTATTGATTGTTGTGATGTGGGACTTGTCTGCTGGCCCTGAACTGGGAGCCTGAGAAACAAGGATAAGGGAGGCCCTACAGCCCCCACCACCACAGCATTGCTATTCTCTCTAAATGAGTGTGTACTGAAGGGATGAACCCTCTCTAAGGTCCTTAGATTGGACACAGGCCCATAGATCAATGGCAGTAGGGACACCCTCTGATGGGTGACAGACTGTGGAGGCTGCAGCACCCAAGGCCTCGTAGAAAGGGATAAGAATGATACAGCCCAGAGCTTCCAAATGCCCACCTGCCTATCCACTGAGAGTCAGGGTTCACTGGATGTGGCCATGAAGCCCTCACTGCAGACCCCGGGGACAAGAGCACGCTCCAGGCTCCCTGGGCCATCTGAGCAAAGGGTCTGAGCACCACAAAGCCGAGGCAGGTGATTGCCTGGTGAGGCAGGAGCACCAGGCTCCTTGGGCCCCAGCCTGAGTAGGGGAGCCTTCTGGTGGTTTGGGGGTAACCTCCTGAGATCAGAAGTGCTGACTCAAAAGGGGGCAGAGCAGGGAGAAAGGTGGAGCCAGGCCTTGGGTTTGAGTCCAGTTCTGCCACTCCTGGCCTTTGTGAGCTGGGACAAGTCACTCAGCCTCTCTGCGCATCATTCCCCTTGGTAAACTGAACAAAAATATTAATGCCTACTTTTTCTGGCCAAAGTAACGTAGAAAAACATGTAAAGCTCTTAGTCTCCCAGGTGTCCCATGTGAAAGATCCAACAAAAATTTGGGAGTGTTGTCATCATGCCTGCCACCACGCATGGCCCTGAATGACCGGCCTAGGAGACACTTGGTGAATGGGGTGGAGCCAGTGGACCCAGAAGGTCAGTGGTCAGAGGGGAGGGTCTATGGGCTGGGAGGCCAATAGAAATTGCTGTTTGCCTTCCTTCATTTAAGTTGGCACGTGCGATGTAATGCTCGAGTTTCCTGTCACTCTTGAGACCACAATGCAAGGGAAATGCATGGTGCCATGCCCAGAATCATCAGCATGGAAGGCTCCTAGCTGCCATTTCTTCATGTGTGGAGCATCTTCCTTTGGCAGATGCCCAGACAAGGCTCTGTGACTTACAGTCCTATCGGGCTACTGTCAGGGGCAAAAACAAGGTTTCCACCCACAGGGAGCATCCCTATTCCTCTATTTACCTTGTCCAAGGGCTGACAATACATCAATGGCACTGGGCTGCAGTTTTGAACAAAGTCACACAAGGTGTCCAGTTTGCCCTGAAAAGCAGACGTGGTTGTGAGGAAGCTGTAGGCATGCACACTGCCTCCCTAGGGTACAGTTCCCTAAGGAGCCCTCTCACCTCTATCCTTCTCATCTGGCGTACTTGGCACCCACAACAAGGGACAATCACTGTGGGACATGTCTGTATGGGACGTGTCTCTGGCTCCTAGAAATAGAAAACACGGTCTGCTTCCTGATGTGGCAGCTCCTAGGTGCAGACACAGGCCTCCTGTTGCCCTGCACCTGTCAGCTTTCAGCCACTCAGCAAACGTTTGTGGGAGAAGTCCAGCACCAATGAGTAGCACCTGCCCCATCACAGAGTGCCTTCCAGGGAACACACACACAAAGTCCTGTGGGTTTGCACACATGGCTCTTTCCAGAAACACCAGGGGGTACTTTCTAGTTCCCTTGGTTTCCCTCAAACCGCCCTTCGGAAGCCCGGTCCTGGGCTGTGTGCTGTGCTGGAGGGCTGTCAGGGTGAGAGCACAGGCCAGTGACGGGGCTGCATTAGCTGACTCTGGCAGATCCAGGCTCCCATGTCACACTGCAGCCAGCTCAGGGGCCTCCCAGTGCTGTGAGGCCTGTCTCCGCCCCCTGCCCCCACCTCTCGCCTCCCCCACCCTGATGCAGGCCCCAAGTTTCAAAGACACCATACACAGGTTCACCTACTTTATATGGGCACTGGTTTGAGCCGCCTCAACCTGCTCACCTGCCCCGAGGTCCCTGTGCTCCCCTGGGCCTGGCCTCCCTCACAGCTCAGTGCCAGGTCAGACTCCCTGCACCCTCCTCAGCCCTGCAGTCCTTACAGGCCACTGCTAGCCACGCCCCTGCCCTGGGAGGACACAGGGAGGGGGCCAAGGAAATGGAGCCCAGGGTATAACCAGAGCCTGCAGGAGTGTCCAGGTCCCTGACCTGAGGCTCCTTTTCGAAAAGCTCACCTGGTCCTGAGGAAGGACCCCTGCAAACAGTCCTTTGGGAATTGACAAGAAAAACCCCCTTTATGTCACTGGGATCCTAGCAGTGGCAGCAACAGGCTCCCCTAGGCTTCGACTGCAGTGACAGTGCCCTGGATCAGGCCGTGTTGGGCGCAGGGCAAGGATGTCTGGGTGACATTCTGTGAGTTCCATGTCCTCCTTGGGCCCCTCCCTCCCCTCTGACACCCTCTTGTTCCTCCTGGCTCTCTGCCCAGCTGGGTGGAGCTGGTGGGTGGGGAAGTGGAAGTAGCCCCTAGGCTGCAGGAGGCCTCTGTCAAGGTCACTGTGCCCACCAGGCCTCCTGACAACATCAGGACCAAACCAGGACTTACCTTTTCTGGTTTCTGCACTGGGGGTGGCTCCTTGACGGTCTAGAAGGTTAAAGAGACATAAGCACAGCTGGGAGGGGCACGGAGGGTGCTGATGGCCATGCTGACGGGGGATCCTGCTCTGCAGCAGCAGGACAGAACATGGGGTTTGGGGTGCCAATCTGGGTGCCCATTCCTCCCTGAGCCTCCTCTCTGAGCCTCAGGCTGCTCAGGTAGCAAAGGGAATTGAAAGCTCCCTGTGGGTTTGACAGGGAGACAGCCAGACTAAGGAGCCTGGTCCCTGGGAAAGGCCCCGACATGGCAGTTTTCCTCAGCTGCCCACCATCATATGACAGCTCATGGCCTAAACTCTTCCTCTCTCCACCACCTCCCCTTCCCCCTCCCCTCCCTTCCCCGCCCCCGCAGCCTGCTCTGGCTTTCCAGTCCTCAGGGATGACAGTCACCCGCACCCAGGGCTCCCTCTCTCTCTCATCCTCTCTCCTTTACCTGATTTGACCTGCTTGTTTCTGGTTGGTTTGCCTGCTCTTTCGCGCCTCTGCTTTTCTCTTTCTCTATCCAACGCTCTGGCCTGTGTCCTTGCAGACCCAGCTAGCCAGTGCCACTGCCTCAATCCCTCCTTTAAGCCGGCTCTGTCCTTTGTTGTTGCTCTGGTTACAAAGGGCACTTGCCACAAACTGTGAGGCTGACATTTTGCCCCCAATGCCCCAAGTACCATTACCAGATGGGATACCAGACTGTGAGCTCCTGCAAGGATGTTGGCACCTTCCTATGTGTCCCCTTGTGCCCAGCAGGGACCCAGCACAACCTGGCCCTTAGTAATGACTGAAGAAGGCATGCCGGGAGGCCCTGGAGATGTGCAGAGACCCAGGTAGTTTTCAAAGGCACAGTTGCCCCAGGGGTTGTGAGTCTGGCCAGCATCATTCTCCCTTTGGGGCTACCCGTGCCTCCAGTGGTGCCACTTCTTTCCTCGCCAGCACAGGTGTCCTCCACTGTGTCCCCCGAGTCCTTCCGAATCCTGGCTGCTGTGAGGCAGCCCTGTTCTCGGCTGTCTGGGTTCACTTCTGCCCAGGGGCCAGGACAGCACATGTGCTTGCTCCCTGAAGGAAGCACATGGCAGGAGGCTCCTTAGAAGCCCAGGCTGTGCCGGGAGAGGAGGACAGAGCACCTTGTCTGCTCATGTGGCCGTATGGAGCTTATGGGAACCTCCCACAGGTGGGATCAGGCAGGCAGGCACAGCATTTCCCCGGGGTTGGTCACAGGGCTGCGTGGGCAGGAGTCACTCACCTTCTTGAAGCATAGACGCCAGATGCAATAGAAGAGCAAAGGGAACATGAGCATGGCCGGAATGAGAGTAAGGAGGTACAGAGGGTCGGCAATGTGTATGAACTGTGTAGTGGGTGGTGGGGCAGTCGTTGTGTCAGGTGGCATGTCCGTTGTTGGCTCAGGTGTTGGCTCAGGTGTTGGATCAGGTTGTGGGTCAGGTGGTGGGGGAGGTGGTGGGGGAGGTGGTGGTGGTGGAGGTGGTGTGGGGGGAGGTGGCTGGGTTGTTGTAGTGGTAGTCCGCCAGGTAGTTTTAGGCTTCTGGGTAGTGGCAGGCTGTTGGGTAGTGGTAGGGCGCTGGGTAGTGGTAGGCTTCCAGGTAGTGGTAGGGGCAGGTCTTGTGGTAGTTGTAGGTACAGTTGTCATCTGCTGAAAGGACACATGCGAGAGGCTTGTGGTGGGCATTGGTAGGCTCCAGCCAGGCAACCAGCACCAGGCATCCCTCACCTACTGCCTTGTCCAACTATTTCCTTCTCCTCAGGTTTCCCCATCGGCAGTGGCCACAGTGGGGCTAGGAGGCCAGGCCTGGGACAGAAGCAGCACTGTCAGCACCACTGGAACCCCACAAGCTGGCGCAGGACACCAGGGCAGTGGCAATTAGGCACAGGAGTCCCTCCTCCCAGGGTCACCTCCTCTCTAGCCTAAGTCTCTCTGTTGCCCATGCCATGCACCTGGGCTAAGGTATGTGGATGTGGAGCTCTGAAAAGCGAGCACCTGGGGAGCAGCCCCCCAGCCCCCCACATAGAATAAACCCAGGTGCCTCTCCCTGAGCTGAGTCCCCGCCCCCCACATCGCTGAGGCTTCTCTACCAGCAGAGGGACAACCTTCCTGCCCAGTGCAGAGAGAGTTAGCCGAGAGGCCACTGAGGAGCAGGAGAAAGGAGAATCTGAAGGGAGGGCATGTCATCTGCAAAATGACAGCATGTGTTCCCTGAGCAGAAGCCAGGGCTGTGATGGTCATGAGTCAGTGCAGAGCCCTCACCAGCTGCATCAATGCAATGGGAACACACCCTAACTGAGCAGGGCAAGAACTGGTCCTGCCATCTACACCCCCTGTGCCTGGACCTAGATTTGTGGGACCCAGGTAGTCCAGGGGTTTAGACCTGTGGTCCCTAGCACACAGCCTCCCAGCATCTCCCACTCACCCCAGCTGGAACCCAGATAGACCAGAATTCCCTACCACTAGACCTGGGCCTGGGGAAGTGGCAAGTTGGCTACCCTTGTGGGCAGAGCTCTAATTGGTTCTACCACGATCCTTAATGATACTTGGTTCACAGATAGAGAGCAGAGTTTCTAAAAGGCCTGGCCAGCTGACTGTATCCAGGGGTCTAGTAGATGCACTCCTAGGGTACTTTCCAAACTTGAATGGGGAAACAGCTCCCTCATTAAAGGCTAAAACCTGGGCTGGCTGTGAGATTCTGTGGAGGTGGCTGTCAGCACCAGGTACCTACTGGGCCTGCCTAGGGTCTCTGGTCCCCTTTCCTGCCTCCAGAGGGTGTCTCTCCCTCCAGTGCAGGGGATGTGGATAGCCCCGGAGTGAGGCTGTAGCCTGACCCAACACTCACACAATCCTCACTGATGATGTCAATATCGTTGTTGATGAAGCTGATGCCATTGTTCAGGCTAACTTCAATGAAGACCTTCCTAAACACAGAAAGGGCAGACAGTCACCACCAGCCCGGATTGATACAGTTCCTGCTTTTAAGCTGTAGCCCACAGTTCCCCTCATAGTAATGACGTAGAATGTGAGGCGTCTAGTCAGCAGGGAGCAGACAGCATGGGTAAGTTGAGCTCATTTCCATGCACTACAAAATCAACCTCTGCATAAAAGGCTGACCATACAGCAAGGAACCCTGACCTTGTAGCGGGTGGTGGAGCTAAGTGACTACGGATAGCTTGGTGTCACTATCTCCACTATTCTGTATTCATAGAATAAACCCTATGCATGCCTTCGCTTCATAAGGTTTGTAGGAACACTGGTACCATCCCTTGCACAAAACATCTCCTGCCTTCCTATCTTCCTCAGCAGATCCCTGAGCGCCTGGGGGACCTCCAATAAAGGTGGTTGTCAAGGTGGCCCAGAACCCTCTAAGAAAGAGACAGGCATTGTCCCAGCAGAGACGGCATCTCACATTCTGGAAAACTCATGACAACATCTGCCTATGTAACCCCCGAGCTGGGCACTTACTGGCCTGGATATTCTGTCTTTATTCCTGGGCACATTAGGATGGTATCTTGCACAGATGTGGCTTTTTTGTCTGAAAGAAAATCATGTAAGAATGTCAGTGGATAAAGAGCCACCTTTACTGAGAACCACCTAAAGATGATCTGAACAAATTCCTATAGTTAAGGATATGAAGAAGAAGCCACACCGAGGATGTGGAACAGGTGGATCCCACACCCACAGTATGGTGATTAAGAAATGAGAGGCACCAAAAAATACAAAATCCAATTGAAAAAATGGCAGAGGATCTGAATAGATATTTATCTAAAGAGGATATACAGACATTTGAAAAGATGTTCAACATTACTAATCACCAAAGAGAGGCAAATAAAAACCATAATGAGATATCACTTCGCACCTGTAGGGATGGTTATCAATAAATCAACAAAATGTTAGTTAGGATTTAAGGAAAAGAGAACCTCTATGTATTGTTGGTGGAATTGTAAATTCATGCAGCTACTATGGAAAAAAAGTATGGAGGTTCCTCAAAATATTGAAAATAGAACTACCATATGACTCAGCAATTTGAGTTCTCGTTATTTAACCAAAGAATTCCACAACACTATGTTGAAAGGATATGTACACCCCTACGTTTATTATAGCACTAGTGGACTGGTGCATGAATTCATGCACATTGAAAGGAAATTAATTAGAAGACATATTTTAATATTGCTATTCACCCATTCTCTATAATAGAAGTGTTAACCATATTCGTGATTGACAATGACAGATGGAAACACATGCGTGTGATTGGTGCCAGCGAGAGCTTTATATATAGATAGATAAACTTGCTTAATTAGACCTGCTTTCTGATTTAGCTAAACTTTTCTCAGCCTAGTGAAGCACCCCAATTTCTCTTTCAGATAATTGTCATCAACACAGCAGAAAATATCAACACGAAGCAGATTATTATTGTAGATCACGCAGGGAGAACAAAGGGTAAAATATTTAATGGCAGCAGTGTTTGATTATATTCTGCACAGTGACAAAACCTGAAGTCATTTTCAAGGTCCACCATTTCTTACTTCTTTTTAGTCGGGTCAAGTTTATAAGCTTTCTAAATCTCCATTTTCCAGCTAATGAAAAAAAAATAGGATTTCACCAAGTCTCCTATCTACCTACTCCAGGACTTCTGTGAGGATCAAATGAGATGAGACACAGAAAAATGCTTCACAGACATTTGGTTAAAGTGTGAAATGTTTCCACCTGGCTATAAAGCAAATTGTGTTCTTGGGCTGAAGAAACTGCAAGGAGGCTAGTCATCACTAGGGAGAGAAAGACTGGTGTTGCTATGTGATATCATTACCCAGCACCCACAGTGACCATTTGGGGCTGGGCTGGGCTAGACTGTGAGCTGCATTTTGTGCCATGGGTCTTGGCAGCTTTGGCTGCGATTTGGTGGGCCGTTGCTCTGGGGTGGTGGCGGGGCCTGTGTCCCACTTGGGGGAAGCCGAGTGTTGCTTTGTGGGTGCTAGGTCTGCGGGGCCATTTCCCTGTAAAAGGCCAGTGTGTATCACGACAACTCCTGCATTGAGTGTCTGCCCCCTGGTGGTCAGTGTGCATCATAGCAACTGGCCAGATGGACACTTAGCATATTAGCCTTTTATATATATAGATTATTTAAAATAGCCAAGGTATGGAAACACCCCAGTGTCCATTGAGGAATAAGTAGAGAACATAGATGTGTTACATATACACAATGGAATATTACTCAACCATAAAAAGAATGAAATCTTAACATTTGCAATGATATGCATGGACCTAGAGGGTATTATCCTAAGTGAAATGAGTCAGACAGAGAAAGGCAAATACCATATGATTTAACTTATATGTGGAATATAAAAAACAAAATAAATGAACAAACAAAACAGAAACAAACTCATAAATATATAAAACAAATGGATGATTATCAGATGAGGAGGGGGGAAGGTTAAAAATGTACAAGTGATTGAAAAGTACTAATTTCTTGTTATAAAAATAGCCATGGTGTTATTCATTGCAAAAATTGTATATGGTGTCATATAAGTATAACACCATATACTTATCTGTACTGGGGTAATAACTTCATAGTTTATATCATTGTCAAATGACTAGGTTGTATACCCCAGGCTAACATAATATTGTACATCTATTGCAACTAAAAAATAAATATTTGGAAAGTCAATGTACATGTTCATCCACCCATTTTCACTGTTGCTTGCCCTGGCAAGCAGAGCTAACATTTTGGCACACACTGGCTTCTCCTCTCTGACTTCTTGAACACATACTATGTCTCAGGCACTGTTTAATGCTCTATGTTTAATAGGAACAAGACAGGCAAAGTCCCTGCTCTTAAGGGCCTTCCATTTCAGGTTTTTGAGAGAGAGACAATGAAATAACAATTAAGAAATAAGTGCCGGCCGAAACCGGATTGGCTCAGTGGATAGAGCGTCAGCCTGCGGACTGAAAGGTCCCGGGTTCGATTCCGGTCAAGGGCATGTACCTGGGTTGTGGGCACTTCCCCAGTGGGGGATGTGCAGGAGGCAGCTGATCGATGTTTCTCTCTCATTGATGTTTCTAACTCTCTATCTCTCTTCCTCTCTGTAAAAAATCAATAAAATATATTTAAAAAAAAAAGAAAGAAATAAGTGCCAGAGATTAAAAAATGCTTTAATATTAATAAACAAGGAAAGGTATAGAAAAAGAAGGGGAGGAAATATTGCTTAGGAATGGGTGACATGTCCTATCTTTAAGGATCTTATTTATCTTCCAGATGAACCAACACATTTATTTTAAAAATGTTTTAATTTCTGGGATTTACTTCAAAAAATTCTATGGTGAGGATATCAACAAAACCAGACTGACCAGGGTTGTTAATTATTTAAAGTAGGTGATGTATGCTTCAAGTTCACTCTATAATTCTTTTTACTTTTTTTTTTTTTCCAAATATATTTTATTGATTTTTTTTTTTTTACAGAGAGGAAGGGAGAGAGATAGAGAGTTAGAAACATCGATGAGAGAGAAACATCGATCAGCTGCCTCCTGCACATCTCCTACTGGGGATGTGCCCGCAACCCAGGTACATGCCCTCGACCGGAATCGAACCTGGGACCTCTCAGTCCGCAGGCTGACGCTCTATCCACTGAGCCAAACCGGTTTCGGCGAATTCTTTTTACTTTTGTATATTGTTGAAAATATCCTTTAAAAATAATGTGTCTCAGAGGAGAGATCCAGGATGACTGGTGTAGGAGGATGTGTAACATGCATCTTTCCATAAGCAGCATCTTTCCATAAACACACTGAAATATACACTTTTGAATAAAGCACTTACTCCTGAGAGACAACGGACAGGTGATTGAAACAAACAAGAAAAAGAGACCCAATAGAGAAAGCCAGGATACTATAGTGCTTATCCAGAATCTGCAGGAACACAGCAGATCAGAGGCACCAGTAAGCACCATTGTTTATGTCCCCTTGACTTTGGTAAGGGAGGTGCGACATCATTCTGGGTGCTTTGGCCTACTTGCAAGATTGCTGCAGTGCATTCCCAATCACACTGCCCCCGAACCCATTTTAGGTTTGAATAAAGAGACAAGGCAGGATCAATAGGCTTAACCACGCACTCCTGGCGCTGCTACAGGCCAATAGACCAGCACCTCAGCCGTCATCAGTTCCTGCCCAGCCCCAACTGGCTGCCCAAACCACCTGGAATACACAGCCTTCAAAGAGGTTGCTCTATACAATATCACTTTCTGAATAACATGTGAAAAAAACCATATAGAGAACACTGGGGAGCTGTGGGAGCTTTCCTTGAACTTCAGAAATTCTCTTGAGTCTAAGGTGTTAGTGAGAGCCATTGTAAACCTACCACCTCCATCTTGAAATGGCAGGTGGACACTCCATCCAGGTGCTCTGTCATACCTGTAAGTTTATCATGGCATGCTCCTGTATACATTGTCTGAGCCTAATTAGGCTCCAAACAAAGGGAGCCAGCAAGATCAACAACACATTACTACACATATCTGGCCTCCCTCCAAGTTGGTCCAGTTTTATAGGCCCGCTCCCCGTACAATGTGGTCATTCACTCAGCTCCATCTGTGCTTTCAATTTTATATGGCACACACAGATTGTACAGAGGTCACTTATATACAAGGCCACTTTTTCACAAATGGAGGAGATAGTTATTTTGTCTAATTCATAGAAATAAACATAGAAATTCAAACAAAATGAAAAAAGAATCTCTACCAAATAAAGAAACTAATAAAATGACCATAAAAGGTCTAATGATTCAGAGATAAGTAAAGAATTTTAAAAAGTGGTCTTAAAGATGCTCACCAAACTTGACATTGGAATAGAGCAAATTGGGGAGAACATCAATATAGAGTTAGAAAGTATCCGAAGAGAAAACCAAGATGGCAGCATAGGTAAACACCGGAGATTGCTGCCTCGCACAACCACTTCAAAAATACAACTAAAAGATGGAACAGACATCATCCAGAACCACAGGAAGGCTGGCTGAGTGGAAATTCTACAACTAGAAGGAAAAAGAAAAGCATACTGAGACTCAGAGGAGGTGCGGTGTGGAAGTAAAATACAGAGGTACAGAGGTGCATGCGGAGAGGGATGGCGGCTGAGGACACGGTTGTCTTTTTCAATCGGGAGGGAGTCTCCAGCTCTGAGCTCCAGTTCCAGGCGAGTCTCTGGGGACCTAGACTCATACGGGAGAAACTGGACTGTTTGGCATCGGTCGGAACTCGAGGGCAGCTTTCTCTCAGGGGTGCTTGCAGCGATTGCTGGGACACTGAGAAGCAGGGCCTCTGAGGGCAGGCCTGAGAGCAGCCATAACTGCTCGCTCTGCCCTGTTGATCCCCTGGGACGCTGCCCTGACCAAGCCAATGAGACTTTTGCATATGAAAGGCCTGGCCATTTGCAATCTGATAATTACCTAACAAACTGCAGCTGGCCCAAGGCCCCAGGGCAACTTGCATTGCTTCACAGCTGACTCCTGCTGGATAGCCTCAGACAGAGGCTAGATTAGCACCTCCTTAGAGATCCAGGGGCCAGTGTGCCCAGTGGTCAGAGTGGGACCATCCAGATTGCAGCTCCTTGGATTCATAAAGGACACACTCAGGGGGCAGACTCAGTGAGCACCAAAGTCCCATTGAAGCAAGTCTTGCCCAGAGGGGGTGTCTCCAGCACAGAAGTTCTCCCACTGCAGAAACAGCTGATTCTCACAGCCAATTGGCCTGGATGTCAATCCCTCCCAGTGTTACCTACAACAATCAAGGCTTAACTACAACAAGACTGTGCACAAAGCCCACAAGGGGGTGCACCAAGAGTGTCTACCTCAGGTAATTGGGGAGGCTGAGCCACTGAGCCCTATAGGACACCTAGTACAGAAAGCCACTCTATTGACACAGCGAAGCATAAAAAAATGCGGAGACAAAGAAACGGGACACAATTGACAGAAATGGAGGAAAGCAAACTACTGGATATAGAGTTCAAAACCATACTTTTAAAGTTTTTCAAGAATTTTCTAGAAACCACCGATAAATTTAGTAAAACCCTCAATAAGTCTAGTGAGATCACCGATAAATTTAGTGAGACCCTCAAGAAATCTAATGAGACCCTCAAGGTTGTGATAAGGGACCAACTAGAAATTAAGCATACACTGACTGAAATAAAGATATTATACAGGGTTCCAACAGCAGACCAGAGGATCACAAGATTCAAGTCAAAGATTTGAAATACGAAGAAGCACAAACACCCAACCAGAAAAGCAAAATGAAAAAAGAATCCAAAAATATGAAGTTAGTGTAAGGAGCCTTTGGGAGAGCTTCAAGCATACCAACATTCGAATCATAGGGGTGCCAGAAGAAGAGAGAGAGCAAGATATTGAAAACCTATTTGAAGAAATAATGACAGAAAACTTCCCCTACCTGGTGAAAGAAATAGACTTACAAGTCCAGGAAGTATAGAGAACCCCATACAAAAGGAATCCAAAGAGGACCACACCAAGATACATCATAATTAAAATGCCAAGAGCAAAAGACAAAGAGAGACTCTTAAAAGCAGCAAGAGAAAGACAGTCAGTTACCTACAAGGGAGTACCCATCCGACTGTCAGCTGATTTCTCAACAGAAACTTTGCAGGCCAGGAGGGAGTGGCAAGAAATATTCAATGTGATGAATGCCAAGACCCTACAACCAAGATTACTTTATCCAGCAAAGCTATCATTCAGAATTGAAGGTCAGATAAAGAACTTCACAGATAAGAAAAAGCTAAAGGAGTTCATCACCACCAAACCAGTATTATATGAAATGCTGAAAGGTATCCTTTAAGAAGAGGAAGAAGAAGAAAATGGTAAAGATACAAACTATGAACAACAAATACCCATCTATCAGCAAGTAAATCTAAAAATCAAGTGAATTAATAATCTGATGAACAGAATAAACTGGTGATTATAATAGAATCATGGGCATAGAAAGGGAGTGGACTGACTATTCTTGGGATGGAAAGGGGTGTGGGGGATGCAGGAAGAAACTGAACAAAAATCGTGCACCAATGGATGAGGACAGTAGGGGGAGGGTGAGGGAGGAGGATGGGGTGGCTAACGGGTGGAAGGGAGCTATGGGGGGGGGAAGAGGAACAACAGTAATAATCTGAACAATGAAGATTTAATTAAAAAAAAGAAAAAAGAAAGAAAGTATCAGAAGAAATGAAGCATACCTGAATAATATAATAACTGAAATAAAAATACACTACAAGGAATCAACATCACATTAGCTAATAAAGAAGAATGAATCAGTGGCCTGGAACACAGATGATTAGAAATCAACCAATCAGAACAGGAAAAAAATTATAAAGATGAGGATAGTTTAATAACTCTTAGGAAACATCAAGTGCACAAACATTCACATTATTGAAATACCAGAAGAAGAAGAAGAAGAAGAAGAAGAAGGAGAAAAAGGAACAGAAACCTGGAAAGGAAGCACATCAAGATTAAGAAGCACAGAGAATTGCAAACAAGTTAAATCCAAAGAGACCCACACCCTGATGTATTATAATTAATATGGCAAAAGGATAACATAGAGAAAATTTTGAAAGAGGAAAACAAGCAAGAGGAAAACAATTAGTTACATACAAAGAAACCCCCACAAGGCTGTCAGCTGATTTTTTAGCAGCAACTTTACAGGACAGAGGTAATGGAAGTACATCTTTAGAGTGATTAAAGAAAGGCAAATACAACTGAAAGTAATTTATCCAACCAGGTTCTTACTCAGAATTGAAGAAGAGATAAAAATTTCCAGACATATAAAAACTAAAGGAGTTCATCACCATTAAACCAGCTTTACAAGAAATGATAAAGTGTCTTCTTTAATCAGAAAAGGAAAGTTATAACCAGAAGTAAGCAAACATGAGAAAGGAAAATTATTCACAGGTAAAGACAAATGTTTAATAAATATAGTGACTCACACGTTTAAAAATTTACTATGCTTAAAAACTTGTACTAAACTCAACTCAAAATGAATAAGTAGTAAAAAGAAACACAAAACAAAAGGATCTGAAATATGGCATAAAAACAAAGCATGGAGGTGGGATAAAAACTGTTCTTTCAGAATATATTTGAACTTAAATACACATAAGCTTAAAATAGACAGTTGTATATAAAGAATGATATGCATAAAGTTCATGGCAAATACAAACTGAAAACTTACAAAGAATATGCAAAGAATAAAGAGAACAGAACTGTAATAAAAAACTAAAGAAAATTAGCAAACCACAGGACAAAGAAAAATAAAAGAAAGGAACAAAGGAGAGAGCTGAGAAGTTAGTTGCCAGTATTCCTGTGCTGAGTCATTCCCCCATACTGCAGAAGCCATATTTCTCAGGTAGGGGATTTCTCTCCATGCAATGTCAGCCCTGGGGGAAGCAATAAGCCCACACATGAGGATCCCTCTCACCCCACCCTGTGGAGCTTAATCCCTGCTGAAGAGTACAGCCTGAGGCTCGTTAAGTGACAGAGCCTAGCGGACAGCCTGTAGACAGGTAGATCTCTGGGTACTTTGAGACTCTTGCTGAGCTGTCCCTGGGCCTGGTGTTAATAAACGTAGACCTTGGTGCACAGCTTTGTCTTTTTCACATGCACCAAGACCAGCAGAGGGAGCCGCATGCAGTGGATCACTGATAGCGCCAAACAGGTTACCCAGTCAGTTACAGACAGCATCTGACATTGGCTTGCACCAGAGTCCCTTTGAAGAGTCCCAGAACCAATAAACCAAGTGGGCAATTCCAGACAACAGAGCAGGATTCAATAAGCTTCCCAAGCAACATTTCCACAGGGAGATATTGGGAGCTCCAAACCCTGCTGAGGTGAATTCCAAATGGTGTGATCAGGGAGATTGCGGTACTGGTTCCCACAGGCCCTCTACTATATAGCACCATCCTACCAGGACTGGGAGTCATAGGAGATCTACCTAATACATAGAAACAAACACAAAGTGGTAGTGAAAATGGGGAGAAAATTAAACAGGGCCCAAATGAAGGAACAAGAGTATTCTTCAGAAGAAGAGCTAAGTGAAATGGAGGTAAGGATTTTATCAGATACAGAATTCAGAGTAATGACTATAATGATGCTCAAAACCATAAAAAGATCAGTCAGAAATGAAGAATGCCATATCTGATATAAAGGATACACTGGAAGGAATAAACAGCAGGCTTGATGAAACAGAGGATCAAATGAGTGATTTAGAAGATAATGTAGAAAGAAACACTCAAACAGAGCAGCAAAAAGAAAAAAAAAGACTTAAAATTGATGATCGTTTAGGGGACATTTGGTACATGAAGTGTAAAAACATTCATGTCATAAGGGTACCAGAAGGGGGAGAGAGAGAGAAAGGGATTGAGAACTTATTCGAAAAAGTAATGACTGAAAACTTCCTTAATCTGGTGAAGAAAAAAGAAATACAAGTCGAGGAAGCACAGAATCCCAAGCAAGATGGACCAAAGAGGCATACACTGAGACACTCCATAATTAAAATGGCAAAAGTTAAAGACAAAGAGAATGTTTTAAAAGCTGCAAGAGAAAGGCACTCAGTCACCTGCAAGAGAGCTCCCATAAGACTGTTAGCTGATTTCTCCACAGAAACATATCAGGTCAGAAGGGACTGGCATGAAATATTCAAAGTGATGAAGAGAAAAGGCCTTCGCTCTTTGCTCTGTGCTCGCTGCTCAGTCCCCGGGGGCAGGGCCTGCGCGGCGGGCTTCACTCTTTGCTCGCCATGCTGGCCTTTGCTCACTGCTCCTGCCTGGGGCTGGCAGGCTTCACTCCATAGCTTGGTGCCTACATATGCAAATTAGCTGCCATCTTTGTTGGTGGTTAATTTGCATATTATGCTGATTAGCCAATGGTAGGCGTAGCGAAGGTACAGTCAATTACCATGTTTGTCTATTATTAGATAGGATAGCCAAGATTTTGAAGTCCACGTGTTCATCAGTAGATTAGTGGATAAACAGTGATGGTACACTTACGCATTGGAATTCTACTTGGCCCCAAAAAAGATGAAAATTTGACCCTTTGCGAGAACATGGATGGGCCCAGAAAGCATTATGCTAAGTGAAATAAGCCAGTCAGAGAAAGACAAGTACCATATGATTTCAATCATATGTGGAATTTAATGAACAAAGTGAATTAACAAACAAAATAGAGATAGCCTCATAGATGGCGAGCAGGCAGACATATCTGGTTGGGGTGTTGGAGGAGAGATTAAGCAAAATAGAAGAGAACTCATAGACACGGAAACCTGTGGGGTGATTGTGGTGGGGGGAGGGAGTGGGTGGAGTTGGAAGAGGGTATAGGGAGGATAAATGGTGATAGAGAAAGAATATGATAAAAAATAATGTCTGAATTAGATATTTAGGAGAAAATATAAGCATCTTTTTTCAGATTGTTTTTCTAGTTAAGTACTAATAAATATGACTGGTTTTCATTTTTGCAACTGAAAATACTGTCCTTTTTATTTTTATGAGTATACTAGAGGCCCAGTGCACAAAATTTATGCACTGGTATGGTCCCTAGTGGCTGCTGGCTACTGGCTGGGGCCGCCCTCCCTTGCCCTGGCTGCCTGCTGCTGCCACCGCAGACCGGGGAGTCCTTCCCTTCCCCTGGCCAGCCCTGCCCCCTGGTCAAACTCCCAGATGACCTCCCGGTCTAGGGGACAATTTGCATACTATACTTTTATTAAATAGGATTAGAGGCCTAGAGCATGAAATTCGTACACTGGTAGGGTCCCTAGTGGCTGCTGGCTGCCAGCCAGATACTCCCTCCATTCCCTTAGCCACCTGCCCACTGCTGCTGTCACTGATCACTGCCTGTGGGGCCCAATCGCCCCACTGATCACCCCGTCACCACCCCAGCTGGTCGCCACCTGTGGGGGCCTGATTACCCTGCCAATCGCACTGCTGGCCCCCTGCTGTCACCGCCCAGCTCCCAGGTGCTGAGGGAGCCTGGTGGCAGTCCTGATCCCACTGCTGTCTCTGGTTGCCACCTGCTGGGTCCTATCGTCCTGCTGATTGCCCCACCATTGCCCAGCTCCCAGGCACTGAGGGAGCAAGGCGGTCATTCTGCCCCCCATGGCTGCTGCTGGTTGCTGCCTGTGGGAACTTGATTGCCCCACCAGTCGCCCTGCTGCTGCCCAGCTCTCAGGCACTGAGGAAGCTCGGCAATGTCCCCGCCCCCTGCCGCTGCCCCTGGTTGCCCTGTGAGCTGATGGGTGGGGGCATCAGGTTCCCACCCGGCTTCCTCAGCATCTGTGAGCCCGGCGGTGGTGGAGCAGTTGGATCGGCAGGGAGATTGGCCCCCACCTGGCTATCAGTGGCTCTCACCCACCTTAGCCTGGTGCTGTCCACTCACCTGCTCCGCCATCCCATCCCAGTCCCACTCTCATCGGAGCCCATCAGGGTCTGCAGTGCCTCCACTACTCCCCCACGCCCCCCTTCCCCCCCCCACCCCCTTTACCAGCGTTGAATCACCAATGCCTGTATTGCTCTGCGCCTCCCCCTGGTGGTCAGTGAACAACATAGCAAGCAGTCGAACTCCCGGCAGAACTCCATGTTGAGGGGACAATTTGCATATTAGGCTTTTCTTATATAGGATACTTCTTGGAGATTGCATTATTAGCCTCAATTTTCTACCTCTCCCTGTTACATGCCCTAAAAAATGTCCCTGCGGAAGTGATCATGACACTGAAGGTCATGAGGTTGGCAAGCCATGAAAAGATCCCGGGGAAGAGTGTCCCTGCTGTGGGTGCTAAGGCCCTGAGGCATAACTAGCTGTGCTTGCTGAGCAGGAAAGAAGTGGGTAAGGGGAGAAGGGCAGGGCCTTGTGGCCCTGGGAAAAGGTTGGAGTTTTGTTGTAAGTACAGTGTCTCTGGCCTGAGGCTGGCCAGATCTGGGTATGTGTGGGACACAGGGGCAACAGGGCTTGCCAGGGCACTGCATGTGCATGAAAGCGAAGAGGAATCAGCTATGTCATGCAGGCTTTGACCAGAGTGACCAGGTGGATGGTGGTGCCATTCCTTGAGCCAGGGCAGCCTTGGAATCGGGACTTTCTCTGCTTTGCTTTCTGTGACTTATGGGTCTTGGGAAGTAACACTCCAGCGGCTCAGAACGGTTCCTTAACTTGTAACTGAGGCATCTATGCAGTCCGAGCCCAGCCATTTACATCCTCAAGCTGCAACCATAGGTCAGCGCTATTGGCTACAGAATGGCCTTTCCATCTGAGCCCAGCCCTCTACATCCTCAAACTGTGGTAAAGAGAAGTCCCGCCCGGTTGCATTTGTGTGTTGGCTATGCTACCAGTTGTCCACCCATCCTGCTCTAGCTTGCCTGGGTCCCAGGCTTGCGCTCTGAAAGTGGGGATGTGCACTCCCAGGAAGCCGCGTGTCTCTGACACCTGAGATTCTAGAGGACAGTCTTGTCCCTGGCCTTCTTCTCCACCCAGGTGGACAGATGCAACTTACATACTCTCCTCTGTAGCAAGAGGGCAATCTCTCTCCTCTAGGAGACCTGCACCTCCAGGGCCATGATCAGGGGGCAGGGAGGAACCTACAGGGAAGCTTATGCTCAGTGTCAGGCCAAGTCTCCAGGACACTCTTAGGTCTGACCTTCCTAAAAGTGGCAATAGGCTTTAGTTGTTCTCTGTAAATTTTTAGAAAAGTCCTTTAATTTTTATAAGACAGAAGTCCAGGTGGCCCTGAATGGACATTTGAATGTTAGAAACACACAGATCAAAATCAAATAAGACTCTACACACAGAGCTCTAATCTCTTAATGTTTTTACAGCCTCCTTTCAACTCTAGGAAATACTTTTAGAAATGAAGTGCCCCATAAAGAAACACTTATGTGATGTTCAATGGTTTCTTTAATTCCACTACAGTTCATTTTACTTCCACCATTTATGGAAAATCAGGTTTACTTGGAAATATTTGAGAGTGTTGTGGGCTAGGATTAGGTTCAAGGTTTTACTCTTAACTTTATTTCATGAATTCTACTCTGTATCATTAATATAATTAACAATCTAATAATTCCCATTTTTCTCCACTATGCTCCAATCAGGGCCTGCCCTCTAGAACGGCTTCTTTCCCTGTGCACCTGTGGTGGGTCTTACTCTATTGTCTAATGAGCTATACACTCTGAACAGTGTGACTCTTTCATTGTTACTGATTATGAAAACTAATCACCAAGTGTGTTTTAGGGAAAGGATTTGTACCTGATGGGTGGAATGCTTGGGATTAAGTGGAGAAAAAGCCAAAGGAGGTGCAAATTGGCTCTCCAGTAGGGTGTTCACAGTCCAGAGCCAGCGGCCCAAGGGAGGGGCAAGTGCCTGATGTGCCCAGGACCCAGAGGGAATGTTGGACTGGAAAGCAGTTTTCAAGCCAATAGTAATGGAGTCAGCGAATAGTTCAGTTGACACACTTCAAAAACCTTTTTAATTAATTATAAAAATATTACTCTCCCAGGACTGCGGGACCCGGGCATGGAGCCCACACCATCTTGAAGGGGAGAGTGGCCATCTGGGAACTCATCGACACCACCACCCAGACAGGCTTTGGACGCTGATCTAGCAGCCACTCTAGCCAAGGTCCAGCTGCAGCACCTGCAGACTCCCAGACCCTTGGATCTCCACCTCTGGGAAGCATTGCATCGGCAGTGGTGAGTGCGTCCTCCCCCTCCCCAGCGGCAGACGTCCAGGCACCACATTCGCATGTTTCCAGTGTGCAAACCTCTTGAGCCACCACCCCACAGGCAGCCCCTGGAGGCCAATGCAGGCTCCCGCTGAGTGTGATAGTGTGCAGACGGGGTGCACTGCCCCACAGTAAAGATTCTGAATTCACTATTCCTGAATAACTTCCAGTAGACACATTTGGAGACCACCACCCCACAGGCAGCCCCTGGGAGCCACTGCGAGCCTCCCACTAGGTGTGATATTGCACAGACAGTGGCGCACTGCCCCACAGGAGAAATTCTGATTCCACTCTCCTGAATAACTGCCTATAGACACTGTCACACAATTTCAACCCTCAGCATACCTCAGAGATCCATGCTGCAATTGCACCACGGGTACCCCTGTGGGCTTCTACTGGGAGCGTGTGTATCCATCCACAGGCACAGCAGTAAAAACTGAGTCTTTCCACTCTACAGCTGTAGAACTCTGGGCACTATAGTCATTCTTTTCCAGCGCTCAGGTCTCCTGAGCCCACCGGGGCACAGGTGTGTTCTTATCCTAACAAGGGTGCACTGTCCCAACAATTTAAATTCTGAATACCCTCATCCTGGATACCTGACCACAGACGCCTTGATTGCTTGGCTTCAACAGGGCCCTTCAGAATGCGCCAGGGTGCCACACTGGCAAACACACCACGGGTGCCCCTGTGAGTTTCCACTGGGAGTGTGGGTATCCAACCACAGGCCCAGCAGCAAAAACTGAGTCTTCCCACCTTACAGCTACAGAACCCTGGACACCACAGTTGTGCCTTTCAAGTATGCAGGCCTCCAGAGCCCTACCACCCTGACAGACAGCTCCTGGGTACCTCTGAGAGCCCCTGCTGGGCATGAGAGATTTTAGCCAAGGACACAAGGCAGCAAAAATTGGAACATATCCTTCCCCAGCTGCTGACATCTGGACATTGCGGTTGCACCTTACCAGCTCACAGGCCTACATCAAGAAAACCCAAACAGCTCAAGTAGGGAGTTACGCTAGATTACCAAACTCAGGAGATCTGAGAGATTACACAAGCAGCACCCTCCTCAAGAGAACTGGGGTAGCAAAAACAGTCAGATCTAGGACACAGAAACAATTAAAACTTTAGAGCAATACATGGGGAGACAAAAAAGCAACCCCCAAAGGAAAGAAAAAGAGGAATCACCAGAGAGGGATTTAAATGAAACTGAGGCAAGTAACTTCTCAGAGAAAGAATTCAGAGTAATGGTTATAAGAATGCTCAAATGGCTGGATGACAAATACATGCAACTCAATGACAAATACAACTCAATGAGAATTATAAGGAGCTGAATGAGAATGTCACCAATACGGAAAGGAACCAAGAGGAAATGAAGAATGACATAGCTGCAATAAAGAACACAATGGAAGGCTCGAACAGTAGACTAGAAGAGGCTGAGGACCGCATCAGCGAGCTAGAAGACAAGGTAGGAAAAAACACACAACACAGCAGCAACTGGAAAGAAAAATTAAAAAGCAAGAGGAGAGCCTAAGGGAGCTTTGGGACAACACAAAACAAAACAACATCCGCATAATAGGAGTACCAGAAGGAGAGGAAGAGAAGCAAGGAATACAAAACCTGTTCGGAGAAATAATGACAGAAAACTTCCCTGACACTGGCAAAAAAAGAATCATGCAAATCCAAGAAGCACAGAGAGTCCAAAAAAGGATGAACCCAAAAAGACCAACACCAAGACACATCATAATTAAATTGGCAAACATCGACAACAGAGTATGAATCTTAAAAGCTTCCAGAGAGAGACAGAAAGTTACACACAAGGGATCTCCCATTAGAATATCAATGGATTTCTCAACAGAAACACACCAGGCTAGAAGGAAATGAAATGAAATATACAAAGTGATGCAAACCAAGGGACTGAATCCCAGAACACTATGCCCAGTAAGGCTATCATTCAAAATTGAAGGTGGCATCAGGAGCTTCACAGGCAAAAAAGGGCTAAGAGAGTTTATTACCACCAAGCCAGCAATGCAAGAAATGCTAAATGGACTGCTGTAAAAAGAAGAAACAGAAAGGCAAGAAGAAACACAAACATTAAGAATAAAAATGACCACAAACAAGTACTTATCAATAATAACATTAAACATAAATGGATTAAATGCCCCAATCAAAAGAAATAGGGTAACTGAATGGATAAGAAAACATTACCCATATATCTGCTGTCTACAAGAGACCCACCTGAGAACAAAGGATTCACACAGACTGATAGTGAAGGGATGGAAATTTTTTTTTCAGGCAAATAGAAATGAGAAAAAAGCTGGGGTTGTGATACTTATATCTGACAAAACAGACCTCAAAGTAAAAGCCATAACAAGAGATAAGGAAGGCCACTACATAATACTAAAGGGAGCAATCCAACAAGAAGATATAACTCTAGTAAATATATATGCACCCAACACAGGTTCACCCAAATACATTAAACAACTTCTAGAAGTATCAAGGGAGAGAATGATAGCAATACAGTCATAGTAGAGGACTTTAACACCCCACTGACATCACTAGATAAATCCTCTAAACAAAAAATCAGTAAGGAAACAGCAATCCTAAATGACTCACTAGATAAGATGGACTTAATTGACATCTTCAGAATATTTCATCCCAAAGCAACAGAATATACATTCTTCTCCAGTGCACATGGGACATTTTCAAAGATAGACCACATATTAAGACATAGGAAAAGTCTCTTCAAATTCAAGAGGATAGAAATCATAACAAGCATCTTCTCAGATCACAGTGGCATAAAACTAGACATTAACTACAATAAAAACAATGGGGAAAAATCAAACACTTGGAAGCTAAATAGCATGCTATTAAACAATGATTGGGTTACCAAAGAGATCAAAGAAGAAATAAAAATCATCCTGGAAACAAATGACAATGAAAACACAACAATCCAAAATCTATGGGACACAATGAAAGCAGTTCTGAGAGGGGAAGTTCATAGCTCTACAGGCCTATGTCAAAAAACAAGAAAAAATGGTAATAAATTACCTGACCCTGCAACTTAAACAATTAGAAAGAGAGCAACAAGAAAAGCCCACAGTAGCCAGAATGAAGGAGATATTAAAGATCAGAGAAGAAATAAATGACATAGAGTGTGGGAAACTGATATAGGGTTAAGCCTCGGACTGACCTGCTGGCAAAGTCACAAACAAGTCCTAGCTTAGAGAGCACAATCCTCTTAGCATAATTAGGCTTGACCTTATAACACTCCCTAGATCTTATCTGGGAATCTAATGGGCTGAGGAAGTGCAGGAAGTATAACCATGGTGTAAACAAGTGAAACTCACAAGAAAAGTGTAACTTTGGTAACCACTGCCTTGTTTACTGCTCACTATAAAAAGCTTGGTGAGGCCTGAGCACAGTGGAAGTCCTTCCTCTTGAGTTGGACTTGCCCGCCTGGTCCCCCAATATTCCCAAATTGTTCTCGTGTCTTTTCTATTTCATTTGTTGTGCGGCTCCTCTTCCAGACCCGAACCCTGAACCACGCAGGACGTGGAGGGGAACACTTACGACAATAGAGACCAAAAAAACAATACAAAAGATCAATGAAACCAAGAGCTGGTTCTTTGAAAGGATAAACAAGATTGATGAACTTCTAGCCAGGCTCACCAAGAAACAAAGAGAGAAGACCCAAATAAACAGAATCAGAAATGAAAGAGGTGAAGTAACAATTGATCCCACTGATATACAAAGGATTGTAAAAAAATACTAGGAACACCTCTACTCCAACAAAATGGACAACTTTGATGAAATGGACACATTCTTAGAAAAATACAAACTTCCAAAACTCAACCAGGAAGAATAAAAAACCTGAATAGGCTGATAACTACTGATGAAATTGAAACAGTAATCAAAATGCTTCCAGCAAACAAAAGCCCTGGACCAGATGGCTTCACAGGGGAGTTTTACCGAACATTCAAAGAAGAACTAAAACCAATCCTTCTCAGACTATTCCAAAAAATTCAAGAGGAAAGCACACTTCTAAGCTCTTTCTATGAAGCCAGCATTACCCTAATCCCAAAACCAGATACAAACACCACACAGAAAGAGAATTACAGGCCAATATCCCTGATGAACATAGATGCTAAAATCCTCAATAAAATTCTAGCAAACCAGATTCAGCATTACATTAGAAAGATCATACACCATGACCAAGTGGGATTTATTCCAGGGATGCAAGGCTGGTACAATATCCACAAATCAATAAGCCTGATACACCATATAAACAAATTGAGAGACAAAAATCTCATAATCATATCAATTGATGCAGAAAAGGCATTTGACAAAGTCCAACACCCTTTTCTGATAAAAACGCTCAGCAAAGTGGGAATAGAAGGATCATAGCTCAACATAATAAGAGCCTTATATGAAAAACCTACAGCCAACATCATACTCAATGGGTAAAAACTAAAACCATTTCCTTTAAGAACAGGAACAAGACAGGGATGTCCCCTTTCACCCCTTCTATTCAACATAGTACTAGAAGTGCTAGCCAATGCAATCAGACAAGAAGAAGAAATAAAAGGTATCCAAATTGGTAAAGAAGAAGTAATGTTGTCCCTAATCTCAGATGACATGATACTGTACATAGAAAACCCTAAAGACTCCACCAAAAAATTACTAGGATTAATAAATGAATTCAGCAATGTAGCAGGATACAAAATTAATGCCAAGAAATCAATGGCCTTTTTATACACCAGCAAATAACTTACAGAAAGAGAGATTAAAAAAACAATCCCATTTACCATTGCACAAAAAAATTAAGATATCTAGGAATAAAGTTAACTAAAGAGGTAAAAGACCTATATGCTGAAAACTATAGGATGTTGAAAAAAGAGTAGAAGACATAAACAGATGGAAGAACATACCATGTTCTTGGATTGGTAGAATCAACATCATTAAAATGTCCATACTACCCAAAGTAATCTGTAAATTCAATGCACTACCCATGAAAATACTAATGGCATATTTCACAGACCTAGAACGAACTCTCCAAAAATTCATCTGGAATAAAAAAAGACCCCGAATAGCTGCAGTGATTTTGAGAAAGAAAAACGAAGTAGGAGGGATCCCAAGATCAGATATCAAGCTGTATTACAGAGCCACTGTTCTCAAAACTGCCTGGTACTGGCACAAGAACAGACATATAGATCAATGGAATAGAATAGAGAACCCTGAAATTGACCCGAACCAATATGCTCAATTAATATTTGACAAAGGAGGCAAGAACATACAATGGAATCAAGACAGTCTCTTTAATAAATGGTGTTGGGAAAATTGGACAGATACATGCAAAAAAAAAATGAAACTAGACCACCAACTTACACCATACACAAAAATAAACTAAAAATGGATAAAGGACTTAAATGTAGGAAAGGAAACCATAAAAATACTAGAGGAATCCAAAGGCAACAAAATCTCAGACATATGCCGAAGCAAATTCTTCACTGATACAGCTCCTAGGGCATTGGAAACTAAAGAGAAAATAAACAAATGGGACTACATCAAAATAAAAAGCTTTTGTACAGCAAAAGAAACCACCAACAAAACAACAAGGACCCCCACTGCATGGGAGAACATATTTGCCAATGTTATCTCTGATAAAGGTTTAATCTCCAACATTTATAGGGAACTCTTACAACTTAACAAAAGGAAGATAAACAATCCAATTAAAAAATGGGCAAAGGACCTAAATAGACACCTTTCAAAAGAGGACATTCAGAAAGCCAAGAGACATATGAAAACATGCTCAAAGTCATTACTCATCCGAGAGATGCAAATCAAAATAACAATGAGGTATCATCTCACATCTGTCAGAATGGCTATCATCAACAAATCAACAAACGACAAGTGCTGGAGAGGATGTGGAGAAAAAGGAACACTTGTGCACTGCTGGTGGGAATGCAGACTGGTGCAGCCACTATGGAAGACAGTATGGAGTTTCCTCAAAAAGTTAACAATGGAATTCTCATTTGACCCTGTGATCCCACTTCTAGGAATATATCCCAAGAAACCAGAAACACCAATCAGAAAGGATATATGCACCCCTATGTTCATAGCAGCACAATTCACCATAGCTAAGATTTGGAAACAGCCTAAGTGCCCATCAACAGATGAATGGATTAGAAAACTGTGGTACATCTACACAATGGAATACTATGCTGTGGTAAAAAAGAAGGAACTCTTACCATTTGCCACAGCATGGATGGATCTGGAGAGCATTATGCTAAGTGAAATAAGACAGTCAGAGAAGGATAAATACCACATGATCTCACTCATTTGTGGAATATAATGAACAACATAAACTGATGAACAAGGACTAATCTAGAGTTGGAGAGGCATTGATTGGACTGTTGGGCCTTGGAGGGAAGGTAGGGGAGGGTGGGGGTAAAGGGGTGAGATCAACCAAAGGACTTATATGCAAGCATATAGGCCTAACCAATGGACATGGAAACCGGGGCGGGGGGCGGGCGTGTGAGGGTATGGGGGGGGTAGGGGGTAACATGGGGATAAGGACACATATGTAATATCTTAATCAATAAAAAATATATTTAAAAAATAAAAAAATATTATATGATAAAGACACATTGCATAGAACATATAGAAGCAGTGGTGTTTGTATATTTTTTCTTTATACTTCTCTACATTTTCTAAATGTTTTTCTAGATATTTTATCAGAGGACAACATAATTAAAAACAATCAAAGCAATCCTCCTCAGTGCACCAGAACTCAGACAGTAAAAAGTCCTGTGGGACAGGTCCAGCCTTGGACCGGGTCCAGCTTGGCTGTCAGGTTGAGACTCTGGCCCTGGTCTTCCTCAGAGGGAAACACTGGTGGTCTCCAGGGTGGGAACCACTACACCCACAGGCCACAGCGGCAGCACCTGAAGACATTTCCTGGGGGACAGGTCATGTCCCATTTTATCAAGAAACATCACCTCAGGGAGGCTTAGGCCTGGACAAGGTCCTCAGATCCCCTGGGTCCACTTTCCAGCTTTCCCTGCACAGCTGCTGGCTATGAGAAAACTTGTTAGTGGCTTCTCCCTCTGCTTCGGGATCCATACAACGGAGCACCAATCGGTCTCCTGAGAGAAGTGACTGAGAGAGTATATAGAAGGCACTCCATGTGCTAAGTGCTCAATAACTGTGAGCTCCACCTGTAAAGGAGTTCCTCAGTCCAAGCCTCTGCTGAGAAAGTACAGACAAGGGAAACCCAACTCCCTGAGGACACTACACCCCGTGTGGTGTGGAGTGAGGCCCATGCTGTGCACTGTGGGAGGAGGAAACAGGGCCGAGAAGTGAGCTGGGGAGAGGAGCTGTGCTGGGTATACCAGATGGCCCTGGGATAAGACACCAGGATCTAAATACAATCACATCCAACGCATGTGCAGAGGGCTCAGTGGGAGAAGTGAGGAGGATGCAGAACGTCCGCCTGTCCCAGCACTCTGGGGAAGAGCATTCCCACCTCAGTGCTCCCATCATGGAAGCCGCCTGATGCCTGAGTATTTTCACTAATTTGCCCTTTTATTTTAAAATTAAGCCCTTCCTGCATTCCTGTTCTACATGTTATAAAGCTCAATTAGACAACCCTCACATTGGCCCCATTTTACAGAAGAGAGAAAAGAGGCTGAGAATAGAACACTCATTTCCTCAAGGTGGCACGCAGGCACCTGCTCCATGTGTGTGATGGGCACTGTGCCACACTGCAGGGCCAGGCCTAGCAGAGGGCATCTTCTGTCCATCCAGAGGGAACACGCATTCCTGGGAAAGTTACTGGTGCCCCTACCAGAGATTCAGATCCCAGAGCTGCCTCCATCCCCATCCGCACACTCATGGGATTTACTACTCATCTCTCAAGGGAACCGGAAGCTGAGGAGAGGGTGCGGAAATGCAGCTGTGAGGGCAGACCCAGAGTCCAAACTTGTCCTGGGCAGGGGCAAAGGCCTGCTCCAAGAGGCTGTCCTGGCTCGTGGGAGGGGGGAGGAGGGAAACTTCCCTCTGGGCAATGAAAAAAGAGGGGCCACAGTCAGGTTCCTCCTTCCACTTGCCCAAGCCGCCCCTGTCTCCCAGCGTCCCCAGCCAATGGTCAGCAGTGCTTGGAGGGCTTGGTGGGCTGAGTTGAATGCAGTGTGCTGTGGGACACAGTCACACAGTGGGCCCAGGGGTACTTACCGAAGAATTTCTTGTCACTAAACTTGAATCTACAAATAACTTCGTTTTTGTTCCTTGCATTATTAAAGCCTCGTCCAGAAACCTTCAAGTCATAATTTTCTGCAAGGATGACATGGAAAGCCTTCATGTGAGGAGGGCTCAGTGGTGTCCTGCCTCTGCTCTCAGGTAGAGAAAGCCAGCCCCCAGCACCCTCATCTCAGGGGAGTCCTAGGAGCAATTCTGACTCTGACCACATGTGTGCGCCCCTCAGCCACATCCTCACCTGGTGATGCAGAGGGTCCACAGTGAGGAGGCGGAGATGGGTCCTGGGCACTAAGGGGTCTGCTCAGCCCCTGACCCTGGAGCCCATGAAAGGCTCTCCAGCCTCATCCCTCCACAGGACAGACCAGCCTTGGGTTTCTGACCGGGTTCCCTGGCCCACTGAGGGAAGCAGCACTGCTCACCCCGGCTCCTACATACATGAGAGGAGTGAAGACATCCCTGCCTCAGGTCTGAGCTGAGTACCCAGGCCTGGGCACCCCAGGGACTTCCTGACACTCCCGGCCCTTTCCTCCTCCCTGTCATTCTGTGCCTGGAACATGGGAGCGCCTAGGGCAGGGGGTGCAGTGGCTGCGGCAGGAAGGAGCCGAGGGCCCTGCACAGGGGACTCGTGTGGAAGGAGCCATCCTGTCTTAGTGCGCCTACAGAAGTCTGCAGAGGACGCTCTTGCTCTGCCTCCTCCTGGCCTTCCATGAGCCTACCCCGCCCGCAGTCCCAGGGCCTTCCTTCTGCCTGTGTGGAGACACTGGTGTGCTGAGCTGGAGCTCTGGGCCTGGCATCCCCAGGATGTAGGCCCTGGCAGTTCCTGAGGTAAGTACCAGGGTCACAGTGAGGACAGACTGTGGGCCGGGTCCTGGGGTGTGGGGCAGGGGAGCCAGTAGGTCTTCCTGTTGCCAGGCCAAGGTCACTGCCTCCACCCTGCTTCTTGCTAAGGTGGCCTCAATCCGCAGTCCGTCCATTGGAGGCTCTTCCTCAGAAAGGCCAGTGCAGCCCTGGGCCTGGTCTTCTGGTCCCTCCTGCCACAGGTCTCCCTGCAGCACCCCTTCCATCAAGACCATGTTGGCCTCCTCCACCTTAAAGAAAACAGGCTCTTGCGTTGTGGCGATGCTGTCCTCTGTTTGGGCCCATGCCTCTTGATCACTGTACCTGCCTGGCCCGAGGGTCCCTGAGGCAGTTCCCAGGGCCTAGGACCAGGCTGAGCCACCTTGAAGCCCCGGAGAGCACCTCTGGTTTGAGAGGCACCTGGCAGGCCAGCTGGTGGCCCAGTGAGGAGACATCTGGCGTGGGGCCGATCCAGGGCAGGCTTGTGTCCCTAAGCAATGTGCCTTCTTCCAGGCAAGGTGACCAGCAACACAAGCCTGCTTCTGGACTGATGTGGCCGGCTCCACACTCACAGCTCACACTTCATCAGGCCGTGCCCACCACCACGGGGGCTTTGTGTTTGCCTGGTAGAAACCTGCAGGTCCTGTCTCTTACGCAGCCCCTTCCCTTGACCCAGCATGGGCCACCTGAGCAGGTCTTCCCCTCGGTCTCCCAGATGATCATTTGCAATGTATGTTCCAGGTTTATTTATTCCAAAGAAGTATTTCTGGGCAACACAGGACCTACATAGAGAAGGCATTCTGTAGTTCCATACAGAGAAGACAAGTTCTCCTGAGTGTGGAGAGTTCAGGCTCTAAATGTGGCAGAAAGAGCCAGTGTCGTCACCCTGCCACACACAAAGCCAGAAGGAACCAGAAAGGCGCCATCTGTGGGCAAGCAAGGCACGGAGCTCCTATGTCTGTGCAGAGTGACAGTCCCCACTAACTGAGCATGGACTATGCACCATTCTTCAACTTTCTCCTAAAGCTCTCAAGAACCCCTAAGCTCGGTGTTACTACCCAGGCTTACAGAGAGAGAAGCAGTGCCTGGAGAAGGCGGGTATCTGCCGACCCCTGGATGGTACAGGGCCCGGATCGGTCCTCCAGTGCCAGCTCCAGGGCCCAGCAACACCATTTCTGCGGGTTGACAGGCCCTCCTTGGTACCCGGAGACGTGCTCTGTGGCCTTCAGCTTCCCAGGGCTGTGAGTGCAAGCCGACCGCCCTGGTGGTCACAGCCTCAGTGAAGGAAGGGCCCCGCGTCCTGCTCCATGTGTGGGACAGGAGGGAGGGCAGCCACTGAGCAGGGCAATGGGACAGCCAGGAGCACAGCCCGGCTGCACTGCACAGGAGCCATGCCCGCTGCCCGCTGCCTGTGGCCCAGATGCCCTCTTTCCCTCCCTTGAGCTTCCTGCTTCCCTCCTGTGCTGCTCCATGGCACTGGGCCCTGGAGGAGAGCCCCTGTGTCCTCAGGCACTGCACTGCCCAGAGGGTCCCGTTACCTCTGCACGTCTCCCAAAGTGGGTGCCAGGGGGAGGGGCTCAGAGTTTTGAAAGAAGAGTCTTGGAGTTAAAGAAATGTTGCTTTCCCCCATAGCTGCTCCTGTTCTCAGCACGCAGAATCCCAATTCCTCCAACAGTAACAACCACAGGAAGAAGAGCCGCATGCAGGACAACGGGGTGACTAATGAGATATTCGGTGCATCCCTGTAATGGAAGACTGTGTAGAAGGTTGGGAAATATCGTGGAGGGCATGAGCACATACATGTAACAGTGACCTTGCCAAGGACGCTGAGGTGGCTCTGCAGGGCACATGGTCAAGGATTTATGCTGCTTTTCTCTGAAGGGAGCAGGGAGGGCTTCAGGGGACCTTGACCATCGTGGCCCGACAGTGGCTCCCAGGCTGGCTGCAGGAGTGTCCCTGTGCTGCCCCATGGCTCCTTCCCTGCCCTTCAGGTCTCTCCTACCCCACCGCTGCTGGCTGCCGCCTCCACGCAGAGCATCCAGCCTCCAGGGCCAGTCACATATGGAAAAGGAATGACCAGGAGCCACCTGCAGCCTGCCTCCCAGGGTGATGAGCCCTGGGCACCCCCAGCAAACCCACAGGAAGGAGCAAACACTGTGCCAAGTGCTCCAGGCAGACACAGGCTCACCCATGAGTCAGGGGAGGAGTTTTAAAGCAGCAAACCCGTCAAGGGAGGAAAAGGCCACAAGAGTCTCTGTGCCCCATTCCTGGCACGGGGCCGGAGGGGACTGGGGCCATTGGCCATGTTGTTTCTTCATGGGTTCGGGTTACACTAGTGCTTTTGTATCTGTCACAGCATTCAACCATACACTAAGGTTGCTGCATTTCAGAAATGGAACTGTCCCCAAACAGCTGCAATTCAAGTTATGCAGAAGGAAGGCAGGCAGTGGGAGAGGTTAGCCTGATGACTAAATGCACCTGGAAATACATCAGAAACAAAGAGGAACTGATGAGGAGAAACGGAAATATGGATAGATGAGCAATAAGGAAGTGTGGTCAGATATTAATTTGCAATTCGGGATGAGAGAGAGCCCTTCATTGTAAGATTGTTTCCACTTGTTCTAGGTTTGATAATTTTCATGAAAAAGCTTGAAGGATAAAGAAAAACTGAACGACACAAACAAAGCCATGGACACAGCCACGCAGAAGCTATGGTACATACTGGGTGACAAGTGACTCATGAGAGGGACAGACCTAGGGCTGCAGGGAGCCAGCGGTGCCTTCTTGTCAGAAGAGATATCAGGGGGCCGGCCTATGTTTCAGGCCTCCAAGGGTGGGGGGACTGGACCCAGGAAGCTGAGGCTGGGTTGGCAGGACGCCCCGCCCCATCCCTACCTCCAGCCTTGGCAGCAGGAGGTTCCAGGAGCCCAGGGAGGGCGTCATAGGGCTCAATGGTCCCGCTAAGAGGTGTCTGAGTCCAGAGCCAGGCTGGTGTAGGGACGTGGCCTCCAGTGCCCAGGCCCTGAGTGGCGGGTGTGCTGGAGCACAGACCTGGCGGCAGGGAGGCCCGCAGAGGCCTCTGCTTGCCCCAGAGCAGCAGCGAGGTGAGGAGGCCTTGCTCTCGCTGCTCCAGGACCCCTCACTGACTTATTTGGAGTGAAGTCCTGATGAAAGCGTCTTCCAATTCATTTGTGTTCAGAGTCTTGCCCTGAGTTTTCCCATTAAGTGCTCGCCAGGCTGATGAGGCTCCCTCAGGGGCGGTGCAGAGGGAGGGCTCCTTATCAAGTTCCAGATCCATGTCAGGGAGAGCCTTGCCTTTTCCTCCTGGGGGTGATGTGCGCCCCGAGTGCTAGTGTGGATGGAGCCTGCTGCCTGCCTGGTCCTGGGATGGCAGTGGATGGGAGCACTGTCCTACAGGCTTCCTTCCCGCTGAGATAATCATGCTTCTCCTCAGTCTCGCTGATGCTCCATATCACATTGATTTTAAATCTGGTATCTGAGTTGCATTTCTTGGGGGTCCCCCAGTTAGTCTTGATGCACTTTCCTTGATATGTGCAGTTGGATTCCATTTGCTGACTTTTTTGTTGCGGTTTCTAAAATATTTTTCTCAGTTCTTCATTGGACTTTTGGTTTTGAGATTTAAAGGATAATTAGACTGGATTTATATGTCAATCACTCCATAATACACTTAAAACTCCCACTGCGGGGTTGAATGACTCACACTGATGACCTTCACTTCCACTAAGCTCTAAGTCCATTATATCTGAGAACAGCTGGCAAAAATGTAATTACATACCTGTACCTATGCCATAACTCTTCCCCCCTCACACATATACCACAGGGTCAGAAATATGTGTACAGCACACAATCCCACATACCAGGCCATGCACACAGTCCAAGTACCCACAGATCCCACGTCATCCCGACCACACACACCACACATAGTCAGACCACTCCATTCAGACACACCACACATCCACAGATCCTACAGTCACCTCCTCCATACACACTGTACTCACTGAGAACACTTCCCCCACACCCCAAACACCAACAAACGCCACATTCACTGCTACCCCCCCCCCCCACACACACACACTCAACCACACCATGCACACATGACCACATACCAACAAGGAAATGACATTCACCTCCATCACATATACCATACACACTCAAAGCACTCCATGCAGACATGGCCACATACCAACAAAGACCCTCATTCATCTATGCCACACATACCACAATCACTCAGGTACACCAACACACCCACAGACACCAAAGTCACCTCCACTACACTGTTGGGTCGGAGAGAGCCCAGGATTGTATACGTGTGATGAGATAATGGACTTCCCCTGGAATTTCTCACAGATCAGAGTGCCAGACACAGATACAGGCTTCTCCCTGAATCCACAACGACCCCCACACAGATACTGACTCATTCCTGAATACCTGGCTGACCCCTGCAGCTGAAACTTCCTCAACTGAATACCTCAGCTCATGTCCCTGCCGCAGTATAAAAAAAGCGCCCCCCTCCCTGTTGGTGTGAATCCATGTGCCCTGTCCTTGGGGTACATAGGTCTCCCGGGGACGCAGAAATAAACCTTTTCCTTTCCTTTCTTTTCTGATTCACTGGACTCTCTATTTCTTGCGCCGCCTCCTGAGCCACCTAACCTAACATTTGGTGCCTTGAAACCCGGGTGGCGCGAGCACTCCATTTGGCCATTCCTCCATGGCTCTGGGTGCCTGCCTCTCCCTCCTTGTGGCTCTGGACCCATCAGGACCTCATCTCTTCAGCTCAGCAACTCTTCCCAGTTTGGCAGCATCAGTGGTGAGTCCAGCCCTGCCCCGTGCCGGTCCCAGGTGGCCACCCGCCTGCTGGCATCTCTTTCCGTAAAACGTGGCCACGTCAGAGATTGCCTCTCCGGACCCTTCCAGGAAGGTTCCTCCGGACCTGGGGGGGGAAGGTTCCTCCGGACCTGGGGGGGGGGGGAGGGCAGCAGGGACGCCTCTACCCCACCCACGGTCCCTCCGTCCATCGGTACGGTGGGTTAAACTGCTGGGACGCCAGCCTTTAGCCCCGCTACAGGCCACGGGTATCAAGCACGGGGAATCCAAATTCCAAACCTGACCTGAGCACACCTCTAAGGTGCCGGCTCACCGATCTGGCTAAACGCTGGGCCTGTCCCAGACCTGTGTCCTTTTTCTGTAACGTAGCATGGCCTCAGTATGAAAATGGGACCCTGACTTTACCGTCACACCGATCTCAGTAATTTCTGCCAGCGAACTGGGAAATTTGCCCAAGTCTCTCTCTCTCTCTCAGCCTCTCTCTCCACCAGTTCTGCATCCTTGTCCCTCCCCCCACAGTTCCTTCTGCTTTCTCTCCTCCTCCTGTCCTTCCTCCTCCCTCCGGGCTGTCCCTACGCCGTGCCGCTCCCCGCACCGCCGAGCCCGCGGTGTGTGTGGTGTGTGTGGGGGTGGGTTCATGTGCTGTGTGTGGGTGGTGGAGCGCCGTGATCATCATCATTGTCTCCGCTTCTCCCACCCCCCTTCACCAGAGGCCACCACAAATTCCCCCGGCGAAAGCTGCCCGCTCTCCCCTCTCCTCCTTCTCCCTGCCAGACCCTCCTCCAGCCATGCCTTCTTCCACCTCCCACTGACCCCACCTCCCCTCTTCCGCCAGCCCCATGGCAGCCAAAAACTCAAGCCGCCTTTTACAATCCCATGCTCCTGCACGCGTCTGCTGCCACTGTGCCCCGTTACACCCCCACGCACTTGGTCCATCCGCGCACCGCCGTAGCCGCTGCAGGAGCCGGAAACTCAAGTAACCTGCCGCCCCTGCCCCTGCCTGCTTTCCCAGTCGATATGCAAACGCATCCGTAGGCTCTACCTTCCTTCTGTCCTTCCTCCTCCGTTCTGCCCCTGGGAGGTTGCGGCTTTTAAACTCAACTGCCGATACCTCTCCCAAGCCCACCCAGACCACCTCTCCTGCTCTCTCCCCTTCCCTTACAGCCTGCCTTAGTAACCTGTACCCCACGCAGTGCCCTCTGTAAGGTCTAACCGCCCGCCTTCCTCTGTGCGCTCCACTGAGACTCTGCCCCCATGACTGCCAGCACTTTAATTCACAGGTGGCCGGCCAGTTCCCTTTGTGGGAGGTTGCAGCTGTGCTCTCTTCAGACCCTCTTAACAAGAAGCTTCCTTCTTCCCTAGAACCCAAATCCTAAGAACTCAGCTCCAAAACAGCCTCTTCCATTTCTGCGCCCATTCTACCCCTGCCATAGTCCCATCCAGGAACTGAGGGCATAGTCTGAATCTGTGCCCCCCCACTCTCTAACCCGACCTTTAAGGTCTTTATTAGTCCTCAAACCCAGGTCCGAGATCAAGTGAAAAATGGCCTTGAAGGTTCTTAATGCCCTGGAGGAGCAGGCACAGTCAGAATGGGAGGCCTGCCTTCCACAGAAGGTGGACCTGCAGTCACGCCTTATTTGTGGCACTGAGGTTGACGGCAGCCGCCATGGCCCTAAGGGGGCTGTGAGCGGTGGGGGTGCAATGAAAGGAACGCCACTGGAGAATGCTTCAAATGCGGAAATGAAGGCCACTGGGCAATGCAGTGCCCCTGGCCCCGAGCTCCGATCAAGCCCTGCCCCGCGTGCGGTCAAAATGGTCACTGGAAGAGTGACTGCCCTGGAAAAGTGGCGGGCCTTCTGCGCCTCAGCTTGGGGGGACCACCCTTCCAGGCCATGACCCGGCCGCTGGCCATGTTTGAACTGGCTGAAGACTGAAGACACCCAGCCTTGATGACCCTATCATCCTCGCCGAGCTCAGGACTGCACTGAAGGCCACAGGTCACCTTCCTGGTTGACACAGGGGCTGCCTTCTCTGTCCTGCCCTCCTTTTTAGGGCCCCTTTATCCTTCCAAGATCTCGGACATGGGCATTGACGGCAAATCCACCTGCCCTCTGGCCACTGGACCCCTTCCCTGCCTCCTTGATGATAGCATGCCCCATGCCCCTGTTAGGACGAGACATCCTCACCATCCTAGTGGCCACTCTGCAGCTCACTCTGAGCCCTTCAGCTTCCCTGCTCCTCCCACTCCTGGCCCCCTCCCTTTACAGGGACACCAATCCTCCACTGCCACGCATCCCGTCATGGGGCCCTGTTGTCTCAGACCACAGTAGCCTAGCTCATCTTTGCTGTGAACACCTCATCTCCTTATCTCCTCCGCCTTATCTCTTCCACGACTGTTCCCTCCTCTGAACTGAAAACTGCTCTGACCTCGCCCCATCCCCCTCCACCCTTTCCAAAGGAAAAATGCGGCAGTTTTAAAATCCAAGCGGCTAAAGGCCTGGGAACAGGCTGCGCGACCTGCTCCCCCCATCTCCGCCTTTTCTCCAGCCTCCAGGTCCCTGGCTTCCACTGCTTCGTCGAATCCCTTTTCCCTTGGATAACAGCGCATTCTAACATTTCCTCCCACTTTCACTGCAATACCTACCTCTCTCAGGCTCACTGAGTGCCTCCCACCATCCCTGAAGAAGATTCGGCGACACCATCCAGGACCGCATGACCCATCATTCCTCACAGGCTCTTACCTGGCAAGGGACCCTCCAATTCTGCTCAGGTTTTTCATATTTTCAGGTGAAACGGACATGGAATGATGAGGGAGTCATCAATTCTACTGTCTGGATGGGAAATCCTCTAGTGTCACTCTCTATTTACAAACCCTGGACCTACTCCTATGCCCACCCTCATCAGCACAACTTTCCATCTACTCTCAAACATCAATCCCTCGTCCTCTACATCCTGCTGGATTTCTGTCACTGGCTCGAACCCTCATCATAGCCACTCAATTACAACCTATTGAACCATCTAACTAAACTCTCTCTAGAAATTTGCAGCTCCTGGCTGGACCTCCTGCCCATGGCCCCAACCAAACTCCGGCTACACCAAGGAGCCCCATTTTCTTGAGCCCTTTTGACTCTTCTTGCTCAACCACCATCTCCTTACTGATCCCCCTCCCCTGGGTACGTATCTCCCATATCTCTTTTTAACCAGGCAATTGCTCCGAGAACATGAGAACAGGTTTCTGCCCAAGCCAGAGCCGACCGACCAGGACTCCCAAGACCAACCCTTCACCCTGGTGACTCGGTCCTCCTTAAGAACCTACAACCACAAGCCTTGGAGCCTAGGTGGATGGGACTTCACACTGTAATCCTCACAGTCCCCACCGCGGCCAAGCTGCTTGGCGACTCCAGCTTGACGACCTGTCCTGGCACCACCTCTCCAGTCTCAAGAGGACCCCGGAGCAGCATGACTTCTATAAATGTGAGGTGTTGGGCCCCACTAAGGTCTGCCTTAACTGCCCTCCTCTCCTCCTTCTCCTCCTGGCCCTGAGCAACCTACACCCACCCCCACCTGCTTATGTGTGGAGGTTCAAGTTCCATGAAACCTACTACCAGACAGCAAACAAGTCACCCGGCAGGTAGGATCTCAGGACTGCCCTCTGTTCAGATGTCAGACAAAGATCCAGATGGCTGTTGACATCCAGTCAGTGTCCAATACTGGCTGACCCTATGTCTGTTTTGCTTACAACCAGCGGAACCCAGACAGATGTAATCAAGATGTCAACACCTATGGGGTTGCCACGGGAGAGACTGTCATACCACACTGCAGCCAGTCTCATCAAGGCCAGCCCAGGTACCTTCTTTTGGTGCAACGGCACCTTAAGCAACTGCATGAACTCCTCTGACCCCGGGCCTTGCTTCGTGGTCACAGTAGTTCCCCAACTAACCTTGTATGGAGAGTCGGAGATTGCCTGGCTGCTCCCTCCATCCCACCCCTGGACATGCTGGGCTGCCTTCCTCCCTGTCAGGTTAGGGGTGAGTATCACTGCCTTGGTAGGCCTCACTGGGTGGCCCTCAGGAACAGTCTGGTCACTGCTCAGGACTTTAATGACAAGCTCCAGTTAGCCCTGGAGTCCACTACTGCTTCTTTAGTTTCCCTAAAGCAACAGATAACATCAATAGCCCAGGTAGCCCTGCAGAACCAGTGCACCTTAGACCTTCTGACTGCAGAAAGAGGAGGAACCTGCATATTCCTTCAGGAAGAATGCTTTTACTACATCAACGAGTCCAGAGTAGTGGAGAAAAACATACAGACCCTGACTAAGCTGAGTGAAGAACTACATGCAGGACACTTCCACGACAACTCTCCTTCTGGCTGGTTCCAAAGCCCCTTAGCTACCTGGGTCCTACCCATGATAGGGCCCCTGATTCTCATCTGTGTCTTTTTTCTCCTAGCCCCCTGCCTCCTCAAGTTCATCCACTCCCAATCACGGAGATGTCACGGGTGACTGTGAATCAGCTCCTGCTCCATCCCTACACTCGGCTCCCCTCCGATCTGCCTCTGCCTAACCCTGGCCTTTAAACGCCCCCCCCCCCCCCCAAATCGCCCTTAGCCAGCTGGAAGCAGTCAGAACGAGTCGCCACCCCTTATCACCAAAACGCCGGGATGTTAGGTCGGAGAGAGCCCAGGATTGGATACATGTGATGAGACAATGGACTTCCCCTGGAATTTCTCACAGATCAGAGTGCCAGACACAGATACAGGCTTCTCCCTGAATCCACAATGACCCCCACACAGATACTGATTCATTCCTGAATACCTGGCTGACCCCTGCAGCTGAAACTTCCTCAACTGAATACCTCAGCTCATGTCCCTGCCCCTCACCCAACCGCAGTATAAAAAAAGCACCCCCCTCCCTGTTGGTGTGAATCCATGTGCCCTGTCCTTGGGGTATGTGGGTCTCCCGGGGACGCAGAAATCAACCTTTTCCTTTCCTTTCTTTTCTGATTCACTGGACTCTCTATTTCTTGCGCCGCCTCCTGAACCACCTAACCTAACAAACACCACACTCCATCAGAGCACTCCATGAGCATCCACAAAAACACTACATTTATGTCTACCATACACACCATGCACATCAGACCACTCCTTTCCGCACACTTATACACCCACAGACACCACATTCACCTACCCCACTCACACCAGTCACTCAAACCACTCCATGCAGACATCCCCACACCCCCACTAAAATTCTACATTCACCTCCATCACACACACCATGCACACTCAGATCATTCCATGAAGATGTAGCCAAATACCCACAGACACCAGTCACCTCCACCACAAAACTATGCATACTACTAGTAAGAACTCTCAATGCAGACTCACCCATTCATCCACTAAAATACTACTTTAACCTCCATCATACACATTGTATACTCTCAGCAGACGTACTGCAAGCACACTCCATGCAGACGTACCATACACCCAGACACCACAGTCACCTCCACCACACATACTCAGACCACTTATTGCAGACACACCCACAAATCCACAGACACCACATTCACCTACACCACACACACCTTACAGCTCACATGACTCCATGTAGACACACACATACACCCACTTAGACACAACATTCACCTATATCACACACACCATGCACTCTCAGGCCACTTCATGTAGACACACCCACACATCAACTTAGACACAACATTCACCTATACCACGTGCATCACACACACTCGTACTACTCCAGACACACACACACACACACACACCCCACTAGGACCCCAAATTCACCTACAATACACATACCATGCACTCTCAGACCACTTTATACAGACACACCCACAACAGCCCTGAAGCCACTTCCACTGCACACACCACATGCACTCAGCTCACTCCCACCACACTTATACAACATGCACAGAACACTCACCCCACCACACACACTGATACCACATGCTGACAACAACACCCACCACACGCACAGTACAGACTCACAACACAAACACACACTGCTTGTGTTTACAATAGCAACTTCACATCTTACCGTTTGCACAGAAACTTGAAGGGGTGGCACTTGTAATTTCAACGCAGGAAGTTCTTGAGAGCTGCAATGCAGAGTTGGCAGGGTCAGAAAGAGGTGGAACAGATTATGGTGGGAAGCCACCCCATCACCCTTCTCACACCCAACCCAACTCACTGAATCTGCGATCGTCACTAGATCCTCGAACCCAGTGTCCACTCCAAACACGTGCATTTTGCTGTCTGCAATTTGATTCAGCTACAGGCCAGAGGTGACGGCATGAGCCACAGCTAGGAGTTGAGGACACAGCAGGTCCCCCTCCCAGGAGACAGAATCTGGACTCAGGCCAAGTTAGACTCCTAGAGCCAGAGCCAGGTGCCCCCAGCAGCCCAGCCTCAGGGGGGAAAGCACTCCGACCCCCACCTGTGGTGTGGGTTTTACATAACACTATTCCCCGTTTCTGTAGTGCCAATCTGTCCTGAAGTACTCGCCCTGAGGTCAAGGACCAGCCCTGGGCGACCCTTGGAAAGCCCCCTTTGAAACATTCCCCACATGGGCTCAGGGGGTCTCTGGTTACCTGTGCTCGTCTATAGTCATTCACACCCACGCCATAAATGACAGCCCCCAATTTCCGAGCCTTTTCAGCCTGGATAAAGACAGGGATGAGTATAAATCATGAAATGCATGGAGCAAAATGCTAGTAACAAAGACGGACTGGACTCACTTCTTTCTTTGTCTCTTCAAACGATATTCTTAGAAGTGTTCCATCAGTCAGAGCAATAATCGTCACTGGGTTCTTGCTTCCTGAAGAAATACCAGGGAGCAGGCTGCTCATTAACAGCACCCGGAGTGACCAGGGCCACAGCACTTCTCCCCACACCTCCTCCTCTTGGGGAGAGGTCACCCAGACCCAATTATATGACAGCCAGTCCCCTGAAGGACTGTGATACTGACTCCAGAGGAAGAGGGGCCTTTGCCTGAACCCACTTTACAGATGCAGAGACTGAGCCCAGCTCAGGCCTCTTCCTACTGAACTCTCACTGCTACCAGATGTGCAACCTTTGCCTTGAGAGGCAACTCCAGCTATTTCAGTGAGCACAGCCTTTCAGATGAGCAAAGGGAGAAGCCAGACCCACTGAGTCTGAGGCCCCGGGCCTACTCCAGACAGAGCCTGTGGACACTCCAGTGGTTCACACTCAAGGTCAGAGGCATGTGGGCCGCAGATCCCACGCCCAGCTCAACGCTGCTCCCAACCAGGTCCTCACATCTTTCTTGACTATAGCTGTGACCCTATTGTCCAAACGAAGATGGCTCCGGCTGAGCACATCCTTTCCCTCTGTTGGAGATACTGTCACATGACCAGTGAACCGAAGGGAAGAAGCTGAACGACAGGAGTCAGAGCCAGAACTGTGGCAGAGACAGAAGTGCGGCCAGCGAGGGGCCCTCTGGCTCTTTCTTCTGCACACTGAATTCTGTGTGTCCTAGGTCCCTGGGTTTTGTTTTTTTGCGTTTTCATGCAGCCCGTGTAGGTCAAGCACCTTATCCTATATACTAAAGAGCTAATATGCAAATGGTCATCATGCCCTCGACCCCTGGTGTCCTGACGTCCTCGCTTCGGGGCCAGGGGACCTGAGTCTGCACCCCCGGCCTTGCTGCTGGGGTGGGGGGACCTGAGGCTATTACTCCCACCCCGGCACTGGGCCGGGGGATCTGAGGCCGTGCCCCCCTCCCAGCGGGGCTTGACGAAGGTGTGGCCGGCCTGGTCTGGGTCTTGCATGATTTTGAGGTGCATAGGGGTAGGCAGGGAATTGACTCTGTGTCCCACGGTGCACCCCAGACTCTGACAGGAGGGAGATTTTTATATACATTTTACTAATTTTCTTTCATCTCTAACACTTCTATTATTGAGAAAGGGCAAATAGCAAAATTAAAATATATCCTCTAATTAATTCTCTTTTAATGTGCATGAATTTTGTGCACTGGGCCATTAGTCTATAATAATAAAAGTGTAATATGCTAATTAGACCAGATGTCCTTCCAGACTTCCTTCCGGACGAAGCTGGGCTGCAAGGGAAGCCTGGGTACTGGGTGCTAAAGGAAAGCCGGTGCTGGCAGCCAGGAGAAGGAAGGTCTACTCTTGCACAAATTCCATGCATCGGGCCTCTAGTATTTAAAAAGAACCAGGAATGCACCCACAGGATCCCATGCAGCTCTGAGAGATATCACTGGGTGGCTTTTATCCTGGCGCACTGAGGAGCCTGCAGCACACGGAGGGCAAGCTCCTGCTCGTGTCAGCGCTGGGAAGTGGCTAAGTGGGTCTGTGTCCGGACCTCAGGGAGGCCCTGCCTACTCTACCCAGACATGACCACATGAAGTCTGCAGGCAGCTTACCTCTAGATTGCTCTTTTTCAATCTGCTCAATTGCCTGCAACAAAATGAAGCAATGCAATGATGGGTGAGATGACCCCAAAATAGTGTAAGAACTTGACAAAGCAGAGTAAATACTCAGAACTCTAGAGTGTGTACCAATTTAAGTCCCTCTTGCATGTTTGTGTTTCCTCCAGCCGCTATATATCGAAGTTTGCGAAAACCAGCCTGTATTGCTTTTCTGAAAAAAATTTAAAAAGAGGGTAGAGGTGGAATGAGGAATTGACAGGTAAAAACACCCCAAGCTGTCCTGATGCCCTTTAGCATTGGGATGACCTGCCTGGAAGGGAGTGGACACAGGCAAGAGGCCCTGCCATGGCCCTTCTGCCCTGTGACTTTGAAATTGACGGGCCTTGCTCAGGCCTGCTCTGTCGCCCATCTGGTGAGCACTGGGTGGGGCTGGGGGATGATGCTCTGCTGGTTCCAGGGCTATGCCCTGGCTCTCTCTGAGCTCATCCCTGTCTCAGGCACATGGACGTCAGGGACATCACCAAGGGCCCTGCCTGGACCGTCTGTGGTCAGAGGGGAGCATCCAGGCATGTGCAGTGTCAACCCCGCACCTCCAACGTGACTGGCAGTGTGTGAAGCTTCTGAGAGGTCCCTCGGGGAACACACTCTCCTCCAACAGGTAAGGCTCAGTTGGAAAAACCCATCCTGCTAAGGCCCTGCCTGTGCCCACCTCCCCTGCCACAGACCCTGAGGTCCACTGTCTCCTCCCAAGCTCCGCCCCTCTGGGTCCCTGTTCCAGGAAGTAGTCAAGATACTTAGTGCAAGTGCGAGGGTTCCAGCCTCAAGTGCTCCTATGAACAAGAGCACTGCTGGGGAAGAGGCCCTGGGGCTGCCATGCAGGGAAGAGCAGTCCTCTGCAGGCTGCCTGGGCAGTACCTGTCCGCACTGTGAGTGCAGGGAGCAGGGCACGGCCTGGGGCATGTGCTGGGGGCTAAGGTTCAGGCTAATCCAAGGGGACAGGGAGGAGCTGCCACAGAAGGCAGAGTGGAGCCCGGATCCAAAGGTTGGTGTCTCCCTGCAGGCAGAAGAGATGTTGCCCTGGGGGCGAGCTGGCACAGCCCAGGGGGGAGGGGAAGGGCCCTGTCCAGGGCAGCACAAACACCCTCCCCTGCGCTCACCACACTTTGGAAGGTTTGCGTGTTTCCCACAGCAGCACACATATGCTGCCTTGCCATCCAGCCCTTCCCAGCTCTGGCCCAGGACCCTGCTAGCCTGGCCTTGCTCTCCTGAGCTGGTTCTTCCTGGTGCTGCCCTGCCAGCCCCCTTCTAAGCTCTGCTCCTGAAGGAGCCCTGGCTCCTGCTGCCTCTAGAAGACCTCCTGTTCCAGTGTCACTTCCCACGCCCAGGATTTCACACTCTTGGCACCACCCCTGGGAGATGGCCCCACCTTCACCTTCCAGGGAGGACCCGGGACATCCTCCAGGTCCCCCTCCCCCCTCCAGCTCCTCCTGGTCTGGCCCTGAGCCACAGCTGTTGAAGGTGGCAGTGGTCTCCCTGTCCCCCAGGGGGTGCTCTTCCACCAGAGGCCCAGGCCCAGCCCCCACTGCCACTCTCCCTGCCCCCTCCAGAGTCCCTGCCAGTGGACTTGCTTTCACCCACCTCAAACCCACCCAGGTCTCTGTCCTAAACACAGGCCACACACCCAGTGAGAACCATGCCTTCCCTCCCCTTGTCGGGAGAGCAGCCAGGCCCTCCTGCTCCTCCTTGAGCTGGACATGGGTTGCTATGGCCATGCGCTGACCCTCACCCGCTCCTGCAGCCTGGCTGTCTCTGTGTCGCCTGCTGCTCCTGATTCTCTCCCAGTGCCTGCACAGCACCGTGTGCCACAAATCCTGGGCTGCAGCCCCTCCTAAGCATCCTTCACTGTCTGTGGCGCCTCACCCACTCTGAATTGGGTTCCACTCTGGTGTGTCCATGGGAATCTCAGCCTCCCAGCTGCTCAGAAGCTCCATAACTTCTCACTGTCAGGCGTGGGCACCATGATGGGGCTGCTGACGGCCCACCTGGGATGCAGGGGTGGCCGCCTTCCTCAAACACCCAGCCCACCTGCTGCTCACAACTCAGGGGCTCCGGTCTCAGACACACCACGGGACCCAGCTCTCCTCCACTGAAGCCTGTCCCTTCAATCAGAAATCACTTTCTTTCTGGTTCTGTCTCTGTCCTGGCCCCAAGCCCACTCGCCCAGGCAGAGAGTGAGAGAGCACAGCAGATGCCAGACACGGGCCATATTCATAAAGGACCACACCTCTGCGGTACCAGATCCCAGGACTGCTCACAGCCAGCCTGTGCTAGAAAACGGGAGGGAGGGACTCAGGGCAGAGACGGTCTAGAGCAGTGGTTCTCAACGTTCCTAATGCCACGACCCTTTAATACAGTTCCTCATGTTGTGGTGACCCCCAATTTCATTGTTACAAATTGAACATAAAGCATAGTGATTAATCACAAAAACAATATGTAATTATATATGTGTTTTCCGATGGTCTTAGGAAATCCCTCTGAATGGTAGTTCGACCCCCAAAGGGGTCACGACCCACAGGTTGAGAACGGCTGGTCTAGAGGGTCAGGGGTGGTCAGGGCCAGTACAGCCAGGTGCAGAGGGGGTGGGGGCTGGGGCTGGGGTCAGGGTGTGCAGGGATGGAGGGGGAGCTCAGCCAGCCCAACCTGCACACCAGTGTGCTCCCCCTTCTGTCTCAGGGAACCCCTCACTTACTGGCTCTCCCTTCAGCCTGGCCCACTGGGCCTGCCTAGGGGATGAAGCAGCACTTACCTGTCTGAGGTGAGCCTCATGACGGTTTCACCCTCTGTGGAATAGGTGATGAAGGATATCCGTTGTTTTGGGCTGGGGACGAAGCACTCCTCGTGAGATGACACGTACATAGGCTCAGAATGACCCTAATTAGCAGCTGGGGTAGGGCGCAGGGGGGAATGGGGGTGGCGTGACACCTATGTTGCCCCCCACCCCAACTCTTCCATTTTGGGCCCATTTTCCAAATCCCAGTGTTTCCCATGAGTTAAGTGAAGAATTCTGAGATCATGCTCCTTCCTGGAAGAAAATCCCAGGATGGCTTCCTGCTCCAGCCCTGTACTCCATCAGCCTGTAGTCTCTCACACTCACACAGGACTGCATGCAGGCACACCCCACACGTGCCGATGCATGCCGCACACACAGGGAGATAGACACCTGTGCATCCGGTGCGAACGTTCTCTTCTACTGTCAATTTCTTTTGGATCTTCACTGCTCTTCCCTTCTTGCCTGTCATCCCCACCTCATCTTAAATTGTTCTTGCTCTTCGCAAGAATACACCCCTCACTTTTCTCTCCCTGGCCACTGCCTTATTGATCTGCTTCCCTCCATTATGCCTTGGCTAAATGGCAACCAAAAATTCCTAGCTCTGCTTGCTACTGCTCCTGGCTCTTGTTCCACTTTACCCGCAATCATCAGGATTTTCTTGAAGCAAGTAACCTTGATCACTTCACACCATTGCTCAAGATTCTTCCATAGCTCCTATTGTCCACAGCCGGAAGTGCCAACCCCTGGGGCTGGCGTTATGAACCTCTATGGCCTTAGTCCCACTGTGTCAGTCCAGAATCCTTCCCTTCCCTCCTCAGTGTTAACCTCACTCTTCAGTCAAACAGACCACTCCCTCCACAGGCAGTCTCCAGTGGATCCTGCGGCCCTGTCTTTCCCCATTTTTCAAGCCTTAGTTCAAATTACTGCATCCTCTCTCAAACCATTCTGGATTTTTTTCTAGGAATATTTGTTTTTTCCTTCAAGTTGCCTTATAAGTCCTATGCCCTTTTCTGTTTGCCCTGAGCACCATTTACCCAGGTGTTCAGCTACTGTTTTACTGGTTTGCCTTTTTCCTAATCTATGAGGTCCTCAGTGGCTGCCTTGTCCCTTGCTCTATGGTCTGACTTCCAGCCTGGAACCAAGCAAAGTCTCCAAGACCTGGTGGAACTAGACTGGCCTGTCCTTTCCTGCTTCAGAGCCCTGCTCTGGGCTCTGTGCTCCTGCCCTGGGGGACCCCTGAGCCCACTGAGTCTAAATGAATATGTGCTCTGCCCACCAGGGGAAACACCCTGCAGTATGAAGATCCATACTTTTCAAGCTTCTTCACCACCTCCTCCACCATGTTGCAGATGTGTTTCCAGTTGTTGCCCACACTGCCCGACCTGAAAATGAAGACTTGTGTCAGAGGAAGTAGGTGCATCCATCCCGATGGCATATTTGTCTTTTCTACCTCTCAGCATTCCCTGTATGAAGTTCCTCCCAACTTCTTATAGTTGAGGCTGCTGATAGGGCAGAAATAGAATTTTGGGGAACCAGCTGGAATTGTAACAAATATGAATCATGCTCTGTTAACCGTGATTGTTTTGTTTTGATTAGAGAAGGCACATTCTAACCTGGCACATCTGGGAGTTCACCAGGAAATGCAGCCCTTCCTTCCATTTGGAGCTGCCTATTATCAGGAAAAGATGAACAACTTCTTTGCAGAAACCAGAGCCAGAAACCAGAATCGCCAGCCCTTTGAAGATCCTGCCTTTGCATATCATTCGCCACTGGAAGACCCCAACTCTTACTTATCACTAAGCCCTTTGAAGATACCCAGCCCTTTTGCATATCTGTAAACTTCCCATTTGCCCTTTTGCCTACTTCCCCATGTAATCTTTGTCCTTATACCTAATATAGGCAGCTGGCATATGGTGGGGTGCAGAGCAGATTTTTGTGGATGACCTGCTGTTGTCCCATACTTCCAGCAGTATTGGAAAAAAAATTCTCATATATGATTCAACCCTGTCTCTGCTTAATTGGCTCAGATAATGACAAGCAGCATGAACCCATTGATTGTCCAGTTACATATTCTGGCGAACACGAAGGGATGTAAGCAAGGGACTACTCTGGGATGAGTACTGGGCATTCTGCTTACTGTCTGGACTGGGGGTTCCTGGGACTGAGCCCTGGACTCTTACTTGTAGCGCTGCCAGGAATTTCCCTGGTTTGAATCTCAGCCATAGCCTCAGCAATTTGCATCATCTCACCTGAGACCTAAGTTGAATAAAGCGTTTTTGTAGGAGGAATCAAGTGTGTTAGTATGGCATGAGAAGCAGTGGCTGCTTCCCGTCTGGGGTTCCTTGAGAGGAAGTATTCACTATGTATGGCACGGGAGACACTGTACTGCCTCTCATCTGGGCTTAAGGCATGCATTTACTGGGTGAGTCTGATCAGCTCTGGGTGGCAAGAGACCTCCAGCGGTCCTTGGCCTGGTCTCTGAGCCCTTAGTTTGAGCCCCTATGGCATGAGAGACATTGCTCTGCTTCAGTGTTTGTTTGTTTGTTTGTTTTTACTCAAGGCATTCTGTGGTGTCTGTGGTTGGACAGACAAGAAGCATGGTGTGAAGCTCTTGTCAGTAGGTGTGTGCGCCTGTAAATTCTATATAATAAAAGCCTCATATGCGAATTGACTGAATGGTGGATTGACTGGCGGAACAACTGGTGGAATGAATGGTTGCTATGATGCACACTGACTACCAAGGGGCAGATGCTTAATGCAGGAGCTTCCCCCAGCCCGCAGGCCCCAGGCCAGCCAAGGTGGGTGCCAGCGGGGGCCGCAATCACCCTGCCGGTCACCACACAGATCAGTCCTGATTGCCAGCCAGGCCTAGGGACCCTACCCATGTAAACATTTCATGCAGCAGGAGTCTAGTATCCTATATAATAAAGATGTAATATGCAAATGCTCATTATGCTGTGAAGTGTAATGACCAACTGCGTAACAACCAGGTCACGGATCAGCAGGAGTGTGGGGCAGTGAGCTATAGGAAGGGGCAGGGCAGCAAGCCATAAGTGGGGGTGGGGGGAGCTACAGGAGGGCGAGGCAGTGTGCAGAGAGCTACCGGGGGGTTTGGCGGGGGGACAGCAGCAAGCTACTGGTGAGCTACTGACACACGGATTTGTGCACAAGGCTTCTAGTTGTATATAAGAGTGTCTGTGTTGGTTGTTGCTTTGTGTGTCTTTGTTGTTTGGTTTAATTTGTTTAAGGATGGGATTGCAGGAACTTCCCAGAGCTGCTGAACATTCTTAATTTTGGGGACCCTTCCTGCTCTCCCTCTCAGGCATAAGCCACCAGAAATTCTTAGAGAGTAAGAGTTCTTGTCTGTCTGTTTGTAATGTGACTTTGGTTACTGATGTACTTTACCTGCTTTCTATCTTGTGGGCACTTAGTTTGCTCTTTGCCCTTTTATGAACATAGGGAATCCTCTGTGTCTGCTATGTGGGCTTTGCTTCTCAGTACCAAAGGTCATTTGCTCTGCTTGGTTAGTGTGAGATAGGATTCTAAGGCTAATGTCCCAGTCCATACTTTTGAATAAAGTATATTTTTATTGATTTCAGAGAGGAAGGGGGAGAGAGAGAGAGAGAGAGAGAGAGAGAGAGAGAGAGAGAGAGAGAGAAACATCAATGACAAGAGAGAAACATTGATCGGTGACCTCCACCCCCTACTGGGAATCGAGCCCACAACCTGGGCATGGGCCCTTGAGCAGAATCAAACCTGGGACCCTTCAGTCTGCAGGCCCATTCCATTCTTTTGAGAGTATTCATTTATTTACTGTAGGGGTTTTTGTCTGTTTGTTTGTTCCTGTTCTTAAGATCTCTTCTGATATGCAAGATTACATGTTGTTACAGTCTACTCAGAAAGAAAAATGGGAAGTAAAACCTTCTAAACTTCCAAGTCTTTTTCCTGGGAGGACCAGTTCTGCAGAAGTGCTCTCCAGCTGGCTGCAGAAATAGCAGTGGAGGAAGGGGCACATTCATTTTGTAAAGAAGAATTAGCCATGACTTATCCCTGTTACAATATTTGCCAAGAAAATGCCTTGGGTAATAATAATTCATTTTAAAATCTCAAAAGTCATTAAGACATAATAAATGGATGTAACTAAAATGAAGGGTTTTTGATAAAGCTTTTCAGTGATAATTTTAGCCTAAATGTATTTTTCCAAAGTCGTTGGTAACTTAAAACTTTGGAGTTTGCTGGGTTAAATAGTAAAATTTATTAAATACCTAGGTATTTTGAAACAAGAGGATACTGAAATATTAATTAATCTGAGTTTGCCTACTTTTTTTTTTTTTTTTTTTTACAGAGAATCTAGAGGATAAATTTGAATCTGTTAATGAATATGTCTTGTATTTTATTTGAAGTATATCTCTTAAAAATGTCAATGTATTGCTAATCTGAGAAATGTTAAGTACTTAGTTGTCACCTAAAAATGAAGGTTTCTAAGAGTTACAAATTCTAACTAATTGGAAAGAAATTGTATGATATGGAGACACATTTTTGAAGAGACAAGTAAAGTAAGTGGTTCTAAAGGTAAATGAATAATAAGATTTATGAAAATTATAGAAGGACTATGAAGAGAAATCTTAAAAGAAAATTATAGGTAATCTGAATAATCAACTTAATTAGATAAATGAATCTAAAATAAGCTAATACAGAATTTGTGTAGTCCTTTTCCAGTCTGTTAAAAGGAGAAAAGTTTTTTCTGTATTTGCCTAGGAAGGAAAAGTTCTATAAATTATTGAAATGATTACATATTGCGTTATTTTAATTAGATACTTAGTTATTTAAAACATGATCTTAAATGTGGGAACTTAAGTTTTGCTAGCCTGTGTGTGTGTTTAATACCCTTTTGTCACTGAATGAATAAATAGTCTAATATTGTTTAATAATGATATACAATCTTTTGGTAAAATCAGTTCGACAATCCTCCCAGGGTTTGAATTTTAAGAACTTTTTTTACATAGAATTGGCTTTTGGCCATTCCAATAGGCTCTGGAATGCCTCAAGGATCTGTTTTCTCTCCTTACGAAGAAAAATTTTCTGCTTAAGGTACATAGGAAGCTTTAACAAATAAAGAAATAATAACTCCAATTGTTATCCTAGAATACTGTGTTTTGCAGAAAGGACAAGATTCTATTAAATCAAATCCATAACTGTGTCATTTTAAATTTCTTCTTGACATTTAGAGATAGTCACTGTTTTCTTATAATGCATTTGGAAAAATGTTACATCTTCTGAGGGAGCCATGGAAAGGACTCTGACATTTTCAGATCATCCCCTTCAAACTGGATGGAAATTATTAGAACTCTATAAAGTATCTGGATTTATAGAAATACTGGCAAGAAAAATCAGGGGAAAATTATTAATGGACTGAATAAACTGAAAGTAATTAGTTTTTGTATTAAGTATTGCTGATTCTTAAAATTTTTGTTTTTCAGATATCAGGAAGCATTTTTAAAGCAATTTGGTAAATTATATATTTTTTTACCCGATTCCTCCAGAATTTGGCAATTCTTAATGAGTGAGTCATGGCAATATATTTCTTTACATGAATTCAATAGGACCAGTTTCCAACCAGTTTTGTTAACCAAGACTTTGACTGGAGTGTCATGTCTGAGAGTGACATCCTGAACTCTGGATGTCACCAGGAAGCTTTAAGGAAAGAGGCCTATGTGAGCACCTTGGAGAAGAGCCTGGTAACTTGCTTAGTCACGTGGCTCCTGGCAGTGTCTCCAGGTAAGGAACGAAGGCTGCTTTCCTGAGAGATGGCAAGGAAGAAACCTCAAGACATCATTAGGGACCTCAGCTTGAGGAATTCACCCAAGTCTGCAGGTATTGCAGGAAAGCCTGATGGCAGCTAGATGGCTTGGTGTCTTTGCCCTGCGGGGCGAATTAAAGCTCAATCATGAGATTCCAGCAAAGCATATATTTTTAAAAGTCTATGTGATCAACTGTTATTCTTCTTGTGTTTATGCAAACAATCAGGCCAAATTGTAACTAGACTTAATGCACTAAATAAATAGGTCTTAATTTGGCTCTCTAATAAAAATGAGGGTGATTTTAGGGGGAAAATGTGTTTCAATAGGGAATTATTAGAACTGAAACGTTTTTTTCCTTCCACCAGACCATTTGTCATAATTCTTGCTGTTCTGTTGTCCAATAATACTAAATCATGTATATATATATATATATATATATATATATATATATATATATATATATTCTCATTCGAGGACATTTTCCCATTGATTTTTAGGGAGAGTGGAAGAAAGAAGGAAATACAGAGAGAAACATCAATGTGAGAGAAACTCATCGATTAGTTCCTCATGCACAAGCCCAGACCAGGAGGCCAGGCTAGGGAGGAGCCTGCAACCAAGGTACACGTGCTTGAGTGGAATTGAATCTGGGACCCTTTCTTTGTTCTGCAGACTGATGCTCTATCCACTGAGCCAAATCGGCTAGGGCCTCGGCCTACTCTTTAATTTGATTTTTTGGTGTTGATTTGTATGAATACTTTATAAATGTTGGATATTAACCCCTTATCATATGTATCATTGGAAACATATTCTCCCAATGGGTAGGTTGTCTTTTTTGTTGTTGATTTCTTTTGTTTTGCAAAACCCTTTTGTTTGATATAGTCCCATTTATTTTTTCTTTTGTTTCCCTTGCCCAAGGAGATATGTCAGAAAAGAATATTGCTAAGAAAATGTCAGAGATTTTACTGCCTGTGTTTTTTCCCTCTGGGAGTTTTATGGTTTTGAGATTTACTTTTAAGTCTTTCATCGGTTTTGAGTTTATTTTTGTAAATGGTGTAAGAAGGGGTCTAGTTATGTTCTGCATGTATCTGTCCAATGTTCCCAACACCAATTAATGAATAGACATTCTTACTCCATTGAATGTTCTTTTCCTCTTTTGTTATATATTAATTGACCATAAAGGCATCATTTTATTTCTGGGCTCTCTATTCTGTTCCATTGATCTATGTGTCTATTTTTATTCTGTCATGCTGTCATTTTCAAATAAATTGTTTTCTATCTCAACTACTGTTGACATACAATATTATATTAGTTTCAGGTGTACAACATAATGACTCGACATTTATGTAACTTACAAAGTGATCATTCAGATCAGTGCAGTACTCATCTGACACCATACGTAGTTATTATAATATTATAGACTTTATTCCCTACGCCATACTTTAAATCCCCATGACTGTTTTTATAATTGACAATTTGTAAATCTTAATCCTTTCCCCTTGCTTAACTATTTCCCCAACCCACTTCCCAGCTGGCAACCATCAATTTGTTCTCTGTATCTATGTGTTAGTGACATGCTATTAAAGAAAATCTTTATTGTTGAAAGTGTTACATAAATCCCATTACCCCCGCCACACCAATGACTCCTTATAGCTTGCACCCAGCCCCTGCCCCAGGCCTTCACCATACTGGTGTCTAAGTCCATGGGTTCATTAGACTCCACATGTGAGTGAAACCATGTGGTACTTGTCTTTCTCTGACTGACTTATGTCACTTAGCATGATACTCTCCAGGTCCCTCCATGCTTCTCAAAGGGAAAGAGATCCTTCTTTTTAACTACTGCATAGTATTCCATGGTGTAAATGTACAACAGGCTTTTATCCACTCATCTGCTGATGGGCACTTGGGCTGTTTCCAAATCTTAGCTACTGTAAATTGTGCTGTTATAAACATAGGGGTGTATATATTCTTTCTGATTGGTGTTTCAGGATTCTTAGGATATATTGCTAGAAGTGGGATCACTGGGTCAAATGGCAGTTTTCTTTTCTCCACATTCTCACCAGCACTTGTCATTTGTTGATTTGTTAATTACAGCCTTTCTGACAGTTGTGAGATGATACTTCATTGTCATTTTAATTTGCATCTCTCTGATGATCAGTGACTGTACATTTTTCATACCCTCTTTGTCATCTGTATGTCCACTTTGGAGAAGTGTCTACTTAGGTCCTTTTCCCATTTTTTAATTGTATTGTTTGTCTTCCTGTGTTAAAGTTGTATGAGTTCCTTATACATGTTTGAAATTAACTCCTTACCAGATACGTAACGGGCAAATGTGTTCTCCCATGTAGTGGGCTTCCTTTTCATTTTGTTGAGGATTTCTTTTGCAGTGAAGGAGCTTTATTTTGATGTAGTTCCATCTGTTTATTTTCTCTTTTGTTTCCCTTGCCCTAGGAGATGTGTCAGCAAACATATTGCTATTTGAGATGTCTGAGATTTGGCTGTTTATGGTTTCTTCTAGGATTTTTATGACTTTAGGACTTACATTTAAGTCTTTTATCCATTTTGAGTTTATTATTGTGTATGGTGTAAGTTGGTGGTCTGGTTTCATTTTTTTTTGCATGTATCTGTCCAATTTTTCCAACAACATTTACTGAAGAGACTGTCTTTACTCCATTGTATCCTCTTGCCTCCTGTGACAAATATTAATTGATCATAGGCTTGGGTTAATTTCTGGGTTCTCTGTTATGTTTCATTTGTGTATATGCCTATTTTTGTGCCATTTCCCATTGTTTTGATTACAATGGCTTTGTAGTATAACTTGATACCTGTTATTGTGATCCCTCCAACTTTGTTCTTCTTTTTCAAGATTTATTGTGGCTATTGAGGGTCTCTTTTGTTCCATATGCATTTTGGAGTATTTGTTCTAGATCTGTGAAATATGCCATTGGTATTTTAATAGGGATTGCATTGAATCTATAGGTTGCTTTGGGTAGTATGGACATTTTAATGATGTTAATTCTACCAATCCATGAACACTTAATATTCTTCTACTTTTTTATATCTTCCTCTATCTCACTTTTCAATGTCCCATAGTTTTCTGAGTACTAGTCTTTAAGTCCAGAGGGTTAAGTTTATTCCTAAGTATCTTAATATTTGTGTTGCAGTGGTAAATGGGAATATTTTAGGTTTTCTTTTTGAGAATTCATTATTGATATATAAAAATGCCATAGATTTCTTGGTGCTAATTTTGTATCTCGTTATATTGCCAAATTCATTTATTAAATATAGTAGTTTTTTGGTGGTATCTTTAGTGTCTTTGTGCAATATCATGTGATGTGTGAAAATGACAGTTTTACTTCCTCCTTTTCAATTTGGATGCCTTTTCTGTTTTCTTCTTTTCTGATTGCTGTGGCTTAGACTTCCAGTACTATGTTGAATAAGAGTGGTGAAAGGACATCCTTGTCTTGTTCATATTCTTATGGGAAATGGTTTTATTTTTTCCCCATTGAGTATCATGTTGGCTGTAGGTTTGTCATATATGGCCTTTATTATGTTGAGGTGTGATCCCTCTACTCCCCCTTTTCTGAGAGTTTTTATCAAAAATGGGTGTTGGATTTTGTCGAATGCTTTTTCTGCATCGATTGATATGATCATATGAATTTTGTCTTTCAATTTGTTTATGTGATGTATCACATTTATTGATTCGCAAATATTGTACCAGCTTGCATCCCTAGAACAAATCCCACTTGGTCATAGTGCATGATCTTTTTCATATATTGCTAGGTCCAATTTGCTAACATTTTGTTGAGGATTTCAGCACCTATGTTCAGCAAGGATATTGGCCTGTAATTATTTTTCTTATAGTGTTTTTATCTGGTTTTGGAGTTAAGATAATGCCGGCCTCATAAAAAAAGCTTGGAAGTTTTCCTTTTTCTTGGATTTTTTTTGGAATAGTTTGAAGTGTTTAGGTATTAGTTCTTTGAATGTGTGGTGAAATTGCCCCTTGAAGCCATCCAGACCAGGGTTTTAGTTTGCTGTTTTTTTTAAATTTTTTTTTTTATTATTACTACTTAAATGTCATCAGTTGTTATTGGCCTATTCAGGTTTTCTGATTCTTTCTGATTGAGTTTTAGAAGATAGTATTTTTCTAGGAATTTTTCCATTTTGTTGTTGTCTAGCTTGTTGGCATATAGCTGTTCTTAGTATTTCCTTATAAATCCTTTGTATTTCTGTGGTGATAGTTGTTGGAACTAACTCTTTCATTTCTGATTTTATTTATTTGGGCCCTCTCTCTTTGTTTCTTGATGAATATTTCTGAAGGTTTATCAATATATAAAAATATATATATTTAAATATATTTTTACTGCTTTCAGAGAGGAAGGGAGAGGTAGAGAGATAGAAACATCAATGATGAGAGAGAAGCATTGATTGGCTGCCTCTTGCATGCTCCATACTGGGGATTAAGCCTGCAACCTGGGCATGTTCCCTTGACCAGCATCAAACCCAGGACCCCTCTATCTACTGAGCCAAACCCGCTAGGGCAATGTTGTTTATCTTTACAAACTACTAGATCTTGGTTTCATTGATCTTTTGTGTTTTTTTTTTTTTTAAAGTCTGTATGTGATTTATTTCTGCTCTGATATTTTTTTTTTAAAAAATAAGTGTTTATTTTAGTTATAGTCTTACCTAGAATGGAGGCACACACTAAATCAGTTTTATAATTAGCATTTGGTATATTAGTAAGTATAAAAAAAATTCTATACTTCTTAACCTTGTACTCTATAGATTCAACTATGTTCTCTTTCAGCAACAATTCTTAAAAAATTATTGATCAAAAACAAGTGTGCCAGATTCAATTGTTGATAGATATGTATTTATTGCCATTTTATTGTTTATATATATACTAGAGTCCCGGTGAACAAAAATTTGTGCACTCGGTGGGGAGGGGGGTCCCTCAACTCGGCCTGTGCCCTCTCGCAGTCTGGGACTACACGGGGGATGCCACTTGCTGGCTTAGGTCCGCTCCCCGGGGGATTGGACCTAAGCTAGCAATCAGACATCCGTCTGGTAGCCCAGCAGTCCTCGGGGGATGCCCACTTGCCAGCGGGGAGCAAACCTAAGCTGCAGTCAGACATCCTTAGTGCTGCTGAGGAGGCAGGAGAGGCTCCCACCACCACTGCTGTACTGGCAGCCATCAGCCTGGCTTGTGGCTGAGCAGAGCTCCCTGCTGTAAGAGCACACCAACCAGCAGGGGGCAGCTCCTGCATTGAGCATCTGCCCCCTGGTGGTTAGTGTGTGTCATAGTGACCAGTCATTCCCAGTGGTTCTGCTGTTAGGGTCAGTTTTCATATTACCCTTTTACTATATAGGATAGAGGCCTGGTGCATGGGTTGGGGCCGGCTGGTTTTCCCTGAAGGGTGTCCCAGATCAGGGTGGGGGTCCCGCTTGGGTGTCTGGTCAGCCTAGATGATGGGCTGATGGCTTTTTGCAGCTGGTCACACCCCCTTCAGGGTGGGGGTCCCCACTGGGCTGCCTGGCCAGCCTGGATGAGGAGCTGATGGCTATTTTCAGGCTGGTGGGCAACTGAAGCTCCCAGCCTCTCCTTTTTCTATATTTTTAATTTTTTTATTCTGGGATTTATTTACCTTCTATAGCTGTCATTGGAGCTGAGAGCCGGCTCGAGCTCTGAGGCCGCGGCTGGGTAAAAGCAGGTATCTGGGTTTGTTTAGCTTCTATAATTGAAACATTGTTGCTGTCCTGCTCCCTCCAGTTCTGAGACTGCTGAAAGCAGGTATATGGGGTTTGTTTAGCTTCTATAATTGAAACATTGTCGCTTAGAGTGTAGCTTAAAGCAGGCCCCGGCAGGCGGGGAACCTTGGCTTCCTCCATCATTGGAGCAAGCAAGCCTCATGTCCGCTTAAGCTGCATGGCTGCCGGCCGCCATCTTGGTTGGCAGTTAATTTGCATATCTTGCTGATTAGCCAATGGGAAGCGTAGCGGAGGTATGGTCAATTACCATGTTTGTCTATTATTAGATAGGATTTTTTATCTTTTTCTCCTTTCTTTCACTTCTTTCTCTTCTTAAAGAATACCCTTCAACATTTCAAGTAATACTGTTTTGGTGGTGATGAACTCCTTTAGCTTTTTCTTATCTGTGAAGCTCTTTATCTGAACTTCAATTCTAAATGATAGCTTTTCTGGGTAGAGTAATCGTGGTTCTTGGTTCTTGCCATTCATTGCTTTGAATATTTCTTGCCTGCAAAGTTTCTGTTGAGAAATCAGCTGACAGTTGTATGGGCACTCCCATGTAGGTAACTAACTGCATTTCTCTTGCTGCTTTTAAGACTCTCTCTTTGTCTTTAACCCTTAGAATTTTAATTATGATGTGTTTTGGTGTAGGTCTCTTTGAGTTCCTCTTATTTTGGACTCTCTGTGCTTCCTTGTAAGTTTATTTCTTTCATCAGGTAGGTGAAGTTTTCTGTCATTATTTCTTCAAGCAGATTTTTAATATCTTGATCTTTCTTTTCAACTTCTGGCACCACCATAATGCAGATGTTGATAGCCTTGAAGTTGTCCAAGAGGTTCCTTACACTCTCTTCATATTTTTAGATTCCTTTTTCTTTTTGCTATTCTGATTGGGTGATTTTTGCTTCCTTGTATTCCAAATCATTGATTTGATTCTCAGAATCCTCTACTCTCCTGTCAGATACCTATAAGTTATTCTTTACTTCAGTTAGTGTATTTTAAATTCTTGTATTTTATCTTCCGCGTCTCTGACATTCTCAATAATATCCTTGAAGGTCTGACTAAGTCCCTTGAAGCTCTCTTAAAGATCCTTGAGTAACCTTAAAACTGAAGTTTTGAACTCTGTATCTATTAGTTTGCTTGCCTCAATTTCTTTAATTTGTGACATGTTTCTTTGTCCCTGCATTTTGGCTACTTCCCTGTGTCTGTTTCTATGGTAGAACTTTTATGTCTCCTGGAGTTGGTAGATTGGCCTTTTGTATTAGGTGTCCAGTAGGGCCCAGTGGCTCAGTCTCCCCAATCACTGATCTCGGCACTCTAGGTGCATCCCTGTGTGGGCTGTGTGCACAAAGTTGTAGTAGAGCCTTGATTGCTGTTGGCATCACTTGGAGGAACTGACCTCCAGGCAATTGGCTGTGAGGACCAGCTGTGTCTACAATGGATGAGTCGCTGTGCAGGAGACACACCTATGGAGCAAGAGTTGCTTCAGTGGGCCTTTGGTGCTCATTGAGTCTGACCCTTGAGATGTCACTTGTGGATGTGTAGAGTTGTAATCTGTTATTGTCTGAAGCTGTCCACCTGGTGCACAGGCTGTGGCCTTCCGAGAGATGCAAAGTCAGCCACTGTCTAGGGCAGCCGTGGGCAAACTACAGCCCGTGGGCCGGATCCAGCCCATTCGGCTGTTCTATCTGGCCCATGGAGCCGAAAGAGCAGAGGGTTCTCTTGCTCTCCCTTCTGCTCCTTCACCAGCAGCAGTGTTAACATGGCAACGTTGGGAAACACAGCCACAGCTCCTTCCTCTAAGTCCAGTTTAAGAACCCATTGTGGCCCTCGAGTCAAAAAGTTTGCCCACCCCTGGTCTAGGGCCACGCAGCAGGAGCTACAGAGTGATCTGCAGATGCCTGTTACTTGTATTGGACTAGGAAGTGCCCAGAAAGGCCCAACTGTGGCACAAGGCATGCTTCTATTAGTACCTGGTCTTGGGCCTTTTATTGATAGGTTTGTGGCATGCTGATTCCAGCTATTGCTTGTTTAAGAGATTTTAGCAAAGTCTGAATCCTGAGCCAGGACAGGCCATATATATGGAAAAGCCTCTGCAAACAGCTTGCGTGGGCCTTCAAATTGGGTGGTGTAGGGTCTCAGGGAATCACCGGGAAAGCAGTGTGGGTCGTGCTGATGGAAACTCAGATATGATTGCCAGTCAGCTCTGAGATACGTGTCAACACAGGAACAATGACTCCTATGGGCACACCATAAGATAGCCACCCCTGAGTTCCTACCCCGATGCCAGACAGTCCAGTTCCTCCCTGTATGTCCCTGAATTCTTCCAAAGCTGCCACTCAATGCTGGAGCTCAGAGGAAGCCAGACTACGTAAGTTTGTGTGTGGGTCCTTTAAGAGGAATACTTGGGATTTAAGCAGCCTCTATGTCATTCAGCCACAATCCCTGTGGGTTTTTATAGCCTGAAGTTATGGGGGACTTCTCTTCCCAGCTCTGGGACCTTGGTTTTTGGGGCACAGTGTGGGGATGGGACTCCATGTTTCTCAAGGGAGGCGTTGGAGATATCCTTCTCTGTTAAAAAATGACACATGTGGATGTCAGACAAGCCCGTTCTGCACCTTCACCCCTCCTACCAGTCTCAGTGATCCTTGTTCTTTACTTCTCTAGTTGTAGGAGTTCCATTCAGACAGATTTCAGATGGTTCTCAATGGTGGCTGTTCTGTATTTTAGTTGTAATTTTGATGTGGTTGTGGTAGGAGGGAAGGACAGGCATTTACCTATGCTGCCATCTTGGTTCTGATCTTTATTATTTTCTAACATGTGGTCTACTTTTGAGAATGACCCATGTGCACTTGAGAAGAATGTATATTCTGCAGCTTTGGGGTGAAATGTTCTGTAAATGTTAATTAAATCGATATGCTCTAGTGTGTCATTTAGAGTAACTGTATTCTTGTTGATTTTGTGTTTGGAAGATCTATCTATCTAGTGAAGTCAGTGGGATGTTAACGTCACCTACTATGACTGTTTTGTTGTCGATTCCTCCCATAAAGTCTTCCAGAAGTTTTCATTTTTTTTTAATATATAGTAGGTGCTACTATATTGGGTACACATATGTTTACCAGGGTTATATGCTGTTATTGGATCAATCCCTTCAGTATTATGTAGTGAGCTTTACTCTCTCTTGTGATGGCCTTCATTTTGAAGTCTATTTTTTCAGAAATGAGTATTGCTAATCCTGATATTTTTCATTTCCCCTTGCATGGAAAATTTTTTCCATCCCTTCACTCTCATCCTATGAGAGTTGTTTGTTCTGAGGTGGGTCTCTTATAGACAGCAAACATTTGGGTCATGTTGTTGTATCCATTCAGCTGCCATATATATTTTTATTGGAGCATTTAATCTATTTATATTTAAGATTGTTATTGATCAGTACTTATTTATTTCCATTTTAATTCTGTATGCCTACGTTTCTCTCTCTGTTTCTTATTACAGCAATCCCTTTGGTATTTCTTTTTAAAAAAAATATATTTTATTGATTTTTTACTGAGAGGAAGGGACAGGGGTATTTCTTGCAGTGGTGGTTTGGTGGTGATTAACTCCTTTAGCCTTTTGTTTTGTCTGGGATGCTCTTTATTTCACCATCTATGTTGAATGCTATGATAGCCTTGCTGGATATAGTAATCTTGGTTTCAGATGCTTGCTTTTCATTACCTTGAGTACTTCATGCCATTCCCTTCTGGCCTGTAGAGTTTCTGATGAAAAAATAGCTGACAGCCTTATGGGAGCACCTTAGTAGGTAACAAATTGCTTTACTCTTACAGCCTTCAAGAGCCTCTCCTTTTCTTTAATTTTTGGTATTTTAATTATGATGTGTCTGGGCATGGGCCTATTTGGGTTCTTCTTGCTTGGGACTCTTTGTGCCAGTGAACTTGTGTGACTTTTTCCTTGACCAGGTTAGGGAAGTTTTCTGCCATTATTTCCTAGAGGTCCTTTAACCTTTGCTCCCTTAATCTGTCTCCTGTTTTCATTTTTTTTCTTTTTGGTTTTCTAATTGAGTAATTTTTTCTACCTTGTCTTCTAATTCACTGATCTGATCCTCATTTTCCAATATGTTATTGATGCTCTGTTATTCTTCATTTTCAATTGGTAATTTTTCATAGTTTCTGTATCCTTTCTCATGCTGTTGAGCATACTTGCAATCATTATTCTGAACTGTATATCTGATAAATTTCTTATTTCCATTTCATTTAGCTCTTCTGGAGAATTATTAGTTCTTTCAACTGGGGCCTGTTTTTCTGCCTCCCCATTTTGACTGCCTGTTTGGGATTGTGTTTATGTATAAGTTATAACTGCTACTATTCTTATTTTCTGGTGCAGGAGAATGCTAAACATTTAGTGACTTTCCCTGAGTACTGTTTGGAGCTATCAGCAATCCACAGCTTATGGCTCCCTCTGCTGGCGCTGGGTGCCTTTGGAAAAGACCAAAATGTGCACCAAGGAGGTATTTTCCTAGCCCCAGGTCTAGAAGAAGATCAGAAAAAGACTCAAAGCCTCCAGAGATCCTCCTCTACCTCCAGTCTGATTGTTATTCTCAGTTTCAATGATTCTCAGGAAATAGAACACAGCAAGCCATAGCATCCACAAGGTGGGGAGGGAGATTTTCCAACAGGGAGGGGCAATTGCTTCCCTCCCAGGCAAAAGCTGCCTGGATGGTAAAGGTCTGCCTGAGATAGATGTCATCTGCAGTATGAGGGAATGACTCAGGTTAAGAAGCCAGGGCAGCTGCCTTCTGAGGTCTAACCTCAGAACCCCAAAGATGGGTTCTCCTGACACAGCTCTAGTCCACTCTGCCCTCCCACTGCTGGAGCCAAAGGTAAGGAGCTGCACATGAAATTTCATGTGTGGGCCCTTTAAAAGGGTGCCTACATTTCCAGCGGTGGACAACAGATGTTATGTGGGCACCTCTCACAGTTCTGGTGCTCTGAGATAGGGAGCCCCTCTTGGGGTTTAGACCCCAGAGTTCCCAATGGGAACCCACCACAGCTGAGATATCCCTCCAATATTTCAGCTGTTGTCTGTTGGAGCCTGGACAGCCCTCTTCTGCCTCCACACTTTCTACCAGTCTCTATGTGGTTCCCACTTCCCATCCTTGGTTATCAGTTCTCTTCAGTGAGTTTTCAGTTGATTACTCAGGCTGGTTTTTCTGTATTTTAACTGTAACTGTAGTTTGGCCATGGGAGAGTGTCAGTGTAGCTTCCCCTTACTCCGCCACCATTTTGGAACTCTATGACTAGTACAAGTACCCATCCCACTTCTGTAGACTTTGGTGGGTCATTCTCTGGCCCTGACCCCCTCCTGCCCTCATCTGTAAGAAGAGGTGCTGACATTTCCCCGCAGTTCTGAGGAAGACAGTGAGGAGCCTGCTCCTCCCCCTCCTCTTACCCCTGGCTGTGGCCACACCAGGCCTCCCCCATGCAACCTGTTTGGCAGCCTGTGGCCTGGAACTTTAAATGAGATCCAGCATCCGGCCCCTCATCATCTCCCTACCCTGCAATTCCACACCACAACCTCTTCCTCCCGAGACCCTGTGCCAACCCCCCCCCGGTCTGTCCAGAGTCTCTGCCCAGTGCCCTCAAATTGAGAGTGTTTTCAAGAACAAGATCCAGGCACACAACTGCTCTGCACAGAAAGGACCCAGCCCTCGCCCCTTGCCCTCCACTCTGTGCAAGGGGCTTTCCTGACCACCCTTTAGTGGCCCCTCCAACAGCACTTCCTGCCGTCCCCTGGTGCTCACCCAGCTAACACACCACTTCCTGTCTTTCATTTAGGTCCTGTCTCTCCACTAACATGGAAGCTCCAGGAAAGCGGGGTTTTGTCTAGCTTGATTTCTGTCTTATCCCCACTGTGCAAATAGTGGCACAGACTGGGCAGCGGCTCCGGCCTTGTGTGTGAGTGGCTGACTGATAAGGGAAGAAAGGAATGAACAGGACTGCTTATCATGTGGGGGAAAGGGCAGAGAGCCACGGGAGAGCTTCCAGTACAGGAGTCTGACCAGCACCCCACCTCACCCCAAAGGGCCCCCAGGAACAGAACTGAGCCAGGGTCAGGGCTGGGTGTGGCCCCTGGAGTGCAGGGAGTTCCCAGAGTGTGTGACTGCCTTCCCTCCCATTTCATTTCATCCTCATCCTCAAGGTTGCATCCGACGCTGTGCTGAGCAGACTACCTACACTCCCCTTCACTCTCACCCCAACCTGGAGAGGGGGGTGCAAAGGGTCCCTGTAGAGATGGGGACACTGGGGCACAGGAGGTGAGGTGACTTGCCTAGGGCCACCTGACTGATGAGTGGTGTCTGCCTGGTGTAAAGCTGGGGCCCCCACCTCAGGGATCATTACTCCCCTTTCCCCAGAGCCACAGGCACAGCCACAGGAGAGAGCCAGTGTCACCCTGGAAGAACTTGTCATCAAGCCTGCCCTGGAGGGCAGCAAGGCCTTCTTCCAGCCCCTGGGTGAGCAGAGCTCCAGGGAGAAGGGAATGTTCCCTGGGGCTAGAAGCGTGCTGTGGTGTCAGACTCTCCACTGGCCTCACTGATGGCCTGGGGCTGGGACAGGGGGTGTGAGCGCTCTCTCTGGGACACCCTCAGCTCTTCCTTCCATTTGCAGAATCCAGCAGGATTCTGTCTTGCCCCATGGATGGCAAGAGTCAAGGCTGACAGTGCCTGGTGTGATGTGGAGGAACCTGTATCCTGGAGCCAGAAAAAGGGTCCGGGGGCCTGAGTTGCTCCCCTTGCTCCCCTGCCCTCCCAGTCTTCAGGGCAAGGCCCATGCCCTTCACGTGGAGCTCCAGCCGCAGCCGGCCATGGTCAGAGGGACCAGTGCTGCCTCCCAGCCCTTTAAGAAGCCAAAGGAGCAAGAGGTGGGGTGGGGTGATGAGAGGGGCAAGAAGTAAGAATGCCCTGGCCCCTGGCTCAGCAATCCATCCAATGGCGCCTTTCTAGTTCCCCCAAGTACCCCCTCCCTGAGAGAGAACAGGGGAGCGCTCGGCCACCATCTAAAGGTTTGCAGGAAGCGAGCTTTGACTGACATTGAGCAAATCCCTAGCCGCCAAGCCTCGGTATCAAAACCCTAAAACAGGGACATAGAACCACCCCTCAGCTCCTGGGAGGGCTCAGTGGGCAGCGCATTGCATGACACATGCTGCGTGTTCATTCACGACTGTTCCCAGGCCCACCTCCACCTTGCGCCTCCCTCATCCATCCAGGCTGGGCTGTGCCCACATTGGTCCTGTGAGCAGAGACCAGGGGTGTGGCCAGGGCACCGTCAGAGGATGGCAGCTGAGACCCTTTGAGGTCACTAGTGCACTCTGCACAGACTGACCCAAGAGGCTGTCAGTTGCCCCCATTACGGATCCATGTCCGGGCCCAGTGTCCAGGAGGGGAAGCACCTCCCCTGGGCTGTGGTCAGGATCAGCCAGTCAGCCCTGCCCAGTGCATCTCAGGGCGCCCTCCATGTGCAGTGAGGAGGTCCCCTGTGGGCAGCGTGGCTCCCAGCTCTGCTGACTTTTCTCAGCAACTGGTTGGCTGGGCATGACCCTTCCCCCACCCCAACCATCAGTCTCCACAGAGAAATAGAGGAATCAGAGGAGGTACCACCTGGATGCTGAAATGATGACAGCAAAGGAAGCCTGAGTCCTGTGACCACCACTAGACTCTGGGCTCCTGCATCCAACCTCTAGGAGTAGCCCCTTTGCAGGCAATTGCACCTGGAAACACCTTCGCTGCTCTGCAGGCCAGGATGGTTTAGAGGGTGACAGATGCGCCGGGACCGGCCTTGGGCGCTGGCTAGTGCCTCAGGATGCTAGTGGCTGCCCTGCCACCACGCCACTGAGCAATAAGCAGCATTCTCAGCCCCACAGAGGAGTTGGGAATGGAACCAAGGCAATCTCTCCAGGACCACAGCCCTGCTCCTCTCCTTCCTTCTTTGAGGGCCAGATGGTGCCTGATACACAGCCCAGCCTCCGAGGGACACACCAGACACCCCACTGTTCTGAGCGTGCACACAAACTGCAGGATGGGGGTCCAGGAGTACGGAGAGATGCGCAAAATGCTTAGCAGCAGCAAAGCAGAGACCCTTCTAAGCAGTGACACTGAGCGAATGCCCCGCAGAAGCACACAGCAGTCTCTCTGGGGCCCGGTAATCATGGAAGTCATTGGGTGAAAACACAATGAAACAAAGCAAACCCATAACCCACGGGGTGAGCTTCTGACAACTGCTGGGAGGAGGCTCCTAGCAATCCCTGTCCCTCTAGCTCCTTCAGGGGCACGTGGGTCACAGCTGCTGCCATAGTGACAGAGGACTGAGCCATCCAGAAACCCATCTAGAGAGGTGTCCTTTTAGCCTTTCCTAAAGAAACCGTCCGGGGAGACAAAGGCCTGGGATGTTTCTTCTGCCTCAGCAACAAAGGGGCCAACTGATCTGTTCCTAGGATCCAGCCAAGCCGGCCTTGCTTCCCGTCCCTCATAATCTGGGTTCCCCTTTGGTCATGTTCTGTCCATGTTGTCCTTATGGATAGCAACACCCTGGGACACCTGGGGCCATCCCACAAGGGCACTCACATGTCCAAGACGAAGTACAAGTCATTTGCGCAGATAAAACTCTCCTTTGTCTGCACCTGCCAGGCACCCAGGCTGCGGTGGTGGCGGAAGTTCCCCCTGTCCTGGCTGAGGTGGCGGTGGAGGCTTTCCCAGCTCAGGCTGAGGTGCTGGAAGTCTCTGGATCCCGGGACGCTGTGCAGGAAGCTCTTCTTGCTCACCAGAGAAGGTGGCAGCACCAGAAGCAGGAACAGTGTAGGACCTGGCATCCCAGAGCCACCAGCCCCCATTTTATTGGCAACCTCTATGGCCTCACAGGATGCCACGCCACCTCAGGTCACCGCAGGATGCCACCCCTGCCGCCTCCACCTGTGCTGAGGGGCCTTGGTCCCTCAGCCCTTTCACCATGTCACCCTGTGAGCCTCCACTGGTACCTGTCCTTTGGGCAGAAGAGGCCAGAGCCTCACTCTAAGGCAAGGGCCCCCACCACCTGCTGAACCCTTCCCCTGCCCTGTAGAGGCAGAATGCCCTGTTATGATGGCCATAAAGGTTGGCATGGTGACTGTGACCTGCAGCTCTGCTCAGTGACCTGCCTATTGACAACCCAGGTGGGAGTCTGGGATCTTTGGAGGGACAGTAAGAGGAGGCCTTCATTCGTGCCTTAACTCAACACCCTCCCCCCACCACCCCCAGGTGGTCATTAGAGTTCTTGAGAACTTCTGCCTTTCTGTAAACTGAGAGGTCAGCCAAGGTGACTTAGATAAGCTCATCGCTGCAGGTGAGGAGCTGAAGGAATTGGGAGACCAGAGTGTTGTAATGGTCACACGTGTGGACAATGCAGGCACCAGGGGAAGGAAGGGTCCAGACGGGGGAAAAGGTCGTGCAAGGAAGCCAAGTCCTTTGTGCGTGATGGGCCATCCAGTTGTCTACTCTTGTGCAACAAACCACCCCAATCTCAATGACATCAACGAGAACCAGAAATTCAGAGAGGGCTGAGTGGGATGGCTTGTCTCTGCCTCCTGGGAAACATGGGCATAGAAACTTTGATTCAAAAGTGACTCAAAAACTCAGGCTGGGATTGTAAAATGTTTTCAGAAATATCTTAAACAGTTTTTTTTAAATATTTCCTTGTTTATGTCAGCCCAAAAAGAGTGATAATATGGTACAAACACCTCTCCAATCAGTATAAAATAAGTCCTTCAATAAAATTAAAATTACAAGTGATAAAGGCATTGTGTTGCAGTTGTTGTCACTGCTCTTTGGAGTAGTTTTCAAGATAATGAGATATCTTAAATGAAATTTTAGAATCAAGGAAATTTGATGTATTGTTTCAATAGTACAGAAGGGTTTCTTTGTTTTACAACCTTCATGACACTTGGTATTGTCACATTTTCATATATTTACCTATTGACTAGACTTTTGGGCTTACTTTGTATTCCCCTAATTACTGATGAAATAGGTCTTCTGTTCAATGATTTGCATGTCACCTTTGATGTGTTTTAAGTTCCATAGATGCGGGCCTGGTTCTGTGCTCTCTGTTCCATTCCCTTCATCTGCCCTTTGGTTTATATAGTTAGTGTCAATCCCACAGCATCTTAATTGTTACCGTGTGGGCCATTGTATTCGTACTCCTCACTGTGACTCCCTCTTTAGGGAAGGTTGTGCTTCCCTGCCACATGCATTGCAGGCCTGGACCTGACTCCACCAGTGAAATGGTAATAGAAGTCCCATGTGCCACTCCTGGGTGGCATCTTTAAGGGTGTAGTTATGATTCAGGTGGACCCAGCCTCCTTGCACCTGAGCAACATGATGTGCAGCACCTTCTTGGGAACCTGGGTGAACGGTGCATGTGGGGCTGTGAGACATGTGAGTGGACAATAAAGTTTCTGCTTTGAAGCTGATCTTATTTGGGGGCTTTTGTTACCGAAGATAACTCAACAGATTCTGATACACATGGGATCAGTGCCCTACCCAACAAACACAGACTTCTACAGCAAGCCTTGTTAGGAAGGGTAAACCATCCACCTCACTGTCTTATCATATTTGGTGGGTATTGGTTCTTTCATGTGCACTTGAGAATCAGCTCATAAAGTCACCACTTCCCCCTAACCCTCTTAATATTTTAGTACAATAACATTATATATGTTGAAACATATGCAGAGATTTTGTAGCTGCAATCTGGACTCCTCTTATCAGCAAATGTGGGCATGTCCCCATTTATTTAGGTCTTTTTTAATGCTTTCCATATGATTTTTCCTATAAATGTCTTGACTTGTGTTAAATACCCCATATTTTTGTTGCTATAGTAAATGACATCTCACCAACAATCTTTTAAACTCTTCCTTGTTGTTATGAAAAAAATGTATTTAATATTGATACTTCACCCAAATTACTAAACTCTTTCGTTCTAATGTGTTATCTACAGAGTTTTTTTGTTCCTTGTAAAATTAAAATCAAAAAAGGAAATGCATTGTGCTGACTAGTTGTTCTCTAATGAAATATTGACTGAAGCTATGATGGGAGCATTCCTGATTTTAAAGAGAATACTTCTAACAAATCAACATTAAGATAGTTATTGCTAGGATGTCAAAGGAATGGTAGTGTGAGAAGTCCCCTAGGTTTCAATCTTGATATTTTAACAATTTGAACAGCTATAATCCAACAAAGATTCACTGCTCATGCACAAACATGTCTGAAGGTAGTCATGTGGGAGTTAACAAGGGAAGTGATAAGTGAGAAGAGCTGAAATGGGCCAGAGACTCAGCCCAGAGCTTGCAGCCTGGAGCTCCCTGTGGGACTAGGCCAGAGAGAGGAGGACTCCGCCTGTTGCTGACATGTCCTTCAGCTGGGAGGAGCAAAGACACAGTGAACATTCCTACAGGAGTGGCCGTCGGAGCTGAGGGTGAGCTCAGTGACCTGGGAAGGGATGAAGCACAGAGGTGTGGCCACAGTTGTCTGGCGAAGGGCTTTTCAGACAGAGAAACAAAGCCACAGAACCTGGCTGACCTTCTTCATGTTCCCAGAGCTCGCCTCCTCTCACCCTCCCATAGCTGGCAGCAGGCCCAAGAAGAAGATGAATAAGTGAGTGTCTGGTTGCACAGCACATTATCTGCAAACCAGAGAACTTGTACTACATAAGCAGTTTTTTTCTCTTAGCAACAGGTGCACTCTTCAACTCACCCCGGGGTTGGGAGGAGATACAGGAGACTGCTGAGGTCTGCCAGTCACCATTATGGGAGAGCAAAGTCACAAAGGCAGCAGTCAGCTTCCCCAGCTCACCTCACCCCCACCTATTGCAGCTGCACTGCTGGCAGCATTTGGCTGCAGGTGACAGTACTGGGATTTCATGGATTTGGAACCCCATCACCCACCACATTCCCCTATGTGGTAGGTCCCCAGAAACACAGGGACCTGAAAACAGTGGAGGCATCCAACTTCCCAGGGAACACAGGCCATTGTTTTTTCACCCCCCTGCAGATATCTAAAAGCCAGGGCAGAGCAAGACAAGTAAATATTGAGATTCAGCTCCACCTGCTAGAGAACAATAGAAAGGCTTTTTATCAATCTACTAGAGAAATTCCACTCATACATAGATGCCTAGACAGAGAAGGAACCCATCAGATACCATGAATAACCAAGGCAATGAGGCAGCTCAGAAAGAAAATAAAAAAATCTTCAGAAAATAAACTCAGAGACATCGATATATGTGATTAAAATGACAGAAAATTCAAGATTGCAATTCTGAAAAAAACTCAATGAGATGGAGGAAAACAATAAGTTAAATGAACTCAGATTAATTAAAATCATTGAACAAAACTATTACTTTATAAAACTGATTATAACTAGCAAAAACCCCAAGTGTATATACTGGAGATGAATTGTATATAATAAAGAGGTAATATACAAACTAACCCTCACTCCATCACACCATCACAAGATAGCTGCATCCACAGCGGAAGTGGGGTTCCCATAATAAGCCGTAATGAGCGATCAGCTGTGTGGCACCTCAGTCCGCACCCCCCACCCTGGTGCTGGGCTGGGGGGCCTCAGGCTTCATCCCTTGCCTTGCGGGACTTGACAGGTGACCTGAAGCCATGCTCAACATCTGGCGAAGCTTGAAGGGGGACCTCAGGCCATGCCCTCCACCCAGGGACAGGGGATCTGAGGCCACGCCCCCTGCCCCAGCACCAAGCCAGGGTCCTGAGAGTGCGCAAGGGTACCTGAGGCTGCACGCCCCTGCTCAGCAGGGCTTGACAGGAGCCCTGAGGATGTGCCTCCTACCCAGTGGGGCTTGATGGGGGACCTGAGGCTGAGCCCCTTGACCAGTGTTGGGCTGGGGGACTTGAGGCTGCACTCCCCACCCAGTGGGGCCTGACAGGGGTGGGGCCAGCTGAGTCTGGATCTCACCCAATAGTGGTGGGGCTGGCCGCATCTGGTTCTCGCACAATTTCCAGGTGCACAGGGACTTGACTCTGGGTCCTGTGGTGTGCCCCAGACTCTGACAGGAGGAAGATTTTCATATACATTTTACTAATTTTCTTTCATCTCTGACACTTCTATTATAGAGAAAGGGCAAATAGCAATATTAAAATATTTCCTCTAATTAATTCCCTTTTAATATGCACAAATTTTCTGCACTGGGTCACTAGTAACTCAATAAAAGAAATATAGAATGAACTAGAGAGCATAGGCAATAAATCAAACCAGATGGAGGAAAGAATTAGTGATATATGAAAGATGAAAATTTAGAAATGACACAGAGGAAAGAAGAGACTTGAGCATAAAAAAAGAAAAAAAACTATACAAGAACTATCTACTCTAACAGAAAAAGCAATATTAGAATAATAGGAATACTATAATAAGAAGAGAGGGAGAAGAGAACAGAGAGCCTATTTAAATAAATAGTTGATGAGAACTTTTCAAACCTATGGAAAGAGCTAGATCCTCAAATCCAAGAAGCAAACAGAACACCAAATTATCTCAATTCAAAAAGACCTTCTCTAAGACACATTGTGTTAAAACTGTCAAAAATTAATGACAAAGAAATAATACTCATGGCATCCAGGGAAAAGAAGGTAACCCATAAAGGAAAGCCCATTACATTAGATTATCATTAGATTTCTCAGCAGAAACCCTATAAGCTACATGAGAGTGGAACCCACTATTCAAACTACTGAAAGAGAGAAATTGCCAGCCAAGAATAGATATGAAGGAGAAATAAAGACTTTTGTAGCCATGCACACCTGAAGGAATTTACCACCAGAAAACCTCCATTGCAGGAAGTACTCAAGGGGGTTATTCCACCTGAAATAAAGAACAAAAAGTCACAAAACTACAAGTGGGACCATGAATACACAACATAAATAACTTGTAACAACAAAAACATAAAAGGGAAGGGATAATGGTTTAAATTTGTACAGGGTCAAGGAGATTAGATGCATTAAAAAGGACTACTTTTTTTTAATATATTTTTTTAATTTATTGCTTAAAGTATTACAAAGGGTATTACATATGTGTCCATTTTTTCCCCCCGCCCTAGACAGTCCCCTAGCCTCCCCTATCCCCCAGTTTCTTATGTCCATTGGTTATGCTTATATGCATGCATACAAGTCCTATAGTTGATCTCTTACCCCCCTACCTCCTGCCCCCCAACCCTCCCCGGCCTTCCCGCTGCAGTTTGACAATCTGTTTGAGGCAGCTCTGCCTCTGTATCTATTATTGTTCAAAAGTTTATAATGGTTAAAAAGGACTACTTTATATATGAAACTTTTTTACATAAACCTAATGGTAATCACACACACACACACACACACACACACACACACACACACACACTAAAATGCTATAGAAACTCCTTGCCCAGCTTTGTCAGGAAAGTGGGCACCATTGATTTCTCTCATATCATGAGAGACAATAGGGGCATAGGAGGGAAAATATTTCTGAAGAAGCAGTAGTTGCCAAGACTCTTTCCAATGGTTTCTTGCAGGTTACATGGGTGTGGGCTCCAAATATGACCCCCATATGGTCAGCACCCTCCTTCCTGTGAATGCTTATGTGTGTCAACACTCTGGTGTGCAGAGGTAAACAGCCAGGAATCGTCTCCACTATGATGGCCCAGGATTTTCAAAATCCTTCTTTATGTCTCTGAGCTCATATCCTCCTCCTCCCTGGGGCAGGGAGGGAAGACATTAGCTACAGGCACCTGAGTTTTTACTAGGGACTTGGCCTTGTGCTGAGCATATTGTAACACTCACCGCCAGCCTCATGGCCACAGGAGACACCATTATCTCCAACTTTTCAATTAAGAAAATAAAGCACTGATAGGTTAAGTAACTCGCCTAAGTGATTTAGTAAAAGCCAGTGAATATAGACACTGGATTATATTTATATTTTAAAGATGATTTGGGATTTTTTTTCAAAGACCTGAATATGAATGAAACCCCAGGTATAACTGTCCGTGGTGAGCGAAGACCAGGCTGTGGCTGTGGGAATCATCCATGTCTACATTCACAGGACACCAGGGTGCTTTCCTGCAGGAGTAGTATTGGTAGGTATGTCTCATACAGAGGGCAATGCTCACCTGCTAATAATCTTTCATGCTAATCAGCAACAAATCCAACCCTTTTGACTTTAAACCAAGTCTCAATGTTCAGCATTGGACTCAATATATGTCCAGTTCAGTACACAAAGGGCTCTTAATATTCTGGGCTGTTTAATGTTTTATAGGTTGCCTATGGGGTGGGAGTGACAAGGTAGTTCTGCAGAGTGCACGGGCAGTGGGGGGGATCAGCGGCAGCATCCTTGAGGGAAGTTGGGAACGTATCTGAGGGTGGTGTTGGCACCACGAGCAGCAGCTGTTGAGGGAGAAGTAGTCCTGGCTGGGTCCAAGGCAGGCCATTGGGCCATAGGGCATTTGTATGCAGTGGGGGTTCACTAGAGTGACGTTCATGTACCTGCCCTGTAGGGAAGAGAGAGAATGTCCCTGAGAAGTCATTGGAATGGGCACCAGAGGCTATGGTCTTCTTGGCTCAAGGGGGTGGGAGTCAGGATGCATGAGGACCACAGGGTAACCTTTGTGATGCCCTTCCTCTCCATGGGCGCTGGGATCCAACCAGGGCTCCTCCTTGGGGCCTTGGTTCAGGCATCAAAAGTCTGTCCTGCTTTCTCAGGGCAGCTCTAGTGTTATGATTCTGCACTCCCTTTGCTGGAACTTGTCTGATGCTCCTGGACTGAGAGCCTGGGAAGCAAGGATGAGGGAGGCCCTACAGCCCCCACCACCACAGCATTGCTATTCTCTCTAAATGAGTGTGTGCTGAAGGGATGAGCCCTTTCCAAGGTCCTTAGATTGGACACAGCCCCATAGGACAATGGCAGTAGGGACACCATCTGATGGGTGACAGGCTGTGGAGGCTGCAGCACCCAAGGCCTCGTAGAAAGGGATAAGAATGATACAGCCCAGAGCTTCCAAATGCCCACCTAACTATCCACTGAGAGTCAGGGTTCGCTGGATGTGGCCATGAAGCCCTCACTGCAGACCCCGGGGACAAGAGCACGCTCCAGGCTCCCTGGGCCATCTGAGCAAAGGGTCTGAGCACCACAAAGCCCAGGCAGGTGATTGCCTGGTGAGGCAGGAGCACCACGCTCCTTGGGCCTGGGCCTGAGTAGGGGAGCCTTCTGGTGGTTTGGGGGTAACCTCCTGAGATCAGAAGTGCTGACTCAAAAGGGGGCAGAGCAGGGAGAAGGGTGGAGCCAGGCCTCGGGTTTGAGTCCAGCTCTGCCACTCCTGGCCTTTGTGAGCTGGGACAAGTCACTCAGCCTCTCTGCGCATCAGTCCCCTTGGTAAACTGAACAAAAATATTAATACCTACTTTTTCTGGCCAAAGTAAAGTAGAAAAACATGTAAAGTTCTTAGGCTCCCAGCTGTCCCATGTGAAAGATCCAACAAAAATTTACCATCATTATGATTATTCTAAGGAGGAAAATTATCACAATTTGGCTTCTCTTCCAGTCAATGATCCAAAGAGGAAATAGTTACTGTCTGGTAAAACCAGTCAGTGTTGGTCAAACAACATTGGGAGGGTGACACCATGCTCTCCACTACTCCTGGCCCTGAGTGACCAGCTCCGGAGACATTCAGTGGATGGGGTGGAGCCAGTGGACTCACGGGTCAGTGGTCAGAGGGGAGGGTCTATGGGCTGGGAGGCCAATAGAAATCACTGTTTGCCTTCCTTTATTTAAGTTGGCACATGCGAGGTAATGCTCTAGATAAGAGTTTCCTGGTACTCTTGAGACCACAATGCATGGGAAATGAGTGGTGCCACATCCAGCACTGGCAGGAGAGGCTCCTGAGCCCCCATTTTGTTTTGAGCATCTACTTTGGCAGATGCCCAGACAGCTCTCTCTGACCCACAATCCCAGTGGCCAACTGTCAAGGGCAAAAAGCAAGGAGCCTACCCCATGCTCCTGCTTACCTTGTCCGAGGGCTGACAACACATCAATGGCACCTGGTTGTAGTTTTGAACAAAGTCACACAAGATGTCCAGTTTGTCCTGAAAAGCAGATGTGGCTGTGAGGAAGCTGTAGGCATGGATGCTGCCTCCAGAAGGTCTAATTCCCTCCGGCTCTACGGCTTGCGAGCACTCTGTCGTCAGGAACTTCCTGGGACATCAGTGCAGCCTAGACCTGGGGCAAGGGCCAGGTAGCTCCTGTGTGTGTTGGGGGTGGGGGGTGGTCACTGAGAGCAGGCCTGTGAGCTGGTAGTACAAGGTCTTGGCAAGCGGCCACAGCCCTGCCTGAAGTATGTGTGGCTTCTCCGTGTCCCCCTCTGACTGTCAGGGGGCGAGGCAGGGTCAGCCCTGCAGCTGACATCTGAATCTCAGGGAAGAAGCAATAGATCTGACAGGGACAGGGCAGACTGTGGGAGAGAAGAGCAGAGCCCAGCAGACACTGTGGGCGTCTCTCTTCCTCAGACCAGTCAATGTGGCCTTGCCGTCTCCATTCCTGTCACCTCGTGCCCCTGCCAGGCTGCCTTCTCCTCCCAGGGTGACCACAGCACTTCCTGGGAGAAGGACTTTTCCTTCAGGCCCTTCCTCTGTGGGGCCCTTAGCATCCCAATTCAGAGGATCACCAGGACCATGCAGTGAGCTCTGTCCACACTCTGCTGAGGGGACTTCTGGCAGTAGGAGCCACTGGCATTTCTGGGTGGTTCAATGGTGGTAGGCACTTGGCTGAGAGCTTTCCCCCTGCCTGTGCTAGTTTGTTTATGATTCAAGTTGATTTTACACATCCATCTGCTGGCCAATGAAACCCCAGTCATTGGTGGAGTTGATGACAACCTCCGTGAGAACCAAGGTGGTCTGGCTGCAAGCCAGCCACAGAAATCCCTAAGCCCAAGGGGAGACCTGTGGTGAGTACCCAAGTGACAGAAGTCCAGTGCCCATACATTTCATCTCACACAAGTCACGCCTTTGGCGCCCAGGACTGTGTGGCATGAACCTGCAGCCCCTCTCCTCCCACACCTTAGCCTTAGGTCACAGCTCCCACCCCTAGGAGACCTCTCACCTCTATTCTTTGCATGCTGTCTTCTTGGCACCCACAACAAGGGACAGTCAGTGTGGGACATGTCTGTATGGGACGTGTCTCTGGCTCCTAGAAAGAGAAAACTGTCTGCTTCCTGGTGTGGCAGCTCCTGGGTGCAGACACAGGCCTCCTGTTGCCCTGCACCTGTCAGCTTTCAGCCACTCAGCAAACGTTTGTGGGAGAAGTCCAGCACCAATGAGTAGCACCTGCCCCATCACAGAGTGCCTTCCAGGGAACACACACACAAAGTCCTGCGGGTTTGCACACATGGCTCTTTCCAGAAAGACCAGGGGGTACTTTCCAGTTCCCTTGGTTTCCCTCAAACCGCCCTTCGGAAGCCCGGTCCTGGGCTGTGTGCTGTGCTGGAGGGCTGTCAGGGTGAGAGCACAGGACAGTGACGGGGCTGCATTAGCTGACTCTGGCAGATCCAGCCTCCCATGCCACACTGCAGCCAGCTCAGGGGCCTCCCAGTGCTGTGAAGCCTGTCTCCGCCCCCTGCCCCCACCTCTTGCCTCCCCCACCCTGATGCAGGCCCCAAGTTTCAAAGACACCATACACAGGTTCACCTACTTTATATGGGCACTGGTTTGAGCCGCCTCAACCTGCTCACCTACCCCGAGTCCCTGTGCTCCCCTGGGCCTGGCCTCCCTCACAGCTCAGTGCCAGGTCAGACTCCCTGCACCCTCCTCAGCCCTGCAGTCCTTACAGGCCACTGCCAGCCACACCCCTGCCCTGGGAGGACACAGGGAGGGGGCCAAGGAAATGGAGCCCAGGGTATAACCAGAGCCTGCAGGGGTGTCCAGGTCCCTGACCTGAGGGTCCTTTTCGAAAAGCTCACCTGGTCCTGAGGAAGGACCCCTGCAAACAGTCCTTTGGGAATTGACAAGAAAAGTCCCTTTTATGTTACTGTGATCCTAGCAGTGGCAGCAACAGGCTCCCCTAGGCTTCGACTGCAGTGACAGTGCCCTGGATCAGGCCGTGTTGGGCGCAGGGCAAGGATGTCTGGGTGACATTCTGTGAGTTCCATGTCCTCCTTGGGCCCCTCCCTCCCCTCTGACACACTCTTGTTCCTCCTGGCTCTCTGCCCAGCTGGGTGGAGCTGGTGGGTGGGGAAGTGGAAGTAGCCCCTAGGCTGCAGGAGGCCTCTGTCAAGGTCACTGTGCCCACCAGGCCTGCTGACAACATCAGGACCAAACCAGGACTTACCTTTTCTGGTTTCTGCACTGGGGGTGGCTCCTTGACGGTCTAGAAGGTTAAAGAGACATAAGCACAGCTGGGAGGGGCACGGAGGGTGCTGATGGCCATGCTGACGGGGGATCCTGCTCTGCAGCAGCAGGACAGAACATGGGGTTTGGGGTGCCAATCTGGGTGCGCATTCCTCCCTGAGCCTCCTCTCTGAGCCTCAGGCTGCTCAGGTAGCAAAGGGAATTGAAAGCTCCCTGTGGGTTTGACAGGGAGACAGCCAGACTAAGGAGCCTGGTCCCTGGGAAAGGCCCCGACATGGCAGTTTTCCTCAGCTGCCCACCATCATATGACAGCTCATGGCCTAAACTCTTCCTCTCTCCACCACCTCCCCTTCCCCCTCCCCTCCCTTCCCCGCCCCCGCAGCCTGCTCTGGCTTTCCAGTCCTCAGGGATGACAGTCACCCGCACCCAGGGCTCCCTCTCTCTCTCATCCTCTCTCCTTTACCTGATTTGACCTGCTTGTTTCTGGTTGGTTTGCCTGCTCTTTCGCGCCTCTGCTTTTCTCTTTCTCTATCCAACGCTCTGGCCTGTGTCCTTGCAGACCCAGCTAGCCAGTGCCACTGCCTCAATCCCTCCTTTAAGCCGGCTCTGTCCTTTGTTGTTGCTCTGGTTACAAAGGGCACTTGCCACAAACTGTGAGGCTGACATTTTGCCCCCAATGCCCCAAGTACCATTACCAGATGGGATACCAGACTGTGAGCTCCTGCAAGGATGTTGGCACCTTCCTATGTGTCCCCTTGTGCCCAGCAGGGACCCAGCACAACCTGGCCCTTAGTAATGACTGAAGAAGGCATGCCGGGAGGCCCTGGAGATGTGCAGAGACCCAGGTAGTTTTCAAAGGCACAGTTGCCCCAGGGGTTGTGAGTCTGGCCAGCATCATTCTCCCTTTGGGGCTACCCGTGCCTCCAGTGGTGCCACTTCTTTCCTCGCCAGCACAGGTGTCCTCCACTGTGTCCCCCGAGTCCTTCCGAATCCTGGCTGCTGTGAGGCAGCCCTGTTCTTGGCTGTCTGGGTTCACTTCTGCCCAGGGGCCAGGGCAGCACATGTGCTTGCTCCCTGAAGGAAGCACATGGCAGGAGGCTCCTTAAAAGCCCAGGCTGTGCCGGGAGAGGAGGACAGAGCACCTTGTCTGCTCATGTGGCCGTATGGAGCTTATGGGAACCTCCCACAGGTGGGATCAGGCAGGCAGGCATAGCATTCCCCCGGGGTTGGTCACAGGGCTGCATGGGCAGGAGTCACTCACCTTCTTGAAGCATAGCCGCCAGATGCAACAGAAGAGCAAAGGGAACATGAGCATGGCCGGGATGAGAGTAAGGAGGTACAGAGGGTCGGCAATGTGTATGAACTGTGTAGCGGGTGATGGGGCAGTCGTTGTGTCAGGTGGCATGTCCGTTGTTGGCTCAGGTGTTGGCTCAGGTGTTGGATCAGGTGGTGGGTCAGGTGGTGGGTCAGATGGCGGGTCAGGTGGTGGGTCGGGTGGTGGGTCAGGTGGCAGGTCAGGTGGCGGGTCAGGTGGTGGGTCGGGTGGTGGGTCAGGTGGCAGGTCAGGTGGCGGGTCAGGTTGTGGGTCAGGTGGTGGGGGAGGTGGTGGGGGAGGTGGTGGTGGTGGAGGTGGTGTGGGGGGAGGTGGCTGGGTTGTTGTAGTGGTAGTCCGCCAGGTAGTTTTAGGCTTCTGGGTAGTGGCAGGCTGTTGGGTAGTGGTAGGGCGCTGGGTAGTGGTAGGCTTCCAGGTAGTGGTAGGGGCAGGTCTTGTGGTAGTTGTAGGTACAGTTGTCGTCTGCTGAAAGGACACATGCGAGAGGCTTGTGGTGGGCATTGGTAGGCTCCAGCCAGGCAACCAGCACCAGGCATCCCTCACCTACTGCCTTGTCCAACTATTTCCTTCTCCTCAGGTTTCCCCATCGGCAGTGGCCACAGTGGGGCTAGGAGGCCAGGCCTGGGACAGAAGCAGCACTGTCAGCACCACTGGAACCCCACAAGCTGGCGCAGGACACCAGGGCAGTGGCAATTAGGCACAGGAGTCCCTCCTCCCAGGGTCACCTCCTCTCTAGCCTAACTCTCTCTGTTGCCCATGCCATGCACCTGGGCTAAGGTATGTGGATGTGGAGCTCTGAAAAGCGAGCACCTGGGGAGCAGCACCTCAGCCCCCCACATAGAATAAACCCAGGTGCCTCTCCCTGAGCTGAGTCCCTGTCCCCCACATCGCTGAGGCTTCCCTACCAGCAGAGGGACAACCTCCCTGCCCAGTGCAGAGAGAGTTAGCAGAGAGGCCACTGAGGAGCAGGAGAAAGAGGAGAATCTGAAGGGAGGGCGTGTCATCTGCAAAATGACAGCATGTTTTCCCTGAGCAGAAGCCAGGGCTGTGATGGTCATGAGTCAGTTCAGAGCCCTCACCAGCTGCATCAATGCAATGGGAACACACCCTAACTGAGCAGGGCAAGAGCTGGTCATACTGTCTACATCCCGTGTGCCTGGACCTAGATTTGTGGGACCCAGGTAGTCCAGGGGTTTAGACCTGTGGTCCCTAGCACACAGCCTCCCAGCATCTCCCACTCACCCCAGCTGGAACCCAGATAGACCAGAACTCCCTACCACTAGACCTGGGCCTGGGGAAGTGGCAAGTTGGCTACCCTTGTGGGCAGAGCTCTAATTGGTTCTACCACGATCCTTAATGATACTTGGTTCACAGATAGAGAACAGAGTTTCTAAAAGGCCTGGCCAGCTGACTGTATCCAGGGGTCTAGTAGATGCACTCCTAGGGTACTTTCCAAACTTGAATAGGGAAACAGCTCCCTCATTAAAGGCTAAAACCTGGGCTGGCTGTGAGATTCTGTGGAGGTGGCTGTCAGCACCAGGTACCTACTGGGCCTGCCTAGGGTCTCAGGTCCCCTTTCCTGCCTCCAGAGGGTGTCTCTCCCTCCAGTGCAGGGGATGTGGATAGCCCCGGAGTGAGGCTGTAGCCTGACCCAACACTCACACATTCCTCACTGATGATGTCAATATCGTTGTTGATGAAGCTGATGCCATTGTTCAGGCTAACTTCAATGAAGACCTTCCTAAACACAGAAAGGGCAGACAGTCACCACCAGCCCGGATTGATACAGTTCCTGCTCTTAAGCTGTAGCCCACAGTTCTCCTCATAGTAATGATGTAGAACCTGAGGTGTTTTGTCAGAAGGGAGCAGACAGCATGGGTAAGTTGAGCTCATTTCCATGCACTACAAAATCAACCTCTGCATAAAAGGCTGACCATACAGCAAGGAGCCCTGCTCAGGGTCAGATGCCCTTGTGGCCATGGGCTACGTGACCAGGAATAGCTTGGTGTCACCATCTCCACGCTTCTGTATTCATAGAATAAACCCTATGCATGGCTTCGCTTCATAAGGTTGGTAGGAACACTGGTACCATCCCTTGCACAAAACACCTCTGCATTCCTATCTTTCTCAGCATATCCCTGAGCACCTGGGGGACCTCCAACAAAGTTGGTTGCCAAGGTAGCCCAGAACCCTCTAATAAAGAGACAGGCATTGTCTCAGCAGGTGGCATCTCACATTCTGGACAACTCATGACATCAACTGCCTATGTAACCCCCGAGCTGGGCACTTACTGGCCTGGATATTCTGTCTTTATTCCTGGGCACATTAGGATGGTATCTTGCACAGATGTGGCTTTTTTGTCTGAAAGAAAATCATGTAAGAACTAGAGGCCCAGTGCCCAAGTATTTGGGCACTCGGGAGGGGGGTCCCTCAGCCCGGCCTATTCCCTCTCGCAGTCTGGGACCCCTCAGGGATGTCCACCTGTTGGCTTAGGCCTGCTCCCTGGGGGATTGGGCCCAAGCCGGCAGTCATCCATCCCTCTGGCAGCCCAGCAGCACTCAGGGGATGTCCACTTGCCAGTGGGGAGCAGGCCTAAGCTGCAGTCGGACATCCTTAGCGCTGCTGAGGAGGCGGGAGAAGCTCCCACTAGTTCTGCTGTACTGGCAGCCGTCAGCCTGGCTTGTGGCTGAACAGAGCTACACCTGTGGGAGTGCACTGATCACCAGGGGGCAGCTCCTGCATTGAATATCTGCCACCTGGTGGTCAGTGTGTGTTATAGTGATCAGCCATTCCCATTGGTTCTGCTGTTAAGGTCAGTTTGCATATTACCCTTTTATTATATAGGATGTCAGTGGATAAAGAGCCACCGTTACTGAGAACCACCTAAAGATGATCTGAGCAAAATTCCTATAGTTAAGGATATGAAGAAGAAGCCACACCCAGGATGTGGAACAGGTGAATCCCACACCCACAGTATGGTGATTAAGAAATGAGAGGCACCAAATAATATACAATCCAATTGAAAAAAATGGCAGAGGACCTGAATAGACATTTCTCTAAAAAGGATATACAGACATTTGAAAAGATGTTCAACATTACTAATCACCACAGAGAGGGAAATAAAAACCATAATGAGATATCACTTCGCACCTGTCAGGATGGTTATCAATAAATCAACAAAGTGTTAGTCAGGATGTGAGGAAAAGAGAACCTTCATGTACTATTGGTGGAACTGTAAATTCATGCAGCTACTATGGAAAAAAAGTATGGAGGTTCCACAAAATATTAAAAATAGAACTACCATATGACTCAGCAATTTGAGTTCTGGTTATTTAACCAAAGAATTCCACAACACTATGTTGAAAAGATATGTACACCCCTATGTTTATTATAGCACTAGTGGACTGATGCACGAATTCATGCACATTGAAAGGAAATTAACTAGAAAGCATATTTTAATATTGCTATTGACCCTTTCTCTATAATAGAAGTGTCAACCATATTCATGATTGACAATGACAGATGGAAACATATGCATGTGATTGGTGCCAGCAAGATATCTATATCTATATCTATATATCTATATCTATATCTATATCTATATCTATATCTATATCTATCTATATCTATATCTATTTATAGTGAAGCACCCCAACTTCTCTTTCAGATAATTGTCAGCAACACAGCAGAAAATAATAACACGAAGCAGATTACTATTGTAGATCACGCAGGGAGAACAAAGGGTAAAATATTTAACGGCAGCAGTGTTTGATTATATTCTGCACAGTGACAAAACCTGAAGTCATTTTCAAGGTCCACCATTTCTTACTTCTTTTCAGTCGGGTCAAGTTTCTATATTTAAAATAGCCAAGGTATGGAAGCACCCCAGTGTCCATTGAGGAATAAGTAGAGAATGTAGATATGTTACAAATAATGAAATCTTAACATTTGCAATGATATGCATGGACCTAGAGGGTATTATGCTAAGTGAAATGAGTCAGACAGAGAAAGGCAAATACCATATGATTTAACTTATATGTGGAATATAAAAATCAAAATAAATGAACAAACAAAACAGAAACAAACTCATAAATACATAAAACAAATGGATGGTTATCAGATAAGGAGGGGGGAAGGTTAAAAATGCACAAGTGATTGAAAAATACTAATTTCTTGTTATAAAAATATCCATGGTGTTATTCATTGCAAAAATTGTATATGGTGTCATATAAGTATTACACCATATACTTATCTGTACTGGGGTAATAACTTCATAATTTATATCAATGTCAAATGACTAGGTTCTATACCCCAGGCTAACATAATATTGTACGTCTATTGCAACTAAAAAATAAATATTTGGAAAGTCAGTGTACATGTTCATCCACCCATTTCCACTGTTGCTTTCCCTGGCAAGCAGAGCTAAATTTTGGCACACACCGGCTTCTTCTCTCTGCCTTCTTGAACACATACTATGTCTCAGGCACTGTTTAATGCCCTATGTTTTATAGAAATAAGGCAGGCAAAGTCCCTGCTCTTAAGGGCCTTCCATTTCAGATTTTTGAGAGAGAGACAATGAAATAACAATTAAGAAATAAGTGCCAGAGATTAAAAAATGCTTTAATATCAATAAACAAGGAAAGGTATAGAAAAAGAAGGGGAGGGAATATTGCTTAGGAGTGGGTGACATGTCCTATCTTTAAGGATCTTATTTATCTTCCAGATAAACTGACACATTTATTTTAAAAATGTTTTAATTTCTGGAATTTACATCTAAAAAATCTATGGTGAGGATATCAACAAAACCAGACTGACCAGGGTTGTTAATTATTTAAAGTAGGTGATGTATGCTTCAAGTTCACTCTATAATTCTTTTTACTTTTGTATATTGTTGAAAATATCCTTTAAAAAGAATGTGTCTCAGAGGAGAGATCCAGGATGACTGGTGTAGGAGGATGTGTAACATGCATCTTTCCATAAGCAGCATCTTTCCATAAACACACTGAAATATGCACCTTTGAATAAAGCACTTACTTCTGAGAGACAACGGACAGGTGATTGAAACAAACAAGAAAATGAGACCCAATAGAGGGTCTATATTTAAAATAGCCAAGGTATGGAAGCACCCCAGTGTCCATTGAGGAATAAGTAGAGAATGTAGATGTGTCACAAATAATGCTTATCCAGAAATAGCATTAGTGCTTATCCAGAATCTGCAGGAACACAGCAGATCAGAGGCACCAGTAAGCACCATTGTTTATGTCCCCTTGACTTTGGTAAGGGAGGTGCGACATCATTCTGGGTGCTTGGGCCTACTTACAAGATTGCTGCAGTGCATTCCCAATCACACTGCCCCCGAACCCATTTTAGGTTTGAATAAAGAGACAAGGCAGGATCAATAGGCTTAACCACGCACTCCTGGCGCTGCTACAGGCCAATAGACCAGCACCTCAGCCGTCATCAGTTCCTGCCCAGCCCCAACTGGCTGCCCAAACCACCTGGAATACACAGCCTTCAAAGAGGTTGCTCTATACAACATCACTTTCTGAATAACATGTGAAAAAAGACCATATAGAGAACACTGGGGAGCTGTGGGAGCTCTCCTTGAACTTCAGAAATTCTCTTGAGTCTAAGGTGTTAGTGAGAGCCATTGTAAACCTCCCACCTCCATCTTGATATGGCAGGTGGACACTCCATCCAGGTGCTCTGTCATACCTGTAAGTTTATCATGGCATGCTCCTGTATACATTGTCTGAGCCTAATTAGGCTCCAAACAAAAGGAGCCAGCAAGACCAACAACACATTACTACACATATCTGGCCTCCCTCCAAGTTGGTCCAGTTTTATAGGCCTGCTCCCCGGACAATGTGGTCATTCACTCAGCTCCGTCTGTGCTTTCAATTTTATATGGCACACACAGATTGTACAGAGGTCACTTCTACACAAGGCCACTTTTTCACAAGTGGAGGAGATAGTTATTTTGTCTAATTCATAGAAATAAACATAGAAATTCAAACAAAATGAAAAAAGAATTTCTACCAAATAAAGAAACTAATAAAATGACAATAAATGGTCTAATGATTCAGAGATAAGTAAAGAATTTTAAAAAATGGTCTTAAAGATGCTCACCAAACTTGACATTGGAATAGAGCAAATTGGGGAGAATATCAATATAGAGTTAGAAAGTATCCGAAGAAATGAAGCATACCTGAATAATAGAATAACTGAAGTAAAAATACACTACAAGGAATCAACATCACATTAGCTAATAAAGAAAAATGAATCAGGGGCCTGGAACACAGATGAGTTGAAATCAACCAATCAGAACAGGAAAAAAATTATAACGATGAGGATAACTTAATAACTCTTAGGAAACATCAAGTGCACAAACGTTCACATTATTGAAATACCAGAAGAAGAAGAAGAAGAAGAAGAAGAAGAAGGAGAAAAAGGAACAGAAACCTGGAAAAGAAGCACATCAATATTAGGAAGCACAGAGAATTGCAAACAAGTTAAATCCAAAGAGACCCACACCCTGATGTATTATAATTAACATGGCAAAAGTAAAACATAGAGAAAATTTTGAAGGCAGCAAGAGGAAAACAATTAGTTACATACAAAAAAAACCCCACAAGGCTGTCAGCTGATTTCTTAGCAGCAACTTTACAGGACAGAGGTAATGGAAGTACATCTTTAGAGTGATTAAAGAAAGGCAAATACAACTGAAAGTAATTTATCCAACCAGGTTCTTGCTCAGAATTGAAGAAGAGGTAAAAAATTTCCAGACATAAAAACTAAAGGAGTTCATCACCATTAAACCAGCTTTACAAGAAATGATAAAGTGTCTTCTTTAATCAGAAAAGGAAAGTTATAACCAGAAGTAAGCAAACATGAGAAAGGAAAAATATTCACAGGTAAAGACAAATGTTTTATAAATATAGTGATTCACACGTTTAAAAAGTTAATATGCTTAAAAACATGTACTAAACTCAACTCAAAATGAATAAGTAGTAAAAAGAAACACAAAACAAAAGGACCTGAAATATGGCATAAAACCAAAGCATGGAGATGGGATAAAAACTGTGCTTTCAGAATATATTTGAACTTAAATGCACATCATCTTAAAATAGACAGTTGTATATAAAGAATGATATGCATAAAGTTCATGGCAAATACAAACTGAAAACTTACAAAGGATATGCAAAGAATACAGAGAACAGAACTGTAATAAAACACTAAAGAAAATTAGCAAACCACAGGACAAAGAAAAATAAAAGAAAGGAACAAAGGAGAGAGCTGAGAAGTCAGTTGCCAGGATCCCTGTGCTGAGTCATTCCCCCATACTTCAGAAACCATATTTCTCAGGTAGGGTATTTCTCTCCATGCAATGTCAGCCCTGGGGGAAGCAATAAACCCACACATGAGGATCCCTCTCACCCCACCTTGTGGAGCTTAAGCCCTGCTGAAGAGTACAGCCTGAGGCTCATTAAGTGACAGAGCCTAACTGACAGCCTGCAGACAGGTAGATCTCTGGGTACTTTGAGACCCTTGCTGAGCTGTCCCTGGGCCTGGTGTTAATAAACGTAGACCTTGGTGCACAGCTTTGTCTTTTTCACATGCACCAAGACCATCAGAGGGAGCCGCATGCAGTGGATCACTGATAGCGCCAAACAGGTTACCCAGTCAGTTACAGACAGCATCTGACATTGGCTTGCACCAGAGTCCCTTTGAAGAGTCCCAGAACCAATAAACCAAATGGGCAATTCCAGACAACAGAGCAGGATTCAATAAGCTTCCCAAGCAGCATTTCCACAGGGAGATATTGGTAGCTCCAAACCCTGCTGAGGTGAATTCCAATTGGTGTGATCAGCCCCTACCCAGCAACCTACACACTGTTTTTGGGGTTGAGTCTAATTGTCAGCTAGCCTGAGGGTTGATTCCATGTATGAACAGGACAATAGCAATCAAGTCTCAATTCTGACAGGAGTGTCCACATAATGCCTACAAGGGACATTCTTAGAGCACCCAGCTCAGATGATCAGGGAGATTGTGCTACTGGGTCCCATAGGCCGTCTACTATATAACACCATCCTACCAGGACTGGGAGTCATAGGAGATCTACCTAATACATAGAAACAAACACAAAGTGGTAGTGAAAATGGGGAGAAAATTAAACAGGGCCCAAATGAAGGAACAAGAGTATTCTTCAGAAGAAGAGCTAAGTGAAATGGAGGTAAGGATTTTATCAGATATAGAATTCAGAGTAATGACTATAATGATGCTCAAAACCATAAAAAGATCAGTCAGAAATGAAGAATGCCATATCTGATATAAAGGATACACTGGAAGGAATAAACAGCAGGCTTGATGAAACAGAGGATCAAATGAGTGATTTAGAAGATAATGTAGAAAGAAACACTCAAACAGAGCAGCAAAAAGAAAAAAAAAGACTTAAAATTGATGATCGTTTAGGGGACATTTGGTACATGAAGTGTAAAAACATTCATGTCATAAAGGTACCAGAAGGGGGAGAGAGAGAGAAAGGGATTGAGAACCTATTTGAAAAAATAATGACTGAAAACTTCCTTAATCTGGTGAAGAAAAAAGAAATACAAGTCGAGGAAGCACAGAAACCCAAGCAAGATGGACCAAAGAGACCTACACTGAGACACACCATAATTAAAATGGCAAAAGTTAAAGACAAAGAGAATGTCTTAAAAGCTGCAAGAGAAAGGCACTCAGTCACCTGCAAGAGAGCTCCCATAAGAATGTCAGTTGATTTCTCCATAGAAACATATCAGGTCGGAAGGGACTGGCATGGAATATTCAAAGTGATGAAGAGAAAGGGCCTACAACAAAGGCTACATTATCTAGCAAGGCTATTATTTAAAACTAGAGGCCCTGTGCACAAAAATTTGTGCACTTGGTGGGGGGGGGTGTCCCTCAGCCTGGCCTATGGCCTCTCGCAGTCTGGGATCCCTCGGGGGATGACCACCTGCTGGCTTAGGCCCACTCCCCAGGGGAATGGGCCCAAGCTGGCAGTCAGACATCCCTCTGGCAGCCCCGGAGTCCTCGGGGGATGTCCACTTGCCAGTAGGGAGCAGACCTAAGCTGCAGTCGGACATCCTTAGTGCTGCTGAGGAGGCGGGAGAGGCTTCCACCACCACCACTGTACTGGCAGCCGTCAGCCTCGCTTGTGGCTGAGCATAACTCCCCCTGTGGGAGTGCACTGACCACCAGGGGGAAGCTCCTGCATTGAGCATCTGCCACCTGGTGGTCAGTGTGTGTCATAGTGACCAGTCATTCCCAGTGGTTCTGCTGTTAGGGTCAATTTACATATTACCCTTTTATTATATAGGACTAGAAGCCAGATGCATGAAAATTCATGCAAGAGTAGGCTTTCCTTCCTCCAGCTTCTGGGACCAAGGCTTCCCTCTTCCGGCAGCTGGCAGGCACCCGGGACCCAGGCAGCTTTCCTCTGGCCACCAGCAGGCACTCAGGTCTTGGGTGGCCTCACTCTGGCCACTGGCAGGCACTCAGGACCCAGGTGGCTTCTCTCTCTGGCTGCTAGCAGGCACCCCATACCCGGGCTTCACTCCAGCCCCAGCTTCATCTGGAATGAGGTCTGGAAGGACATCTGGTCTAATTAGCATATCACCATTTTATTATTATAGACTAGAGGCCCGGAGCATTAAATTCATGCATGGGGGCGTCCCTCAGCCTGACCTGCACTCTATCCAATCCAGGAGCCCTCAGGGGATGTCCTACTGACAGCTTAGGCCTGTTCCCTGTGGATAGCGGGCCTAAGCTACAGTCTGGCCTCCCTCTGCAGGAGGCAACTGGCTGATTAGGGGAAGGTGCCGCCCCATCACCCTGCTGCTGCTGTCACTGCCAGCCACCAATGTGTTTTCATCAACATGGACTCCAGTCCCTTAACTATGAAAAGATGACAACTTTCTTTAGGCATTTTCATGATGTCTCTTTCATAGGATATGACATTTCTTTCTTTCTTTATTTATTTTTTATCCTCACCTGAGGATATTTTTCCATTGATTTTTAGAGAGCATGGAAGAGAGAGGGAAAGAGAGAAACATCAATGTGAGAGGGACGCTTTGATTGGTTGCCTCCAGCATGAGCCCTGACCTGGACCCTGGCCAGGGAGGAGCCTGCAACCTAAATACATGCCCTTGATCAAAATCATACCTGGACCCTGTAGTTGGCAGGATGAGCTCTATCCACTGAACCAAACTGGCTAGTGCAGGAGATGACATTTGTTAGCCCCTCCAGCAGTGGACCTTTGCTTTTTCCTCCAGGAGTGAGGTAGAAAAACTCTAGATCACCTTCTTGGATTCTTATTAAGCAAGTTACCAAGAACACTGTGATATGGTGTACAGGGAGCTCAGCCAATGAGTGGTCAGAAATGGTGTTTCCTCTGTAGCTTACATGCAGAGGCAGAACTGCTGGCGTGGCCCTGGCTGGCAGGCCTGTTCTCTGCAGGCCTGCCTGCTCACTGCTGTGGCCAGCAGGCAGGCCCTGCTCCCTGCTCTCTGCATGCCTGTCTGCTTGCTGCCGCCGTGGCCATGGCTTGCAGGCAGGCCCTGCTCCCTGCTCTCTTCAGGCCTGCACCATCCGTGGCTTACCTCACTGCACAGCAGTCCCCTCCCGCCCACCTGTGTGTACAGCCTCCTCCTGAGCAGTTGTGACTTACGTTGTCTTGGCTAATTTGCATATTACCCCCCCCCCTCTCTCTCTCTGTATTTATTTGAAGGAGAAATAAAGAGCTTCCCAGACATGAGAAAGCTAAATGAGTTTGTTACCACCACACAGTATTGAAGAAGAATAAAAAGAAAAAGGAGAATGAGGGGAAGGAGAAGGAGGAGGAGGAGAGGGAGGGAGAGGAAGATGAGGATGAGGAGGAGGAGAAGAAGAAACAGAAACATGGTTAAAAAATAAAATGACAATATATATGTACCTATCCATAATCACTTCAAGTGTAAGTAGGTTAAATGCTCCAATCAAAAGACATAAAGTAGCTGAATGAATAAGGAAACAAAACCCATATATATGCTACCTTCAAAGACCACCTCAGAACTAAAGATACGAGCAGACTGAAAGTAAAGAGATGTAAAACAATATTTTATGCAATGGAACAGAAAAGAAAGCTGGGATAGCTGTATTTATATCTGACAATATAGATTTAAAAACCAAGACTGTAGAAAGAGACAAAGAAGGACACTACATAATGATAAAGGAGTCAGTCCAACAAGAGGACATAACCCGTATAATTATTTATGCACCCAATATAGGAGCACTGAAATATGTAAAGCAAATCTTGATGGACACAAAGGGAGTAGTTTACAGTAATATAGTCATAGTAGGGGATTTTTACACCCCATTGACAAGAATTGATAGATCTTCCAGATAGAAAATCAACAAGGAATGGTGGTCTTAAATGACAAACTAGACAAGATGGATTTAATTGATATCTTCAGAACACTTTATTCCAATGCAGTAGAATATACAATCCTTTCAAGGGCCCATGAAATGTTTTTAAGGCTAGCTCACATGTTAGGACACAAAACAAGTCTCAATAAGTTTAAGAAGTTTGAAATCATATCAAGCATCTTCTCTGACCACAATGCTATGAACCTAGAAATCAATCATGACAAGAAAATGAAACAACATACAAAGCCACGGAGGCTAAATGACATGTTACTAAACATTGAATGGGTTAACAATGAGATCAAGAAATAAATCAAAGGATAACTAGAAAAAATGAAAATGAGAACACAGCACAAAAACTGTGGAACTGTGGGACACAGTGAAAGCAGTCCTAAGAGGGAACATTATAGCACTACAGGGCTCTCTCAAAAAAACAAGAAAAAGTTCAAATAAACAATCTAACTTTGCACATAAAGGAACATGAGAAAGAACAACAAACAAAGCCCAGTGTGAATAGAAAGAAGGAAATAATTTAGATCAGAGTAGAAATGAATGAAATAGAGTCTAAAAAAATCAATACAAATGATCAGTACCTTTGAAAAGGTAAGCAAGATTTAGAAACTTTAAACCAGGCTCATCAAAAAAAAAAATAGTGGACCCAAAGAAATAAAATCAGAAATGAAAGAGGAGAAATAACAACTGACACTACAGAAACACGAAGGATTGTAAGAAAATATTATGAAAAATATGCCAAAAGTTGGACAATCTGAATGAAATGGATAAATTCCTAGAAACTTACAATCTTCTAAAACTAAATCAGGAAATCTGAATAGACAGAATACAGCTAGTGAAATTGAAGCAGTAATTAACAAAACAAAACAAAAAACTCCCAACAAACAAAATCCCTGAACTAGATGGTTTTTTAGGTGAATTTTACCAAAAAAAAAAAAAAAATTCAAAGAAGAACTAACACCTGTCCTTCTGAAACTATTCCAAAAATTCAAGAAGGGAGAAGATTCCTAGCTCATTTTACAAGGCCAGCATTATTCAAATTCTAAAACCAGAGATAGACATGACAGAAAATAAAATTATAGACCAATATTGCTGATGAACATTGATGATGAAATCCTCAACAAAAAATTAGCAAACTGGATTCAGCAATACATTAAAAAGATCATACACAGCCCTAGCCAGCTTGGCTCAGTGGATAGAGTGTCAGCCTGCAGACTGAAGGGTTCCTGGTTCGATTCTGGCCAAGGGCACATGCCTGGGTTGCAGGCTTGATCCCCAGTAGGGGGTGTGCAGGAGGCAGCCAATCAATGATTCTCTCTCATCATTGATGTTTCTCTCTCTCCTTCTCCCTTCCTCTGTGAAAACAATAAATAAATATATTTTTAAAAAAAGATCATACACATTGATCAGGTGGGATTTATTGTGGGGATGCAAAGTTGGTACAATATCTACAAAACAGTAATTGTGATTACATCACACTAGAAGCCCAGTGCACAAAATTTGTGCATGGAAGGGGGTCCCTCGGCCTGGCCTACACTCTCTTGAAATCCGGGAACCCTTGGGGGATGTCCAACTGCAGGTTTAGGCCCTATCCTCTGGCCCCTAACTGCTCACCTGCTTGCCTGATCACCCCTAACCACTTGCCTGCCTGCCTGATTGCCTCTAACTGCCTCTGCCTGCCTGTCTGATTGCCCCTAAGCACTCTGCTTGCCTATCTGATTGCCTCTAAGAACTCTACCTGCCTGATCACCCGTAAGCACTCTGCCTGCCTGCCTTATCACCCCTAACCATGTCTGCCTGCCTGATGGCCCCTAACTTCCTCTGCCTGTCTAATTGCCCCTAAGCACTCTGCCTGCTTGTCTGATCACCCCTAACTACCTCTGTCTTTCTGCCTGATCGCCCCTAACCACCTTTTCCCATCTGATCCCCCTAACAGCCTCTGCCTGCCTGATCACCCCTAACTGCCTCTCCCTGTCTGATAGCCCCTAAGCACTCTGCCTACCTAATTGCCCCTAACTGCTCGCTGGGGGGCGGTCAGCAGGATTGAGGGGCCGTGGTCATTCTGGTCTCTGGTCATTCTGGTCATTCCACTATTTTGGTCACTGGGCTTTTATTATATAGAATAAAGAAAATGAAGAATAAAAAACACATGATAATATCAATAGAAGCAGAAAAAGCATCTCATAAAATCAAGCACCCATTTATGATAAAAACTATTAGAAAGTGGGAATAGAACAAACAATGTAATAAATGCCATCTATGACAAACCCACAGCCAGCATCATTCTAAATGGGCAAAACTTTAAGTATTCCCCTTAAGATCAGGAGCAAGGCAGGGATGCCCACTTTCACCACTCTTATTCAACACTAGGGGATCAGTGCATGAATTTGTGCACATTGTAAGGAACTGTGAGCTGCGAGGCTGCAGTGGGCATAGGAGCAGGTCTTGGCCCATTCTCTGCACTCCCACCTGGCCCCTCCTGCTGTGACCTTCAGTCCCCTCTCTCCTGGCAGCCCTGCTCCCACTGATGCCACTCCCACACACTGATGCTCTGACCCTACTTGCATCCCCTGATGGTGTGGAGCAATCGGGGCTGATGCCAACAGTGGGTGCAAGTGGGCCAGCGCTGTCAGCGAGTGCAAGCAGTGGCTGCTGCCCCGATCGTCCCTCAGGAGCAGTGGGAGGTGGAGAAGCCCTCAGGGGTGATCAAGGCCAGCAGCCACCGCTCACACCCACTGACGGCACCTAGTGATTGGGACTGGCACCAGGCATGGGCAGTGGGTGCAAACAGTGGCTTCGGCACCAGCTGCACATGCAAGTGGAGCCCTCACTGGGAGCAGGTACAAGAAGTGGCTGCTAGCCCTCATTGCCTCTCAGGAGCAGAGGGAGGTGGAGAAGCCCTCAGGGGTGATTGAGGCCAGTAGTCACCACCCACACCCGCTGATGGTGCTGAGCAATTGGGGGAAGTGCTGGGCACTGGCAGCAGATGTGAGAAGCAGCTCCAGTGCCAGCAGTGGGTGCAAGTGCGGCTGGCACTGACAGAAGGTGCGAGCGCCAGGTGGGACCGTGGCACGCAGGAGCAAAGAATTTTCAGTAACCATCAGAGTCTCGCTGGCACTCCCGCTCTCCTGCTCCACCATCCCACCACGGATAACACCTGCCATGTTCCATACTCTACTGCCTGCTGCTGAGGCCTGCCATGTTCCGGACACACACCCTGGTGGTCAGCGCATGTCATAATGACTGGTTGTTCAGTTGTTTGGATGTTTGGTTGTTCAGCTTTTCTGCCATTTGGTCTATTTGCATATTAGGTTTTATATATATAGACTAGAAGCCCGGTGCACAAAAATTTGTGCACTCAGGGGGGTGTCCCTCAGCCCAGCCTATGCCCTCCGACAGTCTGGGACCCTTTGGAGGATGTCCACCTGCTGGCTTAGGCCTGCTCCCTGGGGAATTGGGCCTAAGCTGGCAGTCAGACATACCTCTGGCAGCCCAGCAGCCCTCAGGGGATGACCACTTGCCAGCGGGGAACAGACCTAAGCTGCAGTCGGACATCCTTAGTGCTGCTGAGGAGGTGGGAGAGGCTCCCACCACCACCACTGTACTGGCAGCCATCAGCCTTGCTTGTGGCTGAGCAGAGCTCCCCCTGTGGGAGCACACAGACCACCAAGGGGCAGCTCCTACATTGAGTGTCTGCTCCCTGGTGGTCAGTGTGTGTCATAGTGACCAGTCATTCCCAGTGGTTCTGCTGTTAGGGTCAGTTTGCATATTACCCTTTTATTATATAGGATAGAGGCCTGGTGCTTGGGTGGGGGCTGGCTGGTTTGCCCTGAAGGGTGTCCCGGATCAGGGTGGGGATCGTGCTTGGGTGCCTGGCCAGCCTGGGTGAGGGGCTGATGGGTGTTTGCAGGCTGGTCACACCCCCTTCAGGTTGGGGGTGTCCCTGCTGGGGTGCCTGGCCAGTCTGGGTGAGGGGCTGAGGGCCATTTTCAGGCTATCCAAACCCCCTGGCGATGGAAGCTCTCAGCCTCTCCTTTTCTTCTTTTTATTCTGGGATTTATTTACCTTCTTTAATTGAAACTTTGTAGCCTTGAGAGGAGCTCAGAGCCAGCCAGGATGGGCAGAAGGGAAGCCTCCTGCTCGCTCCAGCTCTGTGGCCACAGCCGGCTGAAAGCAGGCATCTGGGGTTTATTTACCTTCTATAATTGAAACTTTGTTGCTTTTAGTGGAGCTCAGAGCTGGGAAGCTTGGCTTTCTCCATCACTGGGCAACTAAGCCTCCTGCTTGCTCCAGCTCCATGGCTTCTGGCTGCCATCTTGGTTGGGTTAATTTGCATATAGTTGCTCTAATTGGTTGGTGGGCATGGCTTAAGGCATAGCAAAGGTACAGTCAATTTGCATGTTTGTCTTTTATTAGTGTAGATAGTACTGGAAGTCCTAACCAGAGCTATCAGAAGAAATAAAAGGCATCCACATTGGAAAAGAAGAAGTAAAAATGTCATTATTTGCAGGTAGCAAGATACTGTATAAAGAGAACCTTTAATATTACATCAAAAACCTACTAGAATGATAAATGACTTCAGTAAACAAGCGGTTTACAAAATAAATATTCAGAGATCAGTTGCATTTTTACACACCAATAACGAACTATCAGAAAGAGAAACTAAAAAAAAAATTCCCATTCACAATTGCTTCAAATAGAATGAAATACTCAAGCATAAATTTAACCAAGGATGTAAAAGACCTATACTTGGAAAATTATAAGATACTGAAGAAAGAAATTGAAGAAGATACAAATAAGTGAAAGCACATACCATGTACATGGATAAGGAGAACTGACATCATCAAAATGTTCACACTACCCACAGCAACCTACAGATTCAATGCAATTCTTATCAAGATACCAATGGCATATTTCACAGAACTTGAACAAATATTCCAGATATTAATATGGAGCCATCAAGAACCTGAAGAGTAACAGCAATCTTAAAAAGTAGAACTAAGTGGGAGGTATCACACTACCTGATATCAAACTATAATACAAAGCCATGGTAATCAAGACAGCATGGTACTGGCATAAAAACAAACATATAGATCAATGGAACAGAATAGAGAGCCCAGAAAAAGAAGCATTCCTTTATAGTGAATTAATATTTGACAAGGGAGGCAAAGCATACATTGGGCTAAAGATATTCTATTCAATAAATTTTATGGGGAAAATTAGACAGATAAGTACCAAAAAAACCTGTAATGAGACCACCTTCTTACATTACACATAAAAATAAACTGAAAATGGATTAAATACTTAAATGTTAGACTCAAAACTATAAAAATCCTAGAAGAAAATATAGTCAGTAAAATCTCAGAATTTCTTGTAGCAATATTTTTTTTCTGATATATTTATCTCTTCGGGCAAGGGAAACAAAAGAAAAATAAACAAATGGGACTACATTAAATATAACATGTTTGAACAGCAAAGGAAACCATAAACAAAATGAAAAGACATTCCACTGAAAGGGAGAACATATTTGCCAATGATACGTCTGATAAGGGGTTAATACCCAAAATTTATAAAGAACTCATTCAACTCAACAGAAGGAAGATGAATAATCCAATTAAAAATTCACAAAGTGAATAGACACTTTTCCAAAGAGGGCATACAGACAGCCAACAAACACATGAAAAGATGCTCAATTACATTAGTCATCAGAGAAATACCATTGAAATCATGATGAGGTATCTATAATAATAAAAGCATGATATACAAATCGACCAAATGGCCAAACAGCAGAATAACCATCTGGATGACCACACTGTGACACACACTGGCACCAGGCCAGCCAAGTGGGTATGATGCAATTGGTTGGAGGGCCTTGTCATAGCCCCACAATCGCCCCGCAGGCCCAGGCCACCGGCGGGTGGGGCGATCAATTGGGAGGCTCTGCAATCAATCGCCCCATAGAGGGAGGCCCAAGCCACAGACTGGGGGGTTCTGCGTTAGTTGGGCGGGGCTTCCTTCTGTGGGGTGATTGATGGGGGGGGGGGGCTGGGGGGGGGAGCTCCTTAATCGATTGCCCTGTAGAGGGAAGCCCAGGTCTTTGGCCGGAACTGCTGTGGCGGGTTGGCGGGGCCTTTCTCTGCAGGGCAATCGATCTGGGGGCCCAATGATTGATCTCCCCGCAGAGGGAGGCCCAGGCCAGCCAAGTGATCACACCCTATGCCTGTTGCCTTCAGAGGAGGTGACTGGTGACAACGGGGGGCAGGGCCAGCTGCTGGCAGCCAATGGCAGTGGCAGGGTGGGGCGGGGCCAGCTGCTGGCAGCCAGTGGCAGGGCGGGGTTGGGGCCAGCTGCTGGCAGCCAGTGGAAGGAAAGCCCTGATAGGCCTGATCCCCAGCCAGACCTAGGGACCCTACTCTTGCACTGTGGAGTCCAACCAGCTGCACCAAGACTGAATGGCTCCCCCAACCTCCTACAGCCCCTCCCTCTGGCCAGCCCCACCCCCAATTGCCCCTCCCCCCACTCCCTAACCTAACAGGAGGGAGGAGGGAGCCTGATTCCTCATGGAATCAGCCATTGGTTAGCTTTCTGCCAGTGTCCTGACAGTCCCGAATCCTGTCCACCCACACCCCAGACCCTGTCAACAGAGAGGAGGGAACTTGATTCCTTGCCGTTTCTCCCCCTGGCCGGCGTTGGCAACAGAAAATGTCTGAAGACCAACTATTGGCACAATGTACCTTTGAAGCCTAAAGAAAGCCTTGTCGTTGACAGAATATGTCTGAAGACCAAATATTGGCACAGGGCTGAGGGGCCCTTCTGGAGTGCATGAATTTCAAGCACCGGGCCTCTAGTCTATATAATAAAAGCCTAAGCAACCCGTCTGGCTGAACAACCAGAATGACCAGTCACTATGAAGTGCACTGCAGGAGCTGCCCCTGGTGGTCAGGGCACTCTTACAGGGGGAGCGCTGCTCGCCCAGAAGCCAGGCTCACAGCTGACAAGTGTAGCAGTGGTGGCGGGAGCCTCTCCTGCCTCCACAGCAGTGCTAAAGAGCAGCGAGCTGAGCTGTAAGGAACAGTAAGCAGGTGGGTGGTAAGGAGCGAGGGGTCCTGGACTGAGAGAGGGCACAGGCCAGGCTGAGGGACCCCTCCAGTGCACACATTGCATGCACTGGGCCTCTAGTTTCTTCATAACCTCTCAGAATGGCTCTCATCAATAAACCAACAAAGAGAAAGTATTGGTGAGGAGGTGAAACCCTTGTGCACTGTGGGTGGGAATGCAGATTAGTGCAGCCACTGTGGAAATCAGTATGGAATTTCTTCAAAAAATTAAAAAAAGAACAGCCTTATGACCCCACATTTCCACTTTTGGAAAACTGAATCAAAGAAATCTGAAACACTAATTCAAAAGACTATATGCACCGCTGTCTTCATTACAGAGTTATCTCTAACTAGAGGCCTGATGCATGAAATTTGTGCAAGGGGCTCAGCCCTCGCAGCCCCTCGCAGCCTCGTCTGGCCCTCACAGCCCCTCACAGCCTTGGCCAGCCCTCACAGCCCCGGCTTCTTCTGGAAGATCATTTGGCTGTTCAGTCTAATTAGCATATTAGCTCTTTTTTATATAAGATAGCCAAGATTTGGAAGAAGTCCAAGTGTTCATCAGTAGATTAGTGGATAAACAGCAACGGTACACTTACACATTGGAATTGTACTTGGCCCTAAAAAAGAAGAAAATTTGATCCTTTGCGACAACATGGATGGACCCAGAAAGCATTATGCTAAGTGAAATATGCCAGTCAGAGAAAGACAAGTACCATATGATTTCAATCATATGTGGAATTTAATGAACAAACTGAATTAACAAACAAAATAGAAACAGCCTCATAGATGGAGAGCAGGCAGACATATCTGGTTGGGGTGTTGGAGAGATTAAGCAAAACAGAAAAGAAGAGAACTCATAGACCCGGAAAACAGTGGGGTGATTGTGGTGGGGGGAGGGAGTGGGTGGAGGTGGAAGAGGGTATAGGCAGGGTAAATGGTGATAGAGAAAGGATATTATAAAGAAAAAATAATGTCTGAATTAGATATTTATGAGAAAATATAAGCATCTTCTTTCAGATTGCTTTTCTAGTTAAGTACTAATAAATATGACTGGTTTTCATTTTTGCAACTGAAAATACTGTCCTTTATATTTTTATGAGTATACTAGAGGCCCAGTGCACAAAACTTATGCACTGGTATGGTCCCTAGTGGCTGCTGGCTACTGGCTGGGGCCGCCCTCCCTTGCCCTGGCTGCCTGCTGCTGCCACTGCAGGAGGGGGCCTCCTTCCCTTACCCTGGCCAGCCCTGCCCCCTGGTCAAACTCCCAGATGACCTCCCGGTCTAGGGGACAATTTGCATACTACACTTTTATTATATAGGACTAGAGGCTCAGAGCATGAAATTCGTACACTGGTAGGGTCCCTAGTGGCTGCTGGCTGCCAGCCAGGTACTCCCTCCCTTCCCATTGCCACATGCCTTCTGCCACTGCCACTGGTCACTGCCTGCAGGGCCCAATCGCCCCACTGATCGCCCATCCACCACCCCAGCTGGTCGCCACCTGTGGGGGCCTGATTACCCTGCCAATCGCACTGCTGGCCCCCTGCTGCCGCCGCCCAGTTCCCAGGTGCTGAGGGAGCCTGGTGGCAGCCCTGATCCCACTGCTGTCACTGGTTGCCACCTGCAGGGCCCAATCATCCTGCTGATTGCCCCACCATTGCCCAGCTCCCAGGCACTGAGAGAGCTGGGCAGCGTCCCTGCCTCCTGCCGCTGCCACTGGTTGCCCTGTGATCGGATGGGTGGGGCATCGGGTTCCTGCCTGGCTCCCTCAGCACCTGTGAGCCCGGTGGTGGCGGGGCAGTTGAATCGGCAGGGGGATTGGCCCCCACCTGGCTATCAGTGGCTCACACCCACCTTAGCCTGGCGCTGCCCACTCACCTGCTCCACCATCCCATCCCAGTCCCACTCCCATCAGGGCCCATCAGGGCCTGCAGTGCCTCCACTCCCCTCCCCCCTCCTGCTACCAGTGTTGCATCACCAATGCCTGTCATGTTCTGCACTGCCCCCTGGTGGTCAGTGCACAACATGGCAAGCGGTTGAACTCCTGGCAGAACTCCATATTGAGGGACAATTTGCATATTAGGTTTTTCTTATATAGAATACTTCTTGTAGATTGCATCATTAGCTTCAATATTCTATCTCTCCCTGTTACATGCCCTAAAAAATGTCCCTGAGGAAGTGATCATGACGCTGAAGGTGATGAGGTTGGCAAGCCAAGAAAAGATCCCAGGGAAGAGTGTCCCTGCTGTGGGTGCTAAGGCCCTGAGGCATAACTAGCTGTGCTTGCTGAGCAGGAAAGAAGTGGGTGAGGAGAGAAGGGCAGGGCCTCGTGGCCCTGGGAAAAGGTTGGAGTTTTGTTGTAAGTACAGTGTCTCTGGCCTGAGGCTGGCCAGATCTGGGTATGTGTGGGACACAGGGGCAACAGGGCCTGCCAGGGCACTGCATGTGCATGAAAGCAAAGAGGAATCAGCGATGTCATGCAGGCTTTGACCAGAGTGACCAGGTGGATGGTGGTGCCATTCCTTGAGCCAGGGCAGCCTTGGAATCGGGACTTTCTCTGCTTTGCTTTCTGTGATTTATGGGTCTTGGGAAGTAACACTCCAGTGGCTCAGAACGGTTCCTTAACTTGTAACTGAGGCATCTATGCAGTCTGAGCCCAGCCATTTATATCCTCGAGCTGCGGTCATAGGTCAGGGCTATTGGCCACAAAATGGCCTTTCCATATGAGCCCAGCCCTCTACATCCTCAAACTGTGGTAAAGAGAAGTCCCGCCCGGTTGCATTTGTGTGCTGGCTGTGCTACCAGCTGTCCACCCATCCTTCTCTAGCTTGCCTGGGTCCCAGGCTTGCCCTCTGAAAGTGGGGATGTGAGCTCCCAGAAAGCCACATGGCTCTGACACCCGAGATTCTAGGGCACAGTCTTGTCCCTGGCCTTCTTCTCCACCCAGGTTTCCTCAGACCCAGGTGGACAGATGTGACCTGCATGCTCTCCTCTGTACCAAGAGGGCAAACTCTCTCGCAGACCTGCACCTTCAGGGCCATGATCAGGGGGCAGGGAGGAACCTACAGGGAAGCTTATGCTCAGTGTCAGGCCAAGTCTCCAGGACACTCTTAGGCCTGACCTTCCTAAAAGTGGAGATAGGTTTTAGTTGTTCTCCGTAAATTTTTAGAAAACAAGCTTGTTTTCTGTTTAGAAATGTCCTTTAATTTTTATAAGACAGAAGTCCAGGTGGCACTGAATGGACATTTGAATGTTACAAACACACAGATCAAAACCAAACAAGACTCTACACACAGAGCTCTAATCTCTTAATGTTTTTACAACCTCCTTTCAACTCTAGGAGATACTTTTAGAAATGAAGTGCCCCATAAAGAAACACTTATGTGATGTTCAATAGTTTCTTTAATTCCACTACAGTTCATTTTACTTCCACCATTTATGGAAAATCAGGTTTACTTGGAAATATTTGAGAGTGTTGTGGGCTAGGATTAGGTTCAAGGTTTTACTCTTAACTTTATTTCATGAATTCTACCCTGTATCATTAATATAATTAACAATCTAATAATTCCTATTTTTCTCCATTGTGCTCCAATCAGGGCCTGCCCTCTAGAACGGCTTCTTTCCCTGTGCACCTGCGGTGGGTCCTACTCTATTGTCTAATTAGCTATATACTCTGAACAGTATGACTCCTTCATTGTTGCTGATTGCCGGGAGCCGGTCCATGCTTGTTGTTTCAAGGGACCTGGCATATATGGCATACTGTTCTTGATATGTTTGCTCACCTTCTTGGCACTATGTGTTTTAACCAAGGTCGCCTCTCTGAGAAGGATTGTTTCCCCAAGTAGGGATTTTCCCCTGAAGTTGGGGAGGGAATGAAATCCCTTAACTAAGTGCCAGACGGGTAATTAATCACTTTAACTACGAACAATCATGCTTAAGCTACATAATCTTTACTCCCTGGAATGGAGATAAGAAACGCCCTAACCTTTGGAATAGAGATTGATAGGATTGGAATCAACTGGTATAAATACAGTTGTAACAAGACAACAAGAGACAGAACTTAGAAGACAGAACCTACACACAGAACCTACACACAGAACCTACACACAGAACCTACACACAGAACCGAGAGACAGAAGAACTTCGCTGGAGAGAACATGGCAAAAGATCCTGGACAGAAACTGGAGACAGAACCTAGAGACAGAACCTAGTGTGAGAATCTGGCTGAAGAACCTAGAGACAGAACCTGGCTACAGAACCTGGATAGAACATAGCAAGAGAACCTGACTAGAACCTGGTGACTGAACCTGGCTGGAGAACCTGGAGAACCTGGCTGGAGAACCTAGCAAGAGAACGTGGACACAGAACCTGGCTAGAGATTCTAACCATAACTTCGCTGGAGATCCTGACCAGAACTTGGCTAGAGATCCTGGCTAGGCTGCTGATCAACTGAATGCTGTCTCCGTGTCATTCCTTCTTCGCCGACTCCATCCACACCTTTGGGGACCCCTGGACCTGCTGGGGTTGGACCCCAGCAGCTGATTATGAAAACTAATCACCAAGTGTGTTTTAGGGAAAGGATTTGCACCTGATGGGTGGAATACTTGGGATTAAGTGGAGAAAAAGCCAAAGGAGGTGCAAATTGGATCTCCAGTAGGGTGTTCACAGTCCATAGCCAGTAGCCCAAAGGAGGGGCAGGTGCCTGATGTGCCCAGGGTCCAGCAAAGAATGTTGGACCGGAAAGCAGTTTTCAAGCCAATAGTAATGGAGTCAGCGAATAGTTCAGTTGACACACTTCAAAAACGTTTTTAATTAATTATAAAAATATTACATGATAAAGACCATTGCATAGAACATATGGAAGCACTGGTTTATATATATTTTTTTATACTTCTCTACATTTCCTAAATATTTTTCTAGATATTTTATCAGAGGACAACATAATTAAAAACAATTACAGCAATCCTCCTCAGTGCACCAGAACTCAGACAGTAAACAGTCCTGTGGGACAGGTCCAGCCTTGGACCAGGTCCAGCTTGGCTGTCAGGTTGAGACCCTGGACCTGGTCCTCCTCAGAGGGAAATACTGGTGATCTCTAGAGTGGGAACCACTACACCCACAGGCCACAGTGGCAGCACTTGAAGACATTTCCTGGGGGAAAGGTCATGTCCCATTTACTCAAGAAACATCACCTCAGGGAGGCTGAGGCCTGGACAAGGTCCTCAGATCCCCTGGGTCCACTTTCCAGCTTTCCCTGCACAGCTGCTGGCTATGAGAAAACTTGTTAGTGGCTTCTCCCTCTGCTTCCGGATCCATACAACGGAGCACCAATCAGTCTCCTGAGAGAAGTGACTGAGAGAGTATATAGAAGGCACTCCATGTGCTAAGTGCTCAATAACTGTGAGCTCCACCTGTAAAGGAGTTCCTCAGTCCAAGCCTCTGCTGAGAAAGTACAGACAAGGGAAACCCAACTCCCTGAGGACACTACACCCCGTGTGGTGTGGAGTGAGGCCCATGCTGTGCACTGTGGGAGGAGGAGACGAGGCTGAGAAGTGAGCTGGGGAGAGGAGCTGTGCTGGGTATACCAGATGGCTCTTGTATAAGACACCAGGATCTAAATACAATCACATCCAATGCATGTGCAGAGGGCTCAGTGGGAGAAGTGAGGAGGATGCAGAACGTCCACCTGTCCCAGCACTCTGGGGAAGAGCATTCCCACCTCAGTGCTGCCATCATGGAAGCCGCCTGATGCCTGAGTATTTTCACTAATTTGCCCTTTTATTTTAAAATTAAGCCCTTCCTGCATTCCTGTCCTACATGGTACAAAGCTCAGTTAGACCACCCTCACATTGGCCCCATTTTACAGAAGAGAGAAAAGAGGCTGAGAACAGAGCACTCATTTAGTCAAGGTCACATGCAGGCACCTGCTCCATCTGTGTCATGGGCACTGTGCCACACTGCAGGGCCAGGCCTAGCAGAGGGCATCTTCTGTACATCCAGAGGGAACACGCATTCCTGGGAAAGTTACTGGTGCCCCTAGCAGCGACTCAGGTCCCAGAGCTGCCTCCATCCCCACCCGCACACTCATGGGTTTTACTACTCATCTCTCAAGGGAACCGGAAGCTGAGGAGAGGGTGTGGAAATGCAGCTGTGAGGGCAGACCCAGAGTCCAAACTTGTCCTGGGCAGGGGCAAAGGCCTGCTCCAAGGAGCTGTCCTGGCCCATGGGAGGGGGGAGGAGGGAAACCTCCCTCTCGGCAATGAAAAAAGAGGGGCCACAGTCAGGTTCCTCCTTCCACTTGCCCAAGCCGCCCCTGTCTCCCAGCGTCCCCAGCCAATGGTCAGCAGTGCTTGGAGGGCTTGGTGGGCTGAGTCGAATGCAGTGTGCTGTGGAACATGGTCACACGGCAGGCCCAGGGGTACTTACCGAAGAATTTCTTGTCACTAAACTTGAATCTACAAATAACTTCGTTTTTGTTCCTTGCATTATTAAAGCCTCGTCCAGAAACCTTCAAGTCATAATTTTCTGCAAGGATGACATGGAAAGCCTTCATGTGAGGAGGGCTCAGTGGTGTCCTGCCTCTGCTCTCAGGTAGAGAAAGCCACCCCCAAGCACCCTAATCCCAGGGGAGTCCTAGGAGCAATTCTGACTCTGACCACATCTGTGCACCCCTCGTCCACATCCTCACCTGGTGAAGCAAAGGGTCCACAGTGAGGAGGTGGGGCTGGGCCCTGGGCACTCAGGGGCGCTCAGCCCCTGACCCTGGAGCCCATGAAAGGCTCCAGTTTCATCTTTCCACAGGCATACCTGCCTTGGGTTTCTGACCAGGTTCACTGGGCCCCTGAGGGGTGCAGCACTGCTCACCTGGCCCCTACATACATGATAGGAGTGAAGACATCCCTGCCTCAGGTCTGAGCTGAGTACCCAGGCCTGGGCAACCCAGGGACTTCCTGACACTCCGGGCCCTTTCCTCCTCCCTGTCATTCTGTGCCTGGAACATGGGAGCGCCCAGGGAAGGGTGTGCAGTGACTGCGGCAGGAAGGAGCCAAGGGCCCTGCACAGGGGACTCACGTGGAAGGGGCCATCCTGTCTTAGTGAGCCTACAGAAGTCTGCAGAGGATGCTCTTGCTCTGCCTTCTCCTGGCCCTCCATGAGCCAACCCCGCCCCTAGCCCCTGGGCCTTCCTGCTGACAGGCCAGGGTCACTGCCTCCAGCCTGCTTCTGGCTCAGGTGGCCTCACTCCACAGTCCGTCCATTGGAGGCCCTTCCTCAGAAAGGCCAGCATGGCCCTGGGCCTGGCCTTCAGGTCCCTCCTGCCCTAGGTCTCCCTGCAGCACCCCTTCCATCAAGGCCATGTTGGACTCCTCCGCCTTAAAGAAAATAGGCTGTGGCTAGTGCCGGCCTATGGACATGTTAGCCTTTCAAGAGTTTAAAAAAACAGGGATCGCACTTGGAAAATGAGCACCTCCCCCTAATCATCCAGGTTTCTAACTATTTTGAAAAGCGGGAATACCTGGCATCAGTGGATCTATTTCTGTCTGTGTCCGGGCCATGGCCTCCTCGGATGCCAGCTCCCCCTGGCCCAGACCCTGACTTCTCAAGCAGCCTCCCTTTCCAACCCATCATCCTCTGTTTTGGGCCCATGCCTCTTGATCACTGTACCTGCCCAGCCCGAGGGTCCCTGAGGCAGTTCCCAGGACCTAGGACCCGGCTGAGCCACCTTGAAGACCCAGAGAGCACCTCTGGTTTGAGAGGCACCTGGCAGGCCAGCTGGTGGCCCAGTGCGGAGACATCGGGCGTGGGGCCGATCCAGGGCAGGCTTGTGTCCCTAAGCAATGTGCCTTCTTCCAGGCAAGGTGACCAGCAACACAAGCCTGCTTCTGGACTGATGTGGCTGGCTCCACACTCACAGCTCACACTTCATATGGCCGTGCCCACCACCACGGGGGCTTCTTGTTTGCCTGGTAGAAACCTGCAGGTCCTGTCTCTTACGCAGGCCCTTCCCTTGACCCAACAAGGGCCACCTGAGCAGGTCTTCCCCTCAGTCTCCCAGATGATCATTTGCAATGTATGTTCCAGTTTTATTTATTGCAAAGAAGTATTTCTGGGCAACACAGGACCTACATAGAGAAGGCATTCTGTAGTTCCATACAGAGAAGGCAGGTTCTCCTGAGTGTGGAGAGTTCAGGCTCTAACTGTGGCAGAAAGAGCCAGTGTCGTCACCCTGCCACACACAAAGCCAGAAGGAACCAGAAAGGCGCCATCTGTGGGCAAGCAAGGCACGGAGCTCCTATGTCTGTGCAAAGTGACAGTCCCCACTAACTGAGCATGGACTATGCACCATTCCTCAACTTTCTCCTAAAGCTCTCAAGAACCCCTAAGCTCGGTGTTACTACCCAGGCTGACAGAGAGAGAAGCAGTGCCTAGAGAAGGCGGGTATCTGCTCTGACCCCTGGATGGCACAGGGCCCGGATCAGTCCTCCAGTGCTAGCTCCAGGGCCCAGCAACACCATTTCTGCTGGGGATAGGCCCTCCCTGGTACCCGGAGACGTGCTCTGTGGCCTTCAGCTTCCCAGGGCTGTGAGTGCAAGCCGACCGCCCTGGTGGTCACAGCCTCAGTGAAGGAAGGGCCCCTCGTCCTGCTCCATGTGTGGGACAGGAGGGAGGGTGGCTGCTGAGCAGAGCCATGGGACAGCCAGGAGCATAGCCCGGCTGCACTGCACAGGAGCCATGCCCACTGCCCGCTGCCCGTGGCTCAGATGCCCTCCCTCCCTCCCTTGAGCTTCCTGCTTCCCTCCTGTGCTGCTCCAGGGCACTGGGCCCTGGAGGAGAGCCCCTGTGTCCTCAGGCACTGCACAGCCCAGCGGGTCCCGTTACCTCTGCACGTCTCCCAAAGTGGGTGCCAGGGGGAGGGGCTCAGAGTTTTGAAAGAAGAGACTTGGAGTTAAAGAAATGTTGCTTTCCCCCATAGCTGCTCCTGTTCTCAGCACGCAGAACCCCAATTCCTCCAACAGTAACAACCACAGGAAGAAAAGCCGCATGCAGGACAACGGGGAGACTAATGAGATATTCGGTGCATCCCTGTAATGGAAGATTGTGTAGAAGGTTGGGAAATATCGTGGAGGGCATGAGCATATACATGTAACAGTGACCTGCTCAAGGACGCTGAGGTGGCTCTGCAGGGCACATGGTCAAGGATTTATGCTGCTTTTCTCTGAAGGGAGCAGGGAGGGCTTCAGGGGACCTTGACCATCGTGGCCCGACAGTGGATCCCAGGCTGGCTGCAGGAGAGTCCCTGTGCTGTCCCATGGCTCCTTCCCTGACCTTCAGGTCTCTCCTACCCCACCGCTGCTGGCCGCCGCCTCCACGCAGAGCATCCAGCCTCCAGGGCCAGTCACATATGGAAAAGGAATGATCAGGAGCCACCTGCAGTCTGCCTCCCAGGGTGATGAGCCCTGGGCACCCCCAGCAAACCCACAGGAAAGACCAAACTCCAAACACTGTGCCAAGTGCACCAGGCAGACACAGGCTCACCCATGAGTCAGGGGAGGATGAGTTTTAAAGCAACAAACCCGTCAAGGGAGGAAAAGGCCACAAGATTCCCTGATCCCCCATTTCTGGCACGGGGCCGGAGGGGACTGGGGCCATTGGCCATGCTGTTTTTTCATGGGTTCGGGTTACACTAGTGCTTTTGTATCTGTCATGGATTCAACCATACACTGAGGTTGCTGCATTTCAGAAATGCAACTGTGCCCAAACAGTCGTAATTCAAGTTACGCAGAAGGAAGGCAGGCAGTGGGAGAGGTTAGCCTGATGACTGAATGCACATGGAAATGCAGCAGAAACAAAGAGGAACTGATGAGCAGAAACGGAAATATGGATTGATGAGCGACAAGGAAGTGTGGTCCGATATTAATTTACAATCTGGGATGAGAGAGGGCCCTTCATTGTAAGATTGTTTCCGCTTGTTCTAGGTTTGATAATTTTCATGAAAAAGTTTGGAGGATAAAGAAAAAGTGAACGACACAAACAAAGCCATGGACACAGCCACACAGAAGCCATGGTACATACTGGGTGACAAGTGACTCATGAGAGGGACAAACCCAGGGCTGCAGGGAGCCAGTGGTGCCTTCTTGTCAGAAGAGATATCAGGGGGCCGGCCTATGTTTCAGGCCTCTAAGGGTGGGGGGACTGGACCCAGGAAGCTGAGGCTGGGCTGGCAGGACGCCTTGCCCCATCCCCACCTCCCACCTTGGCAGCAGGAGGGTCCAGGAGCCCAGGGAGGGTGTCGTAGGGTTCAATGGTCCTGCTAAGAGGTGTCTGAGTCCAGAGCCAGGCTGGTATAGGGATGTGGCCTCCAGTGCCCAGGCCCTGAGTGGCGGGTGTGCTGGAGCGCAGACCTGGCAGCAGGGAGGCCCGCAGAGGCCTCTGCTTGCCCCAGAGCAGCAGCGAGGTGAGGAGGCCTTGCTCTCCCTGCTCCAGGACCCCTCACTGACTTATTTGGAGTGAAGTCCTGATGAAAGCGTCTTCCAATTTATTTGTGTTCAGAGTCTTGCCCTGAGTTTTCCCATTAAGTGCTCCTCAGGCTGATGAGGCTCCCTCAGGGGCGGTGCAGAGGGAGGGCTCCTTATCAAGTTCCAGATCCATGTCAGGGAGAGCCTTGCCTTTTCGCCGTGGGGGTGATTGGGCCCGAGTGTAGTGCGGATGGAGCCAGCCGCCTGCCTGGTCCTGGGATGGCAGTGGATGGGAGCACTGTCCTACAGGCTTCCTTCCCGCCGAGGTAACCATGCTTCTCCTCCATCTCGCTGATGCTCCATATCACATTGATTTTAAATCTGGTATCCGAGTTGCATTTCTTGGGGGTCCCCCAGTTAGTCTTGATGCATTCTCCATGATATGTGCAGTTGGATTCCATTTGCTGGCTTTTTTGTTGAGGTTTCTAAAATATTTTTCTCAGTATTTCATTGGAATTTTGGTTTTGAGATTTAAAGGATAACTACACTGGATTTGTACGTCAATCACTCTGCAATATACTTAAAACTCCCGCTGCGGGGTTGAATGACTCACACTGATGACCTTCACTTCCACTAAGCTCTAAGTCCATTATATCTGAGAACAACTGGCAAAAATGTAATTACATACCTGTACCTATGCCATTATCTGCCCCCCTCACACACACACCACAGGGGCAGAAATATGTGTACAGCACACAATCCCACACACCAGGCCATGCACACAGTCCAAGTACCCATAGATCCCACGTCATCCTGACCACACACACCACACAGTCAGACCACTCCATTCAGACACACCACACACCCAGAGACACTACAGTCACCTCCACCACAAACACAGTACTCACTGAGAACACTTCCCCCACACCCCAAACACCAACAAACGCCACATTCACTGCTACCACACACCCCCAACACACTCACCACACCATGCACACATAACCACATACCAACAAGGAAATGACATTCACCTCCATCACATATACCATACACACTCAAAGCAATCCATGCAGACATAGCCACATACAAAGACCCTCATTCATCTATGCCACACATACCACAAACACTCAGGTACACCAACACACCCACAGACACCAAAGTCACCTCCACTACAAACACCACACTCCCTCAGACCACTCCATGAACACACACACATCCACAAGAACACTTCATTTATGTCTACCATACACACCATGCATATCAGACCATTCCTTTCCGCACACTTATACCCCCACAGACACCACATTCACCTACCCCACTCACACGAGTCACTCAAACCACTCCATGCAGACATCCCCACACCCCCACTAAAATTCTACATTCACCTCCATCACACACACCATGCACACTCAGATCATTCCATGAAGATGTAGCCAAATACCCACAGACACCAGTCACCTCCACCACAAAACTATGCATACTACTAGTAAGACCACTCCATGCAGACACACCCACAAACCTATAAAGACCCCCAAATCACCTCAACCACACACACACTCAGACCACTCCATGCAGACACACCCATTAATCCACTAAAATACTACTTTAACCTCCATCATGCACATTGTACACTCTCAGCAGATGTACTCCATGCAGACGTACTCACATCAGACATACTGCAAGCACACTCCATGCAGACGTACCATACACCCAGACACCACAGTCACCTCCACCACACACACAGCTCACATGACTCCATGTAGACACACTCATACACCCACTTAGAAACAACATTCACCTATATCACACATACCATACACTCTAAGACCACTTGATATAGACACATCCACACATCCACTTAGACACAACATTCACCTACACCATGTGCATCACACACACTCGTACCACACCATACAGACACACTCACAAACCCCACTAGGACCCCAAATTCACCTACAATACACATACCATGCACTCTCAGACCACTTTATACAGACACACCCACAACAGCCCTGAAATCACTTCCACCGCACACACCACATGCACTCAGCCCACTCCCACCACACTTATACAACATGCACAGAACACTCACCCCACCACACACACTGATACCACATGCTGACAGCACACCCACCACACGCACAGTACAGACTCACAACACAAACACACACTGCTTGTGTTTACAATAGCAACTTCACATCTTACCGTTTGTACAGAAACTTGAAGGGGTGGCACTTGTAATTTCAACGCAGGAAGTTCTTGAGAGCTGCAATGCAGAGTTGGCAGGGTTAGAAAGAGGTGGAACAGATTATGGTGGGAAGCCACCCCATCACCCTTCTCACACCCAACCCAACTCACTGAATCTGCGATCTTCATTAGATCCTTGAACCCAGTGTCCACTCCAAACACATGATTGTTGCTGTCTGCAATTTGATTCAGCTACAAGCCAGAGGTGACAGCATGAGCCACAGCCAGGAGTTGAGGACACAGCAGGTCCCCCTCCCAGGAGACAGAATCTGGACTCAGGCCAAGTTAGACTCCTAGAGCCAGAGCCAGGTGCCCCCAGCAGCCCAGCCTCAGGGGGGAAAGCGCTCCAACCCCACCTCTGGTGTGGGTTTTATATGTCACTGTTCCCCGTTTCTGCAGTGCCAATCTGTCCTCCAAGCACTTGCCCTGAGGTCAAGGACCAGCCCTGGGCAACCCTTGGAAAGCCCCCTTTGAAACATTCCCCACATGGGCTCAGAGGGTCTCTGGTTACCTGTTCTCGTCTATAGTCATTCACACCCACGCCATAAATGACAGCCCCCAATTTCCGAGCCTTTTCAGCCTGGATAAAGACAGGGATGAGTATAAATCTTGAAATGCGTGGAGCAAAATGCTAGTAACGATGACAGACTGGACTCACTACTTTCTTTGTCTCTTCAAACGCCAAATTTAACAGTGTTCCATCAGTCAGAGCGATAATCGTCACTGGGTTCTTGCTTCCTGAAGAAATACCAGGGAGCAGGCCGGTCATTAACAGCACCCAGAGTGACCAGGGCTATAGCACTTCTCCCCACACCTCCTCCTCTTGGGGAGAGGTCACCCAGACCCAATTATATGACAGCCAGTCCCCTGAAGGACTGTGCTACTGACTCCAGAGGAAGAGGGGCCTTTGCCTGAACCCACATTATAGATGCAGAGACTGAGCCCAGCTCAGGCCTCTTCCTACTGAACTCTCACTGCTACCAGATGTGCAGCCTTTGCCCTGAAAGGCGACTCCAGCTGTTTCAGTGAGCACAGCCTTTCAGATGAGCAAAGGGAGAAACCAGACCCACTGAGTCTGAGGCCCCGGGCCTGCTCCAGACAGAGCCTGTGGACACTCCAGTGGTTCACACTCAAGGTCAGAGGCATGTGGGCCGCAGATCCCACGCCCAGCTCAACGCTGCTCCCAACCAGGTCCACACGTCTTTTCTGACTACAGCTGTGACCCTATTGTCCAAACGAAGATGGCTCTGGCTGAGCACAGCCTTTCCCTCTGTTGGAGACACTGTCACAGGACCAGTGAACCGAAGGGAAGAAGCTGAACGACAGGAGTCAGAGCCAGAACTGTGGCAGAGACAGGAGTGCGGCAGTGAGGGGCCCTCCGGCTCTTTCTTCTGCACACTGAATCCTGTGTGTCCTAGGTCCCTGGGTTTTGTTTTTTGCTTTTTCATGCAGCCCGTGTAGGTCAAGCACCTTATCCTATATACTAAAGAGCTAATATGCAAATGGTCATCATGCCCTCGACCCCTGGTGTCCTCATGCCCTCGCTCCGGGGCCAGGGGACCTGAGTCTGCACCCCCGGCCTTGCCGCTGGGGTGGGGGGACCTGAGGCTATTACCCCCACCCCGGCACTGGGCCGGGGGATCTGAGGCGGTGCCCCCCTCCCAGCGGGGCTTGACGAAGGTGTGGCTGGTCTGGTCTGGGTCTTGCACGATTTTGAGGTGCATAAGGTTAGGCAGGGAATTGACTCTTTGTCCCATGGTGCACCCCAGACTCTGACAGGAGGGAGATTTTTATATACATTTTACTAATTTTCTTTCATCTCTAACACTTCCATTATAGAGAAAGGGCAAATAGCAAAATTAAAATATTTCCTCTAATTAATTCTCTTTTAATGTGCATGAATTTTGTGCACTGGGCCATTAGTCTATAATAATAAAAGTGTAATATGCTAATTAGACCAGATGTCCTTCCAGACTTCCTTCTGGACGAAGCTGAGCTACAAGGGAAGCCTGGGTCCTGGGTGCTAAAGGAAAGCCGGTGCTGGCAGCCAGGAGAAGGAAGGTCTATTCTTGCATAAATTCCATGCATCGGGCCTCTAGTATTTAAAAAGAACCAAGAATGCACCCACAGGATCCCATGCAGCTCTGAGAGATATCACTGGGTGGCTTTTATCCTGGCGCACTGAGGAGCCTGCAGCACACGGAGGGCAAGCGCCTGCTCCAGTGTCAGCGCTGGGAAGTGGCTAAGTGGGTCTGTGTCCGGACCTCAGGGAGGCCCTGCCTACTCTACCCAGACATGACCACATGAAGTCTGCAGGCAGCTTACCTCTAGATTGCTCTTTTTCAATCTGCTCAATTGCCTGCAACAAAATGAAGCAATGCAATGATGGGTGAGATGACCCCAAAATAGTCTAAGAACTTGACAAAGCAGAGTAAATACTCAGAACTCTAGAGTGTGTACCAATTCAAGTCCCTCTTGCATGTCTGTGGCTCCTGTAGGCACTATATTTCGAAGACTGCTAAGACCATCCTGTATTGCTTTTCTGAAAAAAATTTAAAAAGAGGGTAGAGGTGAAATGAGGAATTGACAGGTAAAAACACCCCAAGCTGTCCTGATGCCCTTTAGCATTGGGATGACCTGCCTGGAAGGGAGTGGACACAGGCAAGAGGCCCTGCCATGTCCCTTCTGCCCTGTGACTTTGAAATTGACGGGCCTTGTTCAGGCCTGCTCTGTCGCCCATCTGGTGAGCACTGGGTGGGGCTGGGGGATGATGCTCTGCTGGTTCCAGGGTTATGGCCTGGTTCTCTCTGAGCTCATCCCTGTCTCAGGCACATGGAGGTCAGGGACATCACCAAGGGCCCTGCCTGGACCGTCTGTGGTCAGAGGGGAGCATCCAGGCATGTGCAGTGTCAACCCCACACCTCCAACGTGACTGGCAGTGTGTGAAGCTTCTGAGACGTCCCTCGGGGAACACACTCTCCTCCAACAGGTAAGGCTCAGTTGGAAAAACCCATCCTGCTAAGGCCCTGCCTGTGCCCACCTCCCCTGCCACAGACCCTGAGGTCCACTGGCTCCTCCCAAGCTCTGCCCCTCTGGGTCCGTGTTCCAGGAAGTAGTCAAGATACTTAGTGCGAGTGTGAGGGTTCCTGCCTCAAGTGCTCCTAAGAACAAGAGCACTGCTGGGGAAGAGGCCCTGGGGCTGCCATGCAGGGAAGAGCAGTCATCTGCAGGCTGCCTGGGCAGTACCTGTCCGCACTGTGAGTGCAGGGAGCAGGGCACAGCCTGGGGCATGTGCTGGGGGCTAAGGTTCAGGCTAATCCAAGGGGACAGGGAGGAGCTGCCACAGAAGGCAGAGTGGAGCCTGGACCAGAAGGCTGGTTTCTCAATGCCTTCAGAAGAGCTGCTGCCCTGGGGGCGAGCTGGCACAAACCCAGGGGGGAGGGGAAAGGTCCATGGCAAGCCAGGCCAAGCCAGGCCCTGTCCAGCGCAGCACAAACACCCTCCCCTGCGCTCACCACACTTTGGAAGGTTTGCGTGTTTCCCACAGCAGCACACATATGCTGCCATGCCAGCCAGCCCTTCCCAGCTCTGGCCCAGGACCCTGCTAGCCTGGCCTTGCTCTCCTGAGCTGGTTCTCCCTGGCAATGCCCTGCCAGCCCCCTTCTAAGCTCTGCTCCTGAAGGAGCCCTGGCTCCTGCTGCCTCTAGAAGACCAGTGTCACTTCCCACGCCCAGGATTTCACACTCTTGGCACCACCCCTGGGAGATGGCCCCACCTTCACCTTCCAGAGAGGACCCAGGACATCCTCCAGGTCCCCCTCCCGCCCCCCCCCCCCCCCCCAGCTCCTCCTGGTCTGGCCCTGAGCCACAGCTGTTGAAGGAGGCAGTGGTCTCCCTGTCCCCCAGGGGGTGCTCTTCCACCAGAGGCCCAGGCCCAGCCCCCACTGCCACTCTCCCTGCCCTCTCCAGAGTCCCTGCCAGTGGACTTGCTTTCACCCACCTCAAACCCACCCAGGTCTCTGTCCTAAACACAAGCCACACACCCAGTGAGAACCATGCCTTCCCTCCCCTTGTCGGGAGAGCAGCCAGGCCCTCCTGCTCCAACTTGAGCTGGACATGGGGTGCTATGGCCATGCGCTGGGCCTCACCCGCTCCTGCAGCCTGGCTGTCTCTGTGTCGCCTGCTGCTCCTGATTCTCTCCCAGTGCCTGCACAGCACCGTGTGCCACAAATCCTGGGCTGCAGCCCCTCCTAAGCATCCTTCACTGTCTGTGGCGCCTCACCCACTCTGAATTGGGTTCCACTCTGGTGTGTCCATGGGAATCTCAGCCTCCCAGCTGCTCAGAAGCTCCATAACTTCCCACTGTCAGGCGTGGGCACCATGATGGGGCTGCTGACGGCCCACCTGGGATGCAGGGGTGGCCGCCTTCCTCCAACACCCAGCCCACCTGCTGCTCACAACTCAGGGAATCCGGTCTCAGACACACCACAGGACCCAGCTCCCCTCCACTGAAGCCTGTCCCTTCAATCAGAAATCACTTCCTTTCTGGTTCTGTCTCTGTCCTGGCCCCAAGCCCACTCGCCCAGGCAGAGAGTGAGAGAGCACAGCAGGTGCCAGACACGGGCCATATGCATAAAGGACCACACCTCTGCGGTACCAGATCCCAGGACTGCTCACAGCCAGCCTGTGCTAAGAAAACGGGAGGGAGGGACTCAGGGCAGAGATGGTCTAAAACAGTGGTTCTCAGCGTTCCTAATGCCACGACCCTTTAATACAGTTCCTCATGTTGTGGTGACCCCCAATTTCATTGTTACAAATTGAACATAAATAAAGCATAGTGATTAATCACAAAAACAATATGTAATTATATATGTGTTTTCCGATGGTCTTAGGAAATCCCTCTGAAAGGGTCGTTCAACCCCCAAAGGGGTCACGACCCACAGGTTGAGAACGGCTGGTCTAGAGGGTCAGGGGTGGTCAGGGCCAGTACAGCCAGGTGCAGAGGGGGTGGGGGCTGGGGCTGGGGTCAGGGTGGGCAGGGATGGAGGGGGAGCTCAGCCAGCCCAACCTGCACACCAGTGTGCTCCCCCTTCTGTCTCAGGGAACCCCTCATTCACTGGCTCTCCCATCAGCCTGGCCCACCGGGCCTGCCTAAGGGATGAAGCAGCACTTACCTGTCTGAGGTGAGCATCATGTCGATTTGGCCCTGTGTGGAATAGGTGATGAAGGATATCCGTTGTTTTGGGCTGGGGACGAAGCACTCCTCGTGAGATGACACATACATAGGCTCAGAATGATCCTAATGAGCAGCGGGGGGGGGGGGGGGGGGCATGACACCTATGCTGCCCCCCACCCCAACTCTTCCATTTGGGCCCATTTTCCAAACCCCAGTGTTTCCCATGAGTTAAGTGAAGAATTCTGAGATCATGCTCCTTCCTGGAAGAAAATCCCAGGATGGCTTCCTGCTCCAGCCCTGTACTCCATCAGCTTGTAGTCTCTCACACTCACACAGGACTGCATGCAGGCACACCCCACACATGCCGATGCGTGCCGCACACACAGGGAGATAGACACCTGTGCATCCGGTGCGAACATTCTCTTCTACTGTCAATTTCTTTTGGATCTTCACTACTCTTCCCATCTTGCCTGTCATCCCCACCTCATTTTAAATTGTTCTTGCTCTTCGCAAGAATACACCCCTCACTTTTCTCTCCCTGGCCACTGTCTTATTGATCTGCTTCCCTCCATTATGCCTTGGCTAAATGGCAACCAAAAATTCCTAGCTCTGCTTGCTACTGCTCCTGGCTCTTGTTCCACTTTACCTGCAATCATCAGGATTTTCTTGTAGCAACTAACCTTGATTGCTTCACACCATTGCTCAAGATTCTTCCATAGCTCCTATTGTCCACAGCCGGAAGTGCCAACCCCTGGGGCTGGCGTTATGAACCTCTATGGCCTTAGTCCCACTGTGTCAGTCTAGCCTCCTTCCCTTCCCTCCTCAGTGTTAACCTCACTCTTCAGTCAAACAGACCACTCCCTCCACAGGCAGTCTCCAGTGGGTCCTGCGGCCCTGTCTTTCTCCATTTTTTTAAGCTCTAGTTCACATTTCTGCATCCTCTCTTAAGCCATCCTGGATTTTTTTTCTAGGAATTTTTGTTTTTTCCTTCAAGTTGCCTTATAAGTCCTATGCCCTTTTCTGTATGCCCTCAGCACCATTTACCCAGGTGTTCAGCTACTGTTTTACTGGTTTGCCTTTTTCCTAATCTATGAGGTCCTCAGTGGCTGCCTTGTCCCTTGCTCTATGGTCTGACTTCCAACCTGGAACCAAGCAAAGTCTCCAAGACCTGGTGGAACTAGACTGGCCTGTCCTTTCCTGCTTCAGAGCCCTGCTCTTGGCTCTGTGCCCCTGCCCTGGGGGACCCCTGAGCCCACTGAGTCTAAATGGCTATGTGCTCTGCCCAGCAAGGGAAACACCCTGCAGTATGAAGATCCATACTTTTCAAGCTTCTTCACCAACTCCTCCACCAGGTTGTAAATGTGGATCCAGTTGTTGCCCACACTGCCCGACCTGAAAATGAAGACTTGTGTCAGAAGGAGTAGGTGCATCCATCCTGATGGCTTATTTGTCTTTTCTACCTCCCAGCATTCCCTGTATGAAGTTCCTCCCAACTTCTTATAGTTGAGGCTGCTGATAGGGCAGAAATAGAATGTTGGGGAAACAGCTGGAATTGTAACAAATATGAATCATGCTCTGTTAACCGTGATTGTTTTGTTTTGATTAGAGAAGGCACATTCTAACCTGGCTGGTGGTCATATCTGGGAGCTCACCTGGAAATGCAGCCCTTCCTTCCCATTTGGAGCTGCCTATTATCAGGGAAAGATGAACAACTTCTTTGCAGAAACCAGAGCCAGAAACCAGAATCGCCAGCCCTTTGAAGATCCTGCCTTTGCATATCATTCGCCACTGGAAGACCCCAACTCTTACTTATCACTAAGCCCTTTGAAGATACCCAGCTCTTTTGCATATCTGTAAACTTCCCATTTGCCCTTTTGCCTACTTCTCCATGAAATCTTTGTCCTTCTACCCAATATAGGCAGCTGGCACATGGTGGGGTGCAGAGCAGATTTTTGTGGATGACCTGCTGCTCTCCCATACTTCCAGCAGTATTGGAAAAAAAAATGCTCATATATGATTCAACCCTGTCTCTGCTTAATTGGCTCAGATAATGACAAGCAGCATGAACCCATTGATTGTCCAGTTACATATTCTGGCGAACACGAAGGGATGTAAGCGAGGGACTACTCTGGGATGAATACTGGGCATTCTGCTTACTGTCTGGAGTGGGGGTTCCTGGCGCTGAGCCCTGGACTCTTACTTGTAGCGCTGCCAGGAATTTCCCTGGTTTGAATCTCAGCCATAGCCTCAGCAATTTGCATCATCTCACCTGAGACCTAAGTTGAATAAAGCGTTTTTGTAGGAGGAATCAAGTGTGTTAGTGTGGCATGAGAAGCAGTGGCTGCTTCCCGTCTGGGGTTCCTTGAGAGGAAGCATGCACTATGTATGGCACGGGAGACATTGTACTGCCTCTCGTCTGGGCTTAAGGCATGCATTTACTGGGTGAGTCTGATCAGCTCTGGGTGGCAAGAGACCTCCAGCGGTCCTTGGCCTGGTCTCTGAGCCCTTAGTCTGAGCCCCTATGGCGTGAGAGACATTGCTCTGCTTCAGTGTTTATTTGTTTGTTTGTTTGTTTTTACTCAGGGCATTCTGTGGTGTTTGTGGTTGGACAGACAAGAAGCATGGTGTGAAGCTCTTGTCAGTAGGTGTGTGCGCCTGTAAATTCTATATAATAAAAGCCTCATATGCGAATTGGCTGAATGGTGGAACAACTGGTGGAATGAATGGTTGCTATGATGCACACTGACTACCAAGGGGCAGATGCTCAATGCAGGAGCTTCCCCCAGCCTGCAAGCCCTAGGCCAGCCAAGGTGGGTGCCAGCGGGGACCCCAATCACCCTGCCGGTCTCCTCACAGATCAGTCCTGATTGCCAGCCAGGCCTAGGGACCCTACCCATGTAAACATTTCATGCAGCAGGAGTCTAGTATCCTATATAATAAAGATGTAATATGCAAATGCTCATTACGCTGTGAAGTGTAATGACCAACTGCGTAACAACCAGGTCATGGACCAGCAGAAGGGTGGGGCAGTGAGCTACAGGAAGGGGCAGGGCAGCAAGCCATGAGAGGGGAGGAGGGAGCTACAGGAGGGCGAGGCAGTGGGCAGAGAGCTACGTTGGGGGGGGCGGGGAACAGCAGCAAGCTACTTGTGAGCTACTGACACACGGATTCGTGCACAAGGCTTCTAAGTTGTATATAAGAGTGTCTCCGTTGGTTGTTGCTTTGTGTGTCTTTGTTGTTTGGTTTAATTTGTTTAAGGATGGGGTTGCAGGAACTTCCCAGAGCTGCTGAACATTCTTAATTTTGGGGACCCTTCCTGCTCTCCCTGTCAGGGCATCAGCCACCAGATGTTGTTAGTGAGTAAGAGTTCTTGTCTGTCTGTCTGTAATGTGACTTTGGTTACTGATGTACTTTACCTTCTTTCTATCTTGTGGGCACTTAGTTTGCTCTTTGCCCTTTTATGAACATAGGGAATCTGCCGGAAGCCAGTCCATCCTTGCTGCTTGACACAGTTGCTGCAGGATAGAAACATCTGCACAGCATATGTTTCAAGGGACCTGGCGTATATAGCATACTGTTCTTAATATGTTTGCTCCCCTTAGCGCTATGTGTTTTAACCACAGTCACTTCTCCGAGAAAGGTTGTTTCCCCAGGTAGGGATTTTTCCCTGAAGTTAGGGAGGGGATGAAACTCCTTAACTAAGTGCCAGGCAGGTAGTTAATCACTTTAACTACAAACAATCATGCTTAAGCTACATAATCTTTAATCCCTGGAATGGAGATAAGAAATGCCCTAACCTTTGTAATAGAAATTGACAGGATTAAAATCAACTGGTATAAATATGGATGTAACAAGACAATAAACAGCAGAACCTCTCTGGAGATCTAGACCAGAACTTGGCTGGAGATCCTGGCTAGGCTGCTGATCAACTGAACACTGTCTCCATGTCCTTCCTTCTTCACCGACTCCGTCTACGCCTTTGGGAACCCCTGGACCTGCTGGGGTTGGACCCCGGCAGGAATCCTCTGTGTCTGCTATGTGGGCTTTGCTTCTCAGTACCAAAGGTCATTTGCTCTGCTTGGTTAGTGTGAGATAGGATTCTAAGGCTAATGTCCCAGTCCATACTTTTGAAAAAAGTATATTTTTATTGATTTCAGAGAAGAAGGGGGGGAGAGAGAGAGAGAGAGAGAGAGAAAGAGAGAGAGAGAAACATCAATGACCAGAGAGAAACATTGATCCGTGGCCTCCACCCCCTACTGGGAATCGAGCCCACAACCTGGGCATGGGCCCTTGAGCAGAATCAAACCTGGGACCCTTCAGTCTGCAGGCCCAGTCCATTCTTTTGAGAGTATTCATTTATTTACTGTAGGGGTTTTTGTTTGTTTGCTTGTTCCTGTTCTTAAGATCTCTTCTGATATGCAAGATTACATGTTGTTACAGTCTACTCAGAAAGAAAAATGGGAAGTAAAACCTTCTAAACTTCCAAGTCTTTTTCCTGGGAGGACCAGTTCTGCAGAAGTGCTCTCCAGCTGCCTGCAGAAATAGCAGTGGGGGAGGGGGCACATTCATTTTGTAAAGAAGAATTAGCCATGACTTATCCCTGTTACAATATTTGCCAAGAAAATGCCTTGGGTAATAATAATTCATTTTAAAATCTCAACGTCATTAAGACATAATAAATAGATATAACTAAAATGAAGGGTTTATGATAAAGCTTTTCAGTGATAATTTTATGCCTAAATGTATTTTTCCAAAGTCGTTGGTAACTTAAAACTTTGGAGTTTGCTGGGTTAAATAGTAAAAATTATTAAATACCTAGGTATTTTGAAACAACAGGATACTGAAGTATTAATTAATCTGAGTTTGCCTACTTTTGGATTTTTTTTTTTTTTTTTTTTACAAAGAATCTAGAGGATAAATTTGAATCTGTTAATGAATATGTCTTGTATTTTATTTGAAGTATATCTCTTAAATTGTGAATGTATTGCTAATCTGAGAAATGTTAAGTACTTAGTTGTCACCTAAAAATGAAGGTTTCTAAGAGTTACAAATTCTAACTAATTGGAAAGAAATTGTATGATATGGAGACACATTTTTGAAGAGAAAAGTAAAGTAAGTGGTTCTAAAGGTAAATGAATAATAAGATTTATGAAAATTATAGAAGGACTATGAAGAGAAATCTTAAAAGAAAATTATAGGTAATCTGAATAATCAACTTAATTAGATAAATGAATCTAAAATAAGCTAATACAGAATTTGTGTAGTCCTTTTCCAGTCTGTTAAAAGGAAAAAAGTTTTTTCTGTATTTGCCTAGGAAGGAAAAGTTCTATAAATTATTGAAATGATTACATATTGCGTTATTTTAATTAGATACTTAGTTATTTAAGACATGATCTTAAATGTGGGAACTTAAGTTTTGCTAGCCTGTGTGTGTGTTTAATACCCTTTTGTCACTTTGAATGAATAAATAGTCTAATATTGTTTAATAATGATATACAATCTTTTGGTAAAATCAGTTCGACAATCCTCCCAGGGTTTGAATTTTAAGAACTTTTTTTACATAGAATTGGCTTTTGGCCATTCCAATAGGCTCTGGAATGCCTCAAGGATCTGTTTTCTCTCCTTACGAAGAAAAATTTTCTGCTTAAGGTACATAGGAAGCTTTAACAAATAAAGAAATAATAACTCCAATTGTTATCCTAGAATACTGTGTTTTGCAGAAAGGACAAGATTCTATTATAATCAAATCCATAACTGTGTCATTTTAAATTTCTTCTTGACATTTAGAGATAGTCACTGTTTTGTTATAATGCATTTGGAAAAATGTTACATCTTCTGAGGGAGCCATGGAAAGGACTCTGACATTTTCAGATCATCCCCTTCAAACTGGATGGAAATTATTAGAACTCTATAAATTATCTGGATTTATAGAAATACTGGCAAGAAAAATCAGGGGAAAATTATTAATGGACTGAATAAACTGAAAGTAATTATATAGTTTTTGTATTAAGTATTGCTGATTCTTAAAATTTTTGTTTTTCAGATATCAGGAAGCATTTTTAAAGCAATTTGGTAAATTATATATTTTTTTACCCAATTACTTCAGAATTTGGCAATTCTTAATGAGTGAGTCATGGCAATATATTTCGTTGCATGAATTCAATAGGACCAGTTTCCAACCAGTTTTGTTAACCAAGACTTTGACTGGAGTGTCATGTCTGAGAGTGACATCCTGAACTCTGGATGTCACCAGGAAGCTTTAAGGAAAGAGGCCGATGTGAGCACCTTGGAGAAAAGCCTGGTATCTTGCTTGGTCACGTGGCTCATGGCAGTGTCTCCAGGTAAGGAACGAAGGCTGCTTTCCTGAGAGATGGCAAGGAAGAAACCTCAAGACATCATTAGGGACCTCAGCTTGAGGAATTCACCCAAGTCTGCAGGTATTGCAGGAAAGCCTGATGGCAGCTAGATGGCTTGGTGTCTTTGCCCTGTGGGGCGAATTAAAGCTCAATCATGAGATTCCAGCAAAGCATATATTTTCAAAAGTCTATGTGATCAACTGTTATTCTTCTTGTGTTTATGCAAACAATCAGGCCAAATAGTAACTAGACTTAATACACTAAATAAATAGGTCTTAATTTGGCTTTCTAATAAAAATGAGGGGGATTTTAGGGGGAAAATGTGTTTCAATAGGGAATTATTAGAACTGAAATGTTTCTTTCCTTCCACTAGACCATTTGTCATAATTCTTGCTGTTTTGTTGCCCAATAATACTAAATCATTCATTTATTTATTTATTTATTTATTTATTTATTTATTTATTCTTATCCGAAGACATTTTCCCATTGATTTTTAGGGAGAGCGGAAGAGAGAAGGAAAGAAAGACAGAGAGAAACATCAATGTGAGAGAAACTCATTGATTAGTTCCTCCTGCACAAGCCCAGACCAGGGGCCCAGGCTGGGGAGGAGCCTGCAACCAAAGTATGAGTGCTTGAGTGGAACTGAATCTGGGACCCTTTCTTTGTTCTGCAGACTGATGCTCTATCCACTGAGCCAAATCGGCTCGGGCCTCGGCCTACTCTTTAATTTGATTTTTTGGTGTTGATTTGTATGAATACTTTATAAATGTTGGATATTAACCCCTTATCATATGTATCATTGGAAACATATTCTCCCAATGGGTAGGTTGTCTTTTTTGTTGTTGATTTCTTTTGCTATGCAAAACCCTTTTTGTTTGATATAGTCCCATTTATTTTTTCTTTTGTTTCCCTTGCCCAAGGAGATATATCAGAAAAGAATATTGCTAAGAAAATGTCAGAGATTTTACTGCCTGTGTTATTTCCCTCTAGGAGTTTTATGGTTTTGAGATTTACTTTTAAGTCTTTCATCGGTTTTGAGTTTATTTTTGTAAATGGTGTAAGAAAGGGGTCTAATTATGTTTTGCATGTATCTGTCCAATTTTCCCAACACCAATTAATGAATAGACATTCTTACTCCATTGAATGTTCTTTTCCTCTTTTGTTATATATTAATTGACCATAAAAGCATCATTTTATTTCTGGGCTCTCTATTCTGTTCCATTGATCTATGTGTCTATTTTTATTCTGTCATGCTGTCATTTTCAAATAAATTGTTTTCTATCTCAACTACTGTTGACATACAATATTATATTAGTTTCAGGTGTACAACATAATGACTAGACATTTATGTAACTTACAAAGTGATCATTCAGATCAGTGCAGTACTCATCTGACACCATACATAGTTATTATAATATTATAGACTTTATTCCCTACGCCATACTTTAAATCCCCATCACCTATTTTGTAATTGACAATTTGTAAATCTTAATCCTTTCCCCTTGCTTAACTATTTCCCCAACCCCCTTCCCAACTGGCAACCATCAATTTTTTCTCTATGTCTATGAGTTAGTGACATGCTATTAAAAAAAAATCTTTATTGTTGAAAGTGTTACATAAATCCCATTACCACCTCCCCACCAATGACTCCTTCTAGCCTGCACCCAGCCCCTACCCCAGGCCTTCACCACACTGGTGTCTAAGTCCATGGGTTCATTAGACTCCACATGTGAGTGAAACCATGTGGTACTTGTCTTTCTCTGAGTGACTTATTTCATTTAGCGTGATACTCTCCTGGTCCCTCCATGCTGTCTCAAAGGGAAAGAGATCCTTCTTTTGAACTACTGCATAGTATCCCATGGTGTAAATGTACAACAGGCTTTTATCCACTCATCTGCTGATGGGCACTTGGGCTGTTTCCAGTCTTAGCTATTGTAAATTGTGCTGTTATAAACATAGGGGTGCATATATTCTTTCTGATTGGTGTTTCAGGATTCTTCGGATATATTGCTAGAAGTGGGATGACTGGGTCAAATGGCAGTTTTCTTTTCTCCACATTCTCGCCAGTACTTGTCATTTGTTGATTTGTTGATTGTAGCCATTCTGACAGTTGTGAGATGATACTTCATTGTCATTTTAATTTGCATCTCTCTGATGATCAGTGACTATACATTTTTCATATCCTCTTGGTCATCTGTATGTCCACTTTGGAGACATGTCTACTTAGGTCCTTTTCCCATTTTTTAATTGTATTGTTTGTCTTCCTGTGTTAAAGTTGTATGAGTTCCTTATACATGTTTGAAATTAACTCCTTACCAGATACATAACGGGCAAATATGTTCTCCCATGTAGTGGGCTTCCTTTTCATTTTGTTGAGGATTTCTTTTGCAGTGAAGGAGCTTTATTTTGATGTAGTCCCATCTGTTTGTTTTGTCTTTTGTTTCCCTTGTCCTAGGAGATGTGTCAGCAAACATATTGCTATTTGAGATGTCTGAGATTTGGCTGTTTAAGGTTTCTTCTAGGATTTTTATGACTTTAGGACTTACATTTAAGTCTTTTATGCATTTTGAGTTTATTCTTGTGTATGGTGTAAGTTGGTGGTCTGGTTTCATTTTTTTTGCATGTATCTGTCCAATTTTTCCAACAACATTTACTGAAGAGACTGTCTTTACTCCATTGTACGTTCTTGCCTCCTGTGAGAAATATTAATTGATCATAGGCTTGGGTTAATTTCTGCGTTCTCTGTTATGTTCCATTTGTGTATATGCCTATTTTTGTGCCATTTCCCATTGTTTTGATTACAATGGCTTTGTAGTATAACTTGATACCTGTTATTGTGATCCCTCCAACTTTGTTCTTCTTTTTCAAGATTTATTGTGGCTATTGAGGGTCTCTTTTGTTCCATATACATTTTGGAGTATTTGTTCTAGATCTGTGAAATATGCCATTGGTATTTTAATAGGGATTGCATTGAATCTATAGGTTGCTTTGGGTAGTATGGACATTTCAATGATGTTAATTCTACCAATCCATGAACACTTAATATTCTTCTACTTTTTTATATCTTCCTCTATCTCACTTTTCAATGTTCCATAGTTCTCTGAGTACAAGTCTTTAAGTCCAGAGGGTTAATTTTATTCCTAAGTTTCTTAATATTTGTGTTGCAATGGTAAATGTGAATATTTTAGGTTCTCTTTTGAGAATTCATTATTGATATATAAAAATACCATCAATTTCTGGATTTTAATTTTGTATTCTGTTATATTGCCAAATTTATTTAGTAAATATAGTAGTTTTTTGGTGTTATCTTTAGTGTTGTCTGTGTGCAATATCATGTGATGTGTGAATAAAGACAGTTTTACTTTTTTCTTTTCAATTTGGATGCCTTTTCTGTTTTCTTCTTTTCTGATTGCTGTGGCTTAGACTTCCAGTACTATGTTGAATAAGAGTGATGAAAGGACATCCTTGTGTTGTTCATATTCTTATGGGAAATGGTTTTATTTTTTCCCCATTGAGTATCATGTTGGCTGTAGGTTTGTCATATATGGCCTTTATTATGTTGAGGTGTGATCCCTCTACTCCCCCTGCTCTGAGAGTTTTTATCAAAAATGGGTGTTGGATTTTGTCAAATGCTTTTTCTGCATCAATTGATATGATCATGTGAATTTTGTCTTTCAATTTGTTTATGTGATGTATCACATTTATTGATTTGCAAATATTGTACCAGCCTTGCATCCCTAGAACAAATCCCACTTGGTCATAGTGTATGATCTTTTTCATATATTGCTAGGTCCAATTTGCTAACATTTTGTTGAGGATTTCAGCACCTATGTTCAGCAAGGATATTGGCCTGTAATTATTTTTCTTATAGTGTTTTTATCTGGTTTTGGAGTTAAGATAATGCTGGCCTCATAAAAAAAGCTTGGAGTTTTCCTTTTTCTTAGATTTTTTTTGGAATAGTTTGAAGTCTTTAGGTGTTAGTTCTTGGAATGTTTGGTAAAACTGCCCCTTGAAACCATCCAGACCAGGGTTTTAGTTTGCTGTTTTTTTTAATTATAATTATTACTACTTAAATGTCATCAGTTGTTATTGGCCTATTCAGGTTTTCTGATTCTTTCTGATTGAGTTTTAGAAGATTGTATTTTTCTAGGAATTTTTCCATTTTGTTGTTGTCTAGCTTGTTGGCATATAGCTGTTCTTAGTATTTGCTTATAAATCCTTTGTATTTCTGTGATGTTAGTTGTTGGAACTAACTCTTTCATTTCTGATTTTATTTATTTGGGTCCTCTCTCTTTGTTTCTTGCTGAATACGGCTGAAGGTTCTTATTCATATTTAAATATATTGAAATATATTTTTGTTGATTTCAGAGAGGAAGGGAGAGAGAGAGAGAAATAGCAACATCAATGATGAGAGAGAATCATTGATTGACTGCCTCTTGCACGCTCCCTACTGGGGATTAAGCAGCTACCTGGGCATGTGCTCTTGACCAACATCAAACCCAGGACCCCTCTATCTACTGCGCCATACCAGCTAGGGCATTGTTGTTTATCTTTACAAACTACTAGGTCTTGGTTTCATTGATTTTGTGTGTGTGTGTGTGTGTGTGTGTGTGTGTGTGTGTGTGTTTATTGGTGAAGCTTTTTATCTGACCTTCAATTCTAAATGATAGCTTTGCTGGGTAGAGTAATCTTGGTTCTTGGTTCTTGCCATTCATAGCTTTGAATATTTCTTGCCTGCAAAGTTTCGGTTGAGAAATCAGCTGACAGTTGTATGGGCACTCCTATGTAGGTAACTAACTGCATTTCTCATGCTGCTTTTAAGACTCTCTCTTTGCCTTTAACCATTGGTATTTTAATTATGATGTGTTTTGGTGTAGGTCTCTTTGAGTTCCTCTTATTTTGGACTCTCTGTGCTTCCTTGTAAGTTTATTTCTTTCATCAGGTAGGTAAAGTTTTCTGTCATTATTTCTTCAAGCAGATTTTTAATATCTTGATCTTTCTTTTAAACTTCTTGCACCACCATAATGCAGATGTTGATAGCCTTGAAGTTGTCCAAGAGGTTCCTTATACTCTCTTCATATTTTTAGATTCCTTTTTCTTTTTGCTCTTCTGATTGGGTGATTTTTGCTTCCTTGTATTCCAAATCATTGATTTGATTCTCAGAATCCTCTACTCTACTGTCAGATACCTATAAGTTATTGTTTACTTCAATTAGTGTATTTTAAATTCATGACTGGTTATCTTCCACGTCTCTGACATTCTCAATAATATCCTTGAAGGTCAGACTAAGTCCCTTGAAGCTCTCTTAAAGATCCTTGAGTAACCTTAAAACTGAAGTTTTGAACTCTGTATCTATTAGTTTGCTTGCCTCCATTTCTTTAATTTGTGACATGTTTCTTTTTCTCTGCATTTTGGCTACTTCCCTGTGTCTGTTTCTATGGTAGAACTGTTATGTCACCTAGCGTTGGTAGATTGGCCTTTTGTATTAGGTGTCCTATAGGGCCCAGTGGCTCAATCTCCCCAGTCACCTGAGCTCGGCACTCTCACTACATCCCTGTGTGGGCTGTGTGCACAATGTTGTAGTTGAGCCTTGATTGCTGCTGGCATCACTTGGAGGAACTGACCTCCAGGCAATTGGCTGTGAGGACCAGCTGTGTCTACAATGGATGAGGGGCTGTGCAGGAGACACACCTATGGAGAAAGAGTTGTTTCAGTGGGCCTTTGGTGCTCATTGAGTCTGACCCTTGAGTGTGTCACTTGTGGAAGTGTATAGTTGTAATCTGTTATTGTCTGAAGCTGTCCACCTGGTGCACTGGCTCTGTAGCCTCCCGAGAGGTGCAAAGTCAGCCACTGTCTGGGGCCATGCAGCAGGAGCTACAGAGTGATCTGCAGATGCCTGCTACTTGTATTGGACTAGGAAGTGCCCAGAAAGGCTCACTGTGACACAAGGCATGCTACTGTTAGTACCTGGTCTTGGGCCGTTTGTTGATAGTTTTGTGGCACGCTGATTCCAGCTATTGCTTGCTTAAGAGATTTTAGCAAAGTCTGAATCCTGAGCCAGGACAGGCCATATGTATGGAAAAGCCTCTGCAAACAGCTTGTGTGGGCCTTCAAATTGGATGGTGTAGGGCAGGGGTCCTCAAACTTTTTAAACAGGGGGCCAGTTCACTGTCCTCAGACCATTGCAGGACCAGACTATAGTTAAAAAACGAAAATATGAACAAATTCCTATGCATACTGCACATATTTTATTTTGAAGTAAAAAAACAAAACGGGAACAAATACCATATTTGTATTTGCATGTGGCCTGCGGGCCGTAGTTTGAGGACCCCTGGTGTAGGGTCTCAGGGAATCACCAGGAAAGCAGTGTGGGTCTTGCTGATGGAAACTCAGATATGATTGCCAGTTAGCTCTGAGATGTGGAGTGGGGTCGGGAGTTGTCAACATAGAAACAATGACCCCTGCTAGCACACCATAAGATAGCCACCCCTGAGTTCCTATCCCGATGCCGGACAGTCCAGTTCCTCCCTGTATGTCCCTGAATTCTTCCAAAGCTGCCACTCAATGCTGGAGCTCAGAGGAAGCCAGACTACGTAAGTTTGTGTGTGGGTCCTTTAAGAGGAATACCTGGGATTTAAGCACCCTCTATGTCATTCAGCCACAATCCCTGTGGGTTTTTATAGCCTGAAGTTATGGGGACTTCTCTTCCCAGCTCTGGGACCCTGGTTTGGTGGGCACAGTGTGGGGATGGGACTCCATGTTTCTCAAGGGAGGCCTTGGAGATATCCTTCTCTGTTAAAAAATGACACATGTGGATGTCAGACAAGCCCATTCTTCACCTTCACCCCTCCTACCAGTCTCAATGATCCTTGTTCTTTACTTCTCTAGTTGTAGGAATCCCATTCAGCCAGATTTCAGATGGTTCTCAATGGTGGCTGTTCTGTATTTTAGTTGTAATTTTGATGTGGTTGTGGTAGGAGGGAAGGACAGGCATTTACCTATGCTGCCATCTTGGTTCTGATCTTTATTATTTTCTAACATGTGGTCTACTTTTGAGAATGACCCATGTGCACTTGAGAAGAATGTATATTCTGCAGCTTTGGGGTGAAATGTTCTGTAAATGTTAATTAAATCCATATGATCTAGTGTGTCATTTAGAGTCACTGTTTTCTTGTTGATTTTGTGTTTGGAAGATCTATCTATCTAGTGAAGTCAGTGGGATGTTAAAGTCACCTATTATGACTGTTTTGTTGATTCCTTCCACAAAGTCTTCCAGAAGTTTTCATTTTTTTTTTTATATATAGTAGGTGCTACTATATTGGGTACACATATGTTTACCAGGGTTATATGCTGTTATTGGATCAATCCCTTCAGTATTATGTAGTGAGCTTTACTGTCTCTTGTGAGGGCCTTCATTTTGAAGTCTATTTTTTCAGATATGAGTATTGCTAATCCTGATATTTTTCATTTCCTCTTGCATGGAAAATTTTTTCCATCCCTTCACTCTCATCCTATGAGAGTTGTTTGTTCTGAGGTGGGTCTCTTGTAGACTGCAAACATTTGGGTCATGTTGTTGTATGCATTCATCTGCCATATATATTTTTATTGGAGCATTTAATCTATTTATATTTAAGATTGTTACTGATCAGTACTTATTTATTTCCATTTTAATTCTGTATGCCCATGTTTCTCTCTCTGTTTCTTATTACAGCAATCCCTTTGGTATTTCTTGCAGTTCTGGTTTGGTGGTGATTAACTCCTTTAGCCTTTTGTTTTGTCTGGGATGCTCTTTATTTCACCATCTATTTTGAATGCTATGATAGCCTTGCTGGATATAGTAATCTTGGTTTCAGATGCTTGCTTTTCATTACCTTGAGTACTTCATGCCATTCCCTTCTGGCCTGTAGAGTTTCTGATGAAAAAATACCTGACAGCCTTATGGGAGCACCTTAGTATTTAACAAATTGCTTTACTCTTGCAGCCTTCAAGAGCCTCTCCTTTTCTTTAATTTTTGGTATTTTAAGTATGATGTGTCTGGGCATGGGCCTGTTTGGGTTCTTCTTGATTGGGACTCTTTGTGCCAGTGAACTTGTGTGACTTTTTCCTTGACCAGGTTAGGAAAGTTTTCTGCCATTATTTCCAAGAGGTCCTTTAATCTTTGCTCCCTTAATCTGTCTCCTGTTTTATTTTTTTTTTATTTTTGATTTTCTAATTGAGTAATTTTTTCTACCTTGTCTTCTAATTCACTGATCTGATCCTCAGTTTCCAATATGTTATTGATGCTCTGTTATTCTTCATTTTCAATTGGTAATTTTTCATAGTTTCTGTATCCTTTCTCATGTTGTTGAGCATACTTGTAATCATTATTCTGAACTGTATATCTGATAAATTTCTTATTTCCATTTCATTTAGCTCTTCTGGAGAATTATTTGTTCTTTCAACTGGGGCCTGTTTTTCTGCCTCCCCATTTTGACTGCCTGTTTGGGATTGTGTTTATGTATAAGTTATAACTGCTACTATTCTTATTTTCTGGTGCAGGAGAATGCTAAACACTTAGTGACTTTCCCTGAGTACTGTTTGGAGCTATCAGCAATCCACAGCTTATGGCTCCCTCTGCTGGCGCTGGGTGCCTTTGGAAAAGACCAAAATGTGCACCAAGGAGGTATTTTCCTAGCCCCAGGTCTAGAAGAAGATCAGAAAAAGACTCAAAGCCTCCAGAGATCCTCCTCTACCTCCAGTCTGATTGTTATTCTCAGTTTCAATGATTCTCAGGAAATAGAACACAGCAAGCCATAGCATCCACAAGGTGGGGAGGGAAATTTTCCAACAGGGTGCGGCAAATGCTTCCCTCCCAGGCAAAAGTTGCCTGGATGGTAAAGATCTGCCTGAGAAAGATTTCATCTGCAGTATGAGGGAATGACTCAGGTTAAGAAGCCAGGACAGCTACCTTTTGAGGTCTAACCTCAGAGCCCCAAAGATGGGTTCTCCTGACACAGCTCTAGTCCACTCTGCCCTCCCACTGCTGGAGCCCAAGGTAAGGAGCTGCACATGAAATTTCATGTGTGGGCCCTTTAAAAGGGTGCCTACATTTCCAGCGGTGGACAACAGATGTTATGTGGGCACCTCCCACAGTTCTGGTGCTCTGAGATAGGGAGCCCCTCTTGGGGTTTAGACCCCAGAGTTCCCAATGGGAACGCACCACATCTGAGATATCCCTCCAGTATTTCAGCTGTTGTCTGTGGGAGCCTGGACAGCCCTCTTCTGCCTCCACACTTTCTAACAGTCTCTATGCGGTTCCCACTTTCCATCCTTGGTTATCAGTTCTCTTCAGTGAGTTTTCAGTTGATTACTCAGGCTGGTTTTTCTGTATTTTAGCTGTAACTGTAGTTTGGTCATGGGAGAGTGTCAGTGTAGCTTCCCCTTACTCTGCCACCATTTTGGAACTCTATGTCTACTACAAGAGCCATGCTGTTTTTGTTTGTTTGTTTTTGTTTAAAGTATTTTATGACTCCTTTTTCCCCAATTGACACCACCCTCCCACTGCCACTCCACCCCTCAGTACAAGCCCCCACCGCCCAAGTGTCTGTGCCCATTGGTTATGCTAATACGCATGCATACAGGTCCTTTGGTTGACCTCTAAACTGCCCCCACCCCACCTTCTCTCTGACGGTTTGTTCAGTGTTACCTTGTCTCTGGATCTATTTTTGTCCATCACTTTATGTTGTTCATTATCTACCACATATGAGTGAGATCATGTGATATTTATCTTTCTCTGACTGGCTTATTTTGCTTAGCATAATGCTCTCTAGTTCCATCCATGCTGTTGCAAATGCTAAAAGTTCCTTCTTTTTTATAGCAGCACTAGACACCCGGTGCACAAAATTTGTGAGTGATGGGGTTCCTTCCGCCCAGCCAGCCCCTCTCACAGTCCAGGAGCCCTCAGTGGATGTCTACTGATGGCCACAGTCTGGCAGCAGAGGCTCAGAGCAGGCGTCCTGTGTGTGTGTGTGTGTGTGTGTGTGTGTGTGTGTGTGTGTGTATTCTGGGGACCTTCCCCTAGCCACACCATGGAGGCTTAGAGCAGGTGCCCCTCCGTGTTGATCTCTCAGGCTCCTGGCCTCCACTCTGTTTTGTACTCTCCCTTGAGCTGTGGCCAGGGTGGAGTGCTGCCTGTAGGCAGCGCTTTCCTGCTCATGGATCTCTGTATCACCACGGAGACCCGGGGGCAGGCCCTCCTGGGTGCTGCCTGCGGCTGCACTTTCCTGCTCTGGGATCACCACAGGGACCCAGGAGCAGGCCCACCTGGGGGCTGCCTGCAGACCGCACTTTCCTGCTCTGGGATCACCATGGTGACCCAAGAGCAGGCCTTGCTGGGTGCTGCCTATAGGCTGCACTTTCCTGCTCACCGATTGCTGGATCGCCATGGCGACCCAGGACTGGGAGGCACTTTCCTGCTCTCCAATGGCCATGGGGTCCCGGCTGGGGGCAGAGCTTAGGCAGTGTGGGACTTAGGTGGCAAACGGGGGTCCTGGCTGGGGGCGGGGCTTAGGCAGCGGCTATTTTGCCTCCTGAGCCCCACCTCCCAGGGCTTCACACCGGGTCGATGGCTGCTCGCGCTGTCCCGCTCTGCCTGCATTATGCAAATTAGCCGCCATTTTTGTGGGCGGCTAATTGGCATATCACACTGATTAGCGAATGGGAGGCATAGCAAAGGTATGGTCAATTACCATCTTTGTCTATTATTAGATAGGATAGTATTCCTTTGTGTAGAAGCACCACAGTTCTTAATCCACTCATCTGCTGATGGGCACTTAGGCTGTACAGAAATTTTAGCTATTGTAAATTGTGCTGCTATGAACACAGGGATGCATATACCCTTTCTGACTGGTGTTTCTGGTTTCTTAGTATATATTCCTAGAAGTGGGATCACTGGGTCAAATGGGAGTTCCTTTTTCAACTTTTTGAGGAAACTTCATACCACAGTGGCTGCACCAGTCTGCATTCCCACCAGCAGTGCACAAGGGTTCCTTTTTCTCCACATCCTCGCCAGCACTTGTCATTTGTTGATTTGTTGATGATAGCCATTCTGACAGGTGTGAGATGGTACCTTGTTGTTGTTTTGATTTGCATCTCTCAGATGATTAGTGACTTTGAGAATGTTTTCATAATAGTATGTCTCTCAGCCTTCTGTATGTCCTCTTTCAAAAGTGTCTATTTCAGTCCTTTGCCCATTTTTTGATTGGATTGTTTATCTTCCTTTTGTGAAGTTGTATGAGTTCCCTGTAAGTTTTGAAGATTAAACCCTTATCTGAGATAGCATTAGCAAATATATTCTCCCATGAAATGGGTTTTCTTATTGTTTTGTTGATGGTTTCTTTTGCTGTACAGAAGCTTTTTATTTTGTAGTCCCATTTGTTTATTTTCTCCTTAGTTTCCATTGCCTTAGGAGCTGTATTGGTAAAGACATTGCTACAACATACATCTGAAATTTTGCTGCCTATGGACTCTTCTATGATTTTTATGGTTTTCTGTCTTATATTGAAATCTTTTAACCATTTTGAGTTTATTTTTCTGTATGGTGTAAGTTGTGTGCTATGCTGTTTTGATTACTATAGCCTTGTTGTATAGTTTGATATACTACAAGGTAGCATGATACCTCCAACTTTGTTCTTTCTCAAGATTGCTGTGGTTATTTGGGATCTTTTGTGGTTCCCCATAAATTTTGGATTATTTGTTCTAGTTCTCAAAAAATGCTATTAGTATTTTGATAAGAATTGCACTGAGTCTACAGATTGTTTTGGGTAGTATGGACATTTCAATGATGTTAATCGTCCTATTCATGAGCATGGTTTATGCTTACATTTATTTGTATCTTCAGTACCTTAGAGTTTTCCAAGTACAGGTATTTTACCTCCTTGGTTAAATTTATTTGTAGGTATTTTTTAAATACAATTGTTAATGGGATTTTTAAAAAGTTTCTCTTTCTGATAGTTCATTATCCTATGTAATGAAAGGCTAACATGCAAATCGATCAAACAGTGGAACAACCGGTCACTATGACACGCATTGACCCCCAGGGGGCAGGCGCGCAATGCAGGAGCTGCCCCCTGATGGTCAGTGCACTCCCACAGGTAGAGCGCCACTCAGCCAGAAGCTGGGCTCACAGCTGGCGAGGGCAGCGGTGGGGTAGGAACCTCTCCCGCCTCTGTGGCAGCGCTAAGGGTGTCCAACTCACGGCCTAAGGGAGCAAGCCTAAGCCATCAGTCGGACATCCCCCAAGGGCTCCCAGACCATGAGAGGTACAGACTGGGCTGAGGGACACCCCCCAAGTGCACAAATTTCATGCACCTGGCCTCAAGTTGGTGTATAAAAATGCAATCAATTTCTGAATATTTTGTATCATGTTACTTTATTGAATTCATTGATGACTTCTAATAATTATTTTTGTAAATCATGTAATATTATGCCATCTGCAAGTAATGAGTTTTAGTTCTTCCTTTCCAATTTTATATAACTTTCCGTTCTTTTTTTGTGTGTGAAAGTGGACACCTTTATTTTGTTCCCTGGTCTTAAGGGAAATGCTTTTGTTTTTCCTGTTGAGAATGATGTTTGCTGTGGGTTTGTGATATATGGCTTTTACTACATTTAGGTATGGTCCTTCTATTCTCACTTTGCTGAGTTTTTATCATAAATGAATGTTGGATGGTGTCAAATTCTTTTTCTGCATATTTTGATATGATCATATAATTTTTATCCTTCATTTTTTAAAATGTGATGCATCACATTAATTGATTTGCCAGTATTGAATCTAGTTTGCATGCCAGGAGTAAAACCCACTTAATGTATGATCTTTTTAATGTACTGGTGAATTTGGTTTGCTAGTAATTTGTTGAGGATTTGCAATTTATATTCATCAGGGATAGTTTTCTTTAATTTTCTTTATGTGTAGTGTCTTTTCTGTTTTGGAATCAGGATAATGCTGGCCTCATAAAATGAACTTTCCTCTTCTTGAATTTTTTGGAATAGTTTGATAATAATAGTTGTAGTTCTTGAAATGTTTGGTAAAAATTTACCTATGACACCATCTGGTTCAGGGCTTTTGCTTGTTTGGAATTTTTTTGATTACTGCTTTAATTTCAATGGTTATAATCAGTCTGTTCATATTTTCTGTTTCTTCTTGACTTAGTGTTGGAAGAGTGTATGTTTCTAGGAATTCATTTAATTTTTGCAGATTGTAAAGTTTGTTGACATAGTTGTTTGTAATATTTTCTTATTATTCTTTGTATTTTCGTGGTGTCAATTGTTACTTCTTCTCTTTCACTTCTGACTTCATTTAGTTGAATTCCGAGTCTTTTCTTCTTCATAAGTTTGGTTAAAAGTTTATCAATCCTGCTTATTTTTTCAAAGAACTGGCTCTTGGTTTTATTGATATGTAATATATATATATATATATATATATATATATATATATATATATATATATATATTTTAACTCTATTTCACTTACCTCCACTCTGATCTTTATTTTTTTCCCTTCTAATCACTTTGATCTTTGTTTGTTGTTCCTTTTCTAGTTCCTTTAGATGTAAGTGTAGATGGTTTATTTGAGATTTTTCTTGTTTCATGAGGAAGGCCTGTAATGCTATGAATTTCCGTTTTTGGATTGCTTTTCTCTGTCCCATAGATATTTGTGTTGTTGTATCTTCAATTTAATTTGCATCAAGGTATCTTTTGATTTGTTTCTTGATCTCATTGTTAACCCATTTATTGTTTGGTAACATTTTATTTAACCTCCACATCTGTGCGCTTTTCAGTGTGTTTTTCTTTCTTTCTTTCTTTCTTTCTTTCTTTCTTTCTTTCTTTCTTTCTTTCTTTCTTTCTTTCTTTCTTTCTTTCTTTCTTGCAATTGATGGATCATGGTTGAAAAAACATGATCCATCAAAAAAAAAAAAAAAGAATATCCTTTTCTTTTTTTACATATGTCTTCTTTTCATTTTCCCCCTTGACCTTCACCCGGCCTCCTCTATTTCTTTCAGTATATTCTTTATTTTAGAGTAGACCTGCCAGTGTCTGTGTCCATTGGTTATGCTTAGATGCATGCATACAAGACCTTTGGTTGATCTCTTACCCGCTGAAGAAGATTCTTGATATATGTTTTTAATCTTCTTAAATTTCTTGGAAATTATTTTGTGGTCTAACATGTTTTCTATCTTGGAAAATGTTCCACGTGCACTTGAAAACAATGTATATACTGCTGCTTTCATGTAAAATACTCTTAAAATATCAATTAAAACTTAGCTGGTTTGGCTCAGTGGATAGAGCGTCGGCCTGCAGACTGGAGGGTCTTGGGTTTGATTCTAGTCAAAGGTACATTCTAGGGTTGTGGGCTCGATCCCCAGTGAGGGGCGTGCAGGAGGCAGCCGATCAATGATTCTCATCATTGGTGTTTCTATCTCTCCCTCTCCCTTCCTCTCCCAAATCAATAAAAAATATATATTTAAAAATATATCAATCAACTCTATCTGGTCCAATGTGTTATTTAAGACTGTTCTTTTCTTGTTGATTGTCTGGAATATTTATCCATTGATGTCAGTGGTGTCTTAAAGTCCCCTATTATGACAGTATTATTGTTGATTTCTCACTTTATGTTCATCAATATATGCTTTATATATCTAGGTGCTCTTATATCGGGTGCATAAGTGTTTACAATGGTTATATCCTGTTGTGGGATTGATCCCTTTATGACATGTCTGTCTTTGTCTCTTATTATCCCTTTGTTTTGAAGTCCATTTTGTCTGATATAAATATTGCTAATCCAGCATTTTTTCCATTCTCATTTATATAAAATATTATTTTCCTTTTCTTACTTTCAAACTGTGTGTGTGTGTTTTGATCTGAAGCAGGTATCTTGTACACATAATACACCTGGGTCTTGTTTTCTTATCCATCCACTTACATATGTCTTTTGACTGGAGTTCTTAATTCATTTACATTTAAATTATTGATAGGTGCATAGTTATTGCCATTTTATGGTTCATATTTATGGGTTTTTTTCTTATGCTACTTCTTAAAGAAGTCCTTTAACATTTCTTTTATGCTAGTTTGATGGTGATAAACTCTGTCAGCTTCTCTTTGTCTGAGAAGCTCTTTATCCTTCAATTCTAAATGATAGCCTTGCTAGGTAGAGTAGTCTTGGCTGTAGGTCCTTGTTTTTCACCACTTTGACTATTTCATTCCAATCCCTGCTGGCCTTCAATGTTTCTGTTGAGGAATAATGTGAAAGTCTTATGGAAGCTTCCTTGTAGATAATTGTCTTTCTCTTGCCGTATTTGAGATTCTCTCCATCTTTATCATTTGGCATTTTATTTATTTATTTAAAAATATTTTAATTGATTCCAGAGAGAGCAACGGAGAGGGAGAGAGAATAGAAACATCAATGATGAGAGAGAATCATTGATTGGCTGCCTCCAGCTGGGATCGATCCCTGACTGTGAATTGAACTGTGACCTCCTAGTTAATGGGTTGACACTCAACCACTGAGTCCCACCAGCAAGGCTCATTTGCCATTTTAAATATGGTGTGTCTTGTTATGGGCCTCTTTGTGCTCATTTTGTTTGGGACTCTACATTTCCTGGACACCTGGGTGTTGATGGTGGTGGAGGTTAGAGAATTTTTCAGTCATTATTTCTTCAAATAGGTTCTTAATCCCTTGCTCTCTTTCTTCTTTTACTGGTACCCCTATCATGCAAGTGTTGTTGTGTCTTGATGTTTTCTTAGATGTCCCTTAAATTATCCTCTTAAAAATATTTTTTCCTTTTTTTGATCTCATTGGGTGTTTTCTCCTACCTTATATTCCAAATTGCTGACTGCCCTTGACTTCTGCTTCATCTGCTGTTCATTTCTTTCAGTATATTCTTTATTTTAGATATTATATTCCTCATTTCTGACTTTTAAGTGGATTCTTTGTCCTTTTTTAATGCAATCTCTTTGCATAGTTCTCACAGAGTTTATCCAATCTCCCCCTAAGTTTCTTGAGCATCCTTCTAATCATTTTTTTTTAACTCTGTATCTGGTGGATTGATTGCCTTCATTTCATTTAGCTCTTTGTCTGGGAAATTCTTCTATTCTTTCATTTTGGGTTTGTATCTTAGCTTTCTCTTTTTGGCTGCCATTTCGTAGAGGGGTCTTACATGGTAGGTGTCCTATGGTGCTCACGTGCATAATCTCCCTGTTTACCTGTGCTGTGTGCTTCAGGAACATACATTGTGTGGATAATGTGAGCCTCCTGTTGTAGTTTGAGTTTTGATTGCTGTTGGCCCACCTGTGGATGCAGTTGACCCTCTGCATGGCTCACTGTGAGGATTGACTCTAACCACATGTATGAGCTGCTGTGTAGGGGCTGACCCCACAAGCAGGATTCCTCCAGCATGATCTGGTGCCTGCCAAGCCCCTCTTTTGAGTATGCCACTTTGGAAGCTAATTGGATCATGCTTGGATGTGGTCTGAAGCCACTCCCCATGTGTGTTGGTTTTGGGGCCTTTTGGGAGGGACTCCAGTGCTAGTCAATGTCAGACTCTCCCCGTGACTGACCCTGGACTACCTGTGAGGAGCTAAAAAGCCATCTACAGTTGAAAGCTGCCTTTTCTTGCCTGAGTACACGTGAGAGGGGCCATGCTCTGTACCAACATCAGCTGCCACTAGTACCGGGCTAGGCATGTCAGCAAAAGATCTCAGGCACCCTAAGGCACCCACAGCCTCTACTTTCTGGCTATCTGTTAAGCTCAGCCACTGAAAGAGCCCTTACAGCAGTTAGCAAGTTTCTCAGTGAGTCACCATGTAGGGGTGGGTAGTGTTCACCAATGTAATATAGATTCAAACTCGGCACCAGTGCTGGGTCCAAGACCACTGGGTACACCAAGTCTCAGGGAACTCTAAGGCCAGTCACCACCTGCCTGGGGCTTCTGGAACTTTTTGGTAGGGCAGGGCCTTAGAGAGTTGTCAGGGTGGAGCCAATAGAGTTTATTGGGCTAAAACAGATTAAGATTTGGCCATGCGGAGGGAGGAACCTTCGCGGGAATGGTGGTTCCTGTGGGGCCTTTGGGAAGACATTAACTGCCCTAAGGCCTCACCACTAAACCCCTCCCTTTGTGTCTCTGGCACCCCTGAGCTTGCCAGAATTTCTCAAGAGTTTTTAATGAAAGAGTGCAACATGGCCCAGCTGATGTGGCTCAGTTCTAGAGCATCAACTAATGAACCAAGAGGTCACTGGTTTGCTTCCCACTCAGGGCACATGCCCAGGTTGTGGGCTCATCCCCAGTGGGGGGTGAGCAGGAGGCCGATGTTTAATATTTCTCTCTCATATTGATGTTTCTATCTCTACTCGTCTCTCTCTAAAAATCAATACAAAAGTTTTTTGTTTTGTTTAAGAAGGACTGCAACACGGGCCCTGTCTGGCCACCACCAGTAGTTCCTACATCCAGTGGGAGTGTGGTGGGGGGTGGGAGGGAGTTCCTCAGTGAATCAGCAGGGAATGGCTAATGTAGCTCCTAGGTGGTGCCATGAAGGGGAACTGGTGGTAATGGGGGTGGTGTGTGCTATACAGGAATGTTGGTGCTTGTTGGGAGCTTGGTTAAATGGCATTTGCCCTAAAGCCACACAACTCATCCTCTCCCTGTGCGGGGCTAGTATAGCTCCCAGGTAATGCCATGTGGGGGAAGTGTTTCACACAGAAAAGATGGTGGCAGAGGCTGGTGTGGGAGAGGGGCTCAACACAGGGATATTCAGCCTTTCCCCCAAAGCATCACAATTCAATCTTTTTGTGCATGATTCCGGATTCCTACAAGCCATTGTTCCTCCACTGGATGCCAGTGTGAATGCCTGGAAGATACTGTGTGCTGGGCCTTTAAGAGAGAGGCTATGTTTCCAGCAGTCTCCTGTCTCACCCAGGCAAATCAAACCCTGCTGATTTCCCAGCCAGATATTCTGTGGGATCCTCTTCTTGACTCTTGTGCTCCAGGCTGGGGAGCATGGCATGGGGTTCAGCCACCTCCACCTTTGAGGAGGACCTCTGCAGTTGCGATATCTCTCTGAATTCTCAACCTCTGCACATGAGTGTGGGGCCAGCCTTTTTCCCATCTTCACCGTTCCTCAGTCTCCATGTGGCTTCTTCTGTTAACCCTTGGTTATAAGAATTTTGTTCAGCTAGTCTTCACTTCTGGGCTGATTGTTCTATAATTTAGTTGTAATTTTGATGTGGTCCTAGGAGAAAATGAGTGTAGTTTCGCCTACTCTGCCATCTTGGATCTGCCTCCGATATCAGCATTATTTCCATTTTAGAGATGAGAAAACAGGCTCTCACAGATCATGAAATTTGCAACAATTTCTATTGCTTGTGTCTACCTGAACTGAGATCTAGCCTCAAAACACATGGTCTACTTATTTCAGTAAGCAGATGGGGGTGGCACTGTTACATCAGATAATTGCTGCATAGGGAACTCTACTCTCACTACCCACCATTAATAGAGATTTTTTTCATGGAAGCTCCTAAGCTAAAATTCAAGTCAGTTATTTCTCTAAATGATGATGACACTTTCCACTTTCCTTCTCACCACTTTCTCTATTGTTTTCCTTGAGTGACAAATGTCTTCCAAAGACGATTTACAGTAAGCAAGAGTCCTAAACCCACCCACCTACTCTGGGAAAGTTTCCTGTTTGTGATGATTTTGGAGGAAAGTTTAAATTCTAGAACACAGAAGGACACGTGTTCTAATACTACAGAGTCCTGCTGGTTCTTAGGCTGTATGGAAGCAGTCACGTGTGAGAGCTTCTGCCACATAGAGCTTTAATCATGTTTAAGGGTTCATTCTTAAATGAGAACGGAGGATTGCCAGACATTTGAAGACACCATTATATTAGAACTTGAGGCCAAAACATCCTAGTGATATCACTATGCTTTAGGAATGGGAATGACTGAGGTAAAATTATGTAGGAGAGCTGAGCTATAGGAAACTAAGTTTTCTCCCCCTATGAGGAGTCAATAAAAAATGTGCAACCTCAAACAGCAAGAAACAGCATTCTGTACAAACATGGGATCAGCATCATGGTCATAATGACAGGAGAAAAATGTAGAGGATTTTGAAATGGCTGCTTCTGGGGGAATAGAATTAGAACTGGTGAGTATTGGGGCAGGAACCTCAAAGTTTTTCTTCTGAACTTCGTAATGCTGTTTTATTTTAAATTATGTTGAAGAATTTCCTTGGAAATGTAAAAATGAAATTACACCCTAAAACTTGTAGCATAGAGAGAAGTCAACAAAATAGCAGACTCAGAAGCACAAAGCCATGTTTTCCCAACAGAAACATTGAACAAATAAACTGAGGCTGAATGTGAAAATGGCATGCCACCATGGAACACCATTCTACAAAGATAGGCAGAAACAGGAGGCAAAGGAAACAATGTAAACACAAAACAACCAGAAAGCTATCAGTAAGATGACAGTATCAAGTCCTCACATATCAATAATAACTCTAAATATAAATAGATTAAATCCACCAATCAAAATGCACAGATGGAGTAGATCAGTGGTTCTCAACCTTCTGGCCCTTTAAATACAGTTCCTTCTGTTGTGATCCAACCATAAAATTATTTTTATTGCTACTTCATAACTGTAATGTTGCTACTGTTATGAATTATAATGTAAATATCTGATATGCAGGATGGTCTTAGGGTCATTCGACTGCCAAAGGGGTCGCGACCCACAGGTTGAGAACCACTGGAGAACAAACAAAAACCAATTATATGGCACCTACAAGAGACCCATTCAACTTTAAAAACACATGTAGTTCAAAGGAAAAGGATGGAAGAAGACATTCCATGCAACAGAAAACCAAAAAGTAATGTATAGCCATAGTTGTATCAGACAAAACAAAATTTAAGTAAAAATGGTAACCAGTCCAAGAAGGTCTTTACATAATCATAAAGGCATCAATACATCAGGAAGATTTAACAATTATAAATATATATTTACCCAACAACTAAGCACTTAAATATATTGAGCAACTACAGATCCAAAGGAAGAAGAGATACAATAATAGTAAGTGATTTCCATACCCCATTTTCAGGTATGGTTTTGTCATTCAGATAAAACATCAAGAAGAAAACCTTGGAAATGAACCATACTATGGTTGAATAGGCATAATAAACAATAGATTTATTGGAACATCCCATTTAACTGCAGCAGATTGAACATTCTATACGAGTTCTCAGAGATTACTCTCTAGGATTGAGCATATGGTAGGGCACAAAGTAAGTCTTAGCAAGTTTAAGAAGATTGAAATTATACCAGCCATCTTTTCCAAATATGGTTTGAAAGTAGAAATCAATAAGAGGAAAGTTGAAAAATCTACATATATGTGGAAATTAAACAAATTGTTGAACATAATGTGTCAAGGAAGATTAAATACAAAATACAAACATCTTGAAATTAGTAAAAATGGAAACAAAGCATTAAAACCTATAAAATCCTGCATAAGGAGTTATAAGGGAGCCCTGGTCCAGTGGCTCAGTTGGTTGGACAGGGGAAGGTGGTTTTGTGAAAGCTGGGGAGTAAAATAGGGAGAGGTGACCAACCCTGGGGCAGTCTGTCCCTCCAACCCTGAGCAGCCATTTTTCTCCTGAAGACCAGGCTCCTCCTAGTAGCTAAGCCACACCCAGCCTTGAGCTCAACAGGGAAATGATGTTTCTAAATATCCCCAGGGAGCCCTCAGGGACTGGGTGGAGGGGCCATTTGGTCCCGGAAACTAATACAGCAACACCGCCACCTAGAGCCCATGTCAGAAATAGACATTTGTGTAAATACAACTGAAAGCAGGCAGGAAAACAAAGCGGGCAGATTGGTCCTGTTGGCCTGAAACCAAGGTGTGGAGTCTGACACAGAGGAACGGTGGATGGCTGGAAGCTTCAACATGGTGCTGACTACCTAACAGGAAACTGAGACGTGGCAGACAGAACAGTAGAGAGGGGTCTTAAACCAGCCCCCATGGGATATTAAAATTCAGCTGAAGCAAACAACACTTCACTACTTCACTTTTTAATTATTTTGTCTTTTACTTAAGAAATTAAAACTATTTTTTCTTTTTTCTTTATTTTTATTTCTTCTTATTTCTTCTTCTTATTATTATTTTACCTTTTATTTCTTTTGGAATAATGTTCTACATTCTAATTTTATTATTTTATAATTATATTACTTTATCTCATTATTTTCTTTTTTGCCAACCTTTTCTTTCTCACTTCTTCCTTTTTCATCTTGTTTCTCTTCTCATGTTCCTGATTTAGTTTTTCTCCCTCCTTTTTACTCCTTGTTAAAGACTGATCTTCTTTATCTGCTTTATTGATGCATTACTATTATAGTAGTCTCTGTTGTCTTACTCATGTATCTAATTTCCTCTCCCCTGCTCCAAGTCCGTGCACCCTTCTCTTTTCATTTTCTGTGCTAGCCAATTTTTTCTTGTTGTTGTTGCTTGTTTGATTATTTTTATTTTATGCTTTTGTTTTCTCCCCTCCTTGCTTGCTCTCTTCTTCTACTAATAGCTTAATTAGTTTCATTCACCAAACTCAGGCCTATCTGTGCTCTACTCTATTCTCCATTTCCAAAAATAGATAAATATATAGATAGGTAGATTAAAGAAAGGGGAATTTTTTTTCTTATTTTTTAATATATATGATTTTAATTTTTTAAATTATTTTTTAAAAATTATTTATTTTATTTAGTATTTTGATTTTTCCTTTTTCTCTTATACACTCATCCTCTTATAAATCCTCTAACTGAATTGTGGCCATTCCCCCATTCACTCAATTCCTTCACCTTACCTTCTGGAAATAAACTCTGTCTTTTCAGATTCAGCCTCCCCCATCCCCCCGCCCCCACATACATTTTTTGGAGTGTGTGTTATTTGCATGTTTTGGTTTATTTGTTGGTTTTGAGAAGTTTTCTCCCCATATATGTATATTTTTTCCCTTTCTTTTTTCTACTTTTTCTTTTCTCTCTTATTTTCTTTCCTTTACTCATAATCATTTTTGTGCTCTTTACTCTCCTATAATACTCTTTTCTCTGGTGGTCACTTTTATTTGGGGTTATCGGTATCATGAATACATCCATGCTTTGTCCCCTCTGTGTCATGTCTTGTCGAGTTGTATTTTGTGTCTTTTGGTCAATGTGGTAAACAGTGAGCCACATAACCAGACACCCTGAGAGGAGCAAAAATGGGGAGACAAAGAAACAGCCCCCATATGAAAGAAAAGGAGGAATCACCAGAAAAGGAAGTAAAGGAAATGGAGGCAAACAATTTGTCAGAGAAAGAATTCAGAGCAATGGTCATAAGGATGCTGAAAAAGATGGAAGACAAATTTAACAACGTGTAAGAATCAAGAGGAAATGAAGAAGAACTAAGAAGAAATGAAGAATGACATGACTTCAAGAAAGAACACAATAGAAAGCATCAAGAGTAGACTAGAAGAAGCTGAGGACAAAATGTCTCACTGCATCAGCGAGACAAGGTAGAAAAAGAAGTCAAGATAGAAAAAAACACCCAAGAAGAGCAGCAACTGGAAAAAAAACACCTTAAAAAGCAGGAGGAGAGCCTAAGGGAGCTTTGGGACAACCTGAAATAAAACAACATCTACATAATAGGGGTGCCAGAAGGAGAGGAAACTGAGGAAGGAATAGAAAACCTGTTTGAAGAAATAATGACAGAAAACTTGCCTGATATTGAGAAGAAAAAAAAAAAAATCACACAAGCCCAAGAAGTTCACAGAGTCCCAAACAAGATGAACCCCAAAAGACCAACACCAAGACACATCACAACTAAATTCGCAAACACCAGTGACAAAGTAAGAATCTTAAAGTCTGCCAGAGAGAGACAGAAAGTTACAAGTAAGGGATCTCCCAATAGACTATCAGCTGATTACTCAACAGAAGCACATCAGGCCAGAAGGGAATGGAATGAAATATGCAAAGTGATGCAAAGAAAGGGACTGAATCCAAGAATAGTTTACCCAGCAAGGCTATTATTTAAAATTGAAAGTGAAATCAGGAGCTTCACAGACAAAAAAGGACTAAGGGAGTTTACTACCACCAAGCCAGCAATGTAAGAAATGCTAAAGAGACTGCTGTAGAAAGAAAAAGGAAGGGAAGAAGGAACACAGGCATAAAGAATACACTTGGTGACAAAGAAGTACCTATCAATAATTACCTTAAATGCAAATTGATTAAATGCTTCAATCAAAAGAAATAAGGTAGTTGAATGAATAAGAAAATATGACCCATATATCTTCTGTCTACAGGAAACCAACCTCAGAACAAAGGACACATACAGACTGATAGTGAAGGGATGGAAAATTTTTTTCAGGCAAATGGAAATGAAACAAAGAAAAGAAAAAGAAAAAGACTGGGTAGCAATACTTATATTGGACAAATTAGACCTCAAAGTGAAGGCCATAATAAGAGATAAGGAAGGCTACTTCTTAATAATGAAAGGAGCATTAAACAAGAGGATATAACTCTGATAAAGATATATGCACCCAATACAGCAGCACCTAAATACATAAAAATACTTCAGGAAGATGTCAAGGAGAGATCAATAGCAATACAGTCACAGCAGGGGACTTTAATACCCTGTTATCACTATTGGACAAATCCCCTAAACAAAAAATCAGAAAAGAAACATTAATCCTAAATGATGCACTAGATCAGACATTTAAATTAATTGACATTTTCAGAACATTTCACCCCAAAGCTACAGAATATACATTCTTCTCAAGTGCACATGGGTCATTTTCAAAGATAGACCATAAATTGGGAAACAGGAAAAGTTTCTCCAAATTCAAGGAGATAGAAATCATATCAAGCATCTCAGATCACAATGGCATAAAATTAGAAATCAACTATAATAAAAACAATGAAAAAAATCTAACACCCGGAGACTAAATTGAATGCTATTAAACAATGACTGGGTTACCAGAGAGATCAAAGAAGAAATAAAAAGCATCCTGGCAACAAACGACAGTGAAAACACAACAATCCAAAAATCCGTGGGACACAGTGAAAGCAGTCTTGACAGGAAGTTCATAGCTCTACAGGCCTGCCTCAAAAAACAAGAAAAAATGGTGATAAATTATCTAACCTTATAACTCAAAGAATTAGAAAGGGAGCAACAAGAAAATCCCAGAGTAAGCAGAGGGAAGGAAATAATAAATATCAGAGTGGAAATAAATGACATAGAGACCAAAAAAAAAAAAAAATACAAAACGTAAATAAAACCAAGAGCTGGTTCTTTGAAAGGATAAACAAGATTGATGAACCTCTAGTCAGGCTCACCAAGAAACAAAGAGAGAGGACCCAAATAAAAAAAATCAGAAATGAAAGGGTGAAGTAACAACCGACCCCACAAAAATACAAAGTATTTTGAAAAAATACTATGAACAACTCTATTCCAACAAACTGGACAACCTAGATGAAATGGACATATTCTTAGAAATATACAAGCTCCCAACACTAAATCAAGAAGAATAAAAAAAAACAACTGCATAGGCCAAAAACTTCCGAGGAAATTGAAGCAGTAATCAAAAATCTTCCAGCATACAAAAAGCCTTGGTCCAGACAGCTTCACAGGGGAGTTTGACCAAACATCAAAGAAGAACTAAAACCAATCCTTCTCAGACTATTCCAAAAAATTCAAGAGGAAGGAACACTTCCAAGCTCTTTCTGTGAAGCCCGCATTACCTTAATTCCAAAACCAGATAAAGACACCACAAAGAAAGAGAACTACAGGCCAATATCATTGATAAACATAGATGCTAAAATCCTCAACAACATCCTAGAAAATTGGATCCAGCACTACATTAGAAAGATCATACACCATAACCAAGTGGGATTTATTCAGGGGATGCAAGGCTGGTACAATATCCACAAATCAATGAACATTATGCATCACATTGACAAACTGAGAGACAAAGATCACATAATCATATCAATTAATGCAGAAAAAGCATTTGACAAAATCCAACACCATTTCTTGATAAAATCTCTCAGCAAAGTGGGAATAGAGGGATCATACCTCAACATAATAAAAGCCTACAGCCCACATCATACTAAATGGGCAAACCTACAGCCAACATCATACTCAATGGGCAAAAACTAAAACCATTTCCCCTAAGAACAGGAACAAGACAGGAGGTCCACTTTCATCACTCCTGTTCAATATAGTACTGGAAGTGCTAGTCATAGTGATCAGACAAGAAGAAATAAAACTGTCACCATTTGCAGATGACATGATATTGTATGTAGAAAACCCCAAAGACCCCATCAAAAAACTAGTAAACTTAATAAATGAATTTGGCAATGTAGCAGGATACAAAATTAACACCCAGAAATCTATGGCTTTTTTATACACCAATACTGAACTCACAGAAGAGAAATGAAAAAACAATCCCATTTACCATTGCACCAAAAAATTAAGATACCTAGGAATAAATTTAACCAAGGAGGTAAAGGACCTCTATTCAGAAAATTACAGGACATTGAAAAAAGAGATAGAGGAAGACATAAACAAATGGAAGAACATACCATGTTCATGGATCGGTAGAATCAACATCATTAAAATGTCCTTTCTACCCAAAGCAATTTATAGATTCAATGCAATCCCCATTAAAATACTAACTTTATATTTCACACACCTAGAATGAACTCTCCAAAAATTTATTTGGAATAAAAAAAGACCCTGACTAGCTTTGGCAATACTGAGAAAGAAGAACAAAATTGGAGGGGTCACAAAACCAGATATCAAGCTATATTACAAAGCCACAGTTCTCAAAACTGCCTGATACTGGCACAAGAACAGACATATGGACCAATGGAACAGAACAGGGAACCGAGAAATCGGGCCAAGCCATTATGCCAATTAATATTTGAGAAAGAAGGCAAGAGCATACAATGGAGTCAAGACAGTCTGTTCAATAAGCGGTGCTGGGAAAATTGGTTAGATACATGCAAAAGAATGAAAGTAGATCAACAACTTACACCATACACAAAAATAAACTCAAAATGGTTAAAGGACTTAATTGTAGGACAGAAAACCATAAAACCTTAGAAGACTCCATAGGCAGCAAAATATCAGACATATGTTGTAGCAATATCTTTACTGATACAGCTCCCAGGAGAAAATAAACAGATGGAATTACACCAAAATAAAAAGCTTCTGCACAGCAAAAGAAACCATCCACAAAACAATAAGAAAACCTACTGCATGGGAGGACATATTTGCCAATGTTATTTCAGATAAGGTTTTAATCTCCAACATTTAAAGGGATCTCCTACAACTTAACAAAAAGAAGATAAACAATCCAATCAAAAAATAGGAAAAGGACCTAAAGAGACACTTTTTGAAAGAAGATATGCAGAAAGCTGAGAGAGAAATGAAAACATGCTCAAAGTCACTAATCATTAGAGAGATGCAAATCAAAACAACAATGAGGTACCATCTCACACCTGTCAGAATGGCTATCATCAACAAATTGACAAATGACAAGAGCTGTCAAGGATGTGGAGAAAAGAAATTCTGGTGCACTGCTTCTGGAAATGCAGACTGGTGCAGCCACTGTGGAAAACAGTATGGAGTTTCCTCAAAAAGGTAAAAATGGAGCTCCCATTTGACCCAGTAATACCACTTCTAGGAATATATCCTAAGATACAAGAAACACCAATCAGAAAGGGTATATACACCCCTATGTTCATAGCAGCACAATTTACAATAGCTAAGATTTGTAAACAGCCTAAGTGCCCATCAGCAGATGAGTGGATTAAAAACTGTGGTACATCTACACAATGGAATACTATGCTGCTATAAAAAAGGAACTTTTACCATGTGCAACAGCATGGATGGAACTGGAGAGTATTATTCTATGTGAAATAACCCAGTTGGAAAAAGATAAATATCACATGATCTCACTCATAGGTGGTATGTAATGAACAACATAAAGTGATGAACAAAAATAGATCCAGAGGTAAAGAAACACTGAACAGACTGTCCAACCTCAGAGAGAAGGTAGGGGACGGTGAGGGGGGCGATTAGAGATCAACCAAAGGATTTGTATGCATGCATGTTAGCATAACTAATGGACACAGACACTGTGGTTGTGGGGGCTTGTCCTGGGTGGCAGGAGTCATGGGATGGGGTCAATCAGGAGAAAAGGGGACATGTAATAGTTTAAACAATAACAAAAACTGTAGACCAACCTCTAATAAATATATAGGGTTCCCCCAAATTTATACAATGTAACAGCTGACGGCTCAATTTGAAAATGTATTTAAATTCAAAGTGGGTATGCATATTTTTTGGAGACACTATAGATGCAAAAAGTCTCAAGAAATTATTAGGAAATGGAATTCTAGAAAATATTAAAGAGTTTTATAACATGACCAAGTGAGATTTATCCCTGGCATGCAAGAATATTTCACCATAAGTCAACCATAATTACGATATTATACATTAGTAAAGCGAAAGATAAAATTACACAATCATCTCAATAATTGCAGATAAGGTATTTCATAGAATACAATACCCTTTTGTGATAAGATCTCCAAACAGATTGGATGAAGAAGAAACATACCACAACATAAGTAAGGCCATATATGACAAACCCTTTTACTCAATAATGAAAAATGGGAAGCTTTTTCTTTAATATCAGGCATAAGACAAGATGCTCACTCTCATCATTCTTATTCAAAACTAGAGGCCCGGTGCACAAAATTCGTGCACAGAGGAGGGTCCCTTTTCCAGCCTGCACCCTCTCCAATCCAGGACCCCTCAGAGAATATCCGATTGCCTCTCATAATCCAGGACCTTTGTTTCCTAACTGCTCACTTGCCTGCCTGCCTGATCATCCCTAGCCCCTCTGCCTGCCTGCCTGATCGCCCCTAACCACTTCTGCCTGCCTGATTGCCCCTAACCACTTCTGCTTGCCTGATTGCCCCTAACCACTTCCGCCTGTCTGATTGCCCCTAACCACCTCTGCCTGCCTGCTTGGTGATCCCTAACTGCTCCCTTATCGGCCTGATCACCCCCAATTGCTCCCCTGCTGGCCTGACCACCTCTAACTGCCTTTGCCTCACCCTGCAACCAGAACCCAGGATTCGCTTCTCTGGCCAGTTGCAGGCACCCAGGACCTGGTCTTCCCTCCCTCTGGCCAGCGAGAGGCACCTAGGATCTGAGTCAGCTTTGCCTGGGCTTCCCGCAGACTCAGGGGACCATGGGCAGGCATCTTTGCCTGGGCCAAGCTGCAGGGGCCCATGACTGCAGGGTGGGCGGCTTGTCCCTCTCCCAGGCCGCAGCCTGGCTGGTCTCCATTCCTCTCTCATGAACTCATCTGTGTCTGGCTGGTCCCCATTCCTCTCTCCCCAGTGTTGAGTGTCTGAGCCTTTAAGGTGTGACGTTGTGAGGGCATGATGACCATTTGCATATTAGCTCTTTATTATATAGGATAGGATAGGATAGTACTAAAAGTTCTAGCTAGAGCAGTTAGGCAAGACAAAGAAATAAAAGAATCCAGAAGTGACATCAGAGGAATGGCCATGTGAGAGATCCCTTTGGCATCTCCCCCTGAAACTTTAACAAGTTGATCAACTAAAGCTCAATAAAGGATTTCCTGCTAAATATAGAGGCATGTCTGAGAGATCTGTGCATTGAAGCAGCACAAATTAGCAAACAGAGAGGTAAGTTGGCCACAGATACAGACCTACTACAGCTTGGAGCTCACAGCTCAGCCAGGAGCAGGGAGGAAGCCAGTGTTAGCAGGGCTTCCTTTGTTCACAAGGTAAAAAGAGCCTCAGTGGGAACTTCTGCTGGTAGTATAAAGTGCAGTTGAGCCAGCTGAAACTCTTGGGCAAGGACACAGTGCAGAGGTTCTGCTGTTGCTGTCCTCTGTTGGTTGGTAAGTATTTCACACAAAGAAATGGACCCATAGAGCCCTGCCACACTTTGGGTTCCCCAAACTCACCTCCAGTTGCCCTTGGTGTCCAGTTGAGGAGCACATTATCTGTAAACTGAGAGTTATTGCAGCTGAATAACAGTCATCCCCAGAAAGAGTGAATTGGGGGTAGGGGACTCAGCAGAGGCCCAGGGCCACCATTATAATGAGGGCAAAACAAACCCTAACAGCAGCCACTGAAGTCAACTGGGGGAGGCCACAGAGGTAAAAGTCTGGTGATTCTACTATTTACCTACTGGAAAATAGTGGAAGGTCCTTTTCAGAGAAATATACTAGAGAAGGGTCAAGAATACATACATGCCTAGACAGAGGAGACCAGCAAATGCCATGAATAACCATGGTTAACGAGGCAGCTCAGAAAGAAAATGAAAAATCTCCAGAAAGCAAATAAGAACACATGCAGATATGCGATATAAATGACAGAGAATTTAAGATTGCATTTCTGAAAATACTTGACAAAATGCAAGAAAATACAGTCAATTTAATTCACTTAAAAACAAATTAATATACAAAATGAGTACCTTACCAAAGAGATTGAAACTTTAATAAAGAACCAATCAGAAATCATGGAAATGAAGCTTTCAATTAAAGAGATTAGGAGTAAACTTCTGAGCACCGGAAACAGAGTGAAACAGATGGAGGAAAGCATTAATGATATCGAAGATAGGAGTCTAGAAAAGACACAGAGGGAAGAAGAGAGAAACATAAGTATAAAAACAAATGAAAAAATTCTCTGAGAACTATAGGAGACAGCAATACTAGAAGAATAGGCATAACCAAAGGAGAAGAAGAAGAAGAAAGAGAAGGGAGAGAGGAGGAGAAGGAGGAGGAGAGGGGGAGATGAATGGAAAGCCTAAACAAATAGTAGATGAGAATGTCCCAAATCTATGGAAAGAATGAGATTCTTGAATTCAGGAAGCAAACAGAACACCTAAGTTACCTCAATCCAAAGAGGCACTCTTCAAGGCACATTGTATTAAAACAGTCCAAAATTAGTGATGAAGTAGAAGTCCTCAACGCAGTCAGGGAAAAGAAGGAAGTGACTAACAAAGAAAGACCTATCAGAATTTCATCAGACTTCCCGGCAAAAAATCTACAGGCCAGAAGAGACTGGAACCAAATAATCAAATAACTGAGAGAGAGAAATTGCCAGCCAAGAATAATTTATCCAGCAGAGTTACCCTTCAAATATGAAGGAGAAATAAAGACTTTCCCAGACATAGAGTAGCTGAGTGATTGCATCACCAGAAGACTGCCATTGCAAGAAATAATCAAGGGAGTTATTCTACCTGAAACAAGGAACAAAGTGTCACAACACTATGAGTAAGATCACCAAAACAACAACAACAACAACAAAAAAACCCCAAAACAAAAACAAACAAACCAACAAACAACCCCCCCCCCACAACAACCTTATAGCATATACAGGGATAATTTGTGACCAAATTAAAAAAAAAAACACAAAAACCTAAAAGGGGAAGGGGTAAAAGTCTGAACTGGCAAAGGAGGATGGAGATCAGATGCACTGAAAAGAAAAAAAAACAACTACTGTATATATGCAACTTTATTTGTAAAAATCCTAATAGTAACCACACACACAAACCCCCAAATTAATACATGAAGCTTAAAAAACAGGAAACATAGGAAAAAAGTATGGAATACTGCCAACAAAAACAATAGACAGAAACACAACAGGAATGGACAAATGGAGGCACAGAGCTACCAGAAAATAAAGGATCAAATGGCTTTAGGAAATCCTCATACATCAGTAATTAACCTAAATGTACACCATTAAAGAGGCACCAAGTAGCAGATAGGATGAAAAAAAAACAGAACACCCAACCATATGTCACCTTCAAGAGATACATCTAATCTACAAAGACAAAGGTAGATTGAAAGGGCGAAAAATGATTCTCCATGTAAATGACATCCACAGAACAGCACGAGCAGCCATACTCATATTTGGCATAATAGAGTTTAAGGGAACAAAGGTAAAAAGAGACAAAGAAGGATATTACATAATCATACAGGGAACACTACATCAAGAAGACATAACACTTCTTAATATATATGCTCTCATATGAAGTAACAACTCATAGATCTAAAGGTAGAAACAGACAAAGAATATAATCATAGTTGGGGACCTTAACATACCATTGACAGCTCTAGATAGATTATACAAATAGAAATTCAGTAAAGAAATATTGGCCTCAAATGACACATTAGACCAAATGGACATAATTGATATTAATAAAACTTTTCATTCCAGAACATCAGATTATACATTCTTTTCCAGTGCACAAGGAATAGTCTTAAGGAGAAACCATATGCTGGGTCACAAAACTAGCCTCAACTAATTCAGAAAGATTGAAAATTATACTAAGCATATTCTCAGACCATGATACCTTGAAATTAGAAATCAATTGCAAAAGGGAAGTAAAGAAACCCACAAATATGTGGAGAGTACACAACAAATTAGTAAAAAATGACCTGGTCAAAGAAGAAAAACAGATGAGATCAAAAGATATATAGAGACAAATAAGAATGACAATACAATACATCAAAGCGTCCAGGATGCAGCATAAGTAGTAATAAGAGGGAAATTTTTTATCATTACAGGCCTATCTCAAGAAACAAAAGAAACCCAAGTAAACAACTTCACATTACATCTTAAAGAACTAGAAAAATAAGAACAAATGCAACTCAAAGACAGCGGAGGACAAGAAATAATAAAAATTAGAGCAAAATTGAATGAAATAAAGAACAAAAAGCCTACACAAAAAAGTACTACAACACAAATCTAGTTCTTTGGAAAGATTAGTAAAATTGACTAGACTCACTAAGGAATAAAGGGAAAAGACCCATATAAATAAATTCAGAAATCTAAGAGGAAAAGTCAACACAGACATCACAGAAATACAAAGGATCATACTAGAATACTATATGCTACCAAATTAAATAACCTAGAAGAAATGGATCAGTTCTTAGAAATATATAACTTCCCTAGACTAAATCACCAAGAACTGGAAAATCTAAATAGATTAATTGGCAGTGAGTAAATTGAATGAACCATAAAAAATTTCCCCAAATTTAAAAATCCATGATCAGATGACTTCACCAGTGAATTCTACCAAACTCTTTCTCTCTCTCCCTCTCTCTCTCTCTCTCTCTCAAAAAAGAAAAAGTATACCTAGCCTTCTCAAACACTTCAAAAAAATTTAAGAAGGAACAATACTCCCTAACACATCACATTTTAGGAACAACATAATCCTGATACCAAAACTTGGCAAGGATAACACACACACACACACACACACACACACACACACACACACACAAAACAACAACAGCAACAACAACAACAAACAAAGAAAACAAAACTGCAGACCAAAAACTCTGATGAATGTAAATGCAAAAATCCTAAACAAAATGCTAGCAAAGTGAGTACAACAATACATCAAGAAAACAATAGATCATGACAAAGTGAAGTTCATTTCAGGGGCACCAAACTGTTCAACAGATGCAAATCAATAAATGTAATATATAAAATTAACAAAAGAAAGGATAAAATCATATGATCTTCTCAATAGATGGAGAAAAACATTTGATAAAATACAACATCCATTTATGAATAAAGCACTCACAAAATAGCAATAGAAGGAAAGAACCTCAATATACTAAAGGCCATATATGAGAAACCCTCAGACAATACATTCAATGGCAAAACTGAAAGCTTTTCCTCTAAAATCAGGAACAAGACAAGGATGTCCACTCTTACCACTCTAGTTCAGCATAGTTCTAGAAGTCTAGCCAGAGCCATAAGGCCAGGGACAGAAAGAAAAGGGCCACTTTTTGCAGGTGACATGATTCTGTACATAGAAAACCCTGAAGACTCCACAAAAAACTCTTAGAAATAATAAACATTTGTAATACCTTTAGAATTTAAAGATTTTTAGATTTTTAGATTTTTTAAAAAAATAAATAATAAACAAAAAGTAAAGTGGCAGGATACAAATCAATGTACAAAAATCCAATGCTTTCCAAGCAATGAACCATTAGAAGAAAAAATTAAAAAATGAGCAATAAAATATTGAGGAATAAACTTATAAAGGATGTGAAAGACCTATACATTGAAAACTACAAGCATTATCAAAATAGATTGAAAAAGACACAATGAAATGGAAAGCTTTCTCATGTTCATGGAAGAATCAACATGGTTAAAATGGCCATATTATCCAAAGCAATACACAGATGAAGTGTGACCCCCCAAAATCTCAATGTCATTTTTAAAGAAATAGAACAAAAAAATCAGATTAGTATGGAATCAATAAAGGCCCCAAATAGCTCAAGTAATCCTGAGAAAAAGAATTAAGCCAGAGATATCACACTACCTGACTATAAATCATACTACAGAGCTATGATAATCAAAACAGAATGGTATTGGCAGAAAAACAGACACAAAGATCAAGGAACAGAATTGAGAGACCAGATATAAAACCACCTATATTTAGGCAGGTGATTTTTGACAAAGGAGCTAGAAAACACAATGTAGTAAAGAAAGACTCTTCAATAAATGGTGCTGGGAAAGTTGGACAGCCACATGCAAAATATGTAACTAGATTAAAATTTTTCCCCATGTACAAAATTAATTCAAAATAGATCAAAGACCTAAATACAAGATTGGAAACAATAATTACATAGAAGAGAACATAGGTACTAAACTTATGAACCTCGTTCATAGAGAACGTTTTATGAACTTGACACCAAAGGCAAGGGAAGAAAAGGCAAGTAGAAATGAATAGGACGATGTGAAACTAAAAAGCTTCTGCAGAGCAAAAGAAACTGACAACAAAACAAAGGGGAAGATGACTGAATGGGAAATGATATTTACAAACAATAGCTCTGACAAGGGTTTAATATCCAAAATATGTAAAGAAATCATAGAACTCAACACCGAACAAGCATCCCAATTAAAAAATGGGCAGAGAACCTGAACGTATATATGCCTCTCTCAAGAAAACATGCAAATGGTCAACAGATATATGAAAAGATGTTTAACCTCACCAGTAGTTAGTGAAATGAAAATCCAAACTACAATGAGATACAACCTCACACCTATTAGAATGGCTGTTATCAACAAGACAAGTAATAACAGGTATTGGAGAGGTTGTGGAGAAAAGAACCCACTGCTGGTAGGAATGTAGACTGGTACAGCCACTATGGAAAAGAGTCTGGTGATGCCTCAGAAAATGAGAATAGAGTTACCATATGTCCCAGAAATCCCTCTCCTGAAAATCTCAAAAACATTTTTCTCAAAGATATAAGCACCCCTATGATCATTACAGCATTATTCATGATGGCCAAAACATGAAGACAATCAAAGTGTCCTGCGATAGAGGACTGGATAAAGAAGATGTGGTCCATGTACACAGTGGAATACTACTCCGCCATAAGAAATGATGAAATACTGCCATTTGCAACAACATTAATGGGATTTGAGAATATTATGCTAAGTAAGTCAGTCATGAAAAACTAAGAATCATATGATTTCACATATATATATGTAAGAAGCCAGCGACCAGTACTCCATAATGACCAGAACAACCAGTCGCTATGATGCCCATTGTGGCCAACAAACTGGCCAGATCAGGGGGTGGGGCCAGCTGGCCAACTCCTCGTGGCCCCTCCCCCCAATCATCCCCACCCATGATTTCCCCCCACCCCCACCCCAATAGGGGGTGGGGCCTGTTGGCCAACCTCCCGCAGCCCCTCCCTCTGGCCAGCCCCACCCCAAATGGGCTCCCACCACCCTGATCAGCCCACAGAATCTCCAACCAGGCCAGCCCTGCACCTGATCGCCCTCACCCTACCCCAATAGGGAGGCCTTGCTGCTCCACTGATCCCGGTGCTGGGAGGCCTTGCGGCTCCACTGATCCTGGGTTCAGGAGGCCTGTGGCTCTGCTGATCCCAGGCCGGGAGGCCTTGTGGCTCCACTGATCCCGGTGCTGGGAGGCATATTACCCTGTTACTATATAGGATAGAGGCCTGGTACATGGGTGGGGGCTGGCTGGTTTGCCCTGAGGGGTGCCCTGGATCAGGGTGGGGGTCCCGCTTGGGTGCCTGGCCAGCCTGGATGAGGGGATGATGGCTGTTTGCAGCTGGTCGCACCCCCTTCAGGGTGGGGGTCCCCACTGGGGTGCCTGGCCAGTCTAGTTGAGGGGCTGAGGGCTGTTTTCAGGCTGGCGGGTGACTGAAGCTCCCAACTTCTCTTTTATTTCTTTTTTCTTTTTTATTCTGGGATTTATTTACCTTCTATGGCTGTCACTGGAGCTGAGAGCTGTCTTTAGCTCTGAAGCTTGGCTCTAGCTCTGAGACCTCGGCTGCTGAAAGCAGGTTTCTGGACTTTGTTTACCTTCTGTATTTGAAACTTTGTTGTGACTCCAGCTCTGAGATCCCGGCCGGCTGAAAGCAGGTTTCTGGGGTTTTGTTTAGCTTCTATATTTGTAACAATGTTTCTTAGAGAGCAGCTCAGAGCCCAGCAGGCAGGCAGGGAACCTGGCTTCCTCCGTCACTGGAGGAAGCAAGCCTCCATGTTTGTGTCTGCTGCCTGGCTGCCAGCCGCCATCTTGGTTGGCAGTTAATTTGCATATCTCTTTGATTAGCCAATGGGAAGGGTAGTGAAGTTACAGCTAATTACCATGTTTCTCTTTTATTAGATAGGATAATCAAATTTGCTAAAAGACTAGATCTTAATTATTCCCACAACAAAAAAGAAATAGTAATTATGTGATACAACAATCATATTAATATTTGCACACCTTAAACATAACAATAAAATCATTTTAATAAAGAAAGTAATAAGTGGAATCAGGAAAATCATCTATGAACAAAAGGAGAATATTAACTTGAAACAAATGAGAAAGAAATCAAAACCTGTCATTACAAAAATAAAAAGAAGCAAACTCATAAGAGGAAATAGAGAAAATGAGGGAGAAAAATCTAGACATCATACAGAAAACAAGTAGCAAAATGTCAGAGGTAAATATCTCCCTATTAATAATTACTTTAAATGTACAAGGATATATTCAACCATCAAATGTTTAGATTGGCACAAAACGTCCAACCTTTTGATGTCTACATGAGGCTCACTTGAGATATTAAGACACAAGTTGGGTGAAAGTGAAAGAATAAAAAAAAGATTACCCAAACACATACAAATTTAAAGAGAGCCGGAATGACTATACTATAATTAAGAAAATAGACTTTACACAAATATCTGTTATTAAAGGCAAAGAAGGACATTGTATAATCATAATAACATGACTTTACTAAGAAGATAAAACAACTAGGTGTACCAGTTAATAATGGCGGATTTTATAATTAAAAACACACACGATAATTTCAAGAGAAGCATTAAAAAGGCTTTATTCAAAGTAATGTCCATTGCTATCTACACATTTCCCCCATCTTTCAGGTAATTTGTGGCTACTGTCCCAATAGAACTTTTTTTTTGTTTTGAGGCAAACCATTCAGAGACCCAATTTTCCACTTCTTTGTATGTTTTGAAGTGCTACTCAGAAAGTGCCTGTGCCACAGATCGGAACAAGTGGTAATCTGAAGGAGCAATGTCTGGTGAATACAGTAAGTGGGTTAATATTTCCCAGGCAAGATCTTTTAATGTCTCTTTAACTGGTTTTGAAGTGTGTGATGGTGTGTTATCATGAAGCAAAATTACTTTGTTGTGTCTTCTGGCACATTCTGGTTGTTTCATGATCAAAGCATTGTTCAAATTGATTATTTGTTGTCAGCAGTGATCAGTATTAATGGTTTCACCTTGTTTTAGAAGCTCATAATACACCACACCTTCCTGATTCCACCAAACACAGAGCATTGTCTTCTTTCTGAAGCGATTTGGCCTTGTAGTCAATGTTGATGGTTGACCTGGATCAACCCATGATTTTGTGCATTTGGGATTCTCAAAATAAATCCACTTTTCATTGCCAGTCACAATTTGATGCAAAAAAGACTTTCTTTCTTGCCATTGAAGCAACATTTTCCTGATGACTTTTCAGTTTTCCATTTATCTTTCATTCAGTTGATGTGGCACCCATTTTCCTTCCTTTAAAATCTTTTCCATTGCTTGTAAACAATTGGAAATTGTTTGCTGAGCAATCTTTAATCTTTCTGCAAGTTGTTTTTGAGTCTGACACACATCTTTATCCAATAATGCTTGGAATTGTTGGTCTTCAACCTTTTCTGTTGACCTGGATGTTCTTTGTGTTTCACACCAAGATCATCACTTTTAAACCAGTGTTCAAAAGTATCTTGAGATGGAGCATGTTCACCCTAAGCTTCACGAAGTATATGATAACTTTTTCTTCAAAATAATGAATTAAAACTTCCTACAAATACTCTTTTTTGGGGGGCACAAAATTCAACATTTTTAAGCATAAAAATATCTATGATGTTAACACCTTCAGCAAATTTGACATATGAAGTTTTGAAGCTTGCTGTCAATACAACAAAATAGCATACATATCAAATCACATATATATCAACATATGTGTAACTCCATCTATTGAAAAAAATCCACATTATTAACTGGTACATCTAGTAAACAGCTACATAGCAAACATTAGAGCTGTGAAGTTTAGGAAGCAAACATTGACAGAACTTAGACAGCTCTAAAATACTGTTGAAGACTTCAATACTCACTTTTCAGCAATAACTAAAACAACCAGACTAAATAAAGGAAAATAGAGAAATAAAGGAATAGAGGATGTGAACATCAACAAAGCCAATGTACTTAACAGATATCTACATCCTACACAACAGTAGCAAGATGCACAATTTTATCAATTACACATGAAATATTCTCTAAGCTAGATCACCTGTTAGGCCACAAAATATTTCTTAATAAATATAATATGATGGAAATCAACCAAGCATCTACACTAATAAAAAACAAACATGCAAATTGACCATACCTTTGCCACGCCTTAAGCCACGCCCACCATCCAATCAGAGTGGCTATATGCAAATTAACCTGACCAAGATGGCGGCCAGCAGCCAAGGAGCTGAAGCAAGCAGGAGGCTTAGTTGCCCCAATGACAGAAGAAGCCAAGCTTCCCACCTGCTGCGGCCAGCTCTGAGCTCCACTCAAGCAACAAATTTTCAATTACAGAAGGTAAATAAACCCCAGATACCTGCTTTCAGCCAGCTGTGGCCACGGAGCTGAAGCAAGCAGGAGGCTTCCCTCCCACCCAGTCTGACTGGCTCTGAGGTCCTCTCAGGCTCCAAATTTTCAATTATAGAAGGTAAATAAATCCCAGAATAATAAAAAAAAAGCAGAGGCTGGGAGCTTCCGTCGTTGGGGGGGGGGCGTGGCCAGATTAAAACGGCCCTCAACCCCTCACCCAGAATAGTCAGGCACCCCAGTGGGGACCCCCCACCCTAAAGGGAGTGTGGCCAGCCTGAAAACAGCCCCTCAACCAGGCTGGCAAAACCTCCATGGGAAGCGGGTCCCCACTAGGGGGGGGGTCTTGACCAGCCTCCAAACTGCCATCAGCCCTTCAAACAGGATGGCCAGATACCCCAGTGGGGACCTCCAACCTGAAGGAGGTGTGACCAGCCTCCAAACAGCCATCAGCCACTCACCCAGGCTGGCTAGGCACCCCAGTGGGGACCCCCAACCTGAAGGAGGTGTGATCAGCATGCGAACACCCATCAGCCCCTCATCCAGGTTTTCCAGGCACCCCAATGGGATCCCCACCCTGATCCGGGACACTCTTCAGGGCAAATGAACCAGCCCCCACCCATGCACCAGGCCTCCATCCTATATAATAAAAGGGTAATAAGCAAATTGACCCTAACAGAAGAACGACTGGGAACGACTGGTCATTATAATTAAATTGGCAAACACTAACCACCAGGTGGCAGATGCTCAATGCAGGAGCTTCCTCTGGTGGTCAGTGTGCTCCAAAGGGGGAGCTCTGCTCAGCCACAAGCCAGGTTGATGGCTGCCAGTACAGCAATGGTGGTGGGAGCCTCTCCCGCCTCCTCAACAGCGCTAAGGATGTCCAACTGCAGCTTAAGCCTGCTCCTCGCTGGCAAGGGGACTTCCCCCAAGGGCTGCTGGGCTGCTAGAGGGATGTCTGACTGCAAGCTTGGGCCCGAACCCCCAGGGAGCAGGCCTAAGCCAGCAGTTGGCCATCCACTAAGGGGTCCCAGACTGCAAGAGGGCATAGGCCAGGCTGAGGGAACCCTCGAGTGCAGGTGGAAATAATTTCCAATCCCAATTTAATAAAGCTAGACAGCAATAGCAAAGGTAAATCTGAAAATTCACAAATACATGGAAATTAAATATTTCAATCAACCAAAGTGTCAAAGAGGAAATAACATAGAAGTTAGGATGTTCCAGGAGACAAATAGAAATGAAAACATAATATACCAATACATATGTGATGCAGTGAAAGCAGGGAGGGACAAGAGGGAAATTTACAGCTGTAAACAAGTACATTAAAAAGGAAGAAAAACCTCACACCAACAAACTAACTCTACAGCTATGTTCCTGGAAAAGGAAAAGAAAACTAACCCAGATAATCAGAAGAAAAGAAATAATAAAGATAATACCAAGGATAAATGAAATATAGAATAAAAATATCAATGAAGTAAAATATTGGTACTTTGAAAATATCAACAAAATTGATAAACCTTTATATTGACTGATTTAAATAAAAGAGAGAAGACTCAAATGACTGAAATCTGAAAACAAACTGGGTCACTACTATTGATCTTACAGAAATGAAAGGATTATAAGAGAATAATATGAACATTTGTATGCCAACAAATTGATGACCTAGACGAAATGGGCAAATTCCTAGGAACACACAATCTACCAAAACTGAATCATGAAGAAACAGGGAATCTAAGTAGACCTGTGTTTAGTAAGGAGATTGAATTAATTATCTTCTAACAGATGAAAGCCCCGGAACGGATGGTTTCACAGGTGAAAATTAGCAAACATTTAAAGAATAGTTAACACGAATCTTCCTCAAATGCTTCCAAAAATTGAAAAGGCCAGAGAACATTTCCAAACTGACCCCATGAGATCTGCATTATCCTGATAGCAAAGCCAGAAAAATACTACAAGAAAATAAAAGTGCAGAGGGGAAGATGGCTTCCGATAGGAAGGCAGACTACAAAATAGTGCATGAGTGAATGAACAAAAGGAGAGGGTGTGTATGTACAGGAGAGTGTAAATTTGAGAGTGAGCAATAGCTATATAACAGGGAACTTGTGGAGACTGCTGGACCAGGCACACCTAACCGGGCAGTCTCCACTGCTGCTGAAATCACTCTCAGAGTGGCTGTCTTTGCCATGGAGACCGCATTATCTTGAAGAAGAGAGAGGCTGTTATCAGAAGATCCAGGGACCCTGCAACCATGGCACCCAGGGCCAGCTATTAAGCCAGGAACATCAGACCTCAAGCAGCATGAATACATGGACTGAGATGAGCCCTGCTCCCCCTCATGGAAAGGAGAGAGAGCTTCATAATCAGACACCCAGAGAAGAGAGATCATGGGGAGACAAAGAAACAGCCTGCAAATGAAATAAAATGAGGCATCACCAGAAAAGGAAGTAAACGAAAAGGAGGCAAGCAATATGTCAGAGAAAGTATTCAGAAAAATAGTCATAAGGTGGCTGAAAAGAATGGAAGACAAATTCAAGAACATGTGTAACAACCAAGAGGAAATGAAGAAAAAAACAAGAAAAAATGAAAACTGACATCGCTGCTATAAAGAACTCAATGGAAAGCATCAACAGTAGACTAGAAGAAGCAGAGGACCATATCAGTGAACTAAAAGACATGGTAGGGAAAAATACGTAAGCAGAGCAGCATCTAGAAAAAAAAAAAACTTAAAAAGCAGGAGAAGAGCCCAAGGGAACTTTGGGACAACACAAAATGAAACAGCATCCGCATAATAGGGGTGCCAGAAGGAGTGGAAACTGAGCAAGGAATAGGAAACCTATTTGGAGAAATAATGACAGAAAACTTTCCTGCTATAGGGAAGAAGAGGCCCAAACAAAATGAACCCCAAAAGACTAATTCCAAGGCACATTATAATTAAATTGGCAAACACCAATGACAAAGAAAGAATCTTAAAATCGGCCAGAGAGAGACAGAAAGTTACCTACAAAGGATTCCCCATCAGACTAGCGACTGATTTCTCAACAGAAACACATCAGGCCAGAAAGGAATGGAATAAAATATACAAAGTCATGCAAAGGAAGGGTCTGAATCCAAGAATACTGTACCCAGAAAGGCTATCAATAAAAATTGAGGGTGAAATCAGAAGCTTCACAGACAAAAAAGGACTAAGGGAGTTTATTACCACAAAACCAGCAATGCAAGAAATGCTAAAGCGTCTGCTGTAAAAAGAAGAAATAGGAAACGAAGAAGGAACACAGCCGTAAAGAACAAAAATGGTAACAAACAAGGACCTATCAATAATAACTTTAAATGTTAATGGATTAAATGCCCCAATTAAAAGACATAGGGTAGCTAAGTGGATAAGAAAACATGACTCATATATCTGCTGTCTACAGGAAACCCACCTTAGAAAAGAAGGACTCACACAGACTGACAGTGAAGGGATGGAAAAAGATTTTTCACATGAATAGAAATGAAAAAAAAAAGCAGGGGTAGCACTACTTATATTGTAAAAATTAGATCTCAAAGTGAAGGACATAACGAGATAAGGAAGGCTACTTCATAATACTAAAGGGAGCAATCCACCAAGAATATATAACTCTGGTAAACATGTACGCACCCAATACAGGTGCACCCAAACCCATAAAAAACTTTTGGAGGATATAAAGGGAGAGATTGATAGCAATACAGCCATAGTAGGGGACTTTAATACCCCACTATCACCATTGTATAAATCCTCTAAACACAAAAACGGCAAAGAAACATTAATCCTAAATGATGCACTAGATCAGATGGAATTAATTGACATCTTCAGAACATTTCACCCTACAGCTACAGAATATACATTCTTCTTAAGTGCACATGGGTCATTTTCAAAAATAGACAATATATTGAGTCACAGGCAAAGTCTCTTCAAATTCAAGAAGATAGAAATCATGTCAAGCATCTTCTCAGATCACAATGGCATAAAACTAGAAATCAACTACAAGAAAAACAATAAAAAAATCAAACACCTGGAGGCTAAATAGCATGCTTTAAACCAGAGGTCCTCAAACGTTTTAAACAGGGGGGCCAGTTCACTGTCCCTCAGACATTCCACACACGTGCACTGCAGGCCTGGGACGAGTCGGCTGCTAAGCAGGACAGGCAGTGGCGGCAAAAACACCCAGCGGGCCGGATAAATGTTTTCGGTGGGCCACATGTGGCCCGCGGGCCGTAGTTTGAGGACCCCTGCTTTAAACAATGACTTGGTTACCAGAGAGATCAAAGATGCAATTAAAAGCAACATGGTAACAAATGACAATGAAAGCAAAACAGTTCAAAATCTATGGGACACAGTGAAAGAAGTCTTGAGAGGGAAGTTCATAACTCTACAGGCCTGCCTCAAAAAACAAGAAACAATGGTAATAAATTATCTAACTCTACAACTCAAAGAAGTAGAAAGAGAGTAACAAGAATAGCCCAGCGTAAGCAGAAGAAAGGAAATAATAAAGATCAGAGCAGCAATAAATGACATAGAGACCAAAGGAAAAAAAATACAAAAGATCAACAAAACCAAGAGCTGGTTCTTTGACAGGATAGACAAGATTGATGAACCTCTAGCCAGGTTCACCAAGAAGCAAAGAGAAAGAACTCAAATAAACAAAATCAGAAATGAAAGAGGTGAAATAACAACCAATCCTACAGAAAAGCAAACGATTATGAAAAAATATTATGAACAACTCTATTCCAACAAAATGGACAACCTAGATGAATTGGACATACTCTTAGAAAAATACAAGCTTCCAAAACTCAACCAAGAAGAGTCAAAAAAACTGAATAGGTCGATAATTACTGAAAAAATTGAAACAGCAATCAAAAACCTTCCAGCAAACAAAAGCCCTGGTCTGGATGGCTTTACAGGAGAGTTCTACCTATAATTCAAAGAAGAACTAAAACCTATCCTGCTCAGACTATTCAAGAAAATTCAATAGGAAGGCACTCTTCCAAGCTCTTTCTATGAAGCCAGCATTACCATAATCCCAAAACCAGATAAAGACACCACAAAAAAAGAGAACTACAGGCCAATATTCTTATGAACATAGATGCTAAAATCCTCAACAAAATCCTAGCAAATCAGATTCAGCAAAACATTAGAAAGATCATACACCATGACTTAGTGGGATTTATTCCAGGGATGCAAGGGTGGTTCAATATCCGCAAATCAATAAATGCGATACATTACATAAACAAAGTGAGAGACAAAAATCACATATCATATCAATTCATGCAGAAAAAGCATTTGACAAAATCCAACACACTTTCTTGATAAAAACTCTCAGCAAAGTGGGAATAGAGGGATCATATCTCAACATAATAAAAGCCCTATATGACAAACCTACAGCCAACATCATACTCAATGGACAAAAACTAATACCATTTCCCCTAAGAACAGGAACAAGATAAGGATGCCCAATTTCATCACTCTTGTTTGACATAGTACTAGAAGTACTAACCATGGCAATCAGACAACAAGAAAAAGAAAAGGCATCCAAATTGGAAAAGAAGAAGTAAAACTGTCCTTATTTTCAGATGACAGGATATTATACGTAGAAAACCCCAAAGACTCCATCAAAAAACTATTAGACCTAATAAATGAATTTGGCAATGTAGCAGGATACAAAATTAACACCCAGAAATCTATGGCCTTTATAGACTAATAATGAACTCACAGAAAGAGAAATGGAAAAACAATCCCATTTACCATTGCACCAAAAAAATTAAGATACCTCAGAATAAACTTAACCAAGGAAGTAAAAGACCTGTACTAGGAAAATTACAGGACATTGAAAAAAGAGATAGAGAAAGACATAAACAAATTGAAGAACATACCATGTTCATGGATCGGTAGAATCAACATCATTAAAATGTCCATACTACCTAAGCAATCTATACATTCAATGCCATACCTATTAAAATACCAATAGCATATTTCAAAGATCTAGAACAAACTCTCCAAAAATTCATCTGGAATAAAAAAGACCCCGAATAGCCACAGCTATCCTGAGAAAGAAGAACAAAGTTGGAGGGATCACAATACCAGACATCAAACTATATTACCAACCCACGGTTCTCAAAACTGCCTGGTACTGGCACAAGAACAGACATATAGACCAATGGAACAGAATAGAGGACCCAGAAATTGACCCAAGCCATTATACTCAATGAATATTTGACAAAGGAGGCAAGAGCATGCAATGGAGTCAAACCAGCTTCTGTAATAAATGGTGCTGGGAAATTTGGTCAGATACATGCAAAAAAAAAAAAAAATGAAACTAGATCACCAACTTACACCATACACAAAAACAAACTCGAAATGGTTAAAGGACTTGAATGTAAGATGGGAAACTATAAAAATCCTACAAGACTCCATAGGTAGTAAAATATCAGACATATGTAGTAGCAATATCTTTATAGACACAGATCCTAGGGCAAGAGAGACTAAGGAGAAAATAAACAATGGGATTACATCAAAATAAAAAGCTTCTGCACAGCAAAAGAAACCATCAACAAAACAACAAGAAAGCCCACTGCATGGCAGAACATATTTGCCAATGTTATCTCTGATAAGGGTTTAATCTCCAGCATTTACAGGGAACTCAAACAACTCAACAAAAGGAAAATAAACAATTCAATCAAAGAATGGGCAAAGGACCTAAATAGAATCTTTTCAAGAGGACACTCAGTAAGCCAAGAGACACATGAAAACATGTTCAAAGTCACTAATCATCCGAGAGATGCAAATCAAAACGACAATGAGGTACCACTTCACACCTGTCAGAATGGCTATCATCAACAAATCAACAAATGACAAATGACTGGAGGGGATGCAGAGAAAAGGAACCCAGCTTCACTGCTGGTGGGAATGCAGACTGGTACAGCCATTGTGAAAAACAGTATGGCATTTCCCTAAACTTTAAAAATCCATTTGATCCATTAATACCACTTCTTGGAATATATCCCAAGAAAACAGAAACATCAATCAGAAAGATATATGCATCCCTATGTTCATAGCAGCACAGTTTACAATAGCCAAGATTTGGAAACAGCCTAAATGCCCATCAACAGATGATTGGATTAGAAACTGTGGTACATCTACACAATGGAACACTATGCTGCTATAAAAAAGAAGGAATTCTTACCATTTGCAGAAGCATGGATGGAACTGGAGAGCATTATGCTAAGTGAAATAAACCAGGAAGTGAAAGAAAAACACCACATGATCCCTCTCATTTATGGATAATAAAGAACATATAACCTGATGAACAAAAGGATAGATACAGAGGCAGAGAAGCATGGAACAGACTCTCAAATTACAGTGGGAAGGCTGGGGAGTGTTGGAGGAAGGGAGGTAAGAGATTAACTGAAGGACTTGTATGCATGCATATAGGCATGACCAATGGACACAAGACACTGGGGGGGGGGGTCGGATGAGGGCATGTGCCAGGGGGTAAGGGAGGCCGGGTTAAAGTCAATGGACGCAAAAAAGGAGACATAGGTACTACTCTGTGATACTTTAAACAATAAATTAAAATTAAAACAGTAAAAAAAGAAAATAAAAGAGCAGATGAATATCTCCTATGAATATAGATGCAAAATCCTCAATGATAATTCTAGCAAACTCAACTAAACTTAAAAGTTTATAAACTATGACCAAGTAAGATTTATTTCTACAATGCAGAATGATTCAACATGCAAATGTTAAATAAATTAATTATATAGTAGAATGTAACTACTAGGATTAATTAATTGAAGAAATTAAATTACATGATTATTTCAGTTGATGTAGGAAAAGCATTTGAAAAAACTCAACTATCTAAACTAATAAAAGGGTAATATGCTAATTAGACCAGACATCTTCTGGACATCCTCCTGGACGTCCTCCCAGACAAAGCCACGGTGGTGGGGGTCAAGGCAGAGGTGGTTAGGGCAGATCAGGCCAGCAGGGAGAGCTGTTAGGGGTGATTAGGCAGGTAGGCAGAGTGCTTAGGGGCGATTAGGCAGACAGACAGGTGAACAATTAGGGGCCAGTGGTCCAAATTGCGAGAGCAATGTCCGACTGCCTGTTTAGGCCTGATCCCAGGGATCCCAGTTGGACATTGCCGAGAGGGTCTGGATTAGAGAGGGTGTAGGCTGGGCTGAGGCCCCCTCCCATGCATGAGTTTCATGCACTGTGCCTCTAGTCTATAATAATAAAAGCATAATATGCAAATTGACTGAACGGCCAAGCAGCAGAATGACCTTCTGGTGGACCATGCTATGACACGCACTGGCACCAGGGCATCAGGTGTGATGTGATTGGTCGGGGGGCCCACAATTACCCCATGATAGCCGCGCAGAGGAAGGCCCAGCAGGGTGATCAATTGGGGGTCCATGATCACCCCAAAGAGGGAGGCCCAGGCCACCTCTGTGGGCGATTGATGGGAGGGGGTGGGTTCCATGATCGATTGCCCTGCTGAGGGAGTCCCAGGCCACCAGCTGGGGGGTGATCTATGGAGAGGGAGCTCTTTTATTTTTTATTTATTTTATTTATTTTTATTGCTTACAGTATTACAAAGGGTATTACATATGTGTCCCTTTTTTTCCTCCGCCCTTGACAGTCCCCTGGCCTCCCCCACCCCCCAGGGTCTTATGTCCATTGGTTATGCTTATATGCATGCATACAAGTACTTCGGTTGATCTCTTACCCCCCTCCCTCCTGCCCACCAACCCTCCCCAGCCTTCCCGCTGCAGTTTGACAATCTGTTTGAGGCTGCTCTGCCTCTGTATCTATTATTGTTCAAAAGTTTATAATGGTCTCTATTATCCATGAATGAGTGAGATCATGTGGTATTTTTCCTTCATTGACTGGCTTATTTCACTTAGCATAATGCTCTCCAGTTCCATCCATGCCATTGCAAATGGTAAGAGTTCCTTCTTTTTTACAGCAGCATAGTATTCCATCATGTAGATGTACCACAGTTTTCTAATCCATTCATCTACTGATGGGCACTTAGGCTGTTTCCAGATCCTAGCTATGGTGAATTGTGCTGCTATGAACATATGGGTGCATATATCCTTTCTGATTGGGGTTTCTGGTTTCTTGGGATATATTCCTAGAAGTGGGATCACAGGGTCAAATGGGGGTTCCATTTGTAGTTTTTTGAGGAAACTCCATACTGTCTTCCATGGTGGCTGCACCAGTCTGCATTCCCACCAGCAGTACACGAGTGTTCCTTCTTTTCCACATCCTCTCCAGCACTTGTCGTTTGTTGGTTTGTTGATGATAGCCAATCTGACAGGTGTGAGATGGTACCTCATTGTTGCTTTGATTTGCATCTCTCAGATGATTAGTGACTTTGAGCATGTTTTCATATGTCTCTTGGCTTCCTGAATGTCCTCTTTTGAAAGGTGTCTATTTAGGTCCTTTGCCCATTTTTTGATTGGATTGTTTATCTTCCTTTTGTTAAGTTGTATGAGTTCCCTATAAATTTTGGAGATTAGGCCCTTATCAGATATGACATTGGCAAATATGTTTTCCCATGCAGTGGGTTTTCTCCTTGTTTTGTTGATGGTTTCTTTTGCTGTGCAGAAGCTTTTTATTTTGATGTAGTCCCATTTGTTCATTTTCTCTTTAGTTTCAAGTGCCCTAGGAGCTGTATCAGTGAAGAAATTGCTTCGGCATATGTCTGAGATTTTGTTGCCTTTGGATTCTTCTAGAATTTTTATGGTTTCCTGCCGTACATTTAAGTCCTTTATCCATTTTGAGTTTATTTTTGTGTATGGTGTAAGTTGTTGATCTAGTTTCATTTTCTTGCATATATCTATCCAATTTTCCCAACACCATTTATTGAAGAGACTATCTTGGCTCCATTGTATGTTCTTGCCTCCTTTGTCAAATATTAATTGAGCATATTGGTTCGGGCCGATTTCTGGGCTCTCTATTCTATTCCATTGATCTATATGCCTGTTCTTGTGCCAGTACCACGCAGTTTGAGAACAGTGGCTTTGTAGTACATCTTGATATCTGGTATTAAGATCCCACCTACTTTGTTCTTTCTCAGGATTGCTGCAGCTATTCGGGGTCTTTTTTCATTCCAGATGAATTTTTGGAGAGTTCGTTCTAGATCTGTGAAGTATGCCATTGGTATTTTAATGGGAAGTGCGTTGAATTTATAGATTGCTTTGGGTAGTATGGACATTTTAATGATGTTGATTCTACCAATCCATGAACATGGTATGTTCTTCCATCTGTTTATGTCTTCCTTTATCTCTTTTTTCAATGTCCTGTAGTTTTCTGTGTAGAGGTCTTTTACCTCTTTAGTTAAGTTTATTCCTAGGTAGCTTAATTTTTTTGGTGCGATGGTGAATGGGATTGTTTTTATAATCTCTCTTTCTGAAAGTTCACTATTGGTGTATAGAAATGCCTCAGATTTCTTGGGGTTAATTTTGTATCCTGCTACATTGCCAAATTCATGTATTAAGTCTAGTAGCTTTTTGATGGAGTCTCTAGGGTTTTGTATGCATAATATCATGTCGTCTGCAAATAAGGACAGTTTTACTTCCTCTTTTCCAGTTTGGATGCCTTTTATTTCTTCTTCTTGCCTAATTGCGATGGCTAAGACTTCCAGTACTATGTTGAACAGGAGTGGTGAGAGTGGGCATCCCTGTCTTGTTCCTGTTCTTAGGGGAAATGAATTTAGTTTTTGTCCATTGAGTATGATGTTGGCTGTGGGCCTGCCATATATGGCTTTTATTATGTTGAGGTATGATCCTTCTACTCCCGCCTTGCTGAGAGTTTTTATCAAAAATGGGTGTTGGATTTTGTCAAATGCTTTTTCTGCATCAATTGATATGACCATGTGGTTTTTTTCTTTCAATTTGTTTATGTGATGTATCACGTTGATTGATTTGCGGATATTGTACCATCCTTGCATCCCCGGGATAAATCCTACTTGGTCATGGTGTATGATCTTTCTGATGTACTGCTGGATCCGATTTGCTAAGATTTTGTTGAGGATTTTGGCATCTATGTTCATGAGGGATATTGGCCTGTTATTCTCCTTCATTGTGTTGTCTTTACCTGGTTTTGGTATTAGGTTTTGGTATTTTGTTGCTGGCTTCATAGAATGAACTTGGAAGTGTTCCTTCCTCTCGAATTTTTTGTAGTAGTCTGAGGAGGATAGGTTTTAGTTCTTCCTTGAATGTTTGGTAAAACTCCCCTGTGAAGCCGTCTGGTCCTGGGCTTTTGTTTGCTGGAAGCGAGAGGGAGCTCTTTGATCACCCCAAAGAGGGAGGTCTAAACTACCCTCTGCTTGGTGGAACCAGGGAACCAGGGGTATGGGGTGGCAGATGTGGGCAGTTCCAGGCCAAGGTGGGTGCGTGCAGGGTCCGGGGTTGTGAGGCAACCAGCACTTCAAGGAAATTGCGGCTGCTAGGCCACTGGGGCCATGAGGGCCCCAGCAGCTGGGGCTGCAAAGGCCTACCCTTGCACAAATTTCATGCATCGGGCCTCTAGTCTTATATCATAAAAGGCTAATATGCAAATAGAACTGCGGAACAACTAAAATACCAGACTCTATGACATGCGCTGACCACCAGGGGGCATGCATAGAACATGGCGGGCATTAGCAGCAGGCAGAAGAGCATGGAACATGGCAGGTGTCAGCTGTGGTTGGTTGGTGGAGCAGGTGAGCAGGGGTGCCGGACCATGGCGGGGTGCAGGTTGCTGTCATCAGGGTAAGACTCCAGTGGTTACTGAAAATTCTTTGCTCCCACGTGCAGCAGCCCGGTCCAGCACTAGCAACCACTGATGGTGCTGGCCTTGCTTGCACCTGCTGCTGGCGCTGGCCCCAATCACTACACTCTGTCAGCTCGTGGGAGCAGCCACAATGGGAGAGGGGTTGCTGGCAGACAGGGGACCAGGGGCCACAGTGGGAGGGTCCAGGCGCGGGAGTGGAGGATGGGCTGAGACCTGCGCCTGTGCCCACCACAGCCTTGTGGTTCAAAGTTCCTTTCAAGGTACACAAATTTGATTCTTTACAAAATCATTCAACTTAGGAATAGAAGAAAGCTCTATGGAAAACATATTCAGGTCCATATATGAAAAACCCACATGTCCACTTTTATTACTTTTATTCAACACTAGAGGCCTGATGCACAAAATTTGTGCAAGAATAAGCCTCCCTTCCCTTGGCTGCTGGCACCCGCTTCCCTCTGGCACCCAGAACCCAGGCTTCCCTCTGGCCATTGACAGGCACCTGGGACCCAGGCTTCCCTCCAGCTGGCAGCAGGCACCTGGGACTTGGGTTTCCTTCGCAGCCCTGGCTTCATCTGGAAGGTCGTCCTTAAGGATGCCCGGTCTAATTAGCTTTTATTATTATAGATAGCATTGGAAGTTCTAGCTAGAGCAAGTGGGCAAGGAAATGAAATAAAGACATTGAAAAAGAAAATGTAAAATTATCTCTGCTCTTGAATATATGGTTTTACATGTAAAAAATAACAACTATTTCAAAAATACTACTTAATCATGTAAATGTAGTAAAGTTGCAGGTTACAAAATTGGCATATAAAATCATTAGCCTTTTTGTATACTGCATTGAATATTCCAAAAACTAATGAAGAAAATAATGCCATTACAATATCATAAAGTAGAACAAGACATTATTTAATTATATGAATAAATTAAACCAAGAAGGGAAAAGATTGGTACTGTGAAAACTATAAAACATTGCTGAAAGAAATTAAAAAGGACATAAATCATTGAAAAGACATTATATATTTGTGGATTAGGAGAATACTAGTGTTAAACTGGTAATACTAGCCAAGGCTCTCTAGAGATTTCATATACTCTCCATTACAATCTCAACAGCATTATTTTTTTTGCAGAAATTGATGAATTTATGCAAAAATTCATATGGAATCTCAAGAGATTTCAAATAGCTAAAATAATGTTGAATAAGAATGAAGCTGGCACACTGAAGTTATCACATGTCAAAGTTAATTGCAAAGCTACAATGATAAAAAAAAAGTGTGGTACTGACATAATTATAGTCATATAGAGCAATGGAGTGCTATAGGAAGCTCAGAAATCAATTCCAGCATATAGGTTCAGATTTTTTCCCACAAGAGTGCCAAGACTATTCAATGTAGAAAATGACAGTATTTTCAATAAATGGTCCTGGGAAAACTGGATGTCCACATGCAACAGAGTGCAGCAGGACTCTCACCTTACACCACATACAAAAATAATGCAAAATGGATGAAAAGTACTAAATGTTAGACTTAAAACTATCAAACTCTTAGAAGAAAACATGAGAGTTAAATATTCATGACATCAGATGTGGTAATGGTTTTGGACATGACACTAAAACCACAGGCAATAATAAAATAAAACAGGAAAAAAACAAACTTCATCAAAATTAAAAATTTTTAGGAAAACAGCAATACCAGCAAAATGAAAAGATAACCCAAGAGTGAGAGAGAACATTTGCAAATCATATATCTGATATCCAGAATATATAAGAATATACACTGAGTGGCCAGATTATTATGACCACTTGACATTTGTAGGCAAATTAGCTATAATTTTGTGCTGAAGTTGCTAGAGGGAAAGATCATTATAAATAGGGAAGCAGGTTGTTTACCATGACAATAGAAGTGATTTTTTTCTGAAGATATGGGTAAACAATGCCATTTAACAGCCTTTGAGTGTGGAATATATATTATGAGTGGCCAGATTATTATGACCACCCCATCAGTATGTTGGGCCACCTTTTGCCTTCAATACTGTGGCGATTCTTCTTGGCATTGACTCCACGAGATGTTGAAAGGTGATGTGAGGAATCTGACACCATGCCTGATGAATTGCACTGTCCAGTTCTGTGAGATTTGATGGTTGTGGGACCAGCTGCCTGATGCTCTTCTAACTTTGCCCCACAAATGCTCAATTGGATTGAGATTTGATGATTGTGGGGTCACCTAAGCAAGGTAAAATCTCCCTCATGTTCTTGGAACCACTCCTGCACAATACAAGCACCGTGGCATGGCGCATTGTCTTGTTGTAAGAAGCCATCTCCATTGGGATACGCCATCAACATGATAGGATGAACCTGGTCAGCAATGTGCTCTTCAGACGATGTTCCACACAAATTAAAAGGCCCAAATCATGCCAGGAAAACATGCCCCAAACCATAACACTGCCCCACCAGCTTGAAGGGTTGTACTCCTGCATGTGGGGTGCATGTTTTCATGCTGTTTCTGCCAAATTCTCACTCTGCCATCTGCATGATGCAACAGGAAATGTGATTCATTGGACCACATGACTTTTTTCCAATGCTCGACTGTCCAATCCTTGTGTTCCTGTGTGAATTGGAGACGTTTTATCTTGGTAACTGCAGACAGCAAAGGGGTTCAAACAGGCCTTTGGCTTCCACATCCCATATAATGCAGTGTATGGCTAATTTGCCTACAAACATCAGGTGGTCATAATAATCTGGCCACTCAGTGTATATATGTAACTCAATTCAAAGATAGCCAAAAGACTTGAGTAGACATTTCTGACAAAAGTTATGTAATGGGCAGTGAACACATAAAGAGGATTACAATCACTAGTTATTAGGGAAATGCAAATTAAAAACATAACGAGATACCTTTTTACACCCATTGGATGGCTATTATAAAAAATAAAACAAAATAAAACTAACCAAATGTGGAAAATAACAAGTATTGCAGAGAAGGTGGAGGAACTGGAACCCTTGTGCATTGCTTATGGGGATGTAAAATGGTGCAGCCACTGTGTTAAACATTATAGCATAGTTAACATAATTAAACACAAAATTACCATATGAGCCAGCAATTGCACTCTTAGGCATATGCCCAAGGGACATGAAAGCAGCGACCCAAACAGGTAAATATGCACCAGTGTCACAGCAGCACTATTCACAATCATCCCAAGTGGAAAGACCCCAGCTCTCATCACCAGATGAATGGATGTGGAGAATGTGGTATAAGATGAAATATTATTCAGCCACAAAAATGAAAATTTGAGATGTTACAATATGGAAAAACCTCAAAAACATATATATAAGTGAGAGTCAGACACACACGGCCAACTATTATATAATTCCATTTAAATGAGGTGCCTAGCATAGGTGTATTCAGAGATACAGAAAGTAACTAGGTTAGAGATTGCCAGGGGCTGGGAGGGATGAATGGGAATTTTGTTTAATGTGTACAGGCCCCATTATCCTCTGCACCCGCCAAGGCACATATGCCATGGGCACTCTGTGAGAGTGTGAGGGTCCTGAGAAGGAGAAACGTAGGATGGCCCTACCAACGGGAGCGCAGGACTGCAGTCTGTTCCTCCAGGTGGGGAACCTCTGTGAAGGACAAGCATGCTGAGTCCAGATGCCCCTTTCGATATGCCCCTTCAGCTGTCATTCCCTGTGAGACCCCCCACCCAAGAGCAGACCATTCTCTAGGTGGCCACCTGCAGTGACCAGATGGCCCAATTATTTGATCCAAATTGGTAGAACCTTGAGGACACTTTTCAGCCCCAAAGCGCACTTGTAATCAAAGCTCCTCTTAGTCCTGTTCCTGCCAATTTGCTTGCACAGGTCTTGATGACAAGGCACTCTCTAATGAGCATCCTGCACAGGTTCCACCACTGGCCAGGATGCAGCATGAAGCTCTGCTTTTGTCCTCTCTGCCAGCCCCTCTTCCTCCACCTGCACAGCTCATGTGGATGATCCTCTGGGTTCTACCTCCCCATTCTCCTCTCACTGGACAAAGCTGACTGGGTGCCTGCCTTTACTCAGCCTCTCAGGCCTGCTGTGACCTCCTATGGCCCTTCCCTTTTTAACTCTGATCACACTCCCATCATCCCACCTTCCAATCCTTCCCTTAAGAGGTCAAAGAGCTCCTTCCAAAACACAGATCTGATCCATTTGTCTGGTGAGAAAAGCCTTTCTTTCATTGACCTCGTGGTAAAGAAGCTTTCTTTCAAATAACCTAGACCTTCAGAACCTACATCCTATGTGGGCCCCACATTGGCCTGTACCCCTCCTTCTGTCTCCTTTCCCCGTCTCCTCACACTGGGATCTTCTGAGATAACCTGAAGACCTCATTGTTTATGCCTTTGCACAGGCCACTCCTTCAGCCTGGGACTCCCTGGCCCTTAAAGGACATTGGCCATAACTGTGAGCACAAGACAAAGTTATTCATTATCATTTAACTCAACCTAATGAATGAACAAAAGAATCAAAAATCTAATTAGGGACCTGGAAGTGAACCATTCAAGACCTTCCTGCAGGTGATGGATAACCCACAACCACTGGACCAGCCTCAGAGGTTTTGAGATTTGGTTTGGTATCAGACACTCTAGACTTTCAGCTCCTTACCCATCCCCCTTCTGTAGACTTCGGTGGGTCATTCTCTGGCCCTGAGCCCCCTCCTGCCCTCATCTGTAAGAAGAGGTGCTGACATTTCCCCGCAGTTGTGAGGAAGACAGTGATGAGCCTGCTCCTCCCCCTCCTCTTACCCCGTGCTGTGGCCACACCAGGCCTCCCCCATGCAACCTGTTTGGCAGCCTGTGGCCTGGACCTTCAAATGAGGCCCAGCATCCGGCCCCTCATCATCTCCCTACCCTGCAATTCCACACCAAATCCTCTTCTTCCCGAGATCCTGTGCCAAACTCTCTCATTTACCCAGAGTCTCTGCCCAGTGCCCTCAAATTGAGAGTGTTTTCAAGAACAAGATCCAGGCACACAACTGCTCTGCACAGAAAGGACCCAGCCCTCGCCCCTTGCCCTCCACTCTGTGAAAGGGGCTTTCCTGACCACCCTTTAGTGGCCCCTCCAACAGCACTTCCTGCCGTCCCCTGGTGCTCACCCAGCTAACACACCACTTCCTGTCCTCTTTCATTTAGGTCCTGTCTCTCCACTAACATGGAAGCTCCAGGAAAGCGGGGTTTTGTCTAGCTTGTTTTCTGTCTTATCCCCACTGTGCAAATAGTGGCACCGACCGGGCAGCGGCTCGGGCCTGGTGTGTGAGTGGCTGACTGATAAGGGAAGAAAGGAATGAACAGGACTGCTCATCACGTGGGGGAAAGGGCAGAGAGCCACGGGAGAGCTTCCAGTACAGGAGTCTGACCAGCACCCCACCTCACCCCAAAGGGCCCCGGGAACAGAACTGAGCCAGGGTCAGGGCTGGGTGTGGCCCCTGGAGCGCAGGGAGTTCCCAGAGTGTGTGACTGCCTTCCCTCCCATTTCATTTCATCCTCACCCTCAAGGTTGCATTCGACGCTGTGCTGAGCAGACTACCCACACTCCCCTTCACTCTCACCCCAACCTGGAGAGGGAGGTGCAAAGGGTCCCTGTAGAGATGGGGACACTGGGGCACAGGAGGTGAGGTGACTTGCCTAGGGCCACCTGACTGGTGAGTGGTGTCTGCCTGGTGTAAAGCTGGGGCCCCATCCTCAGTGATCATTACTCCCCTTCCCCCAGAGTCTCAGGCACAGCCACAGGAGAGAGCCAGTGTCACCCTGGAAGAACTTGTCATCAAGCCTGCCCTGGAGGGCAGCAAGGCCTTCTTCCAGCCCCTGGGTGAGCAGAGCTCCAGGGAGAAGGGAATGTTCCCTGGGGCTCGAAGTGTGCTGTGGTGTCAGACTCTCCACTGGCCTCACTGATGGCCTGGGGCTAGGGGGGGGGCGGTGAGCGCTCTCTCTGGGACACCCTCAGCTCTTCCTTCCATTCGCAGAATCCAGCAGGATTCTGTCTTGCCCCATGGATGGCAAGAGTCAAGGCTGACAGTGCCTGGTGTGATGTGGAGGAACCTGTATCCTGGAGCCAGAAAAAGGGTCCGGGGGCCTGAGTTGCTCCCCTTGCTCCCCTGCCCTCCCAGTCTTCAGGGCAAGGCCCATGCCCTTCACGTGGAGCTCCAGCCGCAGCCGGCCATGGTCAGAGGGACCAGTGCTGCCTCCCAGCCCTTTAAGAAGCCAAAGGAGCAAGAGGTGGGGTGGGGTGATGAGAGGGGCAAGAAGTAAGAATACCCTGGCCCCTGGCTCAGCAATCCATCCAATGGCGCCTTTCTAGTTCCCCCAAGTACCCCCTCCCTGAGAGAGAACAGGGGAGCGCTCGGCCACCATCTAAAGGTTTGCAGGAAGCGAGCTTTGATTGACATTGAGCAAATCCCTAGCCCCCAAGCCTCGGTATCAGCACCCTAAAACAGGGACATAGAACCACCCCTCAGCTCCTGGGAGGGCTCAGTGGGCAGCGCATTGCATGACACATGCTGCGTGTTCATTCATGACTGTTCCCAGGCCCACCTCCACCTTGCGCCTCCCTCATCCATCCAGGCTGGGCTGTGCCCACATTGGCCCTGTGAGCAGAGACCAGGGGTGTGGCCAGGGCACCGTCAGAGGATGGCAGCTGAGACCCTTTGAGGTCACTAGTGCACTCTGCACAGACTGACCCAAGAGGCTGTCAGTTGCCCCCATTACGGATCCATGTCCGGGCCCAGTGTCCAGGAGGGGAAGCACCTCCCCTGGGCTGTGGTCAGGATCAGCCAGTCAGCCCTGCCCAGTGCATCTCAGGGCGCCCTCCATGTGCAGTGAGGAGGTCCCCTGTGGGCAGCGTGGCTCCCAGCTCTGCTGACTTTTCTCAGCAACTGGTTGACTGGGCATGACCCCTCCCCCACCCCAACCATCAGTCCCCACGGAGAAATAGAGGAATCAGAGGAGGTACCACCTGGATGCTGAAATGATGACAGCAAAGGAAGCCTGAGTCCTGTGACCACCACCAGCCTCTGGGCTCCTGCATCCAACCTCTAGGAGTAGCCCCTTTGCAGGCAATTGCACCTGGAAACACCTTCGCTGCTAGGCAGGCCAGGATGGTTTAGAGCAGTGATGGCGAACCTTTTGAGCTCGGCGTGTCAGCATTTTGAAAAACCCTTATTTAACTCTGGTGCCGTGTCACATATAGAAATTTTTTGATATTTGCAACCATAGTAAAACAAAGATTTATATTTTTGATATTTATTTTATATATTTAAATGCCATTTAACAAAGAAAATTCAACCAAAGAAATGAGTTCGCGTGTCACCTCTGACACGCGTGTCATAGGTTCGCCAGCACTGGTTTAGAGGGTGACAGATGCGCCGGGACCGGCCTTGGGCGCTGGCTAGTGCCTCAGGATGCTAGTGGCTGCCCTGCCACCACGCCACTGAGCAATAAGCAGCATTCTCAGCCCCACAGAGGAGTTGGGAATGGAACCGAGGCAATCTCTCCAGGACCACAGCCCTGCTCCTCTCCTTCCTTCTTTGAGGGCCAGATGGTGCCTGATACACAGCCCAGCCTCCGAGGGACACACCAGACACCCACACTGTTCTGAGCGTGCACACAAACTTCAGGATGGGGGTCCAGGAGTACGGAGAGATGCGCAAAATGCTTAGCAGCAGCAAAGCAGAGACCCTTCTAAGCAGTGACACTGAGCGAATGCCCCGCAGAAGCACACAGCAGTCTCTCTGGGGCCCGGTAATCATGGAAGTCACTGGGTGAAAACACAATGAAACAAAGCAAACCCATAACCCACGGGGTGAGCTTCTGACAACTGCTGGGAAGAGGCTCCTAGCAATCCCTGTCCCTCTAGCTCCTTCAGGGGCACGTGGGTCACAGCTGCTGCCATAGTGACAGAGGACTGAGCCATCCAGAAACCCATCTAGAGAGGTGTCCTTTTAGCCTTTCCTAAAGAAACCGTCCGGGGAGACAAAGGCCTGGGATGTTTCTTCTGCCTCAGCAACAAAGGGGCCAACCGATCTGTTACTAGGGTCCAGCCAAGCCGGCCTTGCTTCCCGTCCCTCATAATCTGGGTTCCCCTTTGGTCATGTCCTGTCCATGTTGTCCTTATGGATAGCAACACCCTGGGACACCTGGGGCCATCCCACAAGGGCACTCACATGTCCAAGACGAAGTACAAGTCATTTGCGCAGATAAAACTCTCCTTTGTCTGCACCTGCCAGGCACCCAGGCTGCGGTGGTGGCGGAAGTTCCCCCTGTCCTGGCTGAGGTGGCGGTGGAGGCTTTCCCAGCTCAGGCTGAGGTGCTGGAAGTCTCTGGATCCCGGGACGCTGTGCAGGAAGCTCTTCTTGCTCACCAGAGAAGGTGGCAGCACCAGAAGCAGGAACAGTGTAGGGCCTGGCATCCCAGAGCCACCAGCCCCCATTTTATTGGCAACCTCTATGGCCTCACAGGATGCCACGCCACCTCAGGTCACCGCAGGTTGCCACCCCTGCCGCCTCCACCTGTGCTGAGGGGCCTTGGTCCCTCAGCCCTTTCACCATGTCACCCTGTGAGCCTCCACTGGTACCTGTCCTTTGGGCAGAAGAGGCCAGAGCCTCACTCTAAGGCAAGGGCCCCCACCACCTGCTGAACCCTTCCCCCGCCTTGTGGAGGCAGAATGCCCTGTTATGATGGCCATAAAGGTTGGCATGGTGACTGTGACCTGCAGCTCTGCTCAGTGACCTGCCTATTGACAACCCAGGTGGGAGTCTGGGATCTTTGGAGGGACAGTAAGAGGAGGCCTTCGTTTGTGCCTTAACTCCCCCCACACCCAGGTGGTCATTAGAGTTCTTGGGAACTTCTGCCTTTCTGTAAACTGAGAGGGCAGCTGAGGTGACTTAGATAAGCTCATTGCTGCGGGTGAGGAGCTGAAGGAATTGGGAGGCCAGAGTGTTGTAATGGTCACATGAGTACACACTGCAGACACCAGGGCAAGGAAGGGTCCAGATGGGGAAGAAGGTCGTGCAAGGATGCCAAGTCCTTTGTGCGTGATGGACCATCCAGTTGTCTACTGGGTGGGGTTCTCATAATAAACTGTAACTAGCTATCAGCAGGGACCTGAGACTGTGTGGCACCAGGCCGGGGCGGGGAACCTCAGTCCGTGCCCCCCACCCTGGTATCAGACCGGGGAACCTCAGGCCACATCCCCTGCCTGGTGGGGCTTCTCGGGGGACCTGAGGCTGTGCCCCGCACTTGGTAGGGTTTGAGGGGGACCTGAGGCCACGCCCTCTACTCAGGGCCAGGCGACCTGAGGCCACGCCCCCCACCCTGGTGCCAGGCTGGGAGACCTCAAGCCATGCCCCCCGCCAGAGCACTGGGCCGGGACCCTGAGGGTGCACTAGGAGACTTGAGGCTGCACCCCCATGCCCAGTGGGGCTTGACAGGGGTCCTGAGGCTGCACCCCTCTGCCTGGCAGGGCTTAACAGAGTTGGGGCCTGCTGGGTCTGGATCTCGCCCAATACTGGTGGTGCTGGCCAGGTCTGGTTCTCACACAATATCGAGGTGCATACGGGTGGGCAGGGACTTGATTCTGGGTCCTGTGGCATGCCCCAGACTCTGACAGGAGGGAGATTTTCATATACATTTTACTAATTTTCTTTCATCTCTGACACTTCTATTATAGAGAAAGGGCAAATAGCAATATTAAAATATTTCCTCTAATTAATTCCCTTTTAATATGCACAAATTTCGTGCACCAGGCCACTAGCAACTCAATAAAAGAAATATAGAATGAACTAGAGAGCATAGGAAATAAATCAGACCAGATGGAGGAAAGAATTAATGATATGAAAGATAGAAATCGAGAAATGACACAGGGGAAAGAAGAGAGAGACTGAGCATAAAAAAGAAAAAAAAAACTATACAAGAACTATCTACTCTAATAGAAAAAGCAATATTAGAATAATAGGAATACCATAAGAAGAAGAGAGGGAGAAGAGAACAGAGAGCCTATTTAAATAAATAGTTGATGAGAACTTTTCAAACCTATGGAAAGAGCTAGATCCTCAAATCTAAGAAGCAAACAGAACACCAAATTATCTCAATCCAAAAAGGCCTTCTCTAAGACACATTGTGTTAAAACTGTCAAAAATTAATGACAAAGAAATAATACTCATGGCATCCAGGGAAAAGAAGGTAACCCATAAAGGAATGCCCATTACATTAGATTATCATTAGATTTCTCAGCAGAAACCCTATAAGCTACATGAGAGTGGAACCCACTATTCAAACTACTGAAAGAGAGAAATTGCCAGCCAAGAATAGATATGAAGGAGAAATAAAGACTTTTGTAGCCATGCACACCTGAAGGAATTTACCACCAGAAAACCTCCATTGCAGGAAGTACTCAAGGGGGTTATTCCACCTGAAATAAAGAACAAAAAGTCACAAAACTACAAGTGGGACCATGAATACACAACATAAATAACTTGTAACAACAAAAACATAAAAGGGAAGGGATAATGGTTTAAATTTGTACAGGGTCAAGGAGATTAGATGCATTAAAAAGGACTACTTTATATATGAAACTTTTTTTACATAAACCTAGTGGTAATCACACACACACACACACACACACACACACACACGCACGCACGCAAACACACACACACACTAAAATGCTATAGAAACTCCTTCCCCAGCTTTGTCAGGAAAGTGGGCACCATTGATTTCTCTCATATCATGAGAGATAATAGGGGCATAGGAGGGAAAATATTTCTGAAGAAGCAGTAGTTGCCAAGACTCTTTCCAATGGTTTCTTGCAGGTTACATGGGTGTGGGCTCCAAATATGACCCCCATATGGTCAGCACCCTCCTTCCTGTGAATGCTTATGTGTGTCAACACCCTGGTGTGCAGAGGTAAACAGCCAGGCATCGTCTCCACTATGATGGCATGGGATTTTCAAAATCCTTCTTTAGGTCTCTGAGCTCATCTCCTCCTCCTCCCTGGGGCAGGGAGGGAAGACATTAGCTACAGGCACCTGAGTTTTTACTAGGCGCTTGGCCCTGTGCTGAGCACATTGTAGCAATCACCACCAGCCTCATGGCCACAGGAGACACTATTATCTCCAACTTTTCAATTAGGAAAATAAAGCACTGATAGATTAAGTAACTCACCCAAGTGATTTAGTAAAAGCCAGTGAATGTAGACACTGGATTATACCTATATTTTAAAGAAGATTTGGGATTTTTTTCAAAGACCTGAATACGACTGAAACCCCAGGTATGACTGTCCGTGGTGAGCGAAGACCAGGCTGTGGCTGTGGGAATCATCCATGTCTACATTCACAGGACACCAGGGTGCTTTCCTGCAGGAGTAGTATTGGTAGGTATGTCTCACACAGAGGGCAATGCTCACCTGCTAATAATCTTTCATGCTAATCAGCACCAAATCCAACTCCTTTTGACTTTAAACCAAGTCTCAATGTTCAGCATTGGACTCAATATATGTCCAGTTCAGTACACAAAGGGCTCTTAATATTCTGGGCTGTTTAATGTTTTAGAGGTTGCCTATGGGGTGGGAGTGACAAGGTAGGTCTGCAGAGTGCACGGGCAGTGGGGGGGATCAGCGGCAGCATCCTTGAGGGAAGTTGGGAACGTATCTGAGGGTGGTGTTGGCACCACAAGCAGCAGCTGTTGAGGGGATACATTCTTGAGGGAAGTTGGGAGCATATCTGAGGGTGGTGTTGGCACCATGAATAGCAGCTGTGGAGGGGGTACATTCTTGAGGGAAGTTGGGAGCATATCTGAGGGTGGTGTTGACACCATGAGCAGCAGCTGTTGAGGGGGAAGTAGTCCTGGCTGGGTCCAAGGCAGGCCATTGGGCCATAGGGCATTTGTATGCAGTGGGGGTTCACTAGAGTGACGTCCATGCACCTGCCCTGTAGGGAAGAGAGAGAATGTCCCTGAGAAGTCATTGGAATTGGCACCAGAGGCTGTGGTCATCTTGGCTCAAGGGGGTGGGAGTCAGGATGCATGAGGACCACAGGATAAACTTTATGATGCCCTTCCTCTCCATGGGCATTGGGATCCAACCAGGGCTCCTCCTTGGGGCCTTGGTTCAGGCATCAAAAGTCTGTCCTGCTTTCTCAGGGCAGCACTAGTGTTGTGATTCTGCACTCCCTTTGCTGGAACTTGTCTGATGCTCCTGGACTGAGAGCCTGGGAAGCAAGGATGAGGGAGGCCCTACAGCCCCCCCCACCACAGCATTGCTATTCTCTCTAAATGAGTGTGTGGTGCAGGGATGAGCTCTCTCCAAGGTCCTTAGATTGGACACAGGCCCATAGATCAATGGCAGTAGGGACACCCTCTGATGGGTGACAGACTGTGGAGGCTGCAGCACCCAAGGCCTTGTAGAAAGGGATAAGAATGATACAACCCAGAGCTTCCAAATGCCCACCTAACTATCCACTGAGAGTCAGGGTTCGCTGGATGTGGCCATGAAGCCCTCACTGCAGACCCCGGGGACAAGAGCACGCTCCAGGCTCCCTGGGCCATCTGAGCAAAGGGTCTGAGCACCACAAAGCCGAGGCAGGTGATTGCCTGGTGAGGCAGGAGCACCACGCTCCTTGGGCCCCGGGCCTGAGTAGGGGAGCCTTCTGGTGGTTTGGGGGTAACCTCCTGAGATCAGAAGTGCTGACTCAAAAGGGGGCAGAGCAGGGAGAAGGGTGGAGCCAGGCCTCGGGATTGAGTCCAGCTCTGCCACTCCTGGCCTTTGTGAGCTGGGACAAGTCACTCAGCCTCTCTGCGCATCAGTCCCCTTGGTAAACTGAACAAAAATATTAATACCTACTTTTGCTGGCAAAAGTAAAGTAGAAAAACATGTAAAGTTCTTAGGCTCCCAGGTGTCCCATGTGAAAGATCCAACAAAAATTTACCATCATTATGATTATTCTAAGGAGGAAAATTATCACAATTTGGCTTCTCTTCCAGTCAATGATCCAAAGAGGAAATAATTACTGTCTGGTAAAACCAGTCAGTGTTGGTCAAACAACATTGGGAGGGTGACACCATGCTCTCCACTACTCCTGGCCCTGAGTAACCAGCTCCAGAGACATTCAGTGGATGGGGTGGAGCCAGTGGACTCACGGGTCAGTGGTCAGAGGGGAGGGTCTATGGGCTGGGAGGCCAATAGAAATTGCTGTTTGCCTTCCTTTATTTAAGTTGGCACATGCGAGGTAATGCTCTAGATAAGAGTTTCCTGGTACTCTTGAGACCACAATGCATGGGAAATGAGTGGTGCCACATCCAGCACTGGCAGGAGAGGCTCCTGAGCCCCCATTTCTCCACGCTTTGAGCATCTCCCTTGGCAGATGCCCGACAGGCCCCTCTGACCCACAATCCCAGTGGCCAACTGTCAAGGGCAAAAAGCAAGGAGCCTACCCCATGCTCCTGCTTACCTTGTCCCAGAGCTGACAATACATCAATGGCACCTGGTTGTAGTTTTGAACAAAGTCACACAAGCTGTCCAGTTTGTCCTGAAAAGCAGATGTGGCTGTGAGGAAGCTGTAGGCATGGATGCTGCCTCCAGAAGGTCTAATTCCCTCCGGCTCTATGGCTTGTGAGTACTCTGTAGTCAGAAACTTCCCGGGACATCAGTGCAGCCTAGACCTGGGGCAGGGGTCAGGCAGCTCCTGTGTGTGTTGCGGGAGGGGGGGCGGTGGTCACTGAGAGCAGGCCTGTGAGCTGGTAGTACAAGGTCCTGGCAAGCGGCCACAGCCCTGCCTGAAGTATGTGTGGCTTCTCCGTGTCCCCCTCTGACTGTCAGGGGGCGAGGCAGGGTCAGCCCTGCAGCTGACATCTGAATCTCAGGGAAGAAACAATAGACCTGACAGGGACAGGGCAGACTGTGAGAGAGAAGAGCAGAGCCCAGCAGACACTGTGGGGGTCTCTCTTCCTCAGACCAGTCAATGGGGCCTTGCCCTCTCTACCCCTGTCACCTTGTGTTCCTGCCAGGCTGCCTTCTCCTCCCAGGGTGACCACAGCACTTCCTGGGAGAAGGACTTTTCCTTCAGGCCCTTCCTCTGTGGGGCCCTTAGCACCCCAATTCAGAGGATCACCAGGACTATGCAGTGAGCTCTGTCCACCCTCTGCTGAGGGGACTTCTGCAAGAACAGTAGGAGCCACTGGCATTTCTGGGTGGTTCAATGGTGGTAGGCACTTGGCTGAGAGCTTTCCCCCTGCCTGTGCTAGTTTGTTTATGATTCAAGTTGATTTTACACATCCATCTGCTGGCCAATGAAACCCCAGTCATTGGTGGAGTTGATGACAACCTCCGTGAGAACCAAGGTGGTCTGGCTGCAAGCCAGCCACAGAAATCCCTAAGCCCAAGGGGAGACCTGTGGTGAGTACCCAAGTGACAGAAGTCCAGTGCCCATACATTTCATCTCACACAAGTCACGCCTTTGGCGCCCAGGACTGTGTGGCATGAACCTGCAGCCCTATCTTCCCACACCTTAGCCTTAGGTCACAGCTCCCACCCCTAGGAGACCTCTCACCTCCATTCTTTGCATGCTGTCTTCTTGGCACCCACAACAAGGGACAATCACTGTGGGACATGTCTGTATGGGACGTGTCTCTGGCTCCTAGAAAGAGAAAACACTGCTTCGTGGCCTGGCAGCTCCTTTAGCTCCGTACCTCTCAGCTTTCAGACACTCAGCAAACATTTGTGGGAGAAGTCCAGCACCAATGAGTAGCACCTGCCCCATCACAGAGTGCCCTTCAGGGAAGACACGGGCAAAATTCTGCGGGTTTGCACACATGGCTCTTTCCAGAAACACCAGGGAGTACTTTCCAGTTCCCTTGGTTTCCCTCAAACCGCCCTTGGGAAGCCCAGTCCTGGGCTGTGTGCTGTGCTGGAGGGCTGTCAGGGTGAGAGCACAGGACAGTGACGGGGCTGCATTAGCTGACTCTGACAGATCCAGCCTCCCATGCCACACTGCAGCCAGCTCAGGGGCCTCCCAGTGCTGTGAGGCCTGTCTCCCCCACCGCCCCCCCACCTCTCGCCTCCCCCACCCTGATGCAGGCCCCAAGTTTCAAAGACACCATACACAGGTTCACCTACTTTATATGGGCACTGGTTTGAGCCGCCTCAACCTGCTCACCTACCCCGAGTCCCTGTGCTCCCCTGGGCCCGGCCTCCCTCACAGCTCAGTGCCAGGTCAGACTCCCTGCACCCTCCTCAGCCCTGCAGTCCTTACAGGCCACTGCCAGCCACACCCCTGCCCTGGGAGGACACAGGGAGGGGGCCAAGGAAATGGAGCCCAGGGTATAACCAGAGCCTGCTGGGGTGTCCAGGTCCCTGACCTGAGGGTCCTTTTCGAAAAGCTCACCTGGTCCTGAGGAAGGACCCCTGCAAACAGTCCTTTGGGAATTGGCAAGAAAAGCCCCTTTTACGTCACTGGGATCCTAGCAGTGGCTGCAATAGGCTCCCCTAGGCTGCCACTGCAGTGACAGTGCCCTGGATCAGGCCATGTTGGGCGCAGGGCAAGGTTGTCTGGGTGACATTCTGTGAGTTCCATGTCCTCCTTGGGCCTCTCCCCTCTGTCACCTTCTTGTTCCTCCTGGCTCTCTGTGCAGGTGGGTGGAGCTGGTGGGTTGGGGAGTGGAAGTAGCCCCTAGGCTGCAGGGGGCCTCTGTCAAGGTCACTGTGCCCACCAGGCCTGCTGACAACATCAGGACCAAACCAGGACTTACCTTTTCTGGTTTCTGCACTGGGGGTGGCTCCTTGACGGTCTAGAAAGTTAAAGAGACATAAGCACAGCTGAGAGGAACCAGATACCAGACTGTGAGCTCCTGCAAAGACCTTGGCACCTTCCTATGTGTCCCCTTGTGCCTAGCAGGGGCCCAGTACAACCTGGCCCTTAGTAATGACTGAAGAAGACATGCCAGGAGGCCCTGAAGATGTGCAGAGACCCAAGCTAGTTTTCAAAGGCACAGCTGCCCCAGGGGTTGTGAATCTGGCCAGCATCATTCTCCCTTTGGGGCCACCCATGCCTCTAGTGGGACCACTCCTTTTCTCGCCAGCACAGGCATCCTCCATTATGTCCCCTGAGTCCTTCTGAATCCTGGCTGCTGTGAGGCAGCCCTGTGTTTGGCTGTCTGGGTTCACTTCTTCCCAGGGTCCAGGGAAGCACAATAGTCACCTCTCTGAAGCAAGCATGAGGCAGGAGACTCCTTAGAAGCCCTGATGTGCCAGGAGAGGAGGACAGAGTGTATCTCTGTCTGCTCATGTGGCCATATGGAGCTTATGGGGACCTGCCCACAGGTGGGATTAGGCAGGCAGGCATGCTATTCCCCTGAGGTTGGTCACAGGGCTGCGTGGGCAGGAGTCACTCACCTTCTTGAAGCGTAGCGGCCAGATGCAACAGAAGAGCAAGGGGAACATGAGCATGGCCGGGATGAGCAAAACCAAGTACGGACGGGTGACAGTGGGCTTGATCGGTGGAGGAGGTGGTGGGCTAGACTGCAGGGCAGGTGGTTGGACAGGTGGTGAGGTTGGAGGCCTGCGTGTTGGTGGGATGGGTAAATTGTCAAGTGGTGGGGTTGAAAGCCTGTGAGTTGTCAGGGAAGGTGGCTTGGTAGTTGGTGGGCTTGGAGGTCTGAGGGTTATAGGGACAGGTATCTTGGTAGGTGTTGGGGTTGGAGGCCTGAGGGTTGTAGGGACAGGTGACTTGGTAGGTGATGGGGTTGGAAGTATGTGTGTTGTAGGGGCAGGTGGCTTGGTTGGTGGTGGGGTTGGAAGCCTGTGTGTTGTAGGGACAGGTGGCTTGATAGGTGGTGGTGTTGGAGGTCTGAGGGCTTTTGGGACTAGTGGCTTGGTAGGTGGTGGGGTTGGAAGTATGTGTGTTGTAGGGGCAGGTGGCTTGGTAGGTGGTGGGGTTGAAGGCCTGTATGTTGTAGGGGCAGGTGGCTTGGTAGGTGGTGGGGTTGGAAGTATGTGTGTTGTAGGGGCAGGTGGCTTGGTAGCTGGTGGGGTTGAAGGCCTGTGTGTTGTAGGGGCAGGTGGCTTGGCAGGTGGTGGGGTTGGAGGTCTGAGGGTTGTAGGGGCAGGTGGCTTGGTATGTGGTGGGGTTGGAGACCTGCTGGTTTTCAGCACAGGTGGTTTGGTGGATGGTAGGGCTGAAGGCCTGCGGGTTTTCAGGGCAGGTAGCTTGGCAGGTCATGGGGTGGTTGACCTGCTAGTTAGCCGAACTGGTGGCTTGGTAAGTCTTCGAGTATCTGGAGGGACCGTTGATTTATTGTGCTGTGGAGAGCACACAAGAGGTGGCTTATTGTGGGCCTTGGTAGCCTCCACTCAGCATCGACCAGCACCAGGCATCCCCCACCTACTGCCTTGTCCAACTACTTCCTTCTTCTCAGGTTGACCCATCTGCAGTGGCCTATGGGCTGTGCTGGGCCTGTAACTACAGAGGGGCTAGGCTAGGAGGTCAGGGCTGGGACAAGAGCCCTGTGAGCCCTTGGCTACGGACCCCACCACTAGATCTGATCAGACACTCTGCCTCAGCCTTGACCAGGTAGTCTGAGTCCTCTGTGGGTGACAAAGCAGCCCTCACTGCAGGCCTCAGTTGACACTACAGGGTTGTTGTGAGAACCATATAATCTAGATAGTCAGTGGGGGAGGGAGGGCATGGGGCCACTGAGAGGCAGGGGTGGAGATGCAGCAGCAGGAGACCTGCTCCATCTGCCTGCTGCCTCTCTCTCCAGTCATTTGAGAAATGACAGCATGTGTTCCCCAAGCAGAAGCCAGGGCTGTGATGGTCTTGAGTCAGTTCAGAGCCCTTCACCAGCTGCATCAATGCAGTGGGAACACACTGCATAGGGCTACTGTTGGTCCCACTGTCAACATCCTGTTTCTGGGCCTGTCTTTGGAGGGCTGGGTATCCCAGAGGTTCTGGACTCTGCCTGTCCTATTCACTTCAGCTGGAATCCAGATAGACCTTGACCTCCCTACCACTAGACCTGGGCCAGAGCAGGTGGCAAGGTGGGAGATAATGTGGGAAAAGCCTCAGAACAGTTGCTGGCATTTGCTTGGAGCTCTAATTTTTCCCTCCATGTGCATCAGTGACACTTGCTCACAGAGAAAGCAGATGTTCTGCAGGGCCTGGACATCTGGCTGCACCCAGGGTAATTCCCAAGCTTGAGTTGGGTGTCAGCTCCCTTCCCCCCAAGTGGAGGTTGAAAGGCCCTGGGTGATCTGTGAGATGCTTTCCTGTCTGATCAAGCTCCTTGCTGGAACTGCCTGGGGTCGTTGTTCCCCTCTCTTGCCTCTGAAGGGTATCTGTCCCTCCATTTCAGGAGCTTTGCACAACAACAACCTGACACTCACACATTTCCTACTGGTCATTTTCAAAGTTTGGTCCTGGAATTTGACACCATTGTTGAGGCTGTAATCGACGATGACTACCCTAAAGAACAGAGAAGGAAGATGGTAACCAGTATCCCGGATAGACACAGTTCTGGCACTCAGCAACAACCGTAGCCCACAGCTCTCCTTATTGTAATGACTTTCAATATCAGGTGTTGGGGCCACCTGAGAACTGACAACATGGTTAAGGAGAGCTCATCCTCATGCACTACAGTCACCTCTGCAAAGAAGACTGAGAAGACAGTGAGGAGCCCTGCATAGGAGTGGGTGCCTCCATGGCCTAAGGCTGAGTGATGAGAAATGGCTGCTTGGTGTCACCATACCTACAATATGTCTTCTGTGTTTATACAATATGTTGGCTTAGCTACAAAAGGCTGCTGAAAGCAAAATTATCATCACCAGGGCACATTGTTTTCCCCATCCATCCTACCCCCTTCATCACTGCACCTCATCTTCCCCATCCTGCCCTCCTTATCACTGCACTTCACCTTTCCCGTTCTGCCCTCTTCATCAGATTCCTGAGGGTGCCCTGAGCCTTCTTGGAGACAGACATGTGCTACCTCAGCAGAGCTGGCATCCCATTTTCTAGACACTTGATGGGTCCCAAATTGCCAGCCTGGCTCCCATCTTGAAACACTTACTGTCGGTCCTTCTCAAATACGTGTCCTTGGCATAGTAGTTTCACTTTTGTTATATTGATGGCTTTTAGTGCTAAAAGAAAATCATGAAGAATAATGTCAATGGACATATCTACCCATATGTCTCCCCTTCCACCCATCCTTGGCAAGCAGAACTGACACTTTGGTAGATGCTAACATCTCTTCCCTGCCTTCTTCTGAGCACTCACCATGCTCTAGGCACTGTGTACTGCTCTGGTGTTTAATGGAAAAAAGGCAGGCAGAGTCTGTTCTCAAGGTCATTATAGAGATTGAAGAAGGAGACCAAGAATGAAATAACAATGAATGAAATACATGCCAGTGTGTGAACAGTATTATGACCTCAAAGAAAATGGAAGGGATAGGGAATGGAGAGAGATAGCTATTGAGGAATGGGAGGCCTGTCATATATTTAGGATACAATTTCTCTTTAGACAAACTGACATATTTATACATGAAATATTTTGATGTTTGTGATTTTCTTCAAAATAACAAATGGTGATATCAACAAAATCATATTCATCAGGTTTTATAGTTATTGATAGTAGAGTGATGGTTGTTTCAAGTTCATCATTCAATTTGTGGTACTTTTGTATATTGTTGAAAATTATTATTAATAATAAGGCCTGGAGATTAAAAATGGCGGTAGAGGAAGTGAATGCTACACATACACACTCCCAGGACTAAACTGAAATTACAAAAAAAAATACAAAACAAACAAACAAACAAACAAACAAAAACATCCTGACTAATCAACTGAAGAGTAGCTGGAGAGAACCTTGATAACCAAGGATGGAAAGTGGAAATGGTATAGAGACTGGTAGGAAGGGCAGAGGTGGGAAAGGGCTGGCCGAGCTCCTACAGACAGAAGCTGAAGTTCCGGAGAGATATCTCAGCTGTTGAGGGGAGGGGGTGCCACTAAGAACTCTGGTTCTAAATCCCGAGCTGAACTCCCACTAGAGATTACCAGAAAGGTGCCCACAAAACATCTAGCTTTGAAAAGAGGCTGAGTTTCTCTCTGCCAAGGAGAGACAGCTGGAAATGCAGGCACCCTCTTAAAGGGCCAACACACAAAATTCCACATGCAGCCACTCATTTTGGGCTCTGGTAGAGGAAGGGCAGAGTGGACTGCATATGTATGAGCAGAAGCCAGGGTTGGGGTCTGTGGGGTTAGAGCTCAGAAGGCAGACAGCATGGTTTCAAGTGTTGAGCCATTCCCTCACATTGCAGAAGACACCTTTCTCAGGCAGACCTTTACTATCCAAGTGTTTTTTGCCTGGGGGAAAGACAGTTTTCCCACCCAATTGAAAAACTCCTTGCCCAACCCTGAGAATTTTCCAAAGCCCATTAAGAGACTTAAAATAAGAGTTAGCCTCCAAGCAGAAGCAATTGCCCCACCCTGTTAGAAAACTCCTTGCCACACTTATGGAAAATTGCCTGATGCTACTCAAGACTGAATCCAATCAGTCTATAGGCAGAGGCAGGTCTCTGGAAGATTTGAGTCTTTGCCTGACCTAATGAGTCAGAAACAGTGCTTGACACTGTCTTGCACTAGAGGTTGGGAGGCATAGCATATATACCTAATACATAGTCATAAATTCAAATAGGCAGCCATAATGGGGAGACAAAAAACAACCCCCAAATGAAAGAACAAGAGAATTCTCCAGAAGAAGAGCTAAATGAAATGGAGATAAAAAGTTATTAGACATAGAGTTCAGAATAATGATGGCAAAGATGCTCAACAGCTTGAGAAAAGATATACCAGGTAGTAATCATGAAAAATGATATAGCACTAATAAAAAAAACACTGTGGACACCCTAGCTGGTTTTGCTCAGTGGATAGAGCATTGGGCTGTGGACTGAAGGGTCCCAGGTTCAATTCTGGTCAAGGGCACATGCCTGGGTTGCAGGCTCAATCCCCAGTGGGGGGCGTGCAGGAGGCAGCAAATCAATGATTCTCTCTCATCATTGATGTTTTTATCTCTTTCTCCCTCTTCTTTCCTCTCTGAAATCAATAAAAAATATTTAAAAATACACCATGGGATCTCCTCCCCCTTTCCTTCCCCTCTTCCCTGCCTCCCCCCCCCCCAAAAAAAAATACACCATGGAAGGAATACATACCCGATTAGGGGAAGCCAAGGATCAGATCAGCGAATTAGAAAATAGGATACAAAAATCATACAATCAGAGAACCAAAAAGAAAAAACAATAAAAAAATGAAAGGACAACTTAAGGGAGCTGTGGAACAACATAAAAATGTCTGCATAAAAGGTGTGCCAGAAGGAGAATATAGTAAGCAAGGGATAGAGAACGTGTTTGAATAAATAATGGCAGAAAACATCCCTAATCTGGTCAAGGAAAAAGTCATACAAGTTCAGGAAGCACAGAGAGTCCCAAGCAAGAAGAACCCAAACAGACCCATGCACAGACACACCTAATTAAAATGTCAAATATTAATACAAAGAGAGTAAAGTCAGCAAAATAAATTTGCTACCTACGAAGGAGCTCCCAAAACAATGAGAGCTAATTTCTTAATAGATGGTGAAATAAAGAGCTTCCCAGACAAAAAAAAGGTAAAGGAGTTAGTCACCACTAAACCAGAACTGAAAGAAATTCTAAAGGACTTCTGTACTGAGAAGAAATAGAGAGAGAGTGAAACATAGACATACAGAATTAAAATGGCAATAAATAATACCTGTCAATAATAAACTTAAATATAAATGGATTAAAAGCTCCAAACGAAAGACATAGGGAAGCTGAATGGACATGAAAACATGACCCAAATATATGCTGTGTACAACAGACCCATCTCAGAACAACAGATTCACAGAGGATGTGAATGAAAAGAATTTTTCTATGCAAATGTAAGTGAAAATTAAAAGCTGGAGTAGCAATACTCATATCTGACAAAATAGACTCCAAAATGAAGACCATCACAAGAGACAACAAAGGTATCTACATAATACTAAAAGAATCAATCCAACAAGAGGATAAAACCCTGTAAACATATATGCACCTAATGAAGGAGCACCTAAATATATAAAAATACTTCTAGAAGACTTTCAGGGAGAAGTCAACAACAATACAGTGATAGTAGGGGACTTTAACACCCTGCTGACTTCATTGGATAGATCTTCCAGAAAAAAACTTAACAAGGAAACAGAGACTCTAAAGAACACACTGGATCAGGAGGATTTAATTGATATTTATAGAACATTTCACCCCAAAGCTGCAGAATATACATTTTTCTCAAGTGCACATGGGTCATTCACAAAGATAGACCACATGTTAGGACACAAAACAAGTCTCTACAAATTCAACAAGATTGAAATCATATCAAACTTTTCTCGGATCACAACGGAATGAAATTAGAAATCAACTACAGTAAAAACACTCAAAAACATTCAAACATACAGAGGCTAAATAGCATGTTATAAACAATGAAAGCATTACCAATGAGCTGAAGAAAGAAATAAAAACTTCCTGGAAACAAATGGAAATGAACACAAAACAACCAAAAATCTCTGGGACACAGCAAAAGCAGTCCTGAGAGGGAAGTTCATAGCACTACAAGCCTACCTCAAAAACAAGAAAAATTAATAATAAACAATTTAACCCTACAACTTAAAGAATTATAAAGAGAATAACAAGAAAAGCCCAGAGTAAGTAGAAGGGAATAATAAAGATTAGGGCAAAAAAAAAAAAAAAAGATTAGGGCAGAAATGAATGACATAGAGACTAAAAAACAATACAAAAAACAAAACCCAATGCAGACAAAAGCTGGTCCTTTGAAAGGATAAACAAGATTGATGAACTGGTAACCAGAGTCATCAAGAAACAGAGAGGACCAAAATAAATAAAAACAGAAACTAAAGAGGTGAACTAACAACTGACACCATAAAAGTATAAAAATGGTAAGAAAATACTATGAACAACTCTATGCCAACAAGTTGGAAAATGTGGGTGAAATGGAAAATTTCTTAGAAAAATACAACCTCCCAAAACTGATTCAGGAAGAATCAGAAAACCTGAATAGGCCAATAGCAGCTGAGCAAATAAATAAAAAGAATAACAAAGTTGGACTAATCACAATACCACATATGAAGTTATATTACAAAGCCACTGTACTCAAAACAGCCTGGTCCTGGCACAAGAGCAGACAAATATATTAATGGAACAGAATAGCGAGCCCAGAAATCCACACATGCCATTACCCTCAATTAATAGAGAGGCAAGAACATGCAATGGAGTATAGCGAGTCTCTTCAACAAATGGTGTTTGGAAAATAGGACAGATGCATGCCCCCCACCCCCCACCCCCCAAATGAAACTAGACTACCAGCTTACACCATTCACAAGAATAAGCTTAAAATGGGTGAAAGACTTAAATATAAGTTGTGAAACCATACAAATCTTAGAGAAAACCATAGGCAGCAAAATCTCAGACAATTCTCATAACAATATATTTACAGAGACATCTCCTAGGGCAAAGGAAACTAAGGAGAAAATAAATGAATGGGACTACATCAAAATAAAAAGCTTCTGCACAGCAAATGAAACCATCGACAAAATGAAAAGGGGGCCCACTATATGGGAGAACATATTTGGCAATGATATATCTGATAAGGGGTTAATATCCAAAATATCCAAGGAACTCATACAATTTAATAAAGGAAGACAAACAATCCAATTTTTAAAAAATGGGCAAATGATCTAAATAGGCAGTTCTCCAAAGTGGACACAGAGATGGCCAAGAGACATAAGGAAAAATGCTCAAAATCACTGATCATCAGAGAGATGCAAATTAAAGTGATAATGAGCTATTTTCTCACTCCTGTCAGAATGGCTTCTATCAACAAATCAACAAATGACAAGTGCTGGTGAGGATGTGGAGAAAAGAGAACCCTAGTACACTGCTGGTGGGAATGCAGACTGGTGCAGCCTCTATGGAAAACAGTATGGAGTTTCCTCAAAAAAATAAAATAAAAATGGAACTGCCATTTGACACAGTAATCCCACTTTTAGGAAGATATCCTAAGAACCCTGAAACACCAACCAGAAATAATATATGCTCCTCTATGTTCATAGCAGCACAATTTACAATAGCTAAGATCTGGAAATAGCCCAAGTGCCCATCAGTAGATAAATGGATAAAAAGGCTGTGATACATTTACACCATGGAATACTATGCAGCAGTAAAAAAAGAAGGATCCCTTACCTTTTGAGATAGCATGGAGTGACCTGGAGAGTATTATGCTAAGTGAAATAGGCCAGTCAGAAAAAGACAAGTACCACATGATCTCACTCACATGTGGAATCTAATGAATACAATAAACTTTTGAATAAAATCCATCTTGAGCAGCAGTGGGCAAACTATGGCCCCCAGGCCGGATCCGGCCCATTTGAAATGAATAAAACTATTGAAATAAAAGACCGTACCCTTTTATGTAATGATGTTTAATTTGAGTTTATATTAGTTCACACAAACACTCCATACATGCTTTTGTTCCGGCCCTCCGGTCCAGTTTAAGAACGCATCATGGCCCTCGAGTCAAAAAGTTTGCCCACTCCTGATCTTGAGGCATAGAAACATGGAACAGACTGTGGAATCTCAGAGAGAAGGTGAGGGAGGATGGATAGGTGAAAAGTGATCAATCAAAGAACTTGTATGCCTATATGCATAACCCATGGACACAGACAATAGGGCAGTGAAGGCCTGGGGTAGGGGGGCGGGGTGGGCTTGAAGGAGTTAATGGGAAATGGGGACATATGTAATACTTTCAACAATAAAGATTTAAAAATAGTAATAATAAGGTCTTTCCGAGGAGGCAGTACCGGAAGGAGATGAAGGGAAAGCCAAGAAAATATCCAAGGGTAGAGTGTCCCTGCTGTGGGTGCTAAGACCTTGAGGCATAACTAGCTGTGCTTGCTGAGCAGGAAAGAAGTGGGTGAGGAGAGAAGGGCAGGGCCTCGTGGCCCTGGGAAAAGGTTGGAGTTTTGTTCTAAGTACAGTGTCTCTGGCCAGGGGCTGGCCAGATCTGGGTATGTGTGGGACACAGGGGCAACAGGGCCTGCCAGGGCACTGCATGTGCATGAAAGCGAAGAGGAATCAGCGATGTCGTGCAGGCTTTGACCAGAGTGACCAGGTGGATGGTGGTGCCATTCCTTGAGCCAGGGCAGCCTTGGAATCGGGACTTTCTCTGCTTTTGCTTTCTGTGACTTATGGGTCTTGGGAAATAACACTCCAGAGGCTCAGAACGGTTCCTTAACTTGTAACTGAGGAATCTACGCAGTCTGAGCCCAGCCATTTACATCCTCGAGCTGCGGCCATAGGTCAGGGCTATTGCCGACAGAATGGCCATTTCCATCTGAGCATTTTAATTCTAACTAATTTTTCATATTAGCTATAAACTTCTGAATTGTTTTGTGCCTTCATTAGTATTGGTAATGGAAATAATCACAAAGTATGGTTTGGGGAAAGAATTTGTGGCTGAGGGGTAGGAAGGTTGGAATTAATAGGAAAAGTTCCGAAGATACGCGATTTTCAGGTACAGGGTCCATAGTCCAGAAACAGGAGAATGAGGTGATGGAAGGCACCTAGGACACTAAGGGCTTAGCAGACATGTTTGGATGGAAAGGAGTTTCAAACCAATATTTACTTCAGTTGCCTTCTAAAAATATTTCTTTAAAATAAAAACAGGCAACATAAGACATTGAAACATTGATTTACATTTTTTCTTCTTTATGCTTCTCTAAATTTTTCTATAATTTTCTCTAGAAATGTTAATCATAAAAATATGTAATTAAAAACAATCAGAGTAATCCTCCTCAGTGCGTCAGAACTCCGGACAGTAAACAGCCCTGTGGGACAGGTTCAGAGGGAAACACTGGTGGTTTCCCGGTTGGGAACCACTATACCCACAGGCCACAGCAGCAGCACCTGAAGACATTTCCTGGGGGACAGGTCATGTCCCATTTCCTCAATATAACAGTGTGCTGGCTGCGAGCAAACTTGTTAGTGGCTTCTTCCTCTGCTTCCGGATCCATACAACGGAGCACCAATTGGTCTCCTGATAGAAGTAACTGAGAGCGTATATAGAAGGCACTCCCTGTGCTAAGTGCTCAATAACTGTGAGCTCCACCTGTAAAGGAGTTCCTCAGTCCAAACCTCTGCTGAGAAAGTACAGACAAGGGAAACCCAACTCCCTGAGGCCACTACACCCCATGTGGTGTGGAGTGAGGCCCATGCTGTGCACTGTGGGAGGAGGAGACAGGGCCGAGAAGTGAGCTGGGGAGAGGAGCTGTGCTGGGTATACCAGATGGCCCTGGGATAAGACACCAGGATCTAGATACAATCACATCCAACGCATGTGCAGAGGGCTCAGTGGGAGAAGTGAGGAGGATGCAGAATGTCCACCTGTCCCAGCACTCTGGGGAAGAGCATTCCCACCTCAGTGCTCCCATTATGGAGGCAGCCTGATGCCTGAGTATTTTCACTAATTTGCCCTTTTATTTTAAAACTAGAGGCCCGGTGCACAAAAATTTGTGCACTCAGGGGGAAGGGAGGGTCCCTCAGCCCAGCCTGTGCCCTCTAGCAGTCTGGGACCCCTCGGGAGATAACGACCTGCTGGCTTTTAGGCCTGCTCCCGGGTGGCAGAGGGCAGGCCCAATCCCTAGTGCAGCCCCTGGTCGGGCTCAGAGCAGGGCCGATTGGGGGGTTGGGGCACCACCCCATCACACTCAAGGCAGGGTCGATGGGGAGGTTGTGGTGTGACCCCCTGTCACGCACAGAGCAGGGCCACTCCGGGGGTTGGGGCACTGCCACCTGTCACACACAGAGCAGGGCCCATCAGGGGGGTTGGGGCTCCGTACCCTGTCATGCACAGAGCAGGGCCCATCAGGGGGTTGAGGAGCTCCCCCCTGTCACTCACAGAGTAGGTCCGATAGGGGAGTTGGGGCACCGCCCCCCGTCACACACAGAGCAGGGCCCGTGGGGGGTTGAGGGGGGTTGGGGCGCCACCCTCTATCAGCCACAGAGCAGGGCTGATCAGGGGGTTGGGGCGCCACCACTGTCACACTCAGGGCAGGGCCAATGGGGAGGTTATGGCTCTACCCCATCACACACAGAGCAGGGCCTGGGGGGGGGGGGTGCGGTTGTGGTGCCGCACCCTGTCACACACAGAGCAGAGCTGATCAGGGTGTTTGGGCGCTGCCCCCTGTCATGCTGATCCCGGTGCTGGGAGGCCTCTCGGCTCTGCTGATCCTGGTGCTGGGAGGCATATTACCCTTTTACTATATAGGATAGAGGCCTGGTGCATGGGTGGGTGCCAGCTTGTTTGCCCTGAAGGGTGTCCTGCATCAGGGTGGGGGTCCCCACTGGGGTGCCTGGCCAGCCTGGGTGAGGGGATGATGGCTGTTTGCAGCTGGTCACACACCCTTCAGTGTAGGGGTCCCCAGTGGGGTGCCTGGCCAGTCTGGGTGAGGGGCTGAGGGCTGTTTTCAGGCTGGGGGTGACTGAACTCCCAAACGCTCCTTTTTTCCTTTTTTTTTTTTTTTATTCTGGGCCAGCTTTAGCTTGATTCTTGGCTCCAGCTCTTAGGCCTCTGCTCCTGAAAGTAGGTTTCTGGCCTTTGCATACAATGTTACGAATCTGCTGGCTGAAGTCAGGCGGTATTTGTTACAATGTTTGAAACTGTAGGCTCAGAGGCCTGTAGCCGCAGGTGGGGAACGTTGGTTTCCTCCGTCACTGAGGCAACCAAGCCTCATGTTAGTTTCAAGCTGCCTGGCTGCGGGCCGACAACTTGGCTGACAGTTAATTTGCATATCTCGCTGATTAGCCAATGAAAAGGGTAGCGGTCATACGCCAATTACCATGTTTCTCTTTTATTAGTGTAGATTAAGCCCTTCCTACATTCCTGTTCTACATGGTACAAAGCTCAGTTAGACAACCCTCACATTGTCCCCATTTTACAGAAGAGAGAAAAGAAGCTGAGAACAGAGCACTCAAGGTCACACGCAGGCACCTGCTCCATGTGTGTGATGGGCACTGTGCCACACTGCAGGGCCAGGCCTAGCAGAGGGCATCTTCTGTCCATCCAGAGGGAACACGCATTCCTGGGAAAATTACTGGTGCCCCTAGCAGAGATTCAGGTCCCAGAGCTGCCTCCATCCCCACCCGCACACTCATGGGATTTACTACTCATCTCTCAAAGGAACCGGAAGCTGAGGAGAGGGTGCGGAAATGCAGCTGTGAGGGCAGACCCAGAGTCCAAACTCATCCTGGATAGGGGCAAAGGCCTGCTCCAAGAAGCTGTCCTGGCCCGTGGGAGGGGGGAGGAGGGAAACCTCCCTCTGGGCAATGAAAAAAGAGGGGCCACAGTCAGGTTCCTCCTTCCACTTGCCCAAACCTCCCCTGTCTCCCAGCATCCCCAGCCAATGGTCCGCAGTGCTTGGAGGGCTTGGCGGGCTGATCAAATGCAGTGTGCTGTGGGACATGGTCACACGGCGGGCCCAGGGGTACTTACTGTAGACTGTGGTGTTGTCCACATTATATCTGCAAACATAGTCATTTATGTTTTGTTCTTTTAGGACAGAAGAAAAAAAAGCCAGAATGTAGCTTTCTGTAAGGGTGACATGGAAAGATCTGTGTGAGGAGGGCTCAGTGGTGTCCTGCCTCTGCTCTCAGGTAGGGCAGACCACCCCACAACACCCTAATCCCAGGGGAGTCCAAGGAGCAATTCTGACTCTGACCACATCTGTGTGCCCCCTCGGCTACATCCTCACCTGGTGACTCTGAGGGTGCACTGTGAGGAGGCAGGGCTGGGCCCCGGGCTCTCAGGGATCTTCTCAGCCCCTGACCATGGAGCCCATGAAAGGCTCCAGCCTCATCCCTCCACAGGACAGACCCGCCTTGGGTTTCTGACCGGGTTCCCTGGCCCACTGAGGGGAGCAGCACTGCTCACCCCGGCTCCGACATACATGAGAGGAGTGAAGACATCCCTGCCTCAGGTCTGAGCTGAGTACCCAGGCCTGGGCACCCCAGGGACTTCCTGACACTCCCGGCCCTTTCCTCCTCCCTGTCATTCTGTGCCTGGAACATGGGAGCGCCCAGGGCAGGGGGTGCAGTGGCTGCGGCAGGAAGGAGCAGAGGGCCCTGCACAGGGGACTCATGTGGAAGGGGCCATCCTGTCTTAGTGAGCCTACAGAAGTCTGAAGAGGACGCTCTTGCTCTGCCTCCTCCTGGCCTTCCATGAGCCTACTCCGCCCGCAGTCCCAGGGCCTTCCTTCTGCCTGTGTGGAGACACTGGTGTGCTGAGCTGGAGCTCTGGGCCTGGCATCCCGAGGATGTAGGTCCCTGGCAGTTCCTGAGGTAAGTACCAGGGTCACAGTGAGGACAGACTGTGGGCCAGGTCCTGGGGCGTGGGGCAGGGGAGCCAACAGGTCTTCCTGTTGCCAGGCCAAGGTCACTGCCTCCAGCCTGCTTCTGGCTCAGGCGGCCTCACTCCGCAGTCCGTCCATTGGAGGCTCTTCCTCAGAAAGGCCAGCGTGGCCCTGGGCCTGGCCTTCTGGTCCCTCTGGCTGTAGGTCTCCCTGCAACACCCCATCACTGTACCTGCATGGCCCGTGGGTCCCTGAGGCAGTTCCCAGGACCTAGGACCAGGCTGAGCCTTCTTGAAGCCCCAGACAGAACCTTTGGTTTGAGAGGCAGCTGGCAGGCCAGCTGATGGCCCTGTGAGGAGATATTGGGTGTGTGGCCCATTCAGGGCAGGCTTGTGTCCCTAAGCAATGTGCCACACACAAAGCCAGAAGGAACCAGAAAGGCGCCATCTGTGGGCAAGCAAGGCAAGGAGCTCCTATGTCTGTGCAAAGTGACAGTCCCCACTAACTGAGCATGGACTATGCACCATTCTTCAACTTTCTCCTGAAGCTCTCAAGAACCCCTAAGCTCGGTGTTACTACCCAGGCTTACAGAGAGAGAAGCAGTGCCTGGAGAAGGCGGGTATCTGCCCTGACCCCTGGATGGTACAGGGCCCAGATCGGTCCTCCAGTGCCAGCTCCAGGGCCCAGCAACACCATTTCTGCTGGGGACAGGCCCTCCCTGGTACCCGGAGACGTGCTCTGTGGCCTTCAGCTTCCCAGGGCTGTGAGTGCAAGCCGGCCACACTGGTGGTCACAGCCTCAGTGAAGGAAGGGACCCGCGTCCTGCTCCATGTGTGGGACAGGAGGGAGGGCAGCTGCTGAGCAGGGCCATGGGACAGCCAGGAGCACAGCCAGGCTGCACGGCACAGGAGCCATGCCCGCTGCCCGCTGCCCGTGGCTCAGATGCCCTCCCTCCCTCCCTTGAGCTTCCTGCTTCCCTCCTGTGCTGCTCAGTTGCCACTGGGCCCTGGAGGAGAGCCCCTGTGTCCTCAGGCACTGCACTGCCCAGCAGGTCCCGTTACCTCTGCATGTCTCCCAAAGTGGGTGCCAGGGGGAGGGGCTCAGAGTTTTGAAAGAAGAGTCTTGGAGTTAAAGAAATGTTGCTTTCCCCCATAGCTGCTCCTGTTCTCAGCACGCAGAACCCCAATTCCTCCAACAGAAACAACCACAGGAAGAAAAGCCGCATGCAGGACAACGGGGAGACTAATGAGATATTCGGTGCATCCCTGTAATGGAAGACTGTGTAGAAGGTTGGGAAATATCGTGGAGGGCATGAGCACATACATGTAACAGTGACCTTGCCAAAGACGCTGAGGTGGCTCTGCAGGGCACATGGTCAAGGATTTATGCTGCTTTTCTCTGAAGGGAGCAGGGAGGGCTTCAGGGGACCTTGACCATCGTGGCCCGACAGTGGATCCCAGGCTGGCTGCAGGAGTGTCCCTGTGCTGCCCTGCGGCTCCTTCCCTGCCCTTCAGGACTCTCCTACCCCACCGCTGCTGGCCGCCGCCTCCACGCAGAGCATCCAGCCTCCAGGGCCAGTCACATATGGAAAAGGAATGACCAGGAGCCACCTGCAGCCTGCCTCCCAGGGTGACGAGCCCTGGGCACCCCCAGCAAACCCACAGGAAGGACCAAACTCCAAACACTGTGCCAAGTGCACCAGGCAGACACAGGCTCACCCATGAGTCAGGGGAGGAGGAGTTTTAAAGCAGCAAACCCGTCAAGGGAGGAGAAGGCCACAAGAGTCTCTGTGCCCTATTCCTGGCACGGGGCCGGAGGGGACTGGGGCCATTGGCCATGTTGTTTCTTCATGGGTTCGGGTTACACTAGTGCTTTTGTATCTGTCATGGATTCAACCATACACTGAGGTTGCTGCATTTCAGAAATGGAACTGTCCCCAAAGAGCTGCAATTCAAGTTATGCAGAAGGAAGGCAGGCAGTGGGAGAGGTTAGCCTGATGACTAAATGCACATGGAAATGCAGCAGAAACAAAGAGGAACTGATGAGCAGAAACGGAAATATGGATTGATGAGCGACAAGGAAGTGTGGTCCGATATTAATTTACAATCTGGGATGAGAGAGGGCCCTTCATTGTAAGATTGTTTCCGCTTGTTCTAGGTTTGATAATTTTCATGAAAAAGTTTGGAGGATAAAGAAAAAGTGAACGACACAAACAAAGCCATGGACACAGCCACACAGAAGCCATGGTACATACTGGGTGACAAGTGACTCATGAGAGGGACAAACCCAGGGCTGCAGGGAGCCAGTGGTGCCTTCTTGTCAGAAGAGATATCAGGGGGCCGGCCTATGTTTCAGGCCTCCATGGGTGGGGGGACCGGATCCAGGGAACTGAGGCCAGGCTGGCAGGACGCCACACCCCATCCCTACCTCCAGCCTTGGCAGAAGGAGGGCCCAGGAGCCCAGGGAGGGCCTCGGAGGGCCCAATGTTCCCGCTAAGACGTTTCTGAGTCCAGGGCTAGGCTGGTGTAGGGACGTGGCCTCCAGTGCCCAGGCCCTGAGTGGTGGGTGTGCTGGAGCACAGACCTGGCGGCAGGGAGGCCCGCAGAGGCCTCTGCTTGCCCCAGAGCAGCTGCCAGCCAAGGAGGCCTTGCTGTTCCTGCTGGAGGCCCAGGACCCCTCACTGACTTATTTGGAGTGAAGTCCTGATGAAAGCGTCTTCCAATTCATTTGTGTTCAGAGTCTTGCCCTGAGTTTTCCCATTAAGTGCTCGTCAGGCTGATGAGGCTCCCTCAGGGGCGGTGCAGAGGGAGGGCTCCTTATCAAGTTCCAGATCCATGTCAGGGAGAGCCTTGCCTTTTCGCCGTGGGGGTGATTGGGCCCGAGTGCTAGTGTGAATGGAGCCAGCCGCCTGCCTGGTCCTGGGATGGCAGTGGATGGGAGCACTGTCCTACAGGCTTCCTTCCCGCTGAGATAACCATGCTTCTCCTCCATCTCGCTGATGCGCCATATCACATTGATTTTAAATCTGGTATCCGAGTTGCATTTCTCGGAGGTTCCCCAGTTAGTCTTGATGCACTTTCCATGATATGTGCAGTTGGATTCCATTTGCTGGCTTTTTTGTTGTGGTTTCTAAAATATTTTTCTCAGTATTTCATTGGACTTTTGGTTTTGAGATTTAAAGGATAACTACACTGGATTTGTACGTCAATCACTCTGCAATATACTTAAAGCTCCCAGTGCGGGGTTGAATGACTCACACTGATGACCTTCACTTCCACTAAGCTCTAAGTCCATTATATCTGAGAACAGCTGGCAAAAATGTAATTACATACCTGTACCTATGCCATAACTCTGTCCCCCTCACACACACACCACAGGGGCAGAAATATGTGTACAGCGCACAATCCCACATACCAGGCCATGCACACAGTCCAAGTACCCACAGATCCCACGTCATCCTGACCACACACACCACACACAGTCAGACCACTCCATCAGACACACCACACACCCTCAGATCCTACAGTCACCTCCTCCACACACACCACACACAGTTAGACCACTCCATCAGACACACCACACACCCTCAGATCCTATAGTCACCTCCTCCACATACACCACACACAGACCACTCTATTCAGACACATTACACATCCACAGATCCCACAGTCACTTCCTCCACATACACCACACACAGTCGGACCACTCTATTCAGACACACCATACACCCACAGATCCCACAGTCACCTGCACCTTACACATACCATGCACATTCCGACCCCTCCTTGCACACCTATACCACATACACAAAGCTCTTACCCCCCCCACACACACACCCATGCTCACCACAAATAGTGCATGCACACTTTTGTCTAGAACATTTACTCTAGCTCTTACCTCCTACACAAACAAAGTAAGTGTCCTCTCCCATAACATCTAAACAGGAATTGTCTACAAGCTGTAATAGAGAGAGGCAATGGCAGGTCAGGGAGCAGTGAACATGGAGTCATGATGAGAAGGTTCTCTATGTCCCTGCTCACCTTAAGCCCATACTCACCGAATTAACCAAGCTATCGATGGTGTTGTAGTTGCCTTTTTCATATATTTGGTGTTCACCTTCCACAATATGCGTCAGCTAAAAGAAAGGCGAGGTGACTTGGGTCCCAGCCAGATGTTGGAACCCAACAGGTCTCCCCAGGAGAGAGTACCTGGACTCAGGCCATATTAGACTCCTAGGACCAGACCCTGGTGTCACCAGCAGCCCAGCCTTGGGGTGGGCAGGAGGATGCTCCCGCAGGCACCCCTGTTGAAAGTTTTACGTAACATTGTTCCCCATTTCTGCAGTGCCATTCCTTTGTGCACGCACTTCTGGGGAGTTAGAGAACTATGCTTTGGGCTACCTTAAGAAAACTGCTTTTGGGAATGTTCCCCAAATGGGCTCATGTACCCTTGTTACCTGTTCAGAATTACCTGCCTTCGGCTATAGTCTTCTAAACCCACGCTGTAAACCTTGGCCCCCATATTCCGAGCCTTGTAAGCCTAAGAGAAAGAAGGCTTTGCATATAAATCACCAAAATACATGGAGCCAAGAGCTGATAAATCTGGACTGGACTCACCTCTCTCCTAGTTTCGAAGACTGCCTCTTCCACCATCAATCCCCCTATCATGCTGATAACGAGGCTGGCAGCTTGGTTGTCTGCAGGAGAAGCAGGCCTGGCCTGGTTGGTAAAGGTACCCACGTGACCTGCCCCAGGCTGCAGGGCCACAGCACTGCTCCCCACACCTCCTCCTCTGGGGAGAAGGTTGCTCAAACCCACTCACCCACCATCTCCAGCTCCAGGAGGGCTTTGCTGCCCACTCTGGGAGGAAAAGGAGCCTTAACTCAGGACCTATTTTACAGATGGAGAGACTGAGCCCAGCTCAGGCCTCTTCCTACTGAACTCTCACTGCTACCAGATGTGCAGCCTTTGCCCTGAAAGGCAACTCCAGCTGTTTCAGTGAGCACAGCCTTTCAGATGAGCAAAGGGAGGAGAAGCCAGACCCACTGAGTCTGAGGCCCCGGGCCTGCTCCAGACAGAGCCTGCGGACACTCCAGTGGTTCACACTCAAGGTCAGAGGCATGTGGGCCGCAGATCCCACGCCCAGCTCAACGCTGCTCCCAACCAGGTCCACACGTCTTTCCTGACTACAGCTGTGACCCTATTGTCCAAACGAAGATGGCTCTGGCTGAGCACAGCCTTTCCCTCTATTGGAGACACTCTCATAGGACCAGTGTACCAAAGGGAAGAAGCTGAACGACAGGAGTCAGAGCCAGAACTGTGGCAGAGACAGGAGTGAGGCCAGTGAGGCCCGCCCCTCTCCCCACCGCCCCACCCCCAACGCCAGCTCTTTCTTATGCACACTGAATTTTGTGAGTCTTAGGTCCCTGGGCTTTGCTTTTTGCTTTTTCGTGCAGCCTGAGTGTAGGTCAAGCACCTCATATTTAATAAGAACCAAGAATGCACCCACAGGATCCCATGCAGCTCTGAGAGACATCACTGGGTGGCTTTTATCCTGGCTGCACTGAGGAGCCTGCAGCACACGGAAGGAAGGCGCCTGCTCCAGTGTCAGCGCTGGGAAGTGGCCAAGGTGGGTCTGTGTAGGGACCTCAGGGAGGCCCTGCCTACTCTACCCGGACGAGACCACAGGAAGCCCACAGGCAGCTTACCTTTCTTGCGCACCGGTTGAATTAGCTCATTTACCTGCAACAAAATGAAGGAATATTGGGGGAGAGCAGTGAGATACCCCAAAATAGTCTAAGAACTTGACAAACCAGACTAGAGTGCTAGAAGTCTGTACCTTTTTAAATCCAGGCCCCATGTCTAGTTCTCCTAAAGGCTCTACATTTCGAAGTTCCTCAAGACCTTTCTTTATTGCGTTTCTGAAAAAAAATTTAAAAAGAGGGTAGAGGTGGAATGAGGAGTTGACAGGTAAAAACACCCCAGTTATGGCAGAAAGCAGACCAGTGGGAAGCGACAAACAGAATGCATCGGAGGTTCAGAAAAGGACTGTTTATTTGCACCAGGGCTAGCTCAGCAGAGTCCTCTCCATCGACGGGATTTTTGCCTTATACACATCCCTAGGTCCTTTGTCTCCCATACATGGCATACATACACATTCTAGACATTCTTTCTACCTTACATGCTAAGCTTCTGGGCATCTGATGCAGTTTGGGGAGGAAGGGGTGGGCTCCACAATCAAGCAGAGCTTGGATCCTCCTCAGGCAGCCCCTCTAGAGGAGCAGGGCAGGTGGCCTGCCTCTCCCATTTCTATGTCCGCCCTCCCATGGTTGCCTGTGCTCTCTCTGGGCAGTTTCTCCCCACAGTATCTGCAGCCAGTAGAAGCCTGCTGCGGGAGGGGAGGAGGGGCCTGGCCAGAGAGGATGTGGCCAGGGGCAGCCTGGAGCTGAGCAGGGCCCCGCCCTGACCCTCTGGGGTTCAGACCTCCAGAGCTGCTTTTGCCACCTGTCCCTGACTGAGATGACTTCCAGTAGCATCTAGCTGCTGGCCTGTTGCCTAGCTACAGGGGGAGGGCTTGGTTCCTTATCTGCACCAAAGGTGAAGTCCCCTGACCAGGGCCAGAGAGTGCCATGTGCACACGCACTTAGCCCTCCTCCTCCCCTGCTTCTCACTGTCACTAGGCCTAGAAACCAGCAAGGTTACAGAAGGCAGGGGCGTGGTTACAGTGATGCAAGCAGGGAGGGGGCTTGCCATCTCATTTCCCACCTCTGGATTCTTAAGCTGCCTTTAGTAGACTTAGAGAACATCATTAATCTTAGAAGTGTAGCTGACAAAGTTCTGGCTTGGAGTATTTAGCTTTCTGAGATATGCTCTATAGAGCCCATGGGGTGGGGGGGGGCGGGGGGGACTAGTTCCCTGGGGGCTCATAAGCCCTGTATAGACAGGTTCCTGGCAGGAACATTGGGGGAAGCCAGAGGTCTCAGTGACAGAGATTAGTGACAGTGAAAGAGATAGTCTCATTTTGGTTGGGGACAACAATAAACAAGAAGGGTGAGGAGAAAAACTGTCCATATTGCTAACAGAGAAATGTAAGGATACAGGGTCCAGTGCCCAGGCCAGTCCAGCAGGTGGTGACTATCGGGTCTACTGATGGAGTCCTCAGGCTTTTGTGTAGACTGATAAATAGGTTTTACTGACTTCTTTAGTGTGATTTGCAGAGGATTGTCCTGGTTGGTTTTGTTTTTTTCCCTTTAGATTGGCCATCCTTGGTTGGCTGCCTTCACCCGGGAGTGGTGGATCCAGGTGTTCAGACCTGCAACTCTAAGGGCTGTATGAGTAAACAGGGCCCTTTCCAGGTTGCTCTGAGGGGTTCTCTCTTCCAGTATTTTACCCAGACTTGATCCCCTGGTCTGTGGGGGTGTACAGTTATTCCCAGGGAAATGGGCATTCTATGAGTTACCCATCTATGTACCTTAAGGATGGTTTTTCCTAGTCCTTGCAATTGTTTCTGAATTTCTAAATTTCCTAGTTATTTTATGTCTCCCTTGAGTTAGTTAGTGGGGAGGTCTCCTATATAGGATTTCAAAAGGGGAGAACTCTATCTTTGCCTGCGGGGTACAACGTACCCGCAGAAGAGCCAGAGGCAGTATGTCAGTCCAGGGCAGGTTAGTTACCTGACATAGCTTTGTCATAGCCTGCTAAGTATCCAATTTGTGCCTTCTACTTTCCTTTGTGGCCAGTAAGCCTTTTAAATTCCATTGGATGCCCAGAGTCTTAGCAACCTGCTGCACCACTTCCGCCACGAAGACTGGGCCATTAGTCAATGGCATCCTATATTTCCGAATGATGTCTCTTAGTAGAGCTTTGGTTACTTTTTTGCTTCCCACTCCTCAGCCCCCCCCCCCCCGCACCCCCCCCACCGCCCCCGTATGTGTGGGGTAAGCCCCAACCCAGCCCCAAAAAGTACAGACAAAAAACCAGGAGATATTTGTTTCCCCTGCTGGGTCCTATTTTAGTGAAGTCTACCTCTAGATCTTTAAAGGGTGCTTGGCCACAGCGCTAGATTCTGGCAGGCCCAATGGGGCCTTGTCTGGCATTGTTTTGAGCACAGAAAAGGCAGCATTGGGAGACTGAGGCACAGAGGGAAGGAAGTCGAGCAATCAGGTAGTACCGGCTCAGTAAGGCTTCTAGAACGGTTTTTCCCAGGTGGGTGAGTTCATGCTGCTGGAGGACCACCCGGTGGGCTATTTGTTCTGGCACATAGATTCTGTGGCCTGGGAGTACCCACCATCCTTCCTTGGTCACATTTCCTCCCTCTTGCTGTGCTTTCCTCTTCCTGAGCTGTATATTTTGGGGGTGTAGGTAGTTCTGGAGCCAGCATGATTTTGGATGGTGTTTCTTGTTCTCTTGGAGTTTGTTTAGCTGCAGTGTCTGCCTGACAGTTCCCCTCTGACACTGAGTCTTTTCCTTTTTGGTGGCCCTTGCAGTGGATGACTGTTACTTCCTTTGGTTCTTAGACTACCTCTAACAGTTTCAGGCTTCATTTGGTTTTGATTCCCTTCCCTGCAGCTGTCAGGAGTCCTCTTTTTTTGTATATAGTTTTATGTATATGTAGGGTGTGAAGGCATAGCGTCAGTCAGTATATATGTTGACCCGCTTATCCTTGCTAAATTCTAATGCCCTCACTAGTGCCCACAGTTCTGCTCTTTGGGCAGGCCATCCCTCAGGAAGGGCTTTTGCTTCCAAAGTTTCAGAATCTGAAGCTATTGCATACCCAGCATACCTTTTGCCCTCACTCATGAAACTACTGCCATCCATTAGTGGCACAGATTCAGATTGTGGTACAGAATGGGGTCAGGATTTTGCAGTGGTTTATACAGGAACTCATGAATCACCTGGTGGCCCCCCAGCCAGCATTGTCAAGGGCCACAGAATGGTCTATAGGTTGTGGCCCCAGTAGCCCCTATGATGTTTACTTTCTGTCGTGATAGGGGGGCTACCCTTTGCATCACTACAGAGTGTTCAGCCCCTGTGTCCAGCATAATGTTTATTGTTTGACTCCCAACCTTCATTTTGACTGTGGGCTCATGAGGGCCCAGTAGAGTCCACTCCTGGTTCTGGCTGGTAGAGGCTGGGTACAGCAGAAGTTCCTGTTTTTCTTTTTTGATGGTTGGGGCACTCATTCTTCCAGGGTCCAGATTCCTTATGGTAGGCACATTAGTCTTGTCTCAGGGGCGCTTTCCTTTATGGTTCTTTATTTCTTCGCTGTTTCTGTTGTGATTTTTGTCCCTGGTGGGGCTGGGTTCTCCAAACTCCAGGGCTAGGAGAGCCACCTTCTGCTTCCTACCTGGCAGCACTGTCACAGTTTACAAAGACCTTGTGGGCGATTTCCAGTAATTCAGTGGCAATCTTTCCAGCATATCTCTCTAATTTCCTGAGCTTTTGTCAAATGTCAGTTTGAGGCTGTCCTACAAAGGCAGCATTGACCATGCATTGGTTTTCAGGGTCCTCTGGGTTGAACAGAGTGTAGACCCTGTAGGCTTTACAGAGTCTCTCATAGAAGTCAGCCAGACTCTCATCTGGTTTCTGTAAAGCCTCAGAGGTCTTTGTCATGTTTGTAGGCTTCTTGCCCTTATCCCTTGGAGGAAGATGAGTCAGTATCTTTCTAGGCGATTTCTTTCCTCCTCTGTGTTTGTGATGGGGAAAATGAGACATTTTTGGGGGGCTAGCAATCTGAATCTGTGCCACTAATCTAATGTACATTAGGCTAATGTACATTATTATTAGCCTATAGTCTAGCCACTGCCCCTTCAGTTGTCTGGTCCTGCAAGACCTGTTTAACCCCATTTTATTTTATTTTATTTTATTTTATTTTATTTTATTTTATTTTATTTTCAAATTAGTGTTTTGAATTTCTTTAGCTATCTATATAGAAGTGGAATTTCTGGATCATAAGGTAGTTCTATTACTAAATTTTTTAAATTTTTTTATTGCTTAAAGTATTACAAAGAGTATTACATATGTCTCCTTTTTTTTTTCCTGCCCTTAACAATCCCCCAGCCTCCCCTAACCACCGGTGTCTTATGTCTATTGGTTATGCTTATATGCATGCATACAAGTCCTTCAGTTGATCTCTTACCGCCCCCCGCCCCCCCGCCCCTCACCCCTCCCCGGCTTTCCCGCTGTAGTTTGACAGTCTGTTCGAAGCAGTTCTGCCTCTGTATCTATTTTTGTACATAAGTTTATAATGGTCTTTATTATCCATGAGTGAGTGAGATCATGTGGTATTTTTCCTTAATTGACTGGCTTATTTCACTTAGCATAATGCTCTCCAGTTCCATCCATGCCATTGCAAGTGGTAAGAGTTCCTTCTTTTTTATAGCAGCATAGTATTCCATCGTGTAGATGTACCATGGTTTTCTAATCCATTCATCTACTGATGGACACTTAGGCTGTTTCCAGATCTTAGCTATGGTGAATTGTGCTGCTATGAACATATGTGTGCCTATATCCTTTCTGATTGGTGTTTCTGGTTTCTTGGGATATATTCCTAGAAGTGAGATCACAGGGTCAAATGGGAGTTCCATTTTTAGTTTTCTGAGGAAACTCCATACTGTTCTCCATAGTGGCTGGACCAGTCTGCATTCCTACCAGCAGTGCATGAGTGTTCCTTTTTCTCCACATCCTCTCCAGCACTTGTCTGTGGATTTGTTGATGATAGGCATTCTGACAGGTGTGAGATGGTACCTCATTGTTGTTTTGATTTGCATCTCTCAGATGATTAGTGACTTTGAGCAAGTTTTCATATGTCTCTTGGCTTTCTGAATGTCCTCTTTTGAAAGGTGTCTATTTAGGTCCTTTGCCCATTTTTTAAATTGGATTGTTTATCTTCCTTTTGTTAAGTTGTATGAGTTCCCTATAAATTTTGGAGATTAGGCCCTTATCAGATATGACATTGGCAAATATGTTTGCCCACGCAGTGGGCTTTCTTGTTTTGTTGATGGTTTCTTTTGCTGTGCAGAAGCTTTTTATTTTGATGTAGTCCCATTTATTTATTTTCTCTTTAGTTTCCAATGACCTAGGAGGTGTATCGGTGAAGAAATTGCTTTGGCATATGTCTGAGATTTTGTTGCCTTTGGATTCTTCTAGCATTTTTATGGTTTCCTGCCGTACATTTAAGTCCTTTATCCATTTTGAGTTTATTTTTGTGTATGGTGTAAGTTGGTGGTCTAGTTTCATTTTCTTGCATGTATCCGTCCAATTTTCCCAACACCATTTTTGAAGAGATTATCTTGACTCCATTGTATGTTCTTGCCTCCTTTGTCAAATATTAATTGAGCATATTGATTCGGGCCTATTTCTGGGCTCTCTATTCTATTCCATTGATCTATATGTCTGTTCTTGTGCCAGTACCAGGCAGTTTTGTGAACAGTGGCTTTGTAATACAGCTTGATATGTGGTATTGAGATCCCACCTACTTTGTTCTTTTTCAGGATTGCTGCAGCTATTCGAGGTCTTTTTTTATTCCAGATGAATTTTTGGAGAGTTCGTTCTAGGCCTGTGAAATATGCCGTTGGTATTTTAATGGGAAGTGCATTGATTTTATAGATTGCTTTGGGTAGTATGGACATTTTAATGATGTTGATTCTACCAATCCAAAACCATGGTATGTTCTTCCATCTGTTTATGTCTTCCTCTATCCCTTTTTTCAACGTCCTGTAGTTTTCTGAGTAAAGGTCTTTTACCTCCTTAGTTAAGTTTATTCCTAGGTAGCTTAACTTTTTTTGGTGTGATGGTAAATGGGATTGTTTTTTTAGTCTCTCTTTCTGTAAGTTCACTATTGGTGTATAGAAATGCCATAGATTTCTTGGTGTTAATTTTGTATCCTGCTACATTGCCAAATTCATTTATTAGGTCTAATAGTTTTTTGATGGAGTCGTTAGCGTTTTTTTATGTATAATATCATGTCACAAGCAAATAAGGACAGTTTTACTTCTTCTTTTCCAATTTGGATGCCTTTTATTTCTTCTTCGTGTCTAATTGCAATGGCTAATACTTCCAGTACTATATCGAACAGGAGTCGTGAGAGTGGACATCCCTGTCTTGTTCCTGTTCTTAGGGGAAATGGTGTTAGTTTTTGTCCATTGAGTATGATGTTGGCTGTGGGTTTGTCATATATGGCTTTTATTATGTTGAGGTATGATCCTTCTATTCCCACCTTGCTGAGAGTTTTTATCAAAAATGGGTGTTGGATTTTGTCAAATGATTTTTCTGCATCAATTGATATGACCATGTGGTTTTTTTCTTTCAATTTGTTTATGTGATGTATCACGTTTATTGATTTGTGGATATTGTACCATCCTTGCATCCCTGGGATAAATCCTACTTGGTCATGGTGTATGATCTTTCTGATGTACTGCTGGATGCGATTTGCTAAGATTTTGTTGGGGATTTTGGTATCTATATTCATGAGGGATATTGGCCTATAACTCTCTTTCATTATGTTGTGTTTATCTGGTTTTGGTATTAGGGTGATGCTGGCTTCATAGGATGAGCTTGGAACTGTTCTTTCCTCTTGGATATTTTGTAGTAGTCTGAGGAGGATAGGTTTTAGTTCTTCCTTGAATGTTTGGTAAAAGTCCCCTGTGAAGCCGTCTGGTCCTGGGCTTTTGTTTGCTGGAAGCTTTTTGATGACTGCTTCAATTTCTTCCATAGTTATTGGCCTGTTGAGATTTTTGGATTCTTCCTGATTGAGTTTTGGAATGTTGTATTTTTCTAGGAATATGTCCATTGTTGGACATATTTGTCTAGTTTGTTGGAGTACAGTTGTCCATAGTATTTTTTAACAATCATTTGTATTTCTGTGGGGTCTGTTGTTATTTCGCCTCTATCATTTCTGATTTTGTTTATTTGGGTCCTCTCTCTTTGCTTCTTGGTAAGTCTGGCTAGAGGTTCATCAATCTTGTTTATCCTGTCAAAGAAGCAGCTCTTGATTTCATTGATTTTATGTATATTTTTTGGTCTCTATGTCATTTATTTCTGCTCTAATCTTTATTATCGCCTTCCTTCTGCTCACTCTGGGCTTTTCCTTTTGCTCTCTTTCTAATTCTTTGAGTTCTAGAGTTAGATGATTTACTATCATTTTTTCTTATTTATTGAGGTAGGCCTGTAGAGCTATAAACTTCCCTCTCAGGACTGCTTTCATTGTGTCCCATAGGTTTTGGATTGTTGTGCTTTTATTGTCATTAGTTTCCAGGGTGTTTTTAATTTCTTCTTTGATCTCATTGGTAACTCAATCAATATTTAATAACATGGTATTTGCTTCCAAGTGTTTGTGTACTTTGGGTTGTTTTTATTGTAGTTTATTTCTAATATTATGCCATCGTGGTCTGAGAAGATGCTTGGTATGATTTCAATCTTCTTGAATTTGGGGGGACTTTGTTTGTGACCCAATATTTGGTCTATTTTTGAATATGTCCCATGAGCCCTTGAGAAGAATTGTATATTCCGTGGCTTTGGGGTGAAGTGTTCTGAGGATGTCAATTAAGTTCATCTGATCTAGTGAGTCTTTTAGAATTGCTGTTTCTTTGCTGATTGTTTGTCTAGAGGATTTATCCAGTGATGTCAGTGGTGTATTAAAGTCCCCTACCTTGATTGTATTGTTGTCGATCTCTCCTCTGATATCTTCCAGGAGTTTTTTTATGTATTTGGGTACTCCTGCATTGGGTGCATATATGTTTATCAGGGTTATATCCTATTGTTGTATTGATCCCTTTAGTATTATGAAGTGGCCTTCCTTATCTCTTGTTATGGCCTTCACTTTGAGGTCTATTTTGTCCGATATAAGTATTGCTACCCCAGCTTTTTTTTTCATTTCTGTTTGTCTGAAAGATATTTTTTCATCCCTTCACTTTCAGTCTTTGTGAGTCCCTTGTTCTGAGGTCGGTCTCTTGTAGACAGCAAATGTATGGGTCATGTTTTTTTATCCATTCAGCCACTCGATGTCTTTTGGTTGGAGCAGTTAGTCCATTTACGTTTAAAGTTATTATTGAAGGGCACTTGTTTGTAGCCATTTCTTTTTTTGTGTGGCTGTTTTCTTTCTGAGCTTTTTATTTCTTCTTTTTACACCAGTTTCTTTAGCATTTCTTGCATTGCTGGCTTGGTGGTGATAAACTCCCTTAGCCTTTTTTTGTCCGTGAAGCTTCTTATTTCCCCTTCAATTTTGAATGATATCCTTGCTGGCTAGAGTATTCTTGGATTCAGTCCTTTGCTTTGCATCACTTTATAAATTTCCATCCATTCTTTTCTGGCCTGATGTGTTTCTGTTGAGAAATCATTTGATAATCTAATGGGAGATCCCTTGAATGTAATTTTCCATCTCTCTCTTGCAGCCTGTAAGATTCTCTCTTTGTCCTGAACATTTGCCATGGTAATTATGATGTGTCTTGGTGTGAGTCTTCTCGAGTTCACCTTGTTTGGGACTCTCTGTGCTTGTGTGATTTTTTTCTTCCCCATCTCTGGGAATTTTTCTGATATTATTTCTTCAAATAGGTTTTCTAGCCCTTGTTCCTCTTTCTGTTGTTCTGGCATCCCTAGTTCATATGTTGTTTCGTTTCATGTTGTCCCATAGCTCCCTTAGGCTCTCCTCCTGTCTTTTAATTTTTTTCTCCAATTGCTGTTCAATTAGGGTGTTTTTTGTTTCCCTGTCTTCTAATTCGCTAATTCAGTCCTCCGCTTCTCCTAGTCTAGTGTTGAAACTCTCAATGGTGTTTTTTATTGCAGCTATATCACTCATTTCTTCTTGGTTCTTACATAATTTATTGATTATTTCATCTGTTTCTTCTTGCTTCTTGTGTAAGTTGTTGATTTTTTCCTCCATCTGGTTTATGCACTCTAGGATCCTTAATCTGAATTCTTTTTCTGTCATGTTGCATGCCTCTGTATCACTTAGCTGCTTTTCTGGCTGCTCCTTTGTTGGCAGTGGCTCCTCGGGTTGCAGTTGCTCCTTGGGCAGTTGTGGTAGCAGCTGCTCCTCAGTTGGTAGCAGCTCCTCTGGTGGGTGCTGTTCACAGTTGTGGTGGCTACTCTGGTTGGTGGGGGGAGGCTTCACACACACCTTTAACCCCATTTTAGAGAGGCCATATACTATTCCCAGATGGAGTTATCAGTGCTGGTGCCAGGCCAGGCCTTTAGTTGTGGTCTCAAGGACCCAGCACATGGGGCTCTCTAAGAACTTGCAAAGGGAACCAGAAAAGCCCTTATTTGGAAGGCAAAGGGCTGAAAAGATATAAAAGGGGAGGGCTTCTTCCATGTTTTGGCTCAGAATTTGAAATCTTTCTCTGAGCCTGCATGTGTAATAAACAGTGTAACTCCATTTCTCTGGGCTTTGCTTCATTTTTCTCTGGTCTTCTGTAACATCTGGTTCCCTGACCTAGAAGCCCAACCACACTGGTCTTTTTGGCCTTTGGTGAATGGTTTGGGTTTGGGGCCAAGGGGCACTGGATAGGCCTCTGGGAGGCTCTGCTGAATTGAACTGGGAGACTCCGGGTGCTCCCGGACCTCAGCCTAGGACCGGGCCAGCACCTGAAGAAAGTGGACAGACACTTCTGGACCTGTCAACAGAAACAGTAAAGTAGGGGCTCCAGGTAGTCAGGCCCACTCCGAGAGAGTGGAAGAGGAGCTTGATCACCTCCCAGGAAGTCATATGACTTTCTCAGGTAAATCAGTCAGGAATCGAGTGGACTGTTTAAACTCTGAGTGAGTGTCAACTAAAGTGCAGTCCAAGTTCAGGCATGCCTTTAGGGGCAGAAAAAGTAGCTGAACATTACTTAGGCAAAATATTTGCCTCAGGGACTTTCTGTGGGTAAAAGTCAAAACTCGAACTGTCTGGTGTAAGTGTGAGAGCCTGTGTGAAGTGAAAGCTACTTTGTGCTATCTTTAAACAAAGAAGCAGGTTGTTTCTGGCTCCGAGCCTAGCACAATAAGATTGCTGGGCATCAATATATTCAATAACGGAACTTTAAAATATAATATTTTATTGGCCTGACTAGAAAAGGATTAATTCTATAGTCAAGACCAAATCTCAAAGTTATTAATGTATAATAAACAATTTAAATAAAGCTTTTAAGAGATGATCGAAGGGAACAGCCAAGATGGCGATTTACAATCCCAGCCTCCCCCTTAGGAGGAGAACTATCTTAATAAGGTCCTAACTGCCATAAGGCCACTGTGCCATCAGAAGCCAGTTTTTCTAAGCTGCAAAAGGAGTTAGAGTGAAAAAAAGTTAAAACTCTGCTGGAAGACCCTGTGGCTCAGCTGATTAGCTAGACTAAAAGAAGGAGTAATTTAAAAGTTGACTATGGCTATCTGGGAAAGGAAACCTTTGTTTACTGCTGTGCTGCTGGTTCAGGGGACCATAAGGTCCAGATCCTAAAGGGTTAAAGAGAATAAAGCTGGGCAGAGAAAGACTTATTGTATTTAGCAGATATCTTACAGAGAGCTTTCAGCCTTGAACACAGCGTAGCTCCGATAGCCAAAGGAGACCTGGAGTAGGAGGATTTAAGAATGGACCAGACCCTTCCATCATCAAAGCGGCTTACAGCCCTCAAAAAATAAAAATGAAAAACACCTATCTCTCCCTACATTGACGCATCCCCCAGCACCCCCAGGTCTCAGCCCACCTGCACCCAGGTAATATAGAAGTGCAGAAAAGCTGTTAAAAAAAAAACTCAGAATGCCCTAACCAGTTTGGCTTAGTGGATAGAGAGTCAGCCTGCGGACTGAAAGGTCCCAGGTTCAGTTCCGGTCAAGGGCATGTACCTTGGTTGCAGGCACATCCCCAGTAGGAGGTGTGCAGGAGGCAGCTGATCGATGTTTCTCTCTCATCAATGTTTCTAACTCTCCCTCTCCCTTCCTCTGTGTAAAAAAATCAATAAAATATATTTAAAAAAAGAAATTCAGAATATCTATGTACATAAAAAAAAGAAAGGTAAAAACAGAAAACTAACATAATGTTAGAGGTTTTAATTTGCCTGCTCTTAGTTTCATCACAGAAGGTCTCTTGTACTTTGTTCAAGGTGTATTTTCTTGAAAGCAAAAGTATATTTAAAGTGTGTTCATAAATGTTAATCTAAGAAATGCTGACTGTTTATTTTTTGGTAATCATTGAAAGATTGAGGTTTCTAAGAATAAGGAATTCTAATACATTTTAAAGAAAAAAAGAAAGAAAAGGCCAGTATAAGTTACTGAAAATATTGCAAAAAGAAAGAATATTAAAGTAAAAATACTTAGTGGAAGGTCTGAGGCATGGTTATGCATTTTTGAAGGACATAGAAGGTTTAAAGGTTAATTTAGAAATATAAAATTTATAAAGTTTATATATGTAATCAGAAGGAGAAGAGAAATATTAAAAGGAAATTAATTAAATAATATAGGCCAGAAAGCCATGAAAAGTAAATGATTTGCATTTTGCCTCCCTAAAGAAAGGGTAAATAACTTACATCAAAGTACTGAGGAATACTAATAGGAGAAATCCAATCAGTGTCATTTGCTATCCACACCCAAGCTTCCAGCTGCAGGAAGAAGCCGGGATGCCAGTGACCTGACACCCAAGTTGCTCCCCAGTGAGTTATAAGTATTTTACAACACACAATGAAAGACTTAAGCATTTGGTTTCCTGGTTAAAGGAAGACAAACAGTGAGCCCCAGGATCTGTAAAAGCAGCCAGCAATAGAGCTAGTGAAAGTTCCCTGTTTGCAAATGTGCCAAAAGTGTTCAGAAATACAACTGCAGCCACCAGTATTTGCTGCTGCCGGGAGAGGAGGGGCTGATATCCCCTTCCAGTGCACCCCCTTGGGTGAGGTCTGGATGCTGCTCTGTCACAAAGGGGACAGGTGGGAAGGTGGGGGCCTGATGGCCAGGTTGCAGCCTCCAGAGTACTTTGCAGTATGCAAAGTTGTTTCTAGCTGCAGCCCTGGATGTTTTAGGCTGGCAGCTTAAAGCCAAAGGGCAGCAAGAGACAAGGATGGCAAGACCCTATAACTGGCAAACAGAGTTAACAGAAGAGGACGGAGGGAAGACACTCTCCCTGAACCAGAGACAGACTGTATTTATGGCTACAGAGACTGGCTGCCACGCACAGCTCTGACAGTGGCCTGTAGAGAACTGAGCAAGGTGACTCCCCTGCTACACTCTGAGGTGCTGGTTGTAGCGAAGTGCATAGATCACCCTGCGTGGCATTAGAGCAATGCCCTACGTGATGGACTTGGCTGATGCCTTCTCAATAGACATGACTTCAGAGAGTCAAGAACAGTTTTACTTTATATAAGGAGGGTCAACAGTGGACTTTAGTCACCCTCTCTCAGAGATGTTTTATATAGCCCTACCATGTATCATCATTAATGGCATAAGATTTAGCTGACAGATATGGCCACAGTACCAATATTATACTTTATTATGTCAATATGCTATATTAACCTTTGATTCTCTTGCAGATTGATTTGAATGCAGGTGCCAGCAATTACTATAGACCTGTGTTGGTCTACAGACCTTGATAGTCTTTGGGAGTAACTGGCGAGTGTCTAGTTTCCCACACTGAGCGCCATTGTTATGGCTGTATGTTATCTGTCTTGGAAGGCGGTTATGTGGGGTTGAACCCAAAAAGAAGTAAAGGGTGCCTAGCTGCCAAGAGGGCAGTTGCTCAAATAGACAGGGAAGGATACCCATCAGGTTTTGGTCCCAGTTATGAAAGAAAAGTGGGAGCTGATGCTCTCTTGTTGAAAGACAGTTGACAGCCTGCGTGCTGCCTTGTTACCATGCCCATGTCTGGGGTGACACAAACCTCAACTTTAGGAAAGTGGGGGAGGCCTGTTTGGAACAGAGGGAAGAGGTGAGTACCAGCCCTCTGTCACAGGAATTACAGACCCTGTGAGGTCCTGTGACATGTGAGACCTTGTGAAGGGATAAAGCTCATATAGAAGAGCTACTCCCTTAGTCCGTTCTGAGAGGGCATGTCACCCCTCCCAGAGACCATATGTAGTTTAAGGACAAGTCAAGTAGGGGAATCCTACTACAGGGATATCTGTAATTATCTATTTGAGTATAGATGCATTTTAAATTTCTTCTAGTCATTAAAAGACAGTACTGTTTTATTATAATACATTTAGAAAAATATTACTCTGGAAAGTCCATGAAAAGGACTAACAAGGAAAATCAGGAGATCTTAAAGCAGGTCAGTGTGTTTTTCTCCCTGTATTATCCCTCCAAAATTTAGCAATTCTTAATAAATGAATCATGGCAATGCATTTCTTTGCATAAATTCAATAAGACAGGTTTCCAGTAGTAGTTTTACTGACCCAAAACTTTGGAGTATCATGTTTTAAAGACCTCTGTCTGGACTCTGAAGATTTGAAGCCAATAAGAGTGCCATAAAGAAAACCTGGTATCTTGCTTGGTAGCTCTCAAAATAGATGGCACTGGAGTATCAGGCCCATACCCTACCATCACTGGTGGTTGGTCAGAGTAAAAGGGGAGCAATAAGGGCACCTCTGCATCCCTGCGGAACCCCCATGCATTCTAGGCCTTGAGGAGTAAGAAGGCTACTGAGATAGGCCTTGAAGCCTAGGGCATGGGCCCAGGTAGAGCCACTGCAGGTGAGAAATTCACCTAACGCAGCAGATACTGCTGGCAGGCCTGACAGCATCTGGATGGCTTGGCTTCCCCACCCTATGCGGCCCATTGAGACTCAATCATGAAATTCCAGCAAAAGTGGTCAGTTACCATTCTTGTTATGTTTATGCAAACAATCAGGCCAAATTGAATACAATAGATAAATTAGTCTTAATTTGGCTCTTTAATAAACACAAGGGTAATTTTAAGGAAAAAAATTCTATTTCAATAGAAATTATTAGAACTTAAATGTTTTCTTTCCCTTCCACCAGGCCATTTGTTGTAACTCTTACTATTCTAATTGCTCAATAATAATAAATTTTATAATACAGTTTGTCTCCACCAGGTCGCAAGCCCACCTCCTTCTGTGCCCAGGTCTCATCATCCCTCTGACAGACAGCAGAATATCTTGGCTCTGAAAGAAAGCTCTGTCCCCCTTCAGCATGGAAGTAGTCAGAGGAGCCCACCGACGTTCATTTTCCCTAAAAGAATTCAGAGCCAGGATCCTTGAGGGGATATATTAGGCAGTAAGACAGACATGAGCAAGGACAATGGGCCAACTGAAGAAGAAATAGATGGGACCCTGAGACATGCTTCTCACTACTCCAACTGCTCTGAAGCCGGAAATGAAGAAACCTGTGAAGACTCCCTCTCCCTTCCTCTAAGAAAGCAAACAGGTTAGAACAGCTAATAGAGATAAAATCAGTAAGTCCTAAAGCCCCAATATTACTCCAGATCAGGTCTCCTGACTGCCATTACAATCCCTTAGGTAATGAAGATAAATACTTGAGCTGCTGAACACCCTACTCCATAGCTTTGAGTCTTCTATTGAATCCCCAAGGCTGAAAATCAGCTTGAGGATCAAAGAGGGGGAATGATGGGGAAAATGAGACATTTTTGGGGGGCTAGTAATTTGAATCTGTGCCATTAACCTAATGCACATTCTTATTAACCTATAGTGCAGGGGTCCTCAAACTACAGCCTGCGGGCCACATGCAAATACAAATATTGTATTTGTTCCCGTTTTGTTTTTTTACTTCAAAATAAGATATGTGCAGTGTGCATAGGAATTTGTTCATATTTTTTTTAAACTATAGTCCGACCCTCCAATGGTCTGAGGGACAGTGAACTGGGCCCCTGTTTAAAAAGTTTGAGGATCCCTGCTATAGTCTACCCATTGCCCCTTTAATTGTCTGGTCCTGCAAGACCTGTTTAGTCCCATTTTAGAGAGGCCATATACTATCCCCAGATGGAGATATCAGTGCTGGTGCCAGGTCAGACCTTTTGTTGTGGTCTCAAGGACCCAGCATAGGGGTATTTTAAGAACTTGCAAAAGGGACCAGAAAAGCCCTTATTTGGAAGACAAAGGGCTGGAAAGATATAAAAGGGGAGGGCTTCCTCCATGTTTTGGCTCAGAATTTGAAATCTTTCTCTGAGCCTGCATGTGTAATAAATAGTGTAACTCCATTTCTCTGGGGGTTGCTTGGTTTTCCTCCGGTCTTCTGTAACATCTGGTTCTCAGCATGGCTCCTCATAGGGCAGGGCTTCCCGTGCCCAGGCCTCTACGTCTAAATGTCCAGCTGGTGCCCGAGTTTGGAGCCATTTCCTGGCTTCAGTGACAATTCTCTGGCATTCTTCTGTGTTGAACAAGGTAAGGAGGAGCTGTTTACAGTCAACCCAGGTGGGGCGATGAGTCTGAAATATGGATTCCAGGAGATCTACCATTGCCTGGGGTTTTTTAGAATATGGCGGCATGTGATGTTTCCAGTTGAGGAGGTCAATGGTGGAGAATGGCTGATAGAAGACTGATCCTCCCTCTTGTAGGGCCCTGTCAGGATCTACTTTTGGGGGACCCCTTGTTTCCTGCAGTGGCATCTGCATTGCCGCTGGGGGTCTTGGACCTTGGGCTGCTGACCTAAGACATCTTTCTATAGGATCAGGTGTCTCTGGTGGTGATGGTGGTGGGCTGGCTTCCTCGGAATTCCCTTGCAATATGGGAGGCTGCTGTACTTTTTGTGAAGTTTTCCTTTCACTTTGTGCCATGAGGACCTTACACTGTCCCTAACCAGTAACGCAGAATCGGATCAGGAAGGCTTGACCTGAGCTATTTTTAACTACTGATCTATATAAGGAAACTGGACTGGGTAGCCGGGGCTTCTAGTGACTACCTTATATACAGCCTGGACCATGGGGACATCAAGGGAGCCTTAATTAGTCCCAGCATGTGGGATCCTGGTCCTGGGCAGCGTGGGGATGGGGTGGAGAACTGGGCCAGAGAGATGAGCGCCCAGGGCCCAGGGCCCAGGGGTACTCCAGGCTCTTACTCTCCCTCTACTCCCCTACAGTGTGTTCACGCACGGTGCATGCACACAAGTGAGCACCCACCCTGCAGGCGGCTCAGCCTTGTGAAATGGCATCCCCCTTACCTATGCTTTCTCCAAGCCTTCCTTTCCTTGCCCATGTCCTTGGCTCAGGTCTCTAGCCTTACCTTGACCCTGGTCTATTTAAGGACCTATTTCTGATTCTGTTTCCCCTGATTTTTATCTTTGCCCCATCTCGTCTTTAACCCAGCCTATTTCCATTTCTATTTCCAAATCTATCTCTGCCCCTTTCCTTGTTTTGCTCTTTAAGCCTCTTCTTGCCTTAGTTTCTAGCTTTAACTAGATATGTAGTTGCAACAGTGTCTCTGGCCACCTTTGTCTCCAGGTTTCTGTCTCGCTCTGTTTCTCTCCTACGGAGTCCTGCCAAGGACTCCTACTGCCACAGTTCTGGTGGCTCTGTCTCTCAGTGGCTCAGCTCTAAGCCAGGGCCCAAGTGCTGTGCCTCCAGCTCTGCTGCAGAAGCCAATTTTCCAGTGACTCCGGCCGGGCCGAGGCCACGGGACTAGGAACCAGGAGGTGTGCGGGTAGGAGACCAGGGGCTGGCCAGGCAGTTCAAGGCTGCAAGGGCAGGACCTAACCCAGCCCCGCCCGCTTAGCCCCATCTTGCCTGTTATTCCCCTGTGGGGCTGGCCACTCCTTGTGCAAGCCCAGGCCTACAAAAGCTTTGGGCTCCTTACTCAACCACTTGGCGCTTATCTTGGGACTGGCCCACTCTGCTCTCTGGGGCTGGAGGCCAGGACAAAGAAGCAGAGGTCAGAACACAGTGGGAACAGGGAAAGAACCAGAGAGAATAGGACAGTGCTGCATTGGATGGCTGTGCACCCCCTCCTGTCATACCAGAAGGAGAGGGGAAAGGGGTTGGGCCCTCAGCCTCCAGGGCACTTCTGCGCCCAGTGGGGTGGCTGGATCCTGGCACCCAGTGATGGGGGCATGGAAGCTGGCATCCATAAGTCAGAGATGGCTGCAGCTTTCCAAGCTGGGGGCCCTTCAACAGCTCAGAGATCTGACCTGGGGGAGTAGGGACCACGGCCCAGCAGAGGAGATCCTATCTGCTCCTCCCTCCCCAAGGCCCTGGCATAAGTTTCTTCCCAGGGATAGAGGTCAGCAGGGCCACGTTTCTTTTACCAAACCAATGTGAGGGTCAGGTGCACCATGCAAGCACAGTCACCAGCAGGCAGCCTTTTACACACACACACACACACACACACACACACACACACACATACCCACACACACACAGATTCAGACAGGGTTCCAGACTCCAACCCAGGAGTTCCCTGTCCTCTGTGGTGACTATGCTGCTCAGGAGGTTATCAAACTTCACTACTGCCTTAAAGGCGGACCTGAACTGGTCCTGGGTCTCCGGGGACACTTGGCAGTCTGAAGTCCTGGCAGGACTGTCCTCCCTGGGCACAGCAGTGGCTGGCTACAGTCAGGCCTGGCGAGGGTTGAATTCAGTGAAATTACCAGTGGCACACCTCACTTTCTGTCGTGGGGGCCGAAATTAGCACCACCTCTCACTGGCTTCGGATAACGGTGGCTCAAAAGCCCAGTGTGGCTGTTGGCTTCACGGTCAGGGGACCAAATGTTATGGCAGAAATCACTCTGGCAGGAAGCAACAAACCAAATGCATCGGAGGTTCAGAAAAGGACTGTTTATTTGCACCAGGGCTAGCTCAGCAGAGTCCTCTCCAGCGACGGGGTTTTTGCCTTATACACATCCCTAGGTTCTTTGTCTCCCATACATGGCATACATACACATTCTAGACATTCTTTCTACCTTACATGCTAAGCTTCTAGGTATCTGATGTAGTTTGGGGAGCAAGGGGTGGGCGCCACAATCAAGCAGAGCTTGGACCCTCCTCAGGCAGCCCCCTCTAGAGGCGCAGGGCAGGTGGCCTGCCTCTCCCATTTCTATGCCCGTGCTGCCTGCCATCCCCTGGATGCCTGTGCTCTGGGCTGCTTCTCCCGCCACATTGCACCCACAGACACTTAGAGCCTGCTGCCAGGGCCTTGGGGTGAGCACAGGCCTCAGTGGGGCCCAGTGCCCCAGCCAGGGATGATGCAGCACAGGGATAGCCTGGGAGCTGAGAAGCCTCCCCGCCCCGTCCTCCTATCCCCCCTCCTTTGGGCCAACCCTCTGGGGCCCTGGCCTACAGAGCCACCACTGCACAGCCCCCAGTAGACATAACTTCCCAGCCATATCTCACTGCAGGTCTGTTGCCTAGGCTACAGGGGGAGGACTCGGTTCCTTACCTACCCTTAGAGGGAAGTCCCCAGACTGTGGCCAGAGAGTGCCACGTGCACACACACTTACCCTCCCTCTCCCCTGCTTCTCACTGACACTCCACCAAAAAGCAATCGAGATTACAGAAGCCAGGGGAGTAGTTATGGTGATGCAAGCAGGGAGGGGGATTGCCATTTCACCCCAAGCTGTCCTGATGCCCTTTAGCATTGGGATGACCTGCCTGGAAGGGAGTGGACACAGGCAAGAGGCCCTGCCATGGCCCTTCTGCCCTGTGACTTTGAAACTGATGGGCCTTGCTCAGGCCTGCTCTGTCACCCATCTGGTGAGCACTGGGTGGGGCTGGGGGATGATGCTCTGCTGGTTCCAGGGCTACGGTCTGGCTCTCTCTGAGCTCATCCCTGTCTCAGGCACATGGATGTCAGGGACATCACCAAGGGCCCTGCCGGGACCGTCTGTGGTCAGAGGGGAGCATCCAGGCATGTGCAGTGTCAACCCCGCACCTCCAACGTGACTGGCAGTGTGTGAAGCTTCTGAGACGTCCCTTGGGGAACACACTCTCCTCCAACAGGTAAGGCTCAGTTGGAAAAGCCCATCCTGCTAAGGCCCTGCCTGTGCCCACCTCCCCTGCCACAGACCCTGAGGTCCACTGGCTCCTCCCAAGCTCCGCCCCTCTGGGTCCCTGTTCCAGGAAGTAGTCAAGATACTTAGTGCAAGTGCGAGGGTTCCAGCCTCATGTGCACCTAAGAACAAGAGCACCACTGGGAAGAGGCCCTGGGGCTGCCATGCAGGGAAGAGCAGTCGTCTGCAGGCTGCCTGGGCAGTACCTGTCCGCACTGTGAGTGCAGGGAGCAGGGCAAGGCCTGGGGCATGCACTGGGGGCTAAGGTTCAGGCTAATCCAGTGGGACAGGGAGGAGCTGCCACAGAAGGCAGAGTGGAGCCTGGACCAGAAGGCTGGTGTCTCCCTGCAGGAAGAAGAGATGTTGCCCTGGGGGCGAGCTGGCACAGCCCAGGGGGGAGGGGAAGGGCCCTGTCCAGCGCAGCACAAACACCCTCCCTTGCGCTCACCACACTTTGGAAGGTTTGCGTGTTTCCCACAGCAGCACACATACGCTGCCATGGCAGCCAGCCCTTCCCAGCTCTGGCCCAGGACCCAGCTAGCCTGGCCTTGCTCTCCTGAGCTGGTTCTCCCTGGCAATGCCCTGCCAGCCCCCTTCTAAGCTCTGCTCCTGAAGGAGCCCTGGCTCTTGCTGCCTCTAGAAGACCTCCTGTTCCAGTGTCACTTCCCACGCCCAGGATTTCACACTCTTGGCACCACCCCTGGGAGATGGCCCCACCTTCACCTTCCAGAGAGGACCCAGGACATCCTCCAGGTCCCCCTCCCCCCCCCCCCCCAAGCTCCTCCTGGTCTGGCCCTGAGCCGCAGCTGTTGAAGGAGGCAGTGGTGTCCCTGTCCCCCAGCGGGTGCTCTTCCACCAGAGGCCCAGGCCCAGCCCCTACTGCCACTCTCCCTGCCCCCTCCAGAGTCCCTGCCAGTGGACTTGCTTTCACCCACCTCAAACCCACCCAGGTCTCTGTCCTAAACACAGGCCACACACCCAGTGAGAACCATGCCTTCCCTCCCCTTGTCGGGAGAGCAGCCAGGCCCTCCTGCTCCTCCTTGAGCTGGACATGGGTGCTATGGCCATGCGCTGGGCCTCACCCGCTCCTGCAGCCTGGCTGTCTCTGTGTCGCCTGCTGCTCCTGATTCTCTCCCAGTGCCTGCACAGCACCGTGTGCCACAAATCCTGGGCTGCAGCCCCTCCTAAGCATCCTTCACTGTCTGTGGCGCCTCACCCACTCTGAATTGGGTTCCACTCTGGTGTGTCCATGGGAATCTCAGCCTCCCAGCTGCTCAGAAGCTCCATAACTTCCCACTGTCAGGCGTGGGCACCATGATGGGGCTGCTGACGGCCCACCTGGGATGCAGGGGTGGCCGCCTTCCTCCAACACCCAGCCCACCTGCTGCTCACAACTCAGGGGCTCCGGTCTCAGACACACCACGGGACCCAGCTCCCCTCCACTGAAGCCTGTCCCTTCAATCAGAAATCACTTCCTTTCTGGTTCTGTCTCTGTCCTGGCCCCAAGCCCACTCGCCCAGGCAGAGAGTGAGAGAGCACAGCAGGTGCCAGACACGGGCCATATTCATAAAGGACCACACCTCTGTGGTACCAGATCCCAGGACTGCTCACAGCCAGCCTGTGCTAAGAAAACGGGAGGGAGGGACTCAGGGCAGAGATGGTCTAGAACAGTGGTTCTCGACCTTCCTAATGCCGAGACCCTTTAATACAGTTCCTCATGTTGTGGTGACCCCAATTTCATTGTTACAAATTGAACATAATTAAAGCATAGTGATTAATCACAAAAACAATATGTAATTATATATGTGTTTTCTGATGGTTTTAGGCGGCCCCTGTGAAAAGGTCGTCCGACCCCCAAAGGGGTCGTGACCCACAGGTTGAGAACCGCTGGTATAGAGGGACGGGGGGGGGGGGGCAGGGCCAGTACAGCCAGATGCACGGGGGGCTGGGGGCAGGGGCTGGGGGCTGGGGCTGGGGTCAGGGTGGGCATGGATGGGAGGGGGCGCTCAGCCCAGCACACCTGCACACCAGTGTGCTCCCCCTTCTGTCTCTCCCTTCAGCCTGGCCCCCGGGCCTGCCTAAGGAATTAAGCAGCACTTACCGGTCTGAGGTGGGCGCCATGAGGGTCTCGCCATCTGAAGTGATGAAGGACATCCTCAGTTTGGGGCTGGGGACGAAGCACTCCTCGTGAGAGAATATACACGTGGGTCAGAGTGACCCTAAGGAGCAGCCAGAGGGGGTGCATGACGCCTACGAAGTTCTCCATTTTGGGGGGCCTAGTTCACATTTTTGAGACGACTTGCTTTTTACGTTTCCCTTTTCCTTTGGCCCTCGACACCGTTTGTCCGTGTTCAGTTACCCTGTTTGCCTGTTTCCTAATCTGGAGTCCCTCAAGCACCGACTGTTTCCCTCGTCCCATGGCTTGCCTCCAGGAAGGAGCTGCAAAAAACCTCCCCCAGCTGATGGCACTAGTGTGACTTTCCTTCCCGCTCAGCACGCTGCCCTGGGTTCTGTGCTCCTGACTAGAGGGCTCCCCATGCCCACGGACTCTGCGGGGGAGGAGAGCACCAACCGTACTTTGTGTACTTCTTCACCATTTTCTCCACAATGCTGTAAATTTCCTCCCGTCTGTTTTTCATGTTGTTTGATCTGAAAACAAAGGAACCGGAGGTAGAGAGATGACAGGACTCCATCAAGCAGGCAGACTTCTGCCTCCCAACCTTCCAGCAGGCCCTTTAGTAATGTACTCCCCACCTCATGTAGCTGAAGCCAGGTACACACCCTCAGAGACTTCATTCACTTGGTCACCCTGTGGTGGCTCTCAGCAATGTGAGTTGTGGGGAGCATGACGAACCACACCTGTGTGCTGGGGGATGAGGGAGCTTGGGTGGCAAACCTGGATGGTTGGTCACATTAGGTGGGACCACTTGGTAAGGGATGAGGGAGGATGGGCTGATTGGAAAGCATATTCTGATTCTAATACGTTGGCTCTCCTGGCCCTCATTTACTGACATCCCAACAGGGTCCCTGGCAGGGAGGATGTGCTCTCAGAATGTTTTATTTCCATCCTTTCTTATCGGTCCACAAAGCTGAGACACCTGGGACATGAAAGGCCTTTCCAGCACTCCTGCCAGAGGGCAGCCGCAGTCAGGACATCTCTGTGCTGCTCTCATGGAGTCCTGAGCAGCAGGAAACTGCAGGCCTCTGTTGTCCCTCCCTTCAGGTCTTCACGCTGATCGCTCATACTTCAGTCACTAAATGGCAAGCAAGGAGGCTGAAGGGTGACGGGGTCGTGAACTCATCGTGTCTGTCTCAGTAGGAAACACATGTGTCCTATTTGCCCAGAGTTCAGAAGTCTTAGCAATCCCACATCTCTGTGGGTTGGCGTACTTCCAGATTAGGGAAGGCAAATATGAGGTTCACTGACTACATACATTTGAAGGTATTACAGATGGCAAAGGGTGAAACTGAGGCTAGTACTCTGCCCTGGGCTCTTTTACTATAAAATCTGGCTTATACATTTTGTATGGCATGTGAATCAGAAGGACCTACAAACGAGGCCCTTCCCCTCACCTCCAGTGATCACCATGCTCATAAATAATTTTAATGTCATGTTTATATGTGTGATTCCCACTTACCCTATAGCATCCTTCCCCTCTATAATATTCCTTCTCCCTCCTCCAGGCTGCATCTAAAACTGTCACCGATGGTGAGGAAACTAAGGAAAGGGTATTCTAATAATATTGGGATTATCATTTATGAAGCATCTATGTACCATACACTTTACAAACATGATTTCCAATGCCAAAACAACCCTATGTTATTAGCATTATTTCTATTTTTTACAATGAGAAAAGTGAGGCTCTAACATGTCAAGGATTTTGTCAAAATTTCCTTGGCTAACATGAATCTAAATCTTGATGTAGCTGTAAAATCCTTGCTCTCCCCACTTTACTCAACAGATCAGGAACACTGCTGTAGCCAACACTGTTGGATAGCAAAGCACTAGACTCTGTCAATCCATTCACAATACAGACTTCCTCTCAGAATCTCCACATTTATGTGCAAGGCAACTCCTTTCCTTGCTATTGGTAACATTTCCAACTCTATTTTGTATTACTCCTCTCCGTTGTTTTCTCCTTGAGTGAAGAGGGTTTTCCAGAAAAGATGTACAGAAAACATGAGTCTTCAACCCACCCACCTATTCTGGGATTATTTTGGAGGAAAGTCTAGATTCTAGAACACAAGTTCTCATGGGCAGTGGAAGGAGGCAATATGGGACAGAGGCAATATGGGACAGAACAATCACATGGGCTTCTCGCAAAAAGCACTCAAAAGCACCCCACTCTTAAAAGAGAATGGAGAGATGAGAATCTTCAGACATTTGGGGACATCTCTACTATTAAAGCTTGAGGCCAATAAAATCTAGTGCTATAACTATTCTGGGAAAAGTGAAGCATGTGGGGAAGAATTATATAGGTTAATCAAGCTATAAGAAAGCTAAATTTTCCTCTCCCTTAGTATGAACTCAATAGAAAATTTGTAAACCTCAAACAATAAGAAATATCTGTCAGTACAAGCATCTATAAAAATGAAAGCATAATATGCTAATTAGACCAGGTGTCCTTCCAGACGTCCTTCCAGATGACCTTCTGGACGAAGCAGGGCTTAAGAGAAGCCTGCATCCCAGGTGTCCACCTGTGGCTGGAGGGAAACCTGGGTCCCAGGTGCCAGAGGGAATCTGGTGCCGGCAGCCAGGGGAAGGAAAGCCTACTCTTGCATGAATTTCATCCATTGGGCCTCTAGTAGTATTATAAGCATGGTCAAAATTTCCTTGGCTAACGTGAATCTAATATAAAAGATTACTATAAATATAAGAGATTATTTAAATATTTTATGAATATAAAATATAAAAGATTAGTCAGTGACTACCTCTGGGGAGTGAAATAAGATGTGGGGAGGTCTCGGGAAGATGGCAACCAGCAGGAAGGTAGGGAGGGAGAGAATGTGAGAGTGCGTGGGAGCAATAGAGGAGTATGTGGACATGTGTGGTGTGTGTGTGTATGAGCTAGGGACAGTTAGATTCTACAGGTCTTCCAAGAGGCTGCCAAATCAGGCAGTCTTAGACTGTGTAGCCCCACTCTAAGTGCGGACACTCCTGAGCGGCCAGTGCAGGCACAGAGACCACGCCATCTTGAAAAACAGAGCTGCACCTGTTTTTCTGGCCTCAGCACCACCCAGTCTGGTCTCAGATGCAAACCAGGACCCTACAGCCAATGGGGACAGAGACCTGCGACCACAGCTACAGACCCACGGACACCAAGAATCCAGACATCCCTGCAGCAGATCTCTGTGAGTAACAGAGTCCATCCCTCTCCCCACAGGCTCGAGGGCAGCACCATAGTAACTGATAGACCCACCCCTCCTCCGGGCCTCAGTGCTGCTACAGAAACCTTAGCCTGGAAGCGCGCAAATACTGAGAACATGTCCCCCACAGCATGGGCTATAGGAACCTTAACCTGGGAACTAACACACAAACACTGGGAACTTGTTCCCCGCAGCATGGGCCCCGGGACCCTGATTCTCCTGGCGGGAGGCAGCACCAAGCACCAGTGACTTGACTGTGTTTCTTATCACCTGCCCCTGGGATCCCTGATTCCCTGTGCATTCACACTAAGAGTCAGTGACTCCAATTCTTGGTGCATGTGCACACAGGGACCCTGATTCTCAATGTGAGGCCGTGCAAAGCAACAGAGACTCTGATACTGGATTCTTGGGGAACTCTGATTCCTGGCGCACGCTAGGGCGTTCTGATTTTCAACACACTCCAGGGGGGCCTCTGTTTCAGCACTGTGCAGGTGGGGTCCCTGATTCTAAGTGTGCACACGAGAACACATTGAGTGCTGGTAATGCTGACTCTGAGCGAGCCTGGTTCCCACCATCCCACCACAACCACACATCTTAGTGTCAGAGCTCTTCAGTGACACTAGGGTTGTGCGAAGCTCCCACTGCACAAAGCCAAGGCCCATGCAACTCAACATTTGAACCATCTGGAGATAGTCAGAATGGGGAGATGACACAATCCCCAGAGGTAAGAAAATGAGGAGTCACCAAGAAAGGAAATTAATGAAACTGAAGCATGCAACATGACAGAAAAAGAATTCAGAGTAATGGTTGTACAATTCATTCACTGTCTGGATGAGAAAATCAACCTATGCAAGAATCAGGAAGAAATGAAAAGTGATATAGCTACAATCTAAAACACCATGGAAGGTTTCAACAGTAGACTAGAAGAAGCAGAGTACCAAATTAGTGAGTTAGAAGATAAGGTAGAGAAACAAGCTCAATCTGTACAGCAACTGGAGGGTGAAACTGAGGCTAGTATTCTGCCCTGGGCTCTTTTACTATAATATCTGGCTTATACATTTTGTATGGCATGTGAATCAGAAGGACCTACCAACAAGGCCCTTCCCCTCACCTCCAGTGATCACCATGCTCATAAATAATTTTAATGTCATGTTTATATGTGTGATTTCCACTTACCCTATAGCATCCTAAGGGGGCTTTGGGACAACATAAAATGAAGTAACATATTCATAATAGGGCTGCCAGAAGGGCAAGAAGAGCAGCAAGGATTAGAAAATCTATTTGAAGATATAATGACAGAAAACTTCCCAGATATGGGGAAGAAAAAAGTTACACAAGTACAGAGAGTCCCAAGAAAGATGAACCCCAAAAGACCTACACCAAGACACGTCATAATAATGGTGGTAAATGTGCATGACAAAGAGAGAATCTTAAAGGCTGCAAGAGAGAGACAGAGAGTTACCTACAAAGGATCCCCCATCAGATTATCAAATGATTTCTCAACAGAAACACATCAAGCTAGAAGGGAAAGGAAGAAGGTATACAAAGTGTTGCAAAGCAAAGAACTGAATCCAAGAATATTCTATTCAGCAAGACTATCAATCAAAATTGAAGGGGAAGTCAGGAGCTTTGCAGACAAAAAAAAGGCTAAGGGAGTTTATCACTACCAAGCCAGCAATACAAGAAATGCTAAAGGGAATGCTGCAAAAAACAAAACAAAAAAAAAAACACAAAACAAAAAAACGAAATAAAAAGGTAAGAAAGAATACAGGCACAAAAATAGAAATGACTACAAGCAAGTACCTTTCAATAATAACTTTAAATGTAAATGGACTAAATGCTCCAATCAAAAGACATTGAGTGGCTGAATGGATAAAAATACATGACCCATATATATGCTGTCTACAAGAGACCCACCTCAGAACAAGGGACTCACACAGAATGAAAGTGAAGGGATGGAAAAATATCTTTCAGGCAAATGGAAATGAAAAAAAAGCTGGGGTAGCAATACTTGTATCTGACAAAATAGACCTCAAAGTGAAGGCCATAACAAGAGATAAGGAAGGCCACTTCATAATACTAAAGGAATCAATACAACAAGAAGATATAACCCTGATAAACATATATAAACCCAATGCAGGAGCACCCAAATACATAAAAAAACTCCTGGAAGATAACAAGGGAGAGATCAACAACAACACAATCATAGTAGGGGACTCAAACACACCACTGACATCACTGGATAAATCCTCTAAACAATCAGCAAAGAAACAGCAATTCTAAATGACTCACTAGATCAGATGAACTTAATTGACATCTTCAGAACATTTCACTCCAAAGCCACGAATATAAGTTCTTCTCAAGTGCACATGGGACATTTTCAAAAATAGACCACATATTGGGTCACAAACAAAGTCCCCCCAAATTCAAGAAGATTGAAATCATACCAAGCATCTTCTCAGACCATGATGGCATAATATTAGAAATAAACTACAATAAAAACAATCCAAAACACTCAAACACTTGGGAGCTGAATAGAATGTTATTAAATATTGATTGGGTTACCAATGAGATCAAAGAAGAAATTAAAAACACCCTGGAAACTAATGACAACGAAAACAGAACAATCCAAAACCTATGGGACACAATGAAAGCAGTCCTGAGAGGGAAGTTTATAGCTCTACAGGCCTACCTCAATAAACAAGAAAAAATGATAGTAAATCATCTAACTCTAGAACTCAAAGAATTAGAAAGAGAGCAAAAGGAAAAGCCCAGAGTGAGCAGAAGGAAGAAGATAATAAAGATTAGAGCAGAAATAAATGATATAGAGACCAAAAAAACAATACAAAAGATCAATGAAACCAAGAGCTGGTTCTTTGAAAGGATAAACAAGATTGATGAACCTCTAGCCAGGCTCACCAAGAAGCAAAGAGAGAGGACTCAAATAAACAAAATCAGAAATGACAGAGGTGAAATAACAATAGACTCCACAGAAATTCAAAGAATTGTTAAAAAATACTATGAACAACTCTTCTCTAACAAACTAGACAACCTTGAGGAAATGGACATATTCCTAGAAAAGTACAAAATTCCAAAACTCAATCCAGAAGATTCTAAAAATATCAATAGACCCATAACTATGGAAGAAATTGAAGCAGTCATCAAAAAGCTCCCAGCAAACAAAAGTCCACGGCCAGACGGCTTCACAGGGGAGTTTTACCAAACATTCAAGGAAGAACTAAAACCTATCCTCCTCAGACTATTCCAAAATATTCAAGAGGAAGGAAAACTTCCCAGCTCATTCTATGAAGCCAGCATCACCCTACTACCAAAACCAGATAAAGACAACACAATGAAAGAGAGTTATAGGCCAATATCCCTCATGAACATAGATGCCAAAATATTCAACAAAATTCTAGCAAATCAGATCCAGCAATATATCAGAAAGATTATACACCATTACCAAGTAGGATTTATCCCAGGGATGCAAGGATGGTACAATATCCACAAATCCATAAACAAATTGAGAGGTAAAAATCACATAGTCATATCAATTGACGCAGAAAAAGCATTTGACAAAATCCAACACCCTTTCTTGATAAAAACTCTCAGCAAGGTAGGAATATAAGGATCATAACTCAACATAATAAAAGCCATATATGACAAACCCACAGCCAACATCATAATCAATGGGCAAAATCTAAAACCATTTTCCCTATGAACAGGAACAAGACAGGGATGCCCCCTCCCACCACTCCTGTGCAACATAGTACTGGAAGTAGTAGCCATTGCGATCAGAGAAGAAGAAGAAATAAAAGGCATCCAAATTGGAAAAGAAGAAGTAAAACTGTCCTTATTTGCAGATGACATGATACTGTACATAGAAAACCCTAAAGCTTCCATCAAAAAATTATTAGACTTAATAAATGAATTCGGCAATGTAGCAGGATACAAAATTAATGCCAAGACAACTATGGCATTTCTTTACACCAATAGTGAACTTACAGGAAGTGAGACTAAAAAAGCAATCCCATTTACCATCGCACCAAAAAAATTAAGATACCTAGGAATAAACTTAACTAAGGAGGTAAAAGACTTATATGCGAAAAACTACAGGACACTGAAAAAAGAGATAGAGGAAGACATAAATAGATAGAAGAACATACCATGTTCATGGAGTGGTAGAATCAACATCATCAAAATGTCCATACTACCCAAAGCAATCTATAGATTCAATGCACTCTCCATTAAATTACCAATGGCATATTTCACAGATCTAGAAAGAATGTTCCAAAAATTCATCAGGAATAAAAAAAGACCTCAAATAGCTGCAGCAATCCTGAGAAAGAATAACAAAGTAGGTGGGATATCAATACCAGATATCAAACTGTATTACAAAGCCACTGTTCTTAAAACAGCTTGGTACTGGCACAAGAACAGACATATAGATCAATGGAATAGAATCAAGAACCCAGAAATTGACCCAAACCACTATGCCCAATTAATATTCGACAAAGGAGGCAAGAGCATACAATGGAGTCAAGACAGTCTCTTCAATAAATGGTGTTGGGAGAATTGGTCACATACATGCAAAAAAATGAAACTAGACCACCAACTCACACCATACAGAAAAATAAACTCAAAATGGATAAAGGACTTAAACATAAGATGGGAAACCATAAAAATACTAGAGGAATCCATAGGCAGCAAAATTGCAAACATATGCGGAAGGAATTTCTTCTCTGATGCTGCTCCTAGAACAATGGAATCTAAAGAGAAAATAAACAAATGGGACTACATCAAAATAAAAAGCTTTTGCACAGCAAAGGAAACCATCAACAAAACAACAAGAAGACCCACTACATGGGAGAACATATTTGCCAATGATATCACCGATAAGGGTTTAATCTCCAACATTTACAGGAAACTCATGAAACAACAAAAGGAAGATAAATAATCCAATCAAAAAATGGGCAACAGACCTAAATAGACACTTTTTGAAAGAGGACATACAGAAGGCCGAAAGACATACGAAAACATGCTCAAAGTCGCTAATTATAGGAGACATGCAAATCAAAACAACAATGAGGTACATCTCACACCTGTCAGAATGGCTATCATCAACAAATCAACAAACAAGTGCTGGAGAGGATGTTGAGAAAAAGTAACCTTTCTGCACTGCTGGTGGGAATGCAGACTGCTGCAGCCACTGTGGAGAACAGTATGGAGTTTCCTCAAAAAACTAAAAATGGAACTCCCATTTGACCCAGTGATTCCACTTCTAGGAATATATCCCAAGAAACCAGAAACACCAATCAGAAAGGATATATGCACCCCTATGTTCATAGCAGCACAATTCACCCTAGCTAAGATTTGGAAACAGCTTAAGTGCCCATCAACAGATGAATGGATTAAAAAACTGTGGTACATATACACAATAGAATACTACACTGATGTAAAAAAGAAGAAAATCTTGCCATTTGCAACAGCATGGATGGAACTGGAGAGCATTATGCTAAGTGAAATAAGCCAGTCAGAGAAAAATAAATACCACATGATCTCACTCATTTGTGGAATATAGAGAACAACATAGACTGATGAACAGGGACAGATCCAAAGACAGAGAAACAGCGATCAGACTATCAATCCCCAGAGGGAAAGTAGAGGAGGGTGGGGGTAAGGGGAAGAGATCAACCAAAGGACTTGTATGTATGCATATAAGCCAAACCAGTGGACATGGACAACAGGGGGATGAGAGCATGAGTGACCAGGGAGAGGTTGGGAGTTAATGGGGAGATAAGGACACATTTGTAATACCTCAACCAATAAATAAATTAAAGATAAAAAAAGTTGAGAAGTCAGGGGAAAGAGCCTCAAGTTTTTCTTATGTACTTTGTAATTGTGCTTGATTTTAAATGTATTGTCAAGCATTTTCTCTTAAATTTAAAAATAAAATTGAGAAAAATAGTAGCGATAGCATAGGTTTCAAAATGGTGCCAGATTAAGTGGAAGGTACACTGACATTCTCCCAGAACCAAACTGGAATTACAATTAAAATATAGACAAATGACCCTGAATAACTAATTGAAGACTAGCTCGAGAGAATCCTTATCATCAAGGACATAAATTGGAGACCACATTAAGACTAGTAGGAAGTGAGGAGGCACAAAATCGCTTGCTGGGTTCCCACAGGAGCAGCTGAAGTTCTGGAAGGATATCTCAGGTATGGGGGTTCCCACTGAGAAGTCTTGGCTCTAAACCCCAAGCTGGGCTCCCCAACCCAGAGTAAAAGAACTGGAAAAGGTGCCAACATAACATCTGCCTGTAAAAAGCACCAGGGGTTCTGTTTGGCAGGGAGAGATGGCTAGAAAGACAGGCACCCCCTTAAAGAGGCATGCACTAAATTTTGTTTATAGCCACTCACCTTGGACTCCCCCAGAGGGAGGATTAGAGCGACATAAGGAGAATCTGGGGTTGGTGGCTCTGGAGATAGAGCTGAGAAGACAGCCACCAGAATTCCTGCGTTGACTCATTTCCCCATGCTACAGAAGCCCTCTTTCTCAGAACTTTCCCATCAGGGCAGCGTTTGCCTGGGAGGCGTAAATTGCCCCACTCATTGGAAACCCTTTCACCCCACAATGTGGATTTTATGCCCTACTGAGGTTTACAGCTTGAGGCTTACTAAGCTGCTGAGACTAACAATCAGCCTGTAGACAGAGGCAGAACTCTGGGTGCCTCAAGTCTCTGCCTGATCTTCTTCTGGGCATGGGGCTAGAAAAAGCAGACTTTGGTGCTCAGCTCAATCCTTTCCACACACACTCAGTCCCCCAGAGGGAGCCACAAGCTGCAGATCATTGGTAGCTCCAAACAGGGTACCCAAGGACAGTCACAAACAGCAAATAGCACCTGTTATTGGTCTGCACCATAGACCCTCCGAAGAGACCCAAATCCAATAAACATAGTGGCCATCTCCGGGCAACAACAGAGCAGGATCCAATAAGCTTCACAAGCAGTGTATCCACAGGGAGATATTGGCATCTCCAAACCCTGCTGAGGTAAATTCCACTTAATGTGATAAACACCTGCACAGCAGCCTACACACTATGTTGGGTATTGAGCCTCTCTGTCAGCTAGCCTGAGGGTTGAGCCCATGCATGAATGAGCCAGTATTAATCAAGGCACAATTACAACAGGAGGGCCCACACAACACACATAAGGTACATTATTAGAGCACTCAAGTCTGGTGATTACAGGTCACCTGCTACATAAGGCCAACTTACAAAGACTTGGAGTCATAGCAGATCTACCTAATAGATAGAAACAAACATAAACAAGCAGCCAGTGGGGAGACAAAGACACAAGCCACAAATGAAAGAATGAGAAAATTCTTCAGAAGAGCTAAATGAAATGGAGATAAGCAGTTTATCAGATATAGAGTTCAGAATAAGATATAGAAACTATGACTAACAACCAGTCAGAAATGAAGAATGACATAGCAGAAATAAAGGATACACTGGAAGGAATAAACAGCATATTAGAGGAAGCTGAGGATTGGATCAGCAAATTAGAAGACAGGGGAGGGAAAAAAAATCACTCACTCAGAGAACCAAAAAGAAAAAAACAATTAAAAAAACAGAAGGACAGTTTAAGGGAGCTGTGGGACAACATGAAATGTAACAATATACACATCATAGGAGTGTCAGAAGGAGAGAACGTGAGCAAGGAATAGAGAACCTCTTTGAAGAAATAATGGCAGAAAATTTCCCTAACCTGGTGAAGGAAAACATCACACAAGTTCAGGAAGCACAGAGAGTCCCAAGCAACAAAAACCAAAAGAGGCTTACACCCAGACACATCATAATTAAAATGCTAAAAATTAAAGAAAAGGAATCTTGAAAGCAGCAAGAGAAAAACAATTTGTTACCTACAAAGGAGATCCCATAAGGCCAGATTTCTGATTTCTCAACAGAAACTCTATAGGCCAGAAGGAATGATGGGAAGTATTCAAGTAATGAAAAGCAAGGATCCAAAACCAAGACTACTCTATCCAGCAAGGCTATCATTCAAAATAAAGAGCTTCATAGACAAAAAAAAAAAAAAAAAAAAAGCTAAAGGAGTTTATTACCACCAAACCATGATTACAAGAAATGTTAAAGGGACTGTTGTAATAATAAGAAGAAATAGACAGAGAATATGAGCACAACGAATAAAAATGGCAATAAATAAGTACCTATCAATAATAACCTTAAGTGTAAAGGGGTTAAATGTTCCAATAAAAATACATAGGGTAGCTGAATGGATAAGAAAACATGATCCATATATATGCTGTTTATAAGAGACCCATCTCAGAACAAAGTACTCACACAAGTTGAAAGTCTTCGAAGGGATAAAAAAAAAATTAGGAATATATTCAAAGAGTCCCAAAACACAAATCAGAAATAATATATACACCCTATGTTCATAGTAGCACTATTTATAATAGCTAAGATCTGGAAGTAGCCCAAGTGCCCATAAGTAGAGAGTGGATAAAGAAGATTTGGTATATTTCACACAATTAAATACTATGTAGTTGCAAAAAGGAAAGATCTCTTAATTTTTGAGACAGCATGGAAGGATCTGAAGAGTATTGTGCTAAGTGAAATAAGCTAGTCAGAGAATGTCATGTATCACATGATCTCACTTATATGTGGAATCTAATGCACAAAATAAATCCAGAGACATGGAAACATGGAACAGACTGATGGATCTCAGAGGTAAGGAGGGTGGGGGTTTGGAAGGAGTTAACCAAAGAACTTATATCCATATATACATAACCCATGCACACAGACAATAGTGTGGTGAAGGCCGGGGGGGGGAGGGGGGGCTGGGAGGGCGATTAGGAGAGGGGTAGAGGCAGTCAATGAGGGAATTAGGGAACCCTCTGTAATCTATATATATAAAAGGCTAAGTGACTGTCTAACCATCCAACCATCCACTACATGTGATGCACACTGACCAACAGGGGGCAGATGCTCAACACAGGAGCTGCTGAGCGGGGTGACTTGGCAGCAGCAGTTCTCAGGTGATGCACCCCGGAACCAGAAAGGAGGGAGCCCAATTCCTCATGGGGCCACACGATTCCACCTTTGGCAATGGGTTATGTTATTGCTGGGCCACTCTCAGCCCCAAATCTGGTTTATTGGAGAGCTGCAGTTCTTCTAATTAATTTTCTTTCAATGTACATGAATCTGTGCACTGGGCCATTAGTACTTTTAATAATAAATATAAATTAAAAACATAAAATATATAGCAAAAGAAAACAACTAGTAGCATAAATGATGTCAGAAAAATGGAAGATTCTGAAACTGTAAGCCCTCATTCCCTCACTGATACATTGGACAAACAACTATGTGCTGTGTGCACCAACTTTGTAGGACCTCTAGAAAACAATAAAAGCTTTAAAACAATAAAGCAAATGCACAATTAAGAAATAGGCATTTCAGAATGGTAGGAAAGTTTTGTGGCATTTTTTATCTCCCTTCCTCCACTCCTTTCCTGGCATAGTGGCAGTTTGAGTATTGATCCGTGGCCCAGATCCCTGTTCTTGAACTAGACAGAACAGTGTAGACCTTACTACAAATTATTGTGTACACCTCATCTAACTTGGTTGGAGTCAGTTAGGATGAACAGAAGCTGATGTAAACAAAGGTGTATTTAGAAAACCACACACATGCCCAGGCCAAAAGCATGCTCAAAAAAGTCCTGAAATTCCTTCAGTTTTCACTTTTGGCTGATCCCTAGGCTCTGAGCAAGCCTAGCTAAGTGGTAAATAATCACATAGCCAATAAACTTTCTTCATTTATTTTTTAAATATGCCCTTGACTGGAATCAATCCTGGGACACTGCAGTCCTTGAGCTGACACTCTATCCACAGAGCCAAACCAGTTATGACATCAATAAACTTCCTGAAAAATTGGAAGTGTTGGCTGCTACAAGTAATTAATTTTTGTGGTGTGTTCTTACATTTGTTTCAGCTCTAGGTTTTCAGGGAAATCTCTATTGAAACTTTAGCTGAGTGTGGGATAAAGGATCAGAAACACCAATAATTATATATGACAAGAAATATTCTTTGAAAAAGTAGTTTGGAAAGCCAAAAAAATTAATCACTACACACTTTTAAAATAACAAACAAAAGTAAAAAATGCCTTAGTAATCTGTATGGTATTCTGATTTTAGAGTTACCACATTATGCTAATAAAAAACCCAATTTCCAGCAAAAGAAATCAGAAAAGATAAAAATTTACAGGAAAGCATTTAGTTTCAAAGGAACTAAATAAGTTTACAGAAACCATGCTTGAGAAAGTCAAAGCACCAGACTTACTAGACAGAGACTTTAAAGCAACTATCTTAAATTTGCTCAGAGGAAAGGGAAAATACAAAACACACAAATGTTGGAAATTGTGAAAAAGATATAGGAACAAAAAGACAATACCAACAAAGAAGCATAAATTATTAAAAAAACAAATAGAAATTCTGGAGCTGAAAAGTGCAATAATTAAATTTAAAAATTCATTGTAATGGTTCAGTAGTAGATTTGAGCAGTAAGAAAAAAGAATCCATGAAGTTAAGAATAGGAAAATTGACATTATTGAATGTCACGAGCAGAAACAACACAAATAAAAACAAAATAATTGGCATCTAGGGAACCTGTGGTACACCCTTAAGTAGACCAGCATACACATTGTGAAGATCCTAGGAGATAAGTGAAAAAAGCAGAAACCTTATTTGAATAAATAGCAGTTCTAAATGTGCAAAATTGGATGAAAGACATGGATCTATAAATGCAAGAACTGTAATTAATCCAATTGCAATTAACTAAAGAGACCCACACCAAGCTACATTATAGTCAAACTGTTGAAAAACAAGGACAAAGAATCTTAAAAGCAGGAAGAGAGAAGAGACTTGTCACATACAAACAATCCTCAATAAGACTATTTCTCATCAGAAACCTTGGAGGTCAGAAAGCAGTAAAATAAATATTTAAAGTGCTGAAAGAAGAAAAAAGTCAAGTGATCATATCATACTCTGAAAAATTGTCCTTTGTAAGTGAGGGGGAAATTGAGGTTTTTCACAGATAAACAGAATCTCCAAGAGTTCATTTCTGCTGGACCTGCCTTACAGAAATGGTAAACGGAGTCCCTTTGACTAAAACAGAAGGGCATTAGATAATAACTTGAAGCCATATGAACATAAAAAAAATGTCTGGTAAAGATAAATACAAAAACTGCTTTTAAAATATTGCTTTGTAACATGAGCTTTTATTTTCTATGAATTTTAAAAACTGCATTACAGTCAGAAATCTGTTATTGGGCACTTATTTGTAAAAATGAAATTTATGACACAGATGACTTAAGGGGGTGGGGTTGAAGCAGCATAGAAGTAGAGTTTATGTATGTTACTCAAGTTAAGATGATATCAATTCTAATTAGAGTGCTATAACTTTGACATGTGACAGTTAATGTCTAATGATTATTTAAAAAGTATCTATAATAGAATATACATAAACAAAATAAAAAGGAAAGCAAACCTTTTATTACACAAAATTAAGTAAGCACATAAATAGGCAGGAATGAAGAAAGTAAGGAGGGAAAAGCTAGAATACATACAAAAAATACAATGGGAGAAGTAAGTCCTTCCAGAGAGTAATTACTTTAAGTGTAAATAGATTAAACCATCCAGACAAAAGGTGTAATTCAGCAGGATGGATTTTAAAAAATGGTCTAAGTGTATGCTGTCTTCAGGAGACTCACTTTTGATGTAAGGGCACAAATACATTGAAAGTGAAAAGATGGAAAGATATTACAGACAACTAAAAACCCAGAGAGCTGGGGTGACTATATTAGACAAATATACTTTAAGTAAAAACTATTATAAAAGGTAAAAAGGGCTCTGGTCAGTGTGGCTCAGTTGGTTGGAGTATTGTCCCATGCACCAAAGGGTTGTAGGTTTGATTCCTGGTCAGGGCACATACCCAGATTGTGGGTTCAATCCCTAGTCAGGGCATGTACTGAAAGCAACCAATCTCTCTCTCTCTCTCTCTCTCTCTCTCCTTTCCTGTCTCTCTAGAATCACTGAAAAACATATCCTCAGAAGAGGATTTTAAAAAAGGTGAAAAAGGACATTATATATTCATAAAAAGGTCAATTAATCAAGAAAATAAAACAATTGCAAACAGATACGCACCAAACATTAGAGTTCCAAAACTTTGAATGTGCCAGAAACATTGACATAATTTAAGAGAGAAATGGAGAGCTGTACAATAAAGGTTGGAGATGTCAATACCCTACTTTCAATAATGGATAGAACACCCAAATACTATATAAGAAAATGGAGAAATGAAAATTGAAGGCATAACTACAATATCAACCGATATCACCTAAAAGATAGGTGCAGAACAATCTACCTGACAACAACAGAACTCACCTTTTCCTCAAATGCACATGGAGTATTCGACAGTATAGATCATGTTGGGCCACAAAATTCTCAACTAATTTTGAAAGATGGAAGTCATCTGAGTTAATTTTCCAATCACAAAAGTATGAAAATAGAAATTAATAGTAGAAGGAAGTTGGAAAATGTAAAATTAAACAATACAATTTTAAACAACAATGGGTCAAAAAAGAAATTACAAGAGAATTTAGAAAATACCGTGAGACAAATGATAATGAAAACTCAACATAACAAAACATATGGAATGCAGTGAAAGTATGCCAAGAGAAAAGTTTATAGCTATAAACAATATATTTAAAAAGAAGAAATACTAATAAAGTTAAAAATTGGTTCTTTGCAAAGATCAACAAAGTTGACAAATTATGTGATTGACTTACAAATGGAAGACTCAAATTACTAAAATAAAAAAATAAACACAACACACTTTATGATTTTATAGGAATAAAAAAGATTATAAAAGAATACTATGAACATTTGTATGTCAACAAATTATATAAAAAGCCCACCTAGAGTCCTTTAAAAACTAACCTAGATGAAATGGGCAAATTCTTATAATACACAGCCAAATAAAATTAAATCATGATGAAATAACTAAAATATAAATGGGCCTATAAGTAGCAAAGAGATTGAATCAATAATCAAAAATATCTCAATAATTAAAGCTACAATGGTTATTCCTATCAAATTTGAAAGGAAATGATAATGACAATCCTTCTCAAACTTTTAAAACACTGAAGATGAGGAAACTCCCAAATTCATTCTATGAGGCCTGTATTACCCTGATATCAAAACTAAACAATACAAGTAAAATACTTACAATACTCCTTAAGAATATTGAAGCAAAAATCTTCAATAAAATACTTGCAAACTGAATTTAGCAGACTATTATAATGTTTATACACTATGAACAAGTAGAATTTATTTCCACAATGCAAAGATTGTTCAAATACAAAAGTCACATAATGTAATATCTCACACATCCTATATAATAAAGAGCTAATATGCTCATTAGACCAGATGGCAGAATGACCTTCCAGAACCACCAGTGTGCAGTGCCGCAAGGCCTCGAGGCAGCCAGGGCTTCGAGGGCCAAGTCCCTTGCACGAATTTCGTGCATTGGGCCTCTAGTTAATAGAATAAAGAAGCCAAAAGACTGGTCATGTCAACTGATGTAAAGCAAGTGTTTGATAAAAACCAGCAACTTTACTTGACAAAAACCCTCAAATTATGAATAGAGAAAAGTTTCTCAATATGAGAAAGGCTGTGCCTGAAAAAAAAATGCACTACTAACATACTGATAGTGAAAGACTAAAAGTTTTTCCCTTAGATCAAGAGAAAAAGAGGAATACCACTTTCTAGTCAACATAGTATTGTGAGCCCTAGCCAAAACAATTAGGTAAAAAAAGAAAGACAAGGTATCCAAATTGAAAAGTATTAGGTCTGGTCAAATAATTGAATTGATATCCCCTCCCCTGGGAACTGACCTTTAGGCCACTTCACAATGGACATTCCACTTGCTTAGACCACATTCCACTTGCTAAGACCATTTTCTCTCCCCTCTGGAGTTTCCCAGAATCCAGACCTGCACAGAGAAGTCTCTGCCCAGAAAAAGCCCACCTAGAGTCCTTTAAAAACTACTGACTTCCCATCTTTGGGGGTTGATGCCACTTTGGGGCTCAGCCCATCGGATTTCCAGATGACCTAATCCTATATAATAAAAGCCTAATATGCTGAGTGTTTGGTCATCCTGTCATCCATTCAACCAATCAAAGCATAATATGCTAATGATATGCTAACTGCTCAACCACTCGCTATGATGTGCACTGACCGCCAGGGGGCAGACACTCCAACCAGTAGGTTAGCTTGCCCCTGAGGTCCAGCCGATCAAGACTGAGCAAGAAGGGCTGGACACACCCTGGAGCTCTCCCACAGTCCCTCCCAGCTGGCTAAGCTCCTGTGTCCCTCCTGGTCCCTTATCATGCACTGGTGGGATCCCTCAGCCTGGCCTGTGCCCTCTCGCAATCCAGGACCCTTCAGGGGATGTCAGAGAGCCAGTTTCAGCTCTATCCTGCTCAACGCAAGAGCTGCCCCCTGGTGGTCAGTGCACTCCCACAGGGGGAGCACCACTCACCCAGAGCCAGGCTCACAGCTGGCGAGCATAGCAGCAGTGGCAGGAGCCTCTCCCACCTCTGCAGCAGCACTAAGGATGTCCGACTGACAGCTTAGGCCTGGGGAGCAGGCCTAAGCCATCAGTCGGACATCCCCTGAGGGTTCCCGGACTGTGAGAGGGTGCATACCAGGCTGAGGAACCTCCCGCTCTGAGTGCATGAATTTTGTACCCTGGGCCTCTAGTAAATTCATAATTCTTTACCCCTTTTGGCCTTGTGCATTCTTCCTTTGGCGACCCTAACAAAAAGGAAGAAATGAAATTTCTTTCTCTTCTTCAACGATATGATCTTACATATAAAAATTCCTAAAGATTCCTTACCCCAAAATTAGAAGTACTAAATATTATCAGCAAAGTTTCATAAAACAAAATCAACATATAAAAATCAGTTGTATTTCTATATACAAATATGAACATTCCCAAAAGGAAATGGAAACAATTCCATTTAGTAACATCAAACAGACCAAAATGCTTATGAATAAATTTAACCAAGAAGAAAAAAGACTTGTACACTGAAAACTACAGTACATTGCTAAAAAAAATTAAAGACATCACATATTCATGGATTATATAATATTGGTTAGTTTATAATATGACCAAGGCTATCTACAGGTTCAATACAATATCTGCTGCAATCTCAATAGCATTATATTTGCAGAAATTGAACAATTCGTTCTGGATGTCCACATGTAACAAAATACAGTAGGACTGTTAACTTACACCATATACAAAAATAAACTATAAATTGATCAGACCTAAATATAAGATATTTAAAAAAACTATTAATCTCTTAGAAGAAAATAGGGGAAATACTTTATGACATTGGATTTGGTAATGCTAGTTTTAAAAATATGAAACCAACAGCACAGCAATCAAAGAAAAAATAGAAAAACCAAACTCCATGAAAATTAAAAACTTTTGTGCAAAGGACACTATTGAGAAAGTGAAAAGATAATCCACAGATTGAGAGACAGTATTTGCAAATCAAATGTCTGATTAGAAATTGATATACAGATACGAAAAAGAACACCTTCATCTCTATGACAAAAAACAAACAACTCAATTTAATAATGAGAAAAGAGCTTGAATAGACAGTTCTCCAAAGACCATATATAGAAATGATATACAAATGGCCAATGCTCAACATCACTAGCCATTAGGGAAATGCAAATCAAAATGACAATGAGATACCACTTCATACCCATTAGTATGGCTATTATCAAAAACAGAACAAAATAAAACAAAGAAAACTTGGAAAATAAAACGTCTTAGATAGCATGTTTCAATTGGAACCTTTGTGCATTGTGGAAATATAGAATGATGCAGCCACTAGGAAAATAGTATGGTATATTAACAAAGTTAAATAGAATTTCTGTGTGATTCAGCAATTCAACTCCTAGGCTTATGCCCAAAAGTAATGAAAGCAGGGCCACAAACTCATACATATGCACCAATGTTTACAAATATATATATGATGTGTTATATCCTATCTAATAAAAGAGAAACATACAAATTGACCATAACCCCGACACCCTTCCCATTGGCTAATCAGCAGGATATGCAAATTAACTGCCAACCAAGATGGCGGCCAGCAGCCATGCAGCTGAAGCGAACAGGAGGCTTGCTTGCTCCAGCGATGGAGGAAGCCAAGGTTCCCTGCCTGCCGCAGCCTGGCTCTAAGCTGCACTCTAAGCAACTATGCTGCAATTATAGAAGTTAAACAGGCTCCAGAGACCTGCTTTCAGCCAGCTTCAGCCTCAGAGCTTAGAGCTGCAGTGATGGCAACAAAGTTTCAATTATAGAAGCCAAACAGACCCAGAGACCTGCTTTCAGCCCTCAGAGCTGGAGCTGGCTCTCAGCTCCAGTGACAGCTATAGAAGGTAAATAAATCCCAGAATAAAAAAAAACGAAAGAAAAAAAGGAGAGGCTGGGAGCTTAACTTGCCCTCCAGACTGAAAACGGCTCTCAGGCCCTGACCCAGACTGGCCAGGCAACCCAATGGACCCTCCACCCTAAAGGGGGTGTGGCCAGCCTGAAAAAGGTCATCAGCCCCTCACCCAGGCTGACCTAACCTCCATGGGGTAAGGGTCCCCACTGTGGGGGGGCTTGACCAGCCTGCAAATAGCCATCAGCCCCTCACCCAGGCTGGCCAGGCACCCCACTGGGGACCCCGACCCTGAAGAGGGTGTGACCAGCCTGCAAACACCCATCAGCCCCTCATCCAGGCTGGCCAGGCACCCAAGCGAGGCCCCCACCTTGATCTGGGACACCCTTCAGGGCAAACCAGCCGGCCCCCACCCATGCACCAGGCCTCTATCCTATATAATAAGAGGGTAATATGCAAATTGACCCTAACAGCAGAATGACTGGGAATGACTGGTCATTATGACACACACTGACCACCAGGGGGCAGACGCTCAATGCAGGAGCTGCCCCCTGGTGGTCAGTGCACTCCCACAGGGGGAGCTCTGCTCAGCCACAAGCCAGGCTGATGGCTGCCAGTACAGCGGTGATGGTGGGAGCCTCTTCTGCCTCCTCAGCAGCACTAAGGATGTCTGACTGCAGCTTAGGTTTGCTCCCCACTGGCAAGTGGACGTCCTCCTAGGGCTGCCGGGCTGCCAGAGAGATGTCTGACTGTCAGCTTGGCCCAATCCCCCAGGGAGTGTGCCTAAGTCAGCAGGTGGACATCCTTGGAGGCGTCCCAGACTGCAAGAGGGCATAGGCAGGGCTGAGGGACGCCCCCCCCCCCCCAAGTGCACAAATTTTTGTGCACTGTGCCTCTAGTCAATAATAACTTTAAATACAAGTGGATTAAATGCAACAATCAAAAGACATATGGTAGCTGAATGGATAAGAAAACATGATCCTTGCCCTAACCGGTTTGGCTCAGTGGATAGAGCTTCAGCCTGTGGACTTAAGGGTCCCAGGTTCAATTCTGGTCAAGGGCATGTACCTTGGTTGCAGACACATCCCCAGAAGGGAGTGTGCAGGAGGCAGCTGATCGATGTTTCTCTCTCATCGATGTTTCTCTCTATCCCTCTCCCTTCCTCTCTGAAAAAATCAATAAAATATGTTTTAAAAAAAGAAAACATGATCCGTATATATACTGTCTATAAGAGACCCACCACAGTACAAAAGACTCACACAGAATGAAAGTGAAGCTAAATGGAAATGAAAAAAGCTGGGGTAATAATACTCATATGTGACAAAATAGACTTCAAAGTGAAGACCAGAACAAGAGATAAAGAAGGCTATTTCATAATACTAAAGGGATTGATTCAAGAAGAAGATATAACTCTGGTAAACATATATACACCTAATATTGGAGCTTTTATATATATATATATATATATATATATATATATATATATATATATATACACACACACATATATATATATATATATTTCTAGAGAATTTCAATGGGGATATCAATAGCAATACAATCATAGTAGGGGACTTTAACACTTCACTTACATCACTGGATAGATCTTCTAGACAAAATATCAACAAGGAAATAGCAATCCTAAATGACACATAGATCAGATGGAATTAACTGACATTTTCAGAACATGTCACCCCAAAGCTACAGAATATACATTCTTCTCAAGTGCACCTGGGATATTTTCAAAGATGGACCACATATTAGGACACATACTAAATCTCTGCAAGTTTAAGAAGATTGAAATCATATCAACCTTCTCAGATAGCAATAGCATGAAGTTAGAAATCAACTAAATTAAAATACTCAAGAACATTCAAACACATGGAGGCTAAATACATTGCTATTAAACAATGAATAGGTTACCAAAGAGATCAAAGAAGAAATAAAAACATCCTGGAAACAAATTAAATAAACACATAGCAACCCCAATTCTATGGGACACATTGAATGCAGTCCTAAGAGGGAAGTTCATAGCATTACAGGTCTACCTCAAAAAACAAGAAAAACTTTTAATAAGTTATCTAACCCTAAACATAAAGAATTAGAGAACATCAAGAAAAGTCCAGAATAAGTAGAAAGAAGGAAATAATAAAGATCAGAGTGGAAATAAATGACATAGAGACTAAAACAAAACAATAATATAAAGTTCAATAAAACCAAGAGCTGGTTCTTTGAAAAGAGGAACAAGATTGATGAACCTTTAGTCAGACTCATCAAGTAACAAAGAGAGAGGACCCAAATAAGCAAAATCAAAAATGAAAGACTCCACAGAAATAAAAAATATCATAAAAATTACTGTTAGTAACTATAAAGCAACAAACTGGACAACCTGGATAAAATGGATATAATCCTGGAAAAATACAATCTTCAAAAACTTAATCATGAAGAATCAGAAAACTTGAATAGGCTGATAACTACTGATGAAATTGAAGCAGTAACAATAAAAAAATCTCCTAGCAAACAAAAACTCTGGTCCAGCTGGATTCACAGGGGAGTTTTACCAAACATTTAAAGAGGAACTAACACCTGTCCTCCTCAAACTATTCCAAAAAATTTAAGAGGAAGTATCTCTTCCAAGCTCTTTTCATGAAGTCAGCATTATCCTAATTCCAAAGCCTGAAAAAGACACTACAAAGAAAGAGAATTACAGGCCGATATCCCTAATGAACATAGATGCTAAAATCCTCAACAAAATATTAGTAAATCGGATCCAGCACATACATAAAAAGATCATACACCATGACCAAGTGGGATTTATTCCAGGGATGTAAGGCTGGTACAATACTCACAGATCAATAACTGTGATACATCACATGAACAAATTGAAAAATAAAAATCACATGATCATGTCAATAGATGCAGAAAAAGCATTCTGCAAAATCCAACGCACATTTTTGATAAAAACTCTCAGCAAAGTGGGAATAGAGGGAGCATACCTCAACATAATAAAGACCATATATGACAAATCTAAAGCCAACATCATACTCAATTGGAAAAAAACTAAAACCATTCCCCCTAAGAACAGGAACAAAACAGGAACGTCTGCTTTCACCACTCTTGTTCAACATAGTACTGGAAGTCCTAGCCACAGTGATCAGACAAGAAAAAATAAACAGCATCCAAATTGGAAAGGGAGAAGTAAAACTGTCATTATTCGCTGATGACATGATATTGTACCTAGAAAACCCTAAGACTTCATTAAAAACTATTAGATTTAATAAGTGAAGTTGGTAAAGTAGCACGATACAAAATCAACACCCAGAAATCTATGGCTTTTTATACACCACTAATGAACTCTCATAAAGAGAAAGTAAAAAAAAATTACCATTTTCAATTGCAACAAAAAATTACAATTCTTAGGAATAAACTTAACCAAGGAATAAAGACCTATACTTGGAAAACTATAGGACAGTGAAAAAAGAGATAGAGGAAAATATTAACAAGTGGAAGAATATACCAGGTTTATGGACTGGTAGAATCAACATCATTAAAATGTCCATACTACCCAAAGCAATCTACAGATACAGTGTAATCCCTATTAAAATACCAAATACATATTTCACAACCTAGAACCAACAATCCAAAAATTTATATAGAACCAAAAAAGACCCCGAATAGCCACAGCAATCTAGAGAAAGAACAGCAAATTTAGAAGAATCACAATACCGGATATCAAGTTATACTACAAAGCCACTGTGCTCAAAACAGCATGGTACTGGCACAAGAACAGGCATGTATTTCAATAGGAGAGAACAAGAACCCGGAAATAGACCCACACCATTATGCTCAAATAATATTTGACAAAGGATGCAAGAGTATACATTAGAGTCAAGACAGTCTCTTTAATAAATGGTGCTGGGGAAATTGGACAGGTACATGCAAAAAAAAGTGAAACTAGACCACCAACTTACACCATACACAAGAATAAACTCAAAATGAATAAAAGTCTAATGTGAGTCATGAAACCATAAAAATCTTTGAATTAACCATAGTGTGCAAAATCTCAGACATTGTGTGTAACAGTAAGGAGAAAATAAACAAATAGGACTACATCAAAATTAAAAGCTTCTGTACAGCAAAAGAATCATCAACAAAATGAGATCTGATAAGGGGTTAATTTCCAAAATATATAGAGAACTCATACAATTTAACTAAAGGAAGACAAATAATCCAATTAAAAAATGGGCAAAAGACCTAAATAGACACTTCTCCATTTGGTATGAAGACACTTGGCCTTCATACCAAAGGCCAAGAGACATGAAAAAAATGTTCAAAGTTACTAATCATCTGAGAGATGCAAACCTCATATCTGTCAGAATGGCTACCATCAATAAATCAACAAATGACAAGTGCTGGTGAGGATATGGAGAAAAGGGAACCCTCGTACACTGCTGGTGGGAATGCAGATTGGTGCAGCCATTGTGGAGAACAGTATGGAGTTTCTTTAACAAAATAAAAATGGAACTCCCATTTGACCCAGTGATCCCACTTCTAGGAATATATCCTAAGAAACCTGAAACACCAATCAGAAAGAATATATGCACCCCTATGTTCATAGCAGTTCAATTTACAATAAATAAGATTTGGAAATAGCCCAAGTGCCCATCAGCACATGAGTAGATAAAGAAGCCATGGTACATCTACACAGTGGAATACTATGCAGCTATAAAAACGAAAGAACTCTTACCATTTGCAACAGCATGGATGGACCTGGAGAGTATTATGCTAAGTGAAATAAGCCAGTCAGAGAAAGATAAGTACCACATAATCTTACTCATATGTAGAACCTAATGAACAAAATATACTGATGCATAAAATACAACCAGAGACATAGAAGCATGGAGCAGACTGACGAATTTCAGAGGTAGGATGAAGGTTAGGGGGAGGGAAGGAAATTATTAACAGGGGAACTTACATGCATATATGCATAGCCTATGGACACAGACAATAGAGTGGTGAAGGCCTGGGAGGAGCAGGTATGGGATGGAGGGGGGTCAATGGAGAAAAAAAGCAAACAAAAAAAGGGGACATTTGTAATACTTGCAGTAATAAACGTTTTATTTAACAGTAAATGCTAAAACTTCTTTAGTTACATTTATATGGATATATGTTATTGAAATGTGTCATAGAAATTTTATAAAACTTTTAGAACTCTAATATGTCATACAATGTTATTAGTCATAATTTTAATTATTATCTTAACTGTTATATGTTACAATAAAGAAAATTTCCTTGTCAATTGTATTGTGATGAACCCTCCTCACATTTTTAACTTTGGCCACTTTGAAGTATTTTGACATTTAGAATTAGTTACTGTTTTACTCTAATGCTATTACAAAAGTACTTATTCTTCAAAGTGTTTCATGGGTGGGACTCGGACAAGCAGAGGGTGACAGACTTGAAATCACAGGACTAACCTGGGTCACAATGTGCTGATCTCCAAGGGTGAACCTGACATTTCTAAATAAACTAAAATTACTTTCATGAGGCCAGAATAAACTGATGAAGATAATTTTATTATTCTATTAGACATTTCTGGTTCTTCTGTGGTTACCCCCAGATTTAAAGAAAATTTTCTCCTTTCTTTTAATTTATCCATAACTTACAGCAATTTGTTAATGCAAACTTTTATAAAGAAAAATGAAATAGTCATATATTTCTCCCTCCCTGATCCCTCTAGTATTCAAAAATTCTTACTGAAAATGTTTTCTTATTTTTCATGACAATATAAGTATTTGTATAAGTTCAATAAGAATCAGTTCTTCTTGTAACAGGATGAAATTAGAAAATGCTTGGCTTGGCTTCTTAGACTAAAGAAGCTTTTAAAAATCTAGTCTGATGCTGAACCGGTTTGGCTCAGTGGATAGAGCGTCAGCCTGCGGACTCAGGGGTCCCAGGTTCGATTCTGGTCAAGGGCATGTACCTTGGTTGCCGGCACATCCCCACTGGGGGGCGTGCAGGGGGCAGCTGATCGATCTCTCTCATCGATGTTTCTGGCTTTCTATCCCTCTCCCTTCTTCTCTGTAAAAGATCAATAAAATATATTTAATAAATAAATAAATAAATAAATAAATAAAAATCTAGTCTCAGATTATTTTTTACCAATTTTAAGTTTTATTAATGTGGACTTCATGACACAATAAATCATCATAAATATCACCAAAACTTTAACAAAGGTATCATATTCAAGAATATACTGAAATCACTATTCTTGCTGCACTTACATAATAAGGCCAAGTTTAATGAGACTAGACTTATTTTGCAAACAAATTATTCTAATTATGATTACTTTTGCTAGAAATTGAGGTAATTATAGTGAAAAATTATGTTTCAGTAGAAAACTCTAATACACCCGAGCAGACATCAGCTTCTAGTCCTGTTCATTGTCTTTTGTTATCTACTTGTAAGATGGATTGGATCCTAAATTCTAGTTTTTTCCTATATCTGGCTACAACCCTCCAAACTAATGTTTCCAATTGTTTCCCACCCCTGTCACATGATACCACTATGAGCAAAAACTGGCTTTCCCCTCAAAGCCTGCAAACGGAAGCTGGACAACTCGATAAAAACAGAGAAAAGCACCACAAAGGCTCATGCACAGACAACCTAGTGCCTGATGCGTGGGCCGCCCAGGACGCTCACCAGAACACCCAATGTCACCAGACACTGAAACTACAAAAGACGCTTTGAGCCCAATGTCGAAGAATCCAATGCCTGGAAGTCTTCTCAGCTGGGTGCCCTCTGATACAGTCTGCTCCAACGATTACCTTTTCTTTCATGTCCATAGAAATGCCTCTTATCAAGTACCTGGTTGCACATACCATGTAGCTCTAACTTTGAGAGCCCCCTGCAGCACTGCCTACTGAACTAAGGTACATCTATTGAACTCAACTGACCTTTTCTCAGGACTGAGAGATGGACTCAAAGAGATCAAGTGATCTACCAACTCCACTTCTGGACAATGAAGCTTGTGAGGGAAATTTTGAAGGTGGTGAATAGGGGTTGCAAAATATGCCATTCCAAAAAATGCCTCTTTGGTTCCTTTGAGCTGATGGGATGGTTTAGATGACTTGTTGGCTGAACAAGGAAGAGTCTATGCCATAGCATTGCCTCCTGTTGTACCTGGATCAACACCTTCTAAACATGGGGAAACTCAAATATAAGAATTAACAAACAAACCACTTGGTTAAAACAGGTTGATGCCGCTCAGGTACATTTTTTTGATTCATTTGATGCAAATTGGTTTGGGCTATGGGGCCATGATTAAGAAATTACCTTCTGTCTCTCTATTATCTTCCCAATAGTGGTCACTGTAGTCTCCCTGTGTGCTGTGTTCTCTTGGGCTCTTAGCTACATGCTCACAGCCATCAGCAGTGCACCAGGTGGTCTCAGTGCACGTGGAGAAATAGAAACAAGATGACAAAGGGGGAGAGCCAGATAGTTCTCCCAATGACCTGACATCACAACCTATAAGTTTCAGGCCTGGACAAGAACAGCATCACTCTAATGGTAACTGAGAAGTCTAATGACAAATTGTTGGTCAATTTCTCATGTATGAGAGGATGACCAAAGGGGGGCAATTGTTATGCTTCATCGACAAGGAGGCCATTCGACTGAATCTGCCCTAATGCTGCTGGCCTACATAAGCAAACCAAAAACAAATAGAAAATAGCCTTTCCCAAATGACTCAGCTGTTTAAGCTGCAATCATTCATGTCATTCTTTGCCTTCCTTCGGTACCATCTCTATAAAAACCTTGGCTCTGGGTCCTGTCGTGGAGTGCTCCCAACAGCACTGGCTAGATGTAGTCCGATATTACGCCATGCATGCTGCAGTACATTCTCACATTTTAACACTATGAGTGGCAGCTATAAGTCCCTATCCACCCCCAGCACAGCCATAGAGATACATCCCATCCCTGCATGTTCCTGCATAGATGGACCCTGAAGATCTGCTTTTATCCTTTATATCAGAGCCTCTTCCTCCACCTGTGCCACTCCTGTGGTTTCTCCCAGGGTTCAGACACCCCATTCTCCTTCCATTGGGCACACCTGCCTGGGCTTCTACCTGCTTTTTTCCATCTTCGAAGGCCTCCTGGGACCTCCTGGGACCTTTTCCCTTTTCACTCCAGAAACATCTCCATTCTTCCCACTTCTAATCCATTCTCCCAAGGAGGACAGGGCTCTTTGAAAAACACAGGTCGGACCCATCTCTCCTTTGGTAAAAGCATTTCTTTCAGTGACCCACAAATGCACCAGAGGCTAAAAACTTATCTCCTAAATGCACCCCAGGGCCCACAGTGGGCCTGTCCCCTCATCTTCACACTCTGGTTTGCTGGGATCACCAGAGGACCTCATTGTTCAGGGCATAGCACAGGCCACTTCCTTAGCCAGAGGCTTCTTGGCCTTCATAGGCCGCTGGACAATACTGTGGGCACATGGGAAAGCTATTCATTATCATCAAATTAAATGCAATGGAAAAAAAAAAGAAATATAAACAATGACCTGGAAGTGAACCACTCAAGACCTTCTGCAGGTGATGGATAACCCACAACCACTGGCCCAGGCTCAGAGGTTTTGAGATTTGGTTTGGTATCAGACACTCTAGACTTTCAGCTCCTGACCCATCCCCCTTCTGTAGACTTTGGTGGGTCATTCTCTGGCCCTGAGCCCCCTCCTGCCCTCATCTGTAAGAAGAGGTGCTGACATTTCCCCGCAGCTGTGAGGAAGACAGTGAGGAGCCTGCTCCTCCCTCTCCTCTTACCCCGTGCTGTGGCCACACCAGGCCTCCCCCATGCAACCTGTTTGGCAGCCTGTGGCCTGGACCTTCAAATGAGGCCCAGCATCCGGCCCCTCATCATCTCCCTACCCTGCAATTCCACACCACAACCTCTTCCTCCCGAGACCCTGTGCCAACCCCCCCAGTCTGTCCAGAGTCTCTGCCCAGTGCCCTCAAATTGAGAGTGTTTTCAAGAACAAGATCCAGGCACACAACTGCTCTGCACAGAAAGGACCCAGCCCTCGCCCCTTGCCCTCCACTCTGTGCAAGGCCTTTCCTGACCACCCTTTAGTGGCCCCTCTGACAGCACTTCCTGCCGTCCCCTGGTGCTCACCCAGCTAACACACCACTTCCTGTCCTCTTTCATTTAGGTCCTGTCTCTCCACTAACATGGAAGCTCCAGGAAAGCGGGGTTTTGTCTAGCTTGTTTTCTGTCTTATCCCCACTGTGCAAATAGTGGCACCGACCGGGCAGCGGCTCGGGCCTGGTGTGTGAGTGGCTGACTGATAAGGGAAGAAAGGAATGAACAGGACTGCTCATCACGTGGGGGAAAGGGCAGAGAGCCATGGGGGAGCGACCAGCACAGGAGTCTGACCAGCACCCCACCTCACCCCAAAGGGCCCCGGGAACAGAACTGAGCCAGGGTCAGGGCTGGGTGTGGCCCCTGGAGCGCAGGGAGTCCCCAGAGTGTGTGACTGCCTTCCCTCCCATTTCATTTCATCCTCACCCTCAAGGTTGCATTCGACGCTGTGCTGAGCAGACTACCCCCACTCCCCTTCACTCTCACCCCAACCTGGAGAGGGGGTGCAAAGGGTCCCTGTAGAGATGGGGACACTGGGGCACAGGAGGTGAGGTGACTTGCCTAGGGCCACCTGACTGGTGAGTGGTGTCTGCCTGGTGTAAAGCTGGGGCCCCATCCTCAGTGATCATTACTCCCCTTCCCCCAGAGTCTCAGGCACAGCCACAGGAGAGAGCCAGTGTCACCCTGGAAGAACTTGTCATCAAGCCTGCCCTGGAGGGCAGCAAGGCCTTCTTCCAGCCCCTGGGTGAGCAGAGCTCCAGGGAGAAGGGAATGTTCCCTGGGGCTCGAAGTGTGCTGTGGTGTCAGACTCTCCACTGGCCTCACTGATGGCCTGGGGCTAGGGGGGGGGCGGTGAGCGCTCTCTCTGGGACACCCTCAGCTCTTCCTTCCATTCGCAGAATCCAGCAGGATTCTGTCTTGCCCCATGGATGGCAAGAGTCAAGGCTGACAGTGCCTGGTGTGATGTGGAGGAACCTGTATCCTGGAGCCAGAAAAAGGGTCCGGGGGCCTGAGTTGCTCCCCTTGCTCCCCTGCCCTCCCAGTCTTCAGGGCAAGGCCCATGCCCTTCACGTGGAGCTCCAGCCGCAGCCGGCCATGGTCAGAGGGACCAGTGCTGCCTCCCAGCCCTTTAAGAAGCCAAAGGAGCAAGAGGTGGGGTGGGGTGATGAGAGGGGCAAGAAGTAAGAATACCCTGGCCCCTGGCTCAGCAATCCATCCAATGGCGCCTTTCTAGTTCCCCCAAGTACCCCCTCCCTGAGAGAGAACAGGGGAGCGCTCGGCCACCATCTAAAGGTTTGCAGGAAGCGAGCTTTGATTGACATTGAGCAAATCCCTAGCCCCCAAGCCTCGGTATCAGCACCCTAAAACAGGGACATAGAACCACCCCTCAGCTCCTGGGAGGGCTCAGTGGGCAGCGCATTGCATGACACATGCTGCGTGTTCATTCATGACTGTTCCCAGGCCCACCTCCACCTTGCGCCTCCCTCATCCATCCAGGCTGGGCTGTGCCCACATTGGCCCTGTGAGCAGAGACCAGGGGTGTGGCCAGGGCACCGTCAGAGGATGGCAGCTGAGACCCTTTGAGGTCACTAGTGCACTCTGCACAGACTGACCCAAGAGGCTGTCAGTTGCCCCCATTACGGATCCATGTCCGGGCCCAGTGTCCAGGAGGGGAAGCACCTCCCCTGGGCTGTGGTCAGGATCAGCCAGTCAGCCCTGCCCAGTGCATCTCAGGGCGCCCTCCATGTGCAGTGAGGAGGTCCCCTGTGGGCAGCGTGGCTCCCAGCTCTGCTGACTTTTCTCAGCAACTGGTTGACTGGGCATGACCCCTCCCCCACCCCAACCATCAGTCCCCACGGAGAAATAGAGGAATCAGAGGAGGTACCACCTGGATGCTGAAATGATGACAGCAAAGGAAGCCTGAGTCCTGTGACCACCACCAGCCTCTGGGCTCCTGCATCCAACCTCTAGGAGTAGCCCCTTTGCAGGCAATTGCACCTGGAAACACCTTCGCTGCTAGGCAGGCCAGGATGGTTTAGAGCAGTGATGGCGAACCTTTTGAGCTTGGCGTGTCAGCATTTTGAAAAACCCTCATTTAACTCTGGTGCCGTGTCACATATAGAAAATTTTTGATATTTGCAACCATAGTAAAACAAAGATTTATATTTTTGATATTTATTTTATATATTTAAATGCCATTTAACAAAGAAAAATCAACCAAAGAAATGAGTTCGCGTGTCACCTCTGACACGCGTGTCATAGGTTCGCCAGCACTGGTTTAGAGGGTGACAGAAGCGCCGGGACCGGCCTTGGGCACTGGCTAGTGCCTCAGGATGCTAGTGGCTGCCCTGCCACCACGCCACTGAGCAATAAGCAGCATTCTCAACCCCACAGAGGAGTTGGGAATGGAACCGAGGCAATCTCTCCAGGACCACAGCCCTGCTCCTCTCCTTCCTTCTTTGAGGCCCAGACGGTGCCTGATACACAGTCCAGCCTCTGGGGGACACACCAGACACCCCACTGTTCTGAGCGTGCACACAAACTTCAGGATGGGGATCTAGGAGGAAGGAGAGACGCGCAAAACGCTTATCAGCAGCAAAGCAGAGACCCTTCTAAGCAGTGACACTGAGCGAATGCCCCGCAGAAGCACACAGCAGTCTCTCTGGGGCCCGGTAATCATGGAAGTCATTGGGCGAAAACACAATGAAACAAAGCAAACCCATAACCCATGGGGTGAGCTTCTGACAACTGCTGGGAGGAGGCTCCTAGCAATCCCTGTCCCTCCAGCTCCTTCAGGGGCACGTGGGTCACAGCTGCTGCCATAGTGACAGAGGACTGAGCCATCCAGAAACCCATCTAGAGAGGTGTCCTTTTAGCCTTTCCTAAAGAAACCGTCCGGGGAGACAAAGGCCTGGGGTGTTTCTTCTGCTTCAGCAACAAAGAGGCCAGAGGGACCTCGTTCCTTTGGTCTCATCAACACTGGTCCTCTTTCCACTCTAAGGCGCTGGAGTCCCCTTGTGCTACTTCCTGCCCACTGGACCCTGGCTAAAATGACGCACTAAGGGACATCCGTGGCCATGACCGGGAGGCCACTCACCTGTCCACTACAAAGTAGAGGTCAAACTTGCCCTTGCAGTATCTGAACTTGTCTTGCTCGCTCCTGTGATATCTGGCTCTCCGGTTGAAGCCTTCCCATTCTTGGCCAAGGTGGCGATTTAAATGTCTCCAGCTCAGGACTCTGGGCCAGGAGCTCCCTGCACTCAGGGGAGGAGGCATCACCAGCAGCAAGAAAAGCATGGGGCCCAGCACCCTGCGGTCATCGCTCTCCATTTTCTTGGCCATCCCTGTGACTTCACTGGATGCCAGGCCACTTCAGGTTACTTTAGGCCACCACCTTTGCTGCCTCTGCCTTGCCCGGGGGCCTTGGCGACTCAGCTGTTTCACCAATGCACCCGGTGAGCCTCCACCTGGTACCTGCCTTGTGGGCAGAAGAGGCCAGAATCTAACGTAGGGCAAGTGCCCCCACCACCTGCTGAGCCCTTCCCCCACCCTGTTATGATGGCCATAAAGGTTGGCATGGTGACTGTGACCTGCAGCTCTGCTCAGTGACCTGTCTATTGACAACCCAGGTGGGAGTCTGGGATCTTTGGAGGGACAGTAAGAGGAGGCCTTCGTTTGTGCCTTAACTCCCCCCACACCCAGGTGGTCATTAGGGTTCTTGAGAACTGCCTTTCTGTAAACTGAGAGGGCAGCCGAGGTGACTTAGATAAGCTCATCACTGAGGGTGAGGAGCTGAAGGAATTGGGAGGCCAGAGTGTTGTAATGGTCACATGAGTAGACACTGCAGGCACCAGGGGAAGGAAGGGTCCAGATGGGGAAGAAGGTCGTGCAAGGATGCCAAGTCCTTTGTGCGTGATGGATCGTACAGTTGTCTACTCTTGTGCAACAAACCACCCCAATCTCAATGACATAAATGAGAACCAGAAATTCAGAGAGGGCTGAGTGGGATGGCTTGTCTCTGCCTCCTGGGAAACATGGGCATAGAAACTGTGAGAAAGGGCTGGAGGAAGGTCAGCCAGGGGCACCATCGAGTGGGGAGACACCAGCTGTCCATTGGGTTCTGTTTGGGAGCTCCTTTTGCTTTAACAGCATGCCAGCTTAACATTTTGTAGTTCTGTGGAAAATGAACCTGTCCCATTAAGAAACCACCCACTTTAACCCTAACCTGTTTTGTTTTCTGTGTTGAAGACCCAGCCTTCGCTTGCTTTGCCCAGCATCTCTGGCATGTCTTTTCATTCTTTTACGGTCAACTTTTCTATTTCCTTAGGTATTAAATATGACTCCTTTAAAAACAGATAGCTAGATTCAAAACAAACTTGACAGACTCGGTGTTTATCTTTTTATTTTTAAGTATATATTTTATGGATTTTTTTACAGAGAGGAAGGGAGAGGGATAGAGAGTTAGAAACATCGATGAGAGAGAAACATCAATCAGCCGCCTCCTGCACACCCCCTACTGGGGATGTGCCAGCAACCAAGATACATGCCCTTGACCGGAATCGAACCTGGGACCCTTGAGTCCACAGGGCAATGCTCCATCCACTGAGCCAAACCGGTTAGGGCCTGTGTTTATAAGTCAAGTCCATTTACATTGTGGGGGCCATGGGGATGCCCCACTTAGGTCTCTGGCAGTAGGGAGTGTAATACAGCTATTCCCGTATTCCTCCGGTTGTTGTTGTTTTTCAGTTCCTTTGCTCACCCTTGTTTCTTGAAACCCTCTTTGTTCATCTGAGTTCAGTTTCCTTCATCCTGAAGCACATTCTTTAGTAACTCTTCGGTTAAGGCTGTGGGGATGACAACCTTAAGCTTTGTACAACTGTTTTGGCCTCACTCTTTTCTAAAAGTTTGTGTTTTTATTTTTCAGTTACCCTGATAGTCAATATTAGCTGAGATTCAATACGGTTTCGTGCTGGTTTCAGGGGCACAGCAGAGTGGTGTGACATGCCATTTATGAAGTGGTCCCCGATGAGTCCAGTCCCCACCTGGCACGGCTCTCTCTTGAATAGCAGTTCAGTTCCATTGTGAATGCTGAGCGCGCAGATTTTTCCCAGGTGGCTCTGGGCGCTCTGCGATGTCACTAAGACTGCAAGACCCACCTTGGGGTTTGGTGCCGCACCCCATCTTCAGCAATGGGCTCTCTTCATAAAAGAAAATCATGCTTTGGGAACCAGTCGCACATTTCTAATGTATGTTCTGAACCTTGTTTTCCCGCCTCCGATTGACCATTGTTGTCCTTCACAGTCTATTGTTCTAACCTTTGTGATAGATGCTCTAAAGCCTCGGGAAGCAGAGCCTGTCCCATAGGTGTCTGCGCCCCGCGCCAGGCTTCCAGCATTGATTGACCCAATGAAGGAAGGAGCAGGGGCTCAGGGGCGTTACCCTGCCGTCCCTCAAGCCTTCCCAAATCTAACCTGCCTGCACCCCTGGGCTCACATAACGTGCCCGCCACACCTGGCTGCAGTTGCAAGCATCCTGTGCTGCCCCAGACTCGACTGCCATCTCCTCTCGCCCCGCCCCCCCCCCGCCCCCCCAGCCCACCACTGCAAGGCGATGCTCAAGGGCGCGTAAGCCCTGGAATACCGCGCACTCAGCCGCCACCCCGCCGCGGAGGGTCCCAGGCCGCCCCCCTCCCTGGCGCCCCAGCTTCTCCCCCTGCGCGTTCCCAGGTCTCAGAGCTCGCTGTTCCTGCCCCGGGGCGGAGTGGGGGGGCGGGGGGCGCGGCCGCAGCTCCGGGCACCGGGCATCCGGGCTCAGCACAGGTGCGCGGAGCTGCTGCTCGGCGGGGAGGGCCGGAGAGCCGGGCGCTGAGGCCGCGGCCCCGGCGTGGACTCCGGCCGGCCCTCCGGGGTCTCGTGGGTCCCGCACACCCAGGAGGTCAGCGCCGCTTCCAGAGGCGGCGGGCTGAGCGCGCCGGTGCCGATGGGAGCCGATGCCTCCGAGTCCTCGGCCGCCAGCGCTCCGAGGGGGAGGCGCGGGCCGGGGCGCTGGAGTGCGGAGCTCGGACAGCGTCGGGGAGGCGGGGCCCTGTGCGCCCCTCGGGGGGCGGTTTCCACAGTGTGCCGGTCCCTTGGGGAGCCGGGGCCCCGCGGGCGGGCGTAGCCGAGCCCCGCCCGGAGGCGGGACAGCGGGCGGGCGGGACCCTGCCTCCCGCGCAGGTCCCAGGGCGGCGCGGCCGGAGCGGAGGTGCGGCTCCGAGCGGGGTCCAGCGTCGCCGCGGGAGAGCCCAGGTGAGAGCACCGTCCCGCCCCCGGGACGAGCCGCGAGTGAGCGTGGGGTCCGGGTTCCTCGCCCCCTCCTCGCCTGCCCCTGCGACCTGCCGTCCTGCCCGACGGTCGCGTCTGCCCAGCCAGGCCCGGCGCCTCCGGCCCCTTTCCTCCAGGCCACCCTCCGCCGCTTCTGTCTCCTCGTCTCCTCTCCTGTCCTCTCCTCTCCTGTCCTCTCCTCTCCTGTCTCTTCCCGTTTCTCTCCCTCTTCTCACTTTCTCTTCTCTGCTGCCCCTGCCCCTGTCCTGCTGCTCTTCTCTCCCTCTGCTCCCCGTTCTCCTCCCGCAGCTGGTCGCCCTGGACCTTCCCCCAGGTGGCTCTTTGGGCTGCAGTTCTTTTCATCCTCCACCCTCCACCTTCCACCCCTCCACCCCTTCTACCCTCCACCCTTCACCTCCACACCTCCACCCTCCACCCCTCCACCCCTTCTACCCTCCACCCTCCACCCCTCCACCCCTTCTACCCTCCACCCTCCACCCCTCCACCCCTTCTACCCTCCACCCTCCACCCCTCCACCCCTTCTACCCTCCACCCTCCACCCCTCCACCCCTTCTACCCTCCACCCTCCACCCCTCCACCCCTTCTACCCTCCACCCTCCACCCCTTGTACCCTCCACCCTCCACCTTCCACCCTCCACCCTTCACCCTCCACCCTCCACCCTCCACCCCTCTACCCCTTATACCCTCCACCCCTCCAGTCCTCCACCCTTCCACCCCTTCACCCTCAACCCCTCCACCCTTCCACTCACCCACCCCTGCACCCTCCACCCTCCACCCTCCACCCCTTCTACCCTCCAACCTCCACCCTCCACCCCTTCTACCCTCCACCCTTCACCTCCACACCTCCACCCTCCACCCCTCCACCCCTTCTACCCTCCACCCTCCACCCCTCCACCCCTTCTACCCTCCACCCTCCACCCCTCCACCCCTTCTACCCTCCACCCTCCACCCCTCCACCCCTTCTACCCTCCATCCTCCACCCCTCCATCCCTTCTACCCTCCACCCTCCACCCCTCCACCCCTTCTACCCTCCACCCTCCACCCCTTGTACCCTCCACCCTCCACCTTCCACCCTCCACCCTTCACCCTCCACCCTCCACCCCTCTACCCCTTATACCCTCCACCCCTCCAGTCCTCCACCCTTCCACCCCTTCACCCTCAACCCCTCCACCCTTCCACTCACCCACCCCTGCACCCTCCACCCTCCACCCTCCACCCCTTCTACCCTCCACCCCTCCACCCTCCACCCCTCCACCCTTCCACTCACCCACCCTCCACCCTCTACCCCTTCTACCCTTCCACCCCTCCACCCTCCATCCCTTCTACCCTCCACCCTCCACCCTTCCACCCATCCACTCATTCTGTGTTGCTCCCTTATTCTCAGCCAGGGCTTATGCTGGGCTCCAGGCTAATAAAGATGCATTGGCCCCAGATCCTTTCTCCAACAGATTCTATCCAAAGATCTGGGCATGTAACTTGTTCAGTGCCTGTTGGGTGGGAAAACACACAAATGTTTAAGTTACAAATCTCTGAGTTTTCAGGGTGAGCTTAAAAAATACTTGGCTTTACACACAAAGTGTTGATTTAATCCTTTTCTTGAATTTTCCTTTAGCACTGGGCACAGACAGTTCCCCACAGAGTAACCCTTGCGTGCACATTAGGGGACCTTGAGGCTCACATCGTCTTTGTGTGAAGACAGTGCAAGGCCAGGTAGATGGGGAGAGGGGTTGGATGCAGAGTTCAGTTGTGGGAACACAATAGGAAGGCCAGGGCTTTGCATGTGAAACATTTGGGTGAGAGTTGAAGTAAGAAATTCACTGTATATTTTGAAAATATATACTTGTCAATGCTGCTGATGTGAAGAAATTAAGTTAAATAATGTTGAATGAGACAGACATTTTATAGCAATTATTATGGCATTTGAAACTAATGTTTTTAAAATTAGGTAGTGCCATGGAGGAGGTATTTTATCTTAACATAAAAGATTGTCTTAGACACATTCTAAGTGAAGAAATCTAGATAAACAAATCTGAGTCATTTTAAGGAATAAAATAGAAGTATTGTATATCAAAGTAATTTTTTGCTTTTCATTAAACATTTTTATTTTGTCAGAGAGACATAATTTCATTATTTCATATTTTATAACATTATAGCTATCTATATATATTCAAACATATACAATAAAAGTAATATATATATTAATAGATATGTATATTAAGTTATAAAAAACTTGTTTGTTTTTAAAGCTACCATCTAATATCTGAAGCTTTGGGTTCTTATAAGGAATTTAACCTCTCTTTAGTTTATTATGATTTTTAGTAATAATTATGCTTATTTTTTTAATATATTTTATTGATTTTTTGCAGAGAGGAAGGGAGAGAGATAGAGAGTTAGAAACATCGATGAGAGAGAAACATCAATTAGCTGCCTCCTGCACATCCCCTACTGGGGGTGTGCCCGCAACCCAGGTACATGCCCTTGACCGGAATCGAACCTGAGACCTTTCAGTCCTCAGGCCGACGCTCTATCCACTGAGCCAAACCGGTTTCGGCTTTTAAAATATGTTTTACTGATTTTTTACAGAGAGGGAGGGAGAGGGATAGAGAGTAATTATGCTTATTTATAACTGTTCAGTTGGTATAGGAAGGGAAATTTATTAGTAGGTAAGGCACACAGAAGTGAACAAAACTAAATATGATGGAAGACAATTGCAATGTGTTTACTGAAAAAATCTTTGATTTTAGATAGAAGATGTTGGACAAATTCATAGGCATATGCATGGAATTTTGATTTGTGAGAGTATTTTCTTGATTGGACAAATCATATTTTAAGTTGTTTTAACCACTGATTTCCAATGTATTTGAATTGTGGGGTGGGGTGAAATGGATGCTTTTTAAATGATTTAGAATTATCATGTGTGCTTTGCTTAGATTTCTTTTTTCATAAACCCAGGAAGTGACAACTTTTCTTTAAAACAGATAATTATGCCATATTTTTAAATTCAAGGTGAAATCTTTACCTAAATCTATCTATATATATAAAAGCCTAAGTGACTGTTTGACTGGTAGCTATGATGCACACTGACCACCAGGGGGCAGACACTCAATGCACAGGCATGAAAACATGGAACAGACTGATGAATCTCAGAGGCAAGCGGGGAAGGGGAAGGGGGGGAAGAGATTAACCAAAGATCTTATATGCATACTAGAGGCCCTGGTCTGCAGGAATGGGGCCAAAACTGGTGCTCCAACATTCCCTGAGGGGTCCCAGATTGTGAGAGGGCGCAGGCCAGGCTGAGGGACCCCACTGGTGCACGAATCTGTGCACCAGGCCTCTGGTGCTTTAAAATGTTTTCTCTAAGTAGTCTGTAACTCTCCTTTCTATTGTTGGCATCAGGTAGAGTCTGGCTGGCAAATATGATGTGCAAACCATGGACTTTTCCCCTGAAGGCAGCCACTGGGATTGGTCCACAGTGCCAAGTTAGGTCTCTAGCTGATCTCACTGTGGCCTGGTGGCTGGCTGTATCCTGGGAATCTTACATTTGGTTTTGATTGAACACAGCAGGTATTGATGCTGGAGGCATGTAAGGCCTAACTGGACATGGAGCCTGTGGGGGCTGGCAGGGAAGCCCTCCTCTCTCCCAGCTCCATGGCCCTGCCAGCCAGCTCCAGAAAGCCTGGGTAACTCTTCAGTTTCTAATTTTCTCAGGGTTTCGGGGCTAAAAAGATGCCTAGAAAGCATATGTGTTTCTCTGCTCAGAAAAACCCAGGATCTCACAATCCATATATAGAAGAGGTTGATAGAAGATTATCTTCTGGAATCTTCCAAAAGGGTCTGAGAAGCATCTTTGGAGCGCAGAGAACTGAAGGATAGAAGAACAAGAGATATTTTCTGCACTCATTTGTTTTAGTTGAAAAGAAAGACTGACACAGGACAGCCCTGGCTGACTGTGTAGATGGTGTCACTGAATATCTAATTTCTGATCGGCAGCTTGGAACTACTGGAGGCTAGATAGCTGACTCAGGGTGAGTACCTTCAGATACCTCAAGAAAATGAGGTCACCCAGTTGGTTGCTAACAGATCTTTCTTTTGTAAGTGGAGTGGGAAGAAGAAAATTGCTTGGTCATTGGTCACTCATTTTTATACACTAGTCCCTGGATGCATAGGGATAGAGGGAAGGTGGCCATGACTTTGACTCTGACCCTTGCACTAGTCTGTATATATAAAAGCCTAAGTGATGAGCCGCTCAGTAGACCGGCCAGTAGCAATGACATGCAATGACCACCAGGGTAGGGCAGATGCTCAATGCAGGAGCTACTGAGCTGCAGTGACTTGGCAGCTGCAGTTCTGCCGGGGTCCAACCCCAGCAGGTCCAGGGGTCCCCAAAGGTGTGGACGGAGTCGGCGAAGAAGGAATGACACGGAGACAGTGTTCAGTTGATCAGCAGCCTATCCAGGATCTCTAGCCAGGATCTCCAGCCAAGTTCTGTTCTGGATCTCCAGAGAGGTTCTACTTAGGATCTCCAGCCAGGTTCTGTGTCCATGTTCTCTTGTTAGGTTCTCCAGCCAGGTTCTCCAGGTTCTCCAGCCAGGTTCTGTAGCCATGTTCCCTCGCTAGGTTCTCCAGCCAGGTTCTGTCACCAGGTTCTAGTCAGGTTCTCTTGCCAATTTCTGTAGTCAGGTTCAGTCCAGGATCTTTTGCCATGTTCTCTCGCTAGGTTCTGTCTCTAGGTTCTGAGGCCAGTTTCTGTCCAGGATCTTTTGCCATGTTCTCTCCAGCAAAGTTCTTCTGTCTCTAGAGAACGTTCTGTGTAGGTTCTGTGCCTAGGTTCTGTCTCTCTCTCTGTCTCTTGCTGTCTTGTTACATCTGTATTTATACCAGTTGATTCAATCCTATCAATCTCTATTACAAAGGTTAGGGCGTTTCTTATCTCCATTCCAGGGAGTAAAGATTATGTAGCTTAAGCATGATTGTTCATAGTTAAAGTGATTAATTACCCGCCTGGCACTTAGTTAAGAGGTTTTATTCCCTCCCTAACTTCAGGGGAAAATCCCTACCTGGGGAAACAACCTTTCTCAGAGACCTTGGTTAAAACACATAGTGCCAAGAAGGTGAGCAAACATATTAAGAACAGTATGCCATATATGCCAGGTCCCTTGAAACAGCAAGCATGGACCGGCTCCCAGCACAGTTCTTGGGTGATACACCCGGAACCAGAGAGGAGGGAGCCCGATTCTGGGTTGTGTCACCTGAGAACTGCCCTCTCGCAATCTGGGACCCTTTGGGAGATATCAGAGAGCTAGTTATGGCCCAGTCCCCACAGGTCAGGCTGAGGGACCCCACCGGTGCACGAATCCATGCACCTGGCCTCTAGTGTGATAATAAATTGATAAATTGATACTACCTAACAGTTATTGAACTAGGTTCTTTAGCACTCAGATATATTAATCCATCTAATCTTTACAACCACCTAATGAAGTGGGCACCAAGGTGATCCCTTTTTCACAAATGAGAAAACAGAGACAGAGAAAAGATCAGCACCTTAACTAGGATCACAGGTTTGCTAAGAGCAGAGCCAGGTTTGATTCAAGCATCTGACCCAGGAGTCTGCTTCTATGTGATATAGGGCTCAATGGTCACATGGGAGGGGCTGGGAGAGCATGAAAAGGAAAGCAATTCTCAGACAAAGGAATGGCCAGAGTCTGCGGTCATTGCCTGGGGAATGGGTAATAAATAAAGAAAACATGTGTTTTTACCAGGGTAGGGTTGCTGAGGCCTCATCTTTTAGAATTAGCACTTCCCGTGTTGGTCAGAAGAACCCTGGTTGGCGGCCCAGGAGGGTTGGGAGTGTGAGGGAGAAGCATCGTCCTGGTGGGGATGGCTGGATGTGGTCGGACATCCTGTGGCCTTGACCACTCAGTTTCAGGTGGCTTCAAAGATCATCACTTAGTAATCCCATGATCTAAGCAAGGGCTCAGAAACTGTTGGAGTCTGAAATTGAAATCCAGTTCTTTTAATAGGAAGAACATGGGTGGAACTGAAGATGTCTGTGTGGTTCAGAGGATATGTTACTGAGTTCAGGCTGAAAGGACCAAGGAAGATAAGAAAAACATCTTCTCAGGACACACATGATAGAGAGTGATGAGGACCAGTAGTAAATAGTGTTAGGGAATGAGATCCCGGCACAAACTGAGGCTATTGAAGGGAGCAGAGGAGAACAAAGGGCTCATGTTGGTTGGGAGCACAGAGAACAAAGGCTACATAGACCCACTGGCTGCCAGGGCAGCTTGTCATGGAAGAAGAAAGAGGAAGGCGCAGCTTCACTTTGCCGTCTCCCAGTTTGAAAGGGCATTGGTGGGAAAGGAGGAGTGAGGCAGTGCATGTGGTCTGTGCATGTGGTCGCCTGCCCCAGAACTCCCTGGCCAGAGCATGGAGTGACCCTAGAGATGACATCACATTTCTGCAGAGGTCATCTGAGAGGCCTTGGGGTACAAGACAGAGGTGCATGGAGCCTGGAGCTGGATGAGACTCAGTGTCTGATGCTGACTTGGAAAAGCACCTGGGACTCTGTCAACAAGAAGAGATGAGCAGTAGAGGTTAGCAGGGGCTCACTGGACAAGCCATGTCAGACTCGCATCACTTTCCATCTGAGAAGCTCAGATCTGGTGACTGTGGCACACAGAGTGGCCTGGGCTTAGATGGGGCCGCAGCAGAATTTGGCAGGACATTCTCTGCACTTGCCTGAGTGATCTTACCCAGCAGCGCAGACACATGGGAGAGTGGTGACCCTCAGGGGGGCTGAGTCATGCCAAAAGTCCCCGTCAGTATCTTCATTTGCTTTTTTGCTTTCTCCTCCTTTTCCTGCTCCTCCTCATTATTATTTTTATGTTATATCATCTCCGTTTCTTCTTTCTTCTTCTCCTCCTCATTATTAAGATTGTCTTGTAGCATGGATGGAAAGTGAAGTTGGTTGGATATCTAACACAGCAGTGAGCAGAGTCCGGATCCACAGTATCTCAAAAAGCTGGAGGTGCAGCGCTGAGCTTAGCAGCCTGGTATTGGGCAGACTGAAGATGAACGCAGTTGAGTTGAGACAATGCAACTTTCCTCAGATGGTTGCTGTGAAAAGTCCATGAAGTAAGGTGATTGAGCCTTTGGCACAGAGACACTTATGTAGCCAATAAACAATGATGTCAATTTTTATATCATGAAGGATCCTGGTAGCAAAATATTCCGTCCTGCAGTCAGGCCACATATCCAAAAGTTCAGTGCTGAGGAGAGGGTTGTCACGTCCATGGCTCAGGGCACTCTGGACAAGTCTGGCAACAGGGTCCACACATCTGTGGTTGGCAGAGGCCACCTGAGCGGGAAGGAGCCCAGTGGGGGTGTCTGCAGAGGAATGCGCGGTGCAGCAGGACCACAGGGAGGCATTGACAATACTGTCCACAACAAAGTAAAATTAAGTTAAATCAAAAAAGAAGGGCTCAGACCCCCTGGAAGCACAGTTTGGGGCATGTGAGGCTGACATGGGTCGTGCAGCCAAAGCGGGTTTTGGGGACACACTCTTGGGTTTCAACCCCAGCTGCACCTCCTACTTTCAGGGAACTTCAGGCAGGGTGTGCAGCTTTCCAAAACTCGAGTCCACTTGTCTGTGAAAAGGGTGAGGATGGAAGGAGGTGACACGTGCACATCACCTATCGTGGACTCCTGCCCCCAAGATGGAGGGAGGAGAGAGTGCCCGCGCATCCTTTCCATGTGGGCAGGAGGCAGGGCTGGAGGAAGCAGCTGACATGAGCCCACATGGTATTTATGCGTAACAAGCCCGCGCCAGTGCCCGTGAGGAAGCTCAGCGCCTGCGGTCAGGTCCTCCTGGGCCTGCGGAAATCGTTTCTAATATGAAAACTTGGAGTGTGGCCCAGCAGCACTGCTTGCTGGCTGAGCGGGTGTTAAAGATGGGTTTCCCCTTTTCTAGAACTTGCTGGTGGAGCTGATGAGGGAAAGGCAGGGAAGAGTGCCTCCCCAGCCAGGCTGAGGGCACCCTCTCCTCTTCAATGCCATCCTCACATATGCCACCGCATACGTCCCCTCAAAGCCTCGAGAGCCTGCGGAAGCTGGTCCATCTGAGCGTGCCCAGCTAGTGGGCACAAGAGGACAGCTGCCAGTTGCCAGATGAGCAGAAGAAAAGTAAGTGGATTAAGGTGAGGAGAACCCAGTGTTGGCACTTTCAGAGAGCGGAGACAGACGGGAGAGACTCCCACTAGTTCCAGGGGAGGGACCAAGCACAGAGGTGGCTGACCCCCCAGGTGTAGTAGTGGAAGCCAGGTACAGCCCCACACTCTCCCTGCCATGCCTGGGTATTTATTGCTTCAGCTTTTATCTCTCTGGATGCCTGTACCCGCAGGAGCTTCTGTCCCCAGGTGCTTAAAGTTCTTGGCATTTCTGAGGATTTGGGGGGGATTGGCATGCTGTGTAACAAGAAATGCAAACTGCCCTAAATCAGCATGCACACATGTTGGAGCTGCCCACAAAGTCAGAGCTGGCTGGTGGATGCCTTGTGTGCGCCGTTAACGCAGTCCCTGCTGCCTGGATGCTGGCAGGTGTGGAAACAGTACTGAGTCACGCCTCTGGGTGGCAGCATTGTGCAGTATTGTCCTCCCCTGATGGACAACTGGAGGTGAAAGCAGGTGGCATAAAGCTCTGAGACTGGGTCAGTGTGGCATCTATAGTAGTCGGGATTCTTTGGATGCAAACAACTGCCTGTTGCTTCCTCTCTCTGCAGAGGCCTGTGGTCCAAGTGTGGCTGGCCCACCCATGGGGAGCTCTCCAATCTCATAGCTCTTCCCTGAAGATGACACCTGTGGGAGTGTCCACCTTGCTGAGATGTCCCAGGTCCCACTAGTCCGCATGGCTTCTGGAGAGGGGGTCCTGCAAACCCGGGGCTGCAAGCCGATGCTGCTGGAGCAAACAGAGCACCTGGGCTCCAAGGCTGCCCTCAGCGGTGGTGGCCAGGAGGAGGCCGGCGCGGAGCTGGCACGATCAACACCCCCGGGCGAGCTGAGACTGGGAAGAGCACTGGCCCGGACGGTGCGCTGGGAACGAGAGCAGAGCGCCTTCTTGGAGATGCCTCATCTCAAGAAAAGGCTACAGGGCATGTGGGCCAAGGAGAGGGAGCGTGATGACTCCACAGGCCAGCCTGGCCCTCGGCAGCTGACGCAGGGCACGCCTAGGGACCCAGCTGGCAGCACAGTCTTCTCCGCATGGCCCAGCAGTGCGGGAAGGGAGCAGAGAAGTGCCTTCAGCAAACCAGCCAGGTGCCCGTCAGGGAGACCTGGGCCGGCCTCTCTCTTCCGGGCAGGCAGACCTGCAGATGCCCTGGGGGAGCTGGTGGGACCCAGGCCAATAGTAGACACCCCTTGCTGGCCTAGACGCTCCAATCCCAAGGTTCCGGTGAGTGATTTCTGGAACCTGCGGATGCTGCCACAACATGCTGCTCTCAGCAATGCTTCCGCGGGTGCCCGCACGCTGTGGGTAAAGCGTGCCATGGCCCAGATACCCACAGCCTCCGCTCCCTCCTCGGTCTCCTGGGCCCTCCTACCATCCGCATTCACGCCCCTGGGCTTGGCCACCCAGAACTGGTGCGCAAAGTGCAACCTCTCCTTTCGCCTGACCTCTGACCTGGTTTTTCATATGCGGTCCCACCACAGAAAGGAACGTGCGCGGTCGGACCTGCATTCGAAGAAGCTGAGAGAAGAAGCACTCATGTGCCCCGTCTGCCGTGAGTACTTCCGGGAGCGCCACCACCTCTCCCGGCACATGACTTCTCACCGCTGACAGGCGGCTGTGGGCTGGGCGTGCCAAGGAGTGCGGCTCCCCGGGGCGCCGCGCAGACAGCTGTCCGCAGCGCCTGCAGGGCTTCTGCTTTGGGATCGCCCACGAACGGCTCTGTCATAACTGAAAGAGGGAGTCCTTGGCTGGGATGTGTTTTGAAGTAAACTCATGAAATAAAGTGATGCGCTTTGCTAACCCAGGGTGTTGGGACTACTGGGCGCAAAGTGCTTCCACCATCATCCAGAGGGGGGCCGCCCTGGCACCACGCCCGGGCTCCATGGAGCTGCGTTTGGCATGCAGCACAGGCTTTGGAGACAGACAAGCCTGGATTTGAGTCTCGGCCCTTTTACATACCAGACCTGCCCTGAACAAACTGTTCGATCTGCCTGAGCCCCAGTTTTCTTATCTGTGAAATGGAGATATGACACGTGTGTTTTGGGGTGTTTTCAGGGTTACATGGAAAGACGTGAGGAAACAGGCCAGCACAGCCTGGAACAGTGTGATCGCTGTGTGAAGGATGCTTATTATCATTGTCTGGATTAGTCAGTTGTTGCTACGTAACAAAATCGAAGTGGCCAACAGCCCAGAGTATCGATTTCTCACCCGCGGGTCTGTGGGTTGGTGGGGTTGGGCTGGTCTTTTCCGGGCTCTGTCTCTGGAACTGATGGGCTACCCAGATCATGCTTCTCTTGTGGTCACACCAGAGCACAAGAGGGCATGTCCACTTCCGGGGTCACTTCTGAGAACACCTCTTTGGCCAAAGCAAGTCAGTGGCCAAGTTCAAGGTTAAGGAGTGAAATGTGCATGCTGCCAGGTGGAGCCAGGTGGAGCGAGTGGGTGTGTCACCTACCACAGGAGCGTGAAGACTGGGGTCAGTAGTTCAGCCATGGTTCTCCACGTTCTGCATCTGTGGCTCTCAGGAAGGGAGCGTGTTCCAAAGCTCAAGGCTTAACATGTGAGCAGCGGGAGGGTTCTGGGTCCCATGATCTCTTCTGCATTTCCATGTGCGTCCTTGCAAACACCAGGCCACCAGGCCATAAACGCCGATGGCATGCAGGCTGGTTTCCGCTTCACTTTCCGGATTTCTTCATTTGAGCTGCAGCTTGCAGCCCTCTGGTGGGGCCTCCATCACAGAGCTCAGGCTTGTGGTTGGAAGGATCTAGTAGGGGTACCATGGGGAGCACGCCTAAATCAGACCTGTGGGAAGGGGGCTGTGGCATCCCTGGAGGCCTTCTGAGGAGTGGGGGGCGGGGGAGGAGCATGAACTGAGCCTGAAAGTCAGCAGTGCTGGTGATTTAGACAGGGAGGGTAGTGGCTGGAAGGAGGGTGGTCAGAGTGCAGAGGCGCCAGGGTGCCTTAAGGCAGGCAGGAGGACTGCGTGTGGGAGGCAGCCCTCAGAGAAGATGGAGATGCACGAGAGCCTTGAAAGAGAAGAGTCTGGACCAGACATGGAGGTTCGGCTCCGAGAGGCACTGGGAGGGGGCCTCTGGCCTCAGTTGGAAGGGAAGGATGGGCTGGAGGAGAGGAGAGCCCCACCCCCCTGAGGCCTTTCCTTTGCATCTGAAAGGAGCCCTGTGCTCCCTACAGGCACCAACAGAAACCTCCTTTCTCACAGGGAGGCTTGGAGGAAAGGCCTGCAGGCCAGCCCCTTGGACAGCCAGCCGTGTGGGGGCAGAATTTGCCCAGAGAGACTGACGCTGCAAGGAGCCCCCCTCTGCTGTCCCAGGTGGGCAGAAGGGGCCCCTTGCAGGTTTGGACCTGAGGCTCCACACTGTCATTCCAGGCTTCATTTCATCCACATGAGGTACCCAGGAGGGAGATATTTAATACCCATTTTACTGCAGAAGAAACTAAACTCCAGGAGGTTAACTGACTTTCCTAAGGCCATGGGTGCAAGGACAAGACCCCAGGACCTCCTCACACTGAGCTCACATCCTTCCTCGCCGGCCACACATCTGCTCCGAGAGCTCATATGTCCTTGAGGATGCTTTACAAACTAGGACCAGACATTGACTTCAGCTTGCCCCCTGCCTGCCCCCACTCACCTTCCTGTTGCCTTTCTCTTTAGCGCTTTTCACCAGCTTGCATGCGATCTGTCTTGCTGACTGTGTCCTATCCATAGAGTGTGAGCTCCACGAGTGCTTTGGGCACTGCTGTTTCCCCAGAGCAGAGCGAGGCAGGCACATGGCAGGCGCTCAGCAGGCTGCTTCCGCCTCACTGCTCACAAGGCCACATCAGCTTCTCACCGGGTTTGGACCTCTGTCAAATGGCGTGCACAGCCATCCTCCTCTGGCTACTGGATTGGTCCATCATTTCTGTGAAATCACTTTGAAAGGCATACATTCATTATAGGAAGATAAAACAGACATTTGGAATCGAGAGTGTAGAATTCTCATCCATTCCCTCGCTTCACAGCAGTAAGCACTGTCGCCTGTGCATAAGCTGGCTGCAAAGTATTGCAGGGCACGTGGTGGTGAGGGGTTCCCAAGGCCGGGGTTCCCGCGGCAGCAGGGAGGCCCAGTCTGGCATCTTCCTGGCCGGCTGGACTCAAGGAGCCACGGCTGTGGCCTCCAAGGGAATTATTACTAACAGTGGCCGCACCAATCACAAGCAAGGGAGGCATTTTGAAAAAAAGTTAATTAATTAAAGCGAACTAGCTTAATTAAACTTCGGAAGAAGCACAATAAAACACCTTACTCCAACTCAGTTTTTAAGGTGGAATTCAGTTTGATAAAAATTGACTTTGAAGATGGACTTTATTTTGGTAAAAATTGATGTTAATGCAAGTTGCTTTGCCGACACTTAAATTGACATATTGGAAGAAGACTTACAGAGGTGATGACTTACAGCTTATGAAAGTGGCAGTTACTACTCGTCACCAGCTGGGCTCCCAAAGTCCTCTTGACAGTTGAATCTTGTCTCGTCCATTCTTCTCTCCTGCTTTCCTTCATCTACTGGAGAGGAGTCACTTTTAATTGTGACTTTGCCCAAGCGCCCTCTGCCACCTTCTGGACCATTAAGTGTTGGCTGGTGATGTTGCCACAAAACATCACATCAGCAGGTATGACTTTTCTCCACAAGCCTTGGGTGAAAATGGCTAAATTCCTTAAATTCTCTAAGTCAAATTAATCTCTGCACCCCAACCTGCTGGCTGTGGTGGGATATGCAATCTGTCTTTTGGAACTCCCTCTCCCGCCTCTCAAGTTCAGAGAAAGTTCCCCCCACCCGCACCTAAGCAGGCAGCTCTTTTAACATCATGCCGTCTTCCCACACTGCCTGGTGGCTTTGCCACTATTTCCCAGTGTGCTCTGTCTTTTCTCCTCCTCCCTTGCCCCCCGGGTCCTGGGTCTTGGTGGTTTTCTGGCAATGCTGTCATTAGGTAACACAGAAGCCACCACGTCAATGAACAGAAAAGCTTGGCCAACTTCTTAGGCAAGGAGAAGGAAAATAGCTACAGTGACTAGTTACATTCTAGTAAACTACCTCCCAGCAGCCATTCAGTTATGATTTATCAAAGTCCAAAAATGTGCAAATGAGGCTAAAATAAGACATTTTGAATTCAGACCCATTTTATTTCTCAATTTTAACCAAGATCTGGTTTTCTTTCTGTTTTTATCTAGAAGAGAAGTAAAACCTTTGTAAGTCTGGGATCCTGGATTTTAAATTTTGGCCAATTTCTGGCTGTGGATTCTCTTTAAATGACTATATATTAGGTTACTGAAAGTGACTGAGTCCTGCCCGAGTTGGGGCAAGAGGTGGGAAAGTGAGGAAAGGCAGTCCCGACAGCCTGCAGCTCAGATGTCCTGGGTAAAGGCTCCGCACCAGGCCAAGTGCACGCCAGAATCAGCACTGCTTGTGAAGTTAGAGGTCAGCCAATGCAGGTGGCCTCTAAACTGATGGCCAAAATGGGGTGCAGGGACTCGAGTGTGGTGGTGGTGATGGTGGTGGTGGTGGTGATGGTGGTGGTGGTGGCGGCGGTGATGGTGGCAGCGGCGGTGGTGGTGATGGTGGTGGTGGTGATGGTGGTGGTGGTGGTGGTGGTGATGGTGGCAGTGGTGGTGGTGGTGGTGGTGGTGATGGTGATGGCGGTGGCAGTGGCGGTGGCGGCGGTGGTGGTGGTGGTGGTGGTGGTGGTGATGGTGGTGGTGGTGGTGGTGGTGGTGGTGATGGTGGTGGTGGCGGTGGCGGTGGTGGTGGCGGTGGTGGTGGTGGTGGCGGTGGCGGTGATGGTGGTGGTGGTGGTGGTGGTGGTGATGGTGGTGATGGTGGTGGTGGTGGTGGTGATGGTGGTGGTGGTGGTGGTGATGGTGGTGGTGGTGGTGTGGTGGTGGTGATGGTGGTGATGGTGGTGGTGGTGGTGGTGGTGGTGGTGGTGGTGGTGGTGATGGTGGTGATGGTGGTGGTGGTGGTGGTGGTGGTGGTGGTGGCGGTGGTGGCGGTGGTGGCGGTGGTGATGGTGGTGGCGGTGGTGGCGGTGGTGGCGGTGGTGGCGGTGGTGGTGTGGTGGTGGTGATGGTGGTGGTGGTGATGGTGGTGATGGTGGTGGTGGTGGTGGTGATGGTGGTGGTGGTGGTGGTGGTGGTGGTGGTGGTGATGGTGGTGATGGTGGTGGTGGTGGTGGTGATGGTGGTGGTGGTGGCGGTGGTGGCGGTGGTGATGGTGGTGGCGGTGGTGGCGGTGGTGGCGGTGGTGGCGGTGGTGGCGGCAGGAACCACCTGGAGGCCCCTCTCTCTGTTATGGTCCCAGTCTCCACACAGGCCTGGTGCTGGGCTTGGCGCTGCCAGCCTCCTCTATACTGCCCGACTCCTCTGGGCACAGGAGGAGAATGCTCAGGGTGAAAGGCAGCAGGAGTTGTTCCCAGGAGAACCAAGCAGCCTTCCTCATTTTGGAAGGTGCTTGCACCCCCTGGATGCAGCAGGCCTTCCCTGCAGGCCACTTATTTCAGAGAAATGACTAACACCCTGCTATTTGCTTGTGTTTGTTTTTTGTACTAGGATTCTTGTGGGGTAAACATCATATAGCAAGATATAAACCCCATAGAAAATAAACCTCTTATTTAAAAAGTAAATCATTTTCTGATGTGTTTTGATTTGTGCCATTTCTTAGGAGAAAGTAATTTTTTTAAACCATTTTTGAATGGGGACTGAGGTGTCAGTGCATGCTGAGGAAAGGGTTGGGGTTCTTTAACTCCAACTCTTTCTTCCCCGACCATCTGTGCTTTCCCAGGGCAGGAGTCAGGATGCCAGTGGCCTCTGCTGCCCTTGCTATTCTAAAGGGCCTGGACTAGGTGGCTATTTTTAGCACTGGCTGCACTGGTGAGCACGGCAGTGAATAGGCCCGTAGGCCAAGTGGCACTAATCCTATGGGGACCAGTAGGTGGAGATGGTGGAGATGGGCCGCATCCAGTGGGGGCCTCAGAGGAAGTTTTCCTTGTCCAGTGGTCTACCATGGATTGTATAACTTTCCTTTTTGAGCTATGTCCTCTCCTTGCATGAAAGCTGTGTGGGTAACCGGGGCCCCCAAGTGCGGCTGCTGGCCGTGTTGGGCTGTGTGGGCAGCTGCAGGGGCACGGGAAGCAGGAGGGTGCTAGGAAGAGAGCTGGGCCTCCCCTCTGGGCTCCAGCCCTCTCTGAAGAGGGAGCACCTATGCAGGTCTCAGGCGCCTCCTTCACACTCCTCCTGGAGAGGTCCCCGGCCCTGCTTCCCAGGTGGGGCTGAGCCGAGCCTCAGGAACCTGACAGCGAAGGCGACCTTTCCTTTCCTCTTCTAACTGCAGAGAGCCTGGCAGGGTGTGGCCTGGTGTGGGTCCTGGAACCGAGAGCCAATGAGGCAGGTCAATGAGCCAGGACAAGTGGAACAGGGAAACTGAGACAGACAGATGGACAAACCAGAAGAGCAACCACAGCCGATCAGAAGTCACCTGGAGATAACATCGGCTTCAGCTGTATTTCAGCTCCAGGCCCAGAGAAGCAGCAAACCCAGGTGGGTGGCACCAAGACCATCTGCAATGACTAAGGACCTCCTGTCCTGGTGCTGGGAGACCAGGACCCTGAAAGAACACCCCTGGAAAACTGGGGAGTATTCTGCTGACCATCCCCCCCGGGACTCCCCTAAGATTCCCAAAGCAACCAGACAGATGTGGGTTCACATCTCGCCTACTTCCTACTCAGCTGCCCGAGACAGTGAAGTCTGTTGTCAGGGAGCAGAGACATGGCTGACTGAAGCAGAAAGGGATATATTGAGAGGAGCCTGGGCTGCCCCCAAGGTTGGGTAGGAAGGTTGGGGACCCAGGCTGGACCAGGGGCAGGGAAAAAGAGCTACTCAGCAGGGCCAAGGCCATGGTCAGGCAGGAGGACGGCTGAGGACGCTGAGCAGCACAAATGTGCTGCTTTGCACACTGGGCATCTGGCCGGTGCTGCTCAGATTAAACATCCTACAAGGGCCTCTGATTGGCTCAGGAAGGACCATGAGCCTAAACTCAGCCGTCAGGGGGCTGGGAGAGTAGGCTTCTGGGTGTACAGCTTCAGAGTGGGGAGATGGTGCCAGCTCACATTGGCTGGGCACCAAATTAATTCCTTTAATCTCTAGCACCCGAAGGTGCTATTATCTCTGCCACTGTAGAGAGGAGCAAACGGAGGCCCAAGGAGGTGACGTAAATTGCCCGGAGTTGCCCAGCTGAGTCGTGGCTGGGCTGATGCGAACCTGGGTCCCAACCACGCACTGCTCCTCAGCGGTCTGTTTCCCACAGGCTCATCTGGGTAGCGATTCTCTGAACCCCAAAGCGGGTGCAAGTGCTGGGTGGCAAACCCGGACAAATGTGCGCTGTGCTGGATGGTGACCTCCTGCGGCTTTCTGAGCTCCGGGTCTCAGCTGCCTCCGGTGCACATGCTGATGATGCTGGCCCAGGTGCTGTGACCTCGGGAGAGAGGACTGTGCACACCCCCGGCCTCAGAGCTGCTCTGCGCCTCCCCCTGTGTAACACCCGCCAGAATCTCGTCACCTGTGAACCCCACAGCATCTAGCCCGACACCTTAAATGAAATAAACTGTCAATAAATGCCAGTAGCACGGAAATCCAAATGATATCGAAAGTAAAGCCCAACTTTTAACCACTAGTGATTACTAAGGCATGGTTACTGACTCAATTCTATAATTTATTTGCTCTTATATATTTTATTTTTTGGAATAATGATTGCTGCATTTGAAAATAATCTGATGTACTCATTATAAGGATTTAAGAAAAAAGAAAGGTATAGAGAAGAAACGTAAAATATCATCCTTGGTTCAACCACCTAGAAGAATTCATGTAGGTTTGAAGGAGGTGATCACCTGATAGTCGTATATATAGGGTGTCCCCAAAAATGTATACACACACTCTGAATAATGATAAAGGCAGTGTTTATTAAAATATATTTCATTTTCAAAATGGAGCTATCAGGTGTTAAAATGTGTATACATTTTTGGGGATATCCTGTATCTATTCTGTGTGTGTGTGTGTGTGTGTGTGTGCATGCGCACCCATGTGTGACAGAGAGAACCCCTATAATGTAAGCCTATCAGGGGACCACACATACATCCTGGACATGAACAGGGTACTACAATTCAACCATGCACTGGATCTCATTTGAATTTAGCAGAAGGAAAAGGAACTGGAGTGAACCTTTCCTCCCATCTGGACTTTCCTGTTCAGATAGGGATGGCTCTGTTTTCCAGTGGCAACTCCTCAGTATTGGTGGTGGCCCAGCAGTGGGCCCAGATTCCACAGCTCTGGAGTTGGGGGAGGGTGCTGGTGAGGTCAGGGTTGTGTTGCAGCCAGCCCAGTGCCCTAGGGACGTGGCCTGCGGCATCTGCTGCCCGGGTCAGCAGGCAGCCAGGCCAGAGGCTCCAGCACTCTCCTCACTCAGACGTCTTGGCCTCGGTGCCCCTCTCTGCCGGCCTCACCCCCTCCACGACTTTGGACAGAGTCCTAACGGCTTCTTTTGGGTCCCTGGTGACTCCAGTAGGTTAGGGGTGCATGGCCCCTTATCTCACACGGGAGCCACCAGCTACAGATGTCTGTTGAGCACACTAGACAAGTGACACATGAGCATGGGAATGTGCTGTAAGATTTTAAAGACTTTGTATAAAACATCTCATTCATAATAATTTTTATATTGAGCATGTGTTGAAATGATACGACTATGAATATAGAGGGTTAAATAAGATATAATATTGCATCCACCCAGCAGCAAACTCCTCAGCACTGATTCGCCCGCTCAGTGTTTCACTAACTTACCAACTCTTCCCAGCACTGACAATGAGAAGCCCCGCAAACACCTGTCTTCACCCAGACAAGAGAGTAGCACCTTCTATACCCCAGGTTTCCAAACCCAGTCCCTGTGGGTACCAATGCTCCACAGAGGTGTTCAGGGACCCCCGAGCATGGGAGTGGATGGGATGCAGAGGGAGAGAGAACAAGATGTGGCTGGTAAGAGCTCAAAGGTGAAAATAAGTCTGGAAGCTGTCACCTAGCACCTCGCACAGAACTTGGGCGTGCAGTCCTAGCCAGCCCCCTAATGGAACTGTGCTCAGCCCAGCCCAGCCCCCCGTGCCTCTCACCTGCATGGGCACGATCCTCAGGAATCTGGGCTGTCTTCAGGTGTGGGCCCCCAGACAGCACCTGCAGGTCAGCCCCAGCATCTCAGCCAGCGCCCCTTCAGAGGTCACCCTCGAATAACAGCTCTCCAGATGGCTCAGTTTGGCAGCCACATCAGGGGAGGCATAGTTATCCATGACCGGCTTCCGGCGGTCTGCAGCACAGGGGGCACCTTGGCGCGCAGACCCGCTATGTCCCGGGCATGGAGAGGGCCTCGCTCATGGGCACGGTGATGTCAGGCTCTCCTCCTGCCAGTCCCAGGTCTCGCCAGTGCTGGCGCTCAGGGCCATCGGCATGGGCATGGAGGCATATAAGGGACTTCTGCCCACCTGGTAGATGCCCACAGAGAGGCCCCTCCAGCCGTGGGCTCCCTGATGACGGTGGCCTGCTGCAGGTCCTGCATGGTGTGAGCAAAAGCCTTCGTTGCTGACCTGCTGGTGTGGCTCATCAGGATGTGCAGGTCCTTGTGGGGCTGTAGCGCTGACCAGTCACCTGGGGGAGGGCCGCACCTCTGTGACCCTCGAGATGGCCGTGCCAAAGACAGAGTAGAGGTACTGGCGGGCTCTGCCTCAGGAAAGTAGGAACAGAGCAGGGGCCCCTCCGTGGAGTAGCTGCCAGGGTTGTAGCGCAGATCGATGACCAGCACGGCTGGCCGTGTCCACCAGCCTCGCCACACCAGCAGCGTCAGCTGCGGCCTGATGCCTTCATGGTCTCCAGCTCAGCCATGGCTCAAAGCGCAAGTAGCCCAGCGGGCTGGCAGCACCTCCTCTTGAACAGGGCCCGATGAGGTAGGAGGGCTCCTGGGGGAGGAGCTGGCAGGAGATGGGGCGCCTCCTCTGGTGCCAGCCCCTGAGGCTGTGCAGCACCAGAGCATGGTAGTCTCCAGACAGACACCTCTTACAGGTCAGCTGTGAGCTGGGAAGCCACGGACTCCAGGTCCATGGCTGTGCGGTAGGCCCTCTGGCCATCTTGGCTCATAGCAGGTCTCCTATGTGACCGACAGGCTGTGCATAGTGAGCCTCCAGCAGACACGCGTGCCCTTTACCAAGGCCCCAGGCCCCGGTGCAACGCCAGCACCTCCTGGGCCCTGTGCAGGGCCTCCTTGGCCAGCCTGATGCCATCGGGGCCTCGCCGCGCCCCAGCCAGCGCTGGCTGCGGTTGTTGATGAGGGTGCGCAGGGCACCGTGAGCGCCAGGCTGCCCTTGGGTCTGCAGCAGGGGCAGTGCGCTGTGCAGCGGGGCTCGCGGTGACAGTGATCTCACCCAGCAGCGTGGCCCAGCCCGGCGACTGCAGGACGGCCAGCTCCTCGGCGGCCCTGGCCAGGCAGGTGGCTGGTGAGCAGGTACACCCCGTGCCCGGAGCCCGGGAGCCCCCGGAGGGAGGCGGAAGTGCTCCCGTGTGATGATGGTGCTGCGGTCCTGGGTGGTGAAGAGGCCCTGGGGAAGGGCAGCGGCAGGGCCCCGCGCAGGACAGCGCTGCGGGCGGGGTCCCTGTGCAGGTCCTCCATCAGGGGCTCCGCGGCCTGCAGAGTCCCCCACACCTGGCGCAGGACGCAGGGCCCAGCGCCCCAGCACAGGTAGCCCTCATGGCCCGGCAGCATGGACCCCTGGAACCCGGAGTCCTCCAGGGCCGCCGGGAAACTTCTCCTCCGGCATCGCTGCGGGCAGCGCGGGGGCGGGGTCAGGCAGCCCTAGGCTCAGGCCCCGTGGAGGTGTTTGAGGCCCCATGGCCGCACCCGGAGCCTGGGGTCCTGGGACACAGCCTGCAGACCGGCGCTGAGCAGTCCGGCCCTCCTGGGAGCCACAGTGGAGAAGTCCACGCGGTCGCAGGGCGGGCACGAGGTCCCCAGCGCTAGTTCCCGCAGGGCCTCCTCTAGGGCCTGCCTGGAGGGCGTGTCCACACAGGCAGCACCCACTGCCTTCCCATAGCGGGCTGCCCCCGCCCAGGGCCCCCCGGGCCAGGACACGGGCACCGCGAGGAGGAAATGGGGCTGCCCTAGCCTCCGCGTCAGGAGGCCCAGGCCCCGGTTCATTCGTCCACCACGATGGCCCCGCGCCGCTGAGTATATTCCCTGTGTCCGTTGGTGAGGACCACCACGTCCTTGTGGGCGCTGTACCTGCTCCCCCCTCCCCCCCAGGACCTGGGGCAGGTCCCGATCTCGGTGGTTGTATTGGGGCGGGGGGGTCATAGATGGCGTCCAGGTGCAGGGCCGGGTTTCCTGGGTGCAGGTAGGAGATGGTGTAGGGGATGCCAGAAATGTGGCCCCCTGTGCAGTGCCCCTGAGCTCCCTCCAGACGCTGGCCGCCAGGAAGCCCCCGAGCTTGCTCACCACCTCCTGGCTGGGGATGTCGTCCACCCGCAGGAGCCCACGTCGCCCTCCAGAACATCATGGCGGATGCCCTCTGTAGCCGGACAAGCAGTTCCTCTGTGGGACTTGCCGTGGGCTCATAGGAGGTGACCAGGCGGGGGTCCTTCAAGGAGCTCTGCACTCCTGCCTGCGGTGAGGACGTGGGCCAGTGTCTGAGGGTCTGAGGTGCCCAGGCTCTCCCGACTCTTGATGGCCTGCCGATGGCTCCCTGCTTCCCCATCAGGCTCTCCGGGAAGCAGTAGTTACCCGGCAGGACCTTGGCCATGTCCAGCACCAGGCTGGGCAGGAAGCGGTGTGTGGGGCCAGCCAGGCCACAGAGCAGCTGGACAAGAGCAGGGCCCACACATCCTCATGGGGACCCAGAGTGGGGCCGGCTCCTGCACAGAGCTGCCTCCTGCCTTGACCCTTGCTGCCTGTGTGGCTGCCTTCCTTCCTCGGCCTTCTCAGCGGCAGACAGAATGTGGAGCTGAGGCTCGGCTTCCACTTCCAATTCGCCTTTAATCCCAGTTAATTCGAGCTCCTCAGCCCCCAGCTGGCACAGGCTGGTTTGACCCAGAAGGCATGCTGGATCTCATCTTGCTGTGTCACTTCTGTGCATAATCATGGGAATAACGACCATTTATCTGAGTTCCTGCCACATGCAGGCTCCATGCTGTATAGGCCGACAGTCTCCTTGCAAGTGGAGTCATTAACTGCAAGTAAATAGCATTTCCCATTGCTTCTGGAACTAGATAGAATTCATTGGAGGCCTGGTTCTGCCGCTCTTCTCTGTGGCCTTACGTCTCACTTATTGTGTAATTAAGTGAGAAAATAGGCGTAAAGCACTTCACAGCATCTAGCAAGAAGGAAGCACCTAGCTACTGATATGCTCTCCCTGAGAGCATATACTTATTGTGTAATTAAGTGAGAAAATAGGCGTAAAGCACTTCACAGCATCTAGCAAGAAGGAAGCACCTAGCTACTGATATTATCCTGTTTTTTAGCTAAAGAAATAATTAGTAGGTGGAGGTGGCGTGGAGAGAAAGCCTGGGGGTCATCGGTTCACACAGTGCAGAGACCAAGTCCAAGGCCCCCATCAACTTCAGAGCTTGAGGTTTATTCCTAGGCCCTGACAGCTTCCAAATGACAGGAGTGGCATGTCTGGACCTCAGTGTGGGGCTCGGTGAATGAGGAGGGGACCTGTCTTCCGACATCACGGAACCAAGGATTCCAGGTCAGAGGGAGTTAGCTCTGAGGCCTGAGGAGCATCCATTCTCCTGTTGGCTGAGAGCTCGGCCCCAGCCCACTGCTCACCTGAGTAGGACTTGGATCCCTGTGGTCCCAGGGCCCACAGGTAACCAGACCACTCCCTACCTGCATGGAGCACATGAGCCAGTCCCAGGTGATCGACTGCTGGACTGGCAGTTTCCCCATTCCTGCTCCTTCACATGGAAGTGACGTGGGTCCTGTCTAGGACCGAGAACCCCTGCTTTTTCTCTGCATCCCTCCAGGGGTGGGCATTTCCCTCACTTCACAGATGAGACAACGATGGCTCAGAGAAAACCACCACCGAAAGCATGGGCATACAGCCAGGCAGAGCACTGGGGGAGCGGCCTGGCTCTACTCCTGTCACTTGGTCCGTTATCTCCAGCACATGTGGGTTGTGCAGCCAGCAGGCAGGCGCGCATGTGGGCCTCAGCAGGCAGCCGGAGGAGGCGGCCGTGGGGAGGGGTCGGGCTTTCTCAGCACACTTGACAGCCACAATCTACTCTCTGGAAATCATTAGCTGAGGATGTTTACCCAGTGGTTTATGGAGGTCAAAGCGGTCAATTAGCTAAAAGAAACATATTTTTAGCTCATTAGGATTTGTTTAATGCCCAAGTGACATATGGTCACACCACTCCACCATTTGCAGCCAATGAAGTGAGCCTGATTTATAATAATAGTAACGCCTCCTTAGTCCCTGCTGGGAAGACTGGTCCTCCCGCTCCCCCTCCACTTGGGGAATCCCAGCTCTGAGCATGCATTCTGGTCTTCTGAGGACACGTTTCCACATTGCCTGAGCCCAGGCACAGCCTCCAGACCAGGAAGGGTGGGGGCGAAGAACTGGAAGAAGCCTCTTTCTGGGGAAAGTGCTTCCCCTGGACTATTATTAAAATGCAGGCTCAACGTGGGGTGCCTGGAGCTTTGCTGCACCTGGATTTAGGCGTATGGCCCAGAGCCTCACGGAGGAGAAACTGGAGTTAGTTGTGAGTCGCTGGGGTGACTGAGTTAGAGAGAGCCTGCAGGAGGAAGCAACCTGCCCTCCTGGGGTGTGGCCTGAGCTCATTGGGAGGAAATTCTGTGCCCAGAGTTCTCCATACTCTCCAGGAGCGAGGGGTGTCTGGCGCTGAGGATAGTGTGTTGGGTGCAAGTCTCAGAATGAAAGCAGGAGATGCTATGCATTTCCCCACTCAGGCCTACCTGGCTACAGGGACTTGTGTGTGATCTTGGATGTTGAATTTGGACTGGGATGGAGTCGGAAGCCTCGGCCTCCTTTCCCTTGTACAGACAGCCACATGGGCAGAAGTGTCAAGAGTGTGAGCTTAGGAATGCATCCAAAACCCTATGCCCTCTAGACTAGAGACCTAGATTAGGTGACATGACTGCTCTGTGCTTTGGCTTCCTCAAGGAGAACCTCACAGCACTGTGGCAACAGCATTCACAGGTAGCCTGGAGAATCTGAGAACTCAGTAGGAGTTGGTGCGTGGCAGCCTGTGACCAGAGCTCCTCTGTGAAGTTGGGGAGAAATGCCCCAAGAGGCAGGGGCTTCCCTTACGACCCTGAGGTACCAGGTACTTCTGAGGCCCCAAACCTTCCACAGATCTATGTATATATGGAGAGTCTGTACACTTGGGAAATGCCCAGACTTGGGGTTCACTCCAGAGTGCATCCCACACTGACTGCGGCATAAGATTAAATGGCTCAGAAGGTGTGCTCTTGGGATAGTCAAATAAAGCATGCCTGACCCATAAATATGTCAAAATTTTCCCCCAAAGACTTTCTAGCCCAGCAAATAGCAACAGATTAATGTGTTCATACGTGGAAGCACATATGTAGAAAATCTACCTGCTCATCCATCCATGAATACCTACCTATTTGTCCATCTATCTCATGTCATTGCATAACAGTTTGAACAATAATTTGCATTCTGTTTTCATTTAGGCACACAGCAGAAACATCCTTCCAAGTTGAAGTATATGCATCCAGTGTACCTTTTTAATGGCTGTGCAATAGTTCTTGATAATGTACTGATCCATCTCCCTGATGAGAGACACTTTAGTTGTTTCTGTGGTGTTGTTTTTCTTTCAATCCTCACACAAGGACATGTTTTCATTAATTTTGGAGAGAAGAAGAGAGAGGAAGGGAGAGAGAGAAAGATCAATGGGAGAGAGAAACAATGATCTATTGCCTCCCATATGCGCCCTGACCCACAACCTAGGTGTGTATATGCCCTGACCTGGAATTGAACCTGACACCCGTTGGTGTACAGGACGATGCTACAACCAACCAAGTCACTCTGGCCAGGGCTTGTTGCTTCTGTTTTTGATTCTATAACAACATGGTGATAGATGTTCTCAAATACATTGGCACTTCTGTTTCTGTAGAATAAATTTCCAAACCTGGGCTTGCTGAATCAAAGGGAGCACTTGTTTTATTTATTACTAGAGGCCGGGTGCATGAAATTCATGCACTGGGGGGTGGGGATCTCTCAGCCCAGCCTGCTCCCTCTGACAGTCTGGGAGCCCTCAGTGGATGTCCTACTGATAGCTTAGGCCTGCTCCCCACAGTCTGGCAGCAGAGTCTTGGAGCTGATGCCGTGTGTGTGTGTGTGTGTGTGTGTGTGTGTGTCCCCACTGGAGGCCTGCCCCAAGCCGCACCACGTAGGCTCGAAGCAGTTGCCCCATGTATGTGTGTGTGTGTGTGTGTGTGTGTCCACTGGGGGCCTGCCCCCAGCCATACCATGGAAGCTTGGTGCAGGCACCCCTCTGTTGATCTCTCAGGCTCCTGGCCACACTTGTGTGTTGTGCTCTCCCTTGAGCGGCGGCCAGGGCAGGCTGGAAGCCTGGGTTGCCCCAGGAGACCTAGGCCCCCAGCCACTCCTTGATCAGTGGCCAGGGCAGGCGGGAAGCTTGGTTTCCTCCATTGCAACCCAAGCCTCCAGCTCTGTGGCTGCCGCCATCTTTGTTGGGTTAATTTGCATACTCACCCTGATTGGCTGGTAGGTGTAGTGGAGTGACACTAATTTGCATGTTTCACTTTTATTGGTGTAGCTATTTTTCAGTAACTTGTAAATTATATAATAAATGTATACTTTCTCTGTTGTTGTTCTTACAACTTGCTGTATAATAAGCTGCCCATTTTGAAGTGTAGAATTTGGCCAGTTTTGACATATGTTATACACCCATGAAACTATCACCACAATCATGATAACATACCTTGTCCTCATCCCCAAATTTTCCTCATGTCCCTTTGCATCTCCATCTCCAAACACTATAGATTAGTTTGTATTTTCTAGAATTTTATATAAATGGAATTATACAATACATACTAATTTTTGTCTGTCTTCTTTTATTCATGTCTTTTACTTCAAGGATTTTGAGATTCACTGATGTGTCAAGTGTACCATTAATTCCTTTATTTATTTATTTATTTATTTATTTACTTATTTTTGTGGAGTAATAGTCCGTTCTATAGATATACCACAATTTGTTATCCACTCATGTTTTGATAGACTTACACGTGAATGACTCTTACAATAAGCTGCTGTGAAAGTGTGAGTATCAGCCTTTGTGTGGACATTGGCTTTTATTCTTGGTAGGACAGGACTGCATGCCTAATGTCCTAAGAGACTACCTAACTGTTTTCTAAAATTTAAATTTCTACCAGTCATAGGAGTCTTTCAGTTTTTCCACATCAATACCAACAATTGATATAGTCAGACTTTTTATTTTAGCCATTCAAATAGGCATATAGTGGCTTCTCACTGTGATTTTAATTTGTATTTCCTTGATGACTTACGGTGTTGAGCATCTTTTTATATATAAGGTGTCCCCAAAAATATTTACACACTTTAACAGCTGATAGCTCCATTTTGAAAATGAAATGTATTTTAATAAACATTGTCTTTATAATTATTCAAAGTGTCTGTATACATTTTGGGGGAACACCCTATATTTATTGGCCATTTGTATATATTCTATGGTAAAATGTCTGTTTAAATCTTTTGTTCATTTGCTGGGGTTGGGAGGGGAGGGGAGTTTTTCTCTTATTATTAATAAAGTAGGAGTTATTTTTATATTATGGAGATGAGTCTTTTGCCTAATACATGTTTTGCATATATACCAATCTGTGGCATGTCTTTTCATGCTCTTAATGAATTTAACTCCAATTTATCAATTTTTCCTTTATAATTTATATTTTTGTCCCATATCTAATAAATCTTTGTCTATCTCAAGGCTACAAAGCTTGTCTTTAATGTCTTTTTCTAGAAGCCCTATAGCAGGGGTGGGGAACCTCTGGCCCATGGGCCCTATAAAGCTCAAGAAATCATTTGGTCTGGCCCTAACAAGGCCTTAGGGGTGGTTTAATTAAATGTTTGACCAAAAATAGCTGCTAATTTTTAAGTTGATAATTTTGTGTGGTCTGAGAATGATGTTGTAAATATCCAAATGACCCTTGGCAGAAAAAAGGTTTCCCACCCCTGCCCCATAGTTTTAGGTTTCACATATATAATCCATTTTGAGTTAACTTTTGTGTATGGTGTGCAGTAGAGGGTCAGGGGTTGTTTTTTTCCATGGGACTACCCAGTTGATCCAGCACTAATTGTTGAAAAGATTTCCACTGAATTGCCTTGGCATTTGGTCAAAAAGTGATTAACCACATACGTGTGGGTCTATTTCTGTACTCTCTGTTCTGTTACATTCATCTATTTGTTTGTCTTTTCACCAATACCATACTGTTTTGGTCACTACAGTTTATAGTACGTCTTGAAATCATGTAGTGCGAGTCTTCCAACTTTGTTATTCTTCATCAAAATTATTTTGACTTTTCTAGTTCCTTTGATTATCCATATAAGTTTGAGATTCAGATAAAGGATTTTAGAATCAAACAATTGATTAGGATTGTGTTGAATCTATAGATCAGCTTGGAAGACAATTCATAATTTGTCTTCCAATTCATAAATATGGTATATCTCTTTATTATTTAGGTCTTCTTTGATTTATCAATGTTGTATGGTTTCAGTCTATGTATCATGTAAATATTTTGTTAAATGTATAACTAAGTATTTCTTGCATTTTTGGGTGCTATTGTAAATGATAGTTTTTCTTTAAATTTTCACTTCCAGTTACTCATTTTGTATTAATCTTATATCCTGCAATAGGGTTAAATTTATTTATTCATCCTAGCATGTTTTTGGAGATTCCTAAGAATTTTCTAAGGCTGTATTCATATTGCATTTCTCTATTTCTCATCCATAGACTGCACTTCTTGTCCTTGCCTTGTTGCACTCATTAGGAACTCCGGTGCCGGGTCCTGATTTTAGGGGAAGATTCAGTCTTTCTTCATTAAGTATGATGTCAGCTATAGTTTGCTTGTTTTTCCATTAGATGCTCTTTTTCAGTTTAAGAAAAGTATCATCTATTCATAGTTGTTTTTGGAATGAATATTATTGTCAAATGCATCCATTGAGATGATCATATGTGTTTCTTCTCTAGTTTGTTAAGATGGTTGATTACACTGATTGGCGTCCTACTTTTTAACCAGCCTTGCATTTGTGTGGTAGATCTCACTTGGTCATGATGTATTATCCTTTTGTTATGTTGTTGGATTCAGTTGACGAGCATTTGACTAAGGATTTTGCCGTCTTCTTTTCTTTGGCTTAGGTATCAAGGCAATGCTGAACTCATATTTTATCTCCTACATATTCCTTCATTTTTCTATTTAATGGAATAGTTCATGTAGAATGAATATTATTTCAATTATCAGAGGAGCTGAGAAGTATTGCTCTAGGCAAGGAAGAAGGGCTGGTTCTTTATTTCTTATTCCAAATTCTTAATCAGGCATATCAGCAGTTTTGTGCCATTAAAGGAAACAATAACTGAAATCCTAGAATGTAGATTATCCAGCATTAACTATTCATATTAGAAAGTGTTCACAGCCCCAAAGCCGACACCATTTGCCTGATATGAAGGCAGAAAGGAACTAGCAGTTCTCAACCTGTGGGTCGCGACCCGGTCCTTTGGGGTCGAACGACCCTTTCACAGGGGTCGCCTAAGACCATCGGAAAACACATATATAATTACATATTGTTTTTGTGATTAATCACTATGCTTTAATTATGTTCATTTTGTAACAATGAAATTGGGGGTCACCACAACATGAGGAACTATATTAAAGGGTCGCAGCATTAAGAAGGTTGAGGACCACTGATATCTGCTGGTGTAGCTCCCACCAGGGGGCGCTGTGTGCCAGGCAGTGAGCCCAGTGGTGTCCAGGCCTTTTAACTTGGATCAGTTCTGAGATGTGTCAGGGGCTCAGAGGCAGAATAGTGATAAGGCCTGTCACCTGGGAACAAGGCCCACCTGCTTTCTCTGCAGGATGGAAACCTCTTTGCAGACCATGGTGGCCCTGCCCCTTCCTTGCACCAAACATTTTCTGTGCAGTGGGGCAGACATTCACGCGTAGAGACAATGAATGAGGTTAAGTTGTGCCCAGAGACACCTTAGAAGTGAAGCACAGGAATGCAAGTCCTAGTCCAAGTTCTGGATTTTCACAGATAAATGAAAAAGACATTTTGAATCTCGAGGGAATTCATGGCTAAGAAGTCATTTTTACCAGGAAGGCAACACAGTGAGAATAGCAACCAAGGTCAAGTCAGTTTCTTGCTGCTCCAGACCCAGTTCCTTGTACAATGTTGGTTCATGGATGAAGCCTTCAGCAGAGGCCTCACTCACACTCCTCGTCGAAGGTGGTTTCTCCTACACTCTGGTCCTGTTTTGTGGGTGAGGAAGCTGAGGCTGGGGGAGTTTACAGAAGGCTCCCAAGACCACAGAGCTGGGGAGCATGGAGCAGCTGAAGGAAGGGAGGACATCACCGCCCTCTAGGGATTCTGCACCTGCTTACCTGGGCTTTAGCTCCTGGGTCTGTGTCACAGCTCCAGGCATGACTTGTGGGGGTAAAGGGGGCAGCATGAGCAGGGACTTGTGTCCCTATGGCTTTATTAACCCCAGCAATGCCATGTCTCTGATAACTCCAGAGCATATGGTGTGCTGTATGCTGGGGTGAAGCCACCCCCTCCTGCCTCCGGGGGAGCCAGGCGATAACATGGGCTGAGTTGGGTGGGGTCTGGGGGTGGCTGGGAGTGGTTAGTAAATCACAGTCTTGGGAATCTAAGATCGGGAGCCACCTGGGAAGCCTGGGAGCCGGTAGGGGGCAGACACCGGAGGGCCTGGGGCCTAGGCATGGTTCAGAGAAGTGAGGCTGGAACCACTCCCTAGGATGTCGCCTCAATGTGAGGACTGGCTCTGGGCCAAGGTAGAGGGGTAGGGAGCAGAGAAGGAAGGGCCTGGCCAAGAAGCAGACGTTGGCAGGCCTTCTCGATGTCTCATGTCCAAGGTGCCTGCTGGGGGACTGATCCCGAGAGGTGGGGACGCTGCCTGGGTCAGGACAAGGCCGTCTCTAGTGACACTGAGCGTCCTAGCCCCTGCGTGTCCTCCTCCATCAAGCATCCCGCGAGCTCTGTACGAGGGCCGCTTGGGCTGCGTGTCCTGAGCCAGGCTGCTGAGAGGGCTTGGTCTGTGAGGAGTCTGGTCCCTGTTGGTGGACCTGGCTCCACGGACAGGCTGGCTCAAGGTTCCGAGGGCAACCCAATCGGGAGGGCTTGGAGGAGACGCTTAGAGTCACACAAAGAAAAGGGTGCAGCGGATGGAGAGAGAGGCTTTGGAAGGTAGATGGATTTGGAAAATAATCCCATTTGCAACGTGTTAGATCACTTTTTTCGAACATGGTCTATCTTAATGTTTTAAAAACACCTTTATTAAGATACAATTCACATGCGTACAGTTCACCCACTTAAAGCGCACAATTCAATGTTTTTAGTATCTTCACAGAACTGTACAGCCATCACATTTCCATCACCTCAGAAGGAAACCCGGCACTCTTCAGAGATTCCCCCATTGCCACCCCTCCTCCCTGCTTCCTCACCCCAAGAAATCACTCTACTTACTGTCACTATAGAGTTCCCTGTTCTGGACTTGCACATGTGTGGAATCATATGGGACGAAGTCTGTTGTAACTGCTGCTTTTACTCAGCATAATGTTCTCAAGATTTATCCAGGTTGTAGCTTGTGCCAGTACTTCCTTTTCCATTGTGCGTATAGACCACATTTTGTTAATCCATTCAACACTTGACAGACATTTGGGTTGTTCCCACCTTTGGCTCTTGTGAATTATGCCGCCATAAACATTGGTGTGCAGTTTTTGTATGGACATACATCTTTATTTCTCTGGGGAATGTGCCTAGGAGTGGACTGGTTGCATCATATGGTAATTCTATGTTTAACTTTTTGAGCAACTGCCAAATTGTTTTCCAAAGTGGCTGCACCACGCTGCCTTCTCGCGAGCAGTCTCTGGGGTCTCAGTGTTTGCACATCCTTGCCAGCACTCATGATCACTTCTGTGGTTGAGTCTAGCCATTTTAGTGTGTACAGTGGTTTTCATGGGCAGTTTCTGAATGATTAAAGATATCAAGTATCTTTCAGGTGCTTATGTACCATTTATGTATCTTCCCTGGACCAATGTCCATTCCGATTTTTTACCCATTTTTAACTTGGGTCATTTGTCACTTCATTATTGAGCTGTAAGAGTTCTTTATATATTCTAGATAGAAGTCCCTTATCAGATACATGATTTTCAAATTCCCCCCCCCCATTCTGTGGGTTGTCTTTTCACTTTGTTGATGGTGTCCTTTGAAACACAAGGTTTTTAATTTTCATGATGTCCACTTAACCTAATTTTGTTTTGTTGGTCTTACTTTGGTTTTATACCTAAGAATCCTCTGCCAAATCCAAGTTTATGAAGACTTACCCTGATGTCCCTTGAGCATCTGCTCTCCAGCAGGCTTCCTCCTGCCTTTTCCTCTCTCTCTCTCTCTCTCTCTCTCTCTCTCTCTCTCTCTCTCTCTCTCTCTCTCCACTGAGCAAAGACATTCTTTTTCTAGTGCCTAGCCCTCTTCCAGAAGAGCCTGCTATAATTCTACCAACGTTCCCTCTCAATGGTCCTCTCCCGCCGGCTCACCATCATCATCTTTCACTGGACTGTCTTGTCTGGTGCGGCCTCACCCTGTGCCTTGAATCACCAAACTCCGCTGCTTAGAAGAGCTTGCCTGCCCGACTCCATCCTCGTTTATGAGGATCCCCCCACCCCCACCCCCACAAGGCTTAGCTGTTCTTACTGCATGTTTTTGTCCACTCTCCCCAGGTCCATCAAACATATCTATGTGTCTGAACCCCAACAATTAGCAGGTACCAGGGTCTTGTCTGTGAGGCCCCTGGCCCAGGCAGAGCAAGGACGTGGAGCGTGTCTCTGCGAGCCCCAAGCATGTGGCTAAGTTTCAGGTTTGGATGCTGAGCGCACGGAGGAGCTCTGGTGCGTGTGCACGGGAGGCCCCTCACTTCCAAGCCAGGTACAGGGAGGGAAAATGGAGAGTGGGGAATGGGATACAGAAACGAAGGCTCAGAGCCAAAATGGCAACAGAAGGTAAGAGTGGCTCTGAGACTTTCCTGAGCGTTACTCAGAAAATGGGAGGCCCTAGTGAACTTTCCCTGGGCAGCAGGAAGCGGCTGTGCCATTTTTTGGAGTGATGTGCAAGGACATCGAGGCTCAGTGAGCCCGTTGCCTTGAGGTAGCCATGAGCCAATAGGTGATGCCACACCCATGCCCTTCTCGCCACCCTGCTGCTCCCAACTGACCTCTGCTGTCAGCCTCTGAGCTATCTGTGACTATGGACACCACGTACGTAACATGCTGTCAACAAGGGCCCTGATACTAATTATACAGGGAAGCAGGTATAAGCCAGGACCATCCCTGGCAAATAGGATGATGGTCACAGAGCCCGAGGGAGAGGCTGGTCAGAAGCATTGTCCAGGCAAAGGAAGGACATTTCGGGCACTGACACGGATGCCCTGGAGGGGGCCCCCGTGCCTCCGCAGTGAGTGTGATGCTGGGGTCCTGGGAAAGCACGGGGGCACCACTCACTCTCCAGATCCGAAGACACAGGAAGGCTGCACCTCGGACGCTGTCAGGGATCCGAACAATGTCTGTGGCTCATGCTCTTTAGAGCCAGGTCTCCCTCCCTGCTGCGCTAGCCGTTTGGCCTGTGCAGTGGTGGCCTCTGTTTCCTGGTGCGAGGCCCCACTTGCCCAGCCCGGGGAGAGCGGGCAAGCGCATGCCGGCTCCAGGCACCTGGGACTGCAAGTTCACGCTGACTTTGAAGTCTGTCTTCCCCACCTGTCCACCCAGTCAGCCTCATGGTGCTGACAGCGGGGCAGGGACACGTGGTGCCTGCACAGTGTGGACAAGGGAAGGGGCAGAAGCAGTGGGCGTTTACCTGGCCTCATGCTGGCGTCCCCCAGCCTCAGTGCTGGGGACCCCAAGACAAATCACGCTCCCAAGGGGGAGGACACATATATCAAGAAATGACTGCGAGGATGATTGTGGAGACCCTGCTGCGGGCGTTCCTCGCCTGCCTGCCATGTGCTGTGTGCTTCTGGCGCTTTTGTTAGCTGCTCCTTCTGCGTAAGTATCTTCCTTGGATGCACGCGTCTCGGTGTGGGGCTCGTTGATGTGGTGAACGTCACGCTGGGCATTCGCTGTGCTGCTTGCTTTTCCTCAGCACTAACAGCTGGACATGCTGCTGCAGCCGGGCCACAGGCTTTTTATTGGCTCTATGTTATTCCCCCAAATGCATGCACTGCCCTTCAGTCAGCTGTTCGCCCACCCATGGGGTTTGGTCCCTCACATCCCAGGGGTGAGGGGCGGGATGGGAGGCTGCACTGTCAGCGAGGGGCGGGCATTGCCCTGGGCAGAGGGAGAGGCTGAGGGCGACGCAGCTGCAGCAGGGGCCTCGGCCAATTCCAGGGAGCTCTGGAGCAGGAAGGGCCCTTCAGAATCACCCCGAATTGAAGCCAGAGGCCTTTCCGCTCATAAAGATTGGGGTATAAATGTCTGCTCTCATGCCTGGTCTGGGGGTGTCCCGGCCTCCCTCCCTGGCTGTCCTCGCAGTGCCTCCTCTCCGCTCCCACCCTGCTGTCTCTCTTGTGGCCTGTGGCTTCTGCTCACCGTCCCCGAGCCTCTCTCTCCGCTGCTCCGGTCGGGACAGTAGGTCACACGAGGGCTCAGGACAGCCCCAGTCTTGCCAAGCCATCACTTTGCTGTGTGGGATGATGGCAATGCTACTGTTCTCACGTTGACAAACAGCAACACCGTTAGGAAACCACCCTGCAGGTGACAGGTGGTCCTCAGGCCCAGGGCAGGTGCTACATGGCAGGGACCACAGGATGGCGCTGTTGCCTTTCCATCTGTGATGGGGTGAACTGCAAAAGGAAACGGTGAAGATGCGGACAGAGCACACTTCTGGGGCTGCTCCTTGCATGTCTTATGTCCTGTCCCTGCACGGTCGCCCACGCCAGTCTGTCCTGAGCCACAGGCCGTGTCGGCCCTCCAGGATCGACAGAGACCAGAGGCTCTCGGGCCTTGTCCCGGGGGGACTTGCTGCCTCAGGAGGCTCAAGACGAGAGGCTGTCAGGTGTCCATCCCAGGCCAGTGACAGCTGTGACAGAGGCACTGGTGTCCCTCAGAGCCAGGAAGATCAAGCCCAGAGGGTAGGGAAAGGGCCCAAGGGGTGACACCAGGGCAGGGTCCCAGCAGGTGGACTTGGGCTGTGGAGCGGGGGTGGGGTGGCTCAGCCGGTCACCTGAAGATCAAGAACAGGGTAATTCTTGAGGGCATTTGGCTGGCGCTGGGCAGCTGAGCAGGGACACAGTGGAGTGGGTGCTGGAACTGCGCGGCCCAGCAGGCCAGGTGAAGGTCATGCAGGGCCAGGTGTGTCTTAGTCTCTCTCCCCTGACACGTGCAGAGGGTGAGGATGGCACGACAGCTAATTATCCTTGGTCTCTCACAAATATCTGCATTCATGCTCATGCCCATGCCCGCATAGTCACACACATGCCCTTACACAGACATGTCCATCCCCCTCACATGGCAGCACCTCTCCATCCCCTCCCCTTCGCCCACCCACTGAAAGAAGGGCCTGTAGGGAGGAGTGGGCAGGGTGTGGGGCTGAGGGACCATCGGGCCCAGGTCTCACATCCACAAAAGGCCACAGATTAGACGTTTGACTTTATTTCCAAGTAAAACTTTGATGCAGGCATGGAACACGCCATCGGGACAGGAAGACACCCACCACCCATCTTTATGGCTGAGCACATTGTCGTACCAGGAATTCGTGTTTTCCAAAACTCTAGTAATCAAACAATGATGTTTCACTGCAATTTTATGTTAAAGCTGTTCATTGGCTCCATGTAAACATTCAGCACAAACCTCTTTTTTGTAACATACTGGGAGCTTCCGCCGGTGGGCCTGGCCCAGGCCTTTCTAGGCCTCTGCTGGGCTTGGTCCTGGCCAGTGGTCAGAAGGGCGATGGAGGGAATCCTCGCCACTTCCAGACTCTTCCTCCCCCCCTCCCATTCCATGCGTGTCTCGAGTCAGTGGAGGAGGAAATACAGAGGAAACAGAATCCGTGTCCTCCTGGGTCAGTGAGGGCTGGCGCGGACCACGCCCAGACCACGGCCTAGGTCACTGCTCCGGAGGCCAGATGCAGCACAGCCTGTGTGGGGAGCTGGTTACGCTGAGCGAGGAGCTGAGATGCAGGCCACAGGCCCCGGCCATTAGGGCGACTGTGTCTGCCCCTCCCGAGCCACCACACGGCCTGAATGCACGGGCAGCAAGTGGCCCGTGAGAACTGCTGGCCATACAGCACTGTGCACGCTGTGGCCGAGTGCCCCTGCCCCGCTCTCCCCGCAGCTGGTTTAGGTGCACCTTCCCAGTGACTCTGGGGTGGTGTTAGGAAGCACTGGCCACTGCGCCAGCACCGGCACTGAGCAGCCAGAACATGCCCTGGATGTAACGGCAAACCAGTCCCACTGGCGAAGACTGGCCAGTCTCAGCCCGGTGCCCCGCGCTCCCCACCTCCCAGCATCTAACTGACCTGTAGCCACAAGGTGACCTGCCACACCGTGATGGGGCACCTGGGAGGGTCCTAGGCACGGGTGACAGATCGCCCTATGCAAACCTATGAGGTGGAGTCAGATGACTGATGGGTGCCACGTGACCTGTCTGAGTTTGGGGTTCTGCGTATATAAATTAGGGTCACAACGCCTGTCACACTGGGTTGTGGGGATGTGAAATGACTGGTGTAAGCACATGGCCCATTCTTTCCCTCACACACCCTGAAGTTTCGGAAATGAGCCCCAGTCCCTGCCACGCCTCTAATTTCTCTAACTCTCTACACATCACCTACCTGCCTAGACTCCTGTGGCTCACCTTGCTCAGTGTTCTGCTGACTCTGGATTATCTGTTTTTCTTGTTCCCCTTTTGTCATCTCCCTTTCCACCCCAACAACCCTTTCGGGCGGCCCTGTTCTCTCCAGGCCCCTACCTCCCTGCCATCGCCTCCCCTGCGTGAAACCCAGCGGTGTGCGTGGGGGGCCCTGAGAGGGAGAGCAGGCTCTACCTGGAGGGTGTGACAGCTCCCTTCCCTTCTCCAGGCTGGCATGCAAATGGACCTCGTCCCTGTCGCAGGACCGCTCCTTACGCCCCTCCAACCTGGCCTCCCCACCCGCAGGCGGCACTACCTGCACCCACACTCTGCCACGCTCATCCCTTCATAGTGGTACTTGAGGGTGGGGACCCCCATGTCATCCTTGTAGAGGATGGAGATGGGGCTCAGTTTGGTGGGCACACAGCAGGCCTTGCCCACCTTCATGGGGAATTTGAGGTGAACCAGGGTCTGCACAATGGCGTGCTTGGTCGGGGTCACGTCATCGGCCAGAGGGAAGAAGCAGCCCCCCTTACACTCGTAGGCATCGTACTCCTTGGGCGCGATGATCCAGCTGTCCCAGCCGATGTCCTCGAAGTTCACTCGCAGGGAGGTCTTCTGACAGTGGCTGTTGGCCCCAGCGCTCCTCTTCCGTCTGGCTAAGGATGACCCTGTGGCCACGTGGCTTCCCACATCCCCCTCGCCCTTGCTCCCCCCCGCCTCTGGGCTGTGGGTGGACAACTTCTTCAGCACACTCTCCTGCTCATGGCCGATCATCTCCCTGAGCTCCAGCCGGGTCTCCTTGGTCCCATTGCTGCGGTCATTGGAGAAGACAACGAAGAAGGGCAGGTTCCTGGAGCCGGGGGGGACGCTGATATCCAGCTTGTGGCAGCCTTTCCTGTGGCTCCGCACGGCCACTTCCAGTTTGTTTTTGCTCTTGGTGGAGTCGGCCCTGACCCACCGCTTGACAGCCCTGGAGATCTCGAAGGTCGCCCAGCCCTCGTCCCGGATGTCCTGGGACAGCAGGAAGGCCTTGGCTCCCGCAGAAGGGTCCCCTGTGTCCGCTCCACCCAGGACATCATAAATGGCGATGTTTCCCTTCAGCTCATGAGAGGGGGTCTCGTGGCTTTGGCAGGAGCTGTAGAGCCGGAGTTCTGCCCTGGTGATCTGCTCATGCCTGGGGATGGAGATGTTGAAAAGCAAGATGTGTTTCTGGAAGGGGGAGTCCTCTGTGGCAGCTACAGAGACAGCATCTGAAATGCAAATACACAGTGATGGGCACCTGCTGGGAGGGTCTGGCTCATGACACCAAGCTGAGCGCATGGTTCCCATGAAAGGGCACCTGGGATGACATTGTCAAATCTCTATTTGGCTTCACTTAAGCCCTTAATGTAGAAGAGGTGCCTGAAAGGTGCACTTAGAATTGTGCAAAGAAAAGCAGATGCAGGAGATGCTGGCATGGGAGGGAACAGGCCCAGGTTCCCCCAGGAGCCCCACAGTGCAGGAGGGACTTTGCACATACATTTCACATGAGTCCTCACGAGGGTCTAATTGTTATTTCACTTTTACAGAAGTGCGAGTGGGTTTCGGGTGTTTAACATCCAAAATGCTCACATTCTGCAAAGATCTTCATTTTTTAAAAAAGAGCCAAATACAATAAAACTGTCATCTTCTGAGAGCTGATCCTGAGTGTATGATTTTAAACGATGGTGCATGTAACTTAGCCGACACTGTCCTGGCTCATACTAGATGCCCAGTCAATATTTCTGTGTCCTCCCCAGGCCCTCTGCCCCACCGGCGCATGCCCTGCCCCCCCAGCACTTGGCCTTTCACACAGTTCTCTGTGGTCCCCTCACAGCTGTTCGAGCCCCCGCAGAACCCGCTGAGGTGCTTTGGTATATCGAGTAATGCGGGGTCTGTGAGCAGTGCGCTAGGGGACTCGTGTGCTCCTGCCTTGATAGTGGCTGTGGGCTGCAGTCAGATGTCTCAAAGCAAATGCCCTCCTCCCTGTCTGTGAAGGCTGTGAAGGGCAGCATGCGTGGCCTCCACAGGAGTGCTGGCCACCGGCAGAGCTGGGGCCGTCAGAGCGCTTGTTTCCAGGGCACGGATATGCTGAGGGTGGGGTGATGTGCCCCTAAGATGACTCTAAGCGCTGGACTCCCAGACTGTGGGATTCAATGGTTAGGTCTTGCCAAAGAAGCCCTAAAACAGAGGACACAGATGTACCCTGGGGGCCTGGTGAGATGCTGGCCGATTGTAGTAACAAAATAAAGCCAGTGTTTTAAAAATCGAGCAAGTTCACATAAAATCTAGATTTTCCTTTTGGGCAGTCAGGAAATCGGACTCTGCTGGGCATGCACTGTGAGCACAGCGCCCTCGAGGGGGGCCTGGCGGCTGTGGCATGAGCAAGGCCTGCAGGAGCCTCCGGGGCTCCAGCCCAGGGCGGAGAAGAAAGGCCAGCGCCACACCACACCATGTGGGGTGTTCAGAGGGAGGATGCTGCAGCAGGAGGCCCGCCGCCGCCGGGGGCCTGGGGCACAGTGCAGCTGCTGACCAATAGGGTGTGGCAGTTCCCTCGGCATCTGCAAGCCTCGCCCTCCTGCTCAGTCATCTCACCTGCGTTGATTGTGTGAATTAGTGCACATAAGCCTTGAGTCGACATTTCAGTCCTCCCAAATCAGGGCCATTCGTATATACTTAGAAAATAATTAAGTAGTCCTCCAGTGTTAATCTCTCAGGGGCATTAATATGAATGTTTTATACCTTTTCATGAGAGAGATGTTCTCTCAAAGTTTAAAAATATACCAGGTTGAAGGCCCAATGTGCATCTGTTTCTTGGTGGGAAGGGGCCAGTGGGAAGGGGGGAAATGGAGGGAGGGAGGGGGCGAGGGCGCAGCCATGCCCTCAGCTCCCACTGAGCCCAGGAGCCCAGGCCCAGGGAGGCTCCCCCAGGGCAGAGCTGCCCGGGGCAGGCCCTGCGGCTCAGCTGCTGGGTCCTGCAGGGAATCCATTAGCCACACTCCGCTGCCCGGCACTTGAATGGAAGCTGGTGAAACTAAACAACTAAGTTACCCATTTCATTTCATTTTAATGAATTTAATGGAAACTTGAAGAGCCTCCTATGGCCAGTGGCCACCACAGCAGGCAGTGCAGCTGTGGGTACGATGTCCCCCGACCTCCGACCCTCAGGGCCCTGGGGGAGCAGACCCTACCTTCCACGCTGAAGCTGCGCACGATGTTGGACGCAGGGGTGGACGACTTGTCGGTGGTGTATCTGTTGTACAGGTCGATCATGTACTGCGGCGGCTCCGCTTGGGTTTTGTCCTGGGCCGGGACCCCGCTCAGGTTGAGGCTGCGTAGGAAATCCACCTTCATGTTCTCCAGGAACATCCTCAGGTCGAACGTGCCTCCCTCCTGCTCACCGCCCGCTGCCGCTGGCAGCCGGGCATCTCCCCTGGCCAACGCCCGGGCCCGGGTCTCCAGAGGCTTCCCCTGCCCAGAGCAGGCCAGCAGGGAGAGCACCGGCAGGGCCACCCACAGCGCCCCGAGGCACATCTTGGGAAGCACGGGGGTCCCCTGGACGGGAGACGGCTGCTGGTCACCTCGTGTTAGCGGGTGTGGGCAGGAGCCCGGGAAGAGCAGGCCCGCATCGTCCTGCCGGCCCCTCTGCACACAGCACCCGTCCAGTTCCCAGGCTCCCTGCCGGCCGAGCGCCCTCCGCTCTTCTTATCGGCCCTCGCTGCCTGCTCCCACCTCTTATCTGAGGCCGCGCTAAGCTAATGAAGGCTCTGTAAACATCTGACAACACACAGGCTGTGGGAAGAGCACGGTCAGCTGCAGAGAACCCGGATTTCTCCGGGGTTATCACCCCCTAATTAGGATCGTTCTCATTTCCTTGCCAGTTCTGTTCAAAAGAATCTCAAGACAGGGTGACGTGTGCTCTATCTCCTGGGCCACAGGAGCAAGGGACCCAGGAAACAAACACGACAAGAAGGCCTCCAAATATAGAAGCAACACAAACCCCCGGAGCCCCTGCAGACTCCGGCTGAGCGGGTGCTGGGTACGGCCGTGGCGGGGTGAGTGGGGGGCCTGCTCCCTGTGGAGGCAGGACCGGCAGGTGTGGCTCAGCACGTCCCGCCTCGGGGCTTGTCTGTCACGCTGGTTCCCGGCATTGGAGGCCACGCGAGCTGGTGGCACGTGGTTCGGTGAGGCGAGGAGACGTCAGGCGAGACAGGACTCAGGCCCAGCTCCTGCCTCATTCCCACAGCAGGACCCGGAGCAAGGCGCTCCGTGTCCTCAGCGTCCGGTTAAGAGGAGAGTCACCGGAGGAGGATGCGCACGTGCTGGAGCCCACGCAGTCCCTGCACACCCTGGTCAGTGGCAGGGCTGCTTTCTGCCTGTCGCTTCGTCCAGGTCTGACTTTGCTGGGAGCTGAGGAAGAAGCCCTGTGCCTCCCAGCCTGCTCCCCAAGGCTGGCCACCAGGGACCCCCAAAAGCTTTGTCACTGGCCTTGTGTGTGGGTCTTTGCTCATGTCAGAGGGTGGCGCCTGGGGAACCGAACCATGTGGCCTGGGAGACACGCGGGAGAGTGGAGCTCTGAGCTGGTGCGTGGCAGGGAGGGCCCTGCCTGAGGAAGCTGAGCAGCCACAGCCCACAGCCTCCAGCCAGGCCCCAGGGTCTGTGCTATTTTAAGAGCATCATGCCCACACTTAAACTGTCCATTTCCATCAGGTGTGGGTTTGAGCAACGCAAAGAATGAGCCTTGCTAAAAACCCTCAGGGGTCTACTTGAGGAGCACTGGGTGGTGTTTCCACAGCCACAGGGTGCTCCTGGGAGGGTGGCGGGCGCTGAGCAGCCTCCGGAGATGGAGGAGGGGCTGTGGCAGGTTGAGGTCAGAGGTCCAGTACAGGGTAACACCAGGAGCCTGCAAGCCAGGCCTGGGCAGGACTGCTGTCCCTATCCCTTGGGGCCCTACCAGGGGAGGGTAGAGGGAAAGGGTGTCACTAAGGACGGCTGCTTGGAAAAGGGGCAGGAAGCCTCCTGGGCCTGGGCTAGCTCAAGGCAAAAGCTAACTCCTGCACTGAGGGAGGGGCAGGAGGCCGGGGAGTGCGGTAGGCCGGAGGAGCCGGAAGGACCTCCCCCAGAACCCTCCCCTCACCCCACCCCACAGAAATCTCTCCCACTGCAGGAGGAGCGCAGGGCTGTATGGGGTGGCCCTAATGTGGCCAGGGAAGCTCAAGGGGCCTGATGCTTTTGAAATACCTACAGGTTTTCTTTCCTGATTGTAACAGCAGTACACAGTCCAGATAACGTGGGAAATGCAACACACTATGAAGAAGGAAGTAAACTACAACCTCATCGTGCAGTCATGCCCACCGCTAACATTTCAAGAAACACACAGCTCCAGTCTCCTGTCTGAAGCCCTTGGGCAGGAGTGTTCTCTGATGCAGAGCTCCGGTGGGGGATGTGGGAGGGCATGCATGCCATGACATCCCCAATAGGGTTGGGCAGCAACCTGCAGTCAAGCACATTGATCTTTCTGCAGTGAAGTGAGTAAAATCATGGACCCATTCAGGTCGGGTTTTCCATGAAAGGAGTTAGAAGAAACTGCAGGTTGGCTGATGGTGTGGGCGTCTCAGGCAGAGGATGGGGGACTTGCCTACATGTGGAGTCGCCACACCCGCCAGGGAGGCTCCAGAAGCAGGCCTTGGAGTCTCTGGTCCTGTGAACTGTGGTGTGCCGGTGCCCAGCACTGTGCGGGGCAGCGTGCCTGAGAATTTCTGGAATTATCTGCCCCAAACCCAGAGTATCAATATGTCCACATCTCTTATGTTGTTTTCAAATGAGAGTGTGCAGCCTTCTGGTCCCTGCTACCCGGAAGTCTAGCTTGTTCCCTCAGGGCATCTCCTTCCTAAATTGTCCAAGTGCATGTAGGTTCACTTAGTCCAAAGGGGCGGAGGTGAGTGGTGTCAGCCCAGCTTCTGAAAGCTGGAAGGCAGGGTGGGGGCAGGGAAGGGGTTCCAGTGGGTGCCGCCTGGTGTTGCTTCTCCGTGACACCTGGCTTTGCTGTTGGCGATGGGCGGGCATCACACAGCTGCTGGGATGCCTGGCTGGCCCAGGCGCCTGCCCAGGTCTCTGTGACGTCCTCCTCTGTGCACTATGCACACACGTGCAGTGGAACGTAACTCAGCATGACAAAGGGATTCTGACACTTGCCACAACATGATGGACCTTTGAGACATGCTGAATGAAGTAAGCCAGTCACAAAAGGACAAATAGTGAGCTTATATGAGGTTCTAGAATAGTCCAATGCATATAATGGTGGTTGCCGGGGGCTTAGGGGAAGGAGGAATGGGGCGTTATTGATTAACGGGTACAGAATTCTAGTTCTAGAGAAGAATGGTGGTGATGGTTACATAGCAACGAGCATGTACTAAATGCTACTGAGCTGCACACTTAAATGATGACTTCTATGTTGTGTGTACTCAGCCACAATTTAAAAAGTTGAGGTGTGCCATATAGTTCCTTTTGTTGCAGGCTGCAGAAAAGGAGAGTGCTAGCAGGCTTACGAAAACAGCGCGGCTAACTGATGACAGCTGACCAGTCCGGCGAAAGCGTGGCTTCAGCAGAGCCTGGCCCGCACAGGAGGAGCTCCAGGGGTGTTCTCTACACTCGCGGGACTTTCACTGTGCCTTCTTCGTGCTCCTGGGTGCCTTGGAAAGAAGGCTCAGTGCATCTACCCAGTGGGGGAGGAGCAAAAGCCTCTTTTCCAGGAAGTCTCAGTTAGTCTCAGGTGTCTCCTTGTTCCTCATTGGGTCATGGGCCCACACCCAGCCAATGCCTGTGGCCAGGGCAAGGCAATGCCTTGACTGGCTTAGGCAGGGGTGATGTCGCTGGCAGCAAGGACTGAGAGTCACATTGGGATGACTCCTTAGAGGGGACTCGATCTGGTCACCAGAAGGAGATACCACTAAAGCAGTGGTTCTCAACCTTCCTAATGCCTCGACCCTTTACTACAGTTCCTCATGTTGTGGTGACCCCCAATTTCATTGTTACAAATTGAACATAATTAAAGCATAGTGATTAATCACAAAAACAATATGTAATTATATATGTGTTTTCCAATGGTCTTAGGCGACCCCTGTGAAAGGGTTGTTCTACCCCCAAAGGGGTCGTGACCCACAGGTTGAGAACCGCTGCACTAAAGGATTGTATAAGCATCTTCCCTTGCCATGAAACATTTTTCTCATATATACTACATTTTTAATGACTTAACAATATCCAACCATTTGGTTATATCCTAATGTATTTAACATCACCAACTATAGGGCAATTAGATTATCTCTTCAGATAATGTTGTGCAGCACATGGTTATAGTCTATATTTTATATTATTTTCTTGACAGTTCATCAGAGGTGGAATATGTGCATGAAAGTTTACTGGTAAACATTGCAGTTACTGCCCAGAAATGCTCTTTTAATAATAGACACTCCTTTGCATAGAGAGCACCTGTCTTACCACCCCTCCAGGAGTACTTCCTGGTCTTTAGGAACTTGATAAACAAACTTACGTTAATGTGTGTGGCCAGCTGAGCTGGACTGATTTTCCCGTTTGATGAGCCACATCAGTGCCTGGACATCAGTCTTCCGGACGGTGCAGCAGCAGCACCTCTCACCGGGGCCGGCCCAGGGCTGTGCTCGGGAGCTGTTTTGGTGGCACACTGTGTCCAGGGGGGCACAGAGGTCCCCAGAGGCCCAGCCTTCCTCAGGGGCACAGAGCGTGGCACAGGGGAAGCACTCCTTACTGCCGTGGTCAGTGTAGTCGGATGTTTCCGTCACTTCTCCAACTGCCCTGAGGCGGCTCTGTCCTCCCCCCTGCAGAGCCCCTGCCTGGCTGTGCCCTCAGGTAGGGATGCCTCCTGCTCTCCTCCCCACGGCCCTGCGCCAGGCCAGTCTCGCCTGGCCTTCGGTTTCTGCTCAGCACCGCCCTTCGCCAAGCAGCCTGTGTATCCTGAGCCACAGACTTACCGGGTTTGCCTGCAACCAGTACGAAGGGCCGAGGACTGCTGCCGGCCGGTGGCTTGAGTTGGCACATCCTTCTTGCAGTTGGGTTTGCCCGTGAGTCCCTGCACTCACAGTGGCCGAGGCTCCTCGGGCACGCCTCCGTGCTCATCGCTGTGTACGTCCTTGAGCACTCAGGGTGCTCCACGGGGTGTTGGCCGGGCTGAGGATGGGGCTGCCAGCTCAGCCTTGCCCTAGCTACACTCGATGCCCAGATGACAAGCGTTCCTGTGCTGTGGTGACTTTAACCAGAGCCTCCGTAACCTCATCTCTCCCTGGACTTGTAAACTGCAGAACTAGGGTCATCAAGTGCAATTGCTATGGGAGACATAAATTTAAAGAGTAAGAGGGCAGATGGACTCATCCATTTATTTCAAGGATTGCCAAGGCCCATCCCTTCAGCAGACACAGAGCTCAACCTTCATTCATGGAGGCGGGGCCATCTGCCTGGTTTCTGTGAAGCAGCTGCCTCCGGGGGGTTAGGAACTCTTGCTGCCCTGGGGCGCATGGTGACAAGGACACCACCAGTCCCTCTGTGAGCTTCTCAAGCCCCACACTCACCTACACATCGCTGGAGGAATAGGAGCTGCAAGAAGGAAGCATGAGCCAGGCAGAGCAGGGGGTGGGTTGCTTCACAGCTCCGAGCCTCGCCTCCCTACGATCCTCTTGGCATGTGAACAGTGAGCTCCCTGTCTCAGGACCGTGCCAGGCGGTGAGCACACGGATAGGACAGTGGCTCTTCTGTGTGGCCCTGGACGCCCAGCAGCAGGGAACAGGTCAGAAGGGCAAGCCTTGGCCTGAGTCAGAACAAGGCCGGGCGGGCTGGCCGAGCCCTCCAGTGACTGGATCTCGCTGGAGTGTGCACATGGGTTTTGATCGAGGACGTCCGCATGAGCCCCAGGAGGCAAAGTAGCAGGTGTTGCCTCGCACGGTACTCGGCATTCAGTAGGTGCTAGAGCAGAGACTGATAACCAGGCCACTCTCTGCTCGCCCACCCGGGGCTGCTGGGAGAGACAGGCTGGGACTGAATTCCAGCTGAGAAGGAGAGTGGGCCGAGCTGGGCCGAGCATCACCCTCAGGCAGGAGAGGGACGGGAGGGAATCTCAGAGTGTCGGTGTGCCCAGGGGCTCTACGTGTCCAGCTTTGGTAAAGGAGTGGCCTCCAACTGAAACGTCAGGGTTTTGGTGCACAATTTACAGTCAGAGCTGGTTCTGCCCTTCTGGTCTCCCCCACCCCTCAGCTCTCCGTGGCATGGGTGCCATCACTCACATTTGCTCAAGTGGGATCTGCAATGCCTTTCTGCACCAATGAGTCCAGCCCTTCATCCTGGTGGGGCCACCTCCATTCCTCTCCCTGTGAGTCCCTCACGCCCTCCCACCCCACCCAGACCTCTGCTGACTCCCCGCCCCCCTGCTGCATGGCTTTGCCTCCATTCCTCTCCCTGTGAGCCCCTCATGCCCTCCCACCTCACCCAGAACTCTGCTGACCCCCCCCCACGCCCCACCCGCATCGCTCTGCCTCCATCCTGGCCTGAGAAGCACTGTGACAGGTGACAGCGGTGATGGCATGTTGTCAGCACCGCCCTTCGCCAAGCAGCCTGTGTATTCTGAGCAAGGGCGGTGCTGAGCAGAAACCGAAGACCAGACGAGACTGGCCGGGTGCAGGACGGTGGGGAGGAGAGCACTCGGCGTCCCTGCCTGAGGGCACAGCCAAGGCCCAGCTCAGGGCCCAGCCCGACGACTGTCAGACACCCAGGTTCTTAGAGTGAATTAGACCTACAGAGGTACCTACTGGGACACCTCAGCAAGGCACCTGGTGGTATCTGGACTCGGTTTCCCCACTTGTTCAGTAAAATGGCTGGATCCGTCTCCCACAGTGTTCTCCCAGCCTTACATTTCTGGCTCTCAGTTGGACGGTTTGTATCTGCCACATGGACTAACCCTTCCAGAGGGTGTCGCTTCAGGAGCAGGGCCCGGTGGCAGCCACCACTCCTGCCTCCAGACCCACGACCGCAGGGGCCCATGCCCACCTGAGCTCCGTGCTGGAGCCTCCTGTGTGATGTTGATATTTTGGTTTTAAGGAAAAATGTTTCATACACACGTTTTCTTTTAAACCTTGCTTTACTGTGAGGTCATTCAGTGCCACTGGGACAACCAAACAGGCTGGCAGTGCGGCCACTGGCCAGCAGGCGTGGGCAGCGTCAGCACGTGGCCGTGGATTGAGCAGTCTTGGTGTGAAGCTGATGCTGCCCCTGCCTTGGGGAGGCCCGTGGGCACCCTCACCCAGCCTGAGCCGGTGCTGCCGAGGCACCGCTAGGGAAGCAGCTGCAAGGTGCCGCGAGGCTCCCCTCTGTCTCTCCGGCACTGACGCCACAGCTCCTCCCCCCCCACTCCCAAGTCCTCACCCCCGAGTCCCACCCTCCCCGCCCACGGCAGCACCCAGGGTACGCTCCCAGCCTGCTCCCTCCACCCCGAGTCCAGAAACGAAGCAGAGGAGCTCTAGGCGCTCAGGGTGACTTGGAAGATCTCCCAGAAACTGCAAATGGCAGAAAGAACTAGTATAGGTCACCCCGTTTCCACCAAGAAGTGGAAGGGAGCAACTTGATGAGAGAAAATTGAAGGGAGAAGAGAAAATAAGGAATCGGACCTGTGAAGGGAGGCATGGGGAGCCTTATCAGGCCTGAGCTTTGTACTTATTTTTCTATTAACCTGCATCCTGTCATCTTCCAAAACGGCTTAGACATGCACACCAAGTGCTAAGCTGGCCGACACCCCAGCAATTCCCATTGAAGGTTCAGTCCCAGAACATGCCTGCAGGAGCGAGAGCTCTACCTCATGTCCCCTGGTCTCTGCCCAGAGGCAGGGCCGTGCGCCCGGGCAGCTGTGTGCACACGTCCCAGGGCGATTGGAGCATCTCAGAGGTGTGAGCAGCGCTGGGCGGCTCTGCCAGGGGCCTCAGGACTCCCTGCCTCCCTGCTCTGGGCACTCTGTCTCGTTGGTCGCCTTGTGTCCAGTAGCTGCACTGCAGCCTTCTTCAGCGGGTGCCTGTGCAGAGGGTCAGGGAGCTGGGAGTTTCCGTTCCTCCCTGTCACTCCCTCCTGAGGCAACCTGGGGAGGGGTGAACACCCAGCTCCCTGGTCAAGGCCTGACCAACCCTCAGGTGTAGTTCAGCTCCAGAGCCCCGCACAGGACCCAGGCGAGGCTGGGGCGCTCGGCTTCCTGCCCTCAGAGCCCCCCACAGGACCCAGGCGAGGCTGGGGCGCTCGGTTTCCTGCCCTCAGAGCCCCCCACAGGACCTAAGCGAGGCTGGGGCGCTCGGCTGCCTGCCCTCAGAGCCCCCCACAGGACCTAAGCGAGGCTGGGGCGCTTGGCTGCCTGCCCTCAGAGCCCCCCACACGACCCAGGTGAGGCTGGGGCGCTTGGCTTCCTGCCCTCAGAGCCCCCCACATGACCCAGGTGAGGCTGGGGCGCTTGGCTTCCTGCCCTCCAGTGCTGCTTCAGCCATTCCTTACCGCGTCTCCTGGGGGACTTGCTCGTGCATTCTGTGGAGGAGCCCTGGTCTCGGGAACCTGGCCTAAGACAGACGCCTTGGGGTCTTTCCTCTAAGCCCCCGCTGGAGGCCTGCTCCCCGCTTCTCCGTGTCCTCCAAGTAAGACTGGGGCTTGCCATCTGCTCAGGGCCCAGCCCGAGGACTGTCAGACACCCAGGTTCTCCTGCCCAACTCCGGGCAATCCGCCTCACGCTGGTGGTAAACATCACTGTAAACCACGCAAACTTAGAGACCAGGGAGCCACTGGGAGGCTGCTCTGGGGTGGGTTGCTGATGAGGAAACAGCTGGCCATTCTGCCACACGCCAGGGAGCAGCTGCTCCGGGCCCAGGAGCGTGGGCACCACAGGAGCGACTCCAGGCTGCGCGCCTGAGTCTCCTCCCAGTGCCAGGACCAGGCGGCCCAGAGGTTCCTCTTGGTGTCTCAGACCCTCCCGACCATTCACCATTCGCTGTCCCTCTGAGGTGGAGTGCACAGAAGCCGCGTGAGGCTGGGCGGCCTGGGCCGCTGCTGCCAGGACTGGGTTGGGGTGGGGGAGCGGGAGAGGTGTGTGTGGGGGGGGACTCGAGGGCACAGGAGCAGCTGGTTCCCGAGTTTGGGGCAGAGATGGCCTATGGGGTCTCAGCTGACCCCAACGAAGGCTGTGATCTCAGCAGCCATGCAGGTGAGTGCTCCCAGGTGGGGTCCATCAGTATTTTGGAATGGGTAACATTTAGTTTTCAAGATACCATTGTACCTTTAATTTATTAGCTTTCCATAAAACACATAACATACACAACCTACAGTAGAGAAAGTATAATTTATAAAAATATAAAAATCTCGATTATTTTTTAGTGTTCCAAGATATCGCTGCGTGTTATTTCAATAAGCATGTTTGAACAATGCACACTTACCCAGCACGATTACCCGTGTGGAATGGTTACAGCTCCCCTTTCTGTTTTAAAATAAAATATATATTAAGAAAAGGAAATGAAAATTGATTACATGTGCATATTGTAAAAGCTTCTGCAGTGGAATCTGGGAAAAGAAACATCCGTTTTTACTATTGCTGAGGCCTATTTTCCAGTATTAATATGTGGCCAATGCGATTGTTTACATGAGGCTGTTTCCACTGGGAGGAGCGAGACCCCAGGTGCGCAGGCTTCTGCGAAGGCCGGGGGTGATGCCGCGGCCGCCAACAGTGTGGACAGGTTCGGCTTGCCGGCCTCCAGGGCGCGGGATGTGGGGTGGCCCCCTTCAGGCTGGGCTGATTTTCGGGTCCTTTGGGGCTCAATCACTGGCAATAAAATCCCGAAATGATGCCCTGGGGACAGATCCTCCTGGGCCGCGAGGCCGGCCTTGCAGCTGCACCTCCAGTCAAGCTCTCACTCCAGGGCGCGGAGGCCGCTGCCCGAGGGCACCGGGGGTTCCTTCCCTGGAGCAGCCGGTCTTACCGGCAGGCACAGGTCTCCACAGACATGTTGGGGTACACCTTCAGAACTACATTCCGGTTCTCATCCAGGAAGAGGACCCCCAGGGGGCTCATCTTGTCGGGAACGCAGCAGGGCTCCGGGATGCCTGGGACGATGCCCACAGCCCTGACGATGCTCTGGATGGTGGCGTGATTGGACGGGCGGACGATCTGCAGTGGGAAAGGAGCATGGTTACCTCCGCGCTCTGCCCTCTCCCACCCACCGAGCCATCTGCAGGTCCTTGACTCAGACCTGGGAAAGGCATGGACCTGGCAGAAAAGGTGTGATTCCAGGGACCGAGCCCTGGGAGTTTGCAAGAGCCTCAGGCCTTCCTGCCCCTCCCACCTCTCAGCGTGGTCACAACGCCTACATGGCACTGGCCGCTTAGGGGCACCTGCTCCTCACCCATCCCTGAGGAGGAGCACCTGGAACTGGGCAGGCGCTTTCAGAGGGAAGGCCTAAGGAGATGCCCAGCGGGTTCGGCTGGGCAACAGCGGCCCCGGTTGCACAGGCCCAGGAGTACCGCGTGTTCCACACCACGGAGCTCTGGGAGCCAACGGGCAGCTGCACATGTGAGCACGGGCGGCCTGGACACTGAGGCTTCCTGGGAAGGTGGACGCAGTGTCAGTGCTGCTTCACCTGCGTCATCCCATTAGCCACCTATCAGCCTCATGGGGTGGCTGTTACCACATTTCACTGGTGGGGAAACTTAGAATGACTAAGAAACTTGACCAAGACCCCTCAGGAAGACAGCCAGGCATAGGCTTCTCCTCCTCCCCAGCAGCCTCGCACCCCAGGAGGCGCGGGGCACAGCAGCAAACCCAGAGAACGTTGCTCCATAGGCACCTCTGACAGGGGAGCAGGATTCAGCGGGACCAGAGCTTTATGTCACTGTGTTGAAGAGACAGCCCCCTGGTGGGAAGCAGGGAGGGGAGGGAGGCAGGGACTTCTGATTGTGGGATGCAGGCAGGTGTCAGGAAGGTGGGAAGGCAGCCAGCCAGGTGACAGGGTGAGTGCAGGGCCAGCCAGCGGGAGTCCAGACTCTCTCAGACCTTCCCGTACACGCCATCCTGAGGGCACCACCCTCCCTTTCTCTGGCGCATGCACAGCTTTGAGGAGAGTCAGGCCCAACAGGGGAATGCCGCCTGCGTGGGCTCTGGGATTTCCCAGCTGCCTGCCTTACTGAGGTTCGAATTGGCTTTATGCCCTGACTTCCTTTCCTGAAGGGAAGGCATGACCCGGAACTCAGCAGAGGAGCTAAGCACAAGGGAAGTGCGCACTGTGACCGAAGATCGGCATCAGCTGGCCACCAGCCGCACGCTCAGGCAGTGGGAGACGGACAGACAGCCACAGCCCAGCTTGGAGGGAAGGTGGGGCTGCAAGCATTGCCAGCGCGGTGGACAGAGCAGCCCACGGCGTGTGTCTGCAGACTCCTGCACCGTGAGGGCTAGGTGTCCTGTGGGTCTCTGCCCTGAGTGGGAGGAAGGGAGGCGGGAGTCCTCACTGAAGCCACTGAAAGCAGCTCTGTGCTGCTGGTCACAGACACGGATGCTGAGGTGAGGAGGGAGCTGACGCCCTGTCCTGTCTACAGGGGGCAGCATCCACTCAGCCTCTGCGGATTGTTGCCTTGTGGGAACACACGCCTAAGGAGAGGGGTTCTCCCCTTTGCAAAAGCAGAAATGTTCCAATTTAAAATTTAGTTCAACCAAGTTATCATTTTCAAAAGCACAGGCCAGCCATATCCCTCTGTGGGCTGTACCTGTCCACCCAGGCCCCGCAGATGGGAGGTGTTATCATCCCTGTCTTACAGACCGGAAGCCGCACCAGGCAGAGGGACTCGCCAGCCGGGACAGCTGAGAGTCAGAGGCAGTGGGCGGAGCGCCCTACCTTGGGCATGGGGAACTCGCACGCTCCTGCGCAGTAGTAGGCGTCGAAGGACTTAGGAGAGATGATCCATTCGTTCCACCCGATGTCCGCAAAGTCCACCTTCAGGTACCTGCGGGAGCAGACCCTCGGCTCGTCCCACTGCTTCCTCCGGGCTTTCTGCATCGTCTTTTCGTCGAAGTGCAGCACCTGCGAGGAGGCCGCGAACGCGTCCTGGCCCTTCCTCCTGCGGTCCTTGCGCCCTGGCCGGGGCTTCAGTGTCCGGAAGGGGCTGGGCCACAGTGCGTGCTTGTGGCCCTGCGGGGCGTGGGGCGCCTGTGCTGGCTTCTCGTCCAGCCCCGGCAGCTCGTTGTCCTGGAAGGACCCGGCGGCCTGCGTGGCCCTCCGGACGCGGGGGTCTGTGGAGCTGTTGGGGGCGGCGCCGGGCTCCGGGTCTCCAGCAGGGAAGGGGTCGTATCTCTGCAGTGTCACTGCCACACTGTTGGGCTCCGAGATGGCCAGGTCATTGGCATAGATGAGAATGTAGGGTGTGTGGGCGCTGGGGCGGGGCACCCCAGGGTCCTTCTCCCCAGAATCCAGCTCAGCAGAGAGAAGCAGTTCGCCATCCCGGCGGGCCGCCTTGACTATGGGGGAGATGTCCCTGGCCTGCCAGAGGCCCCGTGGTGGGGGTGCCAGGGCAACGGCCCCCCGGAGCAGCCCCTGCGTGGCCATGTTCTGCGAGAGGCTGCGGAAGAGCAGGTGGCGGCGCGCGGGCAGGCCTGGGGGCAGCAGGCGGCAGGACGCATTCTTGGCCCGCTGCTTGCAGGGCACCTCGTGAGCCCGGGGCCGCCGTGGCTCCGCGTAGAAGTGGAACGTGGCCGTGAGGATCCTTTCCGAGTCCTGCACGGAAGTCAGGTTGAAGCAGTACAGGGCCCTCTGGGCGGCCACCTCTGCGAGGGAAGGACAGACACAGCCTGTTAGGGTCTCTCCTGCAGCAGCCAGGGCTGGGGTGGAAGAGGAACACCCATCAGGGGCCCCTCCAGGCCAGCCAGGCTGTCCTCGTGTAATTCTCACATTAAACTGACGAGGGCGCCCTCAGCTGTCCCCAGTGAGTGGATGAGAAATTAAGGTCACAGAGGTTGGGGACTGTCAATATCCTGCTGCAAACAAGGAAATGTAGCCGCAGACAGGGTAGGTGCTCAGACTACTGGCCCCTACAACTCCTGTCAGCTGCTCCCCCCCCCCCCACACACACACACTCACACACACACACACACACACTCACACTCACACACACACACGCACTCATACTCCAGTGCCTCTCAATGAACAAATGAACAAACAACCTCTGGCCCATTAAGGTGGGCTGAGTCCAAGTGCTGCTGAGAGCAGCCCTTCCTGTACTAGTATTCCCTCTGCCTTTATTTAACAGACATTAAATGCAGCCGTTCTTCCAAATGAGGTGCAGGAGCAGCTAGCTGCTAGCCCCATACCCTCCTGTGCTGAGGGCCTGCTGAGGGAAAGGGGCCTACGGACACAGTCACCTGGCTGTCTGCTGTGCTCTGCCCAACGGCTTAGAAAAATCCTCACCCAAGGACATGCTGAGAGGGAAAAAGAGAGAGAGATGCATGTGAGAGAGACACACTGGTCCCTTGCCTTCTATATATGCTCTGACTGGAACCAAACCCGCAACGCAGGCATGTGCCCTGCGAGGGAATTGAACCAGCAACCTTTCTGTGCACACAGCGACACTCAACCAACTAAGCACCTCTGGCCGGGCTGCCTAACGGCTTTTCAGCTTGTTTTACAAAGAAAGGAATCAGGATGCACAAGGCCACCCAACAAAATTTCCAACGTCCAGGTTGCTCCAGAGGCTCCAACCACGGTAGGGACTGGGATCCCTCAAACAGCCCCTCTGAAGTTGGAGAACGCTCTGGCCCCTGCATCCTAGGGCTGCCAACCCCTCTTTCCTTCTCTCCTGGGTCTACCAAGTTACCCCTAGTTCCCAGGGCCAAGCCCCCTGGTCTGCAGCTCCAGGAAGCTGCCTGGCCTGGCAGCATGAGCTCCCTGAATGGCCAAGTCCTCTCTAGGGTTCGAATGGGAGGGAGGAGTGGTTCCTGGGGCCTCCCAGGGGTGCTGTGGACCACCAGGAGACCAGAGCTGCCAGGAAGGCTGTTCCCTTGAATTATGTCCTGCTGCCCGTGTGGGCCTGTGGGCAGAGCTGGGAGAGGGCAGTGCTCCAGAGCTCGGAATGTCATGTGTGCTGGTGCTGGGCCGGGCACAGATGCCCTCACCTGTGCACCCACGGGATCCGCTGGGATTATTTTCAAAATGAAAATCTTCAGTTCACGGTTCATTGTTTACACTAGGAAGGAGGCATAATTCAGTTGGGAACTCACCCACCCTTAAGGGACTGTGAGGGGGAAGAAGGAGAACACCATCTGCGCAGGTCCTGGGGAGTGCCCGGCACGGCTCAGTGGCACTCCAAGGCCCCGCCCTATCTTTTTCTCAGAACAAACACGGAGTTGTGGCGGCCGCTGGGCCCCCCTCGAGGTGTGGCCTGCCACACACACAGGAGCATGGTCAATGCACGTTGGAACGGGCTTCCCCCACCACTGCAACCTGGAGTGTCATGGTCGAGTCCTGCATTTCCCAGATCCCTGATCACTGCCTTCCTCCCTGGATGGGACTCAGAAAGCCTTGAAAATGGGGCGCAGGAATCTGTAGTTTAACCTGCAACTCAGGGGTTCTAACCAGCAGAGAAGTTTGGGAAACACGGGGAGGTAGGGGGGTGGGGGAAGAGTGTCTGTGAGCCTGCAGCATCTGGATTGGCCCCAGCGTGAGGCATCTCCGTGGTTCCCTGCTTTGTTTATCTTCATGTCACTTCCCAATATCCTGACATGTATTCCTTGGGGTTTCTCTCCCCCAGGACACCCGCTCCCGGAGAGTAGGGGTTTTGCCAGCTTTGTTTGCCGCTGTGTCCCTAGATACCAACACAAGGCCGAGGGACTCAGTGCTCTGAAACACATGCTGGGGGATGGAGCCTGGGGTCTGTGCTAGCTCTGTCTGCACCAGTTAGCAGGTGGGCTCGACCCTACAGGAACAGGACGCGAGCCGCCTGAGATGCATGCTGTCGTCCACTGCCCTCGAAACAGCCACCGAGGTGCCCCGGGTGAGCACCCTGGAAGACACAAGTACCACATAAGCTGGAGGAAGGGCGCAGTGGGGCCGGTGGTGCTGCAGAGGAGGGAGAGCTAAGACGAATGGAGTGTCTTTCTTTCAGGCAGGCCCAGAGTCAGGCTCAGTGTGCTTGCATTACTTACTAGCTCTGGGGCCTTCAGCGAGTCATGGACCATCTCTGCGCCTCAGTTTCCTCCCCAGGGAACTACAGAATATTTGTGCCCACCCCCTAAAGTTGTACGATCATTCTGTGGAGCATGCTGCACGGTGCCCTGTGGCATCGTGAGCTGCGGCTGCACTCAGGGCACTGTGCCCTGATCCCTGCCTCGTGCCCAGTGAGAGGCATGGCCACCTGTCCCCTCCCCGCCCAACAGGAGCCCGAGGACGCTCATGGCCTCCTCCCCGCCAGCATCTAACCAATCCCAGTCCTCTGGGCTTTGCACCTGCTTGTCCACAGAGTCCTGCACACTGGCCCCTCCCCACTGCTCCGTCCAGGGCACGGCCTCATGCCACTGTGCCCAGAGCCCCACGCCCCTCAGGTCACGCTCAGGCCTCAAGGGAGTCATCCATTTTAGGTGAAGGGTTAATGTCCTTAATACATAAAGAACCTCCACAAATCAGGAAGAAAAAGACAGAATCCCAATAACAAGAAACAATAAAAAAAAAAGGCAACTTCAAATGAGAATATAACACATTTTACCTGCATGTTGAACATATGATCCTAAAATCTACACATCCCAACAAAATATTACCTCTGGTGAGATCTGGGTGTGTGATTAGGGATGACTTCTCTTTACTGTGGTTTTCTATGATTTCTAGTTTTCCCTCAGTAAGTAAGCATTGCTTTTATGATCTTTCTTTCTTCTCTTTCCTTTCTCCTTCCCTTGAGTCTCTCCTTCCTTCCTCCTTCCCCTCCCTCTCTCCCTTCCCTTCTCTTTCTTTCCCCTCCTTCCCTTTCCCTCTCTCCGGTCATTCCTCTCTCCCCTCTCCCCCTCCATCACTGTATAACACTGTATACTCCCCCATGGCCTCTAGGACACTCAAGTTCTTGATGGCCCGGCTGGAACCAAACCACTGGTCCGCTTCTCCTCACCTTATCCCCTCATTCAAACCCAAGTCCTCCCAGGTCAAGGTGCACAGCGGACAGCTTCACCTCCACAGCTGCCTAAACGCCACCTGCCCTTTCACCTGCTCTGGGTCTCACCTGCTGTAAGGGCTTCAATGGCGCTATCCAGAGCCCTGCCCTGCTGTTCCTTGGGGATCCCGAAGTCCCCCCACCCCCCAGGCCTTGGTGGAGTCAGCTCCTGAGCGTTTCTGGGCAGGAAGGGCCCAAAAATGTATCTTGGTGTCATCTGAGCTCCCCCTGGGGTGCTGAGAAAGACCTGGGGAATGGAAATGAATGTGACTTTTGACACTGCAGACAGATAGGTGTGTATTATTACACTCCTTTTAGAGATAAAGAGGTCAAGCTGAGAGAGGTTAAGTAATGTGCCTGTATTACACAAGTGGGTGCAGAGCTAAGATTTAAATACAGGCTATTGGGAGGGGGTGTCTAATCTTAACCCTTAGGGGCAGGACCAGAGGCTCTCTCCACTGATGTAGCCTTAATAAGGAGCAAAGCGTACTCAGTGGAAGGGAGCGAGGGCGGCTAGAGTAATAATAGTAGGAGCTAATAAATTATTGACACATACATCAGGCATTTTTTAAACACTTGACATGTTTCAGTCATTAAAAAGCACCTTATAAGAAAGGCAGAATTTCAGAAGTGAAAAGCTGAGGCGCAAGCAAGTCCGAGTCACAGACACAGGACCTGGTGTCCCCACCCCCCCTCCGCAGCTCACAGCCAGTCCTGGCCACCTGAGCTCACTGCCTGGCGGCAGGTGAGGAACACATTCCCGGAAACAAGGCTGAAGGCCCAGCACCTGCTGTGCAGGGAGAGGCGCTACCCACCGAGCGGCAGAGGCACCGCCTGGGGGCTGGCCCGGGACATTCAGGTACCAGAGCGGAAGCCCCACTTTTTGGCCTCACTCATAAGGCGAGGGCCCCCTGCCCAGGCTCACACCTCCTCACAGCTGGCCAGACAGCGGGCATCTCTGAGGGCTGGAGAGCAGCTGCATAAGGAACAACTGAAGTGAATCAAGGGAGGGGATGAGAAACGAAGCTGCGGAGCTGCTCTGTGCCAGGCACCAAACCCCCTCACCCACCAAACCTTCCGGCCGCTGTAGGCAGAGCGGATGCTCGGAGAGGTAGTGACGGGCACCGCAGCACACGCCAGTAGCTGGCGGCCAGAGGTCCCAGACGGGAATGTTGGATTTAACGTTAGGTTTGTCAGACAGTCCCAGGCTCCTTCAGAATAAGCCCCCAGATCGTCTGTTCTACCCTCCATCTCCCAAGCCCTGGGCTTAGTCGTGATGGCGCTGGGGAGGGAGAGAGTGGTGAAAATAGCATGGGCTTAGCAGACGGGAAGCGCCAGCCATTGCCACTGCTGTGAACAGCCCCATCCCCTGCCTCAGTTTCCTTCTCTGTGAAATGGGGGGGCTGGATCTGAAGGACTGTCTCTGGGTCTTTTTCAGGGCTAACATGCTGTCTTCACTCACTGTTACTTGTAGTACCCCCCATTCTGTGAGAACAGAGATCAACTGTGCGCCTCCATCCAGGGGCTGCAGCAAGGGGGTGCGCTCCCGGGTGCTCGCCCCTTGTTGCAGCAATGCTTTCCTCAACTGCGATGCTTTGAGGGCTGACTCAATGGCTGCAAGGTCAAGTCTGCACCTGTATGAACACAAATGCTTGTATTCCGAGGGGAATAGCATGTACCAGCACCTGACCTGGCCAGGGCTGGCTCGGGATCATACACATCACCTCAGCTCAGCTGCCCTGCCACCCCACAGGGAGGGTACTAGCATGAACGTCCCATTGTGTGGATGAGTACACTCAAGTCCACAGAGCTTTAATGATTTGCTCAAGGTCACATCCATGCTCGATGATTCTTGAGGGGCTTAATTAATAATGCTGCTGCGGAAATTGCCCCCAGGTGATGAATGGGGCGTACTAGGGGGGATGGAGTGCGTTCTGGTTGGCCTGGAACCCATCTGAGTCTGCTCAGTGCAGGGTAGGGGAACGGGGCCTCTCCCTGGCAGGTGCTCTCAGTACAGGGGTCAGTGAGGACGAGCTTCCCAGGTGTGGCTCGGAGCCACAGATGCTACCTGAGTCACACGGCCAGTGGTCAGCAGGTGGCAGATCTGACCCACGACAGGTGGCCCCAATGTTGAACTTGTTCCTGGTGGTCTTTCTTCTGACGCATGGCCTCCCCCCCCGCCCCCCGCCCCCCCCCCCCCCGCCCAGGGCTGCAGAGGACCCCGACCCACACTTTCTGGAATGGCATCCTGTGACCATGAGTAGTCTCCAAGACAACCAGGGTCTTCTCCCCACCCCTGGCCCCAGGCTGCCCCACCTCTGCACCATGGGGACCACAGAGCAGCCCAGCCCAGGTGGACAGACATGAGGCTCTAGGCTGGCGTTGCTCTCTGAGCAGGGCAGGGGCGCTGTGCAAGCGGCCTCTGTGCAGGTCCATCCAAGGTGTGGGGAGGGGAAAGGATCTCTGCAAGCTTCTGGAGCCTTCCTCAAACCCTCCTGAGCACCTCATGCCGGAGCCCCGCAGGCCTCCAGCCTGCTCACCTGAGGCCCTTTTTGGTCCAACCTACTTCCCCAGCCACTGGGCCCACGACCTGCCCCAGCTCGAGGTTCACACCCTCAGTCTGGGCCCTGGGCCTGGAACTTCTCTGCCCACCTGCCATGCCCTCCGCAGGGTGAGAGCCAACACAACTGACCCCATGACATGGGCCCCCCACCCATGAGCTTCCAAGCCCAGTCCCATCTCCATCCTTGTGCTCAAAGCCCTGCAAATGGAATGATCTGTATCAGCAAGTGTGACAGGCTTCCAGGTTCGCAGCCCCTCACTCTGGGCTACCAAGGCGACCCCACTGGAGGTGGCTCAGGGACTGGCAGAAGCACTTGGTGAATCTTCAGTGAGACAATGAACGAATGTGACAATGAGTGGAAGGAACAGGACATGCGGAGATGCAGGGGTAGAGGAGGAACAGGAAATGAGAGAATGACAGGGCTCAGAGCCCTCTACTTACCCAGCCTGGGCCTGAAGCTGCGGACCGTGTTGCCCCCTCCAGGCCGCACGCCCCTTTGGCGGTATTTCTCATAAAGCCGAAGCATGTGGACAGCGACCATGTCCTGGGCGCCAGGGCCCAGAGCTGCGGCCCTGTCCCCCAGGAACCGCTGGGGGTCCTTGTCTCCGGCCAGGCCATAGGAGGCCACGGGCGGGGCGGGGGCTGTGTGGCTGCCACCCGCGTCCTGAAGCAGCAGCAGAAGCCACAGCAGCAGCGGCAGTAGTTGGGACCCTGGTCCCTGGCTGGTGTGAGCGGGGCCATAGGCCATGGTGGGTGGCAGTGGCGACGCTGGAGCTGGCAAGGAGGGAGGGCGCGGGCGCACCGGGGCTGCAGACTGACCCTGCGGATGGAGGGCGCACGGCAGCCCAGGCAGCTGGGGGTCGCGGGGTGCGGGCCGAGCGGAGCAACCAACCTAGCGCTCAGTCCGTCAGCTGCCCCAGCTCAAGGCCAGCGGTCACGGACGTCCCGAGGGCGCGGAGCCCAGCCCAGTCCGGCGGGCGCGCTGCCTCCACGGACTCGCGCCTCGGAACTTCGTGGCGCACGGAGCTGCGGGCCCGGCGGGTTTGAGGGGCGGAGCGGGGCGGGGGGCCAGCGGCGCCTTCGGGGAGCCAGCAGTGCTTCCCGGACCACCGGGGCCGCGGCCAGCAGGAGAGCGCCCGGCCCGGGCTGTGCGTGCGCCCGTCTGTGGCAGGGCGCGCGCAGGTTGTGCGCTGAGTGCGGGCCGAGTGCGGGGGGCGTGGGCGTGGGCGTGGGCGAGCGCGCTCCCTGCTCCCCGCTCCCCGCTCCCCGCTCCCCGCTCCCGGCTCCCCTGGCTGGAGCAGGAGAACCGCGACCCTGGAGGCTGGTGTTTCGGCGCCAAGGGCTGGCCGGGCTGAGCGAGGGGGCTGGGGCGCCGGGGAGGGGGAGCCGGAGGGGCCGCCTGCCGGGTTGCCCCTGCAATGGCATGCGAGGACTACTAGTAAGTGGTTTCGAGATGACAGCTCCCCCGTGAGGACCAGAGAGGTGATGAGTGTGCGCCCCATTGCCTCTGAGCCAGTGTCCCCAATGCCAGCGTGAGGGAACAGTGAGGGAACGGACCCACCCTTGCTGGGCAGCCTTGGAGAATGAAAATCCCTACCCCAAGCTCAGCCCGCAGGGCAACTGAAACAGGATCCTGGTTAACATTCAGAATTAGGGGATTAACTGACCCTGGATTTGGAGACACGGATTCGAGTTGTTGAAGGAACACATCAAAGGTCCTGGGACAGGTAATCATCGGACTGTACTGCGAAAGGACATGGTTTCAAATGGCTTCACAAAACCTCCCCGAAACGCCAGGATAGCAGAGGGAAGCAGTGGCGGCCCAAGGAGGATTCCGGATGAAGTGCGGGTGCCCTGAATTCCCAGCCCTGGGCCTGAGCTCAGCCCTGGCAGGAGGTCCTGGACCCTTGCCTTTCGAAGGGTTTCCCCACTATGCATAGAGTCTCCCGGGCCTGGGGATTTGAGTGGGGGAATTGCATCTTTATTTTCACTAGCCTGTAACTGAAACCTAGCATTTCCTAATATTGGAAAGGCAGCCAGCCAACCACACCATAGCGACTTTGTCACCAATAACCACCAAGCACAGATATTTTCCTATCATGGGAGTTGTTTCAGATTTCTCAAAGTATCTTATTGGCTTGTCACTTTTTAAAGATTAAAGTAGTTGTTAAGCCCTCTGCTAGTTATTTAATGAAATAATTTAAAAGGCATATATATTACTATGTTGCAAAGTTGTTTTTAATGTTGTCTTGATGAAGACATTTTAATGTAACGGCTTCTTTTATTACCTTGCCTGTTAAAAACATTCCTTTTGAGGAAGGCTGCACAGCATCCTCAGACTGAGGAAGGAGTCCAAGGCCAGCAAAAAGAGTTTACGAATCCTTCTGAGGGAGGAAGGGCCTCCCAAAGCCACCTTCTCCTGGGGATCCCGGATGCGGCCCCTGCCATGTTTTAAGGACTATTTGTGAACACGCTGTTCCCTTTGCTGGGTAACTTTAGGCTTCCTGAGCCAAAATGGTTCCTTTTCTTGGAGGACTCACAAGGCAATAATTGAAACGTTGCTGGAAAAAGCTTCTGTTGGTGTGTAAAACACAATCCATTTGTAATTTTAAAAAACCTTGCCATGTCAGATGAGAGGCCATCCTATTGCAAGCCTGGAACTTTGGGCCTGTAGCTTTTGGAAAACTGCAGAGAAGCATTTTTTTTTTTTTAAATAGTTAGTACACATCGCACCCAACTTCTGAGCCAGTTTTCAAAAAGAGTGTGGAGGTGCAGTGATCAAGTTCCAGGCCTGGACACCATGACTCTCTCCTTGTAAATGCTCCACTCTGTCTTACCGCTCCCTCCTCCACCCACCCGCCTCCCTCCCTCTGTATGTGTCCCTCACTTCCCCTCTGCCCCCTCCCCTTCTGCCCCAGAATGCCTCTGACCTGTACCAGCTGGGGGTAACCTCTGCTCAGGGGTATTTTGTCTCTGCTGGGGCCATACACAATCGAGTCCTGTGAAAAGGAGAGGAGTCGGCAGGAGGCTGGGACAAGCTGGGCTATTCTGGATCTGTGTCCCTTAAAGCCTTCTTACTCTCCTTAACTCATTCCCGCTCCATTCAAGCCAGCCAGAGGGTCAGGCTTTAGCCGGCACTAAAACCCGTTGGGCACAGATTCTCTGACATTGTTGGGAAAGAATTAAGGCATCAGCCGGGGACGGCTAATATTTCTTGCCTCATTTTATTGCTGAACAGCGGGACTGTAAAGTCTGAACACTGCAGCACTATGGCTCCCTTTCATGTAGCCGAGATGATGGGATAAAAATGTGTTTGGTGAAGCAATTCAGATTACCACCGGGTCACATCCTTGCTGGCTCCCAGCACGGCCTGCAAATAGCATTGCTAAGATGGGAAACAATTGCTGTGCAATTTCAGCTCATGCAGAACAGCTCGTGGAAATGAGGCTAATTGTGGAGCTTGCCAGTGAGAATGTTTTGTTTTTAATAGCTTGAGCTGCAGCTCAAAATAAAAGTTGAGATGGCAGACTCAACTTGTGGATTCAAGTCCTGAGAGCTGTGATTTGTGACAGCTTCCTCCTAAAATTGCCTTAGTCCTAGGAGTATCAGAAACTAGTCTTACCGGGTGTTGAGGTCTTGAACTTGCCAATTGCGGTGGAGAGTGCACTCTCCAGGGAGGTGAGAGGCTTGGGGGGCCCTCAGCTTTCCAGGACTCTCTGCTGCACTCTCTGGGAGAGCAGGGGTTCCTTAAGCTCAGAAAACCCAGAGGAAGGAGTGAAGAGCTAGTCACGAAGTTCTACGCCGGTGGGAAGAAGGCCAACTCTGGACAGTACTGACAAGCACCTTCCTTTCCCCAAGTTACACAACCTGGGATGTTCCCGAACAGCTGTTTCATGCTGTTGTCCAGCTAATTTGTTGGAGAGTTGGTTTGTGCCTCTGATTAGTTCTGTCGCCCTGCTCAGCCCCATCACCTTTTGGAGCCCCAGTGGCCTCCTGTCTAAATGAAAAGGTTGGCCCCCGGGCTCTGTTTCAGCTCCCACACTCTAGGCCTGGGTCTGTGGCCTCATATCAACCTGTGCTTGAAGTGAGAGGGGCTACATGATCCTTCGGGGCACATTGGGACTGGGTTCGTGTCCCTCTTTTCACCGGCACACCTCGCTGTATGGCCTCAAGCAAGTTATGAGCCTTCTCTGCACCTCAGTTTCTTCAAGTCTAAAGTGGGGACAAGAGTTCCATATTATGAGGCTCACTGATAAGGTTTAACCTGAGATGGGACTAAATATCACGGCTCCTGTTTTAGCCTATTTAATGTGAACCCAGACTCCAGGTCTGATGGAGGTGCAGCCTGCTCATTCCTTGCTCTGCAGATAAAATGCATTTCTTAGCACACAGTGCCAGGAGCTGGGGGGGGGGGGGGAAGGAAAAGAAAAGAGAAGGTTTCCCTGATTAGGAAGTCATAGACTTCTGCCAAAGAGCCTTAGTATTGGTACTGTAGGTCCCTATGGTTGGGAGGGGGATTCATATAGCTCTTCGTCTAGTTTTCCAAAGTTCATGGCCATTTGGACAAAAGAAATGCCAGAGATCCCTGTTCCCATTTGGGGAATGGGTTGTGAAAAAGCGGCCGGAGGTTTGCTGGGGCGCGAGAGGCAGAATCCCAGGGCCCCCAGGCCTCTGGGCCCAAGTGTAATAAATCTGCGAAATAACAAGCACGAAGGACTTTATAATCAATGACAGATTGTATTTTTGCTCCGGCAATATCCATTCGTGGAGTTACCGTTTTATAGGGAAATAACTACCCACTTTGTGACTCCTTCTCAGCCCAAGTTCTCTTTCTTAAAATTGGGAGAAACTTCGAGAATCTAAGTCAGCTCCCTGGAGGACTGTGGCAGCAGAAGGCCCGACTTCCCCTGGGCGGAACCCAGCTCTCCCGCTACTTCCTGGGGTGGCTCAGGCCATTCATTTCTGTTTTGCTAAAATACTCGTGACATGTGAATAAACCAGGATTACAGAACATTGTCTCAGTCAGAAATCTGAGCCAGCATGGGCTCTGGTTTGATGAAATATGGTGCTCTCTGAGCAAACATGGGAATTGGTATTACTTCTCCTTCAAGTGGAACAGTGGGACTATTTAGAACTGGTGCATGAATGCTGCACTGTGGGGAGCGACAATTTGAAGGGAGCCGACTAGGGGGAGGGGACAGTGGTGGGTGTGAGTTGGCCAGAGCAAGCCAGTTAGGAGACTTCTGTGGGAGAGGCAGCCAAAAGGGACACTTAGGGATTGAGACCCCTTAGGGGCTGCACAGTCTCCTTACAACCCCAAAATAATCTTCTCAAAACCTCTGCAGGAGGAGCAAAGCCTCGAATCTTTGTCCTGGCATTTAAGACCTTGTCATCTGGCCTGCCAGTCTCAGCCTGTCTCCTCAGTCTCCTCGTGCAGTCCTCTTGTGTCCCAGAACTCAGAGAGCCCACCTGCTCTCAGCACACATCCTGTGCCTCCTGCGGCTTTCCTACAGACCTGCTGGGTGCACACCCAGTTCCCCTTCCAGGCCCCAGGCCCCAGGCTCTCATTCTCTAGTGGCCAGGACAGTTGTCTGTGGCTGGCTGGCTCACAGCTGCATCCCTCCCCAAGAATTGCCTCAAAGGGACGGTCCCAATGCAGTGACGAGGCCCTGAAGGGTGCCAAGGCCTGGCCTTTTACCCCACTGCAAGACAGCCCTGCAGGCCCGCTGCTCCAGGACGCCCCGAGGGCTCTGCTGAAACCCCTGCTGCAGCTCCATCACTTCACCTCCTCCCCCTGACAGTCTGGTTCCCACCAGCACTCTCCCAGACGTCTCTGTATGCTCATTTCTATCCCCGTGCATGTTTCTAGGACGCCTGACCGAGGACTGTCAGGGTGGTGTGAGAAAGCGGGCTCCACGGTGGGAGCTGAGGCATCTCCTGCCCAGGGGCAAAGAGGACTTGATTCCTGGGCTAGCTGGAGCCAGGACGGCCCTTGGCATGTGCAGTGGTGAAGTGGAGGGTTTAATACTCACATTTTAAAGGTTCAGGAGAGTGCTGATTAGAAAGACAATGGAAGTGCTGGCTCTTGCTGAGTGAGATGGGTTCATGGGAGGCTGATAATGAAAGGGTGAGGGTGATTAGTTGCTAGTGGAAGGCAAAGTGTACAAATCAGAGAGCGTTCTTGGCCGCATATAAACAAGCCCTCATCTCTCACAGCAGCTGCAGTTGGGCCAGGACTTAGACATGAAGGTAGCAGAATCCCAGTGACAGCTGGATTTCTCAGCCTCAGGAAGTGTGCTGTGCCAAAGTCAGGCCCTACTGGAGAGGAGTACGGCCCTAAGACTTGGGATGGGAGCATCTTGGTTGATGCACTTGAGACCTTAAAACCCGACACCTGCTTGCGTGCTTTGGGCTGTAGGAAGTGGCCCATGTCCCTCCCTGCCACCTGGCTTCAGGATGGCGCAAACAACACGTCTCTCTCATGATCTACCCCACCATCACTTTGGCACCACATCACCCAGGCAGGGAAGACCCTTGGGGTGTGACCAAGGGGCCAGGTGGTAGAGTTGGATGAGGGAGAGTTTGGAATCGGCCCTTGAGCTCAAGGACTGCGGCCTGGCCTGGCTGTGCGGCAGCCTGGGAGGCCCGACTGGAGGAGCCAGCTAAGCCACACAGACGTGACTGCTGGAAGTCGGGTGATAATAAGAATAAGTGTTGCTATTTTAAGCCACTACATGTGTGGAACCATGTTACGCAGCAATAGCAAACCCACAGCAGCCTCAGGAGCAGCGGCTGAATGAGCGTGCAGGCTCAGTGAGTCTGTGCTCCCCAGCTTCGGTCTGTCCCCAGAGGTGAGGCTTCCCGGAGGGGAGGGGTGAGCAGGGGAAGCCAGCGTCTGCAGGAGCCCGTGAGTGGCCCCCCGACCTCACATGGTACAGACGAGGAACAGGCCCCAACAGAGCATCACCCTGATCTTTTAAGAAGCGGGTCTCCGGGCCCCGCTCCGAGCCTGGCTCCTCAGCTGCACTGTTGGGCGCTGGCCAGTGCGCCCGGTCCATGACCAGGTCATTCCCTGGAAGACTCACAGTCTTGTCTCTTTTCTGACCCCCTGCCCACCTCTTCACAAGGTCCGAGCTGGGGTGGAGTGGACCTGCTGCTCCTCGCACACAGCCTCTGGCCCTCACTGCCCAGCCGGCCCTTCTTCCTAGACCTCTGACTTCAGCGCCCTGAAAGGCCTGGCCTCCCCACCACGCTATCCCGCCTCTGACCCTGAGTCCTGGACCTCCCCAAGCACCTGCGAGTCCTGCATCTGTTTCCCAGACCCCCGCTCCAGTCCCAGGCCATTGGCTTCCTGACTCCACCAGCCCCACCCAACGCCTCTTCTCTGTTCCTGCAGCTGGTCCCTCACACCATCTCGACCATCCTCCAGCTCCACCTCTGCTGGGCTTCCCTTTCCTCGGTGCATAACATGCATAACACGCGTCTACACGCCTGAGGGAACTGAGCCCCGCAGTCGACACTTGTTTTGTCTGCTCAGCAGGGCTTCTCCCCTTTTCTAGAAGCAGCACGCTTCTTCCTATGGAGGAGGGCTGCCCCCACCACACAGGTGCTCATTGGGGCTGCCTGTCAGAGGGGCTGCTCTCTGGCCGCACCAGAGTTTGGGTTTATGACCCAGCCAGTCCTAACGCCTGTCCTGGTTACAGTGCACCCCAGGGAGGAATCCCACGCTCATTAGTCCCAGTTCTCTAGGAGTTTTCTAAGCAGATTTGGTGGGGAAAGCCCCATTCTTCAGGTTGCTCAAGAGGAATGATATAAGGCCAGACCCGGCTGCTTCCAAGTAACACAGAGAGACCCATCTCTCACAGAAGCAACCTGAGCCAGCTGAGGAGGAGGGAGGCACAGAGATGAAGACATGAGGGAAGGTATGTATTATTAGCTATTGCTATGTAACAAATTGCCCCCAAACTTAACAGCAGCTTAAAATAATATACACTTATCTCATAGTCCCAGGGTCAGTAATCGGAACGTGACTTAGTTCAGGTCTTTCTCAAAGCCACAGTCAAGGTGCTGGTAGGACCACAGCCATCTCAAGGTTCACCTAGGGCAGGATCTGCTTCTAAGATCCCCCTCGAGGTTATTGGCAGGATTCAGTTCCTTGGGGGCTGTTGGGCCTCAGGCCTCAGTTTCTGGAGGGATTCTGAGCTCAAATCTCGGCACTTACTCCTCTCCTTCTCTTTCTGGACGTCTCCATCCATCTCCCGGCCCTCCATCTTCACCCACACCCAGGTCTGCAGCACAGGCCAGTGTTTCCACTGGCTCCTGGAGAGCAAACACCGCCCTGGGTTCATACACCTCCCTGGGTTCATACTGTTCCCTCACCTCCTTCTCCTCCTCTGATGAATAGGATCAGGTATTCAGACTTGAAGCTTCAGGTCATTGCTGGCTCTCCCCCTCTTCATCACACACCTAAGCTGTTGCCAGTCCTGTAAAGCTTGTCTCCTAAATATATCCCATCTGCCCCTGCTGCACAGGAATATCTTCTTATCCAGGCCTTCATCTTCCTTTGCTACTAGGGCCCATCTGGGTCCTACCTCCTTTACTCCTCTCTCCTCTAATCCAGAGTTGACCCTGTCACTCACCTGATTATAAGACACTAGTGGCCTGGTGCACAAAGTCATGCATATTGAAAGGAAATTAATTAGATGAAATATTTTAATATCACTATTCACCCTTTCTCTATAATAGGAGTGTCAACCAAATTCATGATCAATAATGACAGATCGAAACACATGTGTGCAATTGGCGCCAGCGAGAGCTTTATATGTATAGATAAACTTGCTTAATTAGACCTGCTTTCTGATTTAGCTTTACTTTTTCCAGCCCAATGAAGCACTCCAACTTCTCTTTCAGGTAATTGCCAGCAACATAGCAGTAAATATCAACACAAAGCAGATTATTATTATAGATCATGCAGGAAGAACAAAGGGTAAAATATTTAACTGCAGCAGTGTGTGACTATATTCTGCACAGTGACAAAACCTGAAGTCATTTTCAAGGTCCACCATTCCTTACTTCTTTTCAGTCGGGTAAAGTTTCTAAGCTTTCTAAAGCTCAGTTTTCCGGCTAATGAAAAGAAAATAGGATTCCACCGAGTATCCTATCTACCTTTCTAGGACTTCTGTGAGGATCAAATGAGATGAGGCACGGGAAAACGCATCACAGACATTTGGTTAAAGTGTAAAATGTTTGCACCTGGCTATAAAGCAAGTTGTGTGCCTGGGCTGAAGAAACTGCAAGGAGGCTAGTCGCTAGGGAGAGGAAGCCAGGCGTTGCTACGTGATGTCATTACCCAGCGCCCACAATGACCGTTTCCAGGCTGGGCTGGGCTGGGGCTGTGGGCTGCATTTTGTGCCATGGGGTCGCGCAGTGTTGGCTGCGAATTGGTGGGCTATCACTCTGGGGCCTGTGTCCCACTTGGGGGAAGCTGAGTGTTGCTTTGTGGGTACCAGGTCCATGGTGCCATTTCTCATGGCAGCTCCTGTGTTGAGCTTCTGCCCCCTGGTGATCAGTGCGCATCATAGTGACCAGTCAGACAGTCGGACACGTAGCATATTAGCCTTTTATATATCTAGAACAGAGGCCCAGTGCATGAAATCCGTGCACTGGTAGGGCCCCTAGTGGCTGCCGGCTGCCGGCTGCCGGCTGCTGGCCGGGTACTCTCTCCCTTCCCCTGGATGCCTGCTGTAGCTGCCGGCCAGGGCCTCCCTTCTTTCATCCAGCTCCGCCCCTGCCCCCTGGTTGAACTCCCAGAAGAACTCCAGTTCAGGGGACAATTTGTATACTATGCTTTTATTATATAGGATGATTGACTTCCTGCACTCTTGGTATGAAGACAGGAGGGAAGCTATGTTCTCACAAGTTAACCCCGCCAACCCCACTCCACCCCACACTTACCCCACCCCCACCACTTGCCTCCTCACCCTCTCCTGCTGACACCTCAGGTTTGCTGCTTGCTTCCTGACTGCTCTTCATTCTCCCAAGCACAGACCTTCTCAACTTTTCTCTCAGCCTGAATATCCTCACCCCATGCCCACCTGTCCAGCTTTCTCCCAAATCTCATGCTTTTAAGTATCAGGGTCAACTTCCATCTTGCCCAGAAGCCCCCTCAGAGCTTCCCTTCTCTTCCCGTAGGAGCGAGACTTGCTCAGGAGGGCCCTGTGGAAGTGTTCCTGCCCGCACCACCACACTGGCAGCTCTTGGGAGACAGTGGCCAGCCGTGTCGGGTGGAGGAGCTCAGGAAGCAGGGGTCTGCGCCAGGTCCATGGGAGTGGAGAAGAGGACCTGGCGTGTGGGGCTGAGGCTTCCCTGACCACTGGCCACTCGCAGCTCTTGCCCCCTGCTGCCCTCTCGCTTCCCCTCTGAGCCCTTGACCACTGGGCTGGCGGAAGGAAAGGTAACAGGCCAGAATGCCCAGCTCTGGGCATCTTGGCAGTTTCCTCTGGTTCTAGAAGAATTTGAGAATCCTCCAGGTTTCCTCAGGCATCTCTGACAGAGGCCAGTTAAGCTAGCACAACCGAGAAGGGGGATTGAGTGGCCCAGGGGGCGGTGTAGCAGCCTTAGGTCAACATCCCCTGGGACTTCAGTGCCAGTCATTCCCGCCCCTGTGCCCTCTCTTCCTCCCCCCACCTCCCTGCTTTCTTCCTCTTCAAAATACAAAAGCTTTAATGGTAACTGAATGTATAATAACTACTTGGCTATTGTAAAAAATGAGAACAACATATAGGACTATTCTGGTTCTCATCTGGACTAAAGGTAGGCAGTTTTTTCGGAACAAGGCTGCAGAGGCCATATGACCTCCATTCTGCTGTGAAAGTACCTGTAGATGATATGTAACCAAATGGGCAGGGCTGTGTGCCAACAAAACTTTATTTACAAAACTAGGCCCATAGGCCGCAGTTGTCAGCTTCTAGGTGAGCATTTCTTCCTGCCTCAGGTGTCAGCTTCATGCTGTCCTTGTGGGAACAGAGAGGGGTGGGTGCAGGGGTGGGGCCGGCTCTGCACCCTGGCCTCCCGTACTGTGGCCAATGAGGGGAGGCATGACTTCCTCCCGGTCCACATCCAGGCTCCAGGGCAGGACCGTGAGGCCTGGCCCTACCAGAAGCCGCACTCTGGGCCAGTCTTGAGGGAGGCCCTCTGACTAGTGCTGTTGGTGGAGAAATGCCATCTCTCAAATGAAGGGGGTGCTCCCTGGGGTATCTAACGTGACCATGTCCAGGAGTCTGGATTACCACTAAAACAATTTTTTTAACGACACATTTTTTTCACTTACTGTGTCCCACGGTCTAGTGTTTTCTGCTGGGAGTGTAGTCAGTCCCCAACCCTGGCCACCTTTGCAGGCTGTCGTGTGTCCCCCAGGGGCCCTTAGTCCAGAGGGACTCACAATATCGGCCTCCCAGGGCCTCCGTGGTTTCTTGTTGATACTTCCCCTTCTCCACGGCCCTTCTCCATCCCACTTCCCGCCTTCTACAGGTCAGACTCCAGTGGGGACTGGCAGACTCATGTCCAGTCAGATCCTATTATGGACTGAGCTGTGCTAGAACCTTCCTGCTTCTAATCCTGATGGCAGAGTCCCCAGCCATCCCACCTGGACCCGCACGGCCCAGAGCAGCCCTGGGCTCTCTCCTGGTACAGGCAAGCAGGGCTGTGGATTCAGGCTGGTGGCTGAACCCTTCACCCTTAAAAACCCGGGGGGAGACCCTGTGTCTCTCCTCCTTGGCTGCCCAGGGTGCCCAGCCTGACACCTGGGTCCGCCCGCCTGTCTGCCGTTTCCTCTTGGGCCTTCCTATCTGCTCCACCGCCTGCCTTTCTTTCTTCAGCTTCCATGCACACCAGTCTCAGCGTAGCCTCAGTGCGCCCTGTAAGTGTGGACCCCAGGGAGGCACCACGACCCACGGGAAAGAGCCCACATTGGAATCTGGACCAGGTCTGCCCTGCCTTCATCCGGGAGCAGGGGGAGACCTTGGCACGCTCCATTCCAGGTAATTCCCTAGGGGCATGTGAGAAGTGAAGTGATTAAGGTAACATTTACTGCCTTGTCTCGTCCCAGGACTATGGCCAGTCGCCCTGATGGGCCTGCCATCTTCCGGGTTTAGCAGTGAGGGTGCTGCACCCCACCATCCTGGTAAGCAAACGCTGCAGTAAGTGCGATGGGGCCCCCAGTCTGTGGTTACTCTCCCACCCTCTGCGGCCAGCTCCCAGGCTCCCAGGCTCCCAGGCTGGCCCGTGGAGGGCAGGTCCTCACGCTTCTGGGTAAGATGCAGGGACTCCCCTGGTACTCTTCCGTGTGCTGGACTCAGCCTTAGCTTTTCCCACCGGCCTGTCCCAGAGGCTCCGGGCCCTGCTGCTCAGCAAACCTAAGTCCTGGCTCCCCCGTTCATGCCGATGCCCCCTCAGGCCTGCTGACCTGAGGTGACCATGCGGATGGAAACCGCCAGCCTGCAGCCACCTCTTCTTTCACCCCCATCCTGCTGTACTGCCAGGACATTGTGCCACCCGCCTGCCTGGCAAGCACCGTCCACCCCTCCTTCCTCCTCTGCACCCTCTCTTCTCCAAACACCCTGAGGCTCTTCCTGGCAGCTGGCTATGTTCAGCGAAGAGTAATGTCCAGTGGGCTGGACGTGGGAGCATCGGGTGAGACAGGATGGAGAGAGCTGGACTGAGGACGCTGGACTGCAAGTTGGCATCTTCTACGGACATGGGAGCCACGGGAGGCTTGTCATCAGGGAGGAGCTGCCTCAAGAGGAGTTTGGCCCCGGCCGGTGTGGCTCCGTGGTAGAGCGTTGACCCCTGCACCAAAGGGTTGCTAGAGAGATTCCCAGTCAAGGGCATGTACCTGGGTTGCAGGGTTGTTCCAGGCCCCGGTTGAGGTGTGTGTAGGAGGCAACCAATCGATGAGTCTCTCTCACATCAAAGTTTCTCTCTCTCTGCTTCTCTCCCTTCCACTCCCTTTAAAAACCAATGGGGAAGAAATCCTGGGGTGAGGATTAACAAAGAAAAAGATGAGTTTGGGGGGCTGGCTGGGGAGAGACTAGGCGTGGGGGTCCCAGAGGAAGCCGTGCCTGCTTCCAGGGCAGCCTCGGGCTGCAGGCCTCAGTCCGCCTATGCCCACGGCGCTGCTGAGGCTGTGGGGGCAACACGGACACGGGACACGAGGTCCCCAGCCCCGGCCCTGCCGCCTGCGGCCGGAGCTGAGTGACAGGTTAAATTAGCCAACTGCCCTCGCAGCAAACTAGTCGCTGCTCTTTCCCCTGGTGTCAGCGTGCCCCATGGTCCCCTGCCTCAGATTCCAGTTCATCAATTACTGTTTACACGGGACAGGATCACCCTATATGAGGCAGCTGGTAATCTATTAGGAGCCTTCCCCTGATTTTCTGCTTTATGAGCATTTGTTTTTATCCAACTCAGAATTCTAGTATTTATTAAACTTGGCTACTTCCGGTAAATTCATCAGATGTGGTGTGTCTCGGCACATGTTCCTTTGTGTGGCTTAATGTTTCCTCTCCCCACGTCTATGCATGATCATGGCCTCCATCCCTGCTCCTGGGGCGCCCTCGGTGACCAGGGCCCTGAGCCACAGCTGTATAGGTCCCCCAGACCCCCAAGTCAGCCCGCATCAGCCTGAAAGCAGAAATACCCACAGAGGCAGAATCATTTGAGCTTTGCTGGGAAAAGATATGTGCTTCTTTATTGCAGCCATCCTTACAATTCGCTGAGGCTCATGGAAAGGTGAGCGCCGGGCAGGGAGTGCGGGGCTGTCCACGCCTCCCCACGGGCTGCGCACCCCTTCCCTCCCCCTCTCACGTTCATCTCCACACAGCTGAGATCATTCTAGGTTCACGTGTTTGGATTTTCCTTTTGTCACCAAACGTTGGGACATAGGCGTGTCTTCATATCACAAAACACTTCAAACCCACATTTTAATCAGCCGCGTATGCCATTGGTTAGGTCTCGCATAGCTCAGCGAACCAGCTTTCCCTTGTTATTTCCATTTTTCCTTTTATGAACAACACCAACAAGCATATCTTTGTGCAATAAATGTTTTTCCATATTTTAAATCATTATGGCTTTGGCACATAACTTGCTATATAACACCAAATAACAGATTTTCAGAAATGAAATTATTTGATCAACATTTACAGAGCTTTTGTGAATATTTTAAACTATCTAAAAAGTGACCTTACTAAGTTTTTTTTTTTTTTAATATATCAAGTTTTAGATTTAAAAAAAAATCAAGTCTGATTCTTCTGGTACCATTGGTACTTCTAAGCCTGTCATTCTGCTCCAGAGGTTAAATATTCAGTCATAGTTTCTTTCCTTATTGCTCATTTTAGTTCACTTTTGTTAGTTTGCGTTGTAATGTCTGCCTGTTTGGGCCGGGTGGGTTTTCTCTGGCCGGCACGTGAGTGGCAACTCTGATTCCCACCTTATCACTCACCTGAGGCAGGGATGGCCCCACCTCCTCAGCCACCTTTCCTCCTCCTGGTGCAGCAGGGGCTTGCTTCTTCCCTTTGGGCTGTGAGGAGTCTGAGATGTTTGAGGCTCCGTGGGGCCCTCTGCGGGCTGTGCTGTGGAGGAGCAGCCACACCCCTGCCTGGTCTGGTCCTCTTCTCTGTCTTCTCTGCACCCGGGCTCATCTGGGCACCCATAGGCCCAGCCAGGTCGCTCACCCCTCATCCTCGGCAGCCACCCTGCCAGAGAAGGACCTGATGGGGAGGATCATAACACCGGCCCCATGTGAGAGGAGGGGAGATGGGAGCAGGTGCCAGAGCGCTCTCAGGAGCAGCTGGGGTGGGGGTGGGGGGCGGCCCTGCCCCCGCTCCGCCTGCCCACAGCACCCTTTGGAGCCCTGCGCCTGGTGGGATTTGGAGACATCGCCTCTTCAACATCTATTGCCAGTGTTTCCTGAGGGCCTGGCCTGCACTGCTGGGGCAGGTGGTTCTGGGGATGCAGAAACGGAGGTCAGCTGTGCCCAAAGCTACAAGGACATGGCAGCTTCTAGAGACTGGGGACAGGTGTGTGTGAGTGTGACGGGGGGTGGGGGGGGAGAGGCACTAGATGGGGATAGAGATGGAGGTGTGAAGCAAGGGCTGAGGGTAGAAGTCCCACTGGGAGACCCTAACTGAGTCTTTCCTGGAAGTACAAGCGGCTGACAAGGTAGGAGGCAAGGGTAACCTTACAGACCTTTGAAACCATCACAGTTGCCAGGGCCACTGAGTTCGGCCACGGGGAGAGAAGGAAGAGGCGTGTGGCATCTACTGAAGCAGAGCCGTGGCGCTGAGGGCAGCTCAGAGGATCCAGGCCGTCCGCATGCACAGACAGAGGCCCAGCCCTCTGTGCGGTGGACAGTGAACAAGCAATGGCTGCAGCAGGACTGGGGTCCTGCCCTGGCAGGGGCTGGGGTTCTGGACAGCAGCGCTCTGCTCTCGGGGGAGGGGTTCTCAGAGGCGCGGTGCGTGATCGGGCAGGGAGGGGGTTATCCTCAGCAGACAGCAAGTGGTGAAGGACTCGCCTCTGCCTGCCTGACTGCGTGACCTTGGATGACCTTCAACTCCGCATGCTGAACGTTAATCATCACTCTTCCTATCCCTCTCACAATGCCAGGTCTCTTCCACCTCAAAGTGAGAGGGCAGCCAGGCGCTGTTCAAACCGACCACATGGCCCGGCAGCGCTCCTCTGTGCCCAGGGGCCAGGCACCTGGCACACTGACTCCCAAACCTCACCATCTACCTGTCTTGGGGGCCTGCCAGTGCCTCTCTGGAGCCAGCAGGGGCATCTGAGGGCTAGCAGGCGGCCTCTGTGTGCCTAGTGAGGGTTTGATGGCGTGGCCAGCAGGTCTGTGACTGACAGGCTGTGGAGAGCTTCTGGCTGGCTCTCTGCTCCCAACTGGCCTCTCCTAAGGGCAGAGGCCACCAGGGCCTCCCAGCAGGCCCTCCTGGGGACTGCACTCGCCGCGCAGCCAGGGAGCGGGACCATGCCCTCCTCTCTACGGCTTTCCTTCCCGAGATGCTGTTCCCATTTGCTCAGGAAAGGGCTGGGCTGAGGCCGGCCTAGGGGGTGGAGGCGTTGGTGGGCGGCCCCTAGCTGGGGTCCCCTTGTTGCCTCTTCTTGGGCAGGCAGAGAGCAGCCTGGTGTCCGGGGTTGGTGGGAGCTTCAGCCCACAAGCATTCCAGAGCAGGAGGGTGTCCTCAGTCCCTTTAGCCAGGCTCCTCCACCCCTCCCAGTGCCTGTCCTCCGCTGGGAACAGGGGACCGGCACGTGGGAGCTGTGTTCCCGGCAGGTGGTGCAAGCCGCTTCCAGCAGAGGGGGCTCCAGGGGGCAGGAGAGCGGGCGGGACAGGGGGCAGGTCTTACTGCGGAGGAGCGCCCTGACGAAGCCGAGGAAGCTCACACAGCGGAATGGCTGCTGGGGGACCCGACGGCGACTGAGGACCGAGGGCAGGGCAGGCTGACCCAGCGAGGAGCCGCCGGCCCAGGCTGCCGTGCGCTGGGACAGAGGCGCAGCGTGAACTCAAGTCTGTCTTCCTAAAGTCAAAGCAGAATACAAAACTGAAATCCAGGCTGGGGCACCAACCCTGAAACCTCTGGGGGCGAGATAAGGGGGGTGTGGGGGGGGGACTGGCCAGCTGAGGGACTTCCAAGCTGGTGATCACAGGGGACCTGGCCACCCCATTAGAAAGTCAGTTCATTTTCCCGTGGGCACCTGAGGAACCCTGCCATCCTCTCTCGGGGAGGGTAAGTGTGGCTGCCAGGCTGGGGAAATGGAGGGGGCATGGGACCCAGGGTGTGAAGGTGCATCTGCAGTTCACCGTGTCCCTTTTCAGTAAGACGCCTCTCCTGGGTCAGGGGCAGCGGCTGTCCCTGCATTCAGAGCCTCCTCTCTCTCCAGCTTCCCCAGAGAGGAAACTGCTCTGAGGGCTCGGGAGGGACTGCACCTGGCCGTGCCGTGTGGGGAGAGGATGGGAGCTACAACTGTTCTCACTCAGTTTTCACAAAACTTCTGTGCTCAGCAAACCCTCAGCCCACCTTCGTAGCTCCGGAGACCTCCAATTCTAGAGCCTTCCCGGGGTCTTATTGGGATCAGTCAGCTAACTTCTTCCAGTCTTCCTTCCTGTAAGTTTAACCTCCAACTTTATTTCCACAAATTCTATTGACATCTCTAATCTTCTGCCATTTCTTTTTGTTTTCTCTTATAGTTTTATGACTTTAATTTTTTTTCTTTTGGCCATTTTACTGGAATCTTGGGGAATAAGTAGACACAATGACACAAATTTTACCCACTATGTTTGATTGAAGTCAACACCCCACTATTTCTCCGGGCCTCACCTTTCTCTCTAATGTGGGAACGATGGCCTCACGGTCAAAGGGGTGCTGGCAGCAGCCGGCTGGGAGGGAGGGGGGGGCAGGTGGCCTGCAGGTTTGGATCCCGGCCACCGCAGCTGACTAGGTTAAGGTTGACCATGTCCTTCAAGCTTTCTGAGCTTCAGTCTCCCTGAAGTAAAATGGAGATGTCTATATTGCCCCTTCCCAATCCACCAGGCATATGGCAGATGCTCATTTTCTCTTCTTTCCTTCCCCAAGGAACACGTCCCTTGGGATTCTCAGCACCCCCTTAGGGAGACTCGTCACATGGCTCAGTCATGGCACTGTGACCTGCTGAGTACCCACGGAGTCTGTGAGGGCTCCTCTGGGCATGGTCTCTCTCAGCTGTTCACCCCCTCGCTGAGGGGTGGAGGCAGAGTCCAGACACATCTAAATTCTGGGGCCACCAGGAGCTTTTTGCCAAAAGGCAGCTTGTTTCCATACAGAAACACGTTAGTCTGAGCACATGGAGGACAGGAGTGAGGAAAAGGATCTCCTTTCTTTCATGTCATGAAGTAGGAGGGGTGGTGTAGGAGGCCAACGGCTAGCAACTTAGGACAAAGCTTTCAGGGAGAAAGTAGGAGTCCTTTGATCTCTGGGGAGCCAGGGATTCTAGAAAGACTCCACCAACCAGCGGTAGTGATGCGTGATATTCCAAACATTCGCTGGGTAATTTCCTGGCTTGACTGCATTCATCTTAGGTCACCAAGATGCCAATGGTGGGATGGATCTTAGACCTGGTTCTGCCAGTAATTTGGGCCAGCCACTTCCTCTCTCACCCAGACTCAGTTCCTACCTGCAAGAGAGCAAGTGCACAGCACGTAGGCTCCTCACCTACACAGCCTTAGACTTCCGGCCCAAGTGGTCCCAGCCTCTGTCAAAGTCTTCAGTTTCTTACTTAGAAACATTTGGATCTTCCTGTTGCTCAGGTGAGATGTTTGTAGCTTATTGCTTTGCTGATGATTCCCTTTTTAATTTTTTTAATCCTCAGCAAAGGATGTGTTTTTATTGACTTTAGAGAGGGAGCTGGGTGGAGAGAGAAAGAGAGAAACATCAATGTGAGAGAGAAACATCGACCGGTTGCCTCCTGTATACTCCCCAACCAAAGATCAAACCCACCACCTAGGTATGCACCCTGATTGGGATTCGAACCTGCAACCTTTTGGTGTGCAGGATGATGCTCCAACCAACTGAGCCACCTGGCCAGGGTTACTGATGGTTCTTAATTCCTCAAGTGACAGATGCTCTTTGGGGACCATGACCCTATTTTTGCACAAGCCTGTAGGGTCCGGAATCACACCAACTCCAAGACAAAAACATCCTCCTTTGGTGGGATAACAGGAAAACAACAGTGGTGATGAAGAAACAGCAAGACGTGGGGCAAGTCCTGCCACATGTGAGTCATCTCATCACTCGTTGGGCATGAAGAAGGTCAGTCCAGAGGGTCTCTGGGCCAGTAAATGGGACACATGTGGTAACTATCTCTTTGTCCTGGGGCCAGACACAGGGGAATCATGAGGAAAGCTTTCATTTTGTGTGAGGAGAGGAGACAGTTAAGAGTCAGGACTCTGAGAATGCTCGGTCAGTCCACTCCCTGGATTCATCAATGCATGGGCTCAGTCAGGGGCCCAGGAGGACAAACACCCTCCCCTGCAGCTCTGGGGGACCGAGCCTGCCCTCTGGAGGACCGCCAGGTTTCCCTGTAGGCACTCCTGTGCGGGCGGAGTCACGTGAAACTAACCAGTGGCTGCATCACGGAACCAGCACCTTCATCCTCATGCAACTTTCTGGGTTGTAAGTGTTCAAATCCCATTGAGTCCAATCAACACAGAGCCACCTCCATTGAAAGTTTTCTTTCTGTCACCACCCAGGGGGCAGCTTCGGAGGCATGGAAGGGCAGCACTTTGCTTTAAACCTGAAGTTAATTTGTAAAACATCAAAATAATTATCAAACATATCCATTCCTCAGAGGCAGTTTGAAAAACACCGAAAAGAAAATTAATCCCATGCCTATCACACAGTGTTAACTGCGGTTTTGACACCTTGCAAGCTTGGCTTTTCCTGTGCACATTTTTGTCCTTTTAAAAATATATATATATATTTATTGATTTTATAGAGTAAGGGAGATGGAGAGAGATAGAAACATCAATGATGAGAGAGAATCATTGACTGACTTCCTTCTGCATGCCCCACACTGGGGATCAAGCCTGCAACGTGGGCATGCGCCCTGACTGGGAATCGAACTGTGACCTCCTGGTTCATAGGTTGACACTCAACCACTGAGCCATGCTGGTCAGGCCATGTTTGTCCTTTTACATAGTTGTTATAGAGTTGTGCACTTTCATATCATGATTTTATGTCTTTTACTGGGAAACATAAACATGCCCATGTGATTATAGATTTTTCCTAGATATCATAAGTAGTACATAGGTTAATTAGCCAATCCTCTGTTGTTAGTTAATTAGTCCATTTTAACTCTGGCCACTATAGATAGTAGTACAATGACCATATTGTGATGGTTTATTTATTTTTTAAAAAATCTGGGATCAATTCTTTTTGTTTGTTTGTTTAATTCTCACCCAAGGACATGCTTAGAGAGAAGGGAGAGAGAGAAACATTGGTGTGAGAGACAAATATGGATCAGTTTCCTTCTGTATGCTCCCTGACTGTGAATCAAACCCAGGTGTGTGCCCTGACCAGGAATCGAGCGACAACCTTTCCATGCACGGGACAATGCTCAACCCACTGAGCCGCCTAGCCCAGCTGGGATCAATTCTTTAGGGGAGTTCCCAGAGTGGAACTGCTATTTCAAAGGGTGTGAGCACTTTTAGGTACTTGATCTTCTACGGAAAAGGTTGACTTTAAGATTTCACCTTCCACCTGCCCAGAGGGAGCAGGGAGCGTCCTCTGCTCGCAAAGCCCTTGTCCACTTGTCCGAGACCAGCAGATGGGCTGAGTCTGAGCCCCAAGTCCTCTGTGAGCCTCCTCCTCTGCCCTTCCCTCCCGCTCTCCCTCCCTGGAGCTGTGCTCTCTGAGGCCTTGGAGAGGGTTCCCGGCAGGTGCTTTCCTGACCTTGGACGATCATTGGCAGCCGTTGCTCCTGAGCGTGCTGATGCCCCTACGGAGAGGCCTGTGGTGCCAGCGTTCACGGGCAGGCTTTGCTCCCAGCATGTTCCCACAGACACACATGACTAAGCGGAGTGCCTTCCTGTCTCCTCAAAGTTCAGGCCAAGGTTCCCAGTTCAAAGAACTGTTGCTGACTCATTTTTCCCCATTCCCCAGCAAATGCAACTTAAAAACACCGAGAGCACCTCCCACCCGGCCCCAGCAGGAGCCCATCCCTGGAGCTCACTCAGTCCAGAGTCCAGGCAGAGCTGGCAAACCAGCAGCCAGGCCACGGCAGGCAGGGCTGCTCCCCAGCCCCAGGCCACTGGGGCATCGACACTCTTCTTCCAATCCCTTTACTAGTTCTCTCCTCCGTCCATGCCAGGTGCTGTGTCTTGCCCTCTTGGCTTCAATCCTGGTACCCGGCCAGTGGAGACAGGGCTGCTTGGGAGTCCCATTTAGCCTGATGCTGGGGCCAGAAGCCAGAGGTCACTGGGCCTGGGAAGAGACAGGGAAAGTGAACTTTACTGAAGGAGAGAGGGAGGTACCAGAGCAATTCTCCAACTTCACAGACATGCCTCTGTACTGAGGTAGGCCCAGCACCAACGACTCTGAGGAGCAGGTCAGGTGGGCCCTCTGTTTCTTGGGACCCCACCGCTGTCAGGAGTGGGGCCTGCACTTTTCAGCCCCAGTTTGGAGGTTCTCACTCAACCTCCGCTCTGGAGCACACAAGACAACTACTAGGATGCCGCAGCGGACACAGAGCCGGCAGCCTTTGCACTGGGGGACCACCCTGTTCCTTTAATTTATTCTAAATCTTTGTAAGAATAAGGGGGGGAGGGGAGGGCATGGGCAACGCAATGCACTCTTCCTTATGGAAGCAAAGCATCAGTTTCCCAGAGAGTTGCCCACTGGCCACTGCCCTACCCAGAGGGGCTGGCAAAGTGAGGCTAGAACATTTCTCGATAGTGTTCCTCCGACGGTTCCCACGTGGCCTGGCTGCTCCTGCCTGTTCCTCCGGACCAGCTCCACTGCTCAGTGTCCCTCTTGGAAAGTGGTGTGAGTGTGGAACCTTTTCCAGGGAGACCCACACGCCTGAGACCCTTGTTCGGACTCCAGCCACTGCGGTGGGCGGCATGGAGCGCTGAGCCCACCTGGGCCTTCCACCTGCTGCAGCGGTAACCCCCAAGGCCTTCATTGGGGACGTCTGAGCAACTGAGCCAAGATAAGACCCTTCTCTCCACAAGTTACCCAGCTCCTTTCCGTTGTCTTTCATCTCATTATAATGAAGAGCCTGGCTCTGTGAGACCTGTTCTCTCCAGCAAGTCTCCCTGTGCCACCACAGGCAGCCCCTGGGGCCTGCCATGCGAGTGGTGCCTGCGATCCAGGAGCTGAGGAGACCCCAGGGCCTCGCACGGTCCCTGTGGGATGTGAGGACCGGAGCAAACCTGCTCTGCGCAGCTGTGACTTCTCTATAACACACGGCCCGTGCTGCCCCGCCCCAGTCTCCACTCACCCAGAACACGTTTCACGCTGCAGAGCGAGCTTTAATATAAATATGAGCAGGTAAATTCAAACAGAGCGCCCCCAAACACCCGTAGCCTTTCACACAGTGTAACACAGGGCGGTCTCTGTGGGAACGGCCTCTTCTCCTCTGCTTGCTCCGAGCTGCTCTCTGCAGAGCCTCCCACGCGCCGCTGGCTCTGATGAGGAGTGTTGACAGCTGGGCTTCTCTCCGATGGACTGGCGATGAGCATTTGTAGAATTGCTACTGGGTCATCTCAGGCTGGGCATTCTTTGTACTGTCTCCCTAGTCCCCATCACAACGCTGTGAAATACAGTCTTAGCTCCATTTCAATGTGGGAAGGCTGAGGAGGACACAGCTCAATCATTTGCCCACATAGACAAAGCTGGGAGCGACACTTTGGTGTAGAGCGCAGAGCTATTGACCCAGAGCCCACGCTTTCTCTATGCTTCAGCCTCCAGGCCAGCACTGCCCAATAGAAATAGAATGGGAGCCAAATATGTAGTTTTATATTTTCTCACTAGAGGCACGGTGCACAAAATACATGGACAGGTGTGGTCCCTCGGCCTGGCTGGCAATCAGCGCTGGTCTGTCAGGTGACTGACAGGGTGACCTGGGGGGCGGGGAGGTGTCCTGCTGGCACCCGCCTTGGCTGGCCTGGGGCTTGTGGGCTGGGGGCAGCTCCTGAATGAAGCATCTGCCCCTTGATGGTCAGTGCCCCTCATAGCGACCAGTTGTTCCACCGTTCGGTCGATTTGTATATTAGGCTTTTATCATATAGGATAGCCACATTAAACAAGGGAAATCCAGGTGACAGTAACCCCAGTAATATGTTTTATTTAACTCAATGAATTCAAAATATTTCAACATGTAACCACACTAAAGTCATTATTTTTGCATTCCTTTTTGTAGTAAGTCTTTGAAATCCGTTGTGCCCTTACCCTCAGCACATGCTGATTTGGACTAGCCCATCCCAGCTGCTCAGTAACCACACTGGCTAGTGACATCATACCAGACATCTCAGCTATCATATGTAAAAACAGCTGTTTTGGGGGTTTTTTCTTAGCAACTTTTTAAAGAAAATAACATTTTTTCTTAATGTTTCTAAATACATTTGGGTGTTACAAAAAAAAGTCAATGAATTTCCAATAAGGTGAAACTGAAATAATTTCTTACTTGTATTAATTCATTTAGGTTGCCATAACAAAATACCATTGTGGCTTAAACATTGATTTTCTCACAGTTCTGGAGGGTAGACATCTGAGAGGAAGGTGCCAGGATGGTGTGAGAGCCTTCCTGGCTGGTAGCTGCCTCCTCTCTGTGTCCTCCTATCGCAGAAATGGTGAGCTGCCTCTTCTGAGGGCACTAATCCTGCCATGAGGGCCCCACCCTCATGATCTCATCGAACCTAATTATTTCTCAATGGTACCATCCCGTCCCCAGATACCATCACATAGGGGTCAGGGCTTACATTTTGGGGAGGCACAGTCTGTCCATAACATCACTGAATAAGATGCAGGTGAGAAGGTTTCTCCCAGTGCTCAGTGATGCATGTGGCCCGAGGGTCCTCTGAGGGAAACCTGGACTTCTCTTGGCAGATATGTAAGTCCTGCGTGCTGCAAAAAAGCCCTGCAAAGTGAAGACTTCTGATTCAAGCCGGATCTTTACAATTCTCTGCCTTCTTTCTTATCCTCATTCCTTATAGAATCAGGAGGTCTCCTTAATCAAATGTTTGCGATTCAGGCCTGAGCACCGAAGCTTAGAGACACGCTGCAGTCCCATGGATAGATAGAGCCGGAGCCAGGGCTTAGCCTCCAGCCTTCAGAGCCCAGGGCTCTCTCCTGCATTCTGCTTCATGAAGAGTCGCTGATGACATTGCTATTTCCCAGGGGGATGAAGGTTATCATGGTCCCTGTACTGCTTACTCTTGTCTTTGTGTTCTTTTTTGAGCACAAAACACTTTAACAGGTTTCAGATCATCATCTGAAAGTGCCAAGTGCTCAGTGGCTTGGTCCATGAGCCTCTGTACCCAGACCCACAAGATCACTTTGCCTGTGATGGGGTAGCGTCTCAGGAGGGATGCCAGGGAGCAGCCATGGGAACAGGATTGACCTTGTCACTGAAACTGCTGGTCCTTCATTCTTGAATCCTTCAGACCCTCTCTCCAGACTGCCCCCTGCCAGACCCTGGTGAGGTTGAGGTTACACAGCTGGCAAGATCTTTGCTCCCGAAGTCACAGATGGTGACAGGCCAAGGGGAGAGGTAGACCTGCTCCTGAGTCAGAGCAGATGTCAGCAAGGCGTTGGTTTGCCAGCAGACAACAGCAGACAGGAGTCCCTGGGGCCGGGGAAGAGGCTGGCGCACCAAGGAGGCAGCACCCCAGGGTGGCCTCACTAAGAGGGAGTGGCCAGGGTGAGAGCAGGTGGGGCGGGCAGGGCCAGAGCTGGGGCTGCTGCCTCAGACGGGGAGTCCCTTTCCCACCGTAACTGCCTCTTTAAACCCAGGTCCTGCCAGGAGGGGGCTGTATGGACAATAATAAATACTATTTATTAAGAACTATGATATGCCAGTAATTTTATGTGACACTTGATATGGCTTGAATTGTGTCCTCCAAAAATTAAATGTTGATCTAGTTCAGGCCACCCCTGCTGGAGCTCGTCCCTGTGTGGGGTCCTCTGCTCGTCACAGATGTGTCTCGCCACGGCGCACGGGTGCCCATGGTTCCTGAGCTCCACACAGTCATCTCTCCACCTGCTCTACACACTGGAATGGAAAGTAAGGCTCAACTGCTACAGAATTGTTATTAGCCCTGCCTGTCATTCACTTTGGCTCCACAAATCAAAGAGACAGGCTACAAGATACAGGCAGGCCTAGTGATATTCCATCAGGACGCGCTGTGGGCAGCGGCGTGTCCTTGCAGGGCCACGTAAACATCTCTCATTTGTCCACAGTTCCCTTCACTGCCGGGGCTTTCCTGCCAGGAGCACCATCCCTCGGGGGAACATGAAGGGGCGGGAGTTCTTAAGCAAGGCAGCTATGGCTCTGTGCAGTGTTTCCCCATTAGACTGACCTGGGCTCCCAAGGCATCCTCCTGAGGCTGTCGGACATGCAGGCCGCTGCCCACCTGGCAGGCCCAGCCGGAGCCCAGTGCACACCCGGCCCAGCACCCCGGCGGGTTTACAGGAACACAGGACAACGGTCATTTATTTCTAAGAGGACATTGCGCCATCTCCAGCTCCACTCTGCTTAGAAATTGCAAAATGCAGGTAGCACCCTTGTAATATCCCACCAGAATTCTGTGCGCATATGTACAGAAATTGTGCGACGTTGATTTGACTCAGCAAGTACAAGAGTACTGGTCACAGAAGTGTGTAAGGATGACATGGTCATAGCCACCACCTCGCAGTTAAAAAAAAAAAACGATTTAGAGAGAAATGGAATGATGCCATCCCGAGTGTTTTACAATTGCTTTTCCTTTCCTCTAAAAAGTAAACCAAGGAGTCTCTAGGTCACTAGAGATAAATGTAACCTATTTTAAGATAAATTTAACCTATTTTAATTCCTTCTGTGTTTTCCATGTTTTGTTTTAATCATTGGTGGTATTTAGATTGTCTACAATTTTTGTTTAAATAATGCAGATATTAATATACGGAATTTGTGTTTTGTGAAAGTATTTCCAAAGGATAACTACAGTGGGGCCTTGACTTATGAGTTTAATTCATTCCGTGACAGAGCTCGTAACTCAAATTACTCGTATGTCAAATCTTAAAGTGAACGAGTGAGACACTAGATGCTGGGCTGATGTTGTGGCGTTCACTGTGACGTTTGCTGTGCCAACTAGCGGTGGGGTATCTGAAGCTGGATCGTAATCCGAATTTTAGCTCGCAACTCAAAGCAAAAAATTGGCTGAGAGACGGCTCATATCTTGAAAAACTCGTTAGTCGGGACACTCATAAGTCAAGGCCCCTCTGTACTTACAAGTAACTCTTTTGAACAAAAGAAATTCCCACTTCAACTATTGGGAGATAACACTCACTTTCCAGTCAAAACCAGACTTGTTTTCCCCAATTCTTTATAGGAGAGCCCGTCTCTCTCCCTGTGGTACCATGAATATTACATGAGGAGCAAACTGGTATTTGGTTGTTTGAATATTCAGGGACCTAATTACTAGGGAAAGCGAGCATCGTTCCATGTGGTCACCAGCCCGCCTCTTCCCCATGTTGTGCTGTCCACTTAACAACTGTGCCTTTACTCTGTGTCTTTGGAGCGCTTCAAGTCGGTGGTTCAGTTAGTACATCTGAATCTTCAAATAACATCTCTGGTTCCAGGTGTTGCTCACAGAAGCCTGTTCTTCACTCAGAGGAGAAACCCCTGTGCCGCGTTCCTGGCCGCAGGTGCAGCCCGTCTCTGTCTGACTGAGCAGAGGCACCTGCTGGAGACACCGCTGTCTCCGTGGAAATGCTGGGAAACAACCTTGGGGGAAGGCCAGACTGGAGAAGGCCAGGGGACCACGACCGCGTGAAACCACCCCAGGGCACAGTCCGGTCTCTGAGCTGGATGCTGCTGCCCAGAAGCTGTCTTCTTGACCTCGCTCCCACTGTCCACACTGGACCTGCCAGTGCCGGCCGCTCCCTCCCACCAGCAGCACCCCTGCGTGAATTCCCACAGCTCCCCGAGCCTGGTGCTACTGGTGCAGGCGCAAAGTGCTCCGTGAGAAGTTCGTATTGTCCATACACAGCATTAGCTGTCAGGAATTGGGGAGAAAAATCTGATTTTGGGGTTAACTTGGAAAGGATTGATATCCTCGTACTATTGTCTTCTCATCTTGAAATATGGAATGTGTAAAAATATCTCATATTTCTTATAATTTTTGTTACTGAAATGCCAGTCTGATTCATATTTCTCTCTAAGTGATTCTTTTCTCTCTGTGTTTATTATTTTCTCTTTATCCTTTGTATTTTAAATGGTTTGTGCTATTCATCATTTTTCATTTATCAATAGACTATATGGGTCATATGAACCCCAGTGCCTTCTCCTCTCCTGCTCTATGTTCTGGCAGATCTCCTTGACTCTGTCTTTGGGTTCACTAACAGATATTATTTTGGGGACACAGAATGGTGAATTGTAAAGTCTGAGGTGATGGTTTCCCCAGATTGCTTTTTGTGAATGTACAATCTTTCTGGATTCCTGAAGTACTAATTAGAGTTTTAAGTTTTTTTATGTTCATTGGGTTGTCTGTCCCTGTGCATCCACCTCTGTCCTAGAGTCTGCCCTGCCAGTCTGGCCTCACGTGCCCGATTGGCCTGCTGCGCTGCCGTTTGAGAACCGGCTGCTTCTTCCAGGTGGTGGCCGCAGTGGTGGCCGCTCCGGGCAGGCTCCTCTGATTGAAATGGCTGTGTGGGGGCGGGGCGTCTGGGCGTCTGGGCTGCGCAGTGAAGAGCGGGTCTTCAGGCTGAGGCATGGCTACGAATGAGGTAGAAGTGTTGACGCGGGAAAGCAGGGCAGACACCTCCTGGGGTAGGTAAACCTCTCCTGGCTCTCAAGTTGCCTGGGGTGTCTGTCTGCAGGGCACCCCTTTTCCTGCAGCCATTTGTTCAGAGGAGCTGACAAAGGGCTTCCTCTGAGTTGCCACTTTCTGCTGGTGATTTTCCATTTCAGGCTCTGGCCTGTGCCAGTAATCACAGTTCACACTGGTCTGACAGCTTTTCTCCTCTGAGCTCCGAGCACTGTTATTGCCTCCTGAATTCTGGTGGGAAAGCTGAGAGTTGCAGGATCAAAGCGGCCACAGCTGGGGGTGAAGATAAGGCTTCCAGACACCCAGGCCAGTCCCCCGCCCTGTGCAGGACCAGAGAGGCACCCGCCAAGGGAGGCAGCTCTGGCCTGGAAAGTGGTCCTCTGGGAGGGGCCTAGGGAAGGACTATCACATGGGTTTGGTTCCTGGAGCCTCCTTGGAGCCCTCGCAGACCAGGGCGGAGCCGGTGTATGGCTCTTTGCCAGGGACAGTGGAAAGGAATGGGATTCTTGGAGCCGTGTCCTGCAAGGAAAGGTGGGCCCATGGTATGGGTTTGTTCTGGGGATGAGAAGATAGTGGAAGCTTTCAAGTTTCCTTGGCTTTTCTCAAGAAACAGGGAGAGACCGTGTTGTGTGGCCCCAGGCAGGGGGACAGGTGCAATGCTGTGAGCTGCAGGGGCAGGATTACTCCCCCAGGAGTCTGGTTGGTGCTTCCAGCAGCCTCCGGGGAAGGGGGTGGTGCTGGAGCCATCAGTGTGATGTCCATCACCTTGGGGCTTCAGCAGGATGACAGGAGACCTCTTCCAGCCCAGACATGTGCATCGCAAGAGACTCTCCTGCCATCTCCTGCAGGAGCGCAGCCTTGGGGCTGACCTGGAACTCCAGGGCGAGCTACACCTTGCTGCTCTGCTAAGCTCCTCGGGTCCCTCCTTCTTTCATTCAGCAAGCCTTGAACTGGGGTCTGCACTCCCCTCTCCCACAGGAGGCTTTGCCCAGGGAGCTGCCTGGGACCATAAAATTTTCAGCAGCTAAACAAGGTCCTGTTGATGCAAGTGTCTGCTGAGCCTGGGAGTCAGCAAAGAGGGGGCATGTGCTGAATTCAGCCGCCCCCATTCCAGGGGAAACTAGCCCTCGTTTACTTGGCCATCAGTCTCAGGAGGATTCATGGGCCGTGAGGATGGAGGGGACACCTGGCCAGGCAGCAACTGAGAACAAGCCATCTCTGCCCCATGGACCAAAGAAGGAAGCAGAAAGCCAGCAGCAAGATGGGTGTGTGTGTGTGTGTGTGTGTGTGTGTGTGTGTGCGACTACACTTACCAAACAAATACAGTGCAGGGCACATCTGTATGTGTTATAGCTCAGTTAAGCCTTTGCACTCAGAGATTAGCAGTGAAAGGTTGAGTAGCTGGCTCAGGTCTTAGCATCAGCCAGGAGCCAAGCTGAGATTGAACCCAGCTGTCTTTGTCTCTAAGCTTTCTTCTCTACGACTGTGCCTGCCTTGAAGTTAAGTGCCACAAACTGGGGCCCACAGACCTTGCCTGACAGGCCTCGAGTCTTTTCTGGTGAGGAGCCCTGCTAGGCCCCCATGCTCTTTCCCAAGGGCTGGCTGCCCTGAGCCCTGGGCGATTTCTCTAGGGTTTGCCCCAAGCCTCACAGACACCACAGAAAGCTCTGGGCCCGGGGCCCAAGCACAGCGGGGCAGCCTTGTCCACCCTGCGGTCTGGTCTGTGACCGGCCATTCATAACGAGCTCTGAGCAGGCACTTAGCATTCTTCCACGACCACCCAGCCAGCCCCACGTTGCCTGGAAGTGAATCCCAGCTACTTCAGCCAGAAGCTGCTCAGCCCCAGGTTGCGCTGCCCCGCCTTCTGTCTGCCACCCCTGCTGCCGCCAGCCTGGTTGCCCAGCCAAGGGGATGCCGGAGCCCAGAAACAGCAGGGCCTGAGCATCCCCCACCAGCCACAAAGGGAGATTCACCAATCAAAGGGACCTGAGAGAACAAAGCTGTCACAGCAGCCATCACAGAGCCGGATCTCAAAATAACGCGGGGCCAGCAGCCTGCCAGCTGTGAGTCACACTGGGCCCTGCCACCATAGAGCTCCCACCCCCGCCCCCCCCACCCGCCACTGCGGAGGAGAGGGGCTAAAGTGCCTTTGCAGATCTCAGCCAGGCCTGGGAGGTGTGGGTGTCAGCGGGGTGGTTGGCTCCATGCTTGATGCCAGGGGGCGGGGGGCGGGGGAGGGGGCTGCACTGGGTCACTGTGGGAGCAGGAGGGAGAGGACAAGGAAATGGCCAGGTGAAAGCTCCTCTGCCCCACCCCACTGTCCTGTCAGTCTCCAGGCCTGTGCGACCATGAGGGCGGGACTGGGAAAGCCCTCCAGGTCCCCCTCTAACCCTAAGGTGGCCTGTGCTGTGGGCCCACTTCTTCCAGGTGATGGGGAGGGTGGAGAGGCTGGGGTGAGCGGAGCGGCTCCCCTGGGATGACACTGCTGTGAGCAGACTGGGAGCTTGCACACAACTGCCCGCGGCCTCCTTGTGCACGTCCCCTCCCTGCGTCCCCTCAGAGGCCAGATTCATCTTGTGGATGGCAGTGGGAAGTACTTACGTAAGTCAGAATGTCCCTTTCCTACTGTCTAAAGTTTTCCCCGACATTATTCCTCTATGGCTGCAGCATCCCGAAGGCTGTTCCTCCCCAGCATCCCTCATTCCTCCAGGGACTGCCATACAGGGATGTCTGCGTGGCAGAGCAGTCCTCACCTTGTCTTTGCTGCTAACTTATTTCTTTATTTTGTACCTGACTGTTGAAATGAAGAATTAGATGTAGATATTTCCTCTCATTCCATCGGTTGTCTTTTCACTTTCTTGGTGATGTCCTTGATATACAAAAGTTTTACATTTTTATTAAGTCCAATTTATGTGATTTTTCTTTTGTTGTTTGTGCTTTTCATGTAATATCTGAGAATTCTTTGCCAAATCCAAGATCATGAAGATTTTTTTCCCCATGTTCTCTTATCAAATTTTAATAGTTTTAGTTCTTATATTTAGGTCATTGATTGATTTTGAGTTAATTTGTATAGAATAGATGGTGTAGATTGGTCTAAATTCACTTTTATATGTTGATGTTATAAACTGCTTTCTCTACCAGAGTTTATATGTATTTTTCTACTTAGGTAAACAAAGGTGTACACATAGACATACATGTAAGCCAGTTCACATTTTTCAAGTTCAGGGCTGTTAGGGAGATTAAATGACATCGTGTAAGTGACATTGACGTAGCCGAGTTGAGGTGGATCTGACAGTGGTACTTGGTTTAGGGGACATACACGCTCAGGCACTGGGCAGGGGAGTAATTACAGACTCTCTTCCTTCCCGGGGGCTTCCCTGTGCATGCGTGTTTCTTATTTCTTTCAAAACAATGGCTGCTCCAAAGCCCTCTGCCATCTCAGTGCACACTTGCCCTGTGTGTGTTGGTGATATCTCTGCTGTTACTGAGTTATTTGGGTGGACAGGGCCAACCCTTAGAGACAGGCCTTGTCCTGGGAAGCCAGGCTGCACCCTAAGACCACGGTGCCTGTGTCTGACTGAGGGCCCAGCCCTGGATCTCACCCTATCGGTGGAGGACTGGTTCTCAGATGTCACACATCTGGCTGTTCCCTCAACAAGAGCAGAGTGGGACTCTGAGAACGTGATTTTCCATAGGTCTGCATCGCAGGAACAGGGGTTGGGGGGTCGCCACTGAGCGGCCGGTTCAGTAGTCATTCTCCTAGGGGGCCAACCTGGGGATGGTCCACCATCCTGGACGCCAGCTCCTTGCCTGGTTACCTCTAATGGTTGTCATTGCTCTTCCCTACTCACGCATGTCATCATTCAGAGCTAAATAGTTTCCCTTTTCCCATGACTTCCTTTCCTATAACCATCACAATCAGTCATTCTGGAAACACAGCCTCTTGTGTCCCGGACTAGTGCTCCCTGCCTCTGGGACCCTCCTGCCTCATCTGCCCGTCTCCTGCTTCAGGTTAATGAGGCCCCCCTGCAGCTCCCTCGACAGGTGTCTTCACGTCTCCCACTTCACTCTCTGTGGGCAGGTCCCCCTGGCAACACCCCCGCCAAACGGATTGACCCAATTACCCCTCTTCGGAGCTGATATTCGACTGTTCCTTGCTGCTGGCGAAAATCAGACCACCACTGTGTGCTCACCGAGCCAACTTCCCTCTGCTCAGCAGCGGCCTCACTGGCTGCCGTGCATGTGGGGAAGCCGGCCTGCTCTCCTCCGACTGCTCTTATACCCTCCTGTCCCAGCCTCTGGGGCTTTGCCTCTGAGGGCCAGCTCCTGCTCCTGGCATCCACTCTGTTTAGCCTCTCCTTCCTGGCTTCTGCTTCACTCTTCCTCTTAAAAAGAAGAGCCCCAACTTTCCCCACACCCCTGCAGTTACTGTTCCCTCCTTCTCTCCCTTTTCTGGCCACATTTCTTGTTGCTTTTCCAGCCTCATGCCTGGCCCTCCTCTGCTCACCGGCCCTCACCCGTCCCCACAGTGAGCTGCTGGGCTGGGTGCACGGCAGCCCACAAGCTGAGCGAGTGCCTTAGTTTGAACTCAACCCGAGGGACACTTTTCAGACCTCAGCCTCCAGGATTCCTTGGCAACACTGGAGCCTGTGACCATTTCCTCCTCAGTTTCCTCTGGGAACCTCACTCGCGGTCTCGGCCCAGGCATTCCTTCTCCTCTCCCGCCACAGGCTCCTTTCTCTGCAGTAATGTAGGCGGTTGGGTCCCTCCAGCTCTGTCCTTGCTTGTCTTGTCTCTTGCACCTGTCCCCTGTCCTAGTGACCTGAATACTCTGAGGTCTCCTGTGGCCTGGGAGGCCTGGAGGCGGGTGTCCCCTTTCTAGCACTGCGGATGCTGTCTGAATGGTGGCCAGGCTGAGGGGGAGGGTTGGTGGCTCTCCCAGGAGTGCCCTGAGGACCTCTGGGGTCTGCGCAGAGGACCTTCTGGAGAGCAAGGCTCAGGTGAGATCCTCTGCCTTGGCTGCTGGGCCTCCCCAGCAGCAGCGTGAACATCGCCTGGGAGCCTGTCAGACACACAGGGTCTCAGTCCCACCCCTTGGTCATGAACCAAGTGTGTGTTGACAAGGCCCCTAGGGACTGTGCATACCACAGCAGAGTGTCAGGCTGTGGGGCACCCAGGTCAGGCAGAGTGGGGCAGAGCTAGGGAACTTGATTTCTTAAGATGCGTTTGCCTCCAAGTAGAGGCCCAGTTTCCAAGAGAAATTGGAAGGAAATAGTTATATATATATATATATATATATATATATATATATATATATATATTAGAATGGAACCTTATGTTCAGCAAACAAAAGTAATTCTTGTTTGAAATAACTCGCCTGCTTTGGGGCTAGTAGAGGGAACGTGTGAGGGGAGTAGTAGAGGTGTCTGCTGTGCCCGTGGCAGGCGGATCTCAGGGCTGAGCTGTTCCCACTAAGTCTGGAACCAAGCTTGGGCCTGATCACACTCCTGGGGAAGGCGAGGGGGAGAATTTTCTTTGAAGGGCTAGATGCACCTCTAAATTCCAGCCAGGAGCAGAGCCCCAGGGTGCTGCCTCCTCCCAGCCCTCTTCACTGCCCGCAGGGCCAACACTCCCCCTTTGCAGCACATAGGGACTCACTGGCTAAGTATGACCAAATTCCCCCTTGGCGTTTGGGCCGGTTCTGGAGGCCAAAATCAATAGCTCCTCCTGGTGCGCATTACTGGAGGGCTTAGGTTGCACTGGTAACTCGCCCGGTGGCCAGCCTGGCCTCCATATCCGGCACCCACCTGGGCAGACAAGGCCGAGCCTGTTTGCAAGAAGCAAGAGCCTGGCTGTGGGGCTTGCGTGTTCTGACCCCCACGCTGCAAAAACAGCTGGTGGGGTGGAAAGGAAGTTAGGTGGGACAGCCCCAGGCTCTTCCGGTTTCAGAGAGAATCGAAACCCTGAACTCCAGAACAGTCCACAGACATTGCCCAAATCCTTCACAGTGCCCAGCTGCATCTCGATGTCTCCATCTCTAGAGAAAGGACTGAGACACAGGACAGTTAAGGAACTTGCTTGGGATCACACAGCCTGGTGATCAGGACACAAGGCAAGGTGGGCTCTCTGCAGGTGAGGCTGGGTGTCTGCCCATCAGACTGCCTGGTCCTGGAGGCTGTGGCAAAGGCCAGGGGTGCTGGCATAGGTGAGAAAGAGTACTTTGGTCTATAGATCTGCTTCCAATGGCACTTCACACTGTGTAGACGGCAGCCAGGCCTCCCTCTGCTGGCTTCAGAGTGCTGCACACTGGACTTGCTTTTGCAGGTGGTGCTGCGCTTGGAAGCCCATCTGCCTGGTTCTCCTGGGGCTGGGGCGTGGCCACAGGCCTGGCCTCGGTGCAGGAGCAGCCCAGCCCACGACAGTGCTGGTCCCATCCTGTGCTCGAGCTGCTGAGGCCTCGTCATGGAGGCCATGGAGGCTATGGAGGCCATGGAGGCATGGGCATGGTTGGTGCCCAGCACACGGGTGGTGTCACTCTTCGCAGTTCACGGATTCCCACAGCATCCCTGCCATCACCCTTTTACAAGCGAGGAAATGAACTCTGAAATCTGGGGATTCTCCAAAGGCTCCTGGAGGGCAAGCAGCCAGGATTTGGACCCAACACACAAAGAGATGTGTCCATCCCGTGAGTCACTCAGGGGTGGAGCAGCCATCTGAACCATTCTCACCTGGATGAGACATGAGTGACAGGAGGAAAGCCATCCACAGAGCACCAGGACCACCTGCAGGAGGCGCCGTTCTCCGGATCCCGGTTCCATGCAGATGAACCTGGGCCCACACATCACTTTCATCCTGGGCATCCACCCCCACCCCACACACACACCACATCCTCATGTAGGGCAGTGATGGTGAACCTATGACACGCGTGTCACGCGAACTGATTTTTTTGGTTGATTTTTCTTTGTTAAATGGCATTTAAATATATAAAATAAATATCAAAAATATACATCTTTGTTTTACTATGGTTGCAAATATCAAAAAATTTCTATATGTGACACGGCACCAGAGTTAAGTTAGAGTTTTTCAAAATGCTGACACGCCGAGCTCAAAAGGTTCGCCATCACTGACTTAGAGCAACAAGCTTGCTTTGATGCAGTCAAACCCAGCCATTATAGAGCATTTCAGAGATGAGGAAGTATTGCCTTATTCCACCCCTCATGCCACAGCCCCACCCCCCCCAAAAAATTGAGGTGAGTTCTAACAAAGATGCATATAATAATATTATGAAACCACAGAAATAAAATAAGTTTAGGGGAAAAAAAGTAAAAGTAGAGAAGTAATAACACTCATATCAACTGAAGGACCAACATAGATGCTATGATTGAGCTGTGAGTTTCACTCTGAGCTTTAGCATGAAGAAGATTCCTTATTGGTTCCATCAACCTCATAGTCACAAAGGGAGCCCGCTGGTTGCCCGAGAAACCCAAGGTTCCCATGGTGAAACATGGCAATGCCCTTCTTTTGTGGGATGTACCTAGGGCTTCTAGAAATTTCCAAACACAAACAGAGTACTGGACCTCCTTCCACTGCCCCTAAGGTGCTCCCTCCATGGAAGGGAGGCCTCCGATCGCACGAGGCTTTTGCATTGCTGCAAAGAGTCAGGCTATGCCCAGGCAGCTGGTCAACTCTGCTAGTCACTGGACTAGAAAGTTTATCGAGTGGGGACCATCCATCAGAAGGTTGTTTGGTGTTTTGAAAGTTCATAAAGGAACTTCAGTAAACATTGGAGTTGGGAAGATCTCCAGAGGAAGCTCTCATGTCCTGCCATTCAACAGCAATTACCCCAAACAGGAAGACACCAATTCTGACCCCCTCAGGAGAAGACACACCTTGCTCCACTAAATAGGAAGTGCAGTTACGTGATTACTCTAGCAGGACGAAAGAAGATTTTCTTCTAGCCCAGCAACAAGCCCAGCCAATGGAAATGCCACAGCTCAGCCAATGAGAAGCTGTCGTCACCTGAACTCTTACTTTCTTCCAATGAACTTGCATTTTTCTCTTGCTGATGACTTTCTTGTCTCATCCTTCTTTTTACTCCTTGTGTAACATCTAGGAGTAGCTTTCTGCTTGCTAGATGAGATGCTGCCCAATTCACGATTTAATAAAGCCAATTATGTCTTCAAATTTACTCAGTTAAATTTTATTTATTAACAGTTTCTAGGCAACCAATCAATGTGTCTCTCTCACATTGATTTTCTCGGTTGACTGGGCTCTTCTGGGGGGTTCTGGTTTAGGGTGTCTCATGCAGTTGCAGTCTGATGGTGGCTATGCTGGAAGGTGTGAGGACTCAGCGAGGCTGGACATCCAAAATGGCTCACTGATACCAGCTGTTCAGGTAATGGGCTGGGAACTCAGCTGCCATTGTCAACACCACTTGTGGTCTCTCAGGTGGAATGGAAGTGAGTACCAAGAGAGCATTCCAAAAGCGAGTTTCAAGAGGTCCAGATGGAAGCTACAGGCTTCTTTTGGCCCAGCCTCAGAAGTCCTAGAATGTTACTTCCCACTGGCCAGACAAGTCTGAGATCAGCCTATTTTTAAGGAGATTAGATTTCTCCTCTAGACACAAGGGGTAGCTTGTCCTCATAGGGAGGTAAAGACCAGATTGTGGCAACCTGGAACCCTCCTGGACCTGCCACGTGGAGTGCGGGAAGCTGGGATGGTAGGTTTCTACAGGCCCTGTTTCATGTTGCTGTTGACAGCAGTGAGAGTGGTGAGGATACCTCACATTGTAATTTAGAGAGCATTTTTCATATCCACATGGTTTGCCAGTGAGTGAGCACAAGGTTAGTAAGAGGCAGAGTGTTCTTGCATCTACCTGTGTCATAGAGGAAGAGGCAAGCTCAGCGACTTCCTCACTTGACACGGGTCTTCTGCCATCGGCCCACGCTCTAAGCCATCATCCTGGCAGGAGATTCCCGTGCTGGATTCCATGTCCTCTCCCCCAGTGGCTTCTCCCCAGTTGAGCAGCAGGATCACTCCTGGGCTCTCACTTTGCTCTCTTGCTCTTTGGCAAATGCTCGGCTAACGGGATTTTCTTTCTTGTGGCACAGGATTAGAGAGTACACAAAAGAGTCAGAGAAAGTCGAACCTCCCTGGGTGGTGCAGGGTGGGCTCTGGGCAACTTCCAGCTGCCCCACTGCACCTCCCTGGCTATCACTGGCTACTTCTTTCTAGACTACTGGCCTAACGGGAGCACATATCAAGGCCTAACTTCTGGTCAGATCCCCAGCCTCCCCAAGAATACTCAAATCATTCAAGGGTGTGTGTGTGTGTGTGTGTGTGTGTGTGTGTGTGTTTAATGAGTTTGTTGATATTTTAAAACAGATTGCATTAATAGACTTTGTTTAAGCCTCTCCCTTACTTCCTCTGCATCTGACCCATCTAGGGGTGGTCTGGTTTCAGTTAAATAAGGTTTGTATTGGGGCCAACACAGGTAAAGAGCATCAGTAACACTGGCTGGAGGCCCATGACTGTGACAGCCAATCTGGAAATCATGGGTCTGAGCACCAACAGCATTGATGGCTGACCCCTCAGTGTCACATACAAGCGACGCTGTCCCTGAGACTCTGGAGAACACAGCTGTCACACACATGCCCACCTTGAAGGAAAAGTGCTTTGTCTATGGAATGAGCTAGTGCCAAGATCAGGCATAGGAGCGAGAATGGAATTTTCACCCCAAGAGAAAACTCTGCTTTGACCCTGGCATAGGGTTAGAAGGAGAAAACTGACAGCACATAAAGAGAATTAACCTCTGCAACATGACTTCCCTCCCAAGAACGCAGCCCAGGAAATGCTGCACCCTGTTGCCAGCATGCAATGTGTCCTGCCTGGACCTGGGACAACCAGCAATCTACACTAATAAAAGAGAAAAATGGTAATTGGCATACGGCGATACTGTTTTCATTGGCTAATCAGGGCTATATGCAAATTAACTGCCAACTAAGATTGTCAGTTAACTGCCAACAAGATGGCGGCTAATTTGCATATGTAGGCACAATGCAGGGAGGCGAAAGGGAAAGCAGGAAGAAGCCCCCTGCCACTGACAGTGATCGGAAACCCAGGGGGGAGCTAAGAGCTGGGGGGCAGGGCAAAGGCGGCCTGGGGCCGCCTTTGCCCTGCCCCCCAGCCATGATCGGAGAATCAGGTGCCTTTGCCGCCCTGGCCAGTGATAGCAGGAAGTAGGGGTGGAGCCAGCGATGGGAGCTGGGCACGGTCGAAGCTGGCAGTCCCAGGAGCTAGGGGTCCCTTGCCTGGGCCTAAAGCGGAACCCACGATCGCGGGGCCGCTGCAGCTGCGGGTCCCCGCTGTCCGGGCCGGATGCCCAGGCCAGAGGCATTAAGCCTGGGCAGGGGCGGAGACTGCAACCGCGGGGAGCTGGGGGTCCTCTGCCCAGGCCTGACACCTCTGCCGGAGGCCTCAGGCCTGGTCAAGGGGCCGATCCGGTGATTGGTGATCGGAGGGTGATGAGGGTAAACTCCTCTGGCTGAGGCATCAGGCCTGGGTGGGGGGCGGAGCCGGGGATTGGGGGGATATGATGGTCCCCTTGCCCAGGCCTGAAGCCTGGGTCAGAGGCGTCAGGCTTGGGCGGGGGGTGGAGAAAGCGATCAGAGGGAGATGGGGGTCCCCTGTCCAAGCCTGACACCTCTGGCAGAGGCGTCAGGCCTGGGCAGGGGGCCAATCAGGCGATCGGAGGGTGATGGGAGTCTACGCCTCTGGCCGAGGCATCAGGCCTGGGCAAGGGGCAGAGCCAGCAATCGGAGGGGTCTGGGGGTCCCCTGCCCAGGCCTGACGCCTGGGCCAGAGGCATCAGGCCTGGGCTTGGGGCAGAACCAGTGATGAGGGGAAATGAGGGTCCCCTGCCCAGGCCTAACACCTCTGTCAGAGGCGTCAGGCCTGGGCAAGGGGCTGATCCTGCGATTGGAGGGTGATGGGGGTCAACGCCTGAGGGCTCCCAGTATGTGAGAGGGGGCATGGGCTGAGGGACACCCCCACCCCCCCCCCCACACACACACCCAGTGCACGAATTTTGTGCACCGGGCCCCTAGTCCTATATAATAAGAGAGGAATATGCTAATTAGCCATTATGCCCTGAGGAGTAAGGACCAAGTGCATCATGACCAGATCATGGATCAGCAGGAGGGTGGGCCAGCGAGGTACAAGGGGCTGCGGAGAGCTACAGGAGAGGGCAGGGCAGCAAGCTATGACAGGGGGAGGGGGGAGGACGGTGGGGGAGCTACAGGAGGGTGGGCAGTAGGCAGAGAGCTACAGGAGGGCGGCAGCAACCTACTGGCGCATGGATTCGTTCACAGGGCTACTAGTAAAATATAAAATGTACAGAGCCCAAAGCCACAGGTAGGGAGAGCCAGGGCTTGTGGTGGTTTCCAGTCTGGACTGTGGACTTCTGCTGGGCACTGAGTCCTACAGCCTCTTCCCTTTCCAGATCTTTCCCAGATTCACCAGCGAATCTCCCCATGCATGTGATAGGGAACAGCAGCGTAGTTCAGAGCTCTAGGACAGAGAAATGACGACTCAGCCAGGTAACAAAGGACAGGGTCTTGGGCGTTGTCCGAATCACTGCCCACTGCTGGAAAAATTAGCAGTCTGAAGTAGACAAACCTGGTGGGGTCCATGGGCTCTGTGCTCAAAGGAGCTGGCTGGAATCTCTCTGGCTCTCCTGTGGCAAGAAATATAGAATGGGCTGGTAAAGGGTACTCACAACTGGGGAAGCTATTAAAGCTCCTGGGGGCAGGGGGTATGGCCCCCACTTACCCAGACCCATGCCAGTGGTCTGAGTGTCTGCAGAGACAGTGGCCCTCACATGGCTTTCTGGATTAATGTTTCTTCATTTTTTCTTCATATGATAAACCACCCGCAAAATTCCCCAGAGAATTAAACATTTTGTTATGTTCTTTCATGTTTTTGTGGTTTGGGGGGCTCAGCTGAGTGATCTTCTTTCATACAGTTGCACGCAGGTGTTGTCTGGGGTGACAGATGTCGTGTGGGGGCAGCCGTGGGCAAACTACGGCCCGCGGGCCGGATCCGGCTCGTTTGAAATGAATAAAACTAAAAAAAAAAAATAGACCGTACCCTTTTATGTAATGATGTTTACTTTGAATTTATATTAGTTCACACAAACACTCCATCCATGCTTTTGTTCCGGCCCTCCGGTCCAGTTTAAGAACCCATTGTGGCCCTCGAGTCAAAAAGTTTGCCCACCCCTGGGCTAGAGTTATCTGAAGCCTCACCTAGGCTGCACATCCAAGATGCCTTTTGTTGTTGTTGTTAATCCTCACCAGAGGATATTTGTTTCCATTGCTTTTCAGAGAGAGTAGAAGGGAGGGAGGGAGGAAGGGAGAGAGTGAGCGAGAGAGATCAATGTGAGAGAGACACATCAACCGGTTGCCTCTGCACCCTCCCTGATCTGGGGCAAGGAGAAAACCTGCAACCCAGGTACATGCCCTAAACCAGGAAACAAACTCCTGACCCTTCAGTGCCAAGGCCAATGCTTAACCACTTGCACACCGGCCATGGCCAAGATGCCTTTTTTTGCTCCGCGCCTGGCATGTGGCATGTGGGCCAGGATGGCTGGGACATCGTCGGCTGGCTGAGAATCTCTCCCTGCACAGGGCCTCTTCATGTGGCTGGCTGGGCTTTCTTGTATTATGATGGCTTCAGGCTGGTTGGACTTCTTACATCATGTGAGGTCCTCTAGAGCAAGTGTTCTGAGAGACCAAGGCAGAAACTGCAAGACTTCTTACCACCCAGGCCGAGAAGTCACAGTGTCCCTTCTGTTGCGTTTCACTGGTCTCATTGGGCAGATCAGCCAGATTCAAAGTGAGAGAAGACTAGAGGAGGATACGAACATTGGGAGGCATGTTCCTCGGGGGGCACATCTTTGGACACCAGCTGTCACAGGTAGAAAGAGAGGGACTAAGATGGAGAGATTCAGAAACCTTTAATTCCCTCTTACATTCACTGTGGAGGCAGAATGGCCAATGGGGGTCATCGAAGGCACTACCCCTGACTGGTAGGTGAACTCTAAAGCCCTGGGGTTCTGAGGCCATGTCTGGGCAGGCGCCCTGGTTCTTTGGTCAGCCCACTATAGCTACGTTCTGAAATGTTCTTCAGGCAACAGTTCCCAATTCCCATGCGTCCTGCTATTTTGTTTCCATAGCAACTTCTCAGTATTGGTCCTTGGCTCTTTATTTTTTGTAGAAATTTTCTCTTTAATTGCTTTGATTGTCTCTAGTTACTCATTGCTCCAATCCATAGAGCACATGACTGCCGGGATAATGGGATAATCATCATCAGATGTTGCTGTTAGCTTTGTATTCTCCTGCAGTAGTTATAAATGAAGTATAGCACCCAAATGAGAGGCTCTAGATCAGCGGTTCTCAACCTGTGGGTCACCACCCCTTTGGCGGTCAAATGACCCTTTCACAGGGGTCGCCTAAGACCATCCTGCATATCAGATATTTACATTACGATTCATAACAGTAGCAACATTACAGTTATGAAGTAGCAACGAAAATATTTTATGGTTGGGTCACAACATGAGGAACCATATTTAAATGGCCAAAAGGTTGAGAACCACTGCTCTAGATACAGTGGTTCTCAACCTTCCTAATGCCACAACCCTTTAATACAGTTCCTCATGTTGTGGTGACCCCTAACCATAAAATTATTTTCATTGCTACTTCATAACTGTAATTTTGCTACTGTTATGAATCATAATGTAAATATCTGATATGCAGGATGTATTTTCATTGTTACAAATTGAATATAATTAAAGCATAGTGATTAATCACAAAAACAATATGTAATTATATATGTGTTTTCTGATGGTCTTAGGTGACCCCTATGAAAGGGTCGTTCGACCCCCAAAAGGGTCGTGACCCACAGGGTTAGCGACCCACAGGTGGAGAACTGCTGCTCTAGAAGAAGAAAGTGCATCAACTCTATATGAAGGGAAGTCACTTATCTCTATTTGATCCATTAGCACTATAGAAGGCTTAGAGGGCTTTACTGAGTTTTCTGATTCAATTCACATAATCATAAAATTCACCCTTTAAAACTGTATAAGTTAGTGGTTCTCAGGATAATCACAAATTGTGTAATTATTACTCCTGTCTAATTTTAGAATATTTTTATTATACCCTTAAAAACCCCATACCCATTAGCATTCACTCTCAGTTCCCCTCCCCGCATAGCCATTGGCAATCACTAATCCGCTTCCATCTCTATGGATTTGCCTATTCTGAACATTTCTTATAAGTGGGATCAACATATGGCCTTTTGTAACTAACTTCTTTTACTTGGTATAATGTGTTCAAAGTTCATCCATGTTATATATTAGTACTTCAAATGTTTATGGTTAAATAATATTCCATTGTATGGATATGCCACATTTGTTTATCCATTAATTTGTTGATGCACACTAGGGTTATTTCCACTTTTTTTGTCTATTATGAATAATGCTATTATGAACATTCACATACAAGTTTCTGTGTAAAACTGTTTTGTTTTTTTAAAATACATTTTATTGATTGTTTTACAGAGAGGAAGGGAGAGGGATAGAGAGTTAGAAACTTCGATAAGAGAGAAACATCAATCAGCTGCCTCCTGCACACCCCTTATTGGAGATGTGCCTGCAACCAAGGTACATGCCCTTGGCCGGAATCAAACCTGGGACTCCTCAGTCCGCAGGCTGACCCTCTATTCACTGAACCAAACCGGTTAGGGCAGAATGTTGGTGAGAATTTTTGGTGACCAAAACCAAGCCCACTTGTCTGCTATTCAACAACTACTGGAACAAGAAGAAAAAACTCCCTTCTAAACTAAGTAATGATCAGAAAGAAAGCAGAGTGGTATTGATGCATGAGGTCCATGAAAGAAATACCCAAACTTGCAGAGGATTTTTGTGAGTTTATTTGAGCCAAACTGATGACAATTGCTGGAAAGCAAAATCTCAATGGTTTGAAAAAATGCTCCAAAGAACGTCAGTTTTGCAGCTTATTTTATACATTAGAATCAAAGGAGGAGGCATAGGGGTTTACATAAAATTCATTGGTGGTAGATTAGAAAGGTCAGAGAAAACAAAGAGAGAAATCTGTGAGATTGGATAAAGAATAAATCGGAGAAACACATGCTTCTTTCACATAGGTAGGTATAAGATAGCTACCAATAAACATATATAGAACATAGATAGGGATTTAGGAAACAAGATAACAGGCGTCTCATGCTCTGATGGGAGGTTGTACTCTGAGGGGTCTGGAAAGGAGATTATTCTGACATTTCAAAGGTATGTTACCTCAGATGCCAAAAGGCAACAGACAAGCTTACCCAAGGTAAAGATTGACCTTTGTCAAGGAAGCCACAGGCCTAGGACTAGGACTTGACTACCCACTATGGCTCACTTTTTGTTAGGAATTATTATGTTTGACCATCCAATGTGGTTACTTTTTGTCTCTGAGTTCATAGGGTATGCTATGCAGGCCTCTCCTGAGCTTGTCAGGTTTAATATATGGCCCTTTTTTGTCCACAATAATATGAGAATTTAAAAAAGGAGGGAAAGGCTAAGACAATGGGCAAGTGAAAAATACATGCTCGAAGCATGATATCATCCAAGCAAGTAAATTGGGGGGAAAAAAAATCCATGAAATCAATAAAATTAAAGAAAATGTCACCTCTCTGAAGTAAGAGCTCAAAGAAGAGATACAAGGGTTTGAAGAGGAAATGATGTAACAACCAAAGGAGATTTAAAAATATGACCCTGTAGCAATAAGATTCAAACTTCATAGAAAGAAAAGTTACATAAAGGTAATCAAAAAGAAGACTGCATCTATAGGCAGTGACAAGAACAGAATTGAGAAAATTAAGCAAAATGAAATAAAACAATAAAGAGCTAAACTGGATTAGAAGAAAGTGATATTTGACAAACAGACAAATATTGTCTGATATACAAATAATTTTTTGCTTGAAGACAAAAGCAGAAGAAATATAATTGAAAAATGAAGATATAGAGGAAACTTTCCCCAAATGAAGGAAAATCTTCATTTACCTAAAATTACAAGACCCATAAAAATCATTGTAGAACAATAAAAAAAATGAGAGACATTTTTATATAGACACCAAAAAACAAAATATAAAGAAATAACTCAATGGTTATCCAGGTTTTTAAAAATTTCAACTCAATTACAAGGAGAGAAATTTCCATTATATTGGCTGGCAATTTTCATAACAGGATCATTCAAAGTTAGAAGACAGTATAGTAATTTTTAGAGTATAAAAATACTTACAAATTAAATCAAATTAAGCTTCCATTTAAGAGTAAATAATAATGATGATCATAGTCAATTTTACTGAATTCCAGACACTATGTAAGTGCTTGTGTATATTATCTCATCTAATTATCTCAATAACATCATGAGGTGAAAATCACTATTAGCCACATTTTAAAAATGAAGTTCCTGAGACCTGGTGAAATTAAGTAATTTCCCCAATATCACATAGCTTGAAGTGGCAGAACCAGGATTTGAACACAGGTGTCTGGTGCCAGATCCTGCTTTCCTAAGTCATCCTATTTTCAAACTTGTAACAACCCAGGGATATAAGCCCTTGAAAATCTACCAGAAGACAAATGCCTGTGATACAAGAACTGAATGGGAAAGGTGTAGTGGATAGGAACAGTGGTGAGCATTGAGCCCATTTTAATTTAGAATGGCCACAGCTCAGATATGAAGAGAATGTTTATTTAATTAGGTATGTGGTTGGCAGCCCAAGGAGCCCTGCCTCCTGCTATTCCTGCCCCCTTTGGAGTCCCTCCCTTTTAGGCTGGGCCTAGACGCTTCTTTGCAATGAAGAGAGAACAGCAAACATAATGGATGTCACTTCCAAGATTAGGCTACAAAAAGACTTCTCCCCTCCTAGTGCTTTCTGCCTCAGGAGCCCCTCATCTGAGGAAAACGGGCTGCCTCATGGAGAGGCCCACATGCCAACAACCACTGAGGAACTGAATCCTGGCAACAGCCATGAGTGACTCTTCCCCTGTTGAGCCTTGAGATGACCACATCCCAGGCAATACCTTGTGAGACACCTTGAGTCAAAAGCAGAAGAGCCAAACCAGGGCTGCAGTACTGGTGTGATAATAAATGTTTGCTACTTTAACTCACTAAGTTTGGGGGCAATTAGTTACACAGCAATAGATAACTAATATAAGATTCAAGTATCATAAATTTAGTCCCAGTAGCATGAAAACTCTTTCAGATATACCATTCTAGAAAGACCAGTCCGGTCCCAAAGAGAATCCTGTTGTGTGTATGTTTGTTTCAGGGATAGAGAGGGTGAAACCCCACTTCCTGCTGCCACCCTGCCACCTCAATCAGAGTAACTCTACATCCATGTTCTGCTTAGAGACAGTTTGTGTGTTTGTATGTGAATGAGCACATCATTGGACCAGCAGCAACAAAGATAGTGACCACAGTAATCACCATGGCTTCCATTTAGCAACTGAAATAGAATAACCTTTTCTTTTAAAAGAACCTCTTTTTATTATAAAATAATACCCATTAAAAATATAGAAAATAAAAATAAAAATATTTTTTGGTTGTGCCACAGCTCCAACATTAAAAAAAAATCTTTCCTTTTTTTTTAATGCAGCCTCTTTTATTTTTACATCATTACTGGCAATATGCAAAATAAGTATAAATTTTTAATCTTCCACTAGAGGCCCAGGGCACAAAATTCATGCACTGGGGGCGGGAGAGGTAGGGTCCCTCAGCCTGGCCTGGGCCCTCTCACAGTCCAGGACGCCTCACTCCTTACTGCCTGCCTGCTGGCTCTTTACCACTCAGCTTGCTGCTCCTTAGCGCTACCGTGGAGGTGGGAAAGGCTCCCGCCACCACCGCTGTGCTCACCAGCTATGAGCCCGACTTCTGGCTGACTGGCACTCCCCTTGTGGGAACGCACTGACCACCAGGGGGCAGCTCCTGCATTAAGTGTCTGCCCCCTGGTGGTCAGTGTGCGTCATGCAACCAGTCGTTCTACCGTAACTGTCACTTTAGGTTTTTATTATATAGATATTTCACTTAATGTTGTTATATCATTAGCATCTTTGATTTTTTCATAAATTTCTTTAGTTAGTCTAATAATATTTTAACCATGTATGCCTATCTGGGGGCATGAAGGTGGTTTCACATGTGGCTGCAGGAGAGCTTGGCTTATGCTTGTAGCTCTTATAATTAACACTACAGTACAGGCCCTGGAGCATAAAGCCTTCGGTGCGGATGTTCCTTAGAGTAAATTCCCATACGTGCAAATAATGAGGTGAAATAGATGCCTGGGCCTGACACTGAACGTCAGCTTGTATTTCCGAAGTCCTGCCTGTTTGCTCTTTCACCCCCGGGCAAGGAGGCCCCCTTCAGACACACTGCCCATCCTTTGCGTACACCCCCAGAGGAGAGAGATGTTATTTTAAGAGGATTTTACTTTTTGTTCCATTGGTAGCTAATGAGTCTAACCCTTTCCCTCAATGGTGTAACCAAGCAATGATCTGTTTCTTTTGTGGTCTATGGATCCATGGTCCCCAGCCTTCAACCCAGTTTTATTCTGTTCAGATTTTTAGCTCTTAAATCAAGCACCGTCCACCACACACTCAGTCTTGATCAGTGTTCTGAGCACCCTGGGAGTCTCCAAGATTAAGATCTGTCCCCACTAAATGAAACTCCTGAGAGAAGGCAGGGCTGTGCTTCCCCCCTGTGTTTCTGCAGTGCCCACACAGAGCCCCTGCCTCGTCTGTTCAGGGAATGTGCTGAGGGAACATGTGCCTTCATGCTCATGGTATCTGTTGAGTCTTGCTTTGAGATGTTATTTTCCTCTTGGCATCTTGACCTCATTCTCTGGTTTCCAAACTAGGGCTGCTGCTAGCTTCAGAAGTCACCCCAACCTTCTTCCATTTCCTAAGAAGTCAATCTGTCTAGCCACCCCTCCACCACCACCCCCAGCCCCACATTAAAGAGAATTCAGGAACCTGGATGATCCCATTTCTCAGTTACAGGCTTCATTTAGCCCATGCCCTCAGGCATCCACAGAGACGTTGTCTTGGGCAAACTTAATTATTGCATCAGAAGAAAAAACATGTTCTCATGTTAGTCTTGGGGAGGGAGCAAAAGTGTCAAGGCTTCCTGTAATTTTCATTACCAGTAATGACATTTTCCACAATTTTGAATTCACTGAGTTATTTTTATTCTTTTTACATTTCTTGTCTAAAGGGCAACAGAATCTACGAAGTGAAGCCTGATAGCAGATTTTATAAATTCAAGGAATTGTCGGGAATTTTGAAAGGTCACCTAGTCCAGCAGTCGCCAACCGATGGTCCATGGACCACTGGTGGTCTGTGAGGTCCGAAAGGGTGGTGACTGTTGGTTTAAGGAAACCTTTGGAGCAGAGCCATGGCTAAACCCTCTGGCCATGAGACCTCATTGAACTCAGAGGGCTGACTTCCACGGCCTGCCAGGAAAGGGTCCCTTCTATGGTCTAGACACTCCCCCCATCAGGAAGGCCTCCCCAGGTCTCATAATCACCCTTTGGAATAGCAGTTGTGGCGGGAGGCTGCCGGTTTCCTGTCAGAGCCCTCAGTGGGGCAGGGCACTGAAGCCATCTGGGAGCCTTAGGGCCTGATGTCCATGTCACACTCAGATTAATTAAATCAGACCAGAGGGTGGGGAAGCCAGAAATCTGTTTGTTCTAATGATGTTCATGTGAAACCAGAGTTGAGGCCCACAGCCCTGTCTCTGCTGATTTGTCAAGTGTTTCATGTGGAAGGGACATTAAAGGAAAGGACTATAGTTTCCTGGTTCCCACCTGTCTGAACGTTAGGATCTCCTAGAAAGATTAAACAACTTGTCCATGCCCAGCCCTACGCCCAGGGGTTCAGACTGACGTGGTCTGGGGCCTGGCAACTCTTTGAGAGCTCCTGGGACTCCCTGTCTACGACTGAGGACCACCCACTTGATCCTTTATGAGCCGTCTTTGTCACCAGACCTGCAGAGGGCTCCAAGAAAGAGCCACACATACAAGAGCACCCATTTGCAAGGGACCTGAGGCCCATCTAGAGACATCCTAGTGGATCATGGAATCTGATTTACTTCTACCATCCTATTTATAAAACAGAGAGCAAATGCCTGGAGAAGCCTAGTGACTGGCCCAGGACAGGACTTGGTGGCAGCAGCATACCAGGGACACCCCCCCCCCTCCCCCGTGCAAACACAAGTGTCTGAGAGAGGGAGGCAGGGAGAAATTTTATACACACAGAGGAGAAGGTGATGTAAAGACAGAGCAGAACAAGACTTGAAGATGTTGATCTTGAAGATTGGAGTAATGTGGCCACAAGCCAAGGAATGTCAGTAGCCATCAGAAACTGAGAGAAGCAAGAAACAAATATTCCCTTTGAGCTTCCAGAAGGAGCAAGGCCCAGCAACACCTCAATTTCAGACTTCTAGCTTCCAGAACTGAGAGAGAATAAATGTCTGTTGGGTTAACCACCAAGATGGTGGTCATTTGTTATAGCAACCATAGAGAACTAATACACCTAAATAACAAACCTTTCAGATTATGAAATAGAATCTGGAATATTTGTCTATGTGACTAGTTCTAACCCACATTTTCCTGGGGTACTAATTCAAGGAGGTAAAGTGAAAATGGGTGCCTGGGGTTTAAAACTTCCTACAGGGTTCCCCAAAATTGAATCTAGCCCTCCTGTTGCTTTCATTGGTCTTTCAGAGAGCACCCCTGACAACCTGGAGCACCAGACATTGCCTCCTTCCAGGTCTACATGCATGAAGTGTGTGGGCTGCAGTACACACCTGGCACTTGTGGTGCTGCTGAAGGGATGTGACTTGCCTCTTGTTCTTCTTTACTCCTAAGTCCAGGCCCAGGGACAGGGACACCCTGGCCAGGCATAGGAGGAGTAAGAGGGCTGCACGGGGTCTTCCTCTGCCTCCTACAACTCTCCCATATGTAGCCTCGAGCTCACCACGACCCCTCCCATTGACCAACATATATGTTGAGTCCACCCATTAGAAGCAGTTGGAATTTCACCCTTTAGAGCTCAGCTCAAAGGTCCTTTTCTTTGAAACCTTCCCTTACATCCCAGACTAGGTCACGGGGTCAGGTTGGTCAGTGGGAAACAGATGGCATATTTAAATTGGGTAATTTGATGAGGGTTCAGTGAAAGGACCTCTTACAGTGTGTGGGCCAGGGTAGGGGAAATCCACAGGGGCGGGTGGTCCTCTGAGTCACTGGGCTAAATTATGGGGTCCGGATCTCTACTACTCTGCCCCTGGAAGCGGGGCAGGAGTCCTCAGAACCTGAATGCAAGCGGGGGCAGAAAGGAGAAGAGCCTTCAGTAGAAGATGTGGCCAGCCCAGGCATGCAGCAGGCAGGGAGACAGGGGAACCAGTGCCCATTTCCCCCTCCGGCCTCCACCCTTTGGTCTTCCTTGGTGCCCCCATCAGGTGAACTCAGCTGGAAGCCACAGGTCCTGTAGGGACTCAGTCTGCATCCCTCACATCTGGGCCTCCGGCATCTGTGTGACTGTGCGACTCTCTAGTCTTCTCCCACAGGAGTGTGGGTCCCTCGAGGGATCATGGCACACCTTGTTCACTGTGCATTACCGGGCGTAGCTGGAGGTCACTGACACTTGCTGACTGACCAGTGGGTGCTGCAGAAACACGTGGGAGTTGGACCACCCTGGAAAAGCGTCATTAAGGAACCCAGAGAGGGAATCACAGCCTCTCACTCCCCACACGAGAGGCCGGCCTCCTGTCCTCTCATCTCTTTACGTGACGCAGGAAGCCTCAGAAGAGACGGGGCAACCACCGCCTTGTCTCCAGCTCCATGGTCACAGCGCCCTAATCCCAACAACACTCTACATGGGGAGGGCCCAGCGACATGGACGTTTCCCCAGACATGTGGCTGCTCCCCTGAGATGTTGTGGTGCTCTCTTTTATTTCCCTTGTTCTTCTGCCCTAACTCCTCTTATGTCACCTACAATGGACTGAATGTTGGTGTCCCCCCAAAATGCACATGTGGAAACCCTCCCCTCCCATGTGAGGGTATTTGGAGGGGTCTTTGGGGTGATCAGGTTATGATGAGGTCAGGAGGGTGGAACTTGAACTCTGTCTCTCTCTGCACTGTGTGAGGACGCAGCAAGAAGGCGGCTGTCTGTGAAGCAGGAAGAGTCCTCTCGCCAGAGCCCGACTGAGCTGGCAATCCCAGCCTCCAGTGCTGTGAGAAATAAAAGGTGTTTAAGCTGCCCCATCCATGGTATTGTGTTAAAGCAGCCGGAACTGACTCAGAGTCCCTGACAGCCACCCTCAGGCCCCACATCCCTGAGCCGGGACTGACCTGCTCATGAAGCTCCCCCTCTGTCCTGCCTGTGTGACATCTGAGAGGGGCTGGTTCCTGCCTGAGGGCGACGTGTCCCTGCCTGAAAAGGGCACCATATGGTCGGAGGACTGGCTTGGTTTCCCACGTGGTAAAAGCTGGCCCTGGAGTGACAAGTGTGTAATGCAGGAGACAGACTTCTCCACCCTCAGGGACAGCTGCAGGTCCTGGATCTCCGAGCTGTGTCATCAGAGGGTGAGGGGTCAGGCCCACCGGTTGACAAGAGAAGCACCTGCGGCTCTGGCTCTCTCCCTGGCCCTGCACTTGCTGAGCCTGTGGGCAGGCTGTGACCTGAGTGCTGGGCTCAGGGGGGAGAAACTTCCAGGGGCTCATGTCTTGTCACCAGACAAAGATCCGAAGGCCGTGCTAGCCATGTGCTGGGATGGGGGATGCAGGCAGGGGAGGGGGACAGGGAGTCAGAAGCAACCTGGGGCAAGTAGGGAACTTGAGCTGGGCCTCAAGAGGACCAGGCCGCTTTCCTGGCTCAGAAAAGAGGCCCCGGGAGTCCCTGAAGAGAAGCTGTGCCCGCTGAGACCAGCAGACAGGCTCCTTACAGGACGGCTCAGGGCAGAATGACCTTGAACCCCAGCCTCAGGTAGGTCTCTGGCATTCTTCTGTTCTTGCTAGCCCCTTCTGTTTGATCCCTACGAGTAAACAGCTTGTTTCTCCAAGCAAGTGTCCTTCACCCCACTGCCATTAAAGTCACTCATTTTATATCTAAAATAAAATTTAACTTGTCATCCTTTTAGTTGATCTGGCAGCCCAACCTGGAGGGCAGTGAGAAGTCACAGGTTAGGTGAAGGGCTTTCCAAAAGGGCCCATGAGAGCTCCAGGGTGCCCAGGAGAGGGCTGCACTGGCCTCTCTGCCTGAGACATGGGCCGTGCAGCAGTGGCCCTCTCTCCTGCGGAGAAGATACCAACCTGGGCCCCTTTCCCAGAGATAAGTGTTGACTAGGCTGTGGTGGGCTGGGGAATGAGCAGTTTTAAACCGTCCAGTGCAGTGACTTGAATGTGCAGCTGGGATTGAGAACCACTCACCCGAAGAATGGGAGTCTCTTCTTTGCATGCCCAGCTGTGAGGTGGGAGACATATTCCAAGTCCATGCGCTCTACCTTGGGAAACCAGGCACCATCTCATAGAGCTTGTTTTTGTATTTTTCAAACCAATGGTCTTTGGGGGAATTGAGTGCTGATGGGCTTGAGAAGGAATAAAAGCACTGGCTTTCCTTCCTCTTCTTGGAGCGCCAGCTCATGGGAGCAGGAGGAACTTCTACAGCTGCTCAGCTGGGCTTGGGAGGGAGTCTCCGACTGCACCCATGGGAGCTTTAGAAACAAGTCACGAGGAGATATTAAATGTCATCACTTTCAAATTGCCATGTCTGCATATATATAGTACTTGGAATAATTTGAAAAGCCACCTGAGAGATAAACTGAAGATGTGTGGACAGTGTATTATGCAGATGCACGCATTGGACCCCCCTGACTTCTTCAGCAAGAAGAGAGGATGGTTGTGCTGGGGGATGGGACTCAGGAGAGGAGATTGGTGACAGGGAGATTAGGCATGATGTTAAGCCAAAGGAATATAAAACCACACATAAAAATCATCTTGACTATGCAAACGTCAAGAATATAGGCCACAATTTTAAAGTATTTCCAAGCATAATTGAGTTGCAAGTTGCCTTCTCCCTGGAAGTACGGTTGTCACATTTGGCAAATAAAAAGATAAAAATGCTCAGTTGCATTTGAGTTTCAGATAAGTGACAAACTTAGTTCAAGTATATCCTAAATATTGCATGGACCATACAATATAGTAAAAAAGGGACTCATTATATATCTAAAATAAAATTTAGTTAGGCATCCTTCAATTTATCTGGCAGCCCAACCTGGAGGAAAGTGAGAAGTCACAGGTTAGGTGAAGGATTTTCCAACAAGGGCCCCGGAGAGCTCCCAGGGAGCCCCGGACGAGGGCTGCGCTAGCCTCTCTGCCTGGGACATGGGACGTGCAGCAGTGGCCCTCTCTCCCAAGCCCTCTGACCAACAATTTCCTTATTTCCTAGATTAAAGTGCAGCTGCTTTTGTGGATACATCTAGTTCATGTCAATGGTAGCACTAATGTTCATTTGTGTTGTGTGTCAGAACTCTCAATGGTGTCATAGTCTTAACCACAGCTACGCATTTGTATCCCTGATGGGTCTCCCACAAGGGTCAGCTTCTTCTCTTTTTTAAAAAATATATATATATTTTATTGATTTTTTACAGAGAGGAAGGGAGAGGGATAGAGAGTCAGAAACATCGATGAGAGAGAACATCAATCAGCTGCCTCCCACACCCCCCCGACTGCGGATGTGCCCACAACCAAGGCACATGCCCCTGACTGGAATCGAACCTGGGACCTTTCAGTCCGCAGGCTGATGCTCTATCCACTGAGCCAAACCGGTTAGGGCAGGGTCAGCTTCTTAAGACACCTTCTCTAAAGTGAGGACTATTCTCAACACCCTTTTGTGGGTGAGGAAACTGGTGCTCAGAGGAAGGGTGAGAACTTGCTCAAGGTCACAGGCTGGAGGGTGGTGCAGCTCATGGCCTCCCTCAGGTCTGGCACCAGGAAACATTTCTCTCCATCATTTTATCACTTTAGCCTCTGAAGCAGTCTTGTAAGGTAACCACTGGGATGAGAAAGCAAAAGCCCCTGAGTTCCCCCCACCCGCCATCCCAGCACAATTCCATGGGTCTCTTCTTATCTTTCTTCCTCTTATCTGCCCCCCACAATCTCCTTTCTCCTTTCCCTTTCCCTTCTCCTTCTCTCTACTTTCCCATCTTCCTTTCTTTCCTCCTCCCCTTTCGTTCCTCTCCTTTTCTCTCTTCCTCCTTCCGGCCCCACCCCCCAGCTGCAATGAACCCTTTTGGAATCTTCTAGATCTGTTAGACTCCCCTCACTTGCTCTGGGACCTCAGGCAAATCCCTAGAGCTCCTATTCTTCGGTGCTTTGCCCGTAAGACAGGAAGAAGAACCCTGCTGCGTGCGCTTGGCTTTGAGGGGAAGCCGTCCCCACCGGGCCTGTGGCTGCCCAAGGAGCTTTCAGGGGGCTTATTTTTTTGACACATCTTTTCCCATCGTCCAGGGCTTTAATGACTGATTCATGGCCTAAATAAAAACAAACAAAATAGTGTGCATTATGCTGTTGAATTTCTGGCTTGGTCTTACCAATCTTACTTCCTCCAGAAAGAACCAAGATTGAGACTTTTAAAGAAAACCCCAACAGACAGTCAATTGTATTTATTTCTCGGCCAGATCCTTAAACTAAAGTCTTGTTGCAAAGAAATTGCTTCCCACTTTTCTCATTTCTCTCAGCCCCTTCAAGGTCTTTCACTAAACCGAACCCTGAAACTTTCTTGGAAATCCAGAAAATTAAGTGAAACAAGACCACTGTAGAAACCTAAGAATATATTAAATGGTCTGGCACAAATTAATGAAAACCTCTTTACTTGTAAAAGAAAAATAAAGATTCAGTTCATTCAAACAAGGAAAGCTCTGTGGAGGAAGCATACATTTTCCATTTGCTTTCCACACCTCCCAGTGGAATGAGCAGTAAGTGAGAAGTACGCGCACTCCTGAGCCTCCAGTGGGAGGAGGGAGGAGAAGAGGCGTCCAGCACAGGGCTGAGTCTTCTCAGGAATGGGGAGAGGGAGCATCATTTCCATTTTCCAATGAGGAAGCAGGCACTGAGAGGTACAGAGACTTTCCCAGAGCCAGGAAATTGTGATGGTGGGCCTGACCGAGGCACTGAGCTTTCCACCACACTCACCTCCCTGGTAGGACAAAACCTCCAAAGTCTAATGAAGAAGGGCTTCTTCAAAGGGCAGAACTGGCCACATGGACCTGTGGTTGTCTGTGAACCATTTCTGGGGTCTTCCCTGTGGTCTCACCTTCACTGCTCTGGGGAAGCCTCTGAAGATTTCTCATCATCTTCAGGGTCATCCTTGGGCCCCTCTCCATTCCCACTTGTCTCTCTCAGGACCAAGTATAATATCTTTTCCAGCTTCAGCATGGAGGGGAGGCAAAGACCAGAGATCCCAGGCATCAAATAAGCTGTTTTTGAATTCGCTTCTTGAGCTTGGTGACCTAGGGCAAGTCCTTCCTTCCTTCCTTCCTTCCTTCCTTCCTTCCTTCCTTCCTTCCTCCCTTACTTCCTTCCTCCTTCCTCCCTTCTTCCTTCCTTCCTTCCTTCCTTCCTTCCTTCCTTCCTTCCTTCTTCCCTCCCTCCCTCCCTCCCTCCCTTCCTCCCTTCCTTCCTTCCTTCCTTCCTTCCTTCCTTCCTTCCTTCCTTCTTCCCTCCCTCCCTTCCTTCCTCCTTCCTCCCTTCTTCCTTCCTTCCTTCCTTCCTTCCTTCCTTCCTTCCTTCCTCCCTCCCTCCCTCCCTCCCTCCCTTCCTCCTTTCCTTCCTTCCTTCTTTCCTTCCTTCCTTCCTTCCTTCCTTCCTTCCTTCCTTCCTTCCTTCCTTCCTTCCTTCCTTCCTAGAGAGACGAAGGGGAGAAAGAGAGAGACAAACATGGAAGTGAGAGAGAAACACTGATCAGTTGCTTCCTTTACTTACCCTGACTGAGGATCAAACTAGCAACCTGGGTATGTACCCTAACCAGAAATCAAACCCACAACCTTTTGGTTACAGGATGATGCTCCAACCAACTGAGCCACACTGGTCAGGGCAGGGCAAGTTATTTAACCTATAGGACTTAGGTTCCTCCTATGCAAAGCAGGTACTTTGACTGTCACTCACAGGCTCTTGTAAAGATTAATTACGCATTGGTGATGCTGCATAACAATCTCTTCCAAGTCCATTGAAGACTCCATACCCCATCTCCTCTGAGCCTGAAAATGGTCCAGATTAACCAGAGCCCTGATGAGTGGGAAAGCCTGTGAAGAAAGTTTGTATGCGGAGGCCCACAGCATCCCCCCCCTCTCTTTTTATCCCCCCCCTTTTTTGTACTTTATTGGTTAAAGTATATGTTTACTTCCCCAACCTCCCCTCCCACCATGACCTCTCTCCGGCCACTCCCATGCCCCAGCACATGCCCTCACCACCCTAGTGTCTGTGTCCATTGATTATTTATGCTTATATGTATGCGTGCAAGTCCTTTGGTTGATCTCTTATCCCCCTCCCCCCTTCCCCTGCCTTCCTTCTGAGGTTTGACAGTCTGTTCAATGCTTCTCCATCTCTGGATTTATTTTTGTTCATCAGTTTATGTTGTTCATTATATTCCACAAATGAATGAGATCATGTGATATTTGTCTTTCTCCAACTGTCTTATTTCACTTAGCTTAATGCTCTCCAGGTCCATCCATGCTGTTGCAAATGGTAAGAGTTCTTAAATAGACATTTATCCAAAGGGGATATACAGATGGCCAAGAGATATATAAAAACATGCTCAAAGTCACTGATCATTTGAAAGATGCAAATCAAAACGACAATGAGGTACCTCTCACACCTGTCAGAATGGCTATCATCAACAAATCCACAAACGACAAGTGTTGGAGAGGATGTGGAGAAAAAAGAACCCTTGTGCACTGCTGGTGGGAATGCAGACTGGTGCAGCCACTGTGGAGAACAGTATGGAGTTTCCTTAAAAAAATTAAATATGGAACGCCCATTTGATCCAGTAATCCCACTTCTAGGAATATAGACCAAGAAATCAGAAACATCAATCAGAAAGGATATATGTATCCCTATGTTCAAAGCAGCACAATTTATAACAGCTAAACTCTGGAAACAGAGCCCATCAGCAAATGAGTGGATTAAAAATCTGTGGTACATCTACACGATGGAATACTACACAGCGTCCCTCTCCTGATACAAAGTAATGAGGCATCTCCAGTCGGAGACTCAGCCTTGAATGAAACGGTGTCCGGGGTGGAATGATTTTCAGGGATCTTTGGTCTCTCCCTGGGGTCAACAGGAGGCCAAATTGGCACATGGAGAAATGCTCTTCTCATAATTAGGGATCCACTGAGACTGACAACCAGGATACTGTTGCCTGATGCTCAAGTCCCCACCAAGAACCTTTTGGAAAAGTGAAATCATAGTGACACCCAAGGGTAGTGGTGTGATCAGTTGAGGTGACAGACTCCCTAAGCTCTGGGAAGAATGGTAGAGGAAGTTCACACTGTTCCCTGGCCCTGGCCAGAGGCAGTGCCCATGCCAGGCATCCTGTGCCCAGTGCTCCTGCTGCTGGCCTGCCCCCCATCCAGCCCACAGCCTCTGCCAAAGGCTGAAGTCACGGCCACCTCCTCCGAGGCCCTCTGTGGCTGTGCCAGGAGCTGGGCATTAGCCTCCTTTCACTTCTTTGGAGGGAATGAATTATGGCAGGGTCACTTTAACATCAGTTAGAGATTATTTTTGGAGACGAAAATCTCTTTAGCAGCTGGCATTGGAGGTTACACAGCGACTATGAGAATGCGACTCTGGGATACTCCAAGCAGACTTGCCAAGGGGAGGTTGTCATCAAATGGCACTCTGGGGACCACGTTTACAGACTCACCTTTGGAATACGCTGCGGTGAGCGTGCTCCAGCCAGGATGGGGCCCTCTGCTAGCGCAGGACACACCCTCATTTACGGTGGGGTGGTGCTCAGGGGCGAATTCATGGGTGGGAATGGAGCAGGATCCAGACACATCTACTGCCTCATGCAAGTTATCTCATTGCACAAGGGACCCAGTGTCTGGGAGACCGCATGCCTGGCTGGCCCTGAACATTTCAAAAGTCCAGGTCTTTTGTAACCCTTTGCTGCCAAGCGCTGTCTGGTCCCCGCGCTCCTGTAGCTGGTGCCTGCAAACACTATGCGTTTCTGTCTTCGTGATGAGACAGGTTTCCAAGCTCAGAGGTGCACCGCATGCCTTGTTTCTCATTGCGTGGGGCACACTCCTGGGTGCTGCTAGGTGATGAAGACCCCTGGAAGCTTCCATGCAAACTGAAGAACAGGCCTTTACTCTTGTCAACCCCCAATACGTTTTCAAGTTTAAAGGGCCCTTAGAGACAATCTAAGCCAGTGACTTACTTTTTTGAGTGAATCTACCATAAGAATTAATGTGTGTGTTAGTTCGCCAGGGAAGCAAAATGCTAATGGGGGCTTTAACATCAAAACTGCCGTTCTTGTTCTCACAGTTCTGGAGAGTGGAAGGCCAGGGTCAAAGTGTCAGCGGTGTAGTTTCTCGATGCCTCTCTCCGCGGCTTGCTCTCTCTTCTGCTGTGTCCTCACACGCTCTCTCCTCTGGGCATGTGGGCTCCTAGAGCTGTTCTTGCATCCAAATTTCCTCTGCTTGTAAAGACACCAGTCAGCACGCACCCTAATGGCCTCATGTAATGGAAACACCCCTTTAAAGATCCCAGCTCCAAAACAGAGTCACATTCTGAAGTACTGAAGTACTGGTTGGTTGGGCTTCAACACAGGAATATTGAGGGGACACAATGTACCCCCAAACTCAGTACTCAATGATAACTAAAATATAAATTTTATAAGAAACAGTAAGTACCTTACCACGTGGGAGGCGATTTGATATTTGCTTATTCTGTTCCATTTAAAAGTAGAATTCTACTCTATTAAAAATAATGCTAGTTATGACCCATAGAAATGATTTCACAGCCCACTAATGGCTGCAACTTGCAGTTTTTCAAACTGTTATCAAGGCCAAATATTGTAAGGCTCTATGTCCACACTGATCTAAGGAGATAAACAAATACTGGTCAGGGCCTAAGCTTTTACCATAAGGATGGAGGAGCTGAGACCATGGGTGGTCTGATCCTCCTGTCCAGGGAATGCTGGTTACCTCGATGGCCCAGGGCTGGGAATGTGGGGATCGAGGCTTCTTCCAGAAAGAAAAGTGGCAAGGCAAGGTCATAATAGAAGGTGACTGGGGTCAAAATAGGGGGACCAAATCTGCTCCAATTCCAAAAGCAATGCAGGGCAGAGAGAATGAGAGTTGGAATTGGAACAGATTTGGTCCCCCTTTGATCACAGATCAAAGGGCCAGACTCTGGGCAGATGTAGGAACAGAGAGACGAGCCAGGATGAGTCCTAACGAGGTGGCATGGGGTCAGTCCTGCATGCTGTGTGCTGGTAGAGCACTGGCCTGCAAGACCATCTCGTCTGATTAGCCTTTTGCTAAAGGACAATGGGATACTCTGGCTAAGGCGAGTGTGACAGGACACCTGACCCTTCACACTGCAAAGCTTGGGGAGGCTTTAACTTCTGTATGTTAAGAGGCACAGAAAGCCATTCCTACAATTCCAACATGGTCATCCTAGTATTTTGTCAATTAGTTTCCTAAAACACAGTCTAATTTAGTCAATCATGTGTTTGTATAACATGTATTGTTTCCAGATAGACTACATAGCTGCTTCCTTGGAGCAGAGTAAACATTCTGTAACTTGGCATTTGAGATCCAGGGCCCTTCAAAACCCTTCTCTGACTTACATCTTTCCAGCTCTCTCACTGCACCCCAACCACTACCACAAATTTGTATATCCAACACCATTGCAACAACACCGATAGCATGGTGCTCTGCTTTTTCAGTAATAAAAAAAATTTCAGCCCTGGCTGGTTTGGCTCAGGTGGATAGAGCGTCAGCTTGTGGCCTAAAGGGTTCCAAGTTCTATTCCAGTCAAGAGCATGTACCTTGGTTGCAGGCTTCATCCCCAGCCTTGGTCAGAGGACCTGCAGGAGGCAACCAATCCATGTGTCTCTCTCACTTGGATGTTTCTCTCTCTAAAAATCAATGGGAAAAAATATCCTTGGGTAAGGATTAACAAAATATCTATCTATCTATCTATCTATCTATCTATCTATCTATCTCTATCTATTAATAATTTCAAAAGATGTCATACCTAAAAGAGTATAAGCTGTTTTTAATAATAAAATTAATTGCAAAAATAAGTCATACATAAATGAGTATCCGTACAGTTCAAACAAACAAACAGACAGACAGACAGAAGTCTACTCCCACCCAGCTTCCACCTGCCTCAGGAAGCCGCTGTGCCCTTCCTCAATGCTCTTCACCTAACCCTGAATATTACTTCATCATCTCTTGCTTTTCTGGATAGTTTGCAGTGTAGTATCTTTTAAAAAATTGTATTTTATAATTATATATTACTGGTGTTTAAAATGCAGTTGTATATTGATTTTTTAGAATTCCAATAAATGTGGTAAAATTTTATGTTAATTTGAATAATATATTTCCAGATTCTTTTGAGTTTTTTATGTACAAAATCTAAACATCTGCAAATAATGACAGCTTTAATTGCTGCATTCCAATCTCTTCAAATTTTATTTCCTTTTTTTTTTCTTCTTATTGTACTGGCTAAGTTCTTTAGTATATTACTAAGTAGAAAAAGTGAAAGCAGGCATTCTTGTCATTTTTTCTTATCTTAAAGGTAAACCTTAAACACCTTTACATATGATTTGCTGTAGACTTTGTTGGTGCTCTTTGTCAAGTTAAAGAAGTTCCTCTCATTCCTTGCTTTTTACTATTTTGTATAGTTTTGTCTTGTTTTTTAAGTCATGAATAAATGTTGAATTTTATCAAACAGATCTTTGCATCTATAAATGCAAATATTTGGCTTTGCTTCTTTAAGCTACTGACATAATCAATTATATAAAATGATTTAAAAAATTAAACCAATATCTCAAAGTGGTCATGATGTATGTTCCTTATACATTTGCTTTAAAGTATTTTGAGTTCTTTATAGAATTTTGTTTAGATTTTTTGTCTCTACAAAGGAAATTGAGCTGTAGTTTTATTTTCTTGAGGTTTCTTATCTGGTCTTAGTATCAGGCATCGGATGACCTCATAAAGTGAGTTAGTATGTGTTTTGCTTCTTCTATTTCTTGGAAGAATATGTGCGAGGTAGAATTATCTGTTCTTTGATGTTAGATAGAAATTAACTCCAAGGTCATTTGTGTCTGGTATTTCCTTTGTGAAAAAATATAGCAGGTAGTAATGTTTTCTATTTCTTCTTGAAATAATTTTAATAAATTGTATTTTTGTAGATATGTACCTATATTATTGTTCATTGTATTCATAACATTTCTTTGTATTAGTTTAGTTTATGCAATATTATAGTTATAGTACTTCATATTTATATATTCCTTCAATTTAAATTTTTGTGCTTTTCCTCTTTACTTGACTAATATTACCCAGTATTTGTTTACTTTATTAACATTTACTTTGCCTATCTTTATGTTTGCTATCATGTCATTAATTTCTGTTCTTATTATTTTCTTTCTTCTATGCTTTTTCTATCATTTTCTAATTTCATATTTTGGATGCTGCGCTCATCATCTCTGAGCCCTCTTGTCTACTGGAAGCCTTTCAGGCTATAAACTTCCCTTTAACTCGTACTAATGGAATACATAGTATTTTAATTATATTCATTTATGGATACTTTCTAACTTTCATTTTTACTTCTTCATTATCCCATGAATTATTTAGAAATGTGTTTTCATAATTTTAAAACAAATTTTAAGTTATCTTTGCTATTTATTCTAAATTATGCTATGGTCAAAATATGTAGTATGTCTGATACAAACTCTTGAAAAATGTTGAAGATGGCTTTATAATCAATATATGGTCAAATTCATAATGTTCTTATACATAATGTTTGTTAGGTGTGATAGTTGCTTGTTATATCATTTACTTAGAGATGCTATGTTAAAATATTCTATTCTTAAGGTACATTTGTCCATTTCTCCTTGTCCTGGCAATTCTTGCTTTAGTAGTATTTAAATTTAGAGCTTTTCCACCAGGTCATCATTTTCTAATTCATTTTATTCCATTTTTTAATTTCAATTATTCTGTGTCTTCAGGTTTTATAGTCTATTGTAAACATTATATAGTCAGATTTGGATTTTCCTTTTTTTTTTTTAACTCAGACTGATGGTTCTTATATTTTAGGGGAAGTTTTTGTGCATTTATATTTACAGTGCATCCTTGAACAACACAGGTTTGAACTGCCCAAGTGCACTTGTACACAGACTTTTTTGATAAAGATACAGCAGCCCTTCATATCCCGAGGTTTCACCTCCATGGATTCACCCAACCATGGATCAATAGCAACCCCCCCCTCCCCTGCCACACACATACATGGTTAGAAATGCATGGATGTGGAGGGCTGACTCATATAATGATCTACACCATTTCATACAAGGGACTTGAGCATCTTCAGATTTTAGTATCCACCATGTGGCGTCCTGGAACCAGTCTTCTGTGGATATCAAGGGGCATCTGAAGTTTTTGAGGAGTCGAAAGTTATGCCAGGATTTTTCACTGTGTGGAGTCTGCACCCATAAGCCCTGTGTTACTTAAGAGTCAACTGTAGTGTGATTAGGATTCATGGCTACAATTTTACTCTGCAATTTTTATGATCTCATTCCTTTTTATCTTCTTTTATGCCTTAATTTGGATGAAGCGCTTGAAAGTCTGATTCCATTGTTTCCCCTCTTCTTCTTTTACAGACACACACTCTGTGGCTGTGCTCCTCAGGTTCCCTTAGCTATGTCAGCGCGCATCCTTAGGAATGTCTGCATGTGTCAGTGTCTTTCTTGCCATCTCAAAGGATGCACTTAGTTCCCAGGCCTACTGCTTTCTAGATGCAGATTTCTAGTTGGAAAACTCTGCTTTGCATGGCTCTTTCCAAGAAGCCAAACCTCATTTTGCTTTTAAAGTTGAGTGCTATTCTTTCTCTTAAAGAGACCCTCCAAACTTTGTAAGTTTAAGATCTCACAAAACCTGGATTGGCCTCTGATATTTCCAAATCATTCTGTGGATTCCTAACTTCTGCGCCCCTCAGCCTTGCATTTGAGATCATGTTTCTTACACCCATTGCTTTGTTTGTCTAGTGAGGAGGTTCATTCAACAGATCTAAAGGACCACACTGCTGCAGCAACGACTGAGATGGTAAAACTTGCAAAAAAGGGTCCCCCAATATTTATGTGCAGGATTCAGGTGGAGAAAGCTACTCAGCTGCAAACACAAAAGGAAGGCTGTCAGAGAGGGTGGCCCCAGAGCTGTAAGAACAGTGAGCAGGAGACACTTCCCAGGAGCAGAGCCAGCCTCCAGCCAGGGACCATCCCAGCCCAGGGCTGCAGGAGCCAGCAGGCATCAGTCACATCCCTTCTGTGGTGGAGGGTCCTCCGCAGATATCCTGCCTCTGTCTCATTACTGTACCTTGTAGTTTGTGAGCCCTTGGGCCTGACTTAGGTGCTGAGAACCTGCACGTTAAAGAGTCTGCTTCTAGAATGAGATGGGACTTGGGGAAGGGGTGAGGACTTTGCTGGGTGCCCCTGCTCTGGGCCTGAGCCTGGTTCTGTGCTCCCTAGAGTGGCCCTCAACTTGTTGTCAGGGGCTCCTGGAGCCCTTCCTTGCTTGTTTCACATCAAAAGTTGAGGGGCCACAGCTTAAAAGAGAGCTGCACTCTGGGCTTTCATTTTCTTAACATCAAATAAAATACAAAAGTATTAAGCATGAATAAATATACATATGTGTCCATGGTGCTATACGATTTTAAATTTTAAATAACTGAACAAAATATCTGAGTGGTTTCAAATCAATTAAAATGTGTATTTAATTTTAAATGCTCCTCTTAACATAAACAATAAACTTCCACGCCCCCTTTACATAAAGTAACACCCATGCCCTTCTTCACATAAACACGTATCGTTGGGTTAAAATGTAAGTCAGGGTGCGATAAAATGGCAGAAACCTTCAGCTGGAGCCTGGGCTGTGCACTTGAGGCAGCGCATAGGAAGAGGAGAACATGGTCGCGGGGCGTTCCTCACAGTGTCCGTAATGTAAACAAACCAGACAGCTCCCCAAGGGGCACACTAGTCTCCCCCGCTGAGACCTGAAACTCACCTGCCTGTGGCCTCCAACTTGGCAGCTGCTGGCAGGAAAGGGGGCAGCCACTGGCTGTTTCCAGGCCAGCTTTGTGTTAGAGTTGCTGTGCTTTAACCTGAAGCACAGGTGTGTGAAAGGACTCCCAGGAGGGGCCTCAAAGGACTCGTTCTGCTGGCAGCAATGAAGACGCTTGGTTCTTGAGTTCTGCTGAGAAAGAATTTAGAACCACAAACTCTAGTGCAAGAGAAAATCACCAAGTGAAGGTGCCCTGGGAGGAGGGAGGGAGTGGGAGCTCCGAGCTGCCTGGGTGCCGGCAGGCCTTCTTCTCCAGTGGTTCTCAACCTTCCTAATGCCGCGGCCCTTTAATACAGCTCCTCATGTTGTGGTGACCCCCAATGTCATTGCTACAAACTGAACATAATTAAAGCATAGTGATTAATCACAAAAACAATATGTAATTATATGTGTTTCCCGATGGTCTTAGGCGACCCCTGTGAAAGGGTCATTTGACCCCCAAAGGGGTCGCAACCCACAGGTTGAGAACCGCTGCGTCCTTTTTAAGCCTCCCCGTGGCCTGTCTCCTGTGCGTGTAGGGGGGTCCTAGTCTATGAGGACCCCCCTTGTTCCTCCTCCAAGGGGATCTGAGCTGCGTGACTGCCTACACCAAGGGGAGGGCAGGTCCCCTGGGGGAGGTCCCAGCCTGCAGTGGTCGTTTTCTCTAGTTTTGCCCATTGCTAGGCACTGGGGCTTTGCCTTGGTGCAGTCCGTACCTGGCCTACGGCCCTGCTCTGCCCACCAATCTAACTGCCCACTCCATCGGTTCCGTGCTGCTCTGTCGCCACCCTGCACTCTGTCCTCCCAGAATAGCACAATTCACCATAGCTAAGACTTGGAAACAGACTAAATGCCGATCAGCAGATGAGAGGATTTGAAAACTGTGGTACATCTACACAATGGAATACTACGCTGCTATAAAAAAGAAGGAACTCTTACCATTTGCAGCAGTATGGATGGAACTGGAGAGCATTATGCTAAGTGAAATAAGTCAGGCAATGAAAGAAAAATACTACATGATCTCACTCATTTATGGATAATAAAGACCATTATAACCTGATGAACAAATAGATAGATACAAGGCAGTAAAGCATTGAATAGACTATGAAAGTACAGCGGGAAGGCTGGGGAGTGCTGGGGAAGGGGGGAAAGAGATGAACCGAAGGACTTGTATGCATGCATATAAGCACAACCAGTGAACACAAAACACTGGGGGGTGGGATGAGAGCATGCAACAGGGGGTAGGGGAGGCTGGGGGAAGGTCAATGGGGAACAAAAAGAGATATATGTACTACTATGTGCAATACTCTAAACAATAAAAAAAAGTAAACCAAAATCATATTGGATTATTAAAAAAAAGAGTTTTCTCAACTTAATTTTTAAGTGTGAAGTGACGATGCTCCTAAGGTTTTACTGGCTGACACCTGGAGTGAAGCGGGTCCTCTCGGCCTGAGTGACACACAGGGACACTTGGCCAGCTGGACCCAGGCTCAGACCCCGGGGAGCCGGAAGCGGCTCAGCCTGCCTCAGCCCCCCCCCGCCCCCCCCACCCCAGGCCAAGTGTCATCCTATGTAGATCGGTGGCTGTCCTCCCTCACTACCCAGGAAGCTCCCTGAGGGGGAGGCGCAGCCAGAGCGCCGCGGTGCGGCTGGGAGGCAGCAGCCGCACAGCGTCACAGCCGGGCCTTGCCCAGGCCGCGTTCTCGCAGTCCTGGAGGAGAAACGCCAGCACCCAGGAGCGGCAGGGCTGACTGCAGGCCTCGCCTGGGCTTTTAGACAGCCGTCTGCGTGGTCACAAGGATTCTCCCTGTGCGCATGTCTGTCTCCAAGTCCCCTGATCAGGACACCAGTCACATTGAACCAGGGCCCATTCTGATGACTGCACCTTGCATTACTGACTGCTGTGAAGTCACGGTCTCCAGATAAGGCACTGAGGTACTGAGGGTTAGGACATCAGCATATGAATTTGGGGGAACACAGCTCAACCCATAATGCCATGGGATCTTCATTTCCTAAGTGTCAGGCACAAAAGCAAAAGTAAAAGAATATTTGAAGAATTAAGAAATAAAGATATACATGGGGTTTACTTTATCAATAGAGTGCGTCCAAGGCCCAAGGTTTTTATGTTATAGCAACAATTCTGGGCTGCAAAATCTAAAAGAGGTGTTACTGATTGCTCATCCTGTATACTAAGGAGCTAATGTGCTAATGGTCATGACGCCCTCACGCCGTGATGACCGTTCAGCAGGAGGCTGCGTGTGTGTGCGGCCGGATGGAGCCGCCACGTGGCTCTGGGGATGGGGCAGAAGCGGGGAGGTGCCCGGAGGAGGGGGGACCATCAGTAGTGGGGAGGGCAGGGGCGAGAGCCCGTAGTGCCCCCTCATAAGTCCTTCGCCACCCACTGCTTGCACTCAGAGGCCCTGCCGCCCACCTGCCGGGAAGGAGCGCTGGAAGCTCTGCAGCAGGTGCGAGGCTTCCACGCTTTCCTCTGGTGCCATGAGGGGGTGGAGCCGCCACACTGCTCCAGAGATGGGGGGTGGGGGGGCGTGCCGAGGAGGCATGACCAGCCCCAGGTGACTCCAGGGACTGAGGGCGGGGCTTGAAGCTGCCAGAGAAAGCAGGAGGGGCCGGGGGCAGGGCGGGCGCGGGTGGGCCGGGTGAGTGATTTTACACACTGGGCCTCTAGTGTTGTCATAAAGGCCGCAGTAAAGCTTAGCTAAGGATGTCTTACTCTCGTATGGGACTTCCCGAGGACACTCCAAGATAAACCAGCTGGGAAGGACCTCTCAGTAAATGAGTGACTGAACGTCCACAGCGTCATTGTCCAAACATACAGAAGAGGAAACTTTCCAAAAGCGATGGCCTGGGCTTCACATGCGGGTCTCCATCTGGCGCTCATGAGATGCCTGGTGTGCTCTCGCCTCGTGGCTTTAGCACACGCAGGCCTGAGGCCAGAGAAGGCTCGCCCCTGCTCTCCCGCCTCTGGGGCTGGGAGGCAGCAATGGGAAGCATCCTGCATTTCCTTCCTCCACCCAGGAAAATGCTGTGCTTATTTTTTAATGATTAAAATGGCGATGAATTGTAAAGAAGATGTTTAACAATTCTGAAAGTTAAAAAGAAAAATAGAACAATTTTAAAATGTTTAGAAGTCTGTGGGAGCAACTATTGCAATTAATGGGTGTAAATTCCAAACACTTTTAACATACATGTTTACATTTAAAACATGATATATACTCACCAAAATAGGGTTATATAGGACATATTGCTCATCATTTGAATTCCAAACCTCATCAAGCATGATTAGGCCCCGTGCAGAGCTGCGGCAGCCTGCGTGGTACCTCTGTGGGGTGTGACTTTCCCTAGTGCCTCAGTTCTTTGTTGGAGGACACATACCATTTCTAGCACTTTGCTAATGTAAATGTCATTTAATAAAATTCCCCATGTGCACACATTTGTATGATCAATCACCACATTATTTCATCTCATTGTCCATTGAGATATATTTTCTTTTCCTTTAAGTTCTGTGAGATGAGATTTCTCTCTCTTTATTTTCTAGAATGTCTAACAAACTTGCTATCCTGGCAATGATATGTGCAATCTCTCAAAAATCTTTATTGTTCTCTTGTCATGGTACCTTCTTCTGGCTCTAAGTATATATTAATTATTTCAATTTTTGCTCCTTCTTAATTAGCTTTTTCATCTACCTTGCTATACTAACTCCTTTATTTTTGGCATCTGAGGGAACAGATTGCTCTATCAGCACTACTATTGGGATTATCCTGCCTTAAGTTCTGCACTATTGGCAGGTTTACACTCTGCAAAAAGGTTTTATAAAGATAGTGGGAGAGAGAAATTGATGGATCAGTGACCACTTTGTCATCCCCATGGTCCTCTTTTTTCTTTTTCTTTTTTTGAAATATTTGTCTATTTTCACAGGAACTGTGATTACTGTATTAGCTAAGTTCTGTGTTTTCCCACAAATAGGAAAACCCACTTCATAGTAGCATTGCAGTTTTGTTCTGTTTTTCCCTCACTTGCCCAGCTGTGGCTCAGAGGCTTACGGCTGTCAGCAGCAAGGTGCCTGAGGTTCCGGTGGCCTTCCCTAATTGGAAACAGACACTTTGCTTTCTGAGAAAGAAGAGGAAGACAAGACAAGGAAGAAGGGGCAGCACTAGAGCAGGAATGCATAACTTGCCCTTGCAAACGTCTGTTTTCACTTCCTTGGCCATAGGAAACATTTTCCCCAGCATCTCTGTAGCTAGAGGTGATCACGTGACACCAGACTGCAGAACTGCTGTTAGTTTCCTGACTAATTTCCATTCTTCTTTTATTTTAATTGAGATCTATTGCTCATTCTTAATTTCTTCTTACTCTTAATCCTTGGATTGTTGCTTAAGTTTTTCTTTCTGATGGACTTTTAGGGCCACTAGCGGAAGCCCATGAATTAACTTGTGTTAAAAGCCTCCTAGACTTGAGCACAGAGACTGTTCACAGGTTTTGGAATTTGGTTGGCTGCCAGTCAAGAACTTAGCAAAAACATGAATACTACTTCTTGAATACTTACCACATGCCAAACACTTTCCAACCGCTTTACATATATTAGCACTTCTTACCCCGCAACAGCCTTACAAGGTAGATAGATACTATTATAATACCTATTGAACTGATGAGAAAAATTAAAGCCCGTAATGGTTAAGTTACTTGCCCAAAGCCACACAGCCAAAAAGTAGAAAGCAGAGAACTGAGTTTTGAAGACCGGCAGCCTGCTTTCTGGACTTGTACTCTACTGAACTAAGTCAGTCATAAGTGACTGTCACCATCAAATCTTAATTATGTGATAAGAAGTGATAAAAAGCAAGTAAAAGATATAGCTACTTTAGACTATACTTTAAGGGAAGCTGACAGTTGTTTGAACCAGAGGAGCTAAGGAAATCTTTGTGCTAAGACTGTATATCCCTTATTTCTCATGAGTGTAGATCAAGTTAAAAACATAACCATCCTCTTCCTCATTCATTCTGTGTTTGTGGAAACTTCACAGTGATCAAAGTCGACTGGGGGCAGAGGGTGAGCCCCGCTGTAAGTCGAGCTTCTGTGAGGGGCGCTGCCTTTCCTCTCCAGCCTGAGCTGTCGACAAGGTGTCTGGGAGTGTTGCTTGATTCTCCTTTGAAGAAATCAGTCCATTGTGCAATCACCATGGCAGAGCCTGGTGAGAAGACAGAAGCCCAAAGGACCCAGTTTTAAGCTCATTGAAACCTGTGATACTGCAGTTTCTATGTATAAAACGAGGCTCGTTTGGGTTGATAAAACCCACAGATTCTGTGTAGACCCAGACACGTGGGGTTGGCTTTTCCTCACAAAGGGAAAATCTCTGTTTTTTTACACAGAACTCCAGAAGCCTCATTTAACTTAATTTCGCTATCCAGACTCTTATTTGTCCCAAATACTTCATGCCGATATTTCTCATTTAACAGTTAAGGAGACCTATTCAGACCCTCAAGGGGCAATTTAGAAATACATGAATACTCCAATGTCCCATGAAGATATAACTCCAGGAGATCTGACTCCTGGCTTTTCCTTTTACTTATCTCACCCGGTTCTCCAGTGTCTTTCCTACTCGAAACTCACAAGCCTTCTGTTCCCAAAGTATACTAGTCAGGGTAGGCGAAGTCTTGCTGCAGTGACAAACCAACTAAAAATCTCAGAGGCTTACCGTAAAAAGTCGGTTTCTTGCTCTCATGAAGTCTACTGTAGATCTAGGTGACTCTTAGGACAGCTCGCCTCTACATTCAGTTATTCAAATGGTTTCCTTCTCTTCGACTCTCCACCTCAACACTTTTCACTATTGCAGATGAAGAAAGAGTCAGAAGGTCAAGCATCTGCAGTTAATCACTTTGGCTCAGAAGTGACATGTCACCTTCATTCACATATCGTTGGTAACAGCTAGTTATGTGGTCATACCTAACTTTAAGGAATAGGATTTATAATCCTCTGTGTGACTGACAGTAGAGGAGAACTGAACACTGGTGAGCGTTAATTATGTTGCCCACATAGATAGAAGCTCCCTTTCTTAGAGAGTTCCCTCCGGCTAACCTATGAGCTTCATCTTTGGATTAGCCAGACCCAGGGGTATGGAGTCTTGGTGAGGAAGGAATTTGGAGGTGACTAGTTCAATTTATTCCAAGTCAGGACCGTTGGCTTCAACCTTAAAAAGTGATCACCAAGCCTCTGTATGGCCACTTCCAATGACAGCCTCGCTACCTCCAGAGCCAGAGAACCCCATGCTGAGACAGCTCAACTGGAAAACGTCTTTGCTCTGAAACTATGTTCCCAGAACAGCCAATCCTCAAGTCTAGTTCTCTACCCTTAGACGGAGCTGGTTTTGTCCATACCCACTCTCCCACGACCCTACAAAATCCAGAGGCCGTCAATATGTCTCTTTTCAGGCTAGGTCGCATAGCCTGAGTTTCCTCTACCACTCCTCAGGTGACCTTGAGCTTTTCACTGTCCTGATCACCACTCTGTGTGTCACCTTCTTTTAGTATGGAGCTCAGAGCAAGCATTATTTTTCTATCATCTGATCATTGCCAACTAAAGGTTATCAGTGCTCTTTTCTGGACTCTGCACAATTCTAGCAATGCCACCTAAAATAACATTAGTTTTCCTAGCAGCTACATCACACTCTGGGCTCCTATTCTATCTGGATCTATTGGGAATTGAGGCATAAGACTTACCCCTCTTCCCTTCCAGGGTTCTGTCCAATGATTTGTAGACAAAAAGAGATGAAAATAAAAGTGAAAAACTTTATTAATGTTGGGCATGTGTCCCAAGATGGACAAAATGCAGATGTCTTTGATCTAAACCAGAATAGAGAACACATTTTGGTTCTCCCAGGCTGAAGGCTGACCTCAGTTCCCCCCCCTCATGTCCTGAAGATACTGGGAAATAGTATAAGCCTGACTTAACTGACTCATTAATTTAAAAGTAAAGAAGCTAGAACATACAGCCACACACACACACACACACACACACACACACACACACACACACACAATGCAAGATGGCCAGTGTGGCTACGGAAGACAAGTTCTGGTCCCTGCTCATCTACAGTCAGACAGAAGAGAAGGAAAAAGAGAAGATTTTAGGGTTCGCTACTGTGCTACTGTATGGCTGCCTATGAAGCAGATTGTGAAAAAATGGGAAAAGACAAAGAATCCCTGATCACTAATTACAGGCTCTCAGTGAATATAATCTATTTCATCTTGGCTTCAGACCTTTTCCAATCTAACAGGTTCATTTTGAATCATGATTTGGTGACCCATCAAACTAACTAACCCCAGGTTTTGTGTTATTTGCTTCTGCGTGTTTTTTAAATTTATTTTTATTGTTGACTCTATTACAAATGTACACCTTTTTCCCCCTTTTGTTCTCCCCCCACCTAGGATCCACCCCACCTGAGACCTTCACCAAATTATTGTCTGTGTCCATGGGCTATGCATATATGCATATATGTTCTTTGATTGATCTCTTCTAGCACTCTCTACCCTCCTCCCCTCTGAGATCTGTCAGTCTGTTCCATGCATCCATGCCTCTAGACCTATATTATTCATCCGGGATTTTTTTGTTCTTTAGATTCCACATATAAGTGAGATCATGTGATATTTGTCTTTCTCCAACTGGCTTATTTTGCTTAGCATAATACTCTCCAGGTCCCTCCATGTTGTCTCAAAGGTTAAGAGATCCTTCTGTTTTACATCTGCACAGGAATCCATTGTGTAAATTTACCACAGTTTTCAAAAAATATGTATTTTTATTGATTTCAGGGAGGAAGGAATAGATAGAAGCATCAATGATGAGAGAGAATCTGCTCCTGTAGGTCTCATACTGGGGATCAAGCCCAAAACTAGGGCATGTGCCCTGACCAGGAATCAAACTGACCTCCTGGTTCATAGGTCAATGCTCAACCACTGAGCCATGCCAGCTGAGCTGTACCACAGCTTTTTTATGCACTTATCTATTGTTGGGCACTCGGGCTGTTTCCAGATCTGAGCTATTGTAAATTACACTGCTATCAACATAGGGATGTGTATATCCTTTATGATTGGTGTCTCAGGATTCTTAGGATATATGCCTCAAACTGGGATCACTGGGTCAAAAGACATTTCTATTTTAATTTTTTGAGGAAATTCCATTGCGTTCTCCACAGTGGATGCACAAGTCTGCATTCCCGCCAGCAGTGTATTAGGGTTCCCTTTTCTCCACATCCTCACCAGCACTTGTTGTTTGTTGATACATTGATAGTTGCCATTCTGACCAGTGTGAAGTGATAACTCATTGTAGCTGTTATTTGCATCTGTCTGATGATTAGTGACAGTGAGCAGTTTTTCATATGTCTATTGGCCATCCATATGGCCTCTTTGGACAAGTGTCCATTTGGGTACTTTGCCCATTTTATAATTGGGTTGTCTTCCTGGTGTTGAGTTTTATTAGTTCTGTATATGTTTTGGAGATTAACCCCTTATCTGATGAATCATTAGCAAATAGGTTCTCGAATATGGTGGGTTCCCTTTGCATTTTGTTGATGGTTTCTTGTGATGGGAAGAATCTTTTTAGTCTGATGCAGTCCCATTTGTTTATTTTTGTTTAATATCTTTTATTTCAGAGAGAGAAATGGAGAGGAAGAGAGAGATAGAAACATCAATGATGAGAGATAATCATTAATTGGCTGCCTCCTGCAGGCCCCCTACTGGGGTTCAAGCCCACAACCCAGGCATGTGCCCTGACTCGGAATTGAACTGTGACCTTTTTGGTTTATGGGTTGATGCTCCACCATTGAGCCACACCTGCCAGGCCCCATTTATTTATGTTTTTCCTGTTTGCCTTTCCCTTAGAGACATATCAGCAAAAATATTGCTCTGAGAGATGTTTGAGATTTTACTACCTATGTTTCTTCTAGAATTTTTATGGTTTTGTAACTTACATTTAAGTCTTTTATCCATTTGAGTTTATTTTTGTGTATGGTTGAAGTTGATGGTACAGTTATACATTTTTTTATTGTTACTATCCAATTTCCCCAATACCATTTTTTGAAGAGACTGTTTTTACTCCATTGTATGCTCTTGCCTTCTTTGCCAAATATTAATTCTCCAAAAAGGCATGGGATGATTTCTGGGTTCTCTGCTCTGTTCCATTGGTCTATATGTCTGTTCTTGTGCCAGTACCAGGCTGTTTTGATTACAATGGCTTTGCAGTATAGTTTGATATCCAGTATTGTGATCCTTCCAACTTTGTTCTTCTTTCTCAATATTGCTGAGGCTATTTGTGGTACTTTTTGGTTCCATATAATTTATTGGAATATTTTGTTCTGGATCTGTGAAATATGCCATTGGTATTTCAATAGGGATTGCATTCAATCTATAGATTGCTTTGGGTATTATAGACATTTTAGTTATTTTAGTTCTTCCAATCCATGAACATAGTATATGTGTCCTCTTGTTTGTATCTTCCTCTACTCCTTTCTTCAGTGACCTATAGTTTTCCAGGTATAGGTCTTTTATCTTCTTGGTTAAGTTTATTCCTAGGTACCTTTTTTTTATTGGTAAATGGGATTGTTTTCTTGGTTACTCTTTCTGAGAGTTCATTATTGGTATAAAAATTCCTCTGATTTCTGGCTATTAATTTTGTATTCTGCTACTTTGCCAAATTCATATATTAGATCTAGTAGTTTTGGGTGGAGTTTTTAGGGTTTTCTATGTACAATATTATGTCATCTACAAATGATGATTTGGATGCCTTTTATTTTTGTCTTCTTGTCTGTTCTCTGTGGCTAGGACTTCTAGCACTATGTTGAATAAGAGTGGTAAAAGTGGACATCTCTATCTTGTTCCTGATTTTTTAGTTTGTGCCCATTGGCTATCATTTTGGCCGTAGGTTTTTCATATTTGGCTTTTATTATGTTGAGGTATGATCCCTCATTCCCACTTTGCTGAGAGTTTTGATCATAAATGGTGTTTGAATATTTTTAAGTTTTTTATTGTGATTGATTTCCATTTTTATGGCACTGTGACCAGAGAAGATGCTTGATATGATTTCAATCTTTTTTAATTTGTTAAGACTTCATTTGTGTCCTAAGATGTGCTGTATTTTTGAGAATGTTACATGTGCACTTTAGAAGAATGTATATTCTTCAGCTTTTAGATTAAATGTTTTGTACATATCAATTAAATCCATCTGATAGTGTTTCCTTGTTGATTTTTTTTTTTGTCTGGAGGATCTATCCAGTGATTTAAGTGTGGTGTTAAATTCCCCTATTATGGCTGTGTTGCTGTTGATCTTTCTTTTAAAGTCCTCCAAGAGGTTGTATTTTTAATACATATATTTATGTGTTCCAATATTGGGGTGCATATATGTTCGTTCACCATAGTTAAACACTCTTTTAGATTAATTCCGTTAGTATAATGCAGTGGCTTTTCTTTTAAAATCTATTTTGTCATATATAATTATTGCTACCCCAGATTTTAGTTTTCTTCCATTTGCATGGAATATATATATATATTTTCATCCCTTCACTTTCACTATGTGTGGGTATATTTTTCAAATGTGGGTCTCTTCTAGACAGTATGTATATGGGTCATGTTTTCTCATCCATTCAGCTACCTTATGTCTTTTGATTGGAGCATTTAATCCATTTACATTTAAGGTTATTATTGATAAGTATTTATTTATTTCCATTTTTATTTTTTATGCCTATGTTCCTCTTTCTCTGTTTCTTCTTCATCTTAAAGTAGCCCCTTTGACATTTCTTCCAATGCTGACTTGGTGGTAATGAACTCCTTTATCTTTTTTTTTTTTTTTTTTTTGATTTGGGAAGTTCTTTACTTCACCTTCAATTTTAAATGATAGTTTTGTTGGGTAGAGTAGTCTTGGTTTTAGATCCTTGCTTTTCATTACTTTGAATACTTCATGGTATTCCTTTCTGGTCTATAGTGTTTCTGTTGAGAAATCAGCTGACTGCCTTATGGGAGCTCCATTGTAGATAATTAAATTGCTTTGCTCTTGCTGCCTTTAAAATTCCCTTTGTCTTTAATTGTTGGCATTTTAATTATGATGTGTCTTGGAGTGGGTCTCTTTGGGTTCATTTGATTGGGACTCTCTCCACTTCCTGCATGTGTGACTTTTTCCTTTACCAGGTTAGGGAAGTTTTCTGTCATTATTTCTTCAGTTTCTCTAGTTCTTACTCACTTTCTTCTCCTTCTGGTACTCCTGTAATATGGATGTTGTTACATTCCATGTTGTCCCAAAGTTCCCTTAAACTGTCCTTCTAATTTTAATTATTTTTTTGTTTTTGGTGCTCTGATTGAGTGTTTTTTTCTACCCTGTCTCCTAATTTGCTGATTTGATCCTCTGCTTCCTTTAATCTACTTTTTATTCTTTCCAGTGCATTCTTTATTCCAGGTACGTCATTCTTCATTTTCTACTGGTTGCTTCTCATGGTTTCTATGTCTTTTTCATGTTGTTGAGCATACTTATAATCATTACTCTGAACACTATATCTGATATATTGCTTAACTCTGTTTCATTTAGCTCTTCCTCTGGAGAATTCTCTTGTTCTTCAATCTGTGGCCTGTTTCTTGTCTCCCCATTTTGGCTGTTTGTTTCTATGTATTAAGTAGATATGCTATGCCTCCAAGTACTGGTGGGGTAGCCTTCTGTGGTCTTGTGGGAGCCAGTAGTATAATCTTTTTTATCATCTGAGCTTGGTGCTCTAAAAATGTCCTTTGTGTGGCTTATTTAGGCCCTCCTGTTGTAATTGGTTTTTGATTGCTGCTATAGCATTCATGGGTGGGCTAGGTCCTTGGGCTTGCTGACTAATCAACCCCATCACCTTATGGCAACTGTGATGCAGGTGCTGTCAGAACCAAACTAGACAAAGCAAGACCAAACTGAAAATAACACAACACACACACACACACACCCACACACACACACACACACACACACGCATGTACAACTAATAATAAGAACAAAAGCACCACCGTTAACAACAAAAGGAATAATAAAAGAAAATCTGGAAAAAACACAGAATACTATAATACAAGAGACCAAAAGAATTAGAGCAGAAAGAAGAAAATGAAATAAATATTAAAGAAAGTGGAGAAAAGAATAAGTATAACAGAGAAGAAAAATATATATGTATATGCAATAATAATTTAAAATAGTAATAATGATAATGAGTAAACTAGGCAAAGAAAGATGGAAAAGGTACAAATAAAAAAGCAAAGAGAAAGAAAAATAGGTGAAGAATAGGGAAGGGCAATAAAAGATATGAGAGCAAAAAAGAGAATAAGAAAAGAAACAAAAGGAATAAATAAAATAAATAAAAGATTATACATAAAATAATAAGAAAGAGAGAAAGAAAGAAAGAAAGAAAGAAAGGGAAAAAGAAAGAAAGAAAGAAAGAAAGAAAGAAAGAAAGAAAGAAAGAAAGAAAGAAAAGAGAAAAGAAGAAGAAAAAACAGTGGAGTACACCTCCACAGATTTTGGTGCCTCCTGCATTCACCCTTTGGATCTGCTATTTGTGGTGCTCACTGGATTTTGCTCTGATGTTGTCCAAGTCTGGCTCCTTGGTGTTCCATTCACAGACCTCCTGATATGTTTTCTGGTACAATCAACCTCAGTTGCTGTTACTGCCTGGATTTAGGCCACCAGTTTGATGCTCAGCAGCGCAGAGACCCAGACAGTCCCGAGGTCAGGGCCTCTGACGTCCAGAGCTCCTTCTGTTTTTTTTTTTAAGTTCTTTAGCAGAAGAAGGACAGCTACAAAGATATGAGATGCACATCTTAATTTCCTGCCAGGTTAATAGTCCTTGAGTGTCATTTTAGCTATGGATTAATATGTCACTTAAGGTGAGGGTAAAATAATAGACTTTGCATATGTTCCACTAAACTTAATTAATAGAGAAGTCCCCCCACCAAGAAGAAATGAAGTTGGTTTGTCATGGTTTATTCTTGGTGAGCCCATGATGGCCACCTTCTTACCCAGGTTTGCCACCCTCTCCAATTTAATGATTCCATTTTAAAACTCTCTATGAAAGAGTGTCTTGTCCTCCAGAACCTACCATGTTCATCTTTATGAGCACCAAGACAACATTTTTCATTCCAGCTCTTCACTAGGCTGATGGATTCTTAAAGGTGCAAATGGCTTTTGTGCAAGAAGAGTAATTATACTTAGAACATCTTGGATTTTATAAAAAGCTTATTAACTTTAGTATTTAACAAACAATACATATTTTCATTTACAATATTAACAATCAGTTTTTTCTCTAACTATACATTTCTAATATAATGTTTCACAATTATGAATAAGATAAATTTAAGACTTCCAGCCGAAACCGGTTTGGCTCAGTGGATAGAGCGTCGGCCTGCAAACTGAAGGGTCCCAGGTTCGATTCCGGTCAAGGGCATGTACCTGGGTTGCGGGCACATCCCCAGTGGGGGATGTGCAGGAGGCGGCTGGTCGATGTTTCTCTCTCATCGGTGTTTCTAACTCTCTATCCCTCTACCTTCCTCTCTGTAAAAAATCAATAAAAAATATTAAAAAAAAAGACTTCCTAATATTTATACATTATCACAAATCTATTTAATCAAACTTTCTAAACATTTAATTAAAAGAATATGTCAAATACAGGGTGGTGCAAAAGTAAGTTTAAGTGAAACACAGGGTTTATTCTTGTGTTATTATTTACTAACTAGAGGCCTGGTGCACGAATGCATGCATGGGTAGGGTCCTTAGGCCTGGCAGGCGATCAGGGCTGATCACAACCAGGCTGATTGGGCCCTGCCGGCTGGGAGGAGGGACAGCAGGCCAATGGGGCCTGCCGGCTGGGGAGAGAGATGGGGCATGGGAGGTAGGCCGCTGGCCCCAAAGAGAGAGCCATCCCTGGGTCCCCCTGGGAAAGGGGCCACGTCCACCACCACCTACCCCCGGTTTCCTGTCCCAGCCCAGGGCTGGAAGGCCTTGGCGGGGTCGGGAGAGGAGGTGATGGTTGCCAGGCTGGGTGCAGAAGGAACGAACATTGGACGCCAATGCCACTGGCCGGCCATGGGAGGTTGGTTGTGGGAGCACACTGACCACAAAGGGGCAGCTCCTGCATTGAGCATCTGCCCCCTGATGGTCAGTGCATGTCATAGTGATTGGTCGACTGGTTGTTCTGATTGTTTGGTCATAACAGTAGCGTAGGCTTTTATATACCAGTACTAGTGGCCCAGTGCATGAAATTTGTGCGTGGGGGGGGGGGTGTCCCTCAGCCAGCCTGCACCCTCTCCAATCTGGGACCCCTTGGGGGATGTCTGACTGCTAGTTTAGGCCTGATCCCACATTGGGTCTAACCAAGCAGTTGGACATCCCTCTCACAATCTGGGACTTCTGGCTCCTAACCGCTCACCTGCCTGCCTGCCTGATTGCCCCAAACCACTGTGCCTGCTGGCCTGCTCACCCCCAACTCCCCCCCTGCTGGCCTGCTCACCCCCAAATGCCCCCCCAGCTTGATCGCCCCCAACTGACCCCCACTGACAGCCTGCTTGCCCCCAACTTGCCTCCCTTGGTCAGCCTGCTCACCCCCAACTGCCCCACCCCTCCTGGCCTGATCACCCACAATTGCTGTGCCATCCTGGCCTGATCACCAACAACTGCCCTCCCCTTTGGGCCCCTAACTACCTCTACCTCAGCGGTTCCACCATGGCTTTTTCCAGAAGAATGTCCGGAAGGTCCCCTGTAAGGTCTCCCAGTCTAATTAACATATTACCCTTTTATGAGTATAGATGAAGGCCTGGTGCACAGGTGAGGGCTGGCTGGTTTGCCCTGAAGGGTGTCCTGGATCAGGGTGGGGGTTCCCTTGTGGGGTGGGGCGAGGGGCCTGTGGTGGTTTGAAGGCTGGCCATGCCCCCATTGAGGTGGGGGTCCTCACTGGGGATAGTGCCAGCCTGGGTGAGGGGCTATGGCAGTTTTGAGGGCAGCTATGCCCCCATGGGGGAGGGTCCCCACTGGAGGGGGCATGGTCAGCCTGGGTAAGGGGCTGAGGGCCATTTTCAGACTGGCCACACCGACTTCAGGGTGGGGGTCCCCGCTGAGGTGCCTGGCCAGCCTCGGTGAGGGACTGATGGCTGTTTGCAGACTGGCCATGCCCCCCAGCATGGACCCTCACCTCATGGGGGCATAGCCAGCCTGGGTGAGGGGCTGAGGGTCATTTGCAGGCCTCTCCCTCAGCAGCTGGCCTGGGCAACCCAAGCCTCCCACTCGCTTAGGCCGGCTCCGTGTCCACTGCCTACAGGCTCCTCCTTCAGCGGCTGGCCCAGGTAGGTGGGAAGCTTGGCTTCCTCCATTGCCGGGGTGACTCAAATCTCCCACCTGCTCCAGCAGACTCCGTGGCTGCCGCCATCTTTGTCCCGCTAATTTGCATATTCCCTCCTGATTGGCTGTGGGGCATCGCAGAGATATGGTCAATTTACATATTTGTCTATTATTAGTGTAGATATATCTTATTGTATTATTTTCTGTATGAATAACTGTAAATCTACTTATGCCACACCCTGTATATAGGATTCTCTTTTACATTTTAACTAGTAGCCCAGTGCGTGATATCATATGCAGTAGGCCATCCGCAATTTCTGTGGGAGCCAGTGGGAGCCAAGCTGCTTCCATGGGAGCCGTACCACTTCTGCAGGAGCCATGAGGGACCCACGCTGCTTCTGCAGGAGGTGGGACCGAGCCACCAGTGCCCATGGGAGCTGGGAGGGACACACACCTCTTCCGCGGGAGCTGGGAGTGACCTGCGCTGATTCCAGAGATGGTAGCAAGCTGCCAGCACCTGCGGGAGCCAGAAGGGAGCCATGCTGCTCCCATGGGAGGTGGGAGGGACCCATGCTGCTTCCGTGGGAGCCAGGAGGACCCGTGCTGCTTCTGCAAGAGGCAGGAGAGAGCCACTGCCACCTGCAGGAGCTGGGAGGGAGCCGCTGCTGCCACCCATGGGAGCAGGGCAGGGGGAACTAGAGGTGCTCCATGAGCACACAGCCTCTTGACATGTCATTACTGTGATGCTGTAATGGATAATTTGCATATTACCTCTTTAATATATATATATATGTTGTGTGTGTGTGTGTGTGTGTGTGTGTGTGTGTGTGTGTTTTATGGTGGAGGCTTGCTATAGTTTCCCATATCTGAGTCCCTTCCCTGACTATATACATGGGAAAATTCCCTGGCCCTGGCAATTTGGCATGATTCTTTGGCTGATTTTGGCAATGGGCTGGGAGAAGAAGTTAAATGTGCCTCTTCTGGAACCAAACACTAATTGCTCGAACAAGACCCTGCAGTGCCCCTTTGCCCTATCTCAATGTACTAGTATTAGTAATCTGTAGCTATGTAGTGATTACCCCCAAAACTTGATGCCTTAAAACAATAAACATTTAATCTATCATGGTTTCTGTGAATAAAGAATTCGGAAAAGGCTTAGCTGGGTAGTACTGGCTCAAGGTCTCTCCTGAGGTTATGGTCAAGATGTCAGCCAGGGCTATAGTCATCTGAAGGCTTGACAGAGGCTGGAGGATTTGCTTGTGTGATGGCTCATTACACAGCTGTTGACATGAGGCCTTAATTCCTCACTGACTGTTGGAAGGAGGCCTCAGTTCCTAGCCATGGGGACCTCTTCATAGGACTGCTTGAGGGTCCTCACAACATGTCAGCTGGCCTCCCCAGAATAAGTTATCAAAGATAGACTAAGGTGGAAGTTACAATGCCTTTTATGATCTGGTCTCATACATTACATATCATTACTACAGTAACATTCTATTCATTAAAAGCAAGTAACTAAGTAGAGTCCACAGGTAAAAGGAGGGGAATTAATCTCCACTTTTTGAAGGGAAAGCGTAAAAGAATTTGTGGACACATTTTAAAACCCACACCAGGTGGAATTAAGAATTCCCTGCATTTGAAAGAAATTTTTATCTTTATTTATAAAACTAGAGGCCCAGTGCATGAAATTCATGGTGGGGGGTGTCCCTCAGCCCGGCCTGTACCCTCTCCAATCTGGGACCCCTCTGGGGATGTCCGACTGCCGGTTTAGGCCTGGTCCCACAGTCAGTCAGACATCCCTCTCACAATCCAGGACTGCTGGCTCCTAACTGTTTGCCTGCCTGATTGCCCCTAACCGCTTCTGCTTGTCAGCCTGATTGCCCCGTAACAACTCCCCTGCCAGCCTGATTGACACCTAACTGCTCCCCTGCCAGACTGATCACCCCCAACTGCCCTCCCCTGCTGGCCTGACTGCCTGCAACTGCCCTTCCCTGCAGGCCATATTGTGGCAGCCTTCTTGTGAGGATATGAGGGCGGCCATCTTGTGATGATGTGAGGGTGTCATGCGAGGGCACGAGGAACACCTAGGCTTTTATTAGTATAGATTCCTGAGGTTTTATTTTTTACATCCACATAGGCTTTGGTAATTCTATTGGATGCTAATAATCTTAGCATACCCCAAACAATATGCATGCATACCATTTCAGAAGCGAAGAGATCGCAGATTCTTTCTGATCTAGGACAAGCCTGTGTAGTCTAAAGTGATTCAAACCAAACCACTGGCTAAGTTCCTTTTGGTTACATCCGGACGTTTAAGCCCCTGCCTTTCAAAATCCAAATTTAAAGATTTAATTTTTTGAAACTTGGTGTCTTTCCCAGAAATGAGGTATTTCTAAAAGTTTCTTAAGGCTGGCAATACCTAAACTATTGTCCTGTCATTATGATAAATTGTCCTAGTACATAAATATTAATTGGAAACTTATGCATGACTTATCAATATTGCATTATAATTAGTAGGGTCATCTCAAGGTTCCATGTACAAGATGAGAGATGCAGTGTGTGCAATGTCTGGCTAATTAGTCATCCCAGAGCACTGCTCAGCCCTCCATGTGATGGGTTGCACAAGGACTACAGGGGCAGTCAGCTGCTTGACTTCCCCTCCGCCTGCTCATCACATGATACAGGGCCTATGTTTGAGGGATTATTTCGTTTATTTTTTCTTATCTTTATTCTGTGTTTATTCTTTCTTATCTTCAGAGATAGTGAGAAATACAACTCTATACTTTGTAAATAGTTACTATATGCTTCATTAAAAAAGTAAATACAAATATTTTATTCTACTTGTTTAAAGTAATACAATTAAACACATCCTAACATATGAATTCTCCTTTTGTGCACATTATATTAACTTTCCTCTTATAAATATTGTTATGAATTCATGGTCTTCCACAAAATCAACTTGCTTCAGGTGGTCTTGATTATTATTTTCTTTTTCAAGCTCAGCTTGGTTGATGGGATCTTTCAAAGTGGCTCTTTTGTCCTTTCAACAATAACTTCACTGTAATTTTTTAAAGCAACCTTATATATCATCATTAACAACATCTCCATAGGCATTAATATTTTTCCTACCCTAAGAACTGAGCACAGGAGTCCTTATGCCTCTTGGTGGAAAATAGTACTGGAAACCCAAATCTGGACCGGAGGGCACACAGGAGCTGTGGTGGGCCCCGCAGCCGCCTCGCCTGTGTCCTTTCTCACCTCCCTCCATAGGAGAACCCTGACTGTGTTCAAGTGACAATGTGCTTAGCTAGAGGTATTCACTGTCACAGACCCTGGCAGCTGAAATGGCCCAGCCTGGCCTGGTCTGAGCCACCATCGTCTCTTGCCTGGACTCCTGCTCCCCTAACTCAGCTTTCCTCTGAACATGCAGAGTAATTCTCGCCCAGTGCGAGCCAGGTCAAATGGCTCTTCTGCCCAAACTCCCCAATGCCCTCTGTCTTATAGAGAGACGTGATCAGAGCCTCAATACTTGTCCCGTCTTCTCACGCATCATCTTCTCTCTTGCTCACTCTCCTCCAGAAGAGCTGGTGTCTGCTGCTGGTCCTTGACAACCCAGCACATTCCTCCGCCCACCGCGGCACCTGCAGTCCCTCCTAAGGGAACTCTGAGACACTTCTCTCCCAGGGTCTTCCCTGCGGCCCACCTGGGAAGGCCCTCCCCATTCACCCCCGCCTGCTGTGTTCGTCTTATAAAATGCATAGCCATTTGTTTCTTGCTGCTTTCCTAAGCAAATGTTGAGCCTGGAGATGACAAGGAGATACATGCTTTGCTTCCTTCCCTGTCCCCCATTCTGAAGACAAATAACACCCAGAGCACAGTAAGTCTTCCACAAATATGCAGGTGAATAGAGCTGTGGCTCTCAACGTTTTATGATTGAGGTACGTTTCGAATTTCCAGGAACACACGGTGATCCCCTCACAAGCAATCCTGGTTGCATCACTTCTGCCATGACCACATCAGCCCCCATTTCTACAGTGTCAGAGCAACCTCCATACACATCCTCTGAACTTGGCAAGCATGCCTCAAACACAAGCAGGAGCGAAACACCTCCCTACTGCCTCCCACAGGTCCACACCTTGTGCAGGGAAAACCTTTCCGTGCCCTGTGGGATTCCCACTCCAGAGGCGCGTTCTTCATGGTACAAAAAGCGCAGCCCTCCTGACTCCCCAGGCCTCGCAGTTCCTGGTCCCTGTGGCGGTCCCTGTGCCGCCATGCGGCTGCTCCTCGGGGACGCAGGCAGGGTCCTTCTGCTTCACTGCCTTTACTCCTCCTTCTCTAACGGTCCAGGAGCCCAGCCTGGTCAGAGGGCACAAGTAAGAATGAGTCCTCTTGGTACTATTAAAAATATATATATATATATATTTTTATTGATTTCAGAGAAGAAGGAGAAGGAAAGAGAGATAGAAACATCAGTGATGAGAGAGAATCACTGATTGGCTGCCTCCTGCACTCCCCACACTGGGGACTGAGCCTGCAACCCCTGCATGTGCCCTTGACTGGGAATTGAACCCTGACCTCCTGGTTCATAGGTTGATGCTCAATTAGTGAGCCACGCCGGCCAAGCCTTTTGGTACTTTTTATTCCATTTTGCCCCCCAGCTGATTGGCGAAGACTGAGATTTCAGCTGAGTATTAGGAAGAGCTGCCAACAAAGGCCCGTGGTGTAATAGGAGATTTCAGGAGGTGTGAGTTCCCCATCCTGGCAGGTTTCAAGCTCCAGCTGAAGGAGGGTGACCGGCCCTGCTGGAGAAGGTGCACTGAGGGCGCCAGGCTGGATGCTCGTCAGCTTCCTGGGCACCACGTTTCTCTGGACGCCCTCCTTTTGCGCTCTCTTGGCTGAGTTAAATGGCAGTGCTGTCCCTGGAGAAAAGCCAAGGACCCATCTGATTCCCCTGGGTGTGCTCATAAATGGAGACTCCCTCGTGTCTTCGCAGGTGAACTCGCCGGCAGTGCTGGCGCAGAGCTGTGAAACCAGGAGAAGGCACCTCTGATCACATCACATCCGCCTCACAGGCTGCTCCCCAAACCAATGAAATGAGTGTGATCTTGCCCTCACTTCTCACGTTGCTTATTCTAAAGGATTGATATTTACAAGTCATTTTTGGCATTTGTTAATATGCATTCCTTCCAGATGTTACTCCAAGGTCCCAGACCTGTTATATGACATTGAAGGCTCAAATAAGTCATATGATTTTAAAAAGAGACTAAATTGGTGGTGAGTCTACCTTGTACTTTGAACAGGATCTTGTTGCTGAAAGCAGCAATGGCAGTTTTAGTCCATCCCCAGCTCTCTACTGGCCAAAAGTACTATTTACACTGAAAAAAAACAACCAACTGCTTTGTCAGCGCACACATTAATCCCCTCTGTTTAGACTGAGGTTGGTGCAGCTAACCCAGACATTTCCGACCTCTAGGTTAGTCTCCCATTGAAGAGCTAGGACCAATTGCATTTTTACTCATTTAAAATTCTTCAATAAACAAACACACATTTCAACATCCAGCATGCTATTTATTTTGAGATATTATTCTCTGCTCATTCCTTCATATTACATGCCTTTAAGGAAAATCTGTCTCTCTCCCCTTTTAAAACCTGACATTCATTCCAATTGGATGGGATAGAGATCCCAAGGTGAAAAACAGGGTCTCTTTGAGCTTGTCCCAATTCCTGCAGAAATGAACAGAGCGGACCCTGGGAGTTCTTGGCTGAAAGAAACCTGTTGATGGAGATTAGGATCTAATGTTCTTTCAGTTTTCAAACTTAGATCAAGAAACAGTCTGATTCTGGAAACTGCTCTGTAGAAAGACGAGAGAAATAATTTTTTGTCTCAGGGCCTGGGATGTCATGTCTCAAATATGCACAAGGATGTGGGCCGGCAGAGGAGGTTTGGGTCAGCATATTTCTGGAGCCATGAATGAGCTCGACTGCATCAGCCTGCTGGCACTCGCCTTCCTCCCTGTGCTGAAATCTGACTTGGGTGAGTCAGACTGGGGGACGGGGCCTGTTCTGCAGAGAGAAAGGGAAGGAAAGTGTAACTGAGTATTTATTTTTCAATTTCTCTGCTCTTCATTTTGTGGCAGATTGTATTTCACAAAGAAAGGTGCAACGATGTCATCCTTCCAGCACGGCCCTCCGCAGCGTGGCTCTGCCCGCCTTTCACGTGGGCAGGCAGGGTTCTGCCTGTGGAATGTCTCCTCCTCTTGAGTCAGGTGGACTAGCTTCCTCCTCCCTGTGGAGCCCTGGTGCGGGGGCCTGCACTGCCACGTGGAGGTCTAACGGTCCTGAGGATCCACCATGGGAGGAAACCCAGGTGGCACGGCGAGACCAAAGGCAGTTGCTGAGTGAAGGGGCCTTCAGATGTCTACAGCCTCCTGTCACCCAGGCACCCTCACCTGTCCTAGGTTTTGTAGCGGGGGTCACAGACCTCACGGAGAAGAGACAGGAGATGTAGAACCCGGGACCGAGAGCACAGGACTTGAGGGCAGAGGGGAAGCCGGTAGGAGACCATCTGATGGGAAAATCCCAAAGGCATCTAAAGAAGACGACCTCGGGCTGGTTTTGAGTGGGATTTGGTCGCTAGAAGAAAATGAAAGAGTTCTAGGTGGAGGGACAGCCTGCTCATAGGTGCTGTCACAAGACTTGGGATGGAGAGGAGATGGCATTTCCCTGCGCTCCAGCTCTCACCACCCATGAGGAGAAGTGAGCACACAGGATGCGCCAGCAGTGCACGTGGCTGGATTAGCAGGCTGAGGAGGTGAGACGTGGAAGTGGGGCACTGCAGAGGCTGCGGGAGGCAGGAACGTGCACCCTGCGTTTCCCCATGAGCCTGTCTTGAGAAATGGAGCCCATTCCCAAGCCCATCGTTTGCCTTGTTATGGCTGTGACATGCCAGGAGCTTCATGCTCAGAAAGAAGCCTGCAGCCTGGACTCACCCGCTCTGGCTCTGGGGTCCCACGGGGTGGCACCATTTTCTTTTTAGCAGCGTGAACACATCCTCCTCTCACGTGGGCCTTCCCAATTGTTTTACTTCCCTAAGGTAACTCAGAGCTGCTGGCTGGGCTGCTCAACCAAAGCCCCTGCCACACCCGCCCCAGGAGCCTGCTGGGCTCTGCTGCTTCCCATGTGCCGGCCAGCCTTGGGGGCCTCCCTGCTTTCACCCAAAGCCAGGACCTCCCGCAGGAACATGGCTGCGCTGAAACCAATCTGTGTTGGGGCCACTTTGCTTTGAGTCCTAGGGCACCTCCAGGAGCTGAAAGTGCCATTTCCCGAAATGATGCACCCATGCTTTCATGTGCGAAACTCAGCAGAATGGCTGCTGCTCATCTGTGGAGGGCTTGTAAGTAAACTCACAACCATGAGCGACCTCTCTGTGTTGGGCCCTGGGCTAAGGTTTTCTGGGATACAAATTCTGGGCTGTAATCTCTGAACCACAATAAACCTCAGTTCCCAGAGCTGCTCACTCTGAAGCTGGTCTGAGATGGGTCGTGTGAAACATCTGCCTGGCACTGGACAGAGAACAACAACTAGTCCCTGTTGTTATTCACATTCCCCAAAGTCAACTCCACGAGGCATCTCGTCTCCATCTCACACACCTGCCTGCCGATGGGCACTGAAAACCCCTGGTGCCACAGAGCTCCGCGGGCTAAGCTGGAGTGTAGGCCGTCTCCTGGCCGCAAGGCTGGGCACTGGATGGTGGCCACTGCCTCGGTGAGCAGCCCTTGTCCTGTGCCTGGACTCCTGTGGCAGCAGCGGGCTTTCTGCTCTGCAGCAGAGGCTGGCTTCTCCATGTCGCCCTTCCCGGCTGAGACTGCACCCTCTTCCCTAGAGCCGTCACTTCCAGAGACAGTTTCCATTGGAAGAGTTCTGGAGGCAGATGCTGGAGATGGTCACATATGAAGTGAATGCACTCAATGCCACTGACTCGCACACTGAGAAACAGTTAACATGGTCCAGGTCACGTTATGTATGTGTTACCACCGAAAGGCATGCATTCCTTACCGGAAGAGGCCCAAACCCTTTACTTGGCAGATGCGGCCTTTCAGAGGTCATGTAGTTGGGCTTCTGCCGCCCCTTCCAGCCTTGTCCATCTATGTCTGCCTGTCTGTCTGTCTGTCAGTCATCTTTCAGTGCTGCCGGCTTCCCTGTCATGCCTTGGAACTGCACTCTCTTGGCTTCCTCACGCACACACACCAGACCACACCATGTTTTCTTCTTTGCTCGCTTGGTGCTCCTCCTCCTGGGACTTGCTAACCCTCCTTAGGTAACGTCTCCCAGAGGACTCGGCCAGGACCTCGGCAGGGCCCTTCCTCCAGGCCACGTTCTGGCCTCTGACATGTTCAGGGTCCACCCCACCTAGAATTGTAATGATCATGTCTTGGCTCTCTCCCCACTAACCTGGGCCTGTCCCCCAAAGCTCCCCATGAATCCAGCTACTTGTACTGGGGCCTGGGCCTGAGGTCCAACCGGCTAAGGCAGGAAGCACTGAGGGGAGCGCAGAGCAGTGAGCCTGGGGTGGAGGCCTGGAGCCCCGAACGTGGAGGACTCCGAGGGATTGGGCCCACACTGGGGATGATGGCCACTCCCTCCTGACAGTGGCACCACATGGGGGCTGGTGGGCAGACTCCCAAGACCGAAGAGGCATGGGCGGGCCACAGACGAGAATGGAGGTAAGAGCGATGGCGGAAGGAGGTGAAGTGTGCCCACCCCTCCCTGTAGGAATGAGTGGCTGAGGTGTGATCGGCCCCCTGCCTCAGGGGGCCCAAGCCCACCACACTGGTGTCTGCAGGGAGGCAGGGAGCCCAGAGCTGCTTGGTGAGTGGCCAGCACAGGATCTTCCCGCAGCAAATCTCCATGGGCGCCGTGCAGAGGTGATCTAGGACATGAGCTAGGAGCCAGCCCGCCCGCATTACAGTTTCAGCTCTGCCTCTAGCTGTGTCACCTTGAGGGGGCTGCTGACCTTCTCTGTACCTCAGCTTCCTCAACAAAAAAATCAGAATAGTAATAATATCTACATCCTAGTGTCAGACCCATGGAAACGCTCTGTAGATCTTAGCTGTTATAATTATGATTCTGTTCCCCAGCAGCCCCTATAGCAAGCATGTCAAACTCATGGCCTGTGGGGCGCATGCGGCCCACAGTAAATATTTTTGCAGCCCAGCCAATGTAACGGTATGTAAGAAACGTTTTAATAGAAATTTCAGCCCTACCTGGTTGGCTCAGTGGATGGAGCGTCGGCCTGAGGACTGAAAGGTCCCAGGTTCCATTCCGGTCAAGGGCATGTACCTTGGTTGTAGGCACATCCCTAGTAGGAGGTGTGCAGGAGGCAGCTGATCGATGTTCCTCTCTCATCAATGTTTCTAACTCTCTATCCCTCTCCCTTCCTCTCTGTAAAAAAATCAATAAATTATATTTTAAAAAGAATTTCATAACTTAACTTTTACAATATCCTGTTATACATAATTATTAATAACAAACTACAATGTTTGCTAATGACTGATTACTATATTACTGATTATAGTAATGGTGCGACTGTGCATACATGCCTTATGCTCAGTCGCACCATTTCTCTTCACTAATACCAGCAGTGAATATTTTAGCAGCCAATGGCCATGTCATTAGTCTTAGACTGACTTGTTTGGTGTGTGCAACAGAAAATATTTCTCTTTCGGAGAACAAGAAAAATAGGTTTATTTGCATTATCCTTATTAATTTGTGCAGTTACTCAGTGTCTGGTAAGTTAATGTTCAAGAAAAATATTAATTTTTATTAAAATATTCTATTATTTTATGTTAACAATGACTCATTTATTTCAGACCTTTGTGTTCAGCATGTCTCTATTAAAATAAACCTATGTTTCTATGAAAATTGAAGCTTTTGTTTTTTGCAGCCACATAAACTTAAACCTCGTTTATTTGGCCTGTGTTAGCCTTTGAGTTTGACATGCTTGCCCTAGAGCCTGGTGGGGAGAGTTTGCCTTTACTTCCTGTAGATGACTCTGCTGAAGAGGTCATGTGATCTGCCCCCTTGGGACAAAGCTAGGTCATTGTGTTGTCAAGATAGCACACTAACCCAACCAGCATGGCTCAGTGGTTGAGTGTTGACCTATGAACCAGGAGGTCATGGTTGGATTCCTGGTCAGGGCACATGCCAGGTAGCCGGCTCGATCCTCATTGTGGGGTGTGCCAGAGGCAGCCGATCAATGATTCTCTCCATCATTTATGTTTCTATCTCTCTCCCTCTCCCTTCCTCTCTGAAATCAATAAAGATATATTAAAAAATTAAAAAAAGATAGCACACTAGACTTTCGGAGACAAAACAACCTAGCTGACTGCACAGAGGGGCCTGGAGGCCAGGCCTGCGGGCAGCGTCCGGCCTTGCGCACAGCAGCCAGGGCTGCCCAGGCTGTGGGAGGGTCTGGGCCTGGGCGGTGGTGGCCTGAGGTATGCTGGGGGGTAGACCCGCTTCCAGCCCAAAGACAAACATATTAACTGAACTTTCCAGCTGCCATTTCAGAGAGTCATTTACTGCCTGGCTGTGGTTGGAAAAATTAAGTCCTTGTAATTTAGAGTCAACATTTCTCTTTCTCGCGGAATCATGTTAGACGAGTTGGCGGACTCCACGGCCTCTCAGGAGAGCCGCCTGAATCAAAACAAGTCTGGGGTGGCGCACTGTCAGCTGCCTCGCCAAGGCCAGACGGCGGCCCTGTGCTGGGCACCGGGTGCTGCAGGCCAGGCCTGGGCATGGGGATGGGGGGGCGGGCAGGAATCAGCCTTGGGAGGAGCTGCAGGAGTGGACTCCAACCTCCTGGGCCTTCTCCTCCAGGCCAAGTGCAAAATGAATCTTTCCCTGTGAGGTGATAACAAGATACCACAGGCTGTATGGCTTAAATCACAAACTTCCTGTCTCACAGCCCGGGGGCTGGAAGACCACAGTCAAGGTGTCAGACAGTCAGGTTCACTTCTTCTGAGGCCTCTATCTCACAGGTGAGGGCTCTGGGCAGCCAGTGCTCCATCCCCGAGGGTTAGGCTGAGGCCCCTGCTTGGTTTGGGGCATTGTCTTCAGTGATGGGCTCTTCAAATATACACTCTCCCATCTAGACCCACAGATTTATCCAGCTTGAAGGTGTCCCCAGAAATTATCCTGTTCAACTTGATTTCATTAAGTAAACCTTTGGGGCCTACTGGGTGCTAAATCATTTAGTTTTTTACAAAAAAATGGCTAAAGTCACAATAAGGCCCTAGCTGGGTGGCTCACTCATACACCTTAAAGGTGGCGGGTTCAATTTCCAGTCAGGGCACACACCTAGGTTTTGGGTTCAATCACGTGATGGGATGCATACTGGAGGCAGCCTATCCATGTTTCTCTCTCACATCAATGTTTCTCTCTCTCTCTCTCTCTCTCTCTCTCTCTCTCTCTCTCTCTTTCCCTCCCTCCCTCCCTCCCTCCCTCCCTCCCTCCCTTCCTTCCTTCCTCTCTCTAAAATCAATTTAAAAAATCACCGGAGGCTACCCAGAATCAGGAAGGCCCAGCCCTAGATCTCAGATGGCACAGTGGATATTTCAGGACCAGCCCAACTTCCTCAATGTGAGATGGGAAACTAAGGCCCTGAGTACAGCCCCTACTTATCAGTCCTGCCTGTGGCTCAGGCTCTGGGTCTGGCACAGCCATGGTGGCTGTGAGGCCGTGGGGAGTGCACCCACAGGGCAAGGTGGGCTAGGAAACCACCTTCCCTAAGCAACTTCACGCCACCCTGCACCCACCCTTATGTATGGAGCTATAGGCTTAGAAAATGTCAGTGATGTGCCAAGACCAACTGCCAGTAACATGGCAGGACAGGAACCCAAGGCCCCCAGCCCCAAGCCCGGTATCATCCCTGGGACTCAAGTTGCCTTTCAGATTCCCACAGGGGTTTCCAGATGTAAGAGAAGTTGTGGGGGAGGGGGGCGGGAGGGAGGACTTCTCTGAGCGATGGCCCACACAGCCTTCTGGACAGAGGCCAAAAGTCTGTTTCCAAAGAGGAGAGGAGTTCTCTGGCACCCCTCATGTCCTCAACTGTCAGTCAGGCCCTACACACATCTGCTATCACTCCCCTACCCTCACCCTCCTCTGCTTCCCCTGACTGTTGAGAAGAAAATAGTGCAGCTGCCCCAGGTGTGTGAGATTGCTGGCCCTCTGTGTGTGGCATCGCCCTGTTCCATGGGCCCTGTCTCTCCCCAGGGCTACCTTGCCCTCCTCGTACCTGTGTAGGAGCCACAGAGAGAAAGGAGCAGCGCCTGCAAACTGGAAGTATCTCCTGCTGCCTCCGTTCACCTCTCAGGGACTCAGGGTCCTTCTGGTCATGGGCCTGGCATGTAAGAACCAAGAACTCGCAGAGTAAATGTGGTTCTTTGCTGTCCAGATGGCTTCATGTGCCCAACCTGGAGGTTCCCGCTGGCTGTGCACTGATGGTCACAGAAGAGCGACCTGGAGACGCCTGCCACTGGGGGTGCATGCCTTCCATAATTTCTGCCTCTTGAGTGTGGGCAGGACCCATGAATATAATGCCATATTGTGCGTATATGACTAGGGCCCCTAATACATTGACTTTGATATAATAAAAAGGAGATTACCTGGGTGGGCCCGACAGTACCAGGTGAGCCTTTTGGAGACAGGCAGCAGCCCTCCCGCTGACCCAAGAGGAAGCAAATGCCATGCCCATGCCAGGGACCTCGGCAAGGAACGCTGTGGTCTCCAGGACTGAGAGGGATCTGCTCACTGAAGGAAATGGGAACCTCAATGGCACAAACACAAGGCCCAAGATTCTGCTGAGCCTTGAAGGAGCCCTAGATGGCCATGCAGTGGGCAGGTGACAATTTTAGCCTGGTGAGACCCTGGGCAGAGGACCCAGCCAGCTGTAACTGGATCCTGACTCAGGAAACTGTGAGATGAGATATTTCTATTGTCTTAATCCACTAAGCGGGTGGTATTTTGTTATACAGCAATCAAAATCTAAAAGACCTGTACTTGGAAAATTG